>NC_092739.1:95998523-97355808 GCF_047496795.1 Chiloscyllium punctatum | reverse complement strand
TCTCTCTCTCTCTGTGTGCGCGTGTGTGTCTCTCTCTCTCTCTCTGTGCGGTGTGTCTCTCTCTCTCTCGTGTGTGTGTGTCTCTCTCTCTCTCTGTGCGTGTGTCTCTCTCTCTCTCTGTGCGTGTGTCTCTCTCTCTCTCTGTGCGCGTGTGTGCTCTCTCTCTCTCTCTGTGCGCGTGTCTCTCTCTCTGTGCGCGTGTGTCTCTCTCTCTCTCTGTGCGCGTGTGTCTCTCTCTCTCTCTGTGCGCGTGTCTCTCTCTCTCTCTGTGTGCGGTGTGTCTCTCTCTCTCTGTGCGCGTGTGTCTCTCTCTCTCTGTGCGCGTGTGTCTCTCTCTCTCTCTGTGCGCGTGTGTCTCTCTCTCTCTCTGTGGCGCGTGTGTCTCTCTCTCTCTGTGTGCGCGTGTGTCTCTCTCTCTCTGTGTGCGCGTGTGTCTCTCTCTCTCTGTGCGCGTGTGTCTCTCTCTCTCTGTGTGCGCGTGTGTCTCTCTCTCTCTGTGTGCGCGTGTGTCTCTCTCTCTCTGTGTGCGCGTGTGTCTCTCTCTCTCTGTGTGCGCGTGTGTCTCTCTCTCTCTGTGTGCGCGTGTGTCTCTCTCTCTCTGTGTGCGCGTGTGTCTCTCTCTCTCTGTGTGCGCGTGTGTCTCTCTCTCTCTGTGTGCGCGTGTGTCTCTCTCTCTCTGTGTGCGCGTGTCGTGTCTCTCTCTCTCTGTGTGCGCGTGTGTCTCTCTCTCTCTGTGTGCGCGTGTGTCTCTCTCTCTCTGTGTGCGCGTGTGTCTCTCTCTCTCTGTGTGCGCGTGTCTCTCTCTCTCTCTGTGTGCGCGTGTGTCTCTCTCTCTCTGTGTGCGCGTGTCTCTCTCTCTCTCTCTGTGCGCGTGTCTCTCTCTCTCTCTCTGTGCGCGTGTCTCTCTCTCTCTCTGTGCGCGTGTCTCTCTCTCTCTCTCTGTGCGCGTGTGTCTCTCTCTCTCTCTGTGCGCGTGTGTCTCTCTCTCTCTCTGCGCGTGTGTCTCTCTCTGTGCGCGTGTGTCTCTCTCTCTCTGTGCGCGTGTGTCTCTCTCTCTCTGTGCGCGTGTGTCTCTCTCTCTCTGTGCGCGTGTGTCTCTCTCTCTCTCTGTGCGCGTGTGTGTCTCTCTCTCTCTCTGTGCGCGTGTGTCTCTCTCTCTCTCTGTGCGCGTGTCTCTCTCTCTCTCTGTGCGCGCGTGTCTCTCTCTCTCTCTGTGCGCGTGTGTCTCTCTCTCTCTCTCTGTGCGCGTGTGTCTCCCTCTCTCTCTGTGCGCGTGTCTCCCTCTCTCTCTGTGCGCGTGTGTCTCCCTCTCTCTCTGTGCGCGTGTGTCTCCCTCTCTCTCTGTGCGCGTGTGTCTCCCTCTCTCTCTGTGCGCGTGTGTCTCCCTCTCTCTCTGTGCGCGTGTGTCTCCCTCTCTCTCTGTGCGCGTGTGTCTCCCTCTCTCTCTGTGCGCGTGTGTCTCCCTCTCTCTCTGTGCGCGTGTGTCTCCCTCTCTCTCTGTGCGCGTGTGTCTCCCTCTCTCTCTGTGCGCGTGTGTCTCCCTCTCTCTCTGTGCGCGTGTGTCTCTCTCTCTCTCTGTGCACGCGTGTGTGTCTCTCTCTGTGCGCGCGTGTGTCTCTCTCTCTCCCTCTCTCTCTCCCTCTCTCTCTCCCTCTCTCTCTCCCTCTCTCTCTCCCTCTCTCTCTCCCTCTCTCTCTCCCTCTCTCTCTCCCTCTCTCTCTCCCTCTCTCTCTCCCTCTCTCTCTCTGTCTCTCTCTCTGTCTCTCTCTCTGTCTCTCTCTCTGTCTCTCTCTCTGTCTCTGTCTCTGTCTCTGTCTCTGTCTCTGTCTCTCTCTCTCTCTCTCTCTCTCTCTGTGTCTCTCTCTCTCTCCCTCTCTCTCTCTCTCTCTCTCTCTCTCTCTGTGTCTGTGTGTCTCTGTCTCTCTCTGTCTCTCTCTCTCTGTGCGTGTGTGTCTCTCTCTCTGTGCGTGTGTGTGTGTCTCTCTCTCTCTCTCTCTCTCTCTCTCTCTCTGCGTGTGTGTCTCTCTCTGCATGTGTGTGTGTCTCTCTCTCTCTCTCTCTCTCTCTCTCTCTCTGTCCTGTCCCCTCTGCCGCGCTCCCTCCTGCCTGCTCTCCCTCCATGTTCCTTTGCTTGTATTCATTGGTTGCAGGCTTACCTATGATTGGGATTTTAGCCTTTTATTCCCATCATGTTGGCTCTTTCCTCCACCTCAAAGATCTCCCACAACACCCCTGATAAACATCCCCAGGCATTGTGAGCTATGGCCTGTGCTTCCTCCTATCAGTGGCTAATGTGGCACACTGATTTCAATCAGTCATTATAATGTTTGTTTTGGGGCCCCTCTATACCATTTGCCTAAAGACAGCTCTTAATACAGCACTGTCTTGATCAGGCAATATGACCTATCCAACATAATTTGAATTTGCGAGAGGATGGCCTCGATGTCTGCTGTTTTCAGAACTTCAATGTTTGTGTTGTGATCTTGCCAATAGATACTTGAGAATGCTGTAAAGCCAGCACTGATTTGAAGTGCTTCAAAGGCATATATGTTAGCTTTGTACATGGAATTTGGCATGTGAAGAGTGGATACTTGTTATCTAGGTCATCTTTTGAAATACGTATAGTTCTCATTGTTGATTAGAATGATTCTGAACCAGGCTTTGCAGTTGTTTGTTTATTTTCATTTAAGTGCAAGCCTGCAAAGCAAAAGTAGGTGAGTGAACTTATGGAGGCAACTAGAAATTATTTTTGTTTGTTGAAGTGCAAGCCTGCAAAGCAAAAGTAGGTGAGTAAACTTATGGAGGCAACTAGAAATTATTTTTGTTTGTTGCTTTAGTTTTGGGTCTTAACAACTTTTTAAAGAGGAACACTTTATGACCTACAGAACAACTTAAATTTGAGATTTGTTTTGAACTAAACTTAAACTGCTTGAATGCTTTCTATTTAATGAAGCAATTTATACTCAATTCAATATTCAAATTAAATTTCTGCAGTTCATTTAATTTTTAAAAAATTATAATGTGGATATGCTGACATGACTTTTACAAGACCATCATTTCAAATGGCAAATTGCCTTATTTATAAATTAATACTTGGAGTAGTTGCTAAAAGTGTATTTTACATAAACATCTGAACCACAGCTGCAAATAACCTATTCTCTCTTTCTACATTTTTTTATAGGGTCTGGGTGTAAACAGAAACTTCAGTGGATATGAAACGAATATACCAGTGACCTATGGAGGAAACAGTGAAGATACTTGGGATTAACTTCAAGCCATAATTTGCTTTGAACTCTTAAATTAATGTCCTCCAAAGGGTTACTAGTTTTAGTAATTTGAAGGAAACTTTCATTGACTTGTTTTGAAGGGAACTTTTTCAAAGATAAGTGTTTACATTCTGTTCTGCACATTTTTTTTGTTTTTAATATTTAAGTTGTATCACAGTGGCCAGATACTGCATTTTTTTTTTGTTTCTGTATGACTTGAGGTAATAAAGTGCAAGTTAGGGTTGATATTGTCTAGTAATTTGAAACCCATTATGTCTTGTTATTTTTGAATTGCATCTTTAATTTGAAAGGGCAAGCATCAATGTTCATACATTGTTTACATAGCTATAGCCAGTTGTGTACATTCCATTAACAACTTACATTAAATGCAATTTATTTAATGGATCCAAAAGTGTTTTACAGAGCATTATTAAATGGAATTGAATGCTGAACTAAATATTGGAAGTGATCAAAAGGTTGCAATCAAAGCTAAATATTTTAAGGAGCATCTTTTCAAGGAGTATGGAGGGAGAGTAGCAGAGTCCAAGATGTACGCAGCTGAAGGCATGACAACCAATGAGGGTTGAGGGCTGCAGGAGATTAGAGACGATGCTGAGGTTTGGGATTTGATGCTGGTTTTATGTTTGGGTGTTTTTCATGTAGCATTGTCAGTACAAGCTGCTTCAGTACAATGATGACTTGGCATTCGGCAATAGGCATGTTTTTATATAGCTGCCTTTGATTAGGAATCAGTCCAATTAAGCAAAGGACATGAGGCTATCAAAACCAACTCTGAGGGTTTCTCTGTTCTTGGTTTTAATTGTGCAGGGATATTTAGTTTTTAGAGTCAAATTTAGTTACTTAATATATGGGGGGTTTCTTTTCACATAATCTTAATGGTGTGCTAATCTAGGGGAACTGAATGTTTGACAGCCAGTGAGGCAGTTGCCTGTTTTCTGGCATGGCTACTGGATGTACATGATGCCTTAAATAGGGCTATGTTTATTACCCAATTATAATTAATCAGTCAGGCGGACTTAATACAGCATTATCTGCAGGATATCAGACCAGAGGGAGAAGACTGCTTTGAAACATACTGTTTGTAAAGAACCTAACATGTAACATTATTTGCTGCACAGTGTTAACCTGTTTCATGTATACTTTTTATCTTAAATTGAATTCACTCAACCTGGAAATTGGGCAGTCCAATTACTCAATACAGTACAATTTCAAAAATGCATTGTAGGATTAGAGGTTTTGTTATTTGCATCTTTCAAGACATTGTACTGCCTCCTGTTAGAGCAAGCTAAGTTTCTTCACTATTTGCATCTTCACTGACTCCAAATTATTACCCTGGTTACCTGTCCATTTGTCTATTTTGTGGGTACTTCTTCAATGGTCAGTTTCTTGAAACAAATTATTTTGTATCTGTCAGCTGTAACCTTGAGGCAAGTCTCCCAATCTGTATGACAATCTACCCCATCTCTAGTTCCATGTTCATAATTGGCTTATGCAGCACATAGATTAGGCTGTCTCAAAAATATCCTTTTTTTGTGTGTCTTCCTTGTTTCGCCAGCCACCGGTCAGGAAAAACTCCAAAGTAATGCCAATCTAACATTGATACTCCATTGTAATTCAGTAAGTAGATGGAAATTAGGACCTAATAAAAATAAATAGTAACTGAGGTCAAATATTTCAATATCATGCTAATTGTCTAAACTTTAAATAATTTTCTAATCGTGGTACTGCTTAGAAATAGAAGAAGGCACTTTTTAATTGTTGACTACCAGCAAACTTGCTCTCTACTGTGACGTGGTACATTAATAAATACATTACTGGAACAAAGTGCAATTTTGACAATACGCAGTATCCTTTCCCCATCTGGTGGATGATTTGTGGGTAAGGGTGCAAGTAATTTCATTCTGAATAATTACACTTTTTTTCTTTTGGTTTATTAGTTGCCTGACATAAGGGAACTGTTCCTCACTGTGTTCACTGCAATGTTTGACACCATTTTTGATTCCAGTATTGAAGTACTCTATAGTTGAAAATTGTGATGCTGGAATAAAAGCACAGCAGGGCACACAACATTTTAGGAGCAAGAGTTGACATTTCGGCATAAGCCTTTCATCCTCAAAACTACCCATCCATGCAGCAAATGTTAGTGTAATGGAATATTTCCAATTTGTCTGGATGAGTACATCACTGACAATCAAAAAGCCTGATACCATGGCAACATCCAGGCCAATAAAATAAGACAACTGTGAATGCTGGAAATCTGAAACAAAAACGTGAAGTGCTGGAGGAACTTAGCAGTTAACATTTTTGAGTCCATTGCCCTTCATCGTAACGTTCTACCAATGCTACCAGACCTGTTGAGTTTCTTTAGCAACTTTGTTTTTGTACCACCACGCACAAAGCAGTCTGCTTTATTAGTACCACATCCACAACCATTTGCTCCCTGTACTACTGATGCACTACAGCAACGTTATGCATCATCTCCAACATGCAATGTAGAAATCTGCCAAGGCTCCTTAGATAACATTATTTTAATACCCATGACCATTTCCATGTAAAAGAATAAGGGAAGCAGATATGAATTGCAATGGTTCATGAAAGCAGTTCCGTTCCACCACCTCTGGGGCAGCTAGTGATGGACAGCAACACCCAGATCCCATGAGTGTATTTTTAAAAAGTTGCTTTCTGGACCACCGGATTTTTCTTTCTGATTTGAGATGGTTGTTGTTGTTAAAATAGCCCTGAGAAGGACTGAATGAGGCCACATCAATAAGGGGGTTATTTGGTTCTGCTTTCCAAATGTTCTATTAGCCAGCTTCTTAGAATCTGTGACAGACACCTGTGTGTTTATGCAGTTGTTTTGTTAACATTTTCAATGCTTAGGAAGTCTCCACTTACTAATTGATTTTATTGTCATGTGTACTGAAGTACAGTGAAAAGCTTTGTTTATGAGCAGTACAGGCAGATCATAGTTAGCAAGGAAGTACAGATCAGAAAGACTTAAGAGACATTACATTGCACAGGGCATGCACAAGGTGAGAGCAATGTTAACAAGGTCAGCATTATTTGAGGCTAGAGAGTCTATTCATCAGTCTAATAACTTCCAGGAAGAGGTCCTGAACCAGCTGGTGTACATTCAGGCTTCTGTATCTTCTACCTGACAAATTTGTATGAGATCATTACCAGGTTGCAATGGGTCCTTGATGTTTGCAGCCTTTCCACCGCAGCGAGCCGTGAAAATGGAGTCCATGGATGGAAGATTGGCTTCCATGATGGTCTGGGCTGTGTACACCACCTTCTATAGTTCCTTACGGTCCTGGGCAGAGCAGCTACCACACCAGACCATTATGTACTATGACTCACTGCTTTCAATGCTGCATTTGCAGAACTTGGTGAGGGTTCTTATGGACAAGCCAAATTTCCTGAGCCACCTGAGAAAAAAGGGGCTTTGTTGTGCCACATTGACCGTCGCATCTACATGGGAAGTCCAGGACAGATTGTCAGTTATCACCACTCTGAGGAACTTGACACTCTGCACCCTCTCTACCTTAGTTCTGTTGATTATTGATGCGGGTGTGTTTTTTCTTTCTGAAGTCAACAATCAGTTCGTTAGTTTTGCTGATATTGAGAGAGAGGATATCGTTGCACCACATCACCAAGCCCTCTGTCTCCCTTTTGTATTTTGACTCGTCATTGTTCACTCTCTGTCCAACTACGCACTGATATCAGCAAACCAGTATTTGTTTAAAAGTAAATTGTGGAAAAAGGAAATTACCACCAACTTTTTTTTAAAAAAAATCACTGCTTGGTCCTTTGACTAATGCTGGGTACCATGTTGTGGTGGATGCTCAGGAAATAAAAATGCAGTGGTGATTTATCCATATCATAATTGGGCTGAAATACTTAAGTTAGGCAACTAGCTTGGTCCTTAGAATTTGAATATTACTGTAAAGATACTTTGCTGCTTTAGCTTTTTATGTTGCTTCCTTCAAAAGTACCAAATTTCAAATGGTCTCAACAGTTTCTGTGCAGAAGGGTACTGATTGATTTGTGAGCCAAAGCATAGTGCTAGGGAGAAAGACTCCCCAGGTTTACAGAAGAAGTGTAAAGCTGGAATATGTCCTTCATTTGCAAAGTTTGAGTCTGTATCAACTGTAGCAAACCTATAAACTGTATTATGAGCATAACTGCTTATCTTAATTTTTTTAGTCCAGTTGTTATTGGGATTGGATCCTTTGCTTGTCAAAGTTTTAATCAACTGGATCTCAAGTTCTGAAATGTTATTTCATTTGGAGAAGTTTCCTACAGTTATGTGAAAGTTAACATTTGTGACTTGGAGCTTCTGTAAGAACTGTCATTCCCTCCTTTTAATATCTTGCTATAAACTATATCTTTTTGATTTTAGGTTTACATATTTCAGTCCAGAATATTTTAGTCCTCCTTACTACTACTAATTTTCATTTAAATTCCTATTTTTTTCAACTGTTTCCACCTCACTTTATCTTTTGCTTATTCTATTTATTTTTGCTGCTACTGTTTTAGATATTTGCTAATTAACCGAGTCTGGGGCAAGTGACATGTGAATCCAGGCTTCCTGACCCAGAAGTAGAGATGATATCACCAAAGAACAAGAGCAAATTTGCTGTCTGTGTTACTCTTGACCAAATTAGAACAATAACCGGGCCCATATGTCACCTGTCATGTGATATTTCAATTTTTCCAATTGTTCCTGAAATTATCTATTAGCTGCTTCTAAAGACTTCTAGGTTGCTCTGATTTAGAAAATCACAATTGCTATGATGCAGAAACAGGCCATTTGGCCCATTCTTCCTGCACCAGCTCTTCAAAATGAGTATCGTTACCTAGGAGACAGTGAGGTCTGCAGATGATGGAGATCAGATTTGAGAGTATGTTGCTGGGAAAGCACAGCAAGCCAGACAGTATCCAAGGAGCAGGAAAATTGACGTTTCAGCCGGAGCCCTTCAGCAGGAAGGGCTTGTTACCTAGTGCCAATCACCTCCCTGTCCTCCACCCAATCCTTGTGTGCTATTTCTATCCAAATAATCTAGGGAAGGGCAATAAATGCTAGCCAACCAGCAATACCCATGTCCCACAAGTGAATTTTTGTATTAAAAAACCAATACCCTCATGCATGCCTCAATTGAAAATGCCTCCACCACAATTCCAGGCAGTGCATTCAGTACCCCAAATACTTGCTGCCCCGGGAGGGTGTTCTGGATGGGCTGCTCTTCAGAGGGTGGGGGAGGACTCAATAGGCCAGATGGTCTTTTTATACTGTAGGGATTCTGAGTTTAACATTACCTTGCTGTTTAATAAAGTACAGTAACAATATTTGATCTGAATTATTTGCACTTTTTTGTTCATGTATTTTTCCATAATTGATTCAGCTGAGGGCAGAACAAAGTGACTGTCTGCATAAGTCAGATGTGGTCTACCTAAGTCATGTTTTGCATTGGCAAGTTTGCAATATGATCCCTAACACATCTGTAATTAGTATATAATTCTGATTGCTAAATAATATGTTACATTCATGAGCATAGTTCCAGGGCTGAGGAACTTCTGAGAGAGTGGCAAAGAAAATTTGATGAGATTTTCAAAAGCCTGGGGTACCTAGGCAGCACAGATAGAAACTATTCAAGTTGGCAGAAGGATAGAATCAAAGGGCACCAGGTGATCCACAAAACAAAAAGTGTTAACACAAGAATAAGTGTTCTGCATGGTATGTGGTTACATTTGAAATGCATTGCTGGAGACAGGCAGATTTATTGGGACTTTGAAATGAAAATCGAAACATGGGATTTGAAGTGGTTTGGAGACTGAGTTCTTGCAGCCAACTAGTACAATTGGGGAAAGTTTTGATGAGCAAACTAGTCCATTTACTTCAATAGTAGCAACTGTGTGTTTACGTAGCCCCTTTTAAAAGGAGAATTGGTGGTACAAGTGGATAATGAAGGAGGTTATCTAAGAATGCAACAGGGATTGGGATCAGTCGGACCAATGGGCTGAGGAGTGGCAGAAGTCGTTTAATATGAGGTGTTGCATTTTGGCAAAACAAATCCGAGCGCTACATGAAGAGGGCTGTGAACTAAACACAGGCGAATGGGACTAGTTTAGTTCAGGAAACTTTGGTTGTCATGGACAAGATGAAAGGAAGGGTCTGACTCTCTGCTAATTAAAAACAATGACTGCAGATTCTGGATTAGTGGTGCTGGAAGAGCACAGCAGTTCAGGCAGCATCCGAGGAGCAGTAAAATTGACGTTTCGGGCAAAAGCCCTTCATCAGAAATATAGGCAGAGTGCCTGAAGCGTGGAGAGATAAGCTAGAGGAGGGTGGGGGTGGGGAGAAAGTAGCATAGAGTACAGTGGGTGAGTGAGGGAGGGGATAAAGGTGATAGGTCAGGGAGGAGGGTGGAGTGGATAGATGGAAAAGAAGATAGGCATATAGGACGAGTCATGGGGACAGTGCTGAGCTGGAAGTTTGGAATTGGGGTGAGGTGGGGGAAGGGGAAATGAGGAAGCTGTTGAAGTCCACATTGATGCCCTGGGGTTGAAGTAGTCCGAGGCGGAAGATGAGGCATTCTTCCGCCAGGTGTCTGGTGGTGAGGGAGCGGCAGTGAAGGAGGCCCAGGACCTCCATGTCCTCAGCAGAGTGGGAGGGGGAGTTGAAATGTTGGGGCGGTGTGGTTGATTGGTGCGGGTGTCCTGGAGATGTTCCCTAAAGCGCTCTGCTAGGAGGCGTCCAGTCTCCCCAAGGTAGAGGGGGACCGCATCGGGAGCAACGGATACAATAAATTATATTAGTTTCTAGGCGGGTAAAACTTTGGATGTGGAAGGCTCCTTTAGGGCCTTGGATAGAGGTGAGGGAGGAGGTGTGGGCACAGGTTTTGCAGTTCCTGCGGTGGCAGGGAAAGGTGCCAGGATGGGAGGGTGGGTTGTAGGGGGGGCATGGACCTGACCAGGTAGTCACGGAGGGAACAGACCTTGCGGAGGGAAATATACCCCTGCTGGTGGGGTCTTTTTGGAGGTGGTGGAAATGTCGACGGATGATTTGGTTTATGCGAAAGTTGGTAGGGTGGAAGGTGAGCACCAGGGGCGTTCTGACCTTGTTATGGTTGGAGGGGTGGGGTCTGAGGGCGGAGGTGCGGGATGTGGGCGAGGTGCGTTGGAGGGCATCTTTAACCACGTGGGAAGGGAAATTGCGGTGTCTAAAGGAGGCTATCTGGTGTGTTCTGTGGTGGAACTGGTCCTCCTGGGAGCAGATACGGCGGAGGCAGAGGAATTGGGAATACTGGATGGCATTTCTGCAAGAGGTAAGGTGGGAAGAGGTGTACTCTAGGTAGCTGTGGGAGTCAGTGGGTTTGTAAAAAATGTTGGTGTCAAGTCGGTCGCCATTAATGGAGATGGAGAGGTCCAGGAAGGGGAGGGTGGGTCAGAGATGGACCAGGTAAATTTAAGGTCAGGGTGGAATGTGTTGGTGAAGTTGATGAATTGCTCAACCACCTCGCAGGAGCACAAGGTGGCTCACCTTCCACCCTACCGACCTTCGCATAAACCAAATCATCTGTCGACATTTCTGCCACCTCCAAAAATACCCCACCACCAGGGATATATTTCCCTCCCCACCCCTTTCCACCTTCCACAAAGACTGTTCACTCCGTGACTACCTGGTCAGGTCCACGCCCCCTACAACCCACCCTCCCATCCTGGCACCTTCCACTGCCACTGCAGGGACTGCAAAATCAGCACCCACACCACCTCCCTAATGTCATTTATTGTATCTGTTGCTCCCGATGGGGTCTCCTGTACCTTGGGGAGACTGGACGCCTCCTAGCAGAGTGCTTTAGGGAACATCTCTGGGACACCCGCACCAATCAACCATACCGCCCTGTGGCCCAACATTTCAACTCCTCCTCCCACTCTGCTGAGGGCATGGAGGTCCTGGGCCTCCTTCACTACCCCTCCCTCACCCCCAGCTGCCTCGTGGAAGAACGCCTCATCTTCTGCCTCAGACCACTTCAACCCCGGGGCATCAATGTGGACTTCAACAGTTTCCTCATTTCCCCTTCCCCCACCTCACCCCAGTTCCAAACCTCCAGCTCAGCACTGTTCCCATGACTCTACTGTACTCTATGCTACTTTCTCCCCACCCTCCTCTAGCTTATCTCTCCATGCTTCAGGCTCTCTGCCTTTATTCTTGCTGAAGGCGTTTTGCCTGAAACGTCGATTTTACTGCTCCTCGGATGCTACCTGAACTGCTGTGCTCTTCCACCACCACTAATCCCGATTCTCTACTATATGATTCTGTGCACGATCAACAACATAGTGACAGTAAAAGCGACATTAGGATGTGACTGAAGTCTCAAGTCAACAGAGGGAGACTTTTAAAGGAGCTTATGGGAATAGATCACTGGCATCAATTCACCATTGATGAGGCTGTAGGTAGACAAGGTCATAGAGCAACACTGCGTTCTTGGATAGTTATTCTTTTTTACAGAGTGAGAAAGGCTTTTGAACTAAAGGATGAGTTTTATCCTAGAAGCTTACGCTCCGTGATCAGCACGGGCCAGCACGATTTCGGATGAATTGATGTCTATCGAGCATAAAAATTACTGTAGTCAAGCCGGGATCTTGCAGGCGTTGTTTTTGATACCGTTGATGGCGTTTGTAAAGGTGATTTCACATGGGAGGGACGAGAAAGACAGGATTGAGACACGTGAAAAGCGAAAGCAAGACAACTTTGACGAATAGAGAAAAGAGAAACGAAAATTCGTTTTCCAAGAAACCCGAGAATAGTGTGTGTTGTGACCTATAGACGGGGGGGGGGGGGATGTCCAAGCAGGAAGCTGTTCGGGCAAAGTAGGGAAGCAGCACCATCAAAGTGAGGAAAACTCCTGCGAACACAACTAGGGGGTGGGTGGGTAGTGGTTCGATCACATGAAATACAGCGTAACGTTCACGCGGAGCAAAGGTGACAAAAGTTCAGTGCCAGGCAATCGGGTTCTGGAAACAGTTTAGGAGCTGGGGCAGTACCGCGAGATAATCACAGGGAACAAACCCTGGCATTTGGAAAAAAAGTTCACATTCCACGTAGAACCCCCTTTGTCCGCGGAATGGAGAGCGAAGCCTGAACACAACTTAGTGAGAGGGTCCGTACATGTTGGCGTTAGAGAGAAGAGAATCTCAGGCATTGACATTTATAGTCTCAGGGACGTACACGTGCAAGGTGGGAGAGTAATGTGTCCAGGAAAATAACAGTTGCTTCTGGCCATTTTCTGTGATTTACTTTATTCTTGTCTGAGCGTTCGTGGACAAATTTGCAATATGAGAATTGAAAACTTTTGCAACAGAGATTTAGATTTTGCTCCCGTAAAGGGTGTGCCCATTCCCGTCCTTCGCACTGAACATCATTACCAGTCCTTCCATCCACATAATCGAGGGACGGGCAATAAATACTGGCCAGCCAGCGACGCCCACGTCCCATGAGTGAAAAACAAGAAATGATTTTCCTCAACTCGCTACAGTTCTGAGGCACAGCTTCAAGAAGGGCCAAGTCTGTCAGTCAAGGGCTGTAGGAGTTTCCGGAGTCGAAAATCTGCTGCAAATTAGGAAGCGAGATGTGGAAGAGCCAACACAGAATTGCACTGGCTTGAGAACTAAGCATTGGTCGTTCAGATTGCCCAGTTTCTTTTCCACAAAAGTGGAATTTCCCTACACGAGTAGAATCGATTCATTTCTCTAGTGTGTTGTCGCAAGAATTACGACTGTTATCTGTGGCACTACGACTGTGTTTTCGGGATTGCTGGAATCCTCATCATTCACAGTTTGCTCACATTTTCAAAATTGTTTTATCGTGTGAGTACTCCTTGTTCGTGTTTCTACTTGTATAGGTGAACAAATTGATTCCCTTCGAAGATGACGAAGGTACTGTACTAACTTTGCAAGTCAACTCAAGTTTTTTGGTCACTAAATAGCAATGTTCAACTGTTTACAGCTGATTAAAATAGAATGCATGAAAATGATTACATTAGTCAATTGCAGCATTTTTAGTCTTACTTTTCGGGACAGTGCTGTGCTGTGTACAACTGCTCATGTGATGTAGATTTAGAGTAAACCATGTGGCAAATTTAGAAGTGCAGCAAACGGACTGGTAATAATGTTTGCATTAGATCATCAGTTTCCAATTCCCCACCTTCCCTCATCTAATGAAATAGAGACAGTTCAGTGCTATAGACTGTTGAGTCTGACAGCAGTGGGCAAGTTGTAGGAGAGGATTCTGAGAGATAGGATTGACATGTACTTGGAGCAGCAAGGACTGATTAGGGATAGTCAGGATGGCTTTGTGCGAGGGAAATCATGTCTCACAAACTTGATTGAGTCTTTTGAGGATGTAACCAAAAAGATCGAGGGCAGAGCAGCAGACATTGTTTGTATGGACTTTAGTAAAACTTTTGACAATGTTCTGCATGGTAGACTAATTAGTAAAGTTCGATCATAATGGATCAGGGAGAGGTTGCCAACTGAATATAAAATTGGCTTGAGATTTGAAACAGGGTTGTGGTGCAGGGTTGATTTTCGGACTGGAAGCCTGGGACAAGCAGTGTTCTGCAGGGATCAGCGCTGGGTTCACTTGATTGTCATTCACATAAATGATTTAGATGAGCATGTAGAAGGCATGATTAGTAAGTGTGTAGGTGACACAAAAATTGGTGGTATGGTCAAAGTGAAGGTTCTCTGAGATTACGAAGGGGTCTTGATTAATTGGGTCAATGGGCTGAGGAGTTGCAAATGGAGTTTAATTTGGATAAAGGCAAGGTATTGCAGTTTAGTAAAACAAACAAGGGCAGGACTTACACAGTTAATGGTAGGGACCTGGGTAGTGTTGCCAAACAGAGAGACCTAGGCATCGAGACACATAGTTCTTTGAAACCTTGTGCCACAGGTGGTTAAGAAAGCAGTGAGCATGATTGCCTTCAATGCTCAGACCATTGAGTGTAGCAATTGGGACATAATGTTGAGGTTGTACAGTACATTGTTGAGACTACTTTGTGTGTACTGTATACAGTTCTGGTCACCCCACTATAGGAAGGATATTATTAAATTGGAGAAGGTTCAGAACACATTTGCCAGGCTGTTGCCAGGACTGGAGGGTTTGAGTTTTCAAGAGAGGCTTATAACTTTTTTTCACTGGAGCATAGGGATGACCTTATTGAGGCTTATAAAATCATGAGGGACAAATATAAGATGAATAGCAAAGGTCTTTTTCCTAGGGCAGGGGAGTTCAAAACTAGGGGACATATTTTTAAGGTGACAGGAGAAAGATTTAAAAGGGACCGGATGGGAACTTTTTCAGACAGACGGTGGTTTGTATGAGCAATGAACTGCCAGCAGAAGTTGCAATATTTAAAAGACATTTGGACAGGTATATGAATAGGAAAGGTTCACAGGGATATGGGCCAGGCACAGGCAAATGGAACTAGTTTAGTTTTGGAAACTTGGTCAGCATGGATATGTTGGACTGAAGTAGCTGTTTCCATGTTAGTATATCAACATGCTGCAATTGTTAATTTTCTGACCGTTTACATGTTACATGATCTTGGGGATTCCAGCCCCAAGTTATTTTCCTGAATTTGATTTAAAGCTATTTCAAAATGGACTCTCACTCCTTGCAAACCAAGACGCACTCTTAAGCATCCAACAGTGTTAAATTTCATGGTAAACAGAACTAGACACGTACTGAATAAAAATCTTCTGTAATATTTCGTTTCTGACATTACGTAGAATCCCTGTGGTCTACCTTTATCTTGTTATTGGACTCAGATAGAGCACAGAATTTGACCAAAACAATTCTGATATATCTCACAACAAAAACATTTTATTGTGTATCTCTTGAAATCAAATTTGTTATTTCAACATATATTGAAACCAAAATAAAAAAAACCCGCTTGCTTGTATTTAAACTGTATATGTATTGTAAGCATTGGGAGGACTTTCAGCCCCATTTTCAGCCAAATGTGGTCTTCTAGCATAAGGAATAGTGGAACATAGAAGTTATCATCCTGCTCCATGCCATCATCACCCTGATGGAATCCTTGAACCAAACAGCTTCAGCACCTGGGTTCTTCAGTATGTTATGTAAAGTTGGGATTGGATGCCAACACAAAAGATCTTTTTCACTTGTAATGTGTCAGTACCAGTTATGCTGGTCAATTTTCAGAGTAACTTGATTTAGCCTCATTTAGACTGTAATACAGAAAAAAACCCTTTTTGTTCAATGCAACCTCAGCAAACAGCGAACATTTCAAATGAGAAATAACTCAATGTCGAAAACTAATAATACAGTGATTGTTTTTGTAATATGTATATTGTACCTAAAATCTTGGTAAATAGAGTGCAAGAGTATGCATTTTAAACAGAGCCTGCAATTTCTGTGAGTTTCCTCTGAGGAGGAAAAGTGCAGCAGAAAAGTGTAAGTATTTTTGTTTTTATGTGTGAAAGTGTAGAAAACATAGAACATAGTCCAGTACAAGAACAGACTCTTCAGCCCATCATGTCTGCACTAACCATGATGCCATTCTAAACAGGTCCTATCTGCCTGCATAGGAATAATATTCAGGTAATTTAACTTATGAAGAATACAGGAAAAGAAAACTTGCCTTTTGAGGAGGATAGAAATAACTATTGTCATACAAATCTAGGCAAAATCAACCCATGAGTTTGGTTTATTTGGAAAACAAAGAGAGACTAAAAAATGGACAAAAGTAGCTTTGGAAATGGCTTGAGGGGAAAAAAAGTGTAAAACTACAAAACTCAGAGCCCAAACATGTACTTACTTTAAACTCCCCCAACAAAATGCTTGTGTTTGACAAAATTCTGTTATTACTATACAGATATCCACACAGAGAGTTTCTGTGAGTTTCCTCTGAGGAGGAAAAGTGCAGCAGAAAAATGTAAGTATTTTTGTTTTTATGTGTGAAAGTGTAGAAAACATAGAACATAGTCCAGTACAAGAACAGACTGAGGCGGGAATTGAACCCGGATCTCTGGTGCTGTGAGGCAGCAGTGCTAGCCACTGTGCCACCATGCCAACCACTATAATTTTGGTGTACTCTTAGAAGTTGCTTGACTTTTACCTGTACTCTAGAATAGAATAGAATAGCCTTTATTGTCACGTGCATTTGAATGAGCGCAGTGAAAAGTTTGAATATTGCCTCTTGGTGCTATCTTATATACAGGGTATCTGGATACACCAAAATTATTGGAAAGAATTTGACATAAGATTGACAGATGTTGTAATTCACTTTTATTTAAAAGAATTAGGTTAGTAGGCAATGGTGCAGAAGAAGTTATAAGACATCATAAAAGTAATACAGCATTTGCATTAATCCTATTTGATACTAGCCTGTGGTGTGGTAGCACAATTGAATCTCTTCAGTGACTCCTAATTGTAAAATTACTTTCTAACGTAATGGAAGCAGATTCGATGGTGGCTAATTCACTTCTACTACACACAGCTGTGGTGACAGCTGTTTTATACAGGTCCAAAGCTATCACTTGGGATGACAAGTTGAGAACTTTGAAGGTTTGTACCCTGACTGGCACTCCAATGTTCAATTCCTGCAATGGTGCAACAGCCTTGTGAAATGAAAATTTGGCTTTCTGCATGATTTTATGTGTCATCAGTGGCTCTCTAGCTTGCTTAGCTTGATAATCATTACAAGTACTGCATTGGCTGTTGTGGACCCTGATATTGTTGCTCATGCGTGGTCAGTAAAGCAAAATTCTCACCTTCCTTAACTTGATTTCTTGATATATTGCAAGCAAACTGTAGCCTCTGTTCTCTCTATTCTTAAGGAATAATAAATATTTCCTTTGTACAACGTGTCATGTCCAGAGGATATAGGCCTGTCCTCTGTAGATTTTCTTCACAAGGCAGTCTAAATATTCCAAATATTAGCCTGGTAAACCTTCTCTGAACTGCTTCCACTGCATTAACATCCTTCTATAAGTACCAGAAGTGACTTAATTGAAACATATAAGATCCTGAGGGGTCTTGACTAGATGGATGTTGAAAGCATGTTTTCTTTTGTAAGTGCATCGAGAGCTAGGGGTCATAGTTTAATTTTAAAGGCCTCACAACGCATGGATATTGCTGTCTGGACTGACATTTATTACAAACCCTTAATCGCAGTTGAGATAGTGGGAGTAAGCTGCTTTCTTGAATTGCTGCAGTCCATGTGCTGTAGGTAGACACGCAGTGCCTGTGAAACATATGAACATAACTATCAGGAATAGGAGTAGACTACTCCATTATTCAATAGCAATCAGAACCTCAATTTTATGTCTCCACCTGCTGCCTCCATCCCTTGATTTCTGACTGACCAACAATCTGTCCATCTCAGCCTGAAGAATAATTAATAAAGGCATGTCAACAATCCTCCTCAGTTTTAAATGATTGGCCCCTTGTTCTGAGATGGTACCTCCATGTTCCAGATTCCCCAGTCGGGGAAACAACTCCCAGTGTCTCCCTGTCAAACCTCTTTAGAACCTTATATATTTCACCTTTCGTTCTTCTAAACTCCAGAAACTATTGGCTGATTTTACTCAGCTTCTGATCGTAGGACAACTCTTGTCATTCCAGGGACTAACCTTTCTCTCCACAGATGCTGCCAGACCTAGTGAGTTTCTCCGGCATTTTCTATTTTGGTTTGGTTTGGGAAAGTTCTGTCCTCGGTGTGCACTAAGTCTAACCCCAAGGCATGGTGTGCATGAAGTAATATTAAAGAATGTTTTCACTGGTAGGAGAGACTAAGACCCAAGGGCACAATATTAGAGTAATCTGTGTTCAAAATGGCAATTAAACATGTTGATCCTGAATTCCTTTGAAGGATGTTTTATTCTCTCACTGTAATTTTGTGTAAGTATGTGGAATGCTTGGAGACACTATGTAAATGACTGTTTACATCTTTGCTCTGGGAGTTAATGTGTGATGATGACCAGCAGGAGCATAATGGAAATTCAAGGCTTTAATATTTATTGTTTGTTTTAAAACTCCTGGAAGTATGTAATGAAATATTTGTTTTTCATTTTGAATAGTTTACAGAATTGTTGTGCCAAAGTGCATAATAATAAAACGTAGCTTTTGTTAGTGACTAATGAGCATCTGCTGGCACATCAATGTAATGTTATAATTACATTTTATTACAGTCCAAGTCAGTTTTACAAGTAAGGGGAGTGGCCTTGTGGAGAAAGCATAGTAATGGAAGGAATTACTGCCAGAAACGGAAATCAGGCAGAAAACAAATGTACACAATTTATTGTACTTGACAACAGATAATTGGATCAAAATGCACTCTTGAACTGATATGATTTTAGATGTTTTATGAGTTATTTACATTTGGATTAATTTAATGAAGGACTGATGGAATAAGATAATTCAACATTCTGCATTCTGGGCCTCAGACTTTGCTTAAAATTAAAATTTGAATTACTTTGGTTAATTTCAATCTGCTTCCTAAAAGGTTGAAGGGGTCTTGTGGTGTAGTGGTCTTGTCCATACATCTGAGCCAGGAGGTCCAGATTCATGGTTTGACTGTTCTAGAGCTGTAACAGAGGATATCTGAACAGATTTGTTAAAAAGATTCTACTAAAAGTTCAATCAGAAAAAAGGTCCACAAATTAGAACTATTAGCATTCAAGCTGAATTCACTAATTGCCTCCTCCTAGTTGGCCAAATAGAATTCGGAGAGAACTCTGTCTGCCTGAGGCTCTTGTTGATTTTCTGTAGTGCTGCAAAATCAATGAATTGGCATTGAAACTGCAAGATTCATTCAGGGGATGACTTGCTTTCAGCAGAATGAACAGAGTAATAGATTCATTCTAACGTAGAGATGGCCTATTGGGTTTGTATTGTTAAACATTCTTTCTGCATTTACTTTATCTATTCCTTTAAGAATTTTGTTAGCTTCTTCTCATTTTCTAAATTTTAGAGAATACAGACTCTGTCTCCTCAATCACTCTATACATGAAAGTCCCAAAATCCTAGGGAAAGGTCTTGTGAACTTCCATTGCACTCCCTTAATGATGAAGATCCCTTTCCTTAGCCAAGGGTACAATAATCAAGTTGTGGCTTCATCAGTTTTCCATATGATTGAAGTAAGACTCCTTTATCTCTGCACTAAGATCACCATGTAATAAAGGCTGATATCTATATTCCCCGTTATCTGTTTCTCTTCTGTGTGAACCACTGAGATCTATGCATGTCACTAATTTCACTAAAGGAAGAAAAGGACAACCAACTCCCATTCCTAGACGTGATGGTACAGAGAACACCGAACGGAGAATTCACCACAAAGGTTTACAGGAAAGCCACACACACAGACCAAGTCCTAAACTATGAAAGCAACCACCCCAACACACGCAAACGAAGTTGCATCAAGACACTATTCAAAAGGGCCACAACACACTGCAGCACACCAGAACTACAAAAAGAGGAAGAGGGACACCTATACAAAGTATTCGCCAAAAACGGATACCCTCGCAATTTCATCAACAGATGCCTAAGGGAGAGACAACGGAACAAGGACATGCCGCAACCCAAAGGACTAGCCACACTACCATACATCAGGAGCATTTCTGAACTGACAGCCAGACTACTGCGACCACTAGGACTCATAACAGCACACAAACCAACAGCCACGCTCAGACAACAACTTACCAGAACGAAGGACCCGATACCCAACATGAGCAAAACTAATGTAGTGTACAAAATCCCATGCAAGGACTGCACAAAACACTACATCGGACAAACAGGAAGACAGTTAACGATCCGTATACACGAACACCAACTAGCCACGAAACGACACGACCAGCTATCCTTAGTAGCCACACACACAGATGACAAGCAACATGAATTCGACTGGGACAACACTACCATTATAGGGCAAGCCAAACAGAGAACAGCCAGGGAATTCCTAGAGGCATGGCACTCATCCACAGACTCTATCAACAAACACATTGACCTGGACCCAATATACCGGCCACTACAGTGGACAGCTCGAACTGACAACCGGAAGCGGCAGAGACAGGCCACTATAAATGCCGGAGGAAACAGCACAGAAGCGCTTCACAGGAGGCTCCCAAGCACTGACGATGTCACCTAGACAGGGGACGAAACGTTTGCAAGACAAATTCCCAGCTCGGCGAACAGAACCACAACAATGAGCACCCGAGCTACAAATCTTCTCCCAAACTTTGAACTAATTTCCAAAACTGAGAGGCAAAGCTGGAAGAGGTATTGATGCATTGATCGGCATGTGTGGAGGCTGCACTAAGTGTTGGTTACTGTACTATTTCACTTCAGAATTGCTCATTGCAACTGTATGTGAGCATCCGGTAACTTATGAAAACGGACACCCAATGCATTTAAAAAATGCAAAAGCAGCATAGCAGCACAAATTTGGAAATAATGGCCATGTACTTGTTTAAGAAACTTTAGGTTAACATCCTTCAAAGAGACTAGCCTCTTTTTGTCTTCATATAATTGTTTAATCCAATGTTATAATTGGCTGAGCTCATTTTGGTTATATTGCCAATAGTTCCAGATTTATTTCCAGCTTCTGTGCCAAGTTCAGTGGGGAAATCTAGGAAGTATTGGAGAAGCAATGCTGACCAGACTAGTTCCATGGGAGAGGGAAAATAAAATCAGATTCCCACTCTTGATGACTAGCTAATGACCCAAACTGGTGTGGACTGTATTGGACTCTGTGAGTGTGTGAGATGGCTTGTGTCATGCCAACACTCAATATCCTGGCTCACAACATTTGGATTAGGTACCCACAAATAACTGCTGTGAAACTCACGCCCAACAGTAAAATACTCCTGAAAACACCAATTTTGTTCTTTGGTTTCATTTGTTGAATATATTTAAGCATTAGATTGCCAGATTTGTGATCTCTCAAGGAATCAAGAAGTATATTGTGAAAAATTGTGAAAAAAATCATTGGATTTTTCAATCCTTTCAAAGATGATTTGCTGCTTCTAATACTTACAATGCTGGTGAATAATCAGGAAGTGCTGAAACTTAATACTTTGTGATTTTTAAAATTTGTAATACTCTTCACTCATACGTTTTACATAATATAAAAGTATGATTATGACATAACTATGTATTATACGTAAAATACAATAAATCTATCACATGCTTTATCAAAATCTCACTAAACATAATAGTTCATGAATGTCTTAAATTGAATATAACTCTTCTACAGTGAATTCTAACATGTAACTACATTAAGATATACTATACAGTATTCAGAAGAAAGTTTGTTACTGTTATAATTCATCTACGTTCATTGCTCCTGTAATCATAGCTTGAATCCATATTTCTGAACAAAATTCAATATTAATCTCACTCATCTCTCATTAACCTTCTCTTATTTTAATTATAATGAAAGCTGCTTTTATTTCGAGCACAGTATGTACACTAAGGTTGCCAATGTGGATGAGCTTGCATTCCCCTCCCTTGCTGTATGCCCCTTGAGTACATCCCAGAGGGTTACTACCATGATGCAAGAATACAAAAATTGTTTCCTGAAGTGAATGTGGACATAGAGATATACAACACAGAAACAGACCGTTAAGTCCAACTCATCCATTCTGACCAGATATCCTAAATAAATCTAGCCCCATTTGCCAGCACCTGGCCCATAACCTTCTAAACAGTTCCTAATCATATATGCATCCGGGTGCCTTTTAAATGTTGTGATTGTACTAGCCTCCACCACTTTTGGCAGCTCATTCCATACACACACCACCACATAGGTGAAAACGTTGCCCCTTGGATCCCTTTTAAATCTTTCCCCTCTCACCTTAAACCTATGGTCACTAGTTCTGGACTCTCCCACCACAGGGAAAAGACATGAGAGCATAGAACTAGGAGCAGGAATAGGCTGTCTGGCCCTTTGAGCCTGCTCCGCTATTCAATTAGATCATGACTCCGTTCCACTTACATTTTCACCAGATCCCTTAATTCTCTTATTTCTTTCATAAAAGTATCTACCTTAGCTTTAAAAGCGATTACTGAAATAGCATCAACTAGTTCCCTGGGCAAGGAATTCCATAGATTAACAACCCTTTGGGTGAAGAAGTTCCATCTCAGCTCAGTTCAAAGCCTGCTTCCTCTAATCTTGAGGTCACGCCCTCTTGTCCTAGTCTCACCTATTAGTGGAAACATCCAATCTATTTCTATTTTATCGATTCCCTTTATAATTTTATATATTTCTATAAGATTCCCCCTCAGCCTCTCCTCATATGCCAACCCCCTCAACTTTGGAATCAACCTAGTGAACCTCCTCTGCACCCCCTCCAGTGCCAGTACATCCTTTCTTAAGTAAGGAGACCAAACCTGCATACAATACTCCAGGTGTGACCTCACCAGCACCTTCTATAGCTGTGACACTACCTCTCACCCCTTTAGCAATGAAGGACAAAATTTCATTTGCCTTCCTAATAACTTGTTGTACCTGCAGACAAACCTTCTGCGATTCCTGCACAAGGATTCCCAGGTCCATCTGCAAATCAGCATACTGCAACTTTTTACCATCCAAGTAATAATCTATTTTGCTGTTACTCCGACCAAAATGTGTCACTTCACATTTACAAACATTGTGTTCCATCTGCCAGATCTTCACCGATTCACTTAATGTATCTATGTTCCTCTGCAAAGTTGCACAGTCCTCTGCACACTTTGCTCTGCCACTCATCTTAGTATCATCAGCAAATTTTGACATCCATACATGTGGTCCCCAACTCCAAATCATCTATGTAAATTATAAATAATTGTGGTCCCAATACTGATCCCTGAGGCACACCACTAGTCACTGATTGCCAGCCAGAATAGTACTCATTTATCCCCACTCTTGCTTCTTGTCAGGAAACCAATCCTCTGTCCATGCTAATACTTTACCCCGAACACCATGTATCTTCATCTTATGCAGCAGCCTCATGTTTGGCACTATGTCAAAGGAAATCTAGGTACACCACATCCATTGGGTCCCCGTTGTCCAACTTGCTTGAAATGTCTTCACAGAATTTCAAAAGATTTATGAAGCATGACCTGCCCTTCATGAACCCATGCTGCGTTTGTACAATGGGACAATTTCTTTCAAGATGCCCTGCTATTTCTTCCTTTGATAAGATGCTCAAGCGTCTCTTCCCCCCACCCGACAGAGGTTAAGTTCACTGGTCTATAATTCCCCATCTTTTTTCTACTTCCCTTTTTAAACAGTGGCATCACATTTGTTATTTTCCAAACTGCTGGGACTGCCCCAGAGTCCAGTAAATTTTGGAAAATTACTGCCAGTCCACCTGCTATTTCTCCCACCATTTCTATTAGTACCCTGGGATGCATTCCATCAGGGCCAGGAGACTTTTCTGTCCTTAGCTCAATTAGCTTACCTAACACTAGCTCCTGTGTAATAATAGTTGGTGGGCAGCACGGTGGCACAGTGGTTAGCACTGCTGCCTCACAGCGCCAGAGACCCGGGTTCAATTCCTGCCTCAGGCAACTGACTGTGTGGAGTTTGCACGTTCTCCCCGTGTCTGCGTGGGTTTCCTCCGGGTGCTCCGGATTCCTCCTACAGTCCAAAGATGTGCAGGTCGGGTGAATTGGCCATGCTAAATTGCCTGTTGTGTTAGGTAAGGGTATGGATGGGTTGCGGGTCGGTGTGGACTTGTTGGGCCGAAGGGCCTGTTTCCACACTGTAATGTAATCTAATCTAATAATTGTTTTCAGGTCCTCACCTACCTTCATCTCTTTGTCACTTACTGGCATGTTATTAGTAGCCTCCACTGTGAAGACCGATGCAAAATACCTGTTCAATGCTTCAGCTATTTCATCATATCCCTTTATTAACTGCCCCTTCTCATCCTCTGAAGGACCAACATTTACTTTAGCCACTCTTCTTCATTTTATATATTTAAAGAAACTTCTGCGATCTGTCCTTCTATTCTGTGCTAGTTCTTTCTCATACTCTACCTTACTTTTCTTTATAGTTCTTTCTTGTCTTTCTGTTGACGTTTAAAGTTTTCCCAAACTTGTAGATTCCTGCTGTTATTGGCCACATTTTATGCCTCTCTTTCACTTTGATAGCCTGCCTTATTTCCTTAGATACCCTTCCTCTTACAGTCCTTCCTTCTCACCGGAATATACTTTTGCTGAGCACTGAAAAATGTCTTTGAAGGTCCTCCACTGCTCATCAACTGTAGCACCATAAAGTCTCTGTTTCCAGTCTACTTTAGTCAGGCCCTCCCTCATTCTATCATAGTCCCCCTTATTCAAGCACAGGACCCTGATATTGGATTTTATATTCACACTATCCAGCTGTATTTTAAATTCAACCATACTGTGATTCCTCCTTCCAAGAGGATCCCTGACTATGAGGTCATTAATTATTCCTGTCTCATTACACAGGACCAGATCAAGGATAGCTTGCTCCCTCATTGGTTCCATTCCTTACTGTTCAAGAAAACTATCACAGATACACTCAAAGAACTGCTCCTCAAGGCTACCCTGACCGAGCTAGTTCAACCAATCTACATGCAGATTAAAATCCTCCATGATAATGGCTGTACCATTTTTGCAGGCATTAGTTATTTCCTTGTTTATTGCCTGCCCAATGTTATGTTATTATTTGCTGGCCTATAGACTACACCTATCAGTGACTTCTTCTTCTTGGAATTCCTAATTTCCACCCAAATGGATTCAACCGCATGCTCCATTGATCCTATATCATCTCTCAGCCCTGATGTTATCCTTGAATATCAGAGCTACACCACCTCCCTTGCATTCCTGTCTGTCCTTCTGAATAGTCTGGTCTCCCTGGATATTTAATTCCCAGTCATGACCATTCTGAAATCTTATTTGTTTTCAAACTGATTTGTGCCTTTAACTCATCAACCTTGTTACAAATGCTACGAGCAATAGATAAAGTGCCTTTATGTTAGCTTTCTTACCATCATGATTCACAACATTTCTAATATCTCCTGAGTTATCATTCATTTTTGCTTCTTTCATAGTCTGCTTTGAACTTAAACCCTCCTGCACATAAACCATATCTATTTACCCTATTCATGCCTCCCATGATTTTATAAACCTTTATAAAGTTACCCATCAGCCTCCAATGCTCCATGGAAAATAGCCCAACCTGTTCAGCCTCTCCATATATCTCAAACCCTCCAAACCTGGCAACATCCTTGTAAGTCTTTTCACAATATCCTTCCTACAGCAGAGCCCAGAATTGCGCTTTGGTTCAGCCACAATTGAAATCCTATGTCCTGTACAGCTACAACATGACCTTGCAACTCCTAAACCCAATGCTCTGACCAATAAAGGCAAGCATACCAAATGTTTACTCCACTAGCCTGTTTATCTGCGACTCCACTTTCAAGGAAGTATGAACTTGCACTCCAAGGTTTCTTTGTTCAGCAAGACACCCCAGGATCTTACAATAAAGTGTATAAATCAAGATTAGAGTGGTGCTGGAAAAGCACAGCAGGTCAGGCAGCATCCAAGGAGCAGGAAAATCAACGTTTGAAGAGCTTTTGCTTGAAACATCGATTTTCCTGCTCTTTGGATGCTGCCTGAGCAGCTGTGCTTTTCCAGCACCACTCTAATCTGCAGTGCCTAATTAAATGTATAAGTCCTGCCCTGATTTGCCTTTCCAAAATGCAGCATCTCACATTAAAGTAAGTTCCATCTGCCATGTACAGCCCATTGGCCCATCTGATCAATGTCCCACTGAACTCTGAGGTAACCTTCTTCACTGTGCATTACACCTCCAATTTTGGTATTATCTGCAAACATACAGCCACACCTCCTATGTTCACATCCAAATCATTTATATAAATGAGAAAAAGCAGCAGACCCAGCATCGATCCTTGTGGCACACCACTGGTCAAACGCCTCCAGTCTGAAAGCAACCCTCCACCACCACCCTCTGTCTCCTACTTATTGAAAGGAGACTGAATTGTTGGTTCATTTGAAATTCTGGGTTGGGGTGTGTACTGACTGATAAACATTGAGTTTACTCGATCAATGTGAATAGAATTGACCAGACTGAATTTTAGGGCTGATCATTATCCACTCGTTTGCCTGTCCAACTGTTCTTCTCTCTCTCTTTGGGCCCTATCCCCACCCGTCATTTACTCCTTACCCCCCTCCCTCACCCTATCTTCTGCATTAAAAAAAAACCTTTTCCTAGCTACCATCAGTTCTGGGGAAAGATCACTCAAACATTAACTCTGATTTCTCTCCACAGATGGTCCCAGATCTGCTGAGCTTTACCACCAATTTCTGTTTGAGTTTTAGGGCTATATTAGCATATGCAACTGGATGATGACACATCTTAAAGTAATGCATTGCATCTTTAGTACTTTCGGAGATTATTTACTGGAGCTTACTGTCCAATAGCATTCCACACAAATCATTGCTGGGTTGCTTATTGTTCATGATAAATAAAATGATAGAGTATAAATGTGAGAGGGATGATAAATAAGTTTGCAGATGACATGAAGATTGGTTGAGTGGTTGACAGTGAAGAAGAAGATCTTAGGTTACAAGAGGATATAGATGGATTGGTCAGATGGAATTTAACCTGAAAAGCATTGTCCTGAGGTGACGCACTTTGGACAAAGTAACAAGACAAGGGAGTACTCAATGAATGGCAGTGCACTAGGAAACTCTGACAAGCACTCGGACATTGAGGTGTTTGTCCACATCCCTGAAGGTGGCAGAATAGATTAATGAGGTAGTTAAGAAGGCACACTCGTCACTTGCCTTTATCAGACATGGCAGAGATTGTAAGAGCCACAAGGTTAAGTTGGAGCTGTACAGAACTTTGGTCGGGCCACAGCTGCAGTACCGTGTACAGTTCCAGTCACCACACTGTAGGAAAGATGTGATTGCACTGAATGGGATGCAGAAGATGTTGTCTGGGATGGACCAATTTAGTTATGAAGAGAAGTTGGATATGCTCCAGTTATTTGCTTTCGAGCAGAGAAAGCTGAGGTGAACCTGATTGAATTGTACAAGATTATGAGGGGAATGGACAGGGTTGATAGAAAGCAGCAGTTCCCCTAAGTTGAAGCTCAGCAATAAGGGGTATAATATTAAGGTAAAAGGTAGGTAAAGGGGATTTGAGGAAAAATGTTTTCACTGAGAAGTTGCTGGGAGTCTGGAGTGCACTGCATGGGAGGATGGTTGAGGCAGGAAACCTCACAGTCTTTAAAAAGCACTTGCCTGAGCATGTGGAATACCATAACATTCAAGGCTATGGGGCAAGTACTAGAAAAGGGGACTGATGTAGATTGAGTAGTTGTTGACAGTGCAGACTTAGAGACCCTTTGGTCCAACCCGTCCATGCTGACCAGATATCCCAACCCAATCTAGTCCCACCTGCCAGCACCTTGCCCATATCCCTCCAAACCCTTCCTATTCATATACCCATCCAAATGTCTCTTAAATGTTGCAACTGTACCAGCCTCCACCACTTCCTCTGGCAGCTCATTCCATACACGTACCATCCTCTTCGTGAAAAAGTTGCCCCTTAGGTCTCTTTTAGATCTTTCCCCTCTCACCTTAAACCTATGCCCTCTAGTTCTGGACTCCCGACCCCAGAGAAAAGACTTTGTCTATTTATCCTATTCATGCCCCTCATAATTTTGTAAACCTCTATAAGGTCACCTCTCAGCCTCTGACGCTCCAGGGAAAACAGCCCCAGCTTGTTCAGCCTCTCCCTGTAGCTCAGATCCTCCAACCGTGGCAACATCCTTGTAAATCTTTTCTGAACCCTTTCATGTTTCACAACATCTTTCTGATAGGAAGGAGACCAGAATTGCACGCAATATTCCAACAATGGCCAAAACAATGTCCTGTACAGCTGCAACATGACATCCCAACTCTTGAACTCAGTACTCTGACCAATAAAGGAAAGCATACCAAATGCCTTCTTCACTATCCTATCTACCTGTGACTCCACTTTCAAGGAGCTACGAACCTGCACTCCAAGGTCTCTTTGTTCAGCAACACTCCTTAGGACCTTACCATTAAATGTATAAGTCCTGCTAAGATTTGCTTTCCCAAAATGCAGCACCTCACATTTATCTGAATTAAACTCCATCTGCCATTTCTCAGCCCATTGGCCCATCTGGTCAAGATCCTGTTGTAATCTGAGGTAACCCTCTTCACTGTCCACTACACCTCCAATTTTGGTGTCATCTGCAAACTTACTAACTGTACCTCTTATGCTCGCATCCAAATCATTTATGTAAATGACAAAAAGTAGATGACCCAACACCGATCCTTGTGGCACTCCACTGGTCACAGGCCTCAAGTCTGAAAAACAACCCTCCACCACCACCCTCTGTCTTCTACCTTTGAGCCAGTTCTGTATCCAAATGGCAGTTCTCCCTGTATTCCATGAGATCTAACCTTGCTAATCAGTCTCCCATGGGGAACCTTGTTGAACACTTTACTGACGTCCATATAGATCACACCTACTGCTCTGCCCTCATCAATCTTCTTCATTACTTCTTCAAAAAACTCAATCAAGTTTGTGAGACACGATTTCCCACGCACAAAGCCATGTTGACTATCCCGAATCAGTCCTTACCTTTCCAAATACTTGTACATCCTGTCCCTCAGGATTCCCTCCAACAACTTGCCCACCGCCGAGGTCAGGCTCACTGGTCTATAGTTCCCTGGCTTGTCTTTACCGGCCTTCTTAAACAGTGGCACCATGTTTTCCAACCTCCAGTCTTCTGGCACCTCACCTGTGACTATCAGTGATACAAATGTCTCAGCAAGAGGCCCAGCAATCACTTCTCTAGCTTCCCACAGAGTTCTCTGGTACACCTGATCAGGTCCTGGGGATTCATCCACTTTATTGTGTTTCAAGACATCCAGCATTTCCTCCTCTGTAATCTGGACACTTTGCAAGATGTCACCATCTATTTCCCTACAGTCTATATCTTCCATATCCTTTTTCACAGTAAATACTGATGCAAAATATTCATTTAGTATCTCCTCCATTTTCTGTGGCTCCACACAAAGGCCGCCTTGCTGATTTTTGAGAGGCCCTATTCTCTTCCTAGTTACCCTTTTGTCCTTAATATATTTGTAAAAACCCTTTGGATTCTCCTTAATTCTATTTGCCAAAGCTATCTCACGTCCCCATTTTGCCCTCCTGATTTCCCTCTTAAGTGTACTCCTACTTTCTTTATACTCTTCTAAGGATTCATTCGTGGTAAAAACAATGACTGCAGATGCTGGAAACCAGATTCTGGATTAGTGGTGCTGGAAGAGCACAGCAGTTCAGGCAGCATCCAAGTAGCAGCTGCTCCTTGGATGCTGCCTGAACTGCTGTGCTCTTCCGGCACCACTAATCCAGAATAAGGATTCACTCGGTCTATCCTGTCTATACCTGACATATGCTTCCTTCTTTTTCTTAACCAGACCTTCAATTTCTTTAGTCATCCAGCATTCCCTATACCTACCAGCCTTCCCTTTCACCCTGACAGGAATATACTTTCTCTGGATTCTGGTTACCTCATTTCTGAAGATTTCCCATTTTCCAGCTGTCCCTTTACCTGCGAACATCTGCCTCCAATCAGCTTTCAAAAGTTCTTGCCTAATGCCACCAAAATTGGCCTTTCTCCAATTTAGAACTTCAACTTTTAGATCTGGTCTATCCTTTTCCATCACTATTTTAAAACGAATAGAATTATGGTCGCTGGCTCCAAAGTGCTCCCCCACTTACACCCCAGTCACCTGCCCTGCCTTATTTCCCAAGAGTAGGTCAAATTTTGCACCTTCTCTAGTAGGTACATCCACATACTGAATCAGAAAATTGTCTTGTACGCACTTAAGAAATTCCTCTCCATCTAAACCTTTAACAGTCCCAGTCGATGTTTGGAAAATTAAAATCCCCTACCATAACTACCCTATTATTCTTACAGATAGCTGAGATCTCCTTACAAGTTTGTTTCTCAATTTCCCTCTGACTATTGAGGGGGTCTATAATACAATCCCAATAATGTGATCATCCCTTTCTTATTTCTCAGTTCCACCCAAATAACTTCCCTGGATTTATTTCTGGGAATATCCTCCCTCAGCATAGCTGTAATGCTATCCCTTATCAAAAATGCCACTCCCCCTCCTCTCTTGCCTCCCTTTCTATCCTTCCTGTAGCATTTGTATCCTGGAACATTAATCTGCCAGTCCTGCCCATCCCTGAGCCATGTTTCCGTAATTGCTATGATATCCCAGTCCCATGTTCCTAACCATGCCCTGAGTTCATCTACCTTCCCTGTTAGGCCCCTTGCATTGAAATAAATGCAGTTTAATTTATTAGTCCTATCTTGTCACTGCCTGCCCTGACTGTTTGACTCCCTTCTGTTCTCAGCTGTACCCGTCTCAGACCGATCTCTTTCCTCACTACCTCACTGGGTCCTACCCCTCCCTCCACCCCACCTTACTTGTTTAAATTCTCCCAAGCAGTTCTAGCAAATTTCCCTGCCAGTATATTAGTCCCTTTCCAATTTAGGTGCAATCCGTCCTTCTTGTACAGGTCACTTGTACCCCAAAAGAGATTCCAATGATCCAAAAATGTGAATGCTTCTCCCATACACCAGCTCCTCAGCCATGCATTCATCTGCTCTATCCTCCTATTCCCGCCCTCACTCGCTCGTAGTACTGTGAGTAATCCAGATATTCCTGCCCTTTTTAAATTTCTGCCTAACGCTCTGTAATCTCCCTTCAGAATCTCAACCTTTTCCCTTCCAATGTCCTTGGTTCCAATGTGGACAATGACCTCCTGCTGGCCTCTCTCCCCCGTGAGAACATTCTGCACCCTCTCTGAGATATCCTTGAACCTGGCACCAGGGAAACAACACACCATTCTGCTTTTTCTCTGCTGGCCACAGAAACGTCTGTCTGTACCTCTGACTACAGAATCCCCTAACACAATTAATCTCTTGGAAGCCGACATACCCCTCGCTGCATTAGAGCCAGTCTCAATACCAGAAACTTGGCTGTACATGCTACGTTCCCCTGAGAATCCATCACCCCCTACATTTTCCAAAACAGCATATCTGTTTGAAATGGATATATCCACAATAGACTCCTGCACTAGCTGCCTACATCTCTTACCCTTCCTGGGGTTAACCCATCTATATGACTGTATCTGAGACTTTCCCCCCTTCCTATAACTACCATCCATCACATACTGTTGCTGTCGCAAATTCCTCTTCGCGTCCATCTGTCTCTCCAATCTATCCACTCGATCTGATAAGATTTGCATCCAACAGCATTTATGGCAGATATAATCCACAATAACCCTTAAACTATCTTTAAACTCCCACATCTGACAAGAAGTACATATCACTGCAAAGGCCATTTTTGCTCCTTCACAATCTACAGACGCAGAAAATAACACTGTTTTATTCCTCTACAAACACTGCCCCAGGTTAAATTAATAGTTATGGCTTATATTTTAGGTTTAATCAAGAGACTTATCTCCAAAAACATATAATCAAGAAAGAATCCACTATACTCACTACTGCAGCCTTTCTCTTGGACAGATTTAAAACAACCATTAACTTATCTGATTCTGTGCTGTGAACTTCGCCCAACAGTTCCTCCAAGATTAGTTGTGAATTTCACTGTTTGTTAATTTTCCCAGATGCACTCCGATGTCCAGCGACATATGAATTCAAACAGCAAAGGCAACAGGTTTTCTCTCTCTCTCCTGCACTGTCCTCACCATGTGCTTCCTTTGCTTTTCTCCCTTTTAAAACTGCTGTTGTTTTGATTTTTTTTCCAAAGTTCCAAAACAATGCGATAGCATATAAAATAGTCATTGCTGCTCCTGGAATTCGAGGAAATCACCTCCAACGCCCTAAAATACCTCAAAAAAAAGGAGCAGCTCTTACAGCCAGAAATTTTTCCTGTCCTCCATCTTGGATTACCTGATGTGCTGAATGGCCTGTTCTCTACTGTATAATTCTATGAATGTCATAATTGTGGTACAAATGGAAGTTCTTGCCTCAGCCAGGGTAGACAATGAATATTGTACCTTCCTGGTCTCTGCACCAAGAGGAGCATTGATTGACTGCGCCACTGTAATCACTTACTGGGGTTATCACATTAAACTGCTTGCAGGCATAAGGAACCTTTTCCAGTTAATGTACATGTTAAAGCTTTTTTTTTGTCATAGAATCCCTACTGTGGAAAAGGCTCAGGACCTAAGTTTTGTTTTTAATGACGTTGGCATCCTTTTGCTCAAACAAATTATTTGCTTTGAAAAGGAAAAATTACTTAAAAATAAATACTAAAGATGCAAAAAAGGTGCTAATCTCACTTACACATGTTACACATTTATGCAGTTTGCCCTTACTTGTTAATTATCAATCACCTTTTGTACCTTACCAATTATTACTATTTTTATATTATTTTTCCATGCAATGTGAACCACAAAGACCGGACGCGGTGTGAATACACTTAATCTCGATTTCATTTCCGAGCCCCTGGCCTTGAATGTGAAGAGTTCAATGATTTGGTGCCAAAGTGCTGGAAGCTGATCATGGGCTAACAGTGCAATTTTTGATGGCGTTTGCGCATGACAAAATACGCAGGTGTTAGCATTAGTTTTGTTTTTCTGAAGAAGCAAAACATACGCGAAAGTCATGTGATTGTTGTGCCAAATGCTTCATGTTTTACAAGTAAAGTTTGTAATTGATTCCTTTCCTCGGCAGTCCAGGGCACGGTACAATGTTTGTCACTCACATTGTCTGCCGCTGGCTGCTGGGTTGTCAGATTGCTGAGAGCCAGAGACTGTACAGACTTTATCCAGCAACGCGCTGCAGCAAGGAGAGTGGTTTCCGGAACGGTGAGACGCTTTCCTGCGTCCCCTGAAGCCTCATCATCTTAACGCTGTATTCCACATTATTTACACATACCAGACCCCAACTTCAACCTTCCCGAGTTACTGGTGTCTATTGTCAAAAGATCGAGGCAGTAAAACTTATGGGAAATGGCAATGTTTTTAAGTGAATTGAAGGAAATCGCAGGCAGAGCTCACACGACCACAGCAATTATTGTTTAATGTAATAAACATCAGTGTTTGTAAAGAAACATTTATTGAATGTGATTTTTTTAAATCAAAAAGACCAGCGAGGAAAATATTGAGTGTCTATTTTTAAATACATATTTAGTTAGTTAAGAATAAACTCGTGTTGAAGTTCGCAGATGCATTTTTAAAACAAACTCTCGCTTGCACAGAGATAAATGATGCCTCAAATCCTTCCAATTCTCTTATTGCAGTTATTTGGGTAGTCCAGTCCTTTCTGGAACTCTAATTAGCTTCGCTGATTCCATATAATTTTAGAATATATTTGCAATGTTTTATTATGTAGTGAGATGTATATAAACATTTCTGCTCAAACAGCAGTAACTGTCAGCATCTGCAAAAGTAACTCACTTTTCACCACATCCGCCTGCTTTTACAAGACTTCGTTTTTCAACACGGCTTTCAGCCTCACATCGTAATTTCTGTCTCCTGTTCCCAATAGGAACCAACTCTCCTCCCTACTAGTCTCATAATCAATACAGAGAGTAAAAATAAGTTTTGAATTGCTGAAGCAGGAGTGATTTGGGATCCCAGAATTAAAGTATCAAAGTGCAAAAGGAGGTGTCTGCATTCTGTCTGCACTGGCTCTCCAAATGAAAAGTGTCATTTAGTAATGTTCTGCTTTTTCTCTGTACCTTCACATACTGTTTCTATTCCAACAACCATCCAGTGTCCTCTTCAATATCTCAGTTGGACCTACCTTCATCAAACTTCTAGTATATTCCATGCCTTGACGACTCTCTGTGAAAAAAGGTGATCTCATACCACTTGCTGTTTGTTTTTCTGAGCTGGAGCAGTTTCTCACTATCTATCCTATCTCGCCCTCTCATAATTTTGAAAGCTTCTATCAGGTTTCCTCTTGGCCTTCTTTTCTCCACTTTCTCCAATCTGTTCACTTTACTGAAGGTTCTCATCTCGCAAACCATTCTTATAAACCTCCAATGCATTCACATCTACGCATTCATAAAATCTGGCATCCAGAATTGTACACACAAGTCTGCCTGAGGTCTGATAAGGATTTTGTATAATATGTTGATTTTTCAACTTCACCTCTTTTCTCTTGTACTCTGCTCCTTTTAAGAAAGCCCAGGAATATGTATGTGTTATTTACTGCTCTCTCAACTTGTCTTGCATCACTTAAAAATTGTGACCTTATAATATTTGACCAAGTAATTGCTGCCAAACTGCATCAGCTCAGACTTCTCCATGTTCAGCCCCTGCAGTTGAACAGTTGCTTTGAAGCTCTGTACAAGCTGGTTGGCCATGCTGGTGAATGGTTTATGCGTCTGGAAGCTGCTGCGATGCATGGATCTCAGAGATCTGCGCGATAGCAAGAAACTCACGGGGAACATTGCTGCTCCCTGTCTGCCCACTGAACCAACTTGTCTATATCCTCTTGGACTTCCACATTCCTCCTCACAGTTTACAATGTTGCCAAGTTTTGCATTATCTGCCAACTTTGAATTTTTTCCCTGCACTCCAAAATCTAGATCGTTAATTAATATCAGAAAAGGCAAGGCTTCCAAGATAGTCCCCCCGGGGAATGCCACTGCAAACCTTCCTCCAGCCTGAAAGGTAACCTTTGACCATTACTCCCTGTTACTCAGCTAATGTTGTATCCATGCTGTTTTCTTCCTTTTAGTCTATGAGCTATCACTTCTGTCCTAAGTCTGTTGTATGGCATGGTATCAAATGCCTTCTGGAAATCCATGTATACCAAATCAACATTACCCTCATCTATTCTTTCTGGTACCCGTTCAAAATACTCCAGCAAATTAGTCATTCATGACTTCCCTTTAGAAATTCACGCTGGCTCTTCTTAATCAACTCACATTTTCCCACGTGACTACTACTTCTATCTTGAGTAAAGATTTCTGGAAGTTACTGAACTTAAATTGAACAGTGTGTAATTGCTGAGATTATCCTCATAAACTTTGTTGCCTGGATTCTTCAGTGGCCAGCAATATGTGATTCTTCATTTTAAATGATTGTCATTTCATATTAAATGGCTAAGCAAACTCTGGATGGTGAAAGAGATTAATAATAAAATGTCAGGAGGTGGAGTAAGATCAAAATTGTTTCAAACTAAAAAAAAATACAACTTATGATGACATGTTGAAGTATTAGTGATAAGAGGTTCCGGATGACTGGAAGCCCAGGATATTTTCTGACTCCAACAATTTGTAGAGAATGCCAAAGCAAACCTTCAAGTGCATTCAGAGTGACACCAGAAGAAAATAATTTTAAAAAGTAGATTCTCTAAAACATTGGGAAGTAAAATTTAATTTCATACTTCAGTTTATTGTACATTGGTTTGGCAGTGTTCTTTGAAGTGGATTATATTTCGGTTGCCACTGTATGCTCTGTGTATTGGAACTTCAAAAATGATTTGCAATAATGTTGACAGCCAAATCAGTGATCCTTAGGGTTCCTTAATTTAAAGATTACAAACCTCCAGTTAGTCATTTAGTTATATTTGTACAGTGCAGTATAAACGAATGGTACTGAATTGAAATTCAGTGTGATCACTTGATACATGACCTGCATCCTTTTTCTTCACACCAGCTGAAAATATCATGGAACTGTTGGGAATCTGAATTAAAGCTGCAAATAGTGTGATACAAGGTCAGCTTTAAACATCTGAAAAGTCAGTTGAGTGTTTCAGCTATAAGCCTTTTGTCACAAGCCAAATTCCAAAGCTAAATCAGTACTCACAATGTTAATCTGCATTTTTGTTTGCAGATGCTATTGGATCTGCTGCCCATTTCCTACATATTTCATTCACAGTTCTGAAGAATTAAAATGGTTCCTGGTGACACCAAACAATTGTAATCTGGATAAGCAAAAGTCTTCTGGATCTACCAACAATGTGTAAGTTTCATTGAGTAGCTTGGTAAGAGATAACTTGTATGTTTTCACCACAGATGAAATTATGAGTGTGTTCATATGTTTGTATTACTCTGTCCTAACTTATGTTAAATAGTGAATGCCATGTAATCTAATAAAGAAATAAAACAAGTTTCAGATATGATTGAACTAGCAGCTGGTCCTACATTGTAGCTGGGTCAAAATACAAGAACTCCCTTCCTGACAGCTCTTGGACTACACCCCAAGGACTGTAGCAGGTCACAAAGACAGCTCACTGCCACCTTCTCCAGGACAATAGGGATGGTCACTTAATACTACCTTAGACATAGATATCTACATCCCATGAATAAATCTGAAAAAGATAGCAAGGTTCAATTGCTCATATGATCGCAGACTGAATATTGGATTTTTGATTATAACTTGCAGATTTAAATAGATCTTGTCATTCTTCTTCTATGCCTTTTGCCTTAAAGTTGATAGTAATGCATCAGCACTCTGTACTTTATGTTCTGGAATTTCCTCTTTAAAGCTCTTCACCTGTCAAACTTCCAACTGAATTGATGTGTTGACCATGGTTTGGTCATTCTTCCTAATATCTTCTTTGCTTGGCATCCATGCTTCTTGGTCAGTGAAATGCTTTGAGTTGTTTTCTACATTTTAAAGTGTTCCATAAATGCATGTTGTAGTTAGGTAATTTTCACAATGGTGCTACATGTAAACAATAACATAATGGCTGGGATGCTTAGGGATGTCTTGCTATTAATTTCTACATTTTCAAGTTTTTTGTTTCAGCTTGGGGTCCTTTTAAATTAAACTATCTTAAATAATGAATTTGTAAAATGAACCACATATAAGATCTGGAAAAGTTGTGGCTTTGCAATGTTGTGAAACTACAAATCATTTCCTTTATCTTCTTGTTACTTCCTGATTTCTTTAAGTGGTGAGATGAGAATATGTAATTGTTGTGAAGAAAATCCTTAAGTGTCGAGATAAAATCTGATGTTAATTTTCCAATTTTTAAAATATTTTCATTAAAGTACTTGGCAGATTTAACGAGTTTGTATTCCTTAGGCAATACTTGATATCAGGAACTCACAGCAAAAATTTAGACTTGGAAATTAATAGTGCTCAGAAACTTTCATCTATTGATTTAATGGACAAAGAAACGTGAATCACATACTGAGTTCTACATTCAGATTCCGAACAAGCAAATGTTATAGGATGCTAGACCCTGTGTTGAAAATGTTAATTCATCATTTTTCTTCCACTTAGTCACTGAGTTTAAACAGCTCTCTGTAGTGTTTTCCATACAATGCAGTGGTTCACATGGACAACCAAACAATTTTAAATGATTAATCTTAGCGATGCAATTTTCAGTTGACTTGACCTCAGCAGCTTTTTTGGGAGGATGATTTCATGACACTGGGAAATTGCTTCACTCCCCCTTATGTAAAAATGCTTTTCCTGATGTTGCCATTGAATGGCATCAACCCAAGTTTAATACATGTCAAAGTAAGATACTGCAGATGCTGGAAACATATAGAAAATTCCGGAAAAGCTTAGCAGTTCAGGCAGCATCTGTGCAGGCAAATTGGATGGAAGCCATGTGTTCAATTCCAAGTGGCAGAATACCTGTCTTACATTTATTAGTTTGCAGGTGAGCCACTCATCCACACATGGCAGGATGTCAATTAAGCTCATTATTGAGCTGCTTGAGAAAAAATTATCCTTTAGCCCATTCAGATTTCATCATGCCTTATAATCTAATGGGATTACCATGGGTCTCCTGCATGTCCTGATAGTTGCCCAGCCTCTGGCCTCATATGGTGGGTTTGTCATTCATAGCTACTCAGTATCAGATGGAGGGATATTGAGCCCATGATAAGAAACAGTTTCTACCTATCCTAACAACCTCTTTAATCAACTTAAAACTTCAATGAGCTCAACACTTAGTCTGTGAAGTGCATGGGAAAGCAAGCCTAGTCTAAGCAACAAAGACATTTGATTTGGATTAAATGAACTTGTAGACCCAATATAGACCCTTTTGCAATGGGGTAATATTTCATCATCCCATTGATGATATTGGTGCCCAAGCCAATTTCCTGCATGTTCTTTAACTTACTGTATGAATGTCCAAATTCCAAATACACATTCCCACACCGCAGGTCTCTGTACTGTTACTTTAAAACTTATCCCTTTCTCTTTTGCAGCCTGAATGAAAGTAATTATGAATATTTTTAAACACTAATGGTAACAATTAGACTAACTTTTAATTTTAAATCATCTGTCATGATGGGATTTGAACTCATCTCCCCAGAACATTAGTCTGGGCTTCTGGATCGGTGGCCTATTAACATACCACTGCCTCCCTAGGTCAAGGTGATGTAGCTTTCTTGCATACTTAGAGTAAGTTTTCTATAACTCCACAAGACATGGGAAGGACAACTGCTCAGTATACCTTCACTTTAGTTGAGAGACTAATTCTTCTTTGCAGCCCCTGTTTTGGTTTGTCAAAGGAAATAAACTATTCTGATATTGGCTTACTTGTCATTGTGAACTGCTCGGGTAGGTATATTTGATGATCATTTTGGTTGAAATAGTTTGCTTCACATACTGCTTTTTTAGGACAGTTTTTTTGGTGCAGCTAGTGAGACCATAGTTATGAAATGCAAATGAAAATGGTCCCTACTATGTTGCGTTTCATGTTTTGGAAAGAAGTTTGGGGCACAGTCTTAGTGCTTATGAATGGCGTGACTCAAGTGTTCTGGGGTGATAGACTGTCCTAGATCTCTGAAAGTTCTCTGGTTGTCCTCCATTATGTGACAGACAATTTGACACGATCTAGCTGCAATCTAGAATTGAAAAGTTTTGCCTCATAATATCCACTTTGAGTCTTGAGACGTTGAGTTTCTTTTTGACATCCTTCCCCCTACACTTCCCTGTAGTGTCAGTGTATGAAGAAATATGCTGTTGACATTAGCGTGAGTTTTTCTTCAGTGCTTCCATAGCAGAAGTGCAGGAGGTAATTGGCTACTCTGTTGCAATAGAACGCTCAGGTAGCTGAGACTTGATAAGGATTTATTGCAGGTATATCATTTATACTGCTCCAAAGTGATAGTGAGCTGCCTTCTTAAACTGCTGCAACCCATGTGCTGCAGGTCGACCACAATGACATTCAGCAGGGAGATCCGGGACTTTGAGCCAGTTATACTGAAGGGATAGTGATGCATTTCCAAGTCAAGAGGATCCTTGGTGAATTTCTGTCATGCATCTTGTAGATAGTAAACACCACTGCTACTGAGTAGTCATTGGAGTAAATGTTGTGAATGTGGTGCCAAAGAAGCAAGCTGATTGGTGTTGGATGGTGTCAAGTTTCTTGAGTACTGTTGGAGCTGCGTTGAAAAAGGTGGTGCTGGAAAAACACAGCAGGCCAGCCAGCATTCGAGGAGCAGGAGAATCAAGGTTTCAGGCATAAGCCCTTCTTCCTGAAGAAGGGCTTATGCCCGAAACGTCGATTCTCCTGCTCCTCGGATGCTGCCTGGCCTGCTGTGTTTTTCCAGCACCACATTTTTCAACTCTGGTCTCCAGCATCTGCAGTCCTCACTTTCTCCTATTGTTGGAGCTGCACCTATCCAGGCAATTGGGGAGTATTCCATCACACTCCTGACTTATACCTTGTATAAGGTGGACAGTCTTTGGGGAGTCAGTAGGCAACTCGCTTGCTGCTGGATTCCTAGGTTATGACCTGCACTTGTAGGAATTGTGTTTGTCTAGTTAACCCAGAATACTGATAATGAGGGAATTCCATGATGCTAACAGCATGTGGAGGTGGGAGACCAGACTTACCAGGAGCTTGTATGTACAGTCACCCTGCAACTAATTTGAGAGAAAGGTTTACTAGTCCCAAGTGAAAACAATGAAGCCTTATACGATGCTTGTTTGAGACTAAGGTCCTGGCCTTTTGGCCTGGGGAGACAGTCCTCTTCAATTTGACATTCCAAGTAACCATGGAAGCATAGATCATCTTTGGACCTTTAACAGGAGCCAATTTGATACTTGCCCTAGAGCAGTCACATGATCAAACTGTGGACAACAGAACTACCAAGCAATCTTCTGATTCTTGCAAATACTGTACTAATGATTCCACCTCATTGCTACCTCCAACACATAACCATTTGAACCAAGACATGATTCTCAAAAGTTGCCTTTATCTAAAAACAGGATCTGTGTTATCAAGCTCCTCAGGCTTTTAGGCCAAGGCCTACATAACTTGGCCCTTCAGCAACAATGCTGTTCTTGTGTGTTATACTCACAGCTCCCATATTACACATGCACTGTGTGACAATTAAATACATTCCGTCTGGCTGAATAACTCCCTCCCTCTTTCTTCCACACTCTCTATCAGTACTTGAAAATGACTGTGTTTGGGAGGACATGCGTGGATTGAAAATCCGGAGTTTGTCGGAATCCTCGTCTTACAGCAAAACCAATGGTTTTAAAATTTGAGATGATTAGGAATGGAGAGAGGAAGTCAACAGTTTCATTTGAATCGTTCACCGACTCTACTCACACCCAGAGGTGACAAGTAGCACAGACCCCATGTTTATTCTTGTAACATTACCAAGCAAAAAGAGTCACGTTTGATACAGTGTTAACTTTTTCTCTCTCCCAATAGGTGCTGCTAAACCTCGAGTACCTCCGGCACTTTAATTTTATTTAACTATGAACATTTTTGTCATAATTATTTTAGGGTCTGCTTGTGTAATGTAAATTGGTGCAAAGTTACTTTCTCTCAAAGGTATCACAATTGCTCACAAACTCACAGTTGGCTGGGAAAATAGACTAAGAAGTACGTCTGAGGTTGAGCAGTGCCAGGTATTGAAGCAAATATTTCATAACTGTCAGCAAAATTTAATTCTGGTGAAGGAGGAGCACTCAGTGAGAAGGCTGAATCACCCATGGTTAATAAATATGATTAAGTAGTGTATCCAATCAAAAACTAAGACACACAAGACTGAAAACTTGTGGTAGGTCAGAGGATTGGAAATTTCTTTTTAGGAACCAGCAGCAGATGACTAAAATGCAAATGTAGAGGGAGAAAATTGAATATGAGAGAAAATTGGTAAGAAATATAAAAACAAACAGCAAGAGTTTATATGGATATATTAAAAGAAAGAGTAATGAAAGTATATGTGGGACTCTTTTTTTTCTTTTAAGATTACTTACAGTGTGGAAACAGGCCCTTCGGCCCAACAAGTCCACACCGACCCGCTGAAGCGCACCCAACCTGACTCATTCCCCTACATCTACCCCTGCACCTAACACTGTGGGCAATGTAGCATGGCCAGTTCACCTAACCTGCACATTTTTTTGGACTGTGGGAGGAAACCGGAGTACCCGGAGGAAACCCACACAGACACGGGGAGAATGTGCAAACTCCACAATACAACTGGGAAAGTGATACTAGGGAACAGCGAAATGGCAGATAATTTAAACGAATATTTTGCACTGGGCTTCACAGTGGAAGACATTGCAAACATCCCAAAGCTAGTAGATAAGCAAGGTATAATGGGAGGGAAGATATATCAGGGTCACAATCACGAAGGATAAAGTATTTGTCAAAATAACAGGACTGAAGACAGACAAGTCACGGGGACCTCATGGCCTCCATCCAGGGGCTAAAAGGAAGTGGCAACAGAGATCGTGAAGGCATAAGTTAGAATATTCCAGAACTCACTGCAGTGCAGGAAGGTTTCAGCTGATTGCAAAACCACTAATGTGACACCCATGTTGAGGAAAGGAGGGAGATTGAAAGCAGAAACCAATAGGTCAATTAGCATATGTTGAGAAAATGCTAGAGTCCATTATTAAGGAAGAAATTGCTGGACATTTAGAAAGCTTAAAACAATCAAACATAATCAACATGGTTTTATGAAAGGGAAATTAACATTCGACAAATTTGCTGGAGTTCTTTGAGGATACAACAAGCAGAGTTGATAAAGGGGAACTAGTAGATCTATTGCATTTGGCTTTCCAGACAGCATCTGATAAATGGTTATTACAGAAGATAGGAGCTCACTATGTTCGGGGTAGTTTATTAGCATAGATTGAGGATTAGCTAACAGATACAAGAAGCTGCAGGATAGGTGGAATGCATTTTGTGATGAGGACAGAGGAAAATCTGTAAAAGCATATAGTAAGATTAAGCAAATGGGTATACATTTTGGCAGAGATAAAGTTTAATGTAGGAAGTGTGAAGTTTTTTACTTTTATATACTGGTGGGAAGAATCAAAAGATAGACTGTTATTTAAATGTGCCAAGACACTAAGAAAAATGGAACACAGAGGGATATGGATGTTCTTGTGCACGAAACACAAAAATGCATGCAGACACAGCAAGTAATTAAGAAAGCAAATGGAATTTTGCCCTTTATTGCTGGAAGAGTTTAAATATAGTGAAGGCTTGTTATAACTGTACAGTGTGTTAGAGAGGCCACATCTGGAGCACTATGTGAAGTTTTGGTCTCTGTATTTAAGAAAGGATATACTGGCATTGGAGGCAGTTGAAAAGTGATTCACGAGGCTGATTCCTGGGATGAAAGGGTTGACTTATCAAAAAAATGGCTAAACAGTTTGGGCCTTTATCCATTAGGGTTGAGATGAATGAGGGGTGATCTTATTGAACCATATAAGATTCTGAAGGACTTAACAGGGTTGATGTTGAGATGATGTGTGGGGAATCGCAAACTAGGTGCCATAGTTACCAAATAAGGGGACACTCTGTAATAGTGCACCATCTATTAAACCATGATAGGGATTAGGTTGAAGAAGTTGATTTGTATCTGTTTTAGGTTTTATTGCACTCATTGTAGAATTTCACACTGAATCTCAGATCTCTGAAATTGTAGCTTGGCAGTTTTTTTTACCTCAAACTGCTAAGTGATGGGGGTTGTGGTCCTACTTACCTATCTGAGTGCTGATGCTTGCAGACATGGGGGTTTCCAGAGTATTGATCTGCAATTGTACATTTATGTCTGAGAACATCCTGAAAAGGTTACAGAAAAAGAAACCTTTGGATGGAAGTGTGTTTTTGTTCATGTTTTTTGCTGGCAAAGGATCAGGGAAACACATTCAGAACAAAGAGAGAAAAAAAATACAGTTTGTGAAATGATCTGGCAGGGCATCAAGAAGAGTAATATTCAGTCAGCTTGTGACATATTTCCTGTCTGCGCACAAGAAAAACCTATTGTGGTTGTGATTTATAACAGAATTTAAACCAAGTACCCTAGGCAGCAGGAACTTCTGGACTGAATGTTTTGATAGTGTTATGCAACTTAGCAGCTGAGGTGAGAGTTCCTGCCTTTGTCTCATTTCTTCTGAAACCACATAACGTGTGCGACACTTGGCTGGAAGAAAACAAAACAGATCATATCCACGCTTATACTTACAATCAACTACGTTTTGGGGACAACTGACTGTTTCTTAGTGAGGCATCAGGGACAAAATGACCTTCTTTAGCACCTTTTATGATTTTATTAAAAAAACATGCTTTCTGAAAAATTATTATTCCTGATTTTTTTTAAGTAATTGTTATGTTATTGCTGAACAATACAAACATTCAAATATTCAAATATTTTTGGTTTCTTAGTTGTAAACCTCAAGAGCTGAAGGAGAAAGCTGGACAGGATAAGGGGATTAAAATTAGTTCCAGGTAGGGAGGAGAATGACAGAAGATTTAAAGGGAGGGAGATGGCAGTGTGGAGAACTGGAGAGTGGAATATAGAAGGGAAGTACAAGTGAGGGTTTAAGTTTTACAAGTGTTAATAAATATCAAAAAGCAGGTAGGTAGAACTGCTCCTTTGCAAAACGGATCTCAGTCAAACTCTCAGAATAGTTTTGTTGAAAGAACAGCATGTTTTTAGTGTCCACACAGTCAGTCAAAAACACAAGTCTCACTGTTCTAATACTGTGGTGGGACATTATTTATTTGTCATACTTCCTTATCAGAATTCAGTCAATAGCTTGACACGACTCATTTCCTTAAGAATATCTCAGCTCAATGGAGAAATGTCTGGTTAACATTTTAAAAAGTAGGGTGGAATTTTCCTCTCTGAAGTTGGTGAGGGAGGTGGTGTAAAGGGGAAATGATTAAATAAGTTTGGTCTGGAGCAAAACTTGCCCCTTCTTGCCACATCTGCAATGATGTGCTGGGCAACAAGGTCCAGTGAAAACGTTCTTGATTTACCAGCAATTAAGGCCCTTATAGACAAGCAATAGCCCTTTACTCTGAAAGTCTCTTCCCACAAGCTCCACTTGATGAGCAGAAGGATATAAAAGATTCCCTTCTCAGCAGTAGATCTCCTGAGGGGTTGGGCCTCACCCAGCAGACTTTAGTAACTAGAAGCAGCTGGCCTCTACCTGACAGCTTCTAGAGAAGATGGGATGTCACCATTAAGGCCTGTGATAGGACAAAATACATAATCCACTTGTCAATTCTTAATGAGCTAATTGGCAGACAATCCTGTGAGTCATCTCAGTGGTGAAGGTGATGAGTTATATACTCACCACATTTAGAAGGATTCTTGAAAGAAATTATATTCCATAGGTATGAATATCAGCACAAATACCAATTTTTTTGGTAGTTTTAATTTCTTAATAGACAAAAATAAACAAAACTATACATTACCACATTACATAGTATCTCATTTATACTAACAATTATTGGTACTTTTTAGGCCAAGATTTGTATCCTTACTGATACTAAGTGTTTAGACTTTTGACAATTTACACAACAATTAAAATGTTAATAGTAACTTTTTAAAAAAAAAATAATCTAAATGTGAAATAGATTTGCCACTAACCTTTTATTTACTAATGATAATTACAATGATTAAAAGTTCTTAGAGTTAATAATTATGGAAAGATTAATTTTCTATTTAATTTTTATCAGTGTTAACATTGTGGAACTGCATGGATCTGCACTAGATCATAATGCTGAACAATAATATTGCACAATCATAGAATCCTTATGGTGCAGAAAGAGGCCATTTGGCCCATCAACCAACCATCCAAACTGCATCCAACCCAGATCCAGCTCCCTCACCCCACATTGAGTTTTTAACCATGTAATATATCCCATGACACTACATAGCCATATAGCATAGCCAATCCACTTAGCCTACACATCTTTGGACTGTAGGAGGAAACCAGACCACCTGGAGGAAACCTATGCAGATACAGGGAGAGCACACAAACTCCACATAGACTGTTTCCCATGGCTGGAATCAAACACAGGTCCTTGTTGCTGTGAGGCACTAAACCACTGTACTGAGAATGTAGAGCAGAAGATGTTTTTGCTATTAGCTCAATAGGATTCATGGTGGCCATTATATGACTTTAGCTTCTTGTTGGATCCTTATCTGTAGCCCAGTTATAGTGATTGGGACCAGGTGGACATTGTTAACAAAGTGGTTCTTGATTGGGGTTGTTAAACCGGGCCAATCAGGAACCTTGTAGTTAATGAGGTCAACCTCATCCCAATCACTACACTAGTTCTTGGCAAATTGAGGCCCTTAAGTACACAATCAATAGCCACTTAAGGGTCTCAACTCACAACTTCCCTGATTACCTGCCTTCCTGACAGGTGAGAATTGTGGCTCGTTTCTGAACTGGGAAACCATGGTCACCTGCCTGCTGAGTTGGGGCTAATATTGAAGCAATTAGAGACATGAATGGCAGGAAAGGGAGTGGTACCTGAAAATCATACCCCTGTCCTTGACTCTAACCCTCTCCTCCCACCAGCTCCACTTGATGACAAAATCAAGGATCAGGATTAGTAACCAGAGAAAGACCCACCACTGATTAGTCATACTTAACAAGAAGGAAGATGGTTGTGGTTGTTGGAAACCAGTCATCTCTGCTTCAATGTTGTCGTAAGAGTTCCACAAAGCTGTGGCTGAGACCTAAACTTCTTCAGCTACTTCAGCAATGACTTTTCCTCCAACAGAAGGCTGGAAATATGAATATTTGATAATTGCCCACTGTTTATGTCACACTGGCATCATTTCTGAAGCAATCCATTTCTATAAGCAGCAACAGCTGGACAACTTGCAGGCTTGGCTGATAAGTAGTAACATGAGCTTCACAAAAATGCCAGACAATGATGACCTCCAATAAGGAAGAATGTTCCCTTGATATTCAATGGCATTGCCAACACCGAATTCTCTGCCACAACTACTTGGCTACAAGAGCATGTCGGAAACTAGGATTTCTACAGCAAATAACTCATTTTCTGGCAATCAGTATCTGATCAGAGTGTTTGCTTCTTTGCTTCAACCCCCTCTGCTCCATTTGCAAACCATCCCCGACCCACAAAACGTGCTGTGGCCTCAGTTCTCTGTGATCCTATGATTCTGGCAGTGGAAGGGGTGGGGGTGAGAAAGGGTTGATATCCTCCTGGCCACACTGCTGGTGTTCTTTCAACATTTCATGCCCACAGTCTATATACATTAGAACACCAGTACCATCCATATAACAGATAGTTGTGTCAGAGCAGAAAGTTAATAAAAAGTTTGTAGGAGGAAATGAAATAGAATAAGAAGGTAGGAATTAGGAGGAATGAATGTGTGAAAGAGTTTCTCCAGCCAGTTGGTGAGACCCACTGATGCTACAACAGATTCTGTCAAATTTTTAAAAATATGTCAGTCATGGATTTTGTTCATGTATCATTCATGAGCATTGCTGGCTGGGCAGCATTTATAGCCACTTTATAAATGCCCTTGAGAAAGGCATGGTAAGTTGCCTTCTTGAAGTGCTGCAGTCCATGTGCTAGAGGGAGACACAGAATGCTGTTATGGAGGGAGTTCCAGGATTTTGACCCAGTGACACTGAAGGAATGGTGATTTATTTCCAGTTCAGAATGGTGAGGGGAACCTTGGCTTTGGAAGGTACTATTAAAAGAGTCTTAATGAGCCACAGCAGTTTGTCTTGTAGATGGTTCATATTGTGTTGGAGGTGAAGCAACTGAGAGTTGAAGATGGTAGATGTGGCCCCATAATAAGTGGACTGCTTTGTCCTGGATGCTATCAAGCTTCTTGGGTGTTGTTGGAGCTGCACCGATCCAGGCAAGTGGGGAGTATTCCATCACACGCCTGACTTGTATCTTGTAGATGGTTTTGATTGCTGTGGGGAGTTAGAACTTGTAGCCTCTAACTAGCTCTTCTAACAATAGTATTTATATAGCCCATGCAGTTCAGTAAATGGTAACCCCCAGATCATTGTTAATGGGGGATTAAGTGATGGTAATGCCTTTAAATATCAAGGAATGATGATCAGATTCTCTTTTGCTGGAAACGATTATTGCCTGGCACTGGTGCCGTGTAATTGTTACTTGCCACTTATCAGTCCAAGTTTGGATGTTGCTTATGTCTTGCTGCATATAGACATGGACAGTTTCAACAACTGAGAGTCATAGAAGGTGCTGAACATTGTGCAATCAACAGCAAACATCCCCTTTTCTGATCTTATGATGGCAGGGAAGATAAAGTATGATTGATAAAGTAGCGGGATGGAGTAAGACCGCAGAGCTTAGCTCTGATCTAATGGTTTTAGGATCTTGTCTTGTCTATTGCATTCTATTTCTGATGTTTGGCATGCAAGTAATCCCATGTTGCAGCTTCACCAGATAGACAGCTCATTTTTACATATGCCTGGTGCTGCTCCTGGCATCTCCACCTGCACTGTTCATTGAACCAATGTTGATCTCCAGGCTCGTTTTCTGTTGTAGTATGCTGGATATGCCAGGCCACAACATTATAGATTATGGTAGAATAGGGTGCTGCTGTTGCTGGTGACCCACAGCACTTCAAATTTGTGTTACGAGATCTGTACAAATCTGTCCTGTTAAGCATGGTGCTAGTATCACCCACACAATGTATCCTCAATGTTATGATGGGACATCTTCTCCACAAGGACTTTGAGGTAGTCTCTCCTATTGTCACAGTAGTCATGAGGAGACAGATCTGTGACAGGTAGATTGGTGTGACGAGGACAAGTAGAATTTTTGCTCTCGTTGAATCCCTCACTCCTGCTACAGACCCAGACTGGCAGCTCTGTCATTTAGAATTTGGCTAGCTTGGTCAGTAAAGGTACTGTCAAGTCACTCTTCATGATGGACACTGAAGTCTGCCAATCAGAGTAAATTCTGTGCCCTCTCCACCCTTAGTGCTTCCTGCAAGTGGTGTTCAACAAGGAGGAATGTTATTCATCAGTTGAGGGGGGGGGTGGAGGAGGACAGTCTGTTTCTTTGACCATGTTTGCCCTGATGGCATGAGATTTCATGGGGTCCAGGAATACTGTTGAGAACTCGCAAAGCAACTCGTTCAAGTCTGTACCATAATGTCCGGTGGGTCCATCCTACTGACAGGAGAGGACATATCCAGGATGATGGTGTGATATCTGGGACATTGTCTGTAAGATGAGTGTGACTGTGCCAGGTTGGTGCTTGACTAGTGTATCAGTCAGCTCTTCCAATTTTGGTACTAACCACCAACTTTGGTATGGAGGACTTTATAGGGTTGACTGGGCTGAGTTTGCGACTGTTATTTCCAGTGCTTAGTTTGATGCCAGATAGTCAGGCCAGTGTTATTCTTTTGATTAGGGTTTGTAGCAGTTGGGTATATTGTGTGGCTTGTTAGGCCAATTCAGAGGGCAGTTAATAATTAACCACATTGCTGAGAATCTAGGGTCTCATGTAGAACAGACTAGGTAAGGATGGAAAATTTCCTTCCCCGAAAGACATTCATGAACTAGATGGATTTTTATAATAATCAATAATGATTACATGGTCTTCATTAGGCCAACTTTTAATTTCAGATTTTTGTTTACTCAATTCACATTTCACCAGTTGACATAGTGGGATTTATATCCCTCTCCCAGAACAGTAGCCTGCCATTGACAACCTTTTGTCAGAGCTCACAACCATTTCAAGGGCATTTTGACTTAATTTCAATTATGAGACTTTAATTCAATTACAATTATAGACCGAGTTGAAAAGTCCAATCTAAAGGTTTATTAATCCTGATTATTTGCCAGGTCCATTCCAGGAACAAGTTTGTTTCACAAGTTTTGCAGATGTAATTAAGTTTATCTAAACAAGTATAAAAGAAATGATTTTCAATAAAAACTATGATTTTTCAATTAATCCACTTCAGTTTGCCAACTCATGGTTTCTGGCTGACAAAGCACTTGTCTCTTGTTCTGTCCTCTTGTGTTTGGTTGACTGACGTTATCCTTTTGTCTTCAGATTTTTCTTCTGTGCATTGAACTACCAAGTATTGCTGCTTATAAATTCTGTTGCCACTGTTTCCTTAGATTAATTTTTTTTATCTTGAAGCACTCTTACACACAACAAAACATATTTTTCTATTACCAAATCATCTGTACCCTTTGTATTTATTAACCACCACCAGTAAATTACCAATTCTTTCCAATTGAATCATTTACATACAAAGCTTGTTAAGGGCAATGCAAGTCTTCGGAGAGGGGAGGAGGGAGGGAGCTAAATCAAAATGGAGTTGGAAGGGGTTCCTCATAGTAATCAGAAGTATCCTGAGCTCTAATTGCCTTACCAAGGGGTGATCAAAATCAGTTCAGCCAGGTGCGTCCAATTCCTAACTGGTTTCTCTAAAAGTGATAACCATCTTATCGATATCACCTCCTACTATCTCGTTATTCATTCCTTAAAATGAGAATTTAATGACATCTTGTCCCTCAGCTTCCTAACTTCATAAATCTTTACCAAGATAATGTGGTACTAGCAGAATACTTTGTGAGTTTGCTGAGAGTATGTTGTGTTACCCTTTAGTGACTAATATTATCTCAACTCCAAAGCCTATCTTCCTTTACTAAAAATAATTGTGCATTCCAAAATAACTATTGATGCATAAAGTAAATTAAAGCTTAGACAAAACTAATGTGTGTGTATAGGCCTATTTACCAAATTAAAACCCATTTAAATCCTAGCAAAGGTTTCTTTTATCTCAAATATTTTCATAATTTTTATCCTAATGTCTATATTAGCTTGAACCATGTTTTAAAAAAACCCAGGAAACCATGAACCTTGATTCTAACTTGGACCATATGGCTATTCTTCCTTTCAGAAAGTGCTTTGCAACTAAACACAATGTCATTTGATTCCTTACTTGTTTAATCATGTCAAAATTATTGGTTATTATTCAATCCTGCAGATGGGTAATAGCTATCAGCCTTGATGGTGCTCATATCCCCAAAATAAGAAAATCAAATTCAGTCAGTCCATTTCTATTCTTATCAATTTCTAAAGGAAGGTAAATTGTAAATGAAGTCTAGAATGAGTCAGCCAATCCTTATGGAGAGGACAGAGATTCATGCTTCAGTTAAACATCCCTTTTTATGTGTTGATAATTCCCAATTGTTTTTTTTACTGATTTTTGCAGTTAGATTGTGTTTGTTTCAATAATTAAAATCAATTCATAAGTTATATATTTAATTTTACAGTTACCCCACAAAATATAATCTCTACCTGGATATGGGTGTTGATAAGTACATTTATTATTGAAGGTAAGCAATGCATGACATAATTATTGTAATGATCTTCTCTGATGCATGGGTATACTTTACAGTTCAACCTGTGATGTACTTACAGAACAGCTCTATCTTTCTGCTTCTGTTTGACATTGCACCTTTTATGTAAGTTGTGAGTATTTCTGTCATTCCATAGCAAGGGAGTTCTGCATTGGCTATCAGCCAATATTAGGCAAAAGTGAGGACTGCAGATGCTGGGAATCAGAGTCTAGTTTAGAGTGGTGCTGTAAAAGCACAGCAGATCAGGCAGCATCTGAGGAGCAGGAAAATCGACATTTCGGGCAAAAGCTCTTCAGCATCACTCTAATCTATCAGCTACTAATTGCAAGTGTAAAAGCAGCTTTTATTTTTCTTTCCCTGATTATCTTTATCTTTCAATCGTGACTAAATGTATGTTAAAATTTAGGACATCCCGCCCACCCAATCTCCCTGCAGTGAAAAGGCTGGACTATGGTGAAAATAAGAAACAAGCAGGAAAAATGTCTTCCAAGAGAAATCAAGAAATGATTGTCATCCCCATCATACCTGGAATATGGAGAACTTAACAAAATGGAAAATCTGAATAACTAGATAAATATAATAAACAGCCAGGGCGGCATCGTTGCTCAGTGGTTAGCACTGCCACTTCACAGTGACAAGGATTGAGGTTCGATTCCACTCTTGGGTGACGGTCTGTGTCGAGTTTGCATATTCTCCCCATGGTTGCTTGTGTTTTTTCCGGGTGCTCCGGTTTCCTCCCAGTCCAAAAATGTACAGGTTAGATGGATTAGCCACGTTAAATTGCCCACAGTGTCCAGGGATGTGTAGGCTAGGTGGATTAGCGATGGGAAATGCAGGGTGAAAGGGTAGAGGATAGGTTTGGGTGAGATGCTGTTCAGAGGGTCAGTGTGGACTTGATGGGCTGAATGGCCTGCTTCCACACTGTAGGGATTATATGAATTTATGGTTCAGATGGAATGTCTCCAGAGTGATCACTTTCTCCTACATTTGGTTATTTATTTTTCTGATGCAGTTAGCTAAAATTTACATTTGGGAAGACTATTACAATAGTAGCTGCACTTCAAAATTTCTTCGCTAACTCTACAACACTTTATGGCATTGTGAGGTCAAGAAAGACACTATAGAAGTTGTAAAATTATTCTTCCTTCTGATACTGCACTACAGTCTGAGTCAGCAGCAGAATAGAGTCATAGAGATGTACAGCATGGAAACAGACCCTTCAGTCCAACCCGTCCATGCCGACCAGATATCCCAACCCAATCTAATCCCACCTGCCAGCACCCGGCCCATATCCCTCCAAACCCTTCCTATTCAAATACCCATCCAAATGCCTCTTCAATGTTGCAATTGTACCAGCCTCCACCACATCCTCTGACAGCTCATTCCATACACGTACCACCCTCTGTGTGAAAACGTTGCCCCTTAGGTCTCTTTTGTATCTTTCCCCTCTCACCCTAAACCTATGCCCTCTAGTTCTGGACTCCCCCACCCCAGGGAAAAGACTTTGTCTATTTATCCTATCTATGCCCCTCATAATTTTGTAAACCTCTATAAGGTCTCCCCTCAGCCTCCCACGCTCCAGGGAAAACAGCTCCCTGTAGCTCAGATCCTCTAACCCTGGCAACATCCTTGTAAATCTTTTCTGAACCCTTTCATGTTTCACAATATCTTTCCAATAGGAAGGAGACCAGAATTGCACGCAATATTCCAACAGTGTCCTAACCAATGTCCTGTACAGTGGCAACATGACCTCCCAACTCCTGTACTCAATACTCTGACCAATAAAGGAAAGCATACAAAACACCTTCTTCACTATCCTATCTACCTGCGACTCCACTTTCAAGGAGCTATGAACCTGCACTCCAAGGTCTCTCTGTTCAGCAACACTCCATAGGACCTTACCATTAAGTTTCAGAATTTAAGCAGGAAAGTTAACTGAAGATTAACAAGAAGTCACTTGATGGGTAGAAGTGGCGCCACTGTTTGCACATGTTTATAAGTACTTATTTAGTTGCACATTATAAGCATGTAACTCTTAACGTAACCAACACAGATGCTGTCTGGGACAATTTATAATGGCAGACAGAATCCTCGGTTAATTGTCACTACCTGTGGCATTCAAACACAACTTACATGTATGTAACAGGTAGATGGTGTGAGAAAAGAATGTAAAATGAAAAGCTAGTGAGAAAAAATGAAAGAGATTACCAAGTTAGAAGTTAGAATTAAACAGTGTATGAAAAAGAAACAGATTGGAGCATAAGACATAACAAGGTAAAAACAATGACTGCAGATGCTGAAAACCAAATACTGGATTAGTGGTGCTGGAAGAGCACAGCAGTTCAGGCAGCATCCAACGAGCAGCGAAATCAACGTTTCGGGCAAAAGCCTCCTGATGAAGGGCTTTTGCCCGAAACGTTGATTTCGCTGCTAGTTGGATGCTGCCTGAACTGCTGTGCTCTTCCAGCACCACTAATCCAGCATAAGACATAACAGCAGACTATATGTATTTCAGGAATAAAAGAATGACTAGAATAAGATTATGGCAATCAAACCTAGTAGTGGGAAGTTGTGAATGGAGTTGGAAGAGATAGGGGAAGCGCTAAATGAATATTTTTCATTATTCACACTAGAAAAATCAACGAGAATACTGAGATACAGGCTAATAGACTAGATGGAATTGAGGTGTATAGGGAGGAGGTGTTAGCAATTCTGGAAAGTGTGAAAATAGATGAGTCCCCTGGGCTGGATGGCATTTAACCTAGGATTCTCTCGGAGGCCAGGGAGGAGATTGCAGAGCCTTTGACTTTGATCATTATGTTGTCATTTTCTACAGGAATGGTGCCAGAAGACTGGAGGATAGCAAATGTTCCCTTGTTCAAGAAGGGGAATAGAGACAACCCTGGAAATTATAGACCTGAGTCTTACTTGGGTTGTGGGTAAAGTGTTGGGAAGAGTTATAAGAGGTAGGATTTATAATCATATAGAAAGGAATAAGTTGATTAGGGATAGTCAACACAGTTTTGTGAAGGGTAGGTCGTGCCTCACACACCTTATCGAGTTTTTTCAGAAGATGACCAAACAGGTGGATGAGGGTAAAGCAGTTGATGTAGTGTATATGGATTTCAATAAGGCATTTGATAAGGTTCCCCACGGTAAGCTATTGCACAAAATACGGAGGCATTGGATTGAGAGTGATTTAGTGATTTGGATCAGAAATTGGCTAGCTGAATGAAGACAGAGGGTGGTGGTTGATGGGAGATATTCATCCTGGAGTTCAGTTACTAGTGGGGTACCGCAAGGATCTATATTGGGTCCACTGTTGTTTGTCATTTTTATAAATGACCTGGATGAGGGCATAGAAGGATGTGTTAGTAAATTTGTGGATGACACTAAAGTCGGTAGAGTTGTGGAGAGTGACGAAGGATGCTGTAGGTTACAGAGAGACGTAGATAAGCTGCAGAGCTGGGCTGAGAGGTGGCAAATGGAGTTTAATGCAGAAAAGTGTGATGTGATTCATTTTGGAAGAAGTACAGGACTGCAGAGTACAGGGCTAATGGTATTATTCTTGGTAGTGTAGATGAGCAGAGGGATCTCGCTGTCCAGGTGTATAAATCACTGAAAGTTGCCACCCAGGTTGATGAGGTTGTTAAGAAGGCATACAGTGTGTTAGCTTTTATTGGTGGAGGAATTGAGTTTCGGAGCCACGAGGTCATGCTGCAGCTGTCCAAAACTCTGGTGCGGCCATATTTGGAGTATTGCGTACAGTTCTGGTCACCGCATTATTGGAAGGATTGTGGAAGCTTTGGAAAAGATTCAAAGGAGATTTACTAGGATGTTGCCTGGGGTATGGATGGAAGGTCTTATGAGGAAAGGCTGAGTGACTTGAGGCTGTTTTCATTTGAGAGAAGATGGTTGAGAGGTGACTTAATTGCGACGTATAAGATAATCAGAGGGTTAGATAGGATGGACAGTGAGAATCTTTTTCCTCAGATGGCGATGGCTAGCATGAGGGAACATAGCTTTAAATTGAGGGATGCTAGATATAGGATAAATGTCAAAGGTAGTTTCTTTGATCAGATAGTAGGTACATGGATCGCACTGCCTGCAACAGTAGTAGTCTTGCCAACCTTGTGGGCATATAAATGGTCATTGGATAGACATATGGATGAGAATGGAATAGTGTAGGTTAGATGGGCTTCAGGTTGGTTTCACAGGTCGGCACAACATCGAGGGCCGAGGAACCTATACTACAGTGTAATGTTCTAGGTTCTATTAGCTCATGTGGCCCATCAAGTTTAATCCACCATTTGATCATGACTGATACTGTTTCTCAACCCCATTCTCCTGTTTTCTCCCTATAACCTTTAATCCCCTTACCAATCAAGAGCCTATCTATTTCCTGTCTTAAGTATGTTCAATGACTTGGTCTCCACAACATTCTCTGAGAATGAGTTCCACAGATTCACCACTCTCTGGCTGAAGAAATTTCTCCTCATCTCTGTTCTAGAGGATCCTCATTTCACTCTGAGGCTGTGCCTTCAGGTCCTAATCTCTCCTGCTTGTGGAAACATCTTCTTCAGGTCCATTCTATTCAGGCCTCTCAGTGTTCTGTAACTTTCAATGTGATCCCCTCTTGCCCTTCTAAACTCCATCAAGTATAGATCTAGAGTTCTCAACTGCTCTTCATATAGCATAGAACATAGAACATTACAGCGCAGTACAGGCCCTTCGGCCCTCGATGTTGCGCCGCCCTGTCATTCTAATCTGAAGCCCATCCCACCTACACTATTCCATGTACGTCCATATGCCTGTCCAATGATGACTTAAATGCATTTAAACTTGGCGAATCTACTACCGTTGCAGGCAAAGCATTCCATACCCTTACTACTCTCTGAGTAAAGAAACTACCTCTGACATCTGTCTTATACCTATCTCCCCTCACTTTAAAGTTGTCCCCTCGTGTTTGCCGTCCCCATACTTGGAAAAAGGCTCTCGGCTTTTGCCCGAAACGTCGATTTCGAAGCTACTTGGATGCTGCCTGAACTGCTGTGCTCTTCCAGCACCACTAATCCAGAAAAAGACTCTCCCTGTCCACCCTATCTAACCCTCTGATTATCTTGTATGTCTCTATTAAGTCACCTCTCAACCTACTTCTCTCTAACGAGAACAGCCTCAAGGCCCTCAGCCTTTCCTCGTAAGACATTCCTTCCATACCAGGCAACATCTTAGTAAATCTTCTCTGCACTAAAGCTTCCACATCCTCCTTATAATGCGGTGACCAGAACTGTACATAATACTCCAAGTGTGGCCGTACCAGAGCTTTGTACAGCTGCAGCATAACCTCCTGGTTCCAGAACTCAATCCCTCTATTAATAAAGGCCAAAACACTGTATGCCTTCTAAACAACCCTGTCAATCTGGGTGGCAACTTTCAGGGATCTGTGTACATGGACACTGAGATCTCTCTGCTCATCTGCACTCCCAAGATTCCTACCATTAGCCCAGTACTTTGCATTCCGATTACTCCAGCCAAAGTGTATCACCTCATACATTAAACTCCATTTGCCACTTCTCAGCCCAGCTCTGCATCCTATCTATGTCTCTCTGCAACCTACTACATCGTTCGTCACTATCATCACCGTGGGCGGCACGGTGGCACAGTGGTTAGCGCTGCTGCCTCACAGCACCAGAGACCTGGGTTCAATTCCCGCCTCAGGCGACTCTCTGTGTGGAGTTTGCACATTCTCCCCGTGTCTGCGTGGGTTTCCTCCGGGTGCTCCGGTTTCCTCCCACAATCCAAAAATGTGCAGGTTAGGTGAATTGGCCATGCTAAATTGCCTGCAGTGTTAGGTGAAGGGGTAAATGTAGGGGAATGGGTCCGGGTGGGTTGCGGTTCGGCGGGTCGGTGTGGACTTGTTAGGCCGGAGGGCCTGTTTCTATCCACCGACCTTAGTGTCGTCCGCAAATTTACTAACCCACACTTCTAAGCCCTCATCCAGGTCATTTATAAAAATGACGAACAGCAGTGGACCCAACACCGACCCTTGCAGTATGCCGCTAGTAACTGGACACCAAGATGAACATGTTCCATCAACTACAAACCTCTGTTTTCTTTCAGCAAGCCAATTACTGATCAAACTGCTATGTCTCCCACAATCCCATTCCTCTGCACTTTGTATAATAGCCTACTGTGGGGAACCTTATTGAATGCCTTGCTGAAATCCATATACACCACATCAACCGGTTTACTCTCATCTACCTGTTTGGTCACTTTGTCAAAAAACTCAATAAGATTCGTTAGGCATGACTTACCCTTCACAAAACCGTGCTGACTGTCCCTGATCAGATTATTTTTTTCTAGATGGTTATAAATCCTATCTCTTATAACCTTTTCCAACACTTTACCAACAATTGAAGTGAGACTCACTGGTCAGTAATTACCAGCGTTGTATCTACTACCCTTTTTGAACAAGTGAACCACATTTTCTATCCTCCAGTCCTCAGGCACTATTCCTGTAGACAATGATGATTTGAAGATCAATGCCAAAGGCCCGGCAATTACTTCCCTTGCTTCCCAGAGGATCATAGGATAGTTCCCTTCCGGCCCAGGGGACTTGTCTATTTTCACACTCTGCAGTATTTCTAATACCTCTTCCTTGTGAACCTCAATCTCTTCTAGTCTAGATGCAAGTATCTCTGTATCTTCCTCGCCAATATTTTCATTTTCTATAGTGAACACTGTTGAAAAATATTTATTTAGTGTTTCCCCTATCTCCTCTGACTCCACACACATTTACCACTATTATCCTTGAAAGGGCCTAATTTAACTCTCGTCATTCTTTTATTCCTGACATACCTATGGAAAGCCTTAGGGTTAACCCTGATCCTATCCACCAACAACTTCTCATGTCCCCTTCTGGCTTTTCTGTGCTCTCTTTTTAGGTCTTTCCTGACCTCCTTGTAACCCTCAAGAGCCCTAACTGAGTTTTCACATTTTGTCCTAACGTAAGCCTTCTTCTTCTTCTTGACCAGGGATTCCACTTCCTTACTAAATCATGGCTCACACGTTCAATATCTTCCCCCCTGCCTGACAGGTACATACTTATCTAGGACACAAAGGAGCTTTTCCTTAAATAAGCTCCACATTTTTAATGTGCTCATCCCCTGCAGTTTCCTTCCCCATTCTACGCTTCCTAAATCTTTCCTAATTGCATCGTAATTTCCCTTCCCCCAGCTGTAACTCTTGCTTGGTGGAGTACACCTATCCCTTTCCATCACTAAAGCAAACCTGACAGAGTTGTGATCGCTGTCTCCAAAGTGCTCACCAAATCTAACACCTGGCCACCTTCACCCCTTGTAGGCCTATCTACATACTGTGTCGGGAAGCCCTCCTGCACACACTGGACAAACACTGACCCGTCTATAGTACTCGTACTGTAGTGATCCCAGTCAATGTTTGGATAGTTGAAGTCCCCCATGACAACTACCCTGCCTCTCTCACTCCTATTGAGAATCATCTTTGCTATCCTTTCCTCTACATCTCTGGGACTATTTGGAGGCTGATAGAAAACTCCCAGCATGGTTACCTCTCCTTTCCTGTTTCTAACCTCAGCCCATTCTACCTCAGTTACGAGTCCCCAAACATCCTTTCTACAACTGTAATATTGTTCCTGATCAACAATGCCACACCTCCCCCTCTTTTACCATCTTCCCTGTTCTTACTGAAACATCTGAATCCCGGAACCTGCAACAGCCATTCCTGTCCCTGCTCTATCATGTCTCCGTAATGGCCACAACATCGAAGTCCCAGGTACCAACCCACGCTACCAGTTCACCCACTTTATTTCGGATGCTCTTCGCATTGAAGTACACACACTTCAAACCAGGTTCTCGCTTGCCAGTGTCAGATACTTGATTTGGGAACTCCCTACTCTCATCCTCTTCTGTACCTGTCCTACAATTTTGGTTCCCATCCCCCTGCTGTACTAGTCTAAATCCACCTTAATAGCTTTAGTGAATTTCCCACCCAGGATATTGGTACCCCTCTGGTTTAGATGAAGACCATCCTGCTAGTAGAGGTCCCACCTACCCCAGAAAGAGCTCCAATTATCCAAAAACCTGAAACCCTCCCTCCTGCACCAGCCTTGTAGCCACGTGTTCAACTCCTTTCTCTCCCTATTCCTCACCTCACTAGCACGTGGCAAGGGCAGCAAACCAGAGAAAACAACTCTGTTTGTCCTAGCTCTAAGCTTCCATCCTAGCTCCCTGAATTTCTGCCTCAAGTCCCCATCTCTCTTCCGACCAATGTCGTTGGTGCCAATGTGGACCACGACTTGGGGCTGCTCTCCCTCCCCCCCCAAAGGATCCCAAAAACACGATCAGAGACATCACGGACCATGGCACCCGCGAGTGTCTCTTGTCCCCACAGAACCTCCTATCTGTCCCCCTAACTATCGAGTCCCCAATGACTACTGCTCTGCTCCTCTTCCCCCTTCCCTTCTGAGCAGCAGGTGCCACACTGCTTTCCCCTGGTAAGTCATCCCCCCCCAACAGTATCCAAAACGGTATACTTATTGTTGAGGGGAATGGCCACAGGGGATCCCTGCACTGCCTGCCAGTTCCCTTTCTGTCCCCTAACTGTCACCCATCTGTCTTTTTCTTTTATCTGGGGAGTGACTAATCTCTGTAAGTCCTGTCAATAACCCCCTCTGCCTCCCGAATGATCCGAAGTTTCATCCAACTCCAGTTCCAGTTCCCTAATGCAGTTTTCGAGGAGCTGGTGTTGGTGCACTTCCCACAGATGTAGTCAGCAGGGACACTAGTGGTGACCCTTACTTCCCACATTCTGCAGGAGGAACATTCCACTTGCCTACACTCCATTCCCACTGTTCTAACTCCCGAAGTGACTACTTAAAAAAAAGGATTAGGAAATAAACTATTTACCTTACCTTCATCCCCAGGATCATTCTAGTCAGCTTCCTCTGGATCCCCTCCAAGACCAGCACATCCTTCTTTAGATACACTGCCCAAAACTGCTCACAATGTTCCAAAAGCAGTCTGCTTGGAGCCTTACACAACCTCAGTAATACATCACTATTCTTATATTCTGGCGTTCTCAAAATGTGTGCAAGCATTGAATTTGCCTTTCTACCTATCAACTGAACCTGTATGATAATCTTAAGAGAATCCTGAACCAGGACTCCCAAGTCCATTTGTGCTTCAGATATCAGAAGCATTTCCTGTTTGGAACATAATCCACACATCTATTCTTCCTACCAAAATGCATAACCCTACACTTTCGCACATTGTATTCCATCTGTCAAATCTTTGCCCAGTCTCCTAGCCTGTCCAAGTCTTTCTGCATCCTCTCCACCTCCTCAACACTACCTATAACCTCTAACTATCTTTGTGTCATCTGCAACAATGTCATCAGTTCCTTCGTGCAGACTGTTAATGTATAATGTGAATAGTTGAAGTTCCAACACTGACCCCTGAGGAACTCCACTAGTCACCAGCTGCCTGAAAAAGATACTTTTATCCCCACACTCTACCTTCTGCCAGCCAGCCAATCCTTTATCCATGCCAGTCCCTTGCCCCTAAAACAATGGGTTCTTATTTAGCAGTCTCCTGTGCAGCGCGATGTCAAAAGCCTTCTGGAAATCCAAATAGTTCATATCCACTGATTATCCTTTTTCTAACTTGCTTCTCAAAGAATTCTAATAGATTTGTCAGACATGACCATCTATTGACAAAGCTGTGCTGACTTCACCCTATTTTACTTGTGAGTATCCTGCCATGTCATCCTTAATAATGGATTCAAAATTCTCACCAGCTACCGAGGTTAGGCTAATCAGCCTGTAATGTTCCATCTTCTGCCTCCTTCCCTTCTTATACAGGGACAAGATTATAATAGACTGGCAATAAACTCAAATATTAAGTAGAAGCAGTGACAAAAGACAGTTTGGTACAGATGATAAAGAAGTAATTTAAGTGAAGATCAAAGATGACAGACCTGAGAAACAGGAGAGGAAATGAAGTACAGGAAATCTATGTGGTACAGTTGTGATCACAGTCTGGCATTGCTGTATAATGCAAATAACATGTTTACATGGAACCTATCAATATTATTTTGATTCAGAAACTAGAGTACAATTTATTTCCCCTTTTACTGGAATACTGTTCACCGACATTCTCTGTTTTCCAATATCCAATCTAAGTGAACATTCTGTATCTGACAGGCTATACAGGATACTGGAAGTAATGCCAAGACTATTATCAGTTGATATCTATGCGCATGTAATTTCCTTTAGAAAGTCACTCAGTAACAATTAGGAAATGCAAACAGTGTCTCAACTTAACTTTCCTTCCCCTAGGGATACAAAATTCAACTGGAGCACATCCTATTGTTGGGATTGCAATCGGTAAACTCATGACATATGCTGGGAACTGAAGCATGAATGTTTAGCCAGAGTGAATGGCTTGTACGTGGGTGGTGTTTCATAGGGAAAAAGATGACAAAATTCACACAATGTGAGAACACGCTAAATTTATAGAGTAGCCTTAAATGAGTAAATTCATCCAAGCCAGTTCACAGGAGCATTACAAATCCAAATTTAGTACCAGGCCGCTTAAGTCGATATTAAAGTAGATGTCCAAAAGCTTGTTCAAAGATGAGATTTTAATAGCATCTTGAAGGAGAAAGGAGAGAAAGACAGAGAGAGGTAGAAAGATTTAGGAGAGTGTTCTAGACACTGGTAGCTGCAATCACAGCCACCAGTGAAAGTCAAGGATGAGTTAGATGCCAGAGTTTGAAATGTGCAGAGTTCTCAGAGGACTGAAAATATCAAGTTGATTCTGGATATAGGAGAAAGGGAAACCCTTAAGACAACTGAAAACAGGAATGAGAATTTTAAAATTGAGGCAGTTCTGGACAGGAGCTAATGTAAGTTAATGAGTATGGGGTAATTAGGGGTAGAAGTTAGACCATACTAAAATAGCAAAAAAAACACAATAAATAGTCAGTTACAGAGTAACTGAGAGATGGTGGAGTTCAAGTCCACAGATCACTGACAGTAGTAGGACAGATAATTATAGGAGTTAAGATGACAAATTGTATATTTTCCTTTATTAACTGAAGGTTTGGATGCAAGAATAGGGAGTTTAGAATAGCATCAAACAATAGTTTGGCATGAACTAGAGTACTAGGTTCATACTGTACCTTCTTACAGGAAACCTTTCATACAGAGGCTATGAAGGAAATTTATGAGGATATTGCCTAGATTGGGGAATTTTGATTATGAAGGAAAATGAATAGGATGGTGTTGTTTACTGTGGAGAGAGGAAGCTAAGTGTAGTTTTAATTGAGGTGTATAAAATTATATTGGATCTGGATAGAATGGATAGGAAGGACCTATTCCACTTAGTAGAAAGGTCAGTAGTCAGGGAGCATTGATTTAAAGAGTTGAAGAGAAATCATTTTCTCTGGAAGATGGTAGGAATTTGGAACTCACGACTTCAATCAATGAAGGGGGTAAAAACATTCTTTGTATTTATAAATCTGTTTGGATGTGCATTTGAAGCACAGTAACTTAAAGGGCTTACAGACCAAGCAGTGGAAAGTGGAGTTAGGCTGGTTAACCTACTGTCAGCTGACCTAGAAATGATGGACGCAAGGACCTCCTTTTATGCTGCAGATGTTCTGTTTATATAGTCCCTGGTGTTGAGTCTAGAGATAATATAGACAGATAAGAATTTCAGCTGCAGAAGAGCTGAGTCAGGAAATCAGCGAAAGGATTCATCATGATTTACCATTGAAAGACCTTCAATTGCTGATACAGTACTTTTAGCTTGCTGTTCAATATTTCATTCAGTGACATTGTCCAGCAATACAGTTGATTTCCATCTGTACAGTGTGACATGACTTTTACTTTCAGTGCTATTTCTTTCTCTGAATGCACAGGTGAATTGAAATTGCTATGCCATGATGTTGATTCGACATCAAAAGTGGTTCAACTACAATCAAATATATCTCTGTCTTGTGCATTACGAGAGGAGTGCCTCCAGTTATTAGATGTAAATGCAAGTCACATATTTTGGAGAATGAATGATACCCAAATTTCACGAGAACAATACTATTTCAATGCAACCGTTTCCTGGGTAACCTTAAAGAGGATTGATGCATTAAGAACCTATTTGACATGTCACATTAACATCAAAGGAGCACCAAATATCCTTCACCGTTTTGAAATTGAAGCAGGCTGTAAGTATCTTTTCTGTAACAATGTTTGTATTACTTGCTAGGCAAGAATAAGGGCTCTAGGAAATAGAAATTCTAATATAGCTGAATAGAACATGTGACCATATTTAATGTCAGTTTTTGTTTAATGAAACCTCAAATAAAGAAATACCAAGTTCTGGGAATAATCCACATAATTATTAGTATCCCAGTAATATGTAAAACTTTGCTTTTGTGGTTGAGAATCAAAGGCTTGAATGTGGACAAAAAGTTTTCCCAGTTCTCGCCCTATTGTGGTACATAGAGGGTTAAGCTCAGATTCACTCAACAGGAATGTGGTGTCTTTGGCTGAGTCAGCATTTGTTGTCCATTCATAATTGCTGTGGAGAAGATTATGGTGATTTGATACAGTGACATCAGTTTATAGAGAATGAGTCCAAAATTCCTTTTAGCTTAGGAGATGCAATTTGGATCCATGAGGCTTCCACTCCATTTAACTTATAATCTAACACCGTTTAAAGAGACTTGATGAACCTCTTGCCTGAATTCCTCCTTCTTGTGGTGCAGGTTTGAACAGTTCTCAGGCTACTCAGAAAATTGGACTCATTGCTGTAGAAATCTGTTATAGCTGGTTTGTGCATGCAACATATAAAAATAAAGCCTAAAGTTTGCCAAATATTTTGCCACATTGCTCAAAGTGGGTTGAACTGCAGCATCAGAAAAGCCTTAGATCTGCTCTAGAAAAAGGAAGTCAAGAACAAAATAATGTAGCTGGTGGAAATCTGCAGTCTGAACATAAAATGCCAGAGATACTGAGAGGATCTGGTAGCACAGTTGGAGGAAGAAACAGAACTAATGTTACAGGTCAGTGACCTTCTGGTGAAAGGTTAATGGGTTGAAAGGCCAATTCTGCTTTTCTCTCCATCAATGTTGCCTGACCTGTTGAGTATTTTTAGCATTAGTAACCGTAGAGAGACAACGTTTATGACCTTCTCCATGCTGTCACTTTAATGCTGCTTTTTGAGATGTGTTATCACAGCTTTGTTTCTTTAATTTTCTATTCCTTCTCCATGGAAGGACCACAGATTTGTGGTGACTGAATGCAATCTGCTGCTGGAGTGGATATCTTCATTGTGCCTCCACATCATAGCCAGAGATCATCTAATCACATACAGTAATAACCTTAACTGAAGGCCAATAAAAGTCCCACTCAGCTACATTTGTTTTGCTGTTTATTCCTTAAACAGCATATTACAAATTATGTATTCTACTGTGTTCTGAAATCCAAGAAAAGTATATATGGTGTTGAACTCAACTAATAAGCATTTTCTGTTCAGTCCCTGGGTTCACTTCAAAATGGTAATTTTCCAATGTAAGGCACAAGACAGGGATTGAACACTGAATGTTGTGTATAGTTATGGCCTGAAATGCTGATCACGAGAGAACAATCTTCAGGTACAACTGAGGGTGTGGCATTGATTAATATAATGGAGTTAAGGTTTTGGAGGAGAAGAAGCAAATAAATGGAAGAACTACGGATGCTGGAAATCAGAAACAAAAACAGAAATTGCTGGAAAAGTTCAGCAGGCCTGGCAGAACCTGTGGAGAGAAATTAGAGTTAACGTTTTGGGTCCAGTGACCCTTCCTCAGAACCTGAATACTTTAACTAGTTAGCCTAGAATTAAGCTTTTCAAGATTGCATCTAGTTTGAAGTTTCATTCTGAAATAACAGTTCCTTGCTGGATTAATTGGAAATGAATTGCTTTTCATTTGGGTAAGTGAGTATGTTTAGTGGCTGCAATGTGCTAGCCTGCTAGGAATGCTGCTCCAAAGAGGACCACCAGGAAGGCAATTAGGAAGTCACTTCCTGGCATATTACTATATTCCTGCAGAATAAAAGCAATAAACTCCAGGTGACTTTTTTTATATTCTCTTGTCAGACCTGAAATTGTAGTCTGCATACATGCAGTTTTTCTCTCAACAAAGCAGAGAAATTCATTGCACTTGTACATACTGAGGGATTACTATAGCGTCTACCAAGCTGAAACTTCTAACACTTGTCTCTTTTAAGACATCACTCTTTAAAACTGAAAGGATTCAGATTTCAAGATTTCTGCATAATTTCCTTTTAATGATTCATAATTGTTGCTATTTTCTGAATTAGATTTTGTTGAACTTAATTTCTGAATTGCCAAAACATTACACTTCTTTGCACTGGACAGAAATGCAAATTCATAAAATATGCTGCCTATAGTGTTTCATCATAATTATTTTGTTTCAGTGCCTCCTGATAAGCCAAAGAATATTTCCTGCATTTCATACTGGCGTGTAAACTTTACTTGTTCCTGGGACCAAGGGCGTGAAACCCACCTAAAGACTAATTTTACATTAACTAGAAAACGGTGAGTATAAAAATTACATATTGCACTTGAACTTGAAACACTGGACTTGATACCAATGTTTCAATCAATTTCTTTGTGCTGAAGAAGAACTGTATCACTTAAGAACTACTTCCGTAGAATGTTTCAAACCATGTATTGTAGAATGAATTCAAATTTTGTTGTCATTTCCAGTATATTATTTGTGCTGGAATGGTGTCTCTACTCTTAGAAAACTGCTGATCAGGGGTCAAATTTGCTTTTGCTTTGGATTATTTCCTGTTAGGTCTGTATATGCTGATATTGCTACATTTTCAGTCCAGTATATGGTCATGACAGGGTCATTATAAACAAATGAAAATCATATACATTACATTATTGCTGCTGCACTAAGAATAATTGATGAAGAAACTGCTGGGAAGTGCCTCCAGTTAAAACCAGAAAGAATTGTTAAGTTTTAAAAATTGTTGGAATTCCAGAAAAAAATGTCGTAGTTTTTCATTTGCAGAGCATCTGAGCACAAGACAGGATCTTGATTAAAGGGCTGTGAGGTAGTCCTGTGGCTATCACGTTTAGTAATTGTTATCTATGACCCAAAAGTTAACTTAATGGAAGTAGAATAATGATAATGAAGAGGGATCCTTAAACAAGTAAGCATTACTTGATGGAGAGCGAGAGGTCATCTGTGCTAAACTCATCTCAGAAGATTTGGAGAAGAGGTAGTTTAGCTATAGTTGAAGTACATTTCTACATATGGGGAAGATATGTCCAACAAACCAGTGCTCCCAAGGTAATGAAAAAAAAGAGTAAGCTGAAACTGAAAAAAATGGATGCATGACTGATATACAGTTGATAATGATAAAACAATTATAAAAATAAAATAAATTCATAGGTGAAGTGAAAAGTGACTAAGAAACAAAGTAAATGTAAGGAGAGGCTGGTATCTAATATAAAAGGAAATCCAAGAATCTTCAATTGGCATCAAGAGGAGACTGTGTTGTGGTAGTGTCATTGGACTTATAATTCAGAAACCCAGAGTAGAAGTTTGGGGAGGATGGGTTAAAATCTTACTGCAGCTGGTATAATTTGAATTCAACTAATGAAGCTTTAATTAAAAACTTGTCTCATTTAAACAATTCTCAATTGTCATAAAAATCCCTTCTAGTTCACTGAAGCCCTTCAGCAAAGAAAATCTGCCCTTCTTGTCTCGTTTATTACTCCAGGCCCATAGCAATACGGCTGAGTATTATATGGTTTAGCAAGCCTCCTACTTGTATTAAGGCACTAAGGAGCCTAAAAGAAAATATGAAACCAGATGGACCATCTATCAACAGGTTACACACTGGGAATGACAACAGCAACCTAGCAAAATCCTCCCTACTAACATCTGGGGGTTTGTGCCAAAATTGGAGAGCTGTCCCACAAACTAGTCCAGCAACAGCCTTATACACTCATACTCTTAGAATATTCTTTACAATAGTCCAGACAACATGGTCACTATCCCTAGCATCATCAGAAAAAGCAGCACAGTGGTAGACAGTCAGGAAGGAGTTGCCTGAGAGTCCTCAACATTGTTTTTCAAGGATTTGGACAGGTTTTGTGATAGGACAAGAATATGGAAATGGAATGTAATGTGGAAAAATATGAGGTTATCCACCTTGCTAGGAAGAACAGAAAACTCCATGAAGTCTCATGGCATTGGGTCAGACATGGGCAAAGAAACCGCCTGATTACCATCTAGTCCCTTTGGGCATCTACACTTTCCAAAGTTTCACTATTTAAGAATTACTGTGCACATCTTTTCTTCTTACCAAAGTGGAGAGCCTCACATTTTTCCACATTATATTCCATTTCTACATTCTTTTCCAATCAGTAAGACTGTCCAAATCCTCCTGAAAATGTTTTCCACTTTCTTCCCAACACACATTCTGGCATGGCTTTGTATTTGCAATTACATTTGAACCCTGTCTCCAATCATTGAAAGATATTGTGAATAGCTGGGCCCCAAGCACTGATCCTTGCAGTACCCCAAGAGTCACAGTCTGCAAGTGTTGGAATGACCCATTTATTCTGACTGTCTGTTTTCTGTCTGTTAGCCACTGTATTAGCTTCTATACAATGTGCTTCAATTTTGCTAACCAATCTCCTGTAGGGGATCTTATCAAAAGTATCTGAAAATCCAAATATAAATATATATAAATATATATAAACATCCTAACTTCTATCCATCTACTCCCCTTTATAAATGTTGATAGTAGCTTACTCAACAAGTTCGTCAAACATGATTTCTTCATTGTAAATCCGTGCTGACTATGCCTAATCAAATTTTTTTCTCCAAGTGTAGATATCAAGGCCTTTATGATAGATTCTAATATTTTGCCTATTACTGATGTAAAGTCGATGGGTTTGTAGTTTACATTATCTTCTCTTGCTCCTTTTTTAAATAATGGAGTGATATTTGTTACCTTCTAATTTGCAGAAATCATTCCAGAATCCAAAGAATTTGCAAGATAATCAAAATGCATCAATGCTATCTATAGCCATGTCCTTTAACACTCTGTGATGTAGACTATCATGTTCTGGGAACCTAACAACTTGTAATGCTGTCAAATTCTCTTGTTCAACATTTTTGCTAATATTAATTTCCTTCAACTCCTCTTTCTCCCTAATCACTTAGATCTCTAATTCTGGGATATTTCTTGTGTCTTCCTCAGTGAAAACAAACACAAGTGTTTGTGTAGCTTCTTTAAATAACTTCTCTGTCATTTCTCTGTTCTCCCTTAGCAATTCTCTTGACTTTACTTTTAATGGAGCAACATTTGTTTTAGCCAAACATTTCCTTTTCACATACCATGGAAGCTTTTACAGTCCATTTTTACATTTTTGCTAGATGGCATTAATGTGCTATTCTTTTGCTCTTTATCAATTTCGTGGTCCCCCTTCGCTGTATTCTAAAAACTTTCGATACTCACATTTATTATTATTTCTAGCCATTTTATGTGCCCCTTCTTTTAATCTAATACAATTCTTATTGTTCTTTGTTAGCCATAGGACAGATTTTTCTTTTTTAAAACTTTGCCAATTGACGGAATATATAGTTGCTGTAAGCCATGAAATGATCTTTAAAGGTTTTCCATTACCAATGTATAGTCATGCCTTTTAATGCACTTTCCCAATTTAGCCCAGCCAATCTCATGCTTTTGTCATTTCCCTTATTCATATAAAACATTTTTTATGTGGGTTGACCTACCTTCTCCACAAACAGAATGTAGATTTGTGTCATATTGTGTTCACGCATCGCTAAAGGTTCTTTTGCAGAAAGGTTATTAATTAATTAGATAGTACTAGATCTAAAATAGCACGTCTTTTAGTTGGCTCCTCAACATACTGCTCTAGAAAATCATCTCCGACACAGTCCAGAAACTGGTCCTCCACAGCTTTAGTTCTCAATTGGTTGAAGTCTATACACAGATTAAAGTCTGTGTTGCCTGTACTACATGCTTCCGTCTTGATTAATACCATCCCTCACACTACCAGTACTATTTGGCGGCCTATTAATAACTTGAATCAAAGTCTTACTACCCTTTGTTATTTCTTAGTTCTACTCAAACAAATTCCACGTATTGCTTTCCTGATCTGAGACCCTCGCTTTCCAAAGTACTGATTCCTTCCCTTATTATTAGTGCAACTCTACTCTCTTTTCCTCCTTGTCTTTCTTTCTTAAAGTTTGAATATCTGTGAATATCTGTTTACCAGCCATTAATCAGCCATGTTTCTGTAATGGCAATTTGATCAAAACCATTTACCTCTATTTGTGCCTTTGACCTTAGGTCATTAACCTTGTTGTGAAAGCTTTGTGTATTCAGATAGTGTTTGTCTTTGAGAACACTGTCTTTTTACATTATTCTACATCCCAGGTTACTTACATACACACACGCACACACCAACAATTATCTTGGTCTACTGATGAGGTCTCCAGCATCCCAGAAGCCAGTCTTCAACTAATTTTGATTCAATAACAGCTCTTGATGCTGTTGGAGTCATACCTGGCACATTGGAAGATGGTTGTGGTTATTGAAGGTCAGTCATCTCAGTTCCAGGACATCTCTGCAGGAGTTTCTCAGGGTAGTGCCCTAGGCTCAATCATCTTCAGCTGCTCAGAAGTGGGCATTTTTGCTGATTATACAATGTTCAGCAATACTTCTGACTCCTCAAATATTGAAGCAGTACGTGCTCAGATGTAGCAAGACCATGACAGTATTGTTTTCTTGCCTCACTATTTTTAATTGGTACTGCATTGCCATCATACCAGTACTTCCATAATGTTCTTTTGCTTTTGCCATTTCAGCAAAGATACCATCACACAAACATACTCAAAGGGACAATAGCCAAGGACCACCAAGGAGAAAGTTACAGCTTTTGATTGATCTATGTTGATTCAGAAACAGCAAAAAAAAAGCCTTTTCCTCCACATTGGCTCAGCTTTATGACAATGAGGCGTAATAGATAGATTGGACATTGATAATGGTGTATGTTGGCACTTCTGATGTGATCTGCAATGATAGAACCTGTTTCGCACTGGCAGGTTGAATTGTTTCATGAAATCCTGTCATTTATATAATCAATTTAAAAAAAGGAAATTATTTCTTTTGACAGTATTTCAGTTTTATCCCCGCTTTTATTTTTTTTTTTACAGGCAATATATGAAAAATGAGATCTGTCCTAACTTGAAGAAGAGCTCGTGTTCCTTTGAATACCCAGAATTAGACATTTTAGGAAATTATGCAATTATTGTAGAGGCACAGAATGCTCTTGGCAAAGCCTCATCTGATCCTTTAGACCTGGACGTTTGGCATACTTGTAATTATCAATATTTCATTCAACAATCTATGTTGTGCAGTAATTTTCAAAGCCATTGTAAGTGTGAAAGTGTCAGTAAAATGGGGGAAAATAGAACACGCATTATGTTCCTGAGAACATCCTTCTTTATTGTACGCTTTCCTTTCAAATAGCAATACACATAAGACTAGAAGACATAGGAACAGAAAAAGGCCATTCAGCCCATTCCATCTGCTCTGCCATTCAATGAAATTATGGCTAATCTGATAACCCTTAACTCTACTTTCCTGCCTTTTCCCCATAGCCCTTGATTTCCTTTAGATTAAACATCTGTCTATCTCAAGTTTAAATATATATTTAACAACCTAGCCTGGTAAAGAATTCCATAGATTTAATACCACCTTACAGAAGAAGTTCCTCCTCATCTCTGTCTTAAATGTGCAACTCCTTATTCTGAGATTATGTCCTTTGGTCCTAGGCTGTCCAACAAGGGGAAACAATCCTTCTACATGTATCCTGTCAATGTCCCTAAGAATCTCATCTGTTTCAATAAGATTACTCCTCATTCTTCTCAATTCCAATAAATACAAGTCCAATCAATGTCTCCCCATAAGATAGTTCCTCTATACTTGGTGTAGCCAAGTGAACCTTCTTTGGACTGTCTCCAATGGCAGTGTATCTTCCCTTAGAAGGTGCTCAAAACTGTTCACAGTATTCCCGCTGTGGTCTGACTGATGCCTCCTATAGTTTAGAAAAGAACAGTGCGAGTGGCCTGTTCTTCATTCTCAAGGTTGGTTGCAACTCTGCTTCGATGTTCCAGATTGACTGTAAATGTTCTCAATTGTCTGCCTGTGCTCCCAGATAGGGGGAACCAGCCATTCCTTGCCCATAACTGGTAAAAGAGTACAGAGGCAGGGAAATATCAGGGAATCCATCATGTCTCTCTCAAAATTTACTTTTGGTCCTGCCTCCAAATCACATTCCTCAGTAATGCTATAATTTTTCTCAATGTATCCAAGAATATGCTCACTTAAGAATGGCTAATATAGACCAAGATGAACATGAAGCAATCTCATTGTCATTTGTTTTTTGAAATTTTAATAAATGCAAGATAACTTGACTGATTACTGGTTTATTCTTTAATACAGGGAAAACTGATCCACCTTGGAATGTAACTGTTCACTCAATCCTGGGTCAATCAAGGTCTTTGCTTGTAACATGGTGCAAACCTAAAATGGCACCACCAAATCTTCCATTATACTATGATCTGCAATACCAAAAAGTTGGTACAAGCAAATGGATTCAGGTACACAACCATTTGAATCAATTGTAAGCCACTGTTTTGAACTAGCATGCCACCAAAGTGTCAACAAATACATAGTGTTTCAAGTTCTGTGTAATATTTTATCTATGTAACCAATAGTTTGAAATGTATCTTGTTTGTGACAACATTAGACTGTATTTGCTCACTTAGCCATTTAAATCCCCTTGAAAGCTTGATAATCAAGCTGATAACACACATTCCCACCTAGTTTTGTGTCATCCACAAACTTGGGAATATTTCATCTGGCGTCCTCATGTATATCAATGATCATGAGTTTGACTTCTAAGTTTTCCTGGAATGTTAAAAGAACTTTGGTCTTTAATGACTAAAACAAAACTAAGATGCTGATCAAAACTGAAAGAACTTCAGATGCTGGAAACCGGAAACAGTGCTGATCCTTGTGACATCCACTAGTCATAACCACTCATTTATTCCAATGCTCAGCTTTCTTTCTGTTAATCAACCCACAATGCAAGCGAACATATTACCCCTTTCACATGTACTTGAATTTTGTGTGCAACTTATCAAAAGCTTCCTGACCATCCAAATATAAACAGTCTGGTTCTGCTTGTCTATCATCATGCCTTTTAAATACTTTTTCCAAATCCATCACAGCCAACTTGCTTCCAATACTTCTATGGTTCAAGAGTCTAGTTTTAGATTGAATTACATTGTTTTCAAACATAATGGAATAATCCAGCATATTTTGGGTACTCTTTTCTAAACATTATTTTACAAGAGTAATTTGACCCATTTTTATTGTATAAAGCTGGATCTAAAATAGCCTATTCCTTTTTTGGATCCTTAAAATCCTGCTGAAGAAACCATCTTGTACAACTTCTAGAAATCCATCCCCCATCGAATTGGTGCTCATTAGATTTGCTCATTCTATTTGTAGATTTAAGTAATCCATGCTAATTGCAGCACCTCTAACTCAATGATTTATACTGTGTGCTACATTACCACAACTGTTTGGTGAGTTTAAAAAAAATGAAATCATCTTTCGATTTAAGATGCTCTCTCACCAATATACAGATCACATCCTAAATTAAAAATACCACCCTAGTTCCTTTCTCTTTTTGTCTGCCCTTCTTAAATATTGAATATCCTTGAATGTTCATAGACATGGTGACTTTTCAGCCATGTTTCCATAATGGCAACTAGATTATGCTGTTATCTTCTATTTATGCTACCAATTCACCCGCCTTGCCATGAATGCCTCATGAATGTTATTCTGCTTTTGCTCTGTTTGATGTTGGTATTTGTTATTGGTGTGTTCCATTTTTACTTCCTACTTTTCTACTTCCCATTGCCAGTTTTGATTGCCTCATTTCTGAGGAGGGTCATTCAACCCGAAAAGGTTAACTCTGATTTCTCTCCAGACCTGCTGGCCTTTTCCAGAAATTTCTATTTTTGTCTTTGATTGTCTCATTTCTGTCTTGCCTGTCAGGATCCCAACACCCTGACAAGCCAACATAAACCATGCCAACAACATGAGCAAATCTTCCTGGGACAGTCATGTAGTGGTAATGTTATTGGACTAGTAATCCAGAGGCCAGGCTAATGCTTTGGGGGAATACCAGTTCTAATCTCATCATGACATCTAGTGGAATTTAAATTCTATTCATTAATAAAAATCTGGAATATAAACCTCATTTTAGTAATGGTGACCATAAAATTATCACGGACTGTCATAAAAATCCATCTGGCTCAGATTCTTCAGAAGAAAACCTTTCATTCTTAGTCAGCTAATCCACATTTGACTCTAGATCCACAGTGGCTGATGCATGACAGCACCCTGAAATTGCCTAGCAAGCTACTCAGTTCAAGGGCAATTGGGGATGGTCTCCCCAAACACAGGTTAACAATTTAGTTCTTGATCCATCTTCTTTTTTCAGAAAAGTTATTATTGATGTGACATTTTGCATTCATTGCTGTTTGAATTAAATACAATTATTTATACATACCAATTACATTTCTAGGTAAAAGAAGAAACAACTAGTAACACTTCATTTGTGCTTAAGAATCTCAAACCCTTCACCAACTATACAGTGGCTGTGCGATGCATTGGTAAAGACCAAATTTACTGGAGTCGATGGAGCTCAGTGAAAAGTGGAGTAACCTCTGAAGATAGTATGTATTAAAATTTTGCAATATTAATAGAATTTCTGGACTAATAGCTGAATATTTTGGGATGTTTCTCGTCAGGAGGCCAGTGAACTTTCTTGTTATCTGTTACCACATGTACCTCATTAACTACAGACCCTGCTGCAACTTTTTTCAACTTGGATTTTTCCACATGCCATTCTCAGAACACCTCACCATTCACTGAGTACATGCTCAAAGACCAGCACCACTTGCACCCATGCATCTTTAGAAGGTCACTGTATACCCAGCAATCTGGTGTTGGCCCTCACTGGTAAAGTAACGGTACATTATCCACAAAGCCATGCTGCTCACAGCACATAGCTGAACTCTCCCACATACAATCCCACTCTCTCACCATAATCACTGTTTATCCACCAGACCTCACAGTTTACCTGTCATCAGCTACATCCTATTTTCAAAACTCCCTCTAAGTCATAGCTACTCTGACTCCAGAACCAAATGTACAGCCACATCTTGTCCTCGTGCAGTAGAAGATCATTATATGCAAGCAAGCCATTGGACAATTCCAAACATGAGCTTTAATTGACAGTAGCAAAAATCAAACAAACCAAAATAATTGAGGTTGCATTTTGTCCCGTCGGTGCAATCCAACTGTTGGCAGGATGACCAGTGTGAGTTATACAGTCCATGATGGTTTGCTGCGCCCAGCTCTCACCCACGCACACTGGATGTCAATCAGGTCATGTCTAGCTTATGGAGTCTAGTTCAACTCTATCGTGTCCCTATCTCTTCATTATTGCTTTCCCCCGACGCCTCGGTATCTATCATGTCCTCTCGTGGCCTCCTCCAATACTGTGGAGCACAGCACTCCAGGATGATGCAGCACACTCTGTATGGGTCATACTGCAGGGGCACCCCAAACCATTCCAAGCAGAAAAAACCCCATCTTCAGCAGTTGCTTATTCACTTATGGTTCTGGTTGAGGAATGGGCAATATTGTATCAGTGCTCCACCTCAGTCAGGGGCTTGTGCAATGTTGTCCTGAGCCATGTTGCAATTGGTAGCCTGGTGCCCCAGAAACCAGCCTTGTAAGGCACCAAGTACATGGGAGTCCTCCAGAATAAAGGAGTGGTAGCAGCTGCCAGGGTATTAGGCACACATCTCCAAGAAGTGTAATGGATTGTAAGCCCTCCCTGCTGATGAATTCCACGGTATTGTGACACTGCCCTCTCAGTGCCAACTGGGTGGGACTGATGGTCCCTGCCTCTGGAGAAACCAGCTATGTTTGTACTGCCCAGGGTCCAGTCTAACCTTGTCATGGGAAAATAACAGGAAAATGAGCCAGTGTGATATTGCACCTATGGCATCGGTCACTGTCTTGATTCATTTATGAGTACAACACAGAGATCCCACTCAGGTCACCCATCACTCACTTAGGTTCTCTCATGTGTAGCTTGTTTGATATGTTAATAAAATAGGAAACTAGATTAGTGAGGTGAGTTGTGGCATTAACTGGCAATTTGCTGCTGTCTAGTGCTAATTTCAATTTGCTGCTTGGTAAATCATGCATGATGCAAAGAGGTGAGCATGAAGTAGCGGTGAGCCTCTGCAAATTCCTTACACAATTCTACCACTCAATCCAGCCTAGCCCACATTGCTGTTATCAGACTGTACCCTATATTGCCAAACAAAGCACTGAACAGGTTCGTGTTTGTTGTCAATGGACTCAACATTGATAAATCAAGCTTTTCGCTGCTGTAAGGATATTTTTCCATCTGACATTATTACTCTCTGACCCTTTGCATTAACCTTGATGTCCAAAACCTTGAACAGCAACAAAGATATTTCTGTCTCTTCTTCGTCTGTCTCTCTGAACCTTTCCACAATTGTCTTTCTTCTCAGAACCCAATGTATTTCAAATTATGCCTACTGAAAACAATTCAGTTTTAGTTTTATATTTGAGATTGCAGCAACATAAGAATCCTTGTTAACACAGCACTCCTGCAGAAATGAGAAAGCCTCAATAATGAAGACAATATGACAAAACATATAGGAGCAGAGTTAGGCCATTCAATCCATCTGGTCTGATCCACCATTCGATCATGGCTGATTATATTTCTCAAGCTCATTCTCCTGTCTTTTCCTTTAACCTTTGATCTCCTTACTAATCAAGAACCTACCTATGAACATGAACATCTGAAGACTGACTTATTTCATTAAAGTAAGACATGGAATAAGTGGATTGTTCAGGATGAAGTTTAATAGAGTTCTGTGTTTATTTTATACTTCCTCTTGTTGTTTGCAGATCCATTAACAGGACCCTCTATTTGGAGAAAAATTAAAAATCTTGATTCTGAGGGAAAAAGAGAAGTGCATGTTCAGTGGAAGGTAGCTTTAAAATATTACGTGATTGTCAAGAGATAAATTTGGACCAACAAATTATATTAACCTTGGGAGAATTGCATTAGCTTTGCTTTAAATTTGCAGCCTTCTTTGTTTATTTATCACAGTCTCGTTGTTTGCTTCCTGGTATTCTTTCTGTGATGGGTTTTCTTTCTGTAAAGATTCCATCCCTCTTCCTTTGCTTCATCTCTGTCACATCTGTCCTGACATTGTCACATTGTGCATAAAAGCTTCTAAAATGTCTTCCTATCAGCTAAGGATTCCACCCTACAATGGTTTGAGGTTAATTCCATCCAATTTTTAGTTCTTCAGATTTCAGTCTCCAGTCCCGCCCCCCCCCCCCCCCCCCCCAGCTCCTTCTGACCCAAAAGAAGTGCGATAATAAACTCTTTGGTAAATAGTGGATGTTGTCAGATCACTTTTTCCTGATATTTTAACCCTAACAAGCCTCTCCCAGTTTCCCCCTGATATCTTGCCAACAATTGATCATGGTGCTCTCTAATATTCTCAATTCTAGTTCTGAGGAAGGGTCACTGGACCCAAAATGTTAACTCTGACATCTCTCCAGATACTGCCAGACCTGCTGAGCTTTTCCAGGAACTTCTGTTTTTGTTTCAATTCCAGGAAATTCAGCTTTACTTTGTGAAGAGTCACTGGACTCAAATGTTACCTCTGATTCTGCCAGACCTGCTGAATTTCTCCACAAAGTCCTGTTTTTGTTTGTTTCAGATTGCTACATCCGGCAGCTCTTTATTTTATTTTACTTTGTTTAGTTTCTTCTTTAAGTTAACCCTTGGAGTCCAGGTATCATTTTGGTAAATCTCATTGAACCCCATCTTAGACCAGTGTAGGCATTTTCTAATGAACCTTCTCACAGATGTTATTGCATGTCTCTGAAGCAGGTGGAACTTGAACCTGGGCCTTCTGGCTCAGACGTAGAGGTACAACCACTGTGTGACAAGATCCCTATTCAAGACCGGTATGTCCTTTCAAGGATGGGGTGTCCAAAACAGTTTTCAGTACTCTAGGTGAGGTCTAACCAGGTTCTTGTACAGTTGAAGTAACATTTCTACTCCTTTATATTCAAATCCCTTCTCTTAGCCTCTTTGTTTACTTCCTGCATCTGTTCATTATATTTTAATACCTAGCCCAGTAAATATACTAGTGTCTCCCCTGTTTCTACCCAATCACCATTTAAAAAGTATCTTTTCTATTCCTTTATGGCTCCCAAAGTGAATGGATCCATTCTCTTAATCCATCGCTTTTCCATATATACTGTATACAATATTTATTTTTGTATCATCAACAAATGTGGATATATGACTTTCTATGCCATCATCTAAGTTGTTAATTAATACTGTGAATTGTCAAAGTGAAATGCATATTATTTTAATGTGATTTTCTACCAACTGAGTTAGTCTTGGCTGCAGAAATGCCATTATGGACAGCTGAAGATGAAATAATTGTGGTTTGATTATGAAAGGTTATTTAGCAATTTTTACTTTCAGTAGGTACCTATTTTAAATTGATCTTCCAGTTAGTGTTGTTTGTATCTATGCAAATTCTAGAAGTCAGAATTTCTAGTTTTCCCACCATCTTTAATTTTCCAAATTGCGCAAGCATAAGGATATACAAGAAGCGAGAAATGACTCAGAGTTTGTGGGAAAATGGTATTATTTTCAGTTATGTACTACTTGTCAAATTATTAGCATCTACTCTGATCTTGAATATGCACTGATACAAATCTGTAAGCCTTACCATGAAAAATAATGGGAAGTGAAATTATTTTCAAAATGACTTTTTATTTTTTTGATGCAGGCATTAAACAGGTCCAAAGCCAATGGAATCATCTTAGGATACAGAGTCTGGTATGAGAAAAGAAGGGATCGAAAAATCATACAACAGTTTAATACAACATCTTTGAACTCATCTTTCCTCCTGACCCATGATGCATACATGATAACTGTAATTGCATATAACTCAGCTGGTGATTCTCCTGAAGCCACTTTGAAAGTTCCAGCAGTAAACCAAATGGGTATGTTTTACTGTCCTTACTACATAACAATTACTTAACTAAAACCTTTTCAAAGGACCACAGAAGAAATTATTAATATTAATATCTGAAATGTTATGAAAAGCTTTTTTGCTGTGCTTAACTCCAAAGTACTTCTTCCCAATCACCGCTTTATAGTCTCCACTAGTCTCTCATCTCAAAACTTTAGATAAAAAGCTAGACAATTATGCATTCTCCAAAGGATGAGTTGATGTTTTGCAAATGTCAGTCAGATTATGAGCTGATGTGCAAACTCAAAGTATTATCTGCTGCCCCTCACTCCAAGTTACTTCATCCCTTTCCCATGTATCTGCTAGAATTCAATGAGGCAAAATCCTGAGTACAGATTCTGGGCCAAATGGGATTTGAACTGAGGCCAATGATACCTCCAGTAAAATGCTAGAATAGACCCCTTCTGCATTGTCAATTATATGGTGTACTCCAACTAATGTTCCACATCTCCTCGTGACCAGTTTCAGAGTCATTGGCTGACCTGAACGTACTGTACTGGATAGCAGCTTGCCTCACGCAGTTTTTGTCAGTAGAAATCAACAAGTAAAATGGCGATATTATTATTCCTGTTTCCTAACAGTATAAGACATATTCTTATTAGTTTATTAGGCTTCATGCCGCAATGTGCATTAATGTCTCTGCACCTTTTTTTAAAAAGATGATCTTCCAGCTGTTCAAGACATTACAACAACATCACAGAATAACCAACTGCTCATACACTGGAACACTTCAAGGCCACCTGATGATGGATATGTCATTGAATGGTGTTTGATACTGAATGCAAGTCCATGTACAGGGCCATTACACTGGCAACATGAGCCCAACACTTCCAAAATGGCCTACTTACAGGGTAAGCATTTACAATAACATCAAAAGAGACTTTCTTCTTTATTCATTCATGGGATGTAGATGTCATTGACCAGGCCAGTATTTATAGCCCATCTGATATTGAGAATCAACCATATTGCTGTGCATTTGGATTCATACATGGACCAGACTAGGTAAGGGTGGAATATTTTCTCCACTAAACAACATTAGTAAACTGACAACCTTTCCTGACAATTGGCAAAGGTTTTATGGTCATCTTTAGACTTGTAATCTCTGATTTTAAAAAGTTGAGTTCAAATTTGCCATGACAGGAATTGAACTCAGTCCCCAGAGCATTAGCTGGGTCTCTGGATTAATAGTCAAGAATGTGGTGGTGGAAAAGCACAGCAGGTCAGGCAGCATCCAAAGAGCAGGAGAGTCGACCTTTCGGGCAAGAGCCCTTGATGAAGGGCTTTTGCCTGAAATGTCAACTCTCCTGCTCCTCGGATGCTGCCTGACCTGCTGTGCTATTTCAGCACCACACTCTCGACTCTAATCTCCAGCATCTGCATTCCTTGCTTTCGCTGTCTGGATTAATAGCCCAGTGTTAATGTCACTAGGCTATCACCTTCCCTGTCTGGGTATTAGTCTACAATGAAATGACCACTGTGGAGAATACACTGAGGGATTAAAGGAGAGGGACAGCTATTCCTTTCACCCCATTTCCATCTTTATTTCCTGAGGATGTTGACTTCTACTGGGATTGGGCTCCATGGATCATTTGAAATTATACCTTCTCCTGGGTGAGCTGAAATGACCAGTAAGATTCATCAGTAATATTCTCACCCAATAACCACATAACAATCTTTGAGGGTTCTCCAGACTAGCAAGCAGAGCTACTCATCTCAGTTTCATCTCTTTTTACTCACACCATTTCCATTGTGATGGCCAGATAGAACATAGAACAGTACAGCACAGAACAGGCCTTTCAGCCCTCAATGGTGTGCCAGGGGGATTGCACTCCTCTGTGACCTGACCACCAACTGTACTCCCATTTCCAAGTATGTATGTGCTGCCATCCTAACTTTCCATTGCTTGTCAATGTCTTTGCAAATACTGAATTTAATGTTGAACGTTAGAGAACTCTGGAAAGCTTAACAATAATGTTATTCTAAATAAAGCCACTAGAGTTGTAATAGATATTATACCATTAAGCCAGGGGTCAACTCTGGTTCAATAGAGAGTGCAAGACAGCATGGTAGGTTCAGCATAGAGATCAGAGTGGTGCTGGAAAAGCACAGCAGGTCAGGCAGCATCTGAGGAGCAGGAAAATCGACGTTTCGGGCAAAAGCCCTTCATCAGGAATCCATCAGGCATACCTAAGAATGAGCTGTCAACCTGGTGAAGCTACCAAACAGGACTATTTGCATGCCAAACAGCATAAGCAACAAGTGATAGAGCTAAGAGACTTCCACACTAATGGATCAGTTCTAAGCTCTGCAGACCTGCCATATCCAGTTATGAATGGTAGCAGACAGTTAAATAATGCACTGGAAGAGGAGGCTCCACAAATATCCCCATCCTCGATGAGGGAGGAGCCCAATACGTCAGTGCCAGAGATAAGGCAGAAGCATTTGCAACAATCTTCAACCAGAAATGCAGAGCAAAAGATGATCCATTCCAGTCTCTTCCAGTGGTCTTCAGTGGTCTTACAGATACCAGTCTTCAGCCACAAAAATGTAAATTGCTGGAGAAACTCAGCAGTGCTGGCAGCATCTGTGGAGAGAAATCAGAGTTAACCTTTCGGGTTGAGTTACGCCCTTCCTCAGGGTAATGTACTAGACCCAGTTTTCAGCCAATTCAATTCACTCCACTTGATATCAAGAAAGGAGTGGAGGTCCAGGATACTGCAAAGGTTACAGGCCTTGAGAACATTCTGGCAATGATATTGAAGATTTGTGCTTCGGAATCTGCTTCTCCCCAGTCAAGCTGTTCCACTACAGTTACAACACTGGCATCTGCCCGACAATGTGGAAAATTGCTGAGTTATGATCTGTACAAGAACAGGAGAACAAATTACCGCCCTATCATTCTACTCTCAATTATCAGTAAAGTGATGGAAGGTGTCATCAACAGTGCTATCAAGCAGCACCCACTCAGCAATAACCTTCTCAGTGACACCCAGTTTGGGTTCTGCAGGTCCTGACCTCATTACAGCCTTGGTTCAAACATGGACAAAAGAGCTCAATTCCAGAGGTGAGCTGAGAGTGACAGCCCTTGACATCAAGGCCAGATTTGACTGAGTGTGACATTAACAAGCCTTGGCAAAATCAGGGCAAACTCTCTGCCGGTTGGAATTATATCTGACACTTAGGAAGATGGTTGTGGTTTTTGGAGGTCAGTCAACTCAGCTCAAGGAGTTCCTCAGGATAGGGTCCTAGGCCCAACCATCTTCAGCTGCTCCATCAATGACCTTCCCTCCATCATAAAGTCAGAGGTGGGGATGTTCACCAGTGATTGCACAGTGTTCAGGACCTTTTGTGACTCCTTAGATACTGAAGTAGTCCATGCTCAAATGTAACAAGATCTGGATGATATCCAGGCTTGGACTGAAAAGTGCCAGGCAATGGCCATCACCAATAAGAGACAATTTAATCAGTGCCCCTTGATATTCAATGGTGTTGCCATCACTGAAACCCCCTATCAACATCTCGAGGTCACAATTGAGCAGAAACTCAACTGGACTCACCACATGCACACAGTGGCTACAAGAGCAGGTCAGAGGCAAGGCATACTGCAGTGAGTGACTCACCAAAGCCTATTCACCATCAGACGTATGATGGCATGCTCCCCAACTGCCTGGATGGATGCAGCTCCAACAGCACTCAGGAAGCTTGACACCATCCAAGACAAAATGGCCCACTTGATTGGCATAATATGCACAAATATCCACTCCCCCCAGCACTGACATTGTCACAAACCTGGTCCCTTTTTTCTAAAAGCTGTTCCTTTTCTCAAGGATACTGTGTCCTTGGTTTTTTTTCAGAGGGATTGTAAACAGCTTCCAGTTCTGATTAGACTGGTTTGGTACAGAGATTGACAGGTATTGAGAGGCCTTTTTGTTTATATGTAATCCGATGAGACTTCAGGCCAAAGTAGTCATGTTTTAGAAGTGACCTGTATAATGAAAGGCGAGTGGTCAGCTCTCTAGCTGAGCAGTTCAGTCCAGAACTAGTTGGAAGTTCAGCAGTGGAGTGTGTGAACTGGCGACAAGAACTCTCTCTCCTTCTGCCCTTCTAACTTCAACCTGTAGGCATTGTTCCATTTTTACTGTTTTTTAAGGGGGTTTGCTTATTGAGACTGTGGTGTATATTTGGAACAGCATAATTAAATCAGAGTTCCGTAGGGGTCTTCTGTTCTTTGTGTTTCATTGTGTAATTTTGTGAATACATTTTTGTCTGTTTTAAAACCTGGTAGTTAATCTAGCTAACTTACTCTGGGTAAATTTTGCTGTACACTTACTGAAACAAATTGTGACGTTATGGTCTGGGCTGCCTGCTTAAGAATGTTTTGAGTGGTCTGGCCAAGTCCATAACTCACTCAACCATGTATACTACCTACAAGATTCACTGCAGAAATTCACTAAGTTCACCTTTCAAACACATGATCATTTCTTTCTAAAATGAAAAGGACAGCAGATACTCAGGAACACCACCACCTGAAAGTTTCCGTCCAAGCCACTCACCACCCTGACTTGAAAATATATCACCACTTCTTCATTGTCGCTGGGTCAAAATCCTGGAATTCATTCCCTAAGGACATTGTGTGTGTAACTGCAGCAAAGGGACAGCAGTGGTTCAAGAAGGCAGCTCACCCCCACTTTCTCAAGGGCAACGCGGAGCAGGCAATAAATACCAGTGACGCCCACATCCCACGAATGAAATAAAAAAAGTCTCCCTTTGATTTTAATTATTATTTTCATAATCACCTTAAGGAGCTGTTTACACTTTTTTCTCTTGAGAGAGTTCCCAGCATTGAATTAAATATGTGCCTGAGCTCACCCACTAAGTATGAATAAAGCTAACCCTGCAGAATCAGCTATGTGTAGCCCGCTGGCTAAGTTTGTACTAATAACTTGCTGCTAACTGATCAGAAAAAGCAAAGAACTGTGAATGCTGAAAATCAGAAAGGCAAACAGAAATTGCTGAAAAACTCAGCAGGTTTGGCAGCATTTGTGAAGAAAAGCAGAGTTAACATTTCAGGTCTTTTTTTCCTCTTTCTCTCTCTCTCTCTCTCTCTCTCTCTCTCTCTCTCTCTCCCCCTCTTATGGTCTCCATTAATAGTTATTCATTCTCTCAGGCTGATCTGTACCCATTACTTTTTTCTTTCTCTGGGCTCTATTTCCACCTATTGTTTTTTTCCTTGCCTCTCCCTCCTAGCTACTATCAGTTCTGAAGAAGGGTTATTAGTTCCGAAACATTAACTGTGCTGCCAGACCAGTTAGGTTTTTTCCAACAATTTCAGTTTTAGTTGCTGCTAACTGATGCTTGATTGGAAATCTGTGCCTATGTCTAATTTAGCGGAGATACTCGAAGCACATTTTTATGAGCTTGAACAACTACATCCATTCTTAATGCACATTTAAATGAAATGTGAATGTAAAATAATAAAAGTGCTTAAGAAATGTTAGTCTATTTACAATCATCTTCCAAACTTGTGGACTTTAAGAGAGTAGAAATGACAGATTACTTTTTGTAGCAGTTTGTTTATTATCAAATCTGAGACCATAGTATTCCCACTTATATACTTTAATGAACATTCTGCAATGTTTTTAATTGATTAATATAAAACAAAGATGATAGTCTACCCAATGTATCTTCTCATCTACATCAGTTTGTTGTAAAACAGGCAGCTACAGCTAGAATTAACTTCTCCTCAGTTGCATGGAGTATAATGATATAAACAATTCAGCAGGGTTGAGATGTCTGTGAAGACTTATAATGAGTCTGCTGATTAATGTCCTTCAGTTTGGAACAGCGACTATCACGAATGTATGGTTCTAGATTAGTGAGAAGGATCAAGCATTGCATTGCATACACTATTGTAAAGAATGTGACTAGTTAAAGTTTGAGCATGACATCTACATTTTGTTTTTTAATGCTGAAAGTAAACTGCATAAGAATCTTCATGAGCTGCACATTTCCTCTTTGTTGATTTTTTTCACAGGAGATTTAGAAAAGTTTAAGCGTTATAACATCTCTGTTTATGCTGTGTACACTGATGGTGCTGGAAATCCATTCTCAATACCGGCATACCTACAGCAAGATAGTAAGTACATATTCAAGGATTTAACAGCTAATAAGAGACTTTCCAAAGGCCTTGATTTCAGATAGTTTATATAAATTTGATTAAACAGCAGAGAGGAGGCTATATCCTCTATTGTATTGCCAACTTACAAATGCAGCTTATAAAATTGGCCCTGTTCAAATTTTCTATTTCCTGACCTTAAAAACTGGTTATACTCTGGAAAGTTTAATACCTTTTTTATTTCTGAATAGTTAAAATTATTTATTTTTAATTCTGTCCCCTAATAATATTGTATACAATAGTAATGAGTCCTTGATTAAATAAGAAGTACAATGTTGTATTTATAATGTGGAAATATGACTTTTCTCATTGATTTGTTACTTCACCTGGAATAGCTATGTAAGTACTGTAGCCATAAGAACAGGTCAGAGGCTTGGGATCTTGTGGAGAGTAACTCACCTCCTCCTGACTCCCCAGACTCTGTCCATCATCTAAAAGACACCAGTCAGGAGTATGTTGGAATACTCCCCAGTTGTCTGGCTGAATGCAGCGCCTACAACATACTTGACACCATCCAAGTCATAACAGCCCACTAATTGGCACCATTTGAGTGCTGGTGTCCAAACATTAACTCCGTGCACCACTGATACGCAGTAGCTACAATGTGTGTCATCTACAAGATGCATTGGTGTAACTCATCAAGGCTCCTTCAACGACACCTTCCAAACCTGTGACTTGTACCAACTGGAAGGACAGGATAGCAGCTACTTGGGAACACCAGTAATTACAAACTCCCCTTCTAATCACAAATCTTGACTTGGAAATATATCACTGTTCCTTCACTGCCACTGGGTCAAAATCCTGGAACTCCTTCCCCAATAGCATTCTTGTTGGATCTACATCAAAAGGACTGTTCAAGAGGGTAGCTCACCGCCACCTTCTCCAGGGCAAGTAGTCTAATGAACAAATTTTATTTGCCAACAGTGATGGCATCCTATGAAAGGATTATTTTAAAAATTGCTAATTATATTTGGATCAGCTTCTAACACAAAGAATGCATTCCTTTTAATGGGCAAAGAAATAAAATTCACTTGGAAAAATAACATGACTGACTTATTAGGTCTGATTTTAACTATTAAAACCGATCCTCATGAACCGGGTTAAAATTGGGCCCATCTTGTTCTGTAATAGTGGAGGTGATTGCTATATTCATTTAATATGTTCCTGGCAAGTGGGTGGGATAAAAGTAAGTTGAGCTGATATGGTGTTAAGAGGCTGTTGAATGCTGTTTCCTGGAAAATCCCATGGCAATGTCATGTAAGACTACAATGTCTGTGGTGAATACTAGTGAAAATGAGAAGGGTAAAAACATCTCTGATTCTAAATGAATAAATGTTAAGGATTGTTAGTGTTCTCTGCTTGTTCAATGAAGATTTTCTTTATCAGTTCCAGAAGTAGGCCCAATTATTGATGCTCCACTTGCGAGAGAAACAGAATGCACAATTAAATGGCATGAAATTCCAGTGGAAAAGAGGCGTGGATTCATCACCAATTACACCATTTTTTACAAATCTGCAAAAGGCGAGGCAGGTAAGTGTGCTTTTTCAAGTAGTCTTGTAAACAAATATCTATTAGGCCACAGTCATATCCATATCATTGCTGCAGCAATTGCTCCAGTATTGGCGTGTACATTCACTATCATTTATATGTCTCCTGCATATGAACTATTCTACCCTTCTGCAACTCTCTGGGTACTGGTTAACTTGTTGGCTAATAGGCCTGACCATGGTACAGATGATGGATTAGTGGTGCTGGAAGAACACAGCAGTTCAGGCAGCATCCAACGAGCAGCGAAATCAATGTTTCGGGCAAAAGCCCTTCATCAGGAATAAAGGCAGTGAGCCTGAAGCATGGAGAGATAAGCTAGAGGAGGGTGGGGGTGGGGGTGGGGAGAGAGTAGCATAGAGTACAATGGGTGAGTGGGGGAGGAGTTGAAGGTGATAGGTCAAGGAGGAGAGGGTGGAGTGGATAGGTGGAAAAGAAGATAGGCAGGTCGGACAAGTCAAGGAGACAGTAACTGAGCTGGAAGTTTGAAACTAGGATGAGGTGGGGGAAGGGGAAATGAGGAAGCTGTTGAAGTCCACATTGATGCCCTGGGGTTGAAGTGTTCCGAGGTGGAAGATGAGGCGTTCTTCCTCCAGGCGTCTGGTGGTGAGGGAACGGTGGTGAAGGAGGCCCAGGACCTCCATGTCCTCGGCAGAGTGGGAGGGGGAGTTGAAATGTTGGGCCACGGGGCGGTTTGGTTGATTGGTGCGGGTGTCTCGGAGATGTTCCCTAAAGCGCTCTGCTAGGAGGCGCCCAGTCTCCCCAATGTAGAGACCACATCGGGAGCAACGGATACAATAAATGATATTGGTGGATGTGCAGGTGAAACTTTGATGGATGTGGAAGGCTCCTTTAGGGCCTTGGATAGAGGTGAGGGAGGAGGTGTGGGCACAGGTTTTACAGTTCCTGCGGTGGCAGGGGAAAGTGCCAGAATGGGAGGGTGGGTCGTAGGGGGGCGTGGACCTGACCAGGTAGTCACGGAGGGAACGGTCTTTGCGGAAGGCGGAAAGGGGTGGGGAGGGAAATATATCCCTGGTGGTGGGGTCTTTTTGGAGGTGGCGGAAATGTCGGTGGATGATTTGGTTGATGCGAAGGTTTGTAGGGTGGAAGGTGAGCACCAGGGGCGTTCTGTCCTTGTTACGGTTGGAGGGGTGGGGTCTGAGGGCGGAGGTGCGGGATGTGGACCAGATGCGTTGGAGGGCATCTTTAACCACGTGGGAAGGGAAATTGCGGTCTCTAAAGAAGGAGGCCATCTGGTGTGTCCTATGGTGGAACTGGTCCTCCTGGGAGCAGATACGGCGGAGGCGGAGAAATTGGGAATACGGGATGGCATTTTTGCAAGAGATAGGGTGGGAAGAGGTGTAATCCAGGTAGCTATGGGAGTCAGTGGGTTTGTAAAAAATGTCAGTGTCAAGTCGGTCGTCACTAATGGAGATGGAGAGGTCCAGGAAGGGGAGCGAGGTGTGTACAGATGATGTCAACAGCATGGATCTCAATCTCTGTACCAGCAGTGGTAGTTCCTTGTCATGCCCCATGTTGATGCAGTGTGATACCTCTCAAGCTATATAGCCATTTGTCTGTCTGTAACAGAGGGATGTTTATGGTCCATTTACCTCAACTAAACCTCTCTTTGTGAGGTTTTTGCAGTGAGTCTGTCCTCTGCTCCCACATATTTTGAGTGCTGGTGTCCACAGATCTAATGAGACAGGCACATAAGGTGGTTAAAAGGCATTTAAGATACACTGCTTAGAGGAGGCATAGAATGCAATAGCAAGGACTTTATGCTGGAACTCTGTATGATGCTAAACCAGCTCACTTATGGTAATCATCACCACGAAGGACATGATCACACTGGAAAAACATACAGAGGAATGTTACCAAGGACTGAAGAATTTTAATTGAAGAAAGAATGAAGAGGCTGATGTTGTTTGTTTTGGAACAGAGGAGTCTGAGGGAAGATTTAATTGATATATAAGTAAACTATGAGGAGCTGAGACAGCGTGGATAGAAATGACCGACTTCCCTTAGTAGAGAGGTCCTTAACCAAGAGTGGAATTTAAAGGATTAAGGATTAACACAGAAGGAATAAGAAGGAAACAAGGTGAACATTTTGTCACTCAGAATCTGGAGGGGCCTTAAACTCACTGACTGAAAGTCTGCCGAGACAGAAACATTTAAAAGTACATGGCAACACTCTTGAAGTGATCTGCACTATAGCACAAGGAACTATAAGTGCTAATGACCTCCTGTGTTGTGATTTTTTTGAATCAATGATCCTACAAATTTGTAAAGTGAACACTATATTAAACATTATTGTTGCACACAGAGACATCTTCACAAAGCTCTCTTGGAAAAAGGTTTACTGCCTTCTAATAATGTTTTCCATTATTTTGCAGGTGTAACAGTCAATTCAACAGTCCATGAATATACACTGAAATCTCTGCAAAAGAATACTGATTATACATTTTATGTTATGGCATCTACAGTGAAGGGAGGCATGAACAGCACGTTGAATTCCTTCACAACAAATGCTCTTGGTCAGTGAAGAAAACTTCGAAAAAGTTCGATGTTCCTTTATTCCTGGGTTGTGTTTGTGTCAAGGACTGAAACCAGCTGTAGTGTTCCCCTGCCAAGCCAACTTTCCTGACCTACAAAGCTAACACTCATCCCTAATAGGCCTATGTTCCAGGGCTAACTTTAAAGTGATAGAGCTTGAGTTCCCTGTGATTTCTTGGGTCTCATTCCCTTTATTGAAGGGAATGGTGCATGTTTGTGACAGAAGAGGTGAATTTCAGATTTTATCAGTGTCAAATTGCCATCAGGAAATGGAACTGAATAGAGCCTATTTGCATAAAAAAGGTACCAGTCCCTGTTTCCACCCACCACCCTAAAATTGAGGACCCATTTCAAATTACAATCCACAAAGCGGATTAATGCATTTCTAACTTCTTTAAAAATATTACATTTCATTATATTTGTAGTCATTTGACTGAGAATTTATGCACATTCAGTTATGACAGTGTTCTGCAGATGTTGCAAGATTCGAACACTATTTCAAAATAGTTGACATTCCCATGAGATCAAGTGTTTTATGAGTTTAGCAAATGGAACATACAAATACACAAATTAGGAGCATGAGTAGGCCACTTGGCCTCTTGGCCACTTGGCCTCTTGAGCCAGCTCCACCATTCAACAGGATCATAGCCGATCTGATTCCTGATCCACGTTGAAGAGCAGAGGGATCTTGGTGTCCATGTACACAGATCTCTGAAAGTTGCCACCCAGGTAAATAGTGCAGTGAAGAAGGCATATGGCGTACTGGCTTTTATTGGTAGAGGAATTGAGTTCCGGAGTCCTGAGGTCATGCTGCAGTTGTATAAGACTCTGGTGCGGCTGCATCTGGAGTATTGTGTGCAGTTTTGGTCGCCATACTATAGGAAGGATGTGGAGGCACTGGAACGGGTGCAGAGGAAGTTTACCAGGATGTTGCCTGGTATGGTAGGAAGATCCTATGAGGAAAGGCTGAGGCACTTGGGGTTGTTTTCATTGGAGAAAAGAAGGTTTAGGGGTGACTTGATAGAGGTGTACAAGATGATTAGGGGGTTAGATAGGGTTGACAGTGAGAACCTTTTTCCATGTATGGAGTCAGCTATTACAAGGGGGCATAGCTTTAAATTAAGTGGGGGTAGATATAGGACTGATGTTAGGGGTAGGTTCTTCACTCAGCGAGTCGTAAGTTCATGGAATGCCCTGCCAGTAGCAGTGATGGACTCTCCCTCTTTATGGGTATTTAAGCGGGCATTGGATAGGTATATGGAGGATAGTGGGTTAGTGTAGGTTAGGTGGGCTTTGATCGGCACAACATCGAGGGCCGAAGGGCCTGTACTGCGCTGTATTCTTCTATGTTCTATATGTTCCTGCTTTACCAAAAGAACCTTTCATCCCTTGCTTATTAAAAATCTATCTACTTATACTTTATAAAGATTCAAAGACTCTAATTTCACCTTATTTATCAAGGAAAAGAGTTCCAAGCATTCATGCCCCTTTGTGAGACGAAGGTTTCTGCTAATTTCTATTTTTAAACAATGACCACAAGTGGAAAAATCATTTCCATAATCATCTGATCCTCAGGATCTTTTATGCTTCAAATAATTTGCCTCCTACTCTTCTAAATTTTAATAGGTACAAGCCTAGCCTGTCCAAACGTCTCCTCATAAGACAAATAGTCCATTCCAGCTATTAGTTCAGTAAAACTTGTCTGAACCATTTTCCCTTCAAACAAGAAGCAGTGTAACCTGGTTTTGCTGGATGCTGGATGTTAAGGAATTGCTATTTTCGTTTTCATTTATATAAGTTGGTCAACACAGTCACTTAATATCAAATTATAGACTATTTTTAAATCTACATGTATGGTATTGGCTGTAAAATTGTGTTCTGTGAATATAAATGTTAAATTTCTGATCTGTGAAATTCATGTTTTGAATATCATAAACCAAAAATTTAAGTCATTCGAAATAGATACTTAATCACAAATAGTTGATTAATAGGTTTCAAACAAAAGGTATTATTATTTGTGTGGCAATGTCAAACCTTTAGAGAGTTTGTTTAAATGTTCGTCATTTTCAGCATATCCTGGTAAGACGTTCAATGCCTGCAAATGGAACAAAATGGCGGAAAACAAAATGCTGAGGGAAGTCTTGCTGAATCTAAATAGAAGTACAAGCATTTTATGTTGCTGATCAGAGTTGTGACTGTTATTGCTTCAAAGTAATATCTAGTTTATAATTTTATTACAGGGCAAAGAGATATTGTGGTGATTCTGGTGCCTGTTCTCGTCATCTTCCTACTGCTAGTAAATATGTTGATAATCTGTTTCAACAACAAGCATAGGTTAGTACGTTAACTCTTAATGTTTTGAGTTCCAACTGCCAGAGGTAAGTTCCGGCCGTCGGCATTCAAGGCAGAAAAATTCACACACAGTACATATGGACAAATCAAAAATGGGTTGGATTTCCATCAACTCAATTCTGTAGGTGTGAACACTGAATAGTACCTGCCCAAATTTCCAATGCATATTCCCTGCATGTGGAGCTCTGTACTGGCAACACTGAATGTGAACATGTATATAATTTAAAGGTTGACGTATTACAATATTTTATGGCATTGCAACATGTATCACATGAAGCATGAGGATTAGGCTGTGGGTTGTGATCTGGAGTATCTTGATGTCAGCAATCAGTGCAGGAACTGCTGACTGTGCTTCCAACATTGGAACCTCATTCTCTTGTAGGATTTTGTACAGGGCCACCCTGAGGGCAGACATAATTAGGATGCATAAAACTGTGTATAGACAGGGTAGATGGTAAGGGATAAATGACCAGGGCCATACCTTTAAGGTTAGGGGGCAGGGCATTCAGAGGAATGTGAAGGGATGCTATGGACCAAGTACTGGAAATTGCGATTAGAATAATTGGTCATTTTTGACCAGTGTGAACTCGAAGGGATGAAGGGCCTTTTTTTGGTGCTGTTAACCTCTTTGGTTCTATGACTCTATATGGGTGCTAGGAACCAAAAAGAAACAAGTGTAGGGAGGAAGGTGGTCATAATTTAAGGAGGGGGATAGTCTGGAGTGGTTTGTTTTTCTTCTGACTTGGTCTCCCAATAGCATCCATACCACACTGAATATCTTAAAATATCAAACTTAATGTAAGTGTATACTTATGTTGGAGGAGACAGTGATATCATGCTAAGATTGTGTGACTAGTAATGTAGAAACAGGCTAATGCTCAAAGGATGTGTGTTTGAAGTGCAACATGGCAGATTGTGAAATTTGAATTCAATAAAATCTGGAATTAAGAAAAATTTTAATAACAATCATAAAGCTGTTGTTGATTATCATTTAAAAAAAAGACCATGTGCGTCACTAATACCATTTAGGGAAAGAAATTTGGCATTCCAATGTACTCTGGCCTGAAAGTAACTCCAGACCTATCAACACTGTCTACATTCATCCCTTTGCCATCAACGTGCAGTGGCAGTAATGTTTACCATCGACAAGATGTATCTTTAACAGCACGTTATAAACATGTGACCTCTTGTACCTGGAATGATAAAGGTAGAAGAGGCATGGGACCCCCACCACCAGCATGCTCACTCCCCCAAGCTGCATTCCATCTTGTATTGGAATTACATTCCTCCTCCTTCAGTGTCGCTGAGCCAAAATCTGGAACACTCTCACTAACAGGGTGATGTTAAATGTCAAAAAAAAAGCTAAAGTTAGTATTTTGTATCTGCCATCAATATTATAGAATATGTCTCCACTCATCTTGAATGACAATCAAGTATAAAAATGGCAAAAATATTTGAAATACACTGCAGCCATGGTTTGTTTTGTCATTTGAAGGATGTACAGCTGTAATTGTTACCTCTGACTCTTTTAGGATTGCAAAACACATTTGGCCTGATGTGGCAGATCCAGCAGGTAGCAGTTTAGCTGATTGGTTTCATGAACATCAATACAAGGTATACCTTTCTCCTTTTATGTCTTTGATTTGTAGAGGTTTAATTTGGTACAGAAGTAAAAAATATTGGAAATTCTCTGTAGGCGAGACACCTTTTGTAAGAGGGTTACCAATTTAAATCAATAGTCTTGTTTTTTTTCACTTAGCCCAGTGTTTTGCTTTTATTTTAAGTTGATATGTATCTTTGTTACATTTTGGAAAGAAATTCAATCAATAGCAAAATTCTCTGCTTACTGCATGTTTCTACAAATTTTAAATTCCTACTTTGAAATGATTTTAATTTAAAAAGTCGTCATAATCCTTATGGCAGCTTAGCTTCTGATCTTCTTTAATTGCACTAATACTTGGTGCCATCTTGCGATCTGTCACTAAAATAAAAGCAGTGATTGAACTATTAGTCACACTTCAATTACTTTTATATTTTTCCTAAGCAACACATCTTTCATTGTCTTGACTTCACTTTACTGTTTAATGTGAGCATCTCTTTAATTTACTGTTTGTGCTTGCATCACCTCATGCTGGAATGCTATAGGAACAAAGGACTGTAGGATTAGGAATAGACCATTCAGTCTGTTGAGTTGAGATAATTGCTGATCATCTGTCTCAGGGCTGCTTTTTTCTGGACCATCTCTTGATGTCATTCCTAGATAGAAATCTATCGATGTGGCTTAAACATGCATAATGACGGGCCCACCAGAACCTTCTGGAATAGAGAATAGAGAAAGATTACCAATCCCTTTAATTTAAAAGATATTCAGCAGGATAATCATCGTTAAATATACTTAGTTGTACAAACTTGTGGAGCGAATTACTTGGTATTGATTATGCACATACAGGGGAAGTGCAGACAGTTAAACAGAAGGAAAACAGTGCTAATCTGCTGTCAGATAACCATGATGCTTCAGATCTAATCAGTTTTTTTTTAGAATGTAATCTGTTGTTTTGTGCGAGTCAGTTGGCATACAAATAGGTTCATGAAACAATACCTCTGCACCTTCTCTATAGCCATAACACTATATTCTGCATTTTGTTCTAATACATTGGTGTAAGGATTAATTTGCCTGGATAGCATGCAAAGCAATAATTTTCACTGTATCTTGGTACATGAGACAACAACAAATCAAATCAAATCAATTCAATATTGATTGTTGCCAGGGTTGGAAGATGTGACCTATTGGGAGAGTCTGAACAGGCATTTTTCCCTGGAGTGTCAGAGGCTGAGGGGTGACCTTATAGATGTTATAAAAACATGAGAGGCATGGATAGGGTAACTAGAAAAGATCTTTTCCCTGTGATGGGGGAGTCCAGAACTAGAGGGCACACGTTTAAGTTGAGAGGGTAAAAATTTAAAAGGGACCTAAGGGGCAACATTTTTACACAGAGGGTAATGCATGTATGGAATGAACTGCCAGAGGAACTGGTGGAGGCTGGTACAATTGCAGCATTTAAATGGCATCAGGATGGTTATGTGAACAGTAATGGTTTAGAGCGATATAGGCCAAGTGCTGGCAAATGGGACTAGTTTAGGTTAGGATATCTGGTCGGCATGGACGAATTAGACTGAAGTGTCTGTTTCTGTGCTGTATGTCTCTATGACTCTGTGACTCTCTAATATATCGAGTAAATAACCAGTTAGTCTGTTTTGGTGGTTTGACTTGAAGGATAAATGCTATCCAAGGATCTTGTCTGAACTGCCTCCGATGCAATTACATCGTTCCTTAAATTTTAAAATCATGCCACACCAGGTTATAGTCCAACAGGTTTATTTGGAAGTACAAGCTTTTGGACTGCTGAGAGATTGTGTTCTTTTTGAACAAAATAGAATGTATCTACAAACACAAATCTGCAAATGCAAATTCATCCCATAGGTTGATGTGCACACACACTAAAAGCACACAATCTAAAGGCAGTCAGTCCATGTGAGATTTTATAAATTCCTATTTTGGAAATAGATCCAGTTTGACTCAAGATTGGAGTGCAGACAGACTCTAACCTCACACCTTTTAATATGTTGTCTGAGCTGAGATGTCACCTTTTTATAAGGCCTTTAGTTACCTCAGGAATGTGACTGGAAATAAGTTCTGTGATCTAGATATGAATGAATCAAAACCTGCAACCCATTCTAAGTGATTGAAGACTTAACAGCAGTCTTGGTTTGTTCACAACATCAGTTGTTTGACACTTTGATCTTTTACTATAAATTCTGTGTCCCATAATCTTGCCCCATTAGTTACCTGATGAAGGAGCAGCGCTCTGAAAACTTGTACTTCCAAATAAACCTGTTGGACTGTAACCTGGTTTTGTGTGATTTTTAATTTTCTCCACCCCTCGCCCAACACAGGCACCTCCACATTACATCTTTCCTCAAGTAATGGGACAGCCCTGGAGAGGGATTAAATCATCGAGCTTTTGACTTTGATGTGAATGCTATCACTGTTTCAAATTGATACTTATTAGCAATAGAATGACAGCAAGGATCACTCCAGTCATTATTTCTTGAAGAATAAATGGCATTTAGAATGTGGAATGAGTTGAATATATATTTAAGTGGGGAAAGATTGCAGAATGCTGCAGCACCAAAGGATTTGGGGATCCTACTGCATGAATCTCAAAAAGCTGGCATCCAAATTTAGTGGGGAACAGGAAAGGCAAATGATCTGTTGGCCTTTATTTAGTAAGGAATGGAGTATAAAAATAGGGAGGTCTTGCTGAAACTGTGAACAGTTTTGATCCCTTATCTAAGGAAAGGCATGTTAGCATTGGATGCAGTCCAAAGAAGGTTAACTTGGTTGATCCTGGTATGGAGAATTTTCTTATCAGGAGAGGTTGAGTAGCTTGGGCTTGTACTCATTGAGGTTTAGAAGTATGAGCAGAGACCTTATTAAAACATATAAGATTCTTAGGGAGGTTGACAGGATAGATGTGGAGAGATGGTTTTTCTCTTGTGGGAGAGTTGAGGACCAGAGGGCATCATCTCAGAGTAGTTTGGTCACCCATTTAAGGAGGATATTGTTCTCTCAGGAGGTAGTCATTCTGTGAAATTCTTTACGACAAAAGACTGTAGAGGCTGGATCATTAGTATATCCAAGGCTGAGATGAACTGATTTTTAATCAGTAAGGGAATCCAGCGATATGGGGAAAGAGGTAGGACAGTTGGATTGAGGTTTATCAGATCAGTCATGTTCTCCTTGAATGGCAGAGTAGACTCAATGGATGGAAGGACCCACTTCTGCTCCTATATCCTATGGTCTTAGGTGTATTTTGCCTCTTGAGATTAGCATTTGCCAGTTAGCGCTAAAACAAAGAAGGAACTTATTTCTACCAAAATTAATTTTGGATTGTGCTGACTTTGCTGAGCCTGGTAAAGATAATGGCATGAATTTGAAATAAAATGACAGCTGGTTTAGCCACAAACCCTGGGCGATGATCAATGGTGATGTATGGGTAGGTAGTGGCAATGGGAGTTTGGGCAGTTATACAAAGTCTCGGGATGGTAGCAGGACTGAAATAATAAGGATTATATGCTACCAGATGGAATAACTTTTTCTTTCCTTTTCAAGAATGATCAAACCCCAAAAATACTGAATCCAGGAAATGACCACTACACCGACATCAGCACAGTTGAAGTCTTATATCTGCCTGAGGAAAGCCAGCTACAGTCCATAAAGAAAGACCTGAGTTCGCATCTACATACAGTGGAAGTGGAATGTCCCCCTACTGTGCCTCCCCATCATGAGACCACTTCAAATGGTGAAGAGACCAAGTTGTTACAGCAAGCAGATACAGTTGTGTACACAGTCTTAGAAGAAGGCTACAAGAGTCAAATCCCTGACTTCTGTCGGTCATTGTCAAAGCAGCCACTACTTTCAAATACTTCAGAAAAGAGTACAAGCGATCATGAAACTGAAATAAGTGCACTTGATGGAGTCGAAGAAAATTGGTGTCCACAAAATACTGATGAAAATGACGTATTTCAACAAATAACTAAAATCAACCCTTATTTGAATAACTCCTTACACATGACTGAGTCAAAAATTGCATTGGATTCGGATAGCTCAAGCAATTCTCTGATTGATAGTTCCTGTAAAGAGGGCATGAAAGTGCAAGGAGATGCTGGAACTGTCAATGTGAATCCACAGAGTTCTCTTCAAGATAACCAGCCGAATAACCCAGTGCAAACTTACATTACAGTGCAGTTACTTGGATTAATGTTAAACAATGAAATGTAATTGACTACTGTGCTGCACCCATTTAGAAATCTCAGTTATCAGCTCAGTTATCTCTTTAGTTATCAGCATTAAAAATGAAAATTTAATACACAGCTGGCCTGTTGGGATATGAATAGAGGAAAATAAGTTAATGTTGCTGAAATTCTGAGAGAACATTAACTTATTTTGTTTCTTTTGGTTTCATGTCCAATATTTTTATAATTTTATATCAGCATTAACAGTATTTTTTACTTTTAAGCTTGTTTTTATATTTGAACCGCAACTGTCCTCAAGGAATTGAACTTTTATGTCATGATTGTCAGAACCATTACAGGCTATATAAGAAAATAATTCATGTAAGAGGCGCACATTACTACTGAAAGCACCATCACAATAACAAAATCTGTGTCACATTGTGATCTCTGTCCCCAACAGATAATTTCAAAATTGTGGCCAGGGATGCAGGAACAATGTAAGCAAAATGTCAAAGTCTAAATCATGTGTTAGAAAACATTGTGTTTGAAATCATATTCCCTCGTTTATTGGCGAAACTACACCAGTGCTACACAGGTCTAACAATGTCACTATGTGTTGGAGTCATGTAATACATTGAATATATTGATATGAAAGTTAACTGGAGCTAAATATATGAAACTCAGGGCTTGGATGTGCACAGGAAAGGTAAATAAAACAGTGGATTATTTCAGGAAAGCAATACAGTGCAATCCACAATTATATGAATGTTTGAATTACCAGCCTTGTGTTCAAATTCCTCTATATCTTTGTAACCTTCTTGAACTGTACAATACCATAGGAGAATGGGCTGGGTGGGTTGCTCTTCGGAGGGTCGGTGTGGGCTTGTTGGGCCGAAGGGCCTGTTTCCACACTGTAAGTAATCTAATCTCATCTCAGTGTGCCTGCAATTCTGACCTGTTCTGCATCACTGTGCTTCATTGTTCTACCACTAGAGGGTATGCCTTCAGCTGCCTGGGTCCCAAGAGCTGAACTTTGAGACAGGTTCATATAGCATAGAATCAGACCCTTTGGTCCAACTATATGCCAACAATGTTTCCAAACCAAACTAATCCAGTCTGCCTGCATGAATTTCCCATTCATGAACTTATCCAAATATCTTTTAAATATTGTAGCTGTATCTGCACCTGCATCCATCACTTCTTCTGGCAGTTCATTCCACACAAAAAAACACTCTGCAAAAATGATGACCCTCATGTCCTTTTCAAATCTTTCTCCTCTCACCTTAAAAATATGCCTCCTAGTTTTAAAAGCTCCCACCCTTAGGAAAAGACCCTTGCTATTCACCTTATCTAGTCTCCTTATGCTTTTATAAAACTGTAGAAGGTCACCCCTCAACCTCCTATGCTCCAGTGAGAAAGGTTCCAGCCTACTTTTATAACTCAAACGCTCCTTTCCCAGCAATATCCTGCTAAATCTTTTCTGACCCCTCTCCAGTTTACTAATACCCTTTCCAGAGGAGGGGTGACCAGAACTGCACTTGATACTCCAGAAGAGGTCTCACCAATATTCGACCATGAGACCATAAGACAGAGGAGTGGAAGTAAGGCCATTCGGCCCATCGAGTTCACTCTGCCATTCAATCAAGGCTGATGGACATTTCAACGCCACTTACCTGTGTTTTCCCCATATCCCTTAATTCCTTGCGAGATTAAGAATTTGTCAATCTCTGCCTTGAAGACATTTAATGTCCTGGCCTCCACTGTGCTCCGTGGCAATGAATTCCACAGGCCCACCACTTTCTGGCTCCTCATTTCCGTTTTAAATTGACCCCGTCTAATTCTAAAGCTGTGCCCACGGGTCCCAGTATCCCCACCTGACGGAAACAAATTCCCAGCATCCACCCTTTCTAAGTCATACATTATCTTGTAAGTTTCTATCAGATCTCCCTCAATCTTCTAAATTCTAATGAATACAATCCCAGGATCCTCAGTCATTCATCGTATGTTAGGCCTACCATTCCAGGGAACATCTGTGTGAATCTCTGCTGGACACGCTCCAGTGCCAGTATGTCCTTCCTGAGGTGTGGGGCCCAAAACTGTACACAGTATCCTAAATGGGGCCTAACTAGAGCTTTATACAATCTTAGAAGCACATCGCTGCTTTTACATTCCAACCCTCTTGAGATAAATGACAACATTACATTTGCTTTTTTAACCATGGACTCAACCTGCAAGTCAACTTTTAGAGAATTCTGGACTAGTACTCCCAGATTCCTTTGTACTTTGACTTTAGAAATTTTTTCACTGTTTAGAAAATAGTCCATTCCTATATTCTTTCTCCTGAAGTGCAAGACCTCGCATTTGCTCACATTGAATTTCATCAGCCATTTCTTGGACCACTCTCCTAAACTGTCTAAGTCTTTCTGCAGCCTCCCCACCTCCTCAGAAATACTTGCCTATCCACCTAACTTCGTATCATTGGCGAACTTTGCTAGAATGCCCCCAGCCCTTTCATCCAGATCGTTAATATCTGCGGCCCCAACACTGAACCCTGCGGGTCACCACTTGTCACTGGCTGCTATTCTGAAAAAGAACCTTTTATCCCAACTCTGCCTTTTGTCAGAGAGCCAATCCTCAATCCACGCCAGTAGTTCACCTTATTCAGCAGCCTCCCGTGAGGCACCTTATCAAAGGCCTTTTGGAAGTCGAGGTAGATAACATCCACAATATTCAGTCCAACCTCAACATGATGTCCCAACTCCGATACTCACAGGCCTGAGCAATGAATGCAAGCATGCTAAGTACCTTCTCAATCATGCTGTCTACCTGTGATGCAAGTTTCAGACTTTGTTCTCTTAATCTCTCTGTACCCCTCTCCTTTTAGATTGGAGCTTAAAATGTGCCCTTTTCACCAAATTTTGGTCACGTCTCATCATGCTTATCATTTCTTTGTAGCCCTATGTGAAATTTTGTTTATTACTCCTGCGAAGCACCATGAGTGATTTTGATTATGTTAAAGGCACTATATGAATGTAAGTTGTTATTGTATAAGATTCAAGTAAGTTTTCCAGCTGGAGCAATGATTAAGTCACTTATTCAGTTATGATGGGAAGGCTGGCAGGTCAGATAAACAAAAGTCTGGCCAAAGAGGCAGGTTTTAAGAAATGTCTTAAAGGAGGACAGTGTAAAGAGGTGTAGGGAATGAATTCTAGAACTTGATGCTGAGATGTCTGAAGGCTGCCAATGGCCCACAATAAATTTAACTGGGAATGCACATAAGGGCAGAATTTGAGTAGTATAGGTTTCTCAAAAGGTTAAGGATCTGGAAAAGGTTAAGAGATGGAAGGACAAGGCCAAGGAAGGATGCAAAACAAATAAGAATTTTAAACACCAAATGTTGCTTGACTGGGAATTAATGTAGGAACTAACATAAAGGCAGGGAGTCAGGACTTCTTGCAATTAAGTTAACTTGCTGTTAAGATATGGGCAGCAGAGTCTTGGATGAGTTCATATTTTTGAAGATAAACACCACACAAATGATAGTGGGTGATCAGCCAAAGGCACATTGATTGAGTCTAGAGGTAACGAAGATGATTGATGGTTTCAGTGGCAGATGAGCTCAGAAAGGCACAAAATTAGGAAAGTGGGAATAATTGATTTCAGTGATGGTGTAAATATGAATCAGGAGCTTAACACTTTATCAAATGTGACATCAGGATCTGGATGACACTCCTGTGTTGGCTGCGCAGAGTTGGGAAAATTCCCAGCTTAGTGCACCCACCTTTGAAGACACAATGCCGTATAAAATAGAAATAAGGTTCTAAATATCTATTACACATTTCAACATGGAAAAAAACAGTCTTGTATTATTTTATATTTTCATTGGCAAAGATATATTTAATACATTTAAAGCTCATTAATTACTTAATCCCTTATAAAAACAAGCATTTATATTCATAGTGCCATATCTTTATTACAAAGAGAATGAAGCATATAAGTAGGAAGGTATTGCCAAAGTTGTACAAGGCAGTAGTCAGACCACAGCTGGAATACTGTGAACAGTTTTGGGTCCCTTATCTAACGAAACATGAACTGGCAGAGTAGGTTCACTGCGACTGATTAATGAGAGGTTGAATAGGTTGGGCCTGTATTCATTGGCATGAGAGACCCCATTGCAAAATTTTAAAAAATCATCTGGGGGACTTGACAGAGTAGATGTGGAAAGATTATTTCCCCTTGTGGATGAACCTAGGGCCAGAAGGCATAATCTGAGAAAAGGGTCATCAGTTTAAGACAGTGATGAGAAGGAATTTCCTCTCTCAGTGGTTTATGAAGCTGTGAAAGTCTTTAGCGTCGAGTCTGCATTGTTAAGTATATCCAAGGCTGAGACAGACAAACTTTCAATCAGTAAGGGAATCAATGCTTATAGGGAAAAGGCAGGGAAGTGGATTTGAAGATTGTCAGATCAGTCCTGATGTCATTGACTGGTGGAGCAGACTCAATTTGCAGAATGGCCTATTCTACTTTTACATGTTTTAGTTTGATAAAAATTTAATCCTTTAATAACCTTTAGGAGCTATCATTTAAACTATGAACTTGCAACTCCTAACTGTGATGATGAAAGGTTACAGAAGCATTCAAGCAGTAGTAACACCATAATAATAACCCCCAGACTTGTGTCAATTCACAGCTATTGAAATTACAGACATTTTCAAATCAGTGACACAGCATGTTGTTTCATGTTCAGGTTTGCTCAGTGGTTAGCATTGCTGCCTCAGAGTGCCAAGGATCCAGGTTCAATTCCAGTTTCAGGTGACTGTGTGGAGTTTGCACATTCTCCCCGTGTCTGCGTGGGTTTCCTCCGGGTGATCTGGTTTCCTCCCACAGTCCAAAGATGTGCAGGCCAGGTGAGTTGGCCATGCTAAATTGTCCACAGTATGAGGTGCATTAGTCAAAAGGAAGTGGGTTTGGATGGGTTTCTCTTCGGAGGGTCGGTGTGGACTGGTTGGGCTGAAAGGCCTGTAGGGAATCTAATCTAATCATTGTATCTACCTTTACGCACATTCCCATCTATTCTTAAACAATAACGTGTGTGATATGACCTTTCTCCAGGGAAAATGAAATCTGTTTAAACTCAGCACAGAGTTCATTTGATGAAGGGCTTTTGCCTGAAATGTTGATTTTCCTGCACCTCAGATGCTGCCTGACCTACTGTGCTTTTCCAGCACCACTTTAATCTTGACTCTAATCTCCAGCATCTGCAGTACCCACTTCTGCCTGACTGACAAAGTTCAATTGGCCTTGGGTTTAGGTTTTCCACATGTGTGGATCACTTTCTGTACCCTTCCCTGTTTCTTTGGAAACAACAGGATCTGTCAGCAATTGGGAGAGGATTCTGGATTTGGACTTCAGAAGCTGGGGTTCTGGTGCCATTTTGATTCATCCACTGAGTCTTCATGACTCCACAAAGATTTGGGCCCAAGCTGGTGAACAAATAGAATTAATCATAAACTTACTCCCATGAGGGGGATAGTGTTGGAAACTAGGGAACAGAATTTGGATCAGGGACCCTAGACAAAGGCGTTAGCCTTTTCAATATTTAATTTTAAGCAGATTCTAGTCATCCTGTACTGGATGCTGTATCAACATTCTGACAATTTATCATCAGTGGAGAAGGGAAGAAAAATGGTGTTGAGCATTCGCATGTCTTCTCCAGTGGTCCTCATCATCACAGATACCAGTCTTCAGCTCATTCCATTCATTCAAGAAATGGTTGGAAACACTGGATACTGCAAAGACTATGAGCTCTGACAACATTCTGACAATAGTGGCATTCCTAGCCAAGCATTTCCAGTAGTTGAAATACTGGCATCTACCCAACATTACAGAAATTGCTCAGATATACCCTGCATACTATACATAGGAACAAAGAAACAAGGGTAGGCCATTCAATCCCTTGAGTCTGTTCTGCCATTCAATGAGATCATGACTGATCTGTAACCTGCTTCCATATACCGGTCTTTGTCCCATATCCCTCAATACCTTTGCTTAACCAAATGTTATGTATCTCAGATTTAATATTAATAATTGATCTAGTATCAACTGCCATTTGCGATGAGAGTTCCAAGCCTCTCCCACACTGTGTGTGTAGGCATGCTTCCTGACATTGCTCCTTAATGGTTTGGCCCTAATTTTTAGATTGTGTCCTCTTATTTTAGACTCCCTAATGGGCAGGGGTAGTTTATGTTTATCTACCTGGTCTTTTCTTGCTAATATCTTGAAGACTTCAATCAAATCACCCCTTACCTTTTTAAATCCTTGTAAAAAAAGGCCTAATTTTTATAATCTCTCCTTGTAACATAACCTCAGAAGTCCAAGTATCATTCTTGTAAACCTTCATTGTACTCCCTTCAATGCCAGGACATCCTTCCTAAGGTGTGATACTCAAATGTGCTCACAGTATTCCAAGTGAAGCCTGACCAGGGTTTTGTATAGTTGCAGCATAACTTCTGCATCCTTAAACTCCAATCCTCTATACACCTTACTGAACAGATTTAAATGGTCTCTGGGACAGCACTCCTCTGTTTTTATAGTTTTAGTAATTGTAATAAGACTTGCTTTCCTACACTTCATAATTACACTTATGTCCTCCCCTTTCCCTATTAGTGGCTGTCCCAATTGCTCCAGGTCAAATATCTTTATATATGAAGGCCCTTCTCCCATTATTGCCAATAGCCAGAAGCCCAACTGTGCTATACTTAACGGAGCTCAGACAACCCAAATGCTCTTGTCAACATAGATCTGATTACGCAAGGCTATTCTCAATTCTATGAATGCTATAAAACAAAATGTACATAAATGTTATTCCAAATATTTTCTAAACTTTGGCTTTCCGTCAACCCCAGACTCTGGTGCAGGTTTTCTTCTGTAAACTGTTTATATCGGTCAGTTCTTGCTGTTAAAGTAATTATGGTGCTAATGGTAGTTACTGTTGTGAATGTGTAAAATCTTTTGTTGTGTGGTTTTCTATGTAAGAATTTGATTTTGGGACTTACTCTTCAAGAAGACGACAAGGTCTTCAGGCCGCTGCACTACTTCCTTATCATTCCTCGACTTAAAGCTTCTTCCTTGCTCTCCATGTGTCTATTAACTCAGTCCACATTGTGAATACTGTATATGTTTGTGAAGAGCTGGACCATGACATTGTCACATGGTTACTCCAGATTTCTGAAGCCATTATACAAAACTTCTGCCCAAACATCAATCCAACCACCTTCTGCCCAACCACCCAACCCAATCATCTTGTCATAAACATTCACATTCTCAAATGAGTTACTTCTTTTCATGATGTTTCTGTACATTTTTTCCTTTATGTACCACCCCTCCCCAAGTCTTTGAATTGATTCATCTATGTCAATAGGTGGTACAGGAAATGCTACAATTGAATTTAATGTTGGTGAGCTTTCCTGATCTCAGCTGGCTTCCATTAGATCAGCAGTGGTCTTGCATTGATGTGACTGCAAGAATATATAAGAAAGTTGGTTATTTCATCTTCTCCATCATTAGCATCTAGAGGAGGTAATGGTGTTCATTCTCCAATAAAAGACAAATTTTTTTTTGTCAATTAGTAATTGTTTCCCATTTAAATAAACTTGTTCTCTGCAATAATGACCTATTTTACAAAATTCTTTCTAAGGCATAAGCGTACATGTTGGTGTGGAAGTGATTTATTTTGATACTTGGTATCCTCTTTAGACTATACACATCTTCAAGAATTAACCTCTTTTCCTACAAGTTGTTGCTGTAAGGCTGGATAGTTTTCCTTCACTGATGTGGGATTTTGAATCCACTCCTGTGGCAAGATACTGTAACATTAGATTTCCCAAGCTTGCATATTGATGTTGTTTTCTTTATTCATTCATGTGATGCAGTCATCTCTGGCTAGGCCAGCATTTATTGCCTATCCCTAATTGCCAGGAGGGCAGTTAAGAGTTAACCTTATTGCTATGGGTCTGGAGTCACATCTGAGCCAGACTAGGTAAGGACGGCAATTTCCTTCCCTAAAAGATGTTTGTGAACCAGATATGTTTTTATGACAACTAACAGTGGTTTCAGGGTCATCTTACATCCCATTTTTTAAAAATTGCATTCAAATTGCAGTCATCTGCCATGTTGGGATACGGACCCAGGTCCTCAAAGCTTTACCTGCGTGTCTAGATTAATGGTCTCGTGATAATACTACTGGGTCACCACCTTGCCCAATGTTGTCACATACAATGTATTTTCCAAATGAGAGGTCAATTTACCCCAAACATGTTCAACACTCTCTGTAAAATGTTCCACATTAGATTGCACATTAGATATATCTTGTAATTTTCTAGACTCTGTATTCACTGCAATTTAGACAGCTCATTCTAGAGTCAGATCCTCTTTTGATTGAAAACATTCAGTAACTGATTTATCTGAGAAACAAACATCTATTCTGTCACAAATTTTTTGTTATTGTAAGTTTCCATTGTTATATGGTTCAGATAGTGCATCTCTGAGAGATGGCATCTGCTAATGTCTTATTTGCCTTAAAGTGAAAGTTGATCAAAAGCTGTAATGAGGTTGTTAAATGTAATTTGTCTCTCATTAATCTGTTCTCTACGTAAAACATGATCTGATGTTCACATATAGTAGAGAAGTGTGCTAATCTGTTGTACGTTTGAATTGGTGTCCAATTCTAAAACTGTTTAAAATCTTAATAATTGTGCTTCCACATTTGCCAATTTGTCAAACAGATCAGACAACTTGTTTAGTTGGTTAGAAAATTGATACAGATAAATTTTATTTCCTTGGCTGATTGTTGGTAAATAAGATTACTGGAGTTGTTGATTATTTTCTTAATTAGATGATCATTGTTAGGATTTTAATTTCTTTGTACTCCTAAAGTCAGAAAGATCTACAGCACAGATAAAAGCCTTTGATCCATCGCATCACAACCACTAACTATTCTTATCCCATTTTCCAGAATTTGGCCCATAGCCTTGTATACCTTAGCATTGTAGGTGTACATCTAAATACTTCTTAACTGTTAGGAGAGTTTCTGCCTCTACCATCCTTTACAGGCAGTGAGTTTCAGATATTCACCCCTCCCCCCTCCCCCCACCCACCCTTTGGGTGAAGAAGGTTTTCCTCACATTTCCTGTAAATCTTTGTGCCTTTCCTTAAATCTATGCCTCTTGGTTATTGATTCCTCCATCCAAGGGAAAGGTTTCTTTTTGGCTACCCCATCTATGCCCCTCATAATTTTATACATCTCAATCTCCAAGGAAAACAACCCCAGTCTATCCTAATAAAAATTGAAAGGATGTTGGAAATCAGAAACAAAAACAGATTTTGCTGAAAAACTTCATCTGGTCTGGCAGTATCTGTGGAAGGGTCACTAGATTCAAAACATTAACTCTGATTTCTCCCCATAGATACTGCCAGACGTGCTGAGCAGTCTATCCAATCTCTTTCGATAACTAAAACTCTCCATCCAGGCAACATCCGGGTAAATCTCCTCGACCCTGCTCCAGTGCAAACACTTTCCTCCCTGTGAAGTGGATTCCAGAACTATGCACAATCCTTTCGCTGTGGCATAACCAACTTTTTATACAGTTCTAGCACAGTCTTGCTCTTATATTCTATGCCTTGACTAACAGGCAAGTATACATAAGCCTACTTAACTGCTTTGTCCACCTGTCCTGCTATTGTAAGGGACCAGTGTACATGCACACAAAGGTTCCTCTGATCCATGGTGCTTCCCAGGGTCCTAATATTCATCATATATTCCCTTGTCTTATTTGCTCCACACTCCCCACCCCCCCACACATAATTGCAACACATCTCACTTTTCAGATTGTTCATTTCCCACTAATCACTTCGTATGACCAGCCTATTTTTATCCTCTTGTATTCTAAGGCTATCCTCCTCACTACTTACCGCCCCAGCAATTCTTGTATTGTCTATAAACTAACTGAGCAACCCTCTTAACATTCAAGCCTAAATCATTTATATATACAACAAACAGCAACACTGACCTCTGTGGGACCCCACTGGACACAGTCTTCCAGTCATAAAAACCTCTGGACCTTTAGCCCTCTGCTTCCTGCCACACAGGATCTAATTTGCCGAATTTCTTTGGAACTCATGGGCTGTTACCTTTGCTATCAGTCTCCCAAGCAGGACCTTATCCATAGCCTTGCTGAAATCCAAGTAGACTACATCAAAAACATTGCCCTCATCAACACCCCAGTCACCTCTTCAAAAAATTCAATTATGTTGGTCAGACATGGCCTCCCCTTAGCAACACCATGCTGAGTGTTCTTGATGACCTCCTACCTTTCCAAGTACAGATTAATTCTGTCCGTCGGAATTGTTTCCTGTTGTTTGCCCACCACTGAAGTTAGTTGGTTAAGAAGAAGAAGGAAGCATATGTCAGGAAGAGACAGCATAGATCGAGTGAATTCTTAGAAGAGTATAAAGGAAGTAGGAGTATACTTAAGAGGGAAATCAGGGGACATGAGATAGCTTTGGCAAATAGAATTAAGGAGAATCCAAAGGGTTTTTACAAATATATTAAGGAGAAAAGGGTAACTAGGGCCCCTCAAAGATCAGCAAGGTGGCCTTTGTGTGGAGCCACAGAAAATGGGGGAGATACTAAATGAATATTTTGCATCAGTATTTACTGTGGAAAAGGATATGGAAGATATAGACTGTAGGGAAATAGATAGTGGCAAAATGACCAGATTACAGAGGAGGAAGTGCTGGATGTCTTGAAATGGTTAAAGGTGTATAAATCCCCAGGACCTGATCAGGTGAACCCGAGAACTCTGCGGGAAGCTAGAGAAGTAATTGCTGGGTCTCTTGCTGAGATATTTGTATCATCGATAATCACAGGAAGACTGGAGGTTGGCACATGTGGTGCCACTGTTTAAGAAAGGTGGTAAAGACAAGCCAGGGAACTATAGACCGGTGAGACTGACCACAGTGGTGGGCAAGTTGTTGGAGGGAATCCTGAGGGACAGGATGTACATGTATTTGGAAAGGCAAGGACTGATTCGGGATAGTCAACATGGCTTTGTGCATGGGAAATCATGTCTCACAAAAGATTGAGTTTTTTGAAAAAGTAACAAAGACGATTGATGAGGGCAGAGCAGTCGATGTGATCTATATGGACTTCAGTAAGGCGTTCGACAAGGTTCCCCATGGGAGACTGATTAGCAAGGTTAGATCTCATGGAATACAGGGAGAACTAGCCATTTAGATACAGAATTGGCTCAAAGGTAGAAGACAGAGGGTGGTGGTGGAGGGTTGTGACCAGTGAGTGCCACAAGGATTGGTGCTGAGTCCTCTACATTTTGTCATTTACATAAATGATTTGGATGCGAGCATAAGAAGTACAGTTCGTAAGTTTGCAAATGACATCAGAATTGGAGGTGTAGTGGACAGCGAAGAGGGTTACCTCAGATTACAACAGGATCTGGACCAGATGGTCCAATGGGCTGAGAAGTGGCAGATGTAGTTTAATTCAGATAAATGTGAGGTGCTGCATTTTGTGAAAGCAAATCTCAGCAGGACTTATACACTTAATGGTAAGGTCCTAGGGAGTGTTGCTGAACAAAGAGACCTTGGAGTGGAGGTTCATAGCTCCTTGAAAGTGGAGTCGCAGATAGATAGGATAGTGAAGAAGGCGTTTTGTAAGCTTTCCTTTCGTGGTCAGAGTATTGAGTACAGGAGTTGTGAGGTTATGTTGCAGCTGTACAGGACATTGGTTAAGCCACTATTGGAATATTGCGTGTAATCCTGATCTCCTTCCTATCGGAAAGATGTTGTGAAACTTGAAAGGGTTCAGAAAACATTTACAAGGATGTTGCCAGTGTTGGAGGATTTGAGCTATAGGGAGATGCTGAACAAGCCGGGGCTAATTTCCCTGGAGCATCGGAGGATGAGGGATGACCTTATAGAGGTCTACAAAATTATGAGGGGCATGGATAGGATAAATAGACAAAGTCTTTTCCTTGGGATCGGGGAGTCCAGAACTAGAGGGCATAGGTTTAGGGTGAGAGGGGAAAGATATAAAAGAGACCTAAGGGGCAACATTTTCACACAGAGGGTGGTAAGTGTATGGAATGAGCTGCCAGAGGAAGTGGTGGAGGCTGGTACAATTGCAACATTTAAGACGCATTTGGATGGTTATATGAATAGATAGGGTTTAGAGGGATATGGACCGGGTGCTGGCAGGTGGGACTAGATTGGGTTGGGATATCTGGTCGGCATGGACGGGTTGGACCGAAGGGTCTGTTTCCATGCTGTACATCTCTATGACTCTATGACTATCCCAGTTTATTGCCTTGTTACATTCTTAGTTGATTAAAGTTGTTGAATCATTCTGTTATAAAGAATCTTGTAGCATTAAACTGTATGCCTTTACAATTTCTGCTGTGTTAAATGTTTGTTTTGATGTAAAATTCTATTGTCCTTTACCAATATGACATTTTCAGCAAGATGATTGAAGACCTTCCTTTTCCAGGCTAGCTGAAGGATTTCTCAAATATCGGTGAATAAACACTTTCTTGAATAGTCTCAATCGACAAAATTCAGTTCAAATATGGTTTCCATGAACTTGTTCACACCAATGTTTCTTTCTGTGTCTGAGTTATTCTTGTGTTGAATTTAACACAAAATCTTTAGATTTATGCTCTTTTGCTTATCTCTGTTGTTCTTTAGTGATTGACATTGATAAAGCTTCTTAGGTGGTGAATAACATTTGTGTCACTCACTCACACTATTGAAATAATAAAGACTTAACTAACTTCACCATTAGGACTCTGAAATCACAAATTCCAATAAATGATTTTTATCCCCAAATTGTAAAATTGATTTAGGCCTGTTTCTGAAGAACTTACTTAATTTTCTTGTTGTTAACTTCGCTGGCAATCATTAGGAAATTGTGATATCACTGCTTGAAGACTTAACTCTATTTTCCAGCCTAGTTTTTTTGGGTGGGAACAATTTGATTTCTTTCCTCTGGAGGATTGAATTTGGTTTAGGTGTTTGGTAGTTGGCCTCTTTTCACATACTCAATCCAGATTGACCCCTTGGCTGTGAATGGGGTTTTATTGCTCTTACTGCTTTTTTCTGATTCAAAAGCTTGTTTCCCCTATTGATAAATGTAATGTAAAAGGCTTTAATTCATGGTAAGTATAAACTAAAATTGATGTAGCTATTTAGGGCTAGTAAATATAATTTCTTATGTTCTTATGTCCTTTTCTCTGTCTTAGTTTCCCTTTCTCCCTTTCCTTTCTTCTCTTTGTTATTCTTTCTGTCCGTGCTTTAACATCTAATGCATCACCTTGAATTTTCCTTTCTAGTTCTTAACCCTTCAGTCTCAGTGATTAAGGACATATTCTGTTGCTGGCTCTGTTTACTCAGGTCCCAGAGGCCCTGTTTTCCTGCTGGGCTGATATCACCTTCAAATTCCAGCAACTGTGTGGGCATGATTTTGTGACCTGATGGGTGCAGAGTGAAGTTTAAATCATGCCACATCAGATGCTCTGCTTCACCAACTCTATAGCCACAATTATAGATGAAGTCAATCAATTTTTGTTTTGGAAGCAGACGTAAACTACATACACTTTCACAGTAATGGTTAACTTTGTGGTTGTTTATTTGAGAAAATAATCTGAAATTAAACTCCCAACTGAACTAACAAATCATAATTAAATTGACAGACTGGGCTTTGAATAAACATTTTCTTTTTCCCGTCCAGTCACTTCCTGTGGTGAGAAATACTTTAACGGTAATATAACCTCTCCCTCAAGTTATTGTGTAAACATTGTATTAAAGACTCTGTCCAGCTGTTAGGAGAAATATTTAATATTTATATTCGCAATATGGAACTTGAGTACTGCTGATAATAGAGGCAGATCTAGACATGCCACCATTGTATAAATCAGTATTAATTGAAGTCATGAACTCTGTAACTTGTGTAGTGAGTTCAGTTTCAATGACATCAAGTGTGCCTGAATAAATAGTGTTGCCATGGGATCGCTGCCAGATCCAGTGCTCACAAACATCTTTATTGGATTTCATGAGAAATGTGTATTCGATGAAATGACAATAAATCTTTTCCCACTTGTCAGTAAGTAGATGGTATGTTTGCTAAATGTGAATCCGCAGTTGCATGCAAGACTTACCATACCTGTCTTACTGGGCAATCCTGCAATCAAATTAAAAGTTAAATATGGACCACTCAAATGAACTTCCTTTCCTGGATATCCTGGTTGAGGATTCAACCAGATGGTTCCTTCTAACCTTCACTGGTTGGAATACATTATGGGATTTCTACAATCCATGCACAATAATATTGGTCTTATTGATGATCTTGTTAATGCAGGGCAATAGCTGCTTTGATCAGACTATTTCTCGCTATCATGAAAATTCATGAAAGTCCCTAAGGCCATTACTCTTAGTTCTGAAAAGTGTCCAGTCTACCTCAGAGTACCCTGGAAGGGTAAGGTGTCTCAAAGTTTTGAGCAACAAATGAGGTTAGCTGTTTCACACTGTCACTGTGCATCAACATGTGTGTTGTTCACCACCAACATGATCTTGCTGTCAAACCTAAAAGGCATTCTGCCTATCCCACATTTGAATAATGTGGTATATGAATTTCAGTGCTGGCATGATGTCAGGTATGATAGGCAGTATGTCCCAAAGATTGGTGAGTCATCAATCAAGATACTGACCATTTCCAACTGGCCCTCACTTGTAAAACTTGCAACACAATGTCCAACATTAGAGGAAGACTGCATTTGGAAATTTGTTGGATAATCCTGCGTGTATGAAAAATTACATTAACAGCTAATTTAGGATTGTCAGTCAGACTTGCAGTGTGGTGCATGAAAAAGGGTAAGGAAGGTAGGACAGAGTTAAAAATGGAAGGAAAGGAGCAGAATACTATGAAACATGGAACACAGGTAATAATAAAGCTTGGACAGGCAGTAGAGAGTAGGACTTAGAACAAAACACAGACATATCAGGAAACAGCTAGTGGAGCTTAGGCAGTTTGATCACATGACCATAAAAACAGACACTTATCAATCACTTAGGGGTCAGAGACCACCTATACTGCTCAAAGTAACTACACAGCCTTATAAATAAAAACCTAGTGCATAGAGAGAGTAGATGGTGAGGACAGTTAAGCCTTAAAAGTCACACCTAAGCAGAAGTTCTGATAAAACCCTAGACTGTAGCACAAACCAGCGGGAACGTGAGGCACAGGAGTCACAAATTGTGATACAGCAACCTAAGTTTGTAACACCTGATTGACACACAGTTTATTTTATATCAATACTGTATGTTAGTATTGTGATGTGAAATGTATAAATATGCTGTTTTGAGCTGTAAATAGTGGAGTGTCTCCAAGCTTGACTTGAAAGACCTTTCCCGCATGTCTGTGGTATAAGCTTGAATAACTTAATCTTGTTACACTTCATTCGGATCTGAAGGCTTGATCTTTCATAAAACCATCCATCAGTGTATGTGCATGGACTGTAAATTAAATGTATTAATATGCAGGATCCTGTTTGTTGTAGACAGGAAGAACATGTACATACACTGCGCTTGTTTCAATTCAACAAAATAGCTGACAGCCACTCATTGGCTCAGTTCTCAGGGCAATGCCCAGACCAATTAACATCAACTTGCCAGGTTTAAAACTTAAACAAAGTCTGACTGTTAATTGTCAATCATCATTATCTGGTGCCTTTTCCACTGCACTCTCTCTACCGATCAGTGCCCCTCCAATGCCAAACAATTAGCACTCTCCTCTCATATAGTATTAATTTTCTTTTACTTCTTGAATTGATTTTCTTGAAAACTGTCCTGATGAAAGCAAGATGAAAAGCTTCAACAAAACATGTGTTTTTCAGCAAAGTTCATATTAGCATTTAATCTGAAACGAGGAAACAAACTGTTGGACTCTAAGCACGTCATTCAGTCATTGAGCATATCCATCAAAATAGGTTTGATTGATATCTTTTTCATTTCTCCTAGACATTGAACTGCAGGTTTCAGACATTTGAAGGTTCAGTCCCAGCCCAGAACTTTTGATATAGTGAAGGAAATGATTCAACATGAGGAAGGAGTAACTGCAGTGTCTGTCCACTGTCTTCCTGAGCAACTTAGGATTTCTTTTCAACAATATGATGATAATATTTCTACTGTCAGACTTTTCTAGTTCACTTTAATTGCCACTAGGCCATGAAGGCCACACTCATGGTTTCAACATTTTTTCCAATATTATTGCCCGTGCATGTGTAGCGATTCAGAATTCCAACTCCTTTTTAACCGACATCTGAAATTCCTCCTCAGAGTTCAGTAGCAGACAAGTCATGGTTGACTGTAGGTTCTGAGATGGTGGTAACTGACCTGTGCAGCTCCCCACCACAGCCGGATCTTCAGCGTTCCTTGAAGAGATCCAATATGATTCACTCTCCTCGCTGAAAATGCTTTGCTGTTGCCGTCCTATAGTTCCGATGCTCTCAGAAGCCTTTCCCAGCTCTTTTCCATCAAAATTATTCTGTGGTTAAAAAGATCAAAATGAAAAATGTTCAAATGAAACGGGTTCATGAAATCCTTTCACATAGTGGAATGTCAAGCCTTTGTATTTATTCTTCAGTATTTTGGATCCTTTTAAATGTATAAATGCATTTGAATATGTTTTACAGGTAGAATTTAGTCACAATCTCTGTGTCTGGCTTTGAGTCACTTGGATAGTAATTTTTCATATTATTTTGTCCTTTGTCTTTTTTTAAAATTTTTTTTCTGACGTTACACGGGAGCAGGGGTTGGTGAGTGCTGCTGTACAGTTCTGATGCCTCAACCACCATGGTGTGTGGTGTTGTCTTGATGGACTAGCCAGTCTTTCCCCAGCTGTCAGTTTTATTTTTAAAATTGAAAAGTGATGGAGAAACTTAATTCTGAAGAAGAGTCATATCGGACCTGAAACATTAACTCTGTTTCTCTCTCTGCAGATGCTGCTGGACCTACTGAGTTTCTCCAGCATTCTCTGTTTTTATTTCAAATCTCTGGTGTCCACAACATTTTGCTTTTATATCAATTTTATACATTCATATTAGAGACAACTACCTTTGTAATAAGCTTACTAAAATTTCTATTCCATTTTAAAAAATTACGTATGGATCTCTATTCTGGGCCACTCTCAACCTTGAAGTCAAGAGGCTTACGAGCAGCAGTGAACACTGCTGGGGAAAGTGTGGGTCATGGTCTGTAATGTGTTGCATTTTATAGGGAAGAAAAGTGGAATATATGTGAAGATGCCACCCAGAGGGAAGAACGCTATGCAGGGGATATCTCGAACTGCCGGAGTGGCATGACCTGCCTGTTGGTGTAATGCCATTCCAGTTTGCAGATTTCTCAGGACATACCCAGATGCATACAAGTTCACAGCAATAGTGTCCTGGATGGCTATAGCCATGGCGACTGTGGGACATCATGCCATTTTGAACCAGAGTGCAAAAGTCTGATACCAACAGCCAGGATAGCTGCAGTGTGTTCTATCTCCAGTGCTCCAATCACCTGCAGGTAGCTGATACTGGGGCAGTCCGCTTGATGTCTTTGTTGTCCTTTCATCCCGTTGCTGCCCTTTGTTTTGCTCTTCCAGCTTCTTATGGACCAGGAGAAACTCTCTGCTGAGTCACTTCCTCTCTGTCCTGTGCAATGTCAGTGCGACATACAGTTTTCTAGTGTATCAGTAAAAGGGTGTATAACTGAGTGAATAGGTGAATGAGTAGGCGTGTAAGCGGGTAAGAATTTTGAGGGGCATGGAGAGGATAAATAGGCAAAGTCTTTCCCCTGGGGTCGGGGAGTCCAGAACTAGAGGGCATAGGTTTTGGGTGAGAGGGGTAAGATATAAAAAAGACCGAAGGGGCAACGTTTTCATGCAAGGGTGGTACGTGTATGGAATGAGCTGCCAGAGGATGTGGTGGATGCTGGTACAATTGCAGCATTTAAGAGGCATTTGGGTGGGTATATGAATAGGAAGGGTTTGGAGGGATATGGCTGGGTGCTGGCAAGTGGGACTAGACTGGGTTGGGATAACTGGTTGGCATGGATGGGTTGGACCAAAGGATCTGTTCCCATGTTGTACATCTCTATGACTCTATGAGTGAAGTGAGTCAGTTAACACTTGGACTGGTAGGTAGGTAAGGTGGCAGCTGGATAGGGTGCTAAGTGGGCTAGTAGGTAATTGGGTCAGAGGGTAGTTTGGTTGGGTTGTGGGAGGCCAGGTTGGGTTGTAGGAGGTCAGTTTAGATTGTAGGAAGTCAGGTTGGACTGAGAAAGATGAGGTTGGATTATGGAAGGCTATGTTGGATTATAGGAGTTCAGGTTGGATTGTATGAGGTTGGGTTGGATTGTAGGAGCTGAAAATGTGTTGCTGAAAAAGCACAGCAGGTCAGGCAGTATCCAAGGAGCAGGAGAATCGACATTTCTGGCATGAGCCCTTCTTCAGGATTGTGGGAGATCAGGTTGGATTGTGGGAGGTCAGGTTGGGTTGTGGGAGGTCAGGTTGGTTAGTGGGAGGTTGGGTTGGATTGCGGAAGGTCAGGTTGGATTGTGGGAGGTCAGGTTGTGTATTGGAAGGTCAGGTTGGATTCTGGGAAGTCAGGTTGGATTATGGGAAGTCGGGTTGGATTGTGAGAGATCAGAGCTGAAAATGTGTTGCTGGAAAAGCGCAGCAGGTCAACCAGCATCCAAGGAACAGGAGAATCAACGTTTCGGGCATCAGCCCTTCTTCCTGAAGAAGGGCTGATGCCCGAAGCGTCGATTCTCCTGTTCCTTGGATGCTGCCTGACCTGCTGCGCTTTTCCAGCAACACATTTTCAGCTCTGATCTCCAGCATCTGCAGTCCTCACTTTCTTCTTGTGAGAGGTCAGGTTGGGTATTGGGAAGTCAGGTTGGATTGTGGGAGGTTGGGTTGTATTGTGGGAGGTTGGGTGGATTGTGGGAGGTCAGGTTGGGTTTCAGGAGGTCAGATTGGTTTTTGGGAGGTCGGGTTGGTTGTTGGGTGGTCAGGTTGAATTAGGAGGTTGGGTTGAATTGTGGGAGGTTGGGTTGGATATTGGGAGGCCGGGTTGGATTAAGAGGTTGGGTTGAATTGTGGGAGGTGAGGTTGGGTTGGGGGAGGTCAGGTTGGGTTGGGGGAGGTCAGGTTGGATTGTGGGAGATAGGGTTGGATTGTGGTAAGTCAGGTTGGGTATTGGGAGACCGGGTCGGATTGTGGGAGGTTGGGTTGTGGGATGTCAGATTGAGTTGTGGGAGATCATATTGGGCTGTGGGAGGTTGGACTATGTAGTGGGAGGTCAGGTGAGATTGGAAGAGATCAGGTTTGGTTGTGGGATTTCTGCTTGAATTGTGGGAGGTCATATGGATTGGGGCTGGCTTGGGGTCTCAGGGCATTCTGGGTGGTGGTGGGGAGTCAATTAATGAGGGTGGGGTTTGAGGGTAGAAATTGGAGTATTGCTTACAGTTCTGGTCACCGCATTATAGGAAGAATGTGGAAACTTTGGCAAGGATTCAGAGGAGATTTATGAGGATGTTGCCTGGTATGAAGGGAAGGTCTTAAGAGGAAAGGCTGGGGGACTTGAGGCTGTTTTCGTTAGAGAGAAGAAGGTTAAAATGTGACTTATTTGAGACATATATGATAATCAGAAGGGTGAACAGTGAGAGCCTTTTTCCTCAGATGGTGATGGCTAGCATGAGGGGGCATAGCTTTAAATTGAGGGGTGATAGATAAAGGACAGATATCATAGGTAATTTCTTTACTCAGAGAGTAGTAGGGGTGTGGTAGTTCATAGTAGTGCCTGCAACAATGGTAGAGTTGCTAACTTTAAGGGCAGTTAAATGGTCATTAGATAGACATATGGACGAAAATGGAATAGTGTAATTTTGATGGGCTTCAGATTGGTTTCACAGGTCGGCACAACATTGAAGGCTGAAGGGCCTGTACTGTGCTGTAATCTCCTATGGTCTATGTTCTAAATGTAATTGTTTTTGGAATGGGTAGTCTCGCTGGAGGGGAAGTGGGAGGGAGAACTGGGTCAAGGATTGTCAATGGCCACCCCAAGCCCCATGTCCATGCTCTCAATCATGCACAAATTATGATGGATGAGGTCCCTTCCCAGATGACGTTTTAACCAGTTGGGCAGACTGCCTGTTATTTGTCCCACTTGGAGCTCATTGGATTACAGCATGGCAGAATAGATCCTTAAGTGGTCATTAATTGACCATTCGGGGTCTTGAGTTGAGATGGGATTGTCACACATTGGCCTTTCCACCTGGAATGTTCTTGACCAGAGGAAGAAGTCATTATGAATCATTCACAATTACAACCTACCTAATGTATAGGCTACTCACCTCCTTCCTCACCTTTAGCAGGCCCAAGATATTCAGCTCTCAAAATCAGAGATATTTGCAGAAGGTGTGGAGGATTAGGAGAATTGGCCATTGGAGGTTCATAGATCCTGAGCAATGTCCACAGAGGTCAGTGCATTGGGACTTCTGTGGTGTTCTGACATGCATCTTGGGCCATATGTCTGAGCTCCAAGGTCTGCAGACAGTAAGATGTGGCCAATAGTTTTAAGTTAACAACCTTGCAGTGAAGAACCTTACCTTAGTTTGACATTTTGGTATTGTTAGATGGCTGTATGCTGCATCTGGGACATTCTGACAATTCATTTTAGGAGTCCTGGAGAGCGAAATTTGAAAAGGTAATAAATAGAAAAATAAATATTAATGTTGATAGTCCCATTCAATTGGATTAGCTACTGTTACAATGTGGTAAGAAATCCATGTAACAGTGTGCATTTGTCCTACTCCTTCCTCTTTGCTTGCTGTGCTCTGCTTGAAGATGTAGGGCTGCGATTCCCACTGTTCAATAAGGGCTTTAGGACACAGGAGCAACTTTGCAATTATGTCAAGGAGATGGTCTCCACTGGGTATAAGTAGCACAGTGTGAGCATCAATAGAGTCATACAGCACAGAAGCAGACTCTTTAGCTCAACTCGATCAGGGTTTTGCCCCAACTTGAGAGATGAGACGAGAACAGATTGATGGAAAGTGGTTAGATAGAAAGCAGTATATGTTGAGATACTTTTACTTTATTAAAAAAACTAAGATCAGAATTGGCGCATCTCCGATAGCCATGTATGGTAGTAATTAGTATTTATGTACAAAAAAACTGTTATAGAAAAGTCCAAGCCTGAAGACAGTTCTTAACTTTGCTTTCACCTTGACCAGCCTGTCTTGAACCCAAACAGTCAGATATAGGCATAAAACCACACAATAAAAGATAATCCACAAGTAGGCCAGAAAGGCAGGTCCCAAATCCACTTCAGACAGAACAGAGAACAAACCACAGATCAAATCTGATCCTCAACAACCATCCAAACTAACTAGCACTCCAGGAGAATTCGAGTTGGTTGGTCACATGTGTGCTATAGCCTGGAGCTATGGAAAGCAAAGGTAGAAACTCTAATTTTATCTTCCAACAAAATGCTGACCAGGGGTCTCTCCCATTCTTGTCACCTACAATTGGTACATGTGATGGAGCTCCAAGGTTCATACTCAACCTTTGGTCATTATTTCCTGGAGTGGAATTTGAGCATGGAGCTCAGGAGCAGAGATACTACTCTCTGCGCCACAAGACCTCAGATCCTTTTTTACAGAATCACTATTTTTGTAATGTATTTTTGAATAATAAAAATAAATTATAGCTGCTTGTGCTCAAATGATTTGAAATGCATGCCCATTGGAATAATTGCATTTAGTAACTTGAAGTGAAAAACTGACTTAAAACCTGAGTAGTACTTACTTGTTCATAAAATATGCAAATAACATCATAATAGTGACTGACAGGGAAACCAGGATGGTGGACGACATGATAGCTGCAATTTCTTGTTTCGCTGAAAAATACAGAATTGTGTAGTGTTGCTTATTATATTCAGAAACAAAAGTAGCAGAAAACATGGCAATAGCGCTGAACGATATACAGTAACTGGATCTTTAAAATTCAACAGAGAGAGCTCTGATTTTAATATCACATATATTCACGTCCAATATATTTCTCCAAGTTGTAAATGTAAAAAGCGCATGTATATTTAATTGATGAGGATGGGTTTAGAATATAGAACATTATAGTGCAGTACAGGCCCTTTGGCCCTCAATGTTGCACTGCCCTGTCATTCTAATCTGAAGCCCATCCCACCTACACTATTCCATGTACGTCCATATGCCTGTCCAATGACGACTTAAATGCACTTAAACTTGGAGAATCTACTACCATTGCAGGCAAAGCATTCCATACCCTTACTACTCTCTGAGTAGTGGTTTCTGCCACTTGTTCAGAGGAAAAGCCTTGGAAACCCTGGAGCAACAATGAAATTTCACCCTGCCTTGTTCTCAGAGCAAACACAGGAAGGCTTCTCCCTGAAAATTGAGTTAATCACTGAAGCGCATTTCAGAGTGACTTGTGAATGGTTCATAAAGGGAATGATGGGTTTCTTGTTTACTTTAAAGCCTGGCAAAGTATCCCACCATAATTGGCCTTGAGCAGGTGGTTGTGAGCCACCTGAAGAGCTCTCAGAGGGCAGTTGCGAATCAACAACATCAGCATGGCTCTGGACCCATGTGTAGGTCAGATCAGGTGTGGATAATTGGTTTCTTCCCCATACAACAGTACAATAATTTCATTATCAATAAACAAACACTTCACTTCAGCTTTATTAATTGATTAAATTTAAATTTCCCAGCTGCTGAAGCGGAATTTGGACTGGTGTCCAGGGAATGAGCACAGGTAGTCCAATAACACTCACTTGATGTTATTATTCCCTTCCACGATTCATTATTTAATCAGGGGAAGGTAGTGATGCTGTGCTCACGTCACTAGACCATTAATCCAGAGACCCTGGCTCTAGGATATAGGTTCTGTTCCATACAGTAGACTGAGATTTGAATTCAATTAATAGATCTAGGATGAAAAGTTAGTCTAATTAAACCATTGCTGATCATTTAAAAAACCCATCCAATTGACTAGTGACCTTTAGAGAAGGAAATCTGTCATTCTGATAAGCTAATCAGTTGTATCAAAATTGGCACTTCTAAGAAAAAGCATGAAATCTGGTGTACCAGCTGAAATTTACCAAGGCACCAGAAACAACAATGGGAAAACCAGTACAGGATCAACTTTGTAAAGTCCACCTTACTAACAGATCCATTGTAGGGGAAACACAATTGTGAGAGAGTTACTTTGGGAGTCCTCAACATTAACACTGCACCCCATGAAATCTCATGGCATCAGACCAAAAATATGCAAGGTAACTTTGTTTTGATTATTACCTATGCCACTCCCCTGATGAATTAATATGCAGCCATGTTGAACATTATTTGGAAGAAGCACTGAGGGTACAAGTGTGCAGATTGTAATCTGGGTGGGGGACATCAATATCCAACATCAAGAATGGCTCAATAATATCACCATTGACGGATCTGATCAAATACTGAGTTTGCAGCAAATGTTGAACGAACCAACAAGAGAGACCAACATATTTAATCCTCACCAAACTATCTCTTGTGACTGCATCCTTCTAAGATAAGTTTTTTCAAAGTAACCATTGGATGGTCAAATTGAGAATACCTTTCACTGTGGAGGAGAAAGTGAGGACTGTAGATGCTGGAGATCAAAGTCGAGACTGTAGTGCTAGGAAAGCACAGTAGGTCAGGCAGCATCCAAGGATTTCTGATGAAGCACTTATGCCTGAAATGGCGATTCTCCTGCTCCTCGGATGCTGCCTGACCTGCTGTGCTTTTCTAGCACCACACTCTCAATACCTTTCATTGTGTTGAGTAGCATTACCACTATCCTACAATGGAACAGATTTTGAACAGATCTAGCTACTCAAAGCTGCATATCTATGGGCAGATTTAAATTCAGTAGCAGATTTAAATTCAACTACAACCTGTAACTTCAAGGCCCAGTACATTCCCAACATATTATTTCCATCAAGATAGAGGATTGACTTCGAAGAGCAGAGGATATGCCACAAGCAGCTCCAAGCATCATATATAATGAGATGATGAAGCTACTACATAGGGTTACTTGCAAACCAAACATCAGAAAGTGCTTGTGATGAGTAAAATTAAGTGAACCCATTACCAAAAGATAAGATCAAGGCTCTGCAGTCTTGGTACATTCAATTGTGAATGGTGGTGGGCATTTGTGAATCCAAAGCCCTCATATTTAATAATGGAGGGTACTGGCACATCAATGCAAAAGAGAAGACAGAAGCATTTGCATCGATCTTCATCCTCTTGTGCTGAACGGTTGGATGAGGGGGGATGAAATTGACTACTCTTGACATCAAGGCTGCTTTTGCGTCTGGCATCAAGGAGCCTTGGAGTCAATGGGAGACAGTGGAAAAATCTCTTCTTGTTGGAGTCATACTTGACACAAAGGAAGATGGTTGTGGTTTTTAGAGGTCAGTCATATCCAACAATGCAAACTTGAGTAGGGAGATCAGGGTGAAGGAACCATTAACTGAAAGTGACCATAAAATGATAGAATTCATCCTGCAGTTTGAGGGAAAAACTGGAATCAGATGTGACACTCTTACAAAGATAACTATAAAGAGATAAGGGTGGAGCTGGCTAGAGTGGATTGGAAGGGGAGCCTGGCAGGGAAGATAGTGGAGCAGCAATAGCAGGCGTTTCTGGGTGAATTTCAGGAGACACAGCAGAAATTCATCCCAAAGAAAATGAAACATAGTAAGGGGAGGATGAGGCAGCCATGGCTGACAAGGTAAGTCAATGTAAAAGCTAAAGAAAAGCATCCAATGTGGTGTAGATTCATGTGAAGTCAGAGAACTGGGAAGAATGTAAAAACCAGCAGAGGAGGAAAGTATAAGAATAAGGATGCAAATATGATTGACAGTAAGCTAGCTAGCAATATGAAAGAAGATTGCAAGTACTTTTTTAGATATCTAAAAGGTAAGAGGGAGGCAAGAGTGGACATTGGGAGAGCGGTAAATGGGGAACAAAGAACAAGTATTAACAGATGAACTGAATATGTAATGTGCATCATTTTTCACAGTGGGAGACACTAGAAACATATCAGAACCTGAAGAGAATCGGGAGCAGATGTGAGTGAAGTTGGAAAATCTGAAGGTGGACAAATCACCCAGACCAAATGGACTACACAACAGGGTTCCGAGGCAGCTAAGGAGAATATGGAGACATTTGTGGTAATCTTTCAGGAATCACTGGAGTCAGGGAGGTGGACAGGAAAATGGCGAATGTAACATCCCTGTTTAAGAAGGGAGGGAGGCGGAAGACAGGAAGTTATAGGCTGGTTTGACTGGCTTCAGTCTTCACTAAGATTTTAGAGTTTATTAATAAGGATGAGATCGTGGAGTACCTGGAAGTGCATGGTAAAATAGGACTGAGTCAGCATGGCTTTGTCAAAGGGAGGTCATGCCTGACAAATTTGTTAGAATTCCTTGAGGAGGTAATGAGCAAGTTAGACAAAGGAGAGCCTATGGATGTGATATATTTGGAACTCCAGTAGGCCTTTGACAAGATGCAGCACAGGAGGCTGCTAATAAAATAAGAGTCCATGGTGTTAGGGGCAAGGAAAGAGGATTGGCTGACTGGTAAGAGGTAGAGAGTGGGGATAAAGGGGTCTTTTTCATGATGGCAGCTGGTGACTAATGGAGCTCTGCAGGGGTCCACATTGGGATCACAGCTAATCATGTTACTTGTTAACAAAACTGGGCGAAGAAACTGAGGGCATTATTGCAAAGTCTGCAGACGACTCAAAAATAAATGAAGGGGCAGGTAGTGTTGAGGAAGCAGGGAGGCAGCAAAAGGACTCGGACGTACTAGGCAAGTAGGCAAAGAATTAATAGATGGGATACAATGTGGGAAAGTGTAAGGTTATGCACTTTAGTAGGAAAAATAAAAGTGTGATCTATTTTCTAACTGCAGAAAGATTTCATAAAAGTAAAGCACAAAGAGACTTAGGAGTCTTAGTTTAGGAATCTCAGGATAAGGTTAACGTGCAGGTTCAGTTGGCAGTTAGAAAGGCAAATGCAATGTTAGTATTCTTGTCCACAGGGCTAAAGCATAAGAGCACAGATGTACTGCTGAGGCTGTATCAGGCTCTGGTCAGACTACATTTTGAATATTGTGTGCATTTTTGGGCCCTGTATTTAAGGAAGATGCATTGGTGTTAGATGGGGTCTACAGGAGATTTACAAGAATGACCCCAGCAATGATGGAGTTTTGAAGAATGAGGGTTGATCTGATTGCAACTTACAGAATACTGAGAGACCTGGAAAGGGAGGGCATGAAGAAGATGAGAGATTAGAACCCGAGGACACAGTTTCAGAATAAAGGGATTATCCTTTAGAACTGAGACGAAGAGGATGGTTAACCTGTGGAACCCATTGCCACAGAGAGCTGTAGAGGCCAAGTTACTGAGTGTATTTAATACAAAGATAGATAGGTTCTTGATTGGTAAGGGAATCAAGGAATATTGGGAAAAGGCAGGAGAATGGGGTTGAGAAACACATCAGACATGATGAAATGAGCAGACATGGTGGGCCAAATAGCCTAATTCTTTTCTTATATCTTATGGTGTTAGAAACCCAGTTCCTGGACAGCTCTGCAGGAATTCCTCAGAGCAGTCTCCTAGGCCCAACCACGTTCAGCTGCTTCACCAATGACTTCCCTCCATCATAAAGTCAGAAGTGGGATGTTCGTCAATGAATGCAGAACAATCAGCGCCATTCACAACTCCTCAAATAATGAAGCAGTCCACATCCAAACACAGCAAGACCTGGACAATATCCAGCTTTGAAATTTGTGCTGACAAGTAGGAAATGCTATTCAAGCCATGAGGTTTCAGTGATGGTAATACCATTGAATATCAAGGGGCAATGTTTAGATTCTTTCTAGTTGAATATGGTTTTTGTCTATCACTAGTGTGACACTAAGTTACTTACCACTTGCCAGCCTAAACATGGATATTGTTGTGGCGTACAGAAATGGACTGCTTCAGTATCTGATGATTCGTGAAGGGTGCTGAACGTTGTACAATCATTGGCAATTATTCCCGCTTCTGACATTATGACGGAGGAAATATCTATATTAGAAGTATATCGCTGTTCCTTCAGTGTCCTGGAACTCCATCCCTAATAGCTACCTAAAACAAACAGCCTGCTGTGGTTAAAGAAGGTAGCTTCACCACCACCTTCTCAAGGGTAACTAGGGATGTACAATATATGCTTACCCAGCCAGTGGTGCCCACATCCCATGAATAAATTAAAACAAATGATGTATCTCAGGATTATGCTGATGTCCCCACATATCACAGATGTCAGTCTTCAGCCAATTTGCTTCACTCCACGTGATATCATGAAAGGACTGAAGATATTGGATTCAGCAAGGGCTAGGGATGCTGACAATGTTCCTGCCATGTTACTGAAAACCTACTGGTCTGGTCAATTGCTGTCCTATCAGTGTCATCTCAATCGTCAGCAAAGTGATGGAAGGTGTCATCAATAGAACAAACAAGCAGCATCTGTTAAGCAATGCTCAGTGATGCCCAGTTTAATTCCACCAGGGCAACTCAGCTCTTAACCTTTGTCCAAAAATAGACAAAAGATCTGAACTGGTGAGGTGAGATTGACAGCACTTGACATCAAGGCTGTTTTTGATTGAATGTGGTATCAAGGAGTCTTAGCAAAACTATAGTCAATAGAAATTAGGTTCGACTCCAGTTAACATCTGTTCACTTACCCCTCACCCCTCAGTACAAAAATCTGACATCCTGTTGCACTTTCTCCCAATTTGCACATGTTTGCAGAGCTAGCAATTTTCCTGACTCTAGCATTCCCAACGTGGAATGAGAATTCAGCAATAGTTTTAATTTGTTTATAAAATGATCGAACAGTATTGCATTAAACTGAACTAAAAGCGTAAATAGCATATTCCCGTAGCACTCATAACTTACCAAAGGCTAGTGTTTTGAAAGAGATAGCTGTACCATTTGTACTTCCCTTTGCTGTTGAAGCCATGACAATTACTCGGTACAAAGTATTGCTTTTTAAGTTAACCAATGTGTGTTGTCGACTTGCTGAGCCCACTGTTACATCTGTGAAAGGATCAGAAACAAGAGTGCTAACATTGGTCTAAACCAAAAATACAGCAACATTCACATATTAATCCACCTTTTCTGTGAACAATGCTTCTTTTCGATAATATGCTTCCCTTAACAGCCTTATTCTATGGATATTAGGGGTCATTTAGCTCAATTGGCTGGATGGCTGGTTTGTGATAAACAGTAATTCCAACAATGTGGATTCACTTCCTGCACTGGCTGGGATTACTATGAAGGATTCTCCTTCTCCAGGTGTAGTGGGCTAAAGCACCACCAGTCATTTCTCTCTGATGGAAGATTGCCCCTGTGACTTGGTAAAACAATGGTGAGTCTATTCTTTGTAAACCACTTCTAACTTTGCTGTACCCACTCATAGAAATAGCCTACGGTGAGAAATAAGAGCTAATGTCCATTAATCAGGATGGGCTTTGAAGGGGCTTGTTAAGATAAAGATTGAGAGGTTGGTTCCATTGGCTGGGGAATCCAAAACATCAGGGTAATGGTCTCAGGATGAAAAATGAGTTATTTAAGGTGGACGGACATATGAATAGAAAGGCTTTAGAGGGATAATGGCCAAATGTTGGCAAACAGGATTAGATTGATTTCAGATTTCCGGTCAGCATGGACTGGTTGGTCCAAAGGGTTCATTTCCATGCTGCACAGCCCTATGACTCTATGACTGAAATGAGGAGCAATTTCTTCACTCAAAGCTTTTAGATCTTTGGAATTTGTTATCCTAAAGGATTGTGGGTGCCCCATTGTTCATATATTATTCATTGCCATTGTTCACATATTTAAGACTGAGACAGACATATCTCAAGGAATGAAGGGATATAGGAGCAGGCAGGAAAGTGGACCAATGATCAGCCATGATGACAGTGAATAGTGTAACAGGCTCAGTGATATGGTCTACTTGTACTCCCATTTCTTAGGTTTTATATATTCCTGTACAGAAACATGGGAAAGCACACAGCCAGAAAAGAGATTAGAAATGCTGAAGAATAATTCAAGATCACCTTATTTAAGTCCAGTGAAATTACCATTGTTTTGGGGACTCATGGGGTGTTCTTCACTTTGCATTACATTTATAGGGAAAGTTCTGACTGCAATGAGTTACAGTAACTCTATATTTTCCAGATCTGAATTCAAGCTTCTTACTGAGTTTTCCAAGCCTCGTCTCATCACATTTACTCTATTCATCTTGGAATAGATTGAAGGTCTAAAAGAGATGGTTATGTAGTTCATGTCACAGTACAAGAGGATGGTCTATTGTTTCACCCTTGGGTTATGATCTAGTATAAGTCAGTGCATTGCAGTTCCAATCAACTTCCATAAGACTGTTTACTGCTTACTGACACCACTGAACCAGGATAGATGTGCATACCTAACATTCTTCTTATGTGTTTAAGAACCAAGAATATAGTCACATATTTCAGTGAAGTTTCAAGTATTTGTATAAACTGATCTCAGCTGGTCATAGAGTCATAGAGATGTAAAGCACAGAAACAGACCCTTCTGTCCAACTCATCCATGCCGACCAGATATCTCAACCCAATCTATTCCCACTTGCCAGCATCCGGCCCATATCCCTCCAAACCCTTCCTATCCATATACCCATCCAGTTGTTTTTTAAATATTGCAATTGTACCAACCTCTACCACTTCCTCCGGCAGCTCATTCCATACACGTACCACCCTCTGTGTGAAAAGGTTGCCCCTGAGGTCTCTTTTATAACTTTTCCCTCTCACCCTAAATCTATGCCCTCTAGTTCTGGACTCCCGACACCAGGAGCAGTGAACCTGCACTCCGAGGTCTCTTTGTTCAGCAACAAACCCTAGGACCTTACCATTAAGTGTATAAGTCCTGCTAAGATTTGCTTTCCCAAAATGCAGCACCTTGCATTTATATAAATTAAACTCTATCTGCCACTCCTCAACCCATTGGCCCAAGATGCCGTTGTAATCTGAGGTAACCTTCTTTGCTGTCCACTATATTTCCAACTTTAGCGTCATCTGCTAATTTACCAACTATACCTCTTATGCTCACATCCAAAACATTTATATAAATGATGAAAAGTATTGGACCCAGCACCAATCCTTGTGGCACTCCACTGGTCACAGGCCTCCAGTCTGAAAAACAACATTCCACCACCACCCTCTGTCTTCTACCTTTGAGCCAGTTCTGTATCCAAATGCGTAGTTCTCCCTGTCTTCCATGAGATCTAACCTTGCTAACCAGTCTCCCATGGGGAACCTTGTTGAATAGCTTACTGAAGTCCATATAGATCATGTCCACCGCTCTGCCCTCATCAATCCACTTTGATACTTCTTCAAAAAACTCAATCAAGTTTGTGAGACATGATTTCCCACGCATAAAGCCATGTTGACTATCCCTAATCAGTCCTTGCCTTTCCAAATACATGTACATCCTGTCCTTCAGGATTCCCTCCAACAAGTTGTCCTCCACTGACATCAGGCTCACTCGTCCATAGTTCCCTGGCTTGTCCTTATACCCTTCTCAAACAGTGACACCACATTTGCCAACCTCCATTCTTCCAACACCTCACCTGTGACTATTGATGATACAAATATCTCAGCAAGAGGCCCAGCAATCACTTCTCTAGCTTCCCACAGAGTTCTAGGATACACCTGATCAGGCTCTGGGGATTTATCCACTTTTATGTGTTCAAGACATCCAGCATTTCCTCCTCTGTAATATGGTCATTTTTCAAAATGTCGCCATCTATTTTAGGATTTAGGATAAATAGCAAATTCAAGCAAAAAGATATTTTGCAGGTAATTATTATATTCAAGAATAAAACAAAAACTGCTGGCAATACACAGCAGGGAAAACTGCATCTGTGGAGAGAGAAATGGTCAGATGTAGGGCTAAAAAAAACCCAAAGAACTGAAGATGCTGGAAATCTTAAACCAAAGCAAAAATTGTTGGAAAATCTCAGCAGGTCTAGCAGCATCGGTGGAGAGAAATTAGTATTAACATTTTGCGTCCAGTGACCCTTCTTCAGAACTGATGGTAGCTAGGGAAGGGCTGGTTTTTATACTAAAGATAGGATGTGGAGGGGTGTGTGGAGCAAACAGTAGGTAGACATAGAGCCCACCTTGTTCCTTGGCCAACATCTTTGTCTCAGACTTGCTGCAGTGCTCCAATGAAGCTCAGCTATTAATTGTTTCCATTAGCAGCTTTTCATTCCCTCAGACTGAACTTGAACCACTCCTTTGTCTGTCCAACTGTTTTTTCTCTCTCTTTGAGCTCTATCTCCACCTATTGTTTACTCTCCCCCTTCCCCCTGCCCCACCTTCTGTTTAAAAAAACATCCTTTTCCTAGCTACTGTCAGTTCTGAGAAGGGTCACTGGACCTGAAACATTAACTGAGAGGTCAGGATGTTTGCTCTTCATTGGATAATATTCAACAACATTTATGATCTTAATTCCTGGCCAAATTTTGATAGTCGGGGATTCAGTGATCGTAATGCTATTGAATGTCAAGGAGAGATGATTAGATGCTCTCTTGTTGGAGATAGTCAACATCTGGTAGTTGAGGAATGCTAATTTTATTTGACACTATACGTCCTGAGCCTGAACATTGTCCAGGTCTTTCTGCATATTACCATGGGTTACTTCGGTAGCTGAGGAGTTATGAATGGTGCTGAACTATGTGCAATCATCAATGAACAATCCTACCTCTGACTTTGTGATGGATAGAAGGTCATTGTTGAAGAAGCCAAAGGTGGTCAGTGTTAGGACACTACCTTGAGGGATCCTTGCATCAATGTCCTGTCCAATGTACTGACCTTCAGAAACCAGGTATGAATTCCTCTCTGATTCCTATTTACATCAATTAAATCCATGATGACTGGTGTATTGTGACTGTGGTTTGAACATTGTATCTTATATATCCAAGATATCTACCACAGGATAATAATTGCAGGTACAGGAAATAACTGTCAAATATATTTTGTTTGGCAACTTGGACACATATCGCCATTCCTGCATCATTACTGGATCAACATACTGCAACTTCCTACATAACATTAGTACTGGTCAGCAAAACTAGCCTATATTTAGTGCAGCTTTCAACTTATTCCAGCCTGGTGTGATGGATCTATGCCTCTTCCTCTCTGCGTTGTGTTATGAAGGTGAAGGCATGTACTGTACCTTTAAGAGAGTTCTTAATGCTGTTCTGAACTGAGAACTTACAAGCACCTGTGGTATGACTAGATGGCAGTGTCAGGGTGTACTGGAAAATTGAAAAAAACAACATTTGGCTGTGAAATGGATACCTGAGTTGGTTGCTGTTTTGACAACAATTCAAATTTAACCAACCAGTTTAAATTATGCCACAGGATATTAAGACCCAATTGAGTTTGAATTTATTGTTTTGTTAACATTGATTCAAATAGATGATCTGATGTTGGGGGTATAAAAATGCAGGCATTTTGAAAATCAGACAGAGTAACTGCCATCGAGCGAAATCCAAGAAATTAAGAAACACTCTCTATCAAAAGCACCTTTTCATATGAAACATATTCACAATAAAAAGAAAGAAGATGGCCCAGGGAGATCTTCAGCCGAAGAAGACAGACACAGAAGATGGCAGCGGCTGTGTAGTTTTGAAATTAAGTTGATGTAAATTTAATAAGTGTCTTATTGGAACAGCATGTTGTTATAGAGCTGGAACCAGATAATAAGCAATTAAGAGAAGGGGGGCTTAAAGTTGTGAATAGTTGTTTAATGTTCACTTTTAGACTTAAAAAAAATTGATGTTAGTTTCCCTGTGACCATTGGAGTGCAACAAGTATCGGTGCTGGGCCCTCTACTTTTTGTCATTTACATAAATGATTTGGATGTGAGCATAAGAGGTACAGTTAGTAAGTTTGCAGATGACACCAAAATTGGAGGTGTAGTGGACAGCGAAGAGGGTTACCTCGGATTACAACAGGATCTGGACCAGATGGGCCAATGGGCTAAGAAGTAGCAGATGGAGTTTAATTCAGATAAATGCGAGGTGCTGCATTTTGGGAAAGCAAATCTTAGCAGGACTTATACACTTGAAGATAAGGTCCTGGGGAATGTTGCTGGACAAAGAGACCTTGGAGTGCAGGTTCATAGCTCCTTGAAAGTGGAGTCACAGTTAGATAGGATAGTGAAGAAGGCATTTGGTATGCTTTCCTTTATTGGTCAGAGTACTGAGTACAGAAGTTGGGTGGTCATGTTGCGGCTGTACAGGACATTGGTTAGGCCACTGTTGGAATATTGCGTGCAATTCTGGTCTCCTTCCTATCAGAAAGATGTTGTGAAACTTGAAAGGGTTCAGAAAAGATTTACAAGGATGTTGCCAGGGTTGGAAAATCTGAGCTACTGGGAGAGGCTGAACAGGCTGGGGCTGTTTTTCCTGGAGTGTCGGAGGCTGAGGGGAGACCTTATAGAGGTTTACAAAATTATGAGGGGCATGGATAGGATAAATAGACAAAGTCTTTTCCTTGGGATCGGGGAGTCCAGAACTAGAGGGCATAGGTTTAGGGTGAGAGGGGAAAGATCTAAAAGAGACCTAAGGGGCAACTTTTTCACGTAGAGGGTGGTACGTGTATGGAATGAGCTGCCAGAGGAAGTGGTGGAGGCTGGTACAATTGCAACATTTAAGAGGCATGTGGATGGGTATATGAATAGGAAGGGCTTGGAGGGATATGGGCCGGGTGCTGGCAGGTGGGACTAGATTGGGTTGGGATATCTGGTCGGCATGGACGGGTTGGACTGAAGGGTCTGTTTCCATGCTGTACATCTCTATACTCTATGACTCTAATAGATTTTGTGGGAGTTCTTTGTCACTCATATTTCAACAGATTACAAGACGAGGTGAGCTTTTCTGGGTGTTTGGTTTATTTAACAAAGGGGTTCATCGCTGTGCCTAAATTTAGATATTATCATTACCACAAATGTAAATCTGACCATTTTAATCCTGATTTAGGCATAATTAAATAAATGATAATCTCTGGCCCTATCATTGAATGGGTGTTTTATTTCAATAACAGTAAGAAAGGTAAAGTTATTTTCAGCTCACATGATTCATTTTCACCAGCGTTCTTGCAAAAGATGGTGTAATTTGTGATGAATCCACGCCTTTCATTTACCGGAATTTCATCCCATTCCAACTGAGCTGTTGTTTTTCCTGTTTTCTTCAGATGAACAAAGGGACCAAATGCTGGAGCTGTAAAAGGATGCAGATTGGGAAGAAGCTCGCTGCACTAAACTATCATATGCTTCATAATCCTTGTGCATTCCAATCACCTGAGATGGTGGTTATAAGATATTACATAGTTGTTGTGACTGTGATAATCACAATATCTCCTGTGGTTTCTGAGAACAGGAAGGTGTGAAGTCATTGTACTGACACAACAATGGTGTTCCACAGTCATGATTCATATTATGCTCACGGTTGATTCTTCCAATAGCAGCTAATCCAATACTTAATATTTGAAGCCCAGCTTCAAACACAGGGGAGGTGATGGCCTAGTGGTATTATCACTGGGCTATTAATCCAGCGACCCAAGTAATATTCTGGGAAACTGGGTTCAAATCCTGCCATAGCAGATGGTGGAATTTGAATTCGATAAAATCTAGAATTAAGAAACTGATGATGAAGAATCTGTACCTGGTTTGCTAATGTACTTCCTTTAGGAAGAGAAACTACTGGATGACATGTGACTCCAGCCCCACAGCAATGTGGTTGTCCTTAACTACCTCTGGACAATTAGGGAAGGGCCTAGCCAATGATGCCCTCTTCCTCTGAATGAATGAAAAAAACCTTGTGTAGAAGTGTTTGAAAACAAGTCAACTAGAATCTGGTATTAATACAATTCAATAACTTTTAAATTTGATTTAAGCATGCAAGTTTTAGAGTGACATTGTTGGAATCCACTTACAGTCTTGTTGTAGATATGCCTTTGTTGAAAGTGGAGATCCAGGACCATCATTGTACAAAGGGTAAACGGATATCTTATGGCGCTTAAATGGCAGTACGTTCTCTGTGGGAAAAAGATATATTGAGCTAAAGACAATGTTTCAGGGGGTGTATCACTTTTTATTAGGTCATATAAGATGTAAAGACAAAATACTACAGATGCTGGAAATCTAAAACAAGCATAGAATGCTGGAGAAATTCAGCAGGTTTGGTAGCATCTGTAGAGAGAGAAATGAGTTAACAATTTGAGTCCAGCATGACTGGGCTCAAAATGTGAATTCTATTTCTCTGTCTGCAGATGCTGCCAAACCTGCTGAGTTTCTCTAGTTATCATTGTGTTTGATAAGATTGTATACAACTAAAAAGCTTATGGTAGTGTTTCCAAAAGGGTTATTCTAATCTCCCAGGATAAAATCAGAGAACATTTGTTGAAACCCTGGAGAAATAGAACAAACCTGCTGTTTAAATAGCTGCACCAATGTCCCTGCCTCTTTTCAAAAATGGATGAGTTCTGAATCTAAAGTCTAGAATTCATCTCAAATATTTTAATTGAGATATTTAATTAATGATGATGGTAATCATTCAAGAGTGAATGAATCTATTATTTTCTTTCTTAGTATTTAAATTGATTGGAAAATCTACTCCTGAATTCAAGTCTCACTGCGACATTTGTTCACTTAATCTAGACTGGTGTTGATCATAAAATGCTCTACTGAAGTAAAACTACATTGTTATAGGTGCAGTTCTCTGGAGGTCCTCTCACCCTCACAACGTGAAGGACTCCACTCCCTCTGCTCCAATCCCAACCTCACCATCAAACCAGCAGATAAAAGGGCTGCAGTGGTAGTCTGGTGCACTGACCTCTACACCGCAGAAGCCAGACGCCAACTCGAAGACAACTCCTCCTACTGTCCCCTCGACCATGACCCCAACCCCCCCATAACCAAGCCATCATCGCCCAGACCATACACAACCTCATCACCTCAGGAGATCTCCCGCCCACAGCTTCCAACCTCATAGTCCAGGAACCCCGCACTGCCCGGTTCTACCTCCTTCCCAAGATCCACAAGCCTGACCACCCTGGCTGACCCATTGTCTCAGCCTGCTCCTGCCCCACCGAACTCATCTCCACCTTCCTTGATACTATCCTATTTCACCTAGTCCAGGAACTCCCCACATACATTTGAGACACCAACCACGGCCTCCACCTCCTCCAAGACTTCCGTTTCCCCGGTCCCCAATGCCTCATCTTCACCATGGATATCCAATCCCTCTACACCTCCATCCACCATGACAAGGGCCTCCAAGCCCTCCGTTTCTTCCTTTCCCGACATCCCCAACAGTACCGTTCCACCGACACTCTCATTCGTTTGGCCGAACTGGTCCTCACCCTTAACAATTTCTCCTTTGAATTCTCCTACTTCCTCCAAATGCAAGGGGTCACCATAGGCACTTGCACGGGCCCCAGCTATGCCTGTCTCTTTGTCGGCTTCGTAGAACAGTCCATCTTCCAGAGTTACACCGGCACCATTCCCCACCTCTTCCTCTGCTGCATTGATGACTGCATTGGCGCCACCTCATGCTCCCGCAAGGAGGTTGAGCAGTTCATCAACTTCACCAACACATTCCACCCTGACCTTAAATTTACCTGGACCATCTCTGACACCTCTCTCCCCTTCCTGGACCTCTCCATCTCCATCAATGACGACCGCCTTGACACTGACATTTTTTTAAAAACCATCCAACTCCCACAGCTACCTGGATTACACCTCTTCCCACCCTACCGCCTGCAAAAATGCCATCCCGAATTCCAATTCCTCCGCCTCCGCTGTATCTGCTCCCTGGAGGACCAGTTCCACCACACAACACACCAGATGGCCTCCTTCTTTAGAGGCTGCAATTTCCCTTCCCACGTGGTTAAAGATGCCCTCCAACGCATCTCATGCACATCCCGCCCCTCCGCTCTCAAACCCCACCCCTCCATCCGTAACAAGGACAGAACCCCCCCGGTCCTCACCTTCCACCCTACCAACCTTCGCATAAACTGCACCAACCGTCGACATTTCCGCCACCTCTAAACGGACCCCACCACCAGGGATATATTTTCCTCCCCACCCCTATCCGCTTTCCGCAAAGACCGTTCCTTCTGTGACTACCTGGTCAGGTCCACGCCCCCTCCAACATCCCACCCTCCCCTCCTGGCACCTTCCCCTGCCACTACAGGAACTGAAAAACCTCCCCCCTCACCTCCTTCCAAGGTCCCAAAGGAGCCTTCCACATCCATCAAAGTTTCACCTACACATCCACCAATATAATTTATTGTATCCGTTGCTCCCAATGTGGTCTCCTCTGCATTGGGGATACTGGACGCCTTCTAGCAGAGTGCTTAGGAAACATCTCTGGGACACCCGCCCACCAATCAACTCCACTACCCCGTGGCCTAACATTTCAACTCCCCTCCCACTCTGCCGAGGACTTGCAGGTCCTGGGCCTCCTCCACTGTCACTCCCTCACCACTCGACGCCTGGAGGAAGAATGCCTCAATTTTTGCCTCAGAACACTTCAACCCTAGGGCATCAATGTGGACTTCACCAGTTTCCTCATTTCCCCTCCCCCCACCTTACCCCAGTTCCAACCTTCCAGCTCAGCACCATCCTCATGATCTGACCTCCCTGCCAATCTTCCTTCCCATTTATCCACCCCACCCTCCTCTCTGACCTATCAACTTCATCCCCACCTCCATCCACCTATTGTACTCTTGGCTACCTTCTCCCTAGCCCCCCTCCTCCTATTTATCTCTCCGACCCGGAGGCTCCCGGCCTTCATTCCTAATGAAGGGCTTTTACCTGAAACGTTGATTTTCCTGTTCCTCGGATGTTGCCTGACCTGCTGTGCTTTTCCAGTACCACTCTAATCTAGTCTCTGGACATCCTATCTGGCTGAGCTCAAGAACGTTAATAATGTGACGGTTAGCTGCTGTGCTTGTCTACATAAACACTTACAGTGTCACATTTTTTGTTCAGTGAGTTTCTTTCTAGCAATTCTAATCCATAAGATTAATCCTAGCATTCATAACATGTAGACTGATGAAATATTTGAAAACCACACTGTTTATTGATATTGTAGTTGATCTGTGAAGGTTTAAGTAAACATTGATAATTGCCAGATTTCAGTGATTCTATGTTGTACTGTTGTTTTGTCAAGTATATTTTCTCTAGGTCATTTTACATCCATTCAAGCATGGGAAGACATTTTATCATTGCATTTTTATGATCAGAATGTGTCATATGTCATATTTTCTATAATTTGGCTGATTCAAAGCATGGCACCATGGCACATCTATTTTCTGTCTGATGTTGATATTGGTAGTTGAGGGGTAATTTAAAGGATCAGAAAGAATCAAAGTACAGTGCTACACTGGCAGAGGTTTCTGAAGGCTACCTTAGTCTTCTTCCTTAGACCACTGAGCCTCCCCAATATTGACCCTGAGCCCAGAAAGTCAGCTTTGTTTCAGGGACATAACCTTGCAAAAAATAAAGCTCCTGCCCTGTGGCACTGAAAAGCAACTCTTTCTTTAGGATTTGGAGTTTCAAGTTAAATTTTCCAATTGCTTCATTATTGGCATTAAATTCTTAAAAATAAATGTATTAATCCCAGATTTTAGATGACCCTCAAGTAATCAAAACCTTTAGGCAACACTAATGTCTCATGAAACAATAATATTTTTTCTCTATGTTACATTGACCACTCACCTTTCACAAATGCCTTGTTTGTGGTGTTTGGTTTATATATCCAGTCTACTAGTCCACTGCACTCATTACTATCTGAATCTGCCACACACCATTCAACTATGTACGTATTTACAGTGGAGCTAGGAGCTTTCCATTCTACCATTAGTTGGTCATTATGTGGGATAGCACTGACATATTGCACAGCTGGGAGTTCTATAAGCGAAAACAAACAAAACAAAATTCACCATTAGAGAATTTAATTTGATACGAATCAAACTTGCATCTGAAAATCAAAACAATTGCTTCTTCATCAATTCTGGATTTATTCTGTATCCAATAATTCATTTAAATCAGTCGTCTCTCTCTCCTGCTATCATTTTGACCAGAGTGAGCAGGGTATGCAGAAACTAGGTGGGAATCTATTTGTGGAAACATAGCAGATAGGAGCAGGAGTAGGCCATTCGGCCCTTCAAGCTTGCACCACCATTCAGTACGATTATGGCTGATCATATAATTTCAGTATCCCATTCCAGCTTTCTCTCCATACCCGTTGATTCCTTTAGCCACAAGGGTCACGCCCAGCTCCCATTTGAATATATGATTAGATTAGATTAGATTGCCTACAGTGTGGAAACAGGCCCTTTGGCTCAATAAGTCCACATAGACTCTCCGAAGAGTAACCCATTCAGACCCATTTCCCTCTGACTAATGCACCTAACACTATGGGCAATTTAGCACGGCCAATTCACCTGACCTGCACATCCTTGGACTCTGGGAGGAGACCAGAGCACCCAGAGGAAACTCACGCAGACACGGGGAGAATGTGCAAACTCCACACAGACAATTGCCAGAGGCTGGAATCGAACCGAGGACCCTGGTACTGAGAGGCAGCAATGCTAACCACTGCTGCCCCAGCCACCATGCCGCCCCAATCTAATCATATGTAACAAACTGGCCCCAAGAGCTTCCTGTTGGAGACAATTTCACAGGTTCACAACTCTCAGAGTAAAGAAACTCTTCCTTACCTCAGTCCCGAATGGCTGACCCCTTATTCTTAGACTGTGATCCCTATTCCTGGACTTCCCCAACTTCAGGAACATTCGTCTCACATCTAGCCTGTTCAGTACCAGGATTTTACATGTTGCTATGCGATCCCCCTCATACTTCTATGTTTTGTCCCAGCCTCTGCTAATTTCAGGAATGAGTTAATAAGGTCAGCACCGATCTCTAAATTTACAAGGTCAACACCATGCAGGGAAATGGACTCACAGCCAGTAGTCTTACACAAAGAATGATCTTGCCTTAGACTTTTAAATGTTGTACGATCTACAAAGGATGGATGATCAGAGCAGGCATCACTGAAAGCTGGTGAGTCGGAGAGTTTTCAGGGTTACTTTTAACTCTAAAGGCTGATTTTCTTTCATTTAATAATTAACTCAAATTTTAAGTTAGAAGTTAATGGCCAGATTTTCTGAGGTGTGCCCTTCTTTTTTATGAAAGAAGGGAACTCTGCATTTCTGAGAAGAGATTCTGTGTGGGGTTCCCTCAGGAATGTGGAGCCATACTTCCATTCTGTCAAAGGAAGGCAACCATGTCCCATTTTTCCAGCATCAGCCACTGTATCCTGAAATGTAAAGGCTCAGATGGCCATTTTGACAGTTGCTGTCTAAGAGTAAATAGGTAAATGTGACGTAAGGGCTCTAGCAGGGGAGGATGCCAGATAGGTAGGGGATAAAATGTCAGTTAATGTGTCAGGTGGGTATAGTGGCAGGATTCCAGGGTAAGTACAGTGCCATCTGATACGGATGCCAGCTGATGAACTTATAGGGTGCCAGTTAAGTAGAGTGTTAAGATGCCTGGTTGGGTTGGATCACACTGGGTTCAACCTGGTAGAGAGTTGGTTCAGTGAAGGTGGGCTGGATATGGCTGAGAGGTCAGTTCTGGTGGCAGGAATGGTCTGGTTGGGTCTTGAGATGCTGGCAGGTTAGACTCTTGGGGAGGTGTATTGCTGGGTCTATGAGGTAAGTATGATTTTAGTTAAATTGTTACTCAGGAGTTAGACTGTCTTTATAAACATGCAAATTCTCCTGAGTAACTATTTTATTGAGCAATTTCCTCAGAATTTTCCAAAGTCTTTGATTTAAATGGAAACTTTTGAAAGGCTTCAGACAGAAACGAATTGCCCAACAGAAAATTCAATTTCCCGGGTTATTCCTTCCGTGGAACCTATGGTTGTGATCTCCCAGGGTCCCGACAAGGAACTCCCATCTACCTTGGAATAATAACTGTCTGGCCAGCAAAACATCTAAATCAACATTTTCTTCCAGTCTGAAGTCATGCAAATTCTCTAAGAACATTTCCAGTTGGTTAAAGCGACTTTTCAGAAGCTTACGTTTTTGAAAGAGGTCTCCTTCAGATACAGTCTCCCCTGCACTGAGAGTTGTTTTGTGGACTGTGTTCACTGGGAGTTTAGTGAGTGAGAGGGAGTTTTATAAGGAAGGAGAAGGTGCTCCTTTCTTTTACCTTTTCCAGCCTCCACTAATTGGCCTGCTACTTTGGTAAATAACTGGTGTGTTATTCCACTTTTCTAATTGCAATAAGTACTTTTTACAAGTTACCATATGGGCTGGTCAACTAAGCTGTGTGGAATGCTCATCATGTGGTATTTGGGAAGTTATTGACACTTCATGTGTTCTTTGACCAACAAATTTGCAGGAAGTGCTATCCGTTACACCAGACTTGAGTTGTGGGATTTTGTACTTGAAAAGTGGCTTGAGTCACCACTGTGTATCTGAGAGGCACATGTGCATAACATATCTAGGGAGGCACAGACAGCTAGGTTTGGCATGTACAGGCAGAGAGGGAATAGGTGACTGCCAGGCTGTCTAAAAGGAACAGGCGGTACAAGAGACCCCCTGAGTTTATCTTCCTTGTGGATCAGTTTTCTGTTTTGGATCCTAGTGAGGGTAAGCTTCCTCAGAGAAGTACAGCTAGACCCAAGTCTGTGGCACCACATGTGATTCAGCTGTATGGAAGGGGAGATAAAGAGCAGCAGGGCAGTAGTGATAGGAGGTTTCATAGTCAGGAGTCAGGCAGACATTTAAGTGGCAGTGAATATGTCTCCAGGGCGATGTGTTCCCTCCCTGTTGCCAGGGTGAAGGATGTCACGGAGCAACAGTAGGATATCCTTCGGGGGGAGAGCAAAAAGCCCAAAGTTGTGGTTCATGTTCATACCCATGTCATGTACAAAGAGAGATGGGGTTCTGTAAGCAGGATTTAGTGATATTTGGAAGGAAATTAAAACTTAGGCCTTCAAGAGTAGTATTCTCAGGATTAGTCCCAGTGAGCACAGAAATAAGGAGGATAAATTGGCTCGGGAATCGGTGAAGGATGGAGATAATTAGATTTTTGAGGCATTCAAACAGGTTCAGGGGCAGGTAGGGAACGCCTCATCTTCCACCTCGGAACACTTCAACCCAAGGGCATCAAAGTGGACTTCACCAGTTTCCTCATTTCCCCTCCCCCGATCTTATGCTAGTTGCAACTTGCCAGCTCAGCACCATCCTCACAACTTGTCCTACCTGCCAATCTTCCTTCCCACCTATCTGCTCCACCCTCCTCTCCAACCTATCACCTTCCTCCCCACCTCCATCCACCTATCGTACTCTTTGCTACGTTCTCCCCAGACCCACCCCCCTCCCATTTATCTCTCCACCCCGGAGGCTCTCCTCATTCCTGAATAAAGGGTTTTGCCCAAAAACATTGATTTTCCTGCTCCTCTGATGCTGCCTGACCTGCTGTGCTTTTCCAGCACCACCCTGGTCTTGACTCTGATCTCCAGAATATGCAGTCCTCACTGTAACTAATATGTTCACAGGGGAAATTTGACAGTACTCTTAGAGAAGTTTGAAGCTACCTTGCTAGGGGGATGGGAACCTGAAGGGCAACTCAAATTGGAAGGAAGGAGATCAATGGCAAGTGAAATTAGAATGCAGGCAAAATGGGGGTGAGCATTAAGTAAACTTGGAATGCAGAAAAATATCAAAAAAATCATAGCTAAGCCCAATCTACCTGACTGCATACAGTACTTACAATAAAATAAGTGATTTAAATAATTAGATAGCAGGGAATGAATATGATCTATTTGCCATTACAGAAAGATCCCTGCAAGGTGACCAAAACAGACAACTAAATCTTCAGAAAGACAGGATAAAAAGGAAAAGTAGGTGGTGATGTACTGAAAAAACTGACAGGGTCAGTACATTAGTGAGGGAGAATTTCAACTTCGAAGAATAAAATGTGGAATCTGTTTGGGTGGATCTATGAAACAGCAAAAATTGGTAGGAGTTGTTTATAGAGCATCAAACATGAGTGATAATATGGAGCACAGTATTGATCAGGAAGGTAAGAGAAGCATATAGCATGGGTAATGCAGTAATCACGGATTACTGCAATATACATGCAGACTGGGTAAAGCTAATGAGTCCTGAAGCTGTGGAGGACATGTTTCTGGAGTGTGTAGGGGATTGTTTTTCTACAGCATTATGTTGAGGAACCAATCAGGGAATAAGTTATTTTAGACCTGTATTATATGCAATGAAAAAGGGCTAGTTAATAATTTTGTTGTAAAAGAACTTTTACAACAAATGACAATAATATGATAGAATTTTATATCATTTTTGAAAGTGAGGTAGTCCATTGTGAAACCATGATGTTAATGTTGAACAAAGGAAATCATAAAGTTATGAGGGACATTATGACGAAGTGGATTGTACATGGGGCTTGGAATTATGAGTCTCAGGCTGATAGTTTGGATGGATTCACTTCCCACCATGGTAGATGGTGAAATTTGAATTCAGTTTTTAAAAATCTGGATTAATTATCATGTAACCACTATTAATTGTCATAAAAAGCTACCTGGTTTACTAATGTATTTCAGGGAAGGAAATCTTTCATCCATACCCAGTCTGGCCTACGCGTGATTCCAGATCCACAGCAAAGTAGTGGGCAAACTCGAACGGCAATACTAAAAACAGCATAGGAATTCAGAGCAGGGAAAGGCAATCCAGCTGTTTGAGCCTGCTCCACCATTTAACATGATCATGACTGATCTTATCCTAGTCTCAACTCCACTTTCCTGCCTGCTGTGCATAGCCCTTTATCTAGCTTTTCATCGGAACCATGTCTATTTCTTTCTAGAATCCGTTGATTAATACTGCCTCCACTGCATTCTGACTTCCACAGATTCACAACCCTCTGAGAGAAGGAGTTTCTCTTCATCTCAGTTTTGAACTTACCTCCTCTCGCTCTATATCTATGACCTCTTGTTTCAGACTGTCCCACAAGGGGGATTTCCTCTCATTCATTTGAACTCCAGCACATACAAGCCCAAGCTATTCAGCTGCTCCTCACATGATTGTCCTTTTACCTCCAGAATCAATCTGATTAACCTTTTCTGAACTGCCTCCAGTACCACCATATCCTTCCTGAAGTTAAAATGGATGCAATACTCCAGGGGTGGTCTCACTTTATACAATTATAACAACACTTCTTTACTTTTATAATCTAATCCTTTTGCAATAAATGCCAGGATTCCATTTGTCCTTCTTATTATATGCTGCATCTACACATCCACTTTCTGTTTTCATACACAAAGGCGCCCAGATCCCGCTGCGCTGACGTACATTGAATCTGCTTATCATTTAAATAATGATGTGCCCTTTTATTATTCCGGCCAAAATGGACAACTTTGCGCTTACAATGCTGGCCCAGCTAGTGCCACTCACATCTAATTTAAATAAATTTAAAGGAATTGTGACACAATATGCAACAATTGTACATTTCCTCTAGGCGCAAAAACCCCAAAATTCAGTCAATTGTGCCTAAAGTTAAAGATTGTATAAGATTAAAAGAGAAAAACCTATAAAGTTGCCAGAAATAATGATAAATGAGAACTTTTGGAAGCTTTTGATAAAGTCTCTCACACCAGGTTGCTTGGCAAAATTAAAGCAAGTGGGCTAGGAGATAATATGGATTATGTTTGACTATCAAATAGAAAACAGTGGGAATAAATGGGTCAATCTCACATTGGCAACATGTTACTAGTGAGTTCACAACAGATATAAATGATTTGGATATAGGACTAAATGTAATATTTCCAAGTCAATGGAAATCAAGATGGAAATGTATGCTGTGGGGAAATTGCAAACTGGCTTCTGCAGGTTTTCAGTAGATTTAGTGAATGGGCAAGAACATGGCAGATTGAATGCACTTTGGAAATATAAGATCATTCACTTTGATAGAAGAAACTGATGTGCAGAATATTTCTTTAATGGTAAAAGGTTAGAAAATGTAGATCCACAAATGGACGCAGATAGCCTCATCAATAAGTTACTGTAGATTACCTTGGAGGTACAGCAGGTCATTAGGAAGGCTAATGGTAAGAGGTTTTGAGTACAGGAACAGCAAAGTCTTGCTTCAGTTGTGCAGCACCCTATTTGAACTCCACCTCGAAAACTGTATGCAGTTTTGGTCTCACCTCAGCAAAGTTATTATTACCTATGAGGGACTATGACAAAGGTTCACCACACACGCTTATGGGATGGTGGGACCATCCTATGAAGAGGGATTAGGAAAACCAGACTGTATTCTTGAAAGTTGTGATTAATGAAAAGTGATCTAATTCAAATTGACAAAATCCACAAAGGGATAGACAGGACAAAAACAGAAAAGATGTTTCCCCTGGCTAGGGCATCTATTACTGGGGTGGAGGGGGGAATACTGTTATGGACTAGGCCAAATCCTTCAAAATATTTTAAAAAGATGTCCTAGACACCAACTTTTTTCTTATTTTTAAAGGCAAGTGGGATTGCATTCTGGATGCAATTTGATTGGTCAAACTACCAGGCCTGAAGCAAAATACACTTTATTCTTACACTATACATGTAGTTAAAATATAAAGAAAAGGAAGAAGAATTGGGATAATGTAACGTTATTGGAAAACCTAACAGAATAATAGATTATTTAACTACTAAACAACAACTGTTGCAAGATAGTAACACCTCATAAACACACCCCCAGCAAAGGCAAATTTAGTAAAATAGATTGTCACCCATGCAATTCTCTAATCCAGGAGGAAAGAAAATCAAGAGAAAACTCAGAGAGAGAGAGAGAACTCAAGCATTTGCTGTAGCAGGAAGACATGTATAGCACCTCCCAAATCCCAACAATACTGAAAATTAAACTAAAATCTTGGTTCTGTAGGAGTTTGACCCCTTCATGCTGCTTCTATTGTTCCAACTTTAGAAAACCCAAACCTTCACAAGCTGTTTGGAACAGCCAGCTCACCTCCTCTGTCTCAACCTCTCTTTATAAATAAAACTAAGAACAAAATATACCTCTTAAAGCCACGGTATCATTACAGAAACATTTAAAGAGGGGAAGCCATTATAGTTGAAGATGAGGAGAATGTTTTACTCAGAAGAATTCTGTACCTCAAAAAGGAAATCTGTCATGGAATAGCTTTCAGAATAGCAATGATGTAAAGGTGAAACTGTAAAAAGTTATTGAAGTCATGGTCAAGTTAAATGATGAAGCACATAAAATGTTGCTTTTGGGTCCTCTGGCCATCATGAGTATGATCCGTGGGTTCAGTCTTGGATCAAAGCCTAAAACCCAGAAGATAGTCAAAGAGAGTGCCTTTATGTTCCTTCTAGTGTCCCAACACTGCCATCTACCCCGACCTGCCTCATCTGGTATTGTTGGAAAGGCAGGTCAGATTGGAGGTCAGCCCTGTCCACATTGTATGGATATGCTTCAACAGCAATGAATGGAAAGAAACAAAGTCACATCCTTTACATAAGGGCACTATGCCAGTTGGAACATCAATCAAGACAACTTATTTAGTATTGAATGTTGATTGTATTCTCACAAGGTTTGGTTAGCATCGCTCAACGTTACAATTCTTTCACCAACTGAATCATCAATTTTTGTCTTTTAATTGTGACACTTACCTTTCTGATTTGCTGAGGGCACTAAGAGCACAGACTCGGGGGAGTTTCCGACTGAGTTGTAGGCAGTAATTGATATTACGTATGATTCTCCAGAAAGAATGAGACTATACTCCAGGTTAGTACTGTTGATGCACATCACTGCCTGACTTTTTTTTTCTTTTATCTTCAATTGGTATCCTTTTATGATACCTTTAGCCTCAGATTTGCTCAGTTCCTGTATGTTTAAGTTAAAGTTAAATTTAAAATAGATATATATTTTTATTAGGTTTACATCTGTTAAATGAGTGAAAATTAGACTAATTAAGTACAAAATAAGGATAGCATGCAAACACTGGCAGCAATACAAAGAAAAGCCGTGAGTGCGAGGAGTCTAGGATTGCAAGAATCTTCTTTTCATAAAAAAAAGATCAGTACCAGATTGGGTTTTCAGAATGGTGGATGTGAAAAGCTTGGAATCATTTAAAAATCAATGAGATGTAATCCTGGTTGGGATAGATGGGGTGGAGGACAGAGATGTACTGGAAAAATCAATGATGGACTGAATTTTGTTTATCAATAGGAATTTTCTGATTGTAGACACTTCAAAAATGTGTAGGCAAAAGTGAGGACTGCAGATGCTGGAAACCAGAGTGGTGCTGAAACAGTTACACATTTTGTAAGTTTAGATCAGAGTGGTGCTGGAAAAGCATCTGAGGAGCAGGAAAATTGACGTTTTGGGCAAAAGCCCCTAATCAAGAATCCTGATGAAGGGTTTTTGCCCGAACCGTTGATTTTCCTGCTCCTCGGATGCTGCCTGACCTGCTGTGCTTTTCCAGCACCACTCTGATCTAACCTTAAAAAAAATGTGTAACTATTGCATGTGGTCAGTGCTAAAAGGTAAATGGTATTAAAAATGTATATTGTAGGTTTTTAAGAAAATCACTTCAGTTTAAAATCTGTGCAATGGAAATTAAGTTTCAGGGAGGGCATAACGGGTGAATGTGGACTGTTTCAAAATCTATTGAAATCTGCCATTTCATCTGAAATCACAAAAGGGAGACTTTTAGAATGGACCTAGCCTTGGGCAAAACAGTGCTTCCTGCCTCAACACACATTAAAGTGGATGCCTTTCAAATTGAGAACTATGCATTTGAAGCATTGATTGCTTCAGCTGAAAGATAATAGTTGAGTTTAACCCCAAAACCGAGACAAATCAGCCATCATAACTGGAAAGATGATTCATCAGTCTGAATCAGATCATTTGCAAGTTGACACATACAAAACTGAACACAAAGGGGAGTTATGACCAAGGCAAAAAAAATGAAGAATGTGCTCATAAACCAAATACTGTTTGGTTAAGGGAAAGCCAGGCAGCTGGTCCCAAAAACAACAGAACTGCTGGAGAAAACTCTCCCTCCTAAAGTCTGCTGTTCTGAGGAAACTACCTGTACAAGAAAACACCACTATTCAACTATAGAAGCCTTCTCAGCTGCTAGAAGAGTTAACCACTTCAGTTCATCAATAAAGAACTCACAAAACAATATATTACAGGGAACAAAGAAATGGCAGAAGAATTAAATGGGTACTTCAGATCTGTGTTCATTGGGGAAGAAACAAGCAATCTCCCGGAGGTAACAGTGGCTGAAGGACCTGAACTTAAGGGAATTTATATTTGCCAGGATTTGGTGTTGGAGAGACTGTTAGGTCTGAAGGTTGATAAGTCCCCGGGGCCTGATGGTCTACATCCCAGGGTACTGAAGGAGGTGGCTCGGGAAATCGTGGATGCGTTGGTGACTATTTCCCAGAGTTTGATAGATTTGGGGTCAGTTCCTGAGGATTGGATGGTGGCTAATGTTATACCACTTTTTAAGAAAGGTGGGAGTGAGAAAGCAGGAAATTATAGACCAGTTAGTCTGATCTCAGTGGTGGGAAAGGTGCTGGAGTCTATTATAAAGGATGAAATTACGGCACATCTGGATAGTAGTAACAGGATAGGTCAGAGTCAGCATGGATTTATGAAGAGGAAATCATGCTTGACTAATCTTCTTGAATTTTTTGAGGATGTAACTCTGAAGATGGACGAGGGAGATCCAATAGATGTAGTATACCTGGACTTTCAGAAAGCTTTTGATAAAGTCCCACACAGGAGGTTAGTGGGTAAAATTAGGGTGCATAGAATTGGGGGCAAAGTACTAGATTGGATTGAAAGTTGGTTGGCTGATAGGAAACAAAGGGTAGTGATAAATGGCTCCATTTCGGAATGGCAGGCAGTGACCAGTGGGGTACTGCAGGGATCCGTGCTGGGACCGTAGCTTTTTACGATATATGTTAATGATATAGAAGATGGTATCAGCAATAACATTAGCAAATTTGCTGATGATACAAAGCTGGGTGGCAGGGTGAAATGTGATGAGGATGTTAGGAGATTACAGGGTGACCTGGACAAGTTAGGTGAGTGGGCAGATGCATGGCAGATGCAGTTTAATGTGGATAAATGTATGGTTATCCACTTTGGTGGCAAGAACAGAAGGCAGATTATTACCTAAATGGAATCAATTTAGGTAAAGGGGCAGTACAGAGAGATCTGGGTGTTCTTGTACACCAGTCAATGAAGGTAAGCATGCAGGTACAGCAGGTAGTGAAGAAAGCTAATAAGCATGCTGGCCTTCATAACAAGAGGGATTGAGTATAGAAGCAAAGAGGTGCTTCTGCAGCTGTACAGGGCACTGGTGAGACCACACCTGGAGTATTGTGTGCAGTTCTGGTCTCCAAATTTGAGGAAAGACATTCTGGCTATTGAGGGAGTGCAGCGTAGGTTCACAAGGTCAATTCCTGGAATGGCAGGATTACCTTACACTGAAAGACTGAAGTGACTGGGCTTGTATACCCTTGAGTTTAGAAGACTGAGAGGGGATCTGATTGAGACATATAAGATTATGAAAGGATTGGACACTCTGGCAGCAGGAAACATGTTTCCGCTGATGGGTGAGTGCCAAACCAGAGGACACAGCTTAAAAATACGGGGTAGACCATGTAAGACAGAGATGAGGAGAAACTTCTTCACCCAGAGAGTGGTGGTTGTGTGGAATGCTCTGCCCCAGAGGGCAGTGGAGGCCCAGTCTCTGGATTCATTTAAGAAAGAGTTGGATAGAGCTCTCAAAGATAGTGGAATCAAGGGTTATGGAGATAAGGCAGGAAGAGGATACTGATTAGGAATGATCAGCCATGATCATATTGAATGGCGGTGCAGGCTCGAAGGGCTGAATGGCCTACTCCTGCACCTATTGTCTATTGTCCCTTTTTAAATCTTTCTCCTCTCACCTAAACCTATGCACTCAAGTTTTGAACTCCTCCACCCCGGGGAAAAGACCTTGTTGACCTGATAACCCAAGACTCTGTGTGCCCTATCTTCTCGCTTCAGAGATAGAAATTTCAACCTCCCAGCACATTCCTCAGTAACGCCCTGATATATCAAAAATCTTTTGTCGTGATAGAATTAAAGTATGGAATATTGGTTTTCAAATCTATAATCTGATATTCTTTACCTGGGGTTTCATAGATTGAAATGATCCTGAAAAGGAAAATTGTTTGACTTAAAATGAACACAGCAATCAATCACCACAGGAGGTTGGCCAGACTTTGTGAAATCGTGACAAACATTCTGAACAGAATTCATTTTTGTATCAAAAAACACTGAAATTGACCATAAAATGGCCAGTGAAATGCCTTGCTCGCTGTAAACAGCCTATCAAACTTAAGAATATTAAGGTAAATTAATTTCAGTGCTTATATGATAGATAAGTTGATGATTCCAAAGACAATAGGAATGTATTGAACAGCATCTCCATTTGATTGCTCATAACAAGTGAGATATTGACCATAAGCAATTAGGTTGTGCTCACAAAACTCAACATACAGCATTCAACATGAAATGTGATTCTGTGATGGGACAGAATTTGCTAAATAATCTTCAATGTGCTACAAAATACACTGTCAACTAAATTAAAGTTGTCAGTTGGGTTCCGTTGTGACACACTTGCACATATTGGAAACGATGTGCATTAATAAACAAACACTGTGGCTGTGTCAACTCAACAAAAGAGTAACAGCCGGTTTATTTTTCAGGCAAGGTCTTGATCAATCAGTGTCAACTTGATGGATTTAAAATTTAAACATTGCTTGACAGTTAACTGTCAGTCATAATCTATTTGGTACATTGTCCATGGCAATGCTTCTCCAAATCAGAGTTCACTTGCCAACGATTTAGCACTCTCATCTTATACAATACAAAGAAATAGTTTTCCCTTTTCATTGGCATGTCTTCCACACTGTCTTGATGAATGCAAGACAAAAAGTTTGGCAAATTGTGTCTTTTCTCAGCAATACTCAATACACCACCAAATGACACGGAGAAAAAAAAACCCAAAAGAACTGCAGATGCTAGAAATCTGAAACAAAAACAGAGACTACTGGAAAATCTCAGCAGGTGTGGCCTGAAATGCGAACTCTGATTTCTCTTTCCAGATTCTGTCACAAATGCTGAGGTTTTCCGCAATTTCTGTTTTTGTGACAGGCAGAATGAAGCATCTTTAGCAGTAGAGTTATATGAAGATCCTCGTGGGATTTTTAAAAAAATCAAAACTATAGACTTTACAATTTAAAGAAATGTTTCAGTAAATCTAATATCCAGGGAAAAAGTTAGAATCATTACCTTCCACATGATGAGTACTGGTCTATTTTGTGAATTTGGATTTTTATTTACTATCCACAGATTTGGCCCTTGAGATGGTCCTAGGACAAAAGTATAAGAGAGAAACTTTACTGATTGTTTTTTTCAATAACATATTAAACAGGATGGATTGTAAAATTACTTAGATACACAAAACCTAAGTGCTAATGTGTACATAAAAGAGTAATATTCCAATTTTTTGTTCCTGATATGGTGCCTTGACCACTACAGATGTACCCTGGAAGTTTAGATACATAATTTCCTGACAAAAATTTTAAGTGCAGGAAAATAACATGCAAAATAGGCTAGAACATCTGAAAAATGTAAGCAACAAGCAAAATTATGGGCTGTCGGCAAATACAATTAGGAAAAATTTTCCAACTGAAAACCAACCTTAATGAGACTAAGTAGCATATCCTTCCCTATTCCACTTTCACTGAATTTTAGCTATGCATATGCAGCACTTCAGGGTGATTAATGAAGCAAGCACCACAACTACATGTCTCCCACAGAAACAAATGTCCATCTTCTAACTTACATTATTGCCTTTTACCTCATAAATGTTAATGACTATGTAGCGATAACAATAACCTTTGTTTTGCAGCCCCAGTTATGTATTACAACATACCAAGGTCCTTCATAAGAGCAGTATACTGGAGAATGAAGTACACGGATGACATTAAGGCTGATGACCAAAAGCTTGGTCAAAGAGGCAGATTTTCAACATCATCATTTAAGAAGTGAGACAGAGACTTTTAGAGTGTTCCAGACCTAAAGGCTGGAAGTATGGGCACAAATAGTGGAGATTAAAATCAGAGTTTCTCAACAGTTCCGAGTTAGACAGGCATCTCTATCAAGGAATAAGGAACTGAGCAGATTATTGACTCAGAGGGGAAAAGTCATGGAAAGATTTGAAACAAGGATGAGAAGTTCTAAACAGAAGATTTGCTTCACTGTAGTCCAAGGTCAGTCAAACTGATGACAGGGATGATGGATGAACAGGACTTGGGTGTGATTTGGGACATAGATGGCAGAGTTTGGAATGCCCTCAAGTTTACCCAACATAGATCCTGAGAGGCTGACCAGATGCATAGTGGAATAGTGAAACCTAAATGTAAAAAAATGCATTGGTGAGGGTTTAAGGAGCACTTGCGTCAGACAGAGATGGTTTGTATTAATGATGCTGCAGGTGTGTGGTTAGGTATTCAAATCAGGGTCAAAAATGGCATCATGGTTATGAACAATCTGGTGAGTCCTAGGTGGCAGGGAGCTGAATGGTGTCAATGAACTTTGTAGGCTTTAGTCTTCATACCCAATTGATAGTCTCCAACAATAACATAGATCTCTAGGCCTGATACTAATCTTTCCAATTCTACCAAAAAATAGTGTGGTCTTTAAAACTCACAGAATTACTAAATAAAATTGGGCCTGTAACTGCAGAACGTCAAGGTCAGAAGATTCAACATGAGGTCTCACAGGATCCACCATGACGTTTATCATGACAAGTTATGGCATAACAAGTCAGGGGGACCCTCAAGATGTTTATGAAGCATTGAGATGAACATTTGACACACCACAGCACATCAGGCCACAATTCAAATGTTGGAAAATAAATTAGAGGAGATGGATATTTAATGATTGGAGAGAACATGGTCAAAGGGCGTCTTTCAGTGCTGCAAAAACTCTATGACTCGAAGTCACTCACCTTAATTAAGATCAATATAAACAATATTAAAAATGTTCTCTTCACTTGATGATAAACCAAAACTGTGTCTAAGTAATTGCTGATTTATGGGATACAATCTTGGTGTGGACGTTGAGGAACAAGGATAGTTATTAAATTCAGTTGAACCTCCACCAGTGGAGTACCCCAAGGATCAGTGCTGGGCCCTCTACTTTTTGTCATTTACATAAATGATTTGGATGCGAACATAGGAGGTACAGTTAGTAAGTTTGCAGATGACACAATATTAGAGGTGTAGTGGACAACGAAGAAGGTTACCTCAGATTACAACAGGATCTTGACCAGATGGGCCAATGGGCTGAGAAGTGGCAGATGAAGTTTAATTCAGATAAATGCAAGGTGCTGCATTTTGGGAAAGTAAATCTTAGCAGGACTTGCACACTAGGGAGTGTTGCTGAGCAAAGAGACCTTGGAGTACAGGTTCATAGCTCCTTGAAAGTGAGGTTGCAGGTGGATAGGATAGTGAACAAGGCTTTCCTTGGTATGCTTTCCTTTATTGGTCAGAGTATTGAGTAGGGAGTTGGGTCATCATGTTGCAGCTGTACAGGACATTGGTTGGGCCATTTTTGGAATATTGCGTGCAGTTCTAGTCTCCTTCCTATTGGAAAGATGTTGTGAAACTTGAAAGGGTTCAGAAAAGATTTACAAGAATGTTGCCAGGGTCGGAGGATTTGGGCTATAGGGAGATGCTGAATAGGCTGAGGCTGTTTTCCCTGGAGCGTCGGAGGTTGAGGGGTGACCTTATACAGGTTTACAAAATCATGAGGGCATGGATAGGATAAATAGACAAAGTCTTTTCCCTGGGGTTGGGGAGTCCAGAACTAGAGGCCATAAGTTTAGGGTGAGAGGGGAAAAAGATAAAAGAGATCTAAGGGGCACAGAGGGTGGTACATGTATGGAATGAGCTGCCAGAGGACGTGGCGGAGGCTGGTACAATTGCAATATTTAAAAGGCATTTGGATGGGTATATGAATAGGAAGGGTTTGGAGGGATATGGGCCGGGTGCTGACAGGTGGGACTAGATTGGGTTGGGATATCTGGTCAGCATGGACAGGTTGGATCGAAGGGTCTGTTTCCATGTTGTACATCTCTATGACTCTATGCTCTGGTTGGCTAGATTACATTGTGAGATAAAGTCAACATCCCCCATATATGGTTTCAAGACAATAAATAGAACAGTAGGATGAATTATATATCTGTTACACATTCCAATAGAAATACAATAAATAGAAAATTAATGCTAACTTTTCTTATTCGCTCATGGGATGTGAGCATCAATGAGGAGGTAGCAGTATTTAATGCCCACCACTAACTGCTATTGAAATTGTTGGTGAGCTGTTTTTTTGACCTGCATTAATCTGTTTGGTGTGAGTAGACACATAATTCTGTTAGGGCGGAAGTTCCAGGATTTTGATCCAATGATACTGAAGGAATGGTGGTATATTTTCAAGTCAGGGTGGTGAGACACTTGGAGGGGAATTTGCAAGGCATGGTGTTCCTGTGTATCACTGCCCTTGTCCTTCTAGATGACAGGGGTTTGGAAGCTGCTGTCACGAAGGAACCTTCATGAATTTCTGCAGCGCATTTTATGGATCTTATACAGTGTTGTTACTGAGGGTCAGTAGTGGAGCGAATGAACTTTGTGGATGTCGTGCCACTCAAGTGGGCTACTTTGTCCTAAATGGTGTCAAGCTTCTAGAGTGTTGTTGAAGCTACACTCATCTGATCAAATAGGGAGTATTTCATTACGCTCCTAACTTGTGAACTGTGGGTGGTGGAGAGGGTTTGGGAAATAAGGAGGTAAGGTACTTGCTGAAGGATTCCTCACCTCTGACTCACACTTCAAGCTTCAGTATGAGTATGGTGAGCCCTGTTGTGTTTCTAGTTAATGGTAATACCCAGGATGTTGATAGTAGTGGTAATATCATTGAATGTCAAGGTTATTGAAGCTTAGATACTCTTTTTGTTGACTATAGTCATTGATTGGCACTTGTGTGGTGCACATGTTATTTCAGTACAAAGTTGGGAATAGTCAATCTTTGAGCAGAAATAGAGATTTCTGTTTACACGGTAATTATGTCAGCCAGTTTGCAGTATTGGATTTGCTGTTCCATTATTATGTAGCCAACAATGTTAGTTTAGGGACTTTAAATGTTAGACAGCAATATGACTGTAAAAAAAAGTTAATTAAAATTCTAGTTGTCTTTGAGTTACTTGCAGTTTTTAATTCCATCAAACACAATGTAAATGGTGTCAATAGAAACAGATTTTATTATTTACTTACGATCTTCAGAAGTAGTTCCTGTTTTCTCCAAACTCCAATCACTCCAATAACCTTTTCCATCCTGTTTCACGCAACGGATTGCCACAATATACTTTGTAAATGGCCTTAGGCCTTTAATCATGAAAAACTCTGCATGATGAGATGTTTCATTTTGATCAGCCTAAAGTAGAAGGAAAACAAAACTCTCGTATTGGTTGAAGGGCATTCAAATTTGTATTTCTACAATGATGTCTCAGTGACCATCTAAAGGGGATTGGATTGTGCATTAGGACCTTTTCAAACCAAAACCAAATTGGCTGGATGAAAATTTCCTTCAACGCATGCGCCACTTGTTTGTAAAACTGTGTCTAAATATCCGTGGTCACGGGGAGAAGAAAGTAGATCACTCAATTGAAAGAAGCGGAATGATAGAAAGCTCAATTTTTCAACCATAACTATTAAAGCAAGTCTGAAGATTCATTGCTAATACACAGTAAAGGAAAGATTAACATTTAAGATTTCAATTCTTTATAGCTTCAAGAGATAATTAATTACTCTGAAACTAAGTGCCATTAAGAGGCATTAAACATTTCAGAGATCTATTAATAAACAAAAGTTTTCTTAACTTCAGCATTTTCATTAACTCTTTTCCCACTGATGAACAGTTGAAGTACTGTACCTCAATCCAGTCTGCAGTCTTAGCCATTCGATATCGGAGGTGATATTTCAATGGAAACACTTTTGGTAATTTCAAAGGGTTTTTCCATTTCACGATCAATGATCTGCTCAAACCATGACCAGGTTGTATTGACGTGATAAAAATGGGTTCAGGCTTGACTAAATAAAATGAGTTCAAAAGATAATACATTAAATCCTTGAAATGCATTTTGGCCTAAATCTTCAAGTCCGCAGATAATTGGAGACCAAATGTACCTTCAAAGATATGTATCGGAACGCCATGGACATCCATCCATGGCTCCATGGAAATTTCCTGGGAAGTGTCTGATAGGTAATCTCCCAGCCCCCTGACACCCTGAGTGAAAGTGTCCAGCTTGAGTTAAATTTGGAGACTTGGAAGAGATCTCACTTATTTACCTGGATAGTCACCCAGCAATGATAAAGCATGGCGCTGGATAAAAACACAGCAGGTCAGGCAGCATTCGAGGAGCAAGAGAGTCAACGTTTTGGGCAGGACCTTTCTTCAGGACTCAGGTCCCACCTGAAACGTTGACTCTCTTGCTCCTTGGATGCTGTCTGACCTACTGTGCTTTTTTCCAGCACCATGCTTTATCAACTCTGGCTCTCCAGCATCTGCAGTCCTCACTTTCTCCCAGTTACCCAGGATACATTAGACAGATTAAAGTAATGTCCACCTCCTGGACAATTATACAAACTACATCTCCGATTCCTCACTGAGTCGCAGCAAGGACCCTCCTGCTCCTCCCCCACACTCAATCGACTCCCTGACTCCCACCTGAGTCCCTTGACCATCCAATTCTCTGAAGCCTCGATCCACCAACCTTTTCTGACCATCGACCTCCCCATACCATCCAAATACACCCGTATTTCTAACATCCTCAACCCTCTATCTCATTCATGATGTCATGGCGCCTCTTGATCCAGTCTCACCCTCCTATTACTCTATGATGCTTTCCATATTATTAACCAACACATCCTAGCACCCTGTCACTCTGCCATTAAAATTCTGCCAACCTATTCACCATTCTATCTAATTTACCACTTATTTCACTCACATTCATTCACTGACACACTGTAAAGCTTTCAAAAGCCTCAAAGTATCCAGTATGATCAGAAATGAAAAATTTGTACAATATGGCAGCCACTGCTCTAAAAGGAGGCAGGACTAGAAGTCCTGGCCGGAAATGCACACCCCTGTTGTTATATAAACAATTGAGAGCAAAGTGGCAATCTCACAGTGAGTGCCAATTCTTGGAAGATTTAGCCCAATATTTTGTATATAACCATAAGATTTATTACACTACAATAACTGACACATTAAACCTTGTTATGTTTCTATTAATTTAGTATATTATATACAATATCACAATAATACTTTTGCAGGTTGTTATTTCTGGGATAGCTTCTCATTACATACAGTTACCACATTACCTGAATTCATTATGTCCAACACTAGGTGATCTGAGTCCGTTTTCCCAAAATTATTTTTTGCCTCCACCCAAATGGTATAATCAACATAATAACGAAGATCTGGATAAAAAATTGTGCATGAGTTCTTGGAGTTTTCTGGAATGCAACTTTGTAAAGGAATTGAAGGAATGCTATAAAAAAGGAGTAAATGGATGGTTACAAAATATGCCTTGGACTGATTTACAGTAACATTGGCTCTACTTTTTGATTTGTCATCTAATTCAGAAAGATCACAATTTAATCTTGACTATAGTAGGTAGGAGTCAACCTGTTCTAACATCTTCGTTGTTTAATGAATGCATATCTTTTCCTGTGTGAAGTTTCCTCTAATTTACTCTTCTATTTTTTTGATTCATTGGCGATGAATTTAGAAGGTCATTCGAAGTAGGCTGGGAGGCAGGAAGGGTGGAAAAAGGCAACAGAAGAAAATTGTCTATGCCAGCTGGTGATTTGTTAGCAGCAGAAAGGCATCCACAAATGAGAGATGGGCAGCTAATTAATTGGTACGTTGGCAGCCATTTTACTAGGGTGTTGGCATTTTGTCATCATTAGAAAAATCCTTTGCTGCATGTAGCATCCACCAGTTACATCAGAGTAGTATTCCAATCAACTCCTCGGAGGTGGGACAGGGTTCATTTCTGGAGGTTCCAGGTCTCAGTGAAGGAACCCAACAGCACGAAGTGCTACCTCAGGCGACCATGACACCACGACTGGAGGGTTCAAGCCCCTGATCATTGGCATCTGCTTGGCTGGCCCTGGGACATCAGTAGACCACCAACCAGTCCTTTAAGGGCACCTCAAGATTCTGTCCAAAGTGGGGTAATGTTCCCCAGAGCCATCCTCTGTCTTGACACCCAAGGAGCTATTCTCCAAAAATGAGCTTAGAAAATGAGATTCTGAAAATAGACAGACTTTCCAGTTCAGTCCTGCTTTAAATTGTTCATTTTAGAAAGGAGAAGAGAAGAGGAGAACGTTATTTAAAATGGAGAAAATCTGCAGAGAGCTGCAACAAAGAGGGACTTGCAGGTTACCTATGCATGAAACACAGAAAGCTAGCACACAAGTGCAGTGGACAATGAAGAAGGATAATGAATGTAGAGCTTCATTTCAAAGGGTTGGAGTATAAGGGAAGGGAAGTCTAACTTCAACTGTACAAGGTGCTGGGGAGATCACAGCTGGTGTATTGTGAGCAGGTTTGGTCCCGTTATTTAAAAAGGACAGATATTATTTCATCAGAGGTAGTTCAGAGAAGGATCACAAGGATGATCCCTGTGCTGGAGGGATTGCCTTATGAGCAAAGACTAAACAGGTAGGGGCTCTGCTCACTGGAGTTTAGAAGAATGAGAGATGATCTTGTTGAAACATTAAGGATTCTTAAGGACCTTGAGTGGGTAAATCCCGAAAGGATGTTCCCCCTCATGGGCAAGTCTAGGTCTAGAGGGCAGAGTCTCAGAACTAAGGAGTGGTCAGTGTAAGACTGAAATAAGGAGGAATTTATTCTCTGAGTTTTGTGAATCTTTGGAACTTCAGATCAGGAGGGGAATCAAGAATTATGGGGCAATGGCAGGAGAGTGAGGAATGTCGGATCAGTCATCATTCTATTGAATGGCAGAGCTCCTTTTAGGGGCTGAACAATCTTTTTTATGGTCTTAAGTCTGATGGAAATGCAAGAGCAAAGATTTGACAAAGCTGCAGATACAAGGGTCTTGTGATTTCAGTTACAGGGAGTCGGTTCATCTCAACTGCCTTAAACATTGTGCCCTGTCAGGTTGGGAATGCAGTATCCTCAGTCAAGAGTTCCTTTTCTTGGCCCTGACCTATCAAAGGCCCTGTGTTCAAATGGTGTTTGCTATAGCCAGCACAGACAGCAATAGGAATCAGCACCACTGCAGAAGAGGAGATCCATTTATTACGTCGAAGCCAGCAGCCTTGATCACTTCCAATGTCTATAAATGCTTTGGATTATCTGGAGATTGTGAATGGTTTTATATACATACAAATTCTTTAATTTTATTCACTATCTGTACAATTTTTTTACATCAGACCTTATGTCTATGCTTATTCATAAAATTAGCAAAATTAAATACCCACAACAACTTCAGTTGATATGAGCTTGTGATGTGTTTGTCTTTTCCTGGATTCCACCTACAAGTCATATTTTTATCATAATATGTTATGCAGGACAAATTTGAGGGCTTCTCGGGTGGGCCTGGAGAGAAAGGACAGTTGATTTTTAATAAAAACCAAAAGAACTGCGGATATTGTAAATCAGAAACAAAAACAGAAATTTCTGGAAAAGTTCAACAGGTCATCTGTGGAGAGAAATCAGAGTTTACATTTTGTAATGTTCTTCAGAGAAAGGGTCACTCAACCCCAAAATCAACCCCAAAGATACTATGAGACGTGCTGAGCTGTTCCAGCAATGACTGTTTTTGTAGTTGATTGTTAATACCCATTTAACATAACTGATATTTTAATTAAACGTGATAGACAAAATAAACTAACCTATTCATTGCAAGATTCAAGAATTGCCATGTAATTATTATAGTAGCCTTTGTTACACATCTCAAGCAATCTTTTTCTGGCTCCCTGCCCTTAAGGCATGTGTCCCTTTAATTTGCACTGTTAAAGTTTGTATTTTAACACTTCCTCCTATCGTGCTTTTCCTACTCTGCTAAAGCTGCCTGTATCTTTTTATGAGTTGGTGCAGCCAGTGTTGGACTGGGGTGTACAAAGTTAAAAATCGCACAAGACCAGGTTATAGTCCAACAGGTTTATTTGAAAGCACTAGCTTTTGGAGCGCTGCTCCTTCATAAGGTGGTTGTGACCGGATGAAGGAGCAGCGCTCCAAAAGCTAGTGCTTCCAAATAAACCCGTCGGACTATAACTTAGTATTGTGTGATTTTTAACTTTGTATCTTTTTATTAAATCAGTAGAAAATGTGTACCTAGTCTGGGTTATCAGCCACAGAAATTTATAAAGCTTATTTTAAAAGAAATGGTGATGAATTACAGTTGTTTGCATCTATGATGTTGAGATGCTGGTGTTGGACTAGAGTGGACAAAGCCAGAAGTCGCATGACACCAGGTTATAATCCAACATTATTTAAAATCACAAGCTTTCAACTTGCTGCTCCTTTGTCAAGTGAACTGAAGAGAAGCGCCCAGGCACAGAATATATAGGCAGAGAGAAAATGGCAAGATAGTTCTAGGTAATTAAAATTTATAACTGATAAGCACAAATAGCGTGAGTAGAATGTTGACAAGCTGAATAATAAGTCTTTGCCGGTAATCATTTCATAGATCACTTGTTATTCAGCTGGTGACAGTTTACTCACATCATTTGTATTAACCAGTTGACGCTCTTGATTTCCTGTTAAGACTTGTTATGCAGCCTGTCTAATATTTAACTGACTAAGCTACCAGATTTGATGCAGATTGAAAGCACCCACTTCATTTGGGTAGCACTTACCACTACACAAGCATACACTGAATTGTAGACAGGTTAGCCATCTGACATAATCCCTTGGATGCCACATATTAACCACTGAAAAACAAAACACAATTCACTGTTTTTGCAAAAATTCAATATCTGCTACCTCTAATGTAAATTGATGTACAACATTAATAAGAAACCAGCATTTAAAAAGAACATATCTCAGGAATATTTCCTCCTATTTCTTGCTGGCAGAAGCAGACTTGGAATCTTGAATGCCTGTGAAGTGAATTCATAATGGACAACGAAGAGATGGCAGACCAGTTGAACAAACACTTAGGATCTGTCTTCACAAAGGTGGGCACAAACAACCTTCCGGATATGTTAGGGGACAGGAGGTCAAAAATGAAGGAGGAACTGAAGAAATTCTAAGGATGACAACTCTAGTTATTCAAGCTTTCCTCTTCGCTGCAATTTTCAAGCCCAGCAATATTGTTGCATATCTCCCCAGTACCTCATTAGCACAGAAGCGTTCACCTCAGTCAGCGCTCTAACCATGCAATGTCTGCTGTAGCATTATTTTTTGCCAAAGGACCTTTTTTTAACCAATAGGGTGATGGGTAGAATTCAACACCTCAAAGTCACGACAAGAACCCACATTTAACATTTAATAAGTATATAGATGAACGCTTGAAGTGCCTTGGCATTCAAAGCTATGGGCCAAGTGCTGGAAAATGGGATTCAAGTAGATCTGTGGTTGATGTCTGTCAAGGACGCAATGGGCTGAAGGGCCTCTCTCGGTGCTGTAAAACCATATTATTCTATGATTTGCTTCAGACCAATGATACCCATCCTGTAATGAGGTTACCAGAGTTGTACACAAAGTTCCAGCCTTGGCTCAGCCAGCACTTTATCCAAGCCCAGCATTTCATCCCTGGTATTCCACCTCTTGTCCAACAAATGAAAGTGCGTGGAAATCCTTAGACTCCTAAAGAATTGCTAGGAAATTGAAACTTTTGCCAGGGAATTCCTCTGTGTTTGGATTTCCTGAGAAAGACCCTTCAAGAGATTCTGGAGTGTTCTGATTGACTTCACAATAGTTACTCCAGGAAATGTTAGGGGATTAGAAACCTATTGTGAATCCTAGGTAGCTATTAAACTGAAACCCTGTCTCACCCCTCACTACTGCTCTCCTACCAGAAATTTGTGGAATGTCTACAAGTTGTTCTTTTGGAGCAAATTGTGGTAGGGCCCACTAGGAAACAGGCAATTCTGGATTTAGTAATGTGTAATGAGGCAGACTTGACTAGGCAGCCGAAGGTGAAGGAACCCCTAAAAGGCAGTGACCACAATATGACAGAATTCACTCTCCAGTTTGAGAGGGAGAAGATTGAATCAAATTAATGGTGTTAAAATAGAGTAAAGATAACAACTCATTGGAGTCTGGAAGAATGAGAGGCAACCTTTTTGAAACACACAAGATTCTTAGCGGACTTGACAAAAACGTTCCCTGCTGTGGGAGAGTCGAGGACCAGAGGACATAATCTCAGTATAAGGGGTCACACATTTAACAAGGAAGAATTTCTTCTCTGAGTGTTGTGATTATGTGAAATTCTTTACTGCAGAGAGCAGTAGAGACTGAGTTGTTAATTTCATAGAATCCCTACAGTGTGCAAACAGGCCCTTTGGCCCAACAAGTCCACACCGACCCTCCAAAGAGTATCCACCCAAACCCATTCAGCTACCCTATTACTCTGCATTAACCCCTGACTAATGCACCTAACCCTACACATCACTAAACACTATGAGTAATTTAGCATGACCAATTCACCTAAGCTGCACATTTTTGGAATATTAGTATATTTAAAGCTGCGATAGACAGATTTTTTAATTAGTAAGGGGATTAAGGATTATAGGAAAAATGCAGGAACGTGGCATTGAGGATTATCAGATCAGCCAGGATTTTGAGAGTGGCAGAATAGACTTGATGGGCTGGGGGTCCTACTACTGGTCTTAAGTCTTATGGTCTTATTTCATTGAAGCATATAAAAGCTCTGACAGGTTTGGACAGACTAGGTACAGGAATAATGTTTCCCCTGGCTGGGAGCTCCACAATAAGGGGCTATGGTCTCAGGACAGGTGGTTGGGGCATTTTGGACTGATATGAGGAAGACTGTCTTCACACAGGGGGTGGGTGAACCACACAGAAAACTGTGGATGCAAAATCACTGAATGTGTTTCAGAAACTACAGAAGGTTGTGCGCACAGCCTAGACCATCACAGAAGTCAACCTCCTGTCTATGGACTCCAGTTACATTTCTTGCTGCCGTGGAAAGGCTGCCGACATCATCAAAGACCCCTCCCAGCTCAGTAATGCTCACTTCCAACCTCTTCCGTCAGGCAAAGGAGATAGAAGCTTAAACACAGGCAGGTTCAAGAACAGCTTCTTCCCTGGCATTATTAGATTGCTGAATGGACTCTCTAATTTCAAATAATGTTGATCTTGCTTTGTGCACCTTCTGTGCAGCTGTAACCTTGCATGCCTCGCTGCAAGCACCTTATGATCTGTTTGTTATGATCTGCATGTACTGCTCGCAAAACAAAACTTTTCACTGAACTTAGGTACATGTGACCACAAACAATCAAATCAAATAGGTTTCAAGAGATTAATGATGTGAAGGGTTATGGGGAGAGAGCAGGAACATGGAGCTGAGATAGGAGATCAACTATGGTCATGTTGAATTGTGGAGCATACTTGATGGGCCGAATGGCCTACCACTCCTCCTATTTTCTATGTTTTCATGTTTCTATATAAAGTTATTACTTGGCTTGACAATGTAGCTGAAGGAAGGATGTTTCTGCTGGTTGGGTTTGCTGGAGCTGTGTCGAACTCGGGAAAAATGTATTAAAATAAAGGGTGGCCCTTTAGGAGTTATAATGTGCAGGTGCTGGTGTTGGACTGGGGTGGACAAAGTTAAAAATCACACAACTCCAGGTTATAGTGCAACAGGTTTATTTGGAAGTACAAGCTTTTAGAGCACTGATCCTTCTTTAGGTAGCTAGTGACTTGAGCCTAAATGATCTAGTCGAATAGAATTGAGCTTAAATGATAGAGTTGAATGGTAGACCTTGAGAGGTCACATAGCCTACTGCTGCTCCTATTTTCTTTGTTCCTGTGAAACAGTAACATACCATTCGGCCCTTCAAGCCTATTCTGCCAATGAGTAATATAATGGGTGATCTATATCCTAACTCTATAATGGCCTTGACCATATTCAATACCATTGCCTAAGAAAACTCTATCCATCTCAGTGGTATGATTTTCAATTGAAAGGCCTGAATATTCCAGATTTTGCTACCATTTGTGTGAAGAAGTGTGCTACAGGCAATCAGTCCTGAATGGCCAACTCTAGGTTCCAGGTTGTGTCCACTTGTTCTGGGCTGCTGAACCAGAGGAAATAATTAGAACCAGAGATACATAGAAATGATACAGCACAGAAGGGGACTTTTCAGCCCAAGTTATCTATACTGACCTAGATGCTCTTCCTAATCCCATCTTCCTGCACACAGCCCGTGGCCCTGCGGCCTACACCACTTAAAGTGCAGATCCACATCCTTTTTCAACTCAGGCAGCGAATTCCAGACACCCATCACCTTCTGAATGAAAATGCTTTACGTCACATGTCCTCTTATCCTTCAAAACCCTAGCTTGAATTTATGATTCCTAGTTTTTGACAGGTTACTCCTGTCTACTCTCTCTCTACCCCTCACAATTTTGTATATCACAATCCTGTCACCCCCTCAGCCTTTTCTGTTCTGAGGAAAACAACCCTAACCTCTCTAATCTCTCTTCATAGTTACAATTCTCCAGCCCTGGCGACATTTGAGTAAATCTCCTCTGCACTCTCCAGAGCAATTACTTCCTTTCTATAATGTGGTGTTCAGAACTACACACAATACTCCAGTTGTGGCCTTGCCGATGTCTTACACATTTCGGTCGTTATATCCTTACTTTTGCATTCTATACCACTGCCAGTGAAGGAGAACATACTGTACGCCTTCTTTACAATCTTATCTATCTGTATTGCTACCTTTAGAGACCTGTGCATTTGCACATCAATATATTCCACTTCATCTACCCCTCTCAATATATTGTGTATTCCCTTTTACTGTTTGACGTCCCTAAATACAATACCCCACACTTAGCAGAGTTGAACTCCATCTGCTAATTCCCTGCCCACTTCACGAACCTATCTATAATATTTTGGAGTTGTATCTATATTCTACATTATCTATTACATGGCCAATTTTTGCATATTTCCCAATCGTGCCCCAACATTCAAGTCCAAAGCAAACAGCAGGAGTCCCACACCAAACCCTGTGGGACACCATTTAAAACAGCTTTCAATTCACAAGGGCAGCCATCAACCATTATGCTTTGTGTCCTGCCATTAAGCCAACTTTGAACCCAATTCAACACATTACCCTGCATCCCATGGGATTTTAATTTTTTGACCAGTCTGCCGTGTGGGACCTTGTCAAATACTTTACTAAAATCCATGTAGACAACATCTACTGCACTACCCTCATCAATCCTCCTTGTCACTTCTTCAAAGAATTCAATCAAATTTGCAAGGCATGACCTTCCCTAAGCAAAGTCATGCTGACTACCTCTAACTAGTCCACGCCTTTCTAAGTGACAATTTATCCGGAATCTCATGATTGATTCTAACAATTTGCACACTACTGAAGTAAGACTAACTAACAACCTATGATTTTTTGGCATTTCTTTTGTACCCTTTTTAAAAAACATCACACCTACCCAAGTTTTATACATCACTGAACCTGACCTTGTGTTGACCATGCCTCTTACCCATGCAGGCCCATTCCCATGGTTCCTAATCCAAACTTCATCCCCTGAAGTAAACTGTCTTTCTCGCTTAGCGGGGTCTTGTGTCTGGCATTGGTAGTCCTGACGCTGCTTCCACCTCCCCCAAGATCTGGGAAGATCAGATTTAACCTGGTGCGTAGTCTTCTCTCCCTCAGTAACTCTGCTGGACCTATCCTTGTAGTTGCATGAGAGATGGCCCCATAATCAATAGGAGATGGGCAGTTTGGTATGGAGTGAAGCTGTAGGCAGTTTCTTTCAGCCTGCCTTCAAAGTTTGGACTGCTGTTTCTGCCAGATCACTGGATGATGGATGGTATGGAGCTGTCCTTGTATGACGAATATCATTAAACTTTCGGAAATACTGGTACTCCTTGCTGGTAAACGATGGCCCATTATATGTAACCAACACTTCCAGGAGTCTGGTTATTGCAAATGATGCATAAAGTTTTTTCTATTGTCATCCCTGTGATTGAACTCTATGCTCCTCCAGCTATTTTGAGTGGGTGTCTACAATGACTAAGAACATCGAGCCCATGAGATGACCCGCATAATCGATGTGTAACTGAGTCCACAATGTATTGGCCATTCCCACAAATGTTGGGGAGCTGCTGGACGTAATTTTTATTCTTGATGGCATTCTGGGTACTGCCCCACAAATGCATCCAATCGTATATGCATGTCATAGAGTCATAGAGATGTACAGCACGGAAACAGACCCTTCGGTCCAACCCGTCCATGCCGACCAGATATCCCAACCCAACCTAGTCCCACCTGCCAGCATCCGGCCCATATCCCTCCAAACCCTTCCTATTCTTATATCCATCCAGATGCCTTTTAAATGTTGCAATTGTACCAGCCTCCACCACTTCCTCTGGCAGCTCATTCCATACATATACACCCTCTGCACGAAGAAGTTGCCCCTTAGGTCTCTTTTATATCTTTCCTCTCTCACCCTAAACCTATGTTCTGGACTCCCCCACCCCAGAAAAGACACTTTGTCTATTTATCCTATCCATGCCCATCATGATTTTATAAACCTCTCTAAGATTATCCCTCAGCCTCTGATGCTCCAGGGAAAACAGCCCCAGCTTATTCAACCTTTCCCTATAGCTCAAATCCTCCAACTCTGCAAACATCCTTGTAAGTCTTTTCTGAACCCTTTCAAGTTTCATAACATCCTTCCGATAGGAAGACCAGAATTGCACACAATATTCCAACAGTGGCCTAACCAACGTCCGGTACAGTCGCAACATGACCTCCCAACTTCTGACCATCAGGCATTTCTTCATTTTGGAAACTCCTGGATGACCCTGGGGTGGAGTTCAGCCAGTATCTGGCAATGACCTTTACTCGGTGCAATCACTCTTGCTTACCATAATATGCCTTCCCCTACTGTGAGCTGGTATTTCCGGATCCAAAAAGGTTTTGATTCTGGTTGTCATGGCCCTTTTGTTTCTCCCATCAGCACCAGCTGTTTCAGTTTTGCCAGGGCCAGATCTTTCTGCATCCAAAGTCTGATATTTGTCATCTGCGACCGGATGTGTGTCCAGAAAATTTAAAACTGTTCCGGATTCTTACAGTGGTCGTATCACCGGTGGTGTATGTGTCAGCGGGAGGCGACACATGTGTTACTTGGCCTCATAGACGGTGTTCCAATTTGCAATTATTCACACTTCGCATTAGAGCCTATGCTGAATTCATCCTGAAGCTATGGGCTGCACTGTTTGTCTTCTATGAGTAGGCCTTAGTAGTAAAGGTATCGATGGAACCTCCTGACTCCAAGTATTACCATCAAACCTTTCTTCTCTCTCTGGCCATATTTACATTCTGCATGTCATGATTGTACACACTATTGGGCATTGGGCTATCTATGAGCTATTACTTCCCCGAAGCCATACAGGGAGGCATCGCATGTCAGTACCAGACCTCGCTTGGATCATTGTGTGCCAGCACCTTAGAGGATGATAACTATTCCTTCACTTCACACTCCTGTTTATACCTGTTGGCCAGCTCACCCTGATCGGACCAGATTAACAGCCCCAAACAAGGAACTGATATTCTATGAGGTCCACCTGGCTGACCTCTTTACAATCACTACACTTTGCAACATCTCTTTATCTTCTCGAAAGATTTACAAACCTAATTTATGCAATATTTTCTCATAAGTTAACTCTTTTGGTATATGTAACATTCAGAAGAATCCATGTTGTGACCACTTTTTAGTTCAATATCGATAGATTGTGGCAAGCAGGACTGGATGCATCTCAAATGGGATCTGGAGATTTAAGAAACTGACATTTTTTCCAACTCTCTCTATACTTACTCACTTGAGATAGAGCTCAACATTCTCATAATGTTTTGGAGCTGTCTGCAAATTTTATTATTTCTCTACTTTAACTCTTAAATTTCTCTCAACTTGCATAGTTCCTAGCTTCTCCTCATTTAGGAAGTATCTTTTGCACTATTTACTCTGTCACCAAACTTGGCATTAGCAGCAAATTTTGTTGTATAGCTTGCCATTCTTTATTCTAACTCAATTATTGACCGTGAAAAGTCGAGGTCTGTATACAGACGCCATTCAACAAATTAGCAATTAGACAACATACTCATGATTCCAAATCTGGGTTTCCAACCTTCAGATTAATTCCACATATACATATTCATAGGTTTATTCCAAATCCACAATCTCTCATTTTTGTCAACAGTCTCCGAAGCAGACTCATATTGCATGGCTTCTGGAAGCTCATATACATAAGATTGACTAATTAGTTATATTTTATTGTTAAATTCTTTTTAATAATCCAACTAGGTTAATTTGATATGACTTATTTGTTCCAAATTGAAGTTCATAGTTGTCTAAGTTTTAATCTGTCCTTAATAGCACGGTCCAATAATGTCCTAAAAATTACTGTAAAATAACATCTCTAACTTTGTTATACTATTTAGGAAGGGCAGGCGAGATAAATGGTACTGGCAATTTTCCAGTCCAAGAAGATAATTTCTGAGCCAAAACAGTACTGAAAGATCCTAACCAGATAAGATGCAGCTTCCTGACGGCCTGAAGTAAAATCGATGAAATCCTGGACATTTGTCTAATTTTTCAGTGAAATGTTCTTAGCAGCCAGGTAGCAAAGATAGGAGTACCTATCTATTCTTCCCAGTTGACATGGCTTCACTTCAATTCTTTGTTGCAATATATTTTAGAGAAAATCACCAATATTATTAGGCAGTTGTCCACTAAAATGCTGGAGTTCCAACAAAGTATAAAACTAATTTATAGCTACAAGAAGAACTAGTTAATTATTAATAGTTAAAGAAATACTGTATAGTCAAATGATAAAAAAAGCTACAAACCTCTGTCTTATGTCAGTCAGGTTTGCAAAAATAGCTGGGTTTCAGAAGTCATGAAACGATCTCAAAAGCTTATTCCAAAACGACCAGTTCCTAGTTTGGGAATTCTGTGTTTAACCAATAGGAGGCTGTGTACAACTATCAATCAACACAAGCTATAGTTTAGTGGCACCTCCCATAACTGGCTGAGATTGAGGCTTTTTAAAAAAAGTGGCGGAGCCCTGGCAGCAGCTTCATTATTTCCAGTAACAGCTGTGTTTTTTTCCATCAATAGCTATACGTTATCATTATTTCTGGGAAGAAATATTGCTGTAGTTTCCCTTTTGGTAATTCCTTTTAGTTGTCAGGGCACGTACCTCACAATTAAACATACCATAAGAAAGCAGAGTGTAGGTTTTCTAATAACATATAGTGCTTTTGTAACATGATAGCAATGCAATATTTTTAATATTGTAACAGTTGGTGGTTCGTGAATCATAATGCAGCATTTTTTGTGAGCTAAACTGAATGTAAATCAAATCAATGTGATTTAGCATGTTCTAAATTACAACAGAATGGGCACTGTTGTTTTTGTATTATATACTCCATCCTATTTAAAAATATGACAAGGAATTTCTTCTTTGCAATTTTCTTTCACAGAGAGCTCTATTGGCTGGGTGATTGATTGACAGGAAGTCAAGGGTTAAAAGTGAGGAAGGTGGCCAAGTGAAGGTAAGGCCACAATCAGATCATCCATGATCTTATTAAATGGCAGACCAGATGAGAGGGGCCAAATGGTGTTCTCCTGTTCATAGTCTTTATGATCCTGTGTAAGATTTATTTAGCTTCGTGGCTTAATAACCTGGCAAGGTTATTTTTAAATTACATTTCGATCTGGGAAGCTAAACCATGAACACACATGCTAACATAAAGTTTAAAATAGTAAAGCCTGACCAGATGCAGAAAGTTAGTTAAAGGGGAAGCCTAGTATTAAATTACATCAAAATGGCACAATCTATCCTGTCATTTCATCACGGTCAGGTTTATACAGGCAAGAGTTATTTTTTGTTTACAACAGTCTTCCTTCTTTCTTGGAGCTTTGCTTCATAATAAGAGTGCATACGAAAAACCAAAAAGTTCAGAATTCATTAATGACCCAAGATAGTGGGTCATTAATGAATGAGCCTGGGAAAAATGTACATGCTCTCTTACTGCTCTTGATAAATATATTACATTTGGGAAAAAGTATGCTTTTTCTTACCACTTTGAGAGTGTGTCTCAATTAAATAACTTAGCAGTGAGTTTAGGAATTTATAACTTATTTCTTATCTTGATTTATACCAAATTAAATACAATGTCACACACATTCAGTCTCACATGCACACCCATATACACAGATGTAAAGTAATTCAGGGTAGAATTTTATAGGGGCATGAGCGATATGGGCAATAGCAAGATTTGTGGCAGAATCAGACAAGGAGGCCAGCAAGGTTGATCTTGATGTCTGGAGTATCTTGATGCTCTGTATTTTACATTTTTGAGTTTCTCACTAGGCAGAGGTGAGTTGACAATTTAGAAAAAAGAACAGAACAGCTCAAGAACAGGGCCTTCGGCCCACCAGGACTCTGCCAACACATGATGCCTTTCTAAACTAAAAACCTTTTGCATCTGTGCTGTCCTTTTCCCTCTATTCCCTGCCTATTCATGTATCTGTCAAAATGTCTCTTAAATGTTGCTATTGTTTCCCCGCTCCACTATCTCCTCTGGCAGCACATTCTGGGTACTTACCACACTCTGTAAAAAAACTTGCCTCATGTATCCCCTTTTACCCTAAACCTATGCCCCCAATAATTGACATTACTACCCTGGGAAAAAGACTTTGACTCTCGATTGTATCCATGCTTCTCATAATTTTATAAGCTTCTATCAGCCCTTATCCTGCAAGGTTCAAGTGAAAACAAACTGAGTTTATCCAATCTCTTCTCATAACTAAAACCCTCCAAGCCAGGCAACGTCTTGGTATATATTTTCTATACTTTCTATAAAGCTTCCACATCCTTCTGGTAGTGTGGTGACCAGAACTGTGCCCAATATTCCAAATATGGCCTCACTAAAGTACAATACAGCTGCAAAATGACTTGCCAGCTTTTATATTCTATTCCCTGACTGATGAAGGCAAACATGCCATAAATCTTGTTGACCACCTTATTCATTTGTGATGCTACTTTCAGTGAACTGTAGACTTATACACCTGGATCCCTCTGTATATTGATGCAGATAAGGGTTCTGCCATTTGCTGTGTATTTCCCTCCTGCATTAGATCTCCTAAAATGCATCATCTCACATCTACCTGGATTAACCTCCATCTGCCATTTCTCCACCCATATCTACAATCCAGCTCTATCCTGCTGTATCCACTGACAATCTTCCTCACTATGTGCAGCTCCCCCAATCTTTGTGTCACCCCCAAATATTTAAGGGGATTATTGCTTGTTAAACACTTTAGCAACTCACCTCATTAATATTCAGCTTCTGATCTTATCAAATGCACCAAACAAGCTGGACGCAGAAAATCTGACATAGAAATCAGGTTGGGTACCTACTGAATTCAACTGTGCTTGCAGGATGGATCTCCACGTTGGGTACTGGGCATCAACATCTCAGGGCACACTCTATGGGCACCAGCCACATATTTCACATCCATGGATATTGGTATCTGACATGGGCTTTGCCTCTAACAACCTTCATGACACATCTCCAATATATTACAATTAGGCACTATGGTGCTGCACTGGCAACTTTCGTTGTAATGTTGCAGCAATGATGCTTTGTGCTTAAGAACATACACCCATCTCTTGCATAGGACCAGGCTGTTTCCCCAGGCTCTTCACTTGCTGTCATATTGCTCACTGAGTCTGACCATATCTGGATGCTCATAGCGTCCCTGCCTGCAATATTTTGCTTTGTCATTTTTACACTTAGCCAGAGATTTGGGTCCATATTACTGCTGGCCTATGTTGCTGTTTAATGCAGCCAAAAGGGATTAAGCTTATTATAGTTGTCAACAGGTCTCAGTCAAATCAAGGGGATCATTTTTGCTCAGGAGATCCTGGCTCAATAAGCCAAGAGCAGCCTTTGATACCAACCCAGGGGCTTGGACATATTCAGTCAGCCTCTTGGGGGCTGTTCAAATCTGGATGTTCGCCACATAAGAGATGGAGGGCAGAATCTTGATTTTTCCTGCCCTATTGAGGTGTTTTACCTCCTGGAATGAGATCGTGCCAGGTATTAAGGGCAATGATAATGAAAAATAACAGCTGTTATTTTTGATATGGGTGAGAAGATGTCTTGAGCGAGTGATAGGGCAGCACAGAGGGCATATAGAGTTAGTAGTGCTGTGGGTTGGAGAGAGTGAGAGAATATGTTGATTGCAAGAGCGAAAGTGGCAGTTGGAAGTGGGTACAGTGGCAGAGAGAGAGTGAGTGTGAGGCATTGGATAGAAGCTGGTGATACTTACACTGTCAGAGTGGAGAAGGTTATTGAACTTATTTCTACAATGCTGGGCATTCCGTCAGGTGGCTGAGACTACTCTAACCTATCTGGCAACCCCATGTCTGGCACCGGGGAAAGATGAAATCCTGTATCTCTGCTTTGACAAAACCCTGCTTATGTCAAAGGAAATCTCATTACTGTTAAGCTTAGTACAAGAGTGAGTGTCTGAGACTACACAGGTTGGCAGAAATGTTCCCTCAATCATGAACTGTTTGAATCAACAATTTCCCATGGAGTGCCATTGGGTATCTTTTCTTACACTGGTAGCTTTGCGGCAATAACATCTTTCAATGAGTAGCCATTCATTCTTAGCTGCTCTGTAACTGTGTCCCATCAACAGTGAGGAACATTCCGATGACAGAAATTTAAGAGAAGTTAGAGATGAGGTGAAAATAATTAATCTTTAACTTAAATGGTGAATCATAGAACATAGAACATAGAACATAGAACATAGAACAATACAGCGCAGTACAGGCCCTTCGGCCCTCGATGTTGCGCCGATCAAAGCCCACCTAACCTACACTAACCCACTATCCTCCATATACCTATCCAATGCCCGCTTAAATACCCATAAAGAGGGAGAGTCCACTACTGCTACTGGCAGGGCATTCCATGATCTTACGACTCGCTGAGTGAAGAACCTACCCCTAACATCAGTCCTATATCTACCCCCCCTTAATTTAAAGCTATGCCCCCTTGTAATAGCTGACTCCATACGTGGAAAAAGGTTCTCACTGTCAACCCTATCTAACCCCCTAATCATCTTGTACACCTCTATCAAATCACCCCTAAACCTTCTTTTCTCCAAAGAAAACAACCCCAAGTGCCTCAGCCTTTCCTCATAGGATCTTCCTACCATACCAGGCAACATCCTGGTAAACTTCCTCTGCACCCGTTCCAGTGCCTCCACACCCTTCCTATAGTATGGCGACCAAAACTGCACACAATATTCCAGAAGCGGCCGCACCAGAGTCTTATACAACTGCAGCATGACCTCAGGACTCCGGAACTCAATTCCTCTACCAATAAAAGCCAGTACGCCATATGCCTTCTTCACTGCACTATTTACCTGGGTGGCAACTTTCAGAGATCTGTGTACATGGACACCAAGATCCCTCTGCTCTTCCACACTACCAAGTAGTCTACCATTAGCCCAGTAATCCATCTTTTTATTACTCTTACCAAAGTGAATCACTTCACACTTAGCTACATTGAACTCCATTTGCCACCTTTCTGCCCAGCTCTGCAGCTTCTCTATATCCCGCTGTAACCTGCCATATCCTTCCTCACTGTCTACAACTCCTCCGACTTTCGTATCATCCGCAAACTTGCTCACCCAACCTTCTAACCCTTCCTCCAGGTCATTTATAAAAATGACAAACAGCAATGGTCCCAAAACAGATCCTTGCGGAACACCACTAGTGACGGCACTCCAAGATGAATCTTTGCCATCAACTACTACCCTCTGTCTTCTTCCAGAGAGCCAATTCCTAATCCAAACCTCCAACTCACCCTCAATGCCATATCTCTGTATTTTCTGCAGTAGCCTACCATGGGGGACCTTATCAAACGCCTTACTAAAATCCATATATACCACATCTACCGCTTTCCCCTCATCTACCTCCTTCGTCACCTTCTCAAAGAATTCAATAAGGTTTGTGAGGCACGACCTGCCCTTCACAAAACCATGCTGACTATCCTTGATCACATCATTCTTATCCAGATGTGCATAAATCCTATCCCTTATAATTCTCTCTAAGACTTTGCCCACAACAGAAGTGAGACTCACTGGCCTATAGTTACTAGGATTATCCCTACTCCCCTTCTTGAACAAGGGAACCACGTTTGCTAGCCTCCAGTCCTCTGGCACTACTCCTGTAGACAAAGAGGACACAAAAATCAAGGCCAATGGCTCTGCAATCTCCTCCCTTGCTTCCCAGAGAATCCTAGGATAAATGCAATCAGGCCCAGGGGACTTATCTATTTTCACCCTTGCCAGAATTTCCAACACCTCTTCTCTACATATCTCAAAGCCATCCATTCTACTTATTCGTGCCTCAGTATTCATATCGACAATACAGCCTGGTGAACAATGTATAATAGGAATCCGGGTGCTCTGCTTTCCTCCCACAGTCCAAAGCTGTGCAGGTTGGGTGAATTGGCCAAGCTAAGTCACCCATAGTGTTCAGGGATGTGTAGGTTAGTTGCATTAATCAGGGGAAATGTAGAGTAATAGGGTAGGGGTGGATACTCTTCGGAGGGTTAGTGTGGACTTGTTGGGTGAAAGGGCCTGTTTCCACACTGGAGGAATTCTAATTCTAATTCTAAGAAAATGTTGATGTCAGAGGATAAAGCTGCACAGGATCAAGAGGAATGTTTCAATTCATCGCCTCCCAAGGAAAATAAGCAGCAGTAGTAAGAGACATACGTTAACAGCATCCTGAAGCAGTGTAACTGAGGATGTGAACATGGGTTCAACAATAAGATACCCATAGAGGCCAAATGGAGATGGACAAGTTGAAATGAAGAGTTTACATAACTCAACAGAGATGTATAAACAGATTAAGAATAAAGAAATGCCAACACAGATTGACTGGGCTGCAGACGACTTCATGAGAAAGCATTGATGGGGGAATGACCAACATCCACAGATCTAGAATACATCCTGGTCCAAAATCCAGGATAATGTAAAAACTAAAATACTTGTTTCAACCAAGCAGCTATCTTTGTGTTAATTCAATCCTGGGATATAGGTGTCACTGGTTGAACCAGCATTTATTACCCATTCTCAGTTGCCCTTGGGAAGTAGTGAAAGTGGCTTTCTTGAACCATTGCAAGCTACTTGATGTAGGTGCACCTGTCATGCTATTAGGGAGAGATTTCTAGAATTATGACCCAGTAACCACTGAATGTGGTATTACCTAGTCAAGAAAGTGAGTGACTTGGAAGTGATCTTCAGTGGAGTGCTCTCATGTATCTGCTGCCCTTGTCCTTCTAAATGATTGTGGATTTGGAAGGTGTTATTTAGAAAGCACTGGAGAAATTCTGCTTTGCATCTCATGGATGGGTACACAGTGCTGCCGCTCTAAATCAGTGGTGGAAAGAGTGAATGTTTGTGGATGTGGGTCAATCAAGTGGGCTGCTTTGTCCTGGATGGTGTCAAGATTCTTTAGTGCTTTTGGAGCTGCAGAATGTTGATAGTTGGGGATTCAGTGATTATAAAGCCATTGAATATCAAGGGACGAAGGAAGATCAGCAACAGAATCGAGATCAACAATCCTCAAGCTAAAGACCTTTCAAGTCCAAAAAGAATGCATTCTAAAAGAAGTGTAAAAAATCTAAACTGTCTGAATTTGTGAAGTCAGAGATTCACGGAGATTCAGGGATTGATAAATGTAATTATATACATAAATGTATAAATGTTAATGATGGGGGAGAAAAGATGTTGAATATGATATAATATAAATCAGAAGTGCTGGAAGAACTCAACAGATCTAGCTGCATCTGTCCACAGAGAAACAAAGCTAATGCTTCAAGTCCAATATATTTCTCCTAATTGTTCAGAAATAGGTAATTTTGAAGACCACATAAGACTGCCCACTGTGATGATGGTATAAGGGCTTGGGTGGGCTAAGACAGAGCACCTTAGGATCTAGTGGACTGAAGTTCACAGGTCTCTGCATAATCTTAGTAACAATTCCTTGATTGTTATTATGCAACAAGCTACATCTTGCTTAAGGCAAGAGATTCTAAGCTCCTACCTTGCTATGTTATTTTCCTCCACCTCTGTAAACCAATTGGGCCCTTAGATCAAGTAAGGGAAGCATATACAGGTAGTGTTTGGCTTTGCAACACCTATCGCAATGCTAAATCTTTACTAAACTCTGGTTCAAATTCAATTGGGTATTATATCCACAATTGTAGGCACCTCGCTTTGAGAAAGGTAGGAAGTTTTGAAGAGAGTATTCAGAAAAGATTTATGAAAATGGTCCCAGATCCAGTTGCTTGAACAGAACATAAAACATAGAACAATACAGCGCAGAACAGGCCCTTCAGCCCTCGATATTGCACCAACCTGTGAACTATTTTCAGCTCATTCCCCTACAATATCCCATCATCATCCATGTGCTTATCCAAGGATTGTTTAAATCTCTCTAATGTGGCTGAGTTAACTACATTGGCAGGTAAGGCATTCCATGCCCTTACCACTCTCTGAGTAAAGAATGTGCCTCTGACATCTGTCTTAAATCTATCACCCCTCAATTTGTAGTTACGCCCCCTCATACAAGCTGACGTCATCACTCTAGGAAAAAGACTTTCACTGTCTACCCTATCTAATCATCTGATCATTTTGTATGTCTCTATCAAATCCCCGCTTAGACTTCTTCTTTCCAATGAGAATAGACCTAAACCTCTCAGCCTTTCCTCGTAAGACCTTCCCTCCAGACCAGGCAACATCCTGGTAAGTCTCCTCTGCACCTTTTCCAATGTTTCCACATCCTTCCTGAAATATGGCGACCAGAACTGTACACAATATTCCAAATGTGGCTGCACTAGCGTTTTGTACAGTTGCAACGTGATATTGTGGCTCTGGAACCCAATCCCTCTATCAATAAAACCTAACACACCGTATGCCTTCTTAACAGCACTATTAACCTGGGTGGCAACTTTCAGGGATCTATGTACATGGACTCCAAGATCCCTCTGCACATCCACACTACCAAGAATCTTTCCATTGACCCAGTACTCTGCCTTCCTCTTATTCTTCCCAAAGTGCAACACCTCACATTTAGCTGGATAACTCCGTTTGCCACCTCTCAGCCCAATTCTGCAGTTTATCCAAGTCCCCCTGCAACCTGTAACATTCTTCCAAACTGTCCACTACTCCATCGACTTTAGTGTCATTTGCAAATTTACTAATGCCTGCGTCTAAGTCATTTATAAAAATGACAAACAGCAGTGGTCCCAAAACAGATCCTTGTGACACACCATTAGTAACCGGACTCCAGGCTGAATATTTTCCATCAACCACCACTTGCTGCCTTCTTTCAGAAAGCCAGTTTCTAATCCAAACTGCTAAATCACCCTCAATTCCATGCCTCTGCATTTTCTCCAACAGCCTACCATGTAAAACCTTATCAAGGGCTTTACTGAAGTCCATGTATACCACGTCAACTGCCCTACCCTCATCTACATGCTTGGTCACCTTCTCTAAAAACTCAATGAGGTTTGTGAGACACGACTTGCCCTTGACGAAACCATGTTGACGATCTAAAATCAATTGTTGCTTGCTAGATGATGATAAATCCTATCTTTTATAATCTTTTCCTACAACAGAAGTAAGGCTCACTGGTCTATAATTACCTGAGTCATTTCTACTGCCCTTCTTTAACAAGGGCACAACATTTGCAATCCTCCAGTCCTCTGGTACTTAACCTGTAGACAATGACGACTCAAATATCAAAGCCAAAGGCTCTGCTATCTCCTCCCTAGCTTCCCAGAGAATCCTCGGATAAATCCCATCCAGCTCAGGGGACTTGTCTACTTTCACTCCTTCTAGAATTGATGACACCTGTTCGGAACTAACCTCGATCCTTTCTAGTCTAATATCTCGTACCTCATTCTTCTCCTCTACAATATTCACCCTTTCCTGAGTGAAAACCGATGAGAAATGTTCATTTAGTACCTCTCCGATCTCCACAGGGTCCACACTCATCTTCCCACTTCTGTCTTTGGCTGGCCCTATTCCTACCTTAGTCATCCTTTTATTCCTCACCTACCTATAGAAAGCTTTAGGGTTCTCCTTTATTCTATTTGCTAAAGACTGTGTGTGTTCTCTCTTTGCTCTTCTTAACTCTCTCTTTAAATCCTTCCTAGCTGATCTGTAACTCTCCATTTTGCCTCATCAACACATAAGCCTCTTTCTTCTGCTTAACAAGAGATGCAATTTCTGTAGTAAACCACTGTTCCCTTGCCTTATCACTTCCTCCTTGCCTGACATACCTATCAAGGACATGCAATAGATGGGTAAAGCTAACATTGTTCTCTTCAGTGAAGAGAATATGAAGAATGAATTTGATAGAGGTATTCAAATATGAGAAGTCTGCTCAAAGTAGATAAGGGGAAACTGCTGTCATTGGTAGCAGGGTCAAGATTGAGAGGACTGAAAAGAAACAACAATGACAAGATGAGAAAACATTTTGTGCAGTTAATAGGACATAGAATACACTACCTCAGAGTATGGTGGAGGCAGGTTCAGTTGGCTTGCAAAAGAGATCTGGATAATTACCTGAAAAGAAAATAATTGAAGAGCTATTGAGAAAAGTCAGGAAGTGGAGCTCATTGAGTAGCACAGACATGGGACAAATGGCCTCCTTCTGGCTTGAAACTGTTCAGTGGTTTTATAAGGTTAGAAGTCACATGACACCAGGTTATAGTACAATAGGTTTATCTGAAATCATAAGCTTTTGGAGCGCTGTTCCTTCTTTAGGTGAAAAACACCTAGATATTTTCCATTGCTTATTCAGGGAGCCTCGGACAAATTACAATATCCAAACTACTGGCTATCTTGAAACCAGGTATCTGAGATTAGAATGGGAATAAACCCAGAATCTTAATCATTTGTTTAGCTTAGAAACAAACCCAACAGCATATGTAGCAATGAACATTAGGAGTAAGCAGCTTTAATGGAATCTATGGAAATTTATGTCTTGATTCTGGTTACTCATAACACGTGTAACAGGAGAAGGTTACAAAAATGTTTATGTTGCCCTCTGCCAAACTGCCATTAAGTAATTTTGTTAAAATGTCTTTCAGTTCCAGTAAATTAGGCCACAACACATGAATGTCTAGATTGACATTCTTTTCCACTTACTGTAAACATTACAACAGCATCTGATTGTATATGTTCAAGATTTTCCAGCAAACAAAAGCCAGAAAAATACTCCATTGAAGGTCTAGCCTTTGCAGCACCAACAGATTCAATCTGTCCCAATATAACTTCAACTTAAGTCTGAGCCAAGAAAAAGCAGGCACATAAAATTCTCTCAGATTATTTATAACTACTGCAAAAATTATAAATAACTGAGGTAAGGAATAAAAAACTGTGGTTTCATTAGCAAAATCCACAAGATTTTGTTTCTTTATTTCATGTTGGTATGGAAATGTTTTCCCTTAGTAGTTGAATTGGAAGCTGAAAAACCAAGCAAAATAGTGTATGTGTCTACAACAATTCAGCCTTATGTCATGTAAATGGCCCAAGGCCGTTCACTGAAGTGAAATGTGCTGTGAGCACTGACAGGAGCACTGACTACTGGAAACAGGGTCAGAGAGATAAATTAGAGAAGATTTCTGAAATCTTGCAGTAAAGCAATAAGGTCAAAGCTATGACTTGGAGATGCCGGTGTTGGACTGGGGTGTACAAAGTTAAAAATCACACAACACCAGGTTATAGTCCAACAGGTTTAATTGGAAGCACTAGCTTTCGGAGCGCCACTCCTTCATCAGGTGGTTGTGGAGGACACAATTGTAAGGCACAGAATTTATAGCAAAAGTTTACAGTGTGATGTAACTGAAATTATACATTGAAAACTACCTTGATTGTTTGTTGAGTCTTTCATCTGTTCGAATACCATGATAGTTTCACTTCATTCATGTGTAAATCACAAAACCTTTTTTAAAAGTTGCATTATCGGGTTAACTGGAGGTCCAGAAAGTGGGCTGAGACTGCTAGATGGGGTACTGCTAATGTTGGAGTGGAAGGAGGTAAGATACATAGGGGGCTTGGAAGATTGAAGAACTAGGATTGAGGGCTGCAGAAGTTAGAAAAGTGTGGATATGCAGAAATTTGTGAATAAAAATATGAATTTTTAATTCAAAATATGAGAGATGGGAAGTCATTGGTGATTGGAAAGCTGGGTGATTGGGATTTAGAAATGAATGTGGGAGATGGAGTTTTGTGAGGTTTACACCTGTGTTAAGTGGTTACAAAGGCTAGTAAAGAGAACACTGGAGACGTTAAGTCTCAAGGTCAGAAAACACTCAGATTTCCAGTGTGTTGTGGGAGATATAATATTCTATAAGGGTCTAAAAGAGTCAGTACTGAGGAGTTCTTTAAGCAACACTTGGTGGAAGAGCACTTTAGTTTCTATAACAAGATCTATCATATCAGTGTAACTTATACTTCATTGCTTATCTTCATCGTACTAAATCTTGTTTAAAATAAGAGTTTTGATAAGCAATTAGCTTTCCTCTCTTATGCAAGATGGAGCAGTTCCTTACCCTGACAGAAGATAGTGGTAGCAGAACAGTCTGTGCTCTGGATCAGTAAAACAGCGGAACCAACAAGTAACAAACCATCTTTAGCCTCGATCTGATCAGAATCAGGTTAGAGCACTGCTGGATGGCAGTGGTGTCAATGCCATTCTGATTAACCAGCAGGTTGAAGAAGAAACCACCAAATACTGTTACACTAGTAATGTTTGTGATTACTTTTGGACAGTTTGGCTCAATCTTATAGAAGACCAGGACAAATCTGGCACCAACATCCTGGACAATGCAACAAATGTTATTTGTTTTTCTCACAATCTCCATCAGACACCAGCAGCTAAATATAGAAATGGGAGAGGCACCCATCTCTGTTACTCATGAATTATGTCAATGATTTGGGAGGAAGTGGACAGAGATTAATCCAAGCAAGTTATTGAGTGGAATGAAATAATTGGAGGGGAAGGATGGTGAGCAGTAATTAGATGACTTTATCAGTGTATCAGATCATCTGACACTGGGATCTAATGGAAGAACGTCAATCCACCTTGCTTAAAGAACTCCTCAGCCTTGCATCTGTATGTGGTGTTGCATAAAGTAGTAGTTGCGAAAAGCATTAATCTGGGAGTTAAACTGAATCTCTGCCTCTCTGATATATAGCTCAGCCACTCAGGTAGTCTTAAGGGGTCTAGAAGAGTTCTGGGTAATTGTAGTTAGAGGTGGTCAAGTCTTCTACTCTTCAAGTTACTGTCTGAATAGTGTTTCTATCTATTAAGTTGTAATAAACTTTATCTTGTGAATTAAGATAAGTTCCACTTCTGCAGTGCTTATTCATGGCTCATTCTTCACCACTAACGAGTAGAAAGTCCTAAAACCAAAGTACAAAGAAGGATTGGTGACAAAATTCCAACTAATTCTCTTCCCCACACAATGGATTGGAGGCAATGTAATTGAAAATTATGGTGGCACAACTGAGAGCCCAGCAACATTATACGTTATGAAGGAGGGTCACTGGACTTGAAACATTAACTCTGTTTCTCTCTCCACATATGCTGCCAGACCTGCTGAGATTTGCCAGCAATTTCTGTTTTTGTAACATCACAGCTATGATCATCTCACTGAATGTCTTTGATTAAAAATCCATCTTAAAAGGCAGGCAGCCAACATTGTCCTTTAAACTACTTCCACTGAAATAATGAGAACCAGTCAATTAACTTCTGGAAAATCTATTAGTATTTTCTTAATTTCTCAGACACTTTGCCCACATCTTCCAGCCTCTGGTTGGTCAGAGTCAAGACATTCCCTGAAAGATGCACGCAGGTTCTCTCCGAAGACCCAACCAACAAATTATGAGGTGATTATTTGGAAAGTTTGAACTTTTGATGGGCAAGTACCCAATGTGTGGAACTCTACCACAAAGTTCCCAAATCTAAGGTAGCGACTTCAGGTGATTTTGTATTGTTTACCCGAATTGATAGCTAGGAAACTAGCTTTAACTCCTCAACAATAAAACTGACCAGCCTCCACATCACTCTCACTGACACCACAATCACTCCAGGCCCATCAACTCCCTGACCCCCTAACATCCCCTAATCCAATCTGACTGGACGCCAAGCTACCTATCTGTGCACCCACTCTGCCACCTTTTCCGCCCTGCTCATCTTGCCATCTTACCCTTTTGCCACTCAACCCACCTTACCAGTCTCTCCTTTCTCTACTACAACAAACATCCCATTAAACAGTAAGACATAGGAGCAGAAAAAGGCCATTTAACCCACTGTGTCCATGCCATCGTTCAATGAGATCATGGGTGGTCAGATAATTCTCAACTCTACTTTCTTGCCTATTCCCCTGCTCACTTAATTGATCTCAAACTTAGTCACTAACACATTAAAAAATTGCTTGAGTGGGTTAGGAAATTAGTAAATTTTATCACAATATGGCAATCGCTGCTTTAAGAAGGAAGCTTTTCAAATGTCCTCCGGTGGGAGGATTCAGTTGGATTAAAGATACACTCTGCCTTTGAGGCCCTCAGCATCAAATGTTGGACCCGAAATTCAGAGGACAGAAGGAGGGTAAAAGCGTGTATGTGAGAGCAGTGATGGTGATTGCTGCTCTTGGAAGATTTTGCCATTGGCTCTGCATCTAGAAAGTACAAAAGAAGTCAGCTAACTTTCCAGAATCCATTTTGTGACAGTTATTATGGTTATACATGTTATTTCATGTTGCCTTCAGACTTTACAGACATGACTGTAACAGTGTTCCAACAGCTATACCAGTCACGTTAACTTGTACCACATTTTGGGATGATGTATACTAATTTATTTTAATAGTTAGCTGTAAGGAAATCACCTACATGTACTTACAACAGCCAGTGGCAGCCTATGCTTTCAATGTTAAGCTGGGAGAAACATGCCTGAATATGCAATTGCTGTCATTCATCCGTATCCACGAGGGTTCCATTCCTGAAACCCCATGCAAAAGATGAAATTTGAGAATGTGGGCATTGTTAAAAAAAAGATTGAAAATTGTGGGCATTGATTTTTGTTGATACTTACTTTTTGGCATGGATGGGCGAATTTGCAACTTGTGATTTTGCAGATACAGAGGATTTCCTGTAACAGAAACAGAAATTATTGGTGAAATTCAATAAGTCTGGCAGCAACTTTGGGGAGAAAGCAGAGTTAATGTTTCGAGTCCAGTGAGTCTTCACCAGAACTCGAAGAACCCAACATCTACAATTCTTTGTTCTATTTTAGATGCAACTAACAGAACTGGCCCTTACATGAATCCAGTCATAAAATCTCGACCTTGGTATTTAGTCATTGCCCAAGTTTGCTTTTTGAAATGGAAAGCAGCAGAGAAGTTTGAAACAAAAAATAGCTTCCATGCTTGTGATTAAGATTGAAAGGCTTTATTCTGCTTAAGGCATTTTGCATATTACTTTGCTATTTCATGTCTATACCTGCTTAAATCTAAGCAAGCGTTATTCTATCAGTGATGGTAATTCGGGTGATATGACTGAGACATTTCAAAACTCTGTTCAGTCATTAAATTGCACAACATGTTGCATTTTCAACTTGGCAGCTACAGTGTATCTTGTGCAAAGGTAACCAGTGTTGAATATTTAGGGAGGAAAAGTGCAATAACAAAAACAAAATACTTTAAGAGTACAGAAATAATTTCTCGGAAGGACCTTCCAATGCAGTACATATTTTACACTTGTAATTAAAGTGTGAAATTAGTTTTTGGTGATAGTACAATAAAGGACAACAGAGAATCCAAAATGGCTCAGTAAATGCATGGCAAACTTTTTTATTAAACATATTTTAATTTAAAAATAGACTTTTTGATATTGCAACAAATGCAAAGCAATACAATTCAAAACAGTACAAACAAAGAACAAAAAAAACTGCACTCATGTTCAAATGTATCAATCTTTCTATTTACAAAAAAACCAACCAACTAAATAAATAAATAATAACTAATAAATAATAATAATACGACTCAGCAAGACAAACACTAGCTCTCGAACATCGAGGGCATTCGTTTACACACATTCATACGTTCGCCGTTCCCCTTCTCAGGCATGGCCAATTTTACACCTTATTATATTCTCTCTTCTGCTGAAGTCTTGGACAAAGATGGTTTTGGGGAGCTGCTGTATGGCTAGACTGAGGTCTTGGGCATCCTGATCCTGCTCACCAAGGCTGATAGGGCCAGCCAGAGGTTTGATACAAACTGCTGCTCTCAGAGTGGGATGCATCAAACATAAGACCACAAGCTGTTACCATTCCAGTGACTCTGGAGCTGCAGCCCCACTGGTCAGTTGGATAGTTGGTATCTTTTGAAGAAATGACAAAGAAGATTGATTAAGGGAGAGTGATGGACATTGCCTATATGGACTTCAAAGTGTTCAACATGGCTCCACATGGTAGACTGATTACCAAGGTTAGATCACATGGAGTCCAGGGAGAGCTTGTCATTTGGATACAAAGTTGGCTTGAAGGTAGGAGGTAGAGAGTGGTAGTGAAGGTTTGCTTTTCAGACTGGAGACCTGTGACCAGCAGTGTGACACAAGAATTGGTGCTGGGTCCACTGCTTTTTGTCATGTATATAAATAATTTGAATGTGAATATAGGAGGTATGGTTAGTGAGTTTGCAGATGACACTAAAATTGGTGGTGTAGTGAACAGTGTAGAAGGATATCTCAGAGTAAAACAGGATCTTGATGAGATGGGCCGATGGGCTGAAAAGTTACAGATGGAGTTTAGATAAATGTGAGATGTCGCATTTTGGAAAGGCAAATCAGGGCAGGACTTATACACTTAATGGTAAGATCCTGGGGAGAGTTGCCCAACAAAGAGACCTTGGGGTGCAAGTTCATAGTTCCTTGAAAGTGGAGTCGCAGGTAGATAGGGTAGGGAAGAAGACATTCAGTACACCTGCCTTTATTGGTCAGTGCAATGAGTACAGGAGTTGGGAGGTCATGTTGCGGTTGTACAAAACAATGTGAGGCTATTTTTAGAATACCGCATGCAATTCTGGCCTCTGCTATAGGAAGGATGTTGTGAAACTTGAAAAGGTTCAAAAAGATTTACAAGGATATTGCCAGGGTTGGACGGTTTGAGCTAAGGGAGAGGCTGAATAGGCTGGGGCTGTTTTCCCTGGAGCATTGGAGTCTGAGGGGTGACCTTATAGAGGTTTATAAAATCATGAGAGGCATGAATAGCCAAGGACTTTTCCCCAGGGTAGAGAATTCACAACTGGAGAGCATAGGCTTAAGGTGAGAGGGGAAAGATATAAAAGGGACCTGGGAGACAACCTTTTCAGGCAGAGGTGGTGAGTGTATGCAATGAACTGCCAGAGGAAGTGGCTGAGGTTGGTACAATTACAACATTTAAGAGGCATCTAGATGGGTATATAAATGAGAAGGGTTTAGAGGAATATGGACCAAGTGCTGGAAAATGGGACTAGATTAGGTGAGGATATCTGATGGGCTTGGAGAAGTTATACATCTCTATCCTGTACATTTCTATGACTATGACTCTATAATGGCAACCGGCTAAATCTGTCCAACTGTGAGACATAAGAGTAGCCAAAGTCTCAAAATTTCAATCCTTTGTGTTCCAAACTGCCCTGAACTGAGCCCATGGCTGAAGTTTGTATTTTCATTGAAGTGAAGGCATTGCCTAAGTACGAGTTGGATCCTAACTACGCTCTAACTATATGCTCAAGTGACTATTCCTTTTGCAAACCACCTCTTCCAAGAGGATTTCTAGGTCTTCTTCTAAAAATGGTGCAACATTTTGGTGTAAAAAGGAAGGTACAGGAAAAGCTCACCATGTCTGGTAGACTTAAAGAGCTGAATCTTATGTTATTTCACAATATCCAAGTTGCATTGAGTGTTTTGTTGCTTTTTCACCAGCAGGTCTAGCAAGGTCTCTTATCGTATCATACCAAGTGCACCATATTAAGTACCTACCCTGCCTGTGGTGTCCTTCATTCTGATTCTAGCCCTATCTAAACATAAACTGTTCCCAGAATGACTCGCCACTCAGTCAAAGCCCCCCCAAAGACTGACGTCCCATCCATCTGTACCATCTTTAAAATCCACTGTGTATGTGGATGAACACTGGCATTCCAAAGCTGGCTTGCTTGTTGAGGGACAGATTCTGATTATGGCAGAGAAGGGGAAAATGGCACTGTGATCCTCTGACACAGACCTGGGATCCTGGTTTAGTGGTTGGTGCAAAAGAGGGTCATTGTCTTCCTGAAGGATAGGCAGAGGAGATCACACCACCAGACCCTGGCAGCCTGGTCTGAGGTTACCATTCCGATCAGTGTCATCTCCACCTTGTGAAAATACAGCCACGACTGGCATAAGAACATTAATAACCTTCTCCACTCTGATAGGGTAAGAGCCGCAGTCTGCCACCTCACACTCTCTCCATCTGCGCTAATACACCCACCTCCCTCCAAGACTCACACTCTACCTCTCTCACTACATCCTTCATCACCTTCCCCCACCCACTCTCATACTCCTCTCTCACATCACTAACCCATTATAGCTTTTGTGCAGACACTTGTGGCCTTCCCCTTATAACATCTGTATTCTTTTGGAGCCTCTGTGTCGAAACATCTAGCTGTCCACAACCTGTTCAGCAATGTCTGATGCAACACACAGAGGAAGTGGGTGGCGGGACCAAAAACAGATGTTGTGAGTAAGTAGGTAACTGAGTGAGCACGATGACAGCAAGTGAACAGTCCCGAGATGCAGGCCAGCCCGTGAGTTGACACAATGTCCTTGCAGCAACCTTTAAATGCTGGCGGCTAGGGCCCCCAGTGCCGCTAGTGCACCCTGCCAATGCTTCGGAGAAGTGTCATGATGGTCTTGGGGGGCTAGCAGATGCCAATGTCTGTGAATGAAGGAGGCATGAGGCTGGTGCTTGTAGATTGAGCTGCAGTTTGATTAATGCAACATGGAGGCTATCTGGGGCAGGCAGTGAGCTGCATCCGCCAGGGACTCACTCTGGTTTCACATTGCGTTTCCTCAACGTTTAGCGAGCTTGGGAAGGAAGAAAGCTGAATATCAATGATGTGAGCAGCCTTATCCCATGTCCTTTCTCCCTAATAATCAAGCAATAATCCCCTTGAAGTGGCAATCTGCCACTGCCTTGAATGAAGGTGGTGTGAGAAACTCCCGATGTTGAGATGGGTCTAACTGGACTTCTCACCTGACCTCTCAGCATAAGCCCACATTGCCCCACCCCTGTAAGATTTGGGTCAGATTTTGAGTCCAAAAGGACTCTTCTTTGGAGAGCAGCTCTTTGGTGACTAGCTGCTTGGTCATGATGTCTCATGGAAACAGCTGGCTTGTGACTCATCTGAGTTCTGGCAACTTCTCTAGAAGGTGGGAGTGTCTCAGATGGAAAGATATTGAGAAACAAAACTATCACTGCAGTTTCCCCTTGCTCATTGCTGGAAACCAGCTGAGCTGATCATGAAGCCTGTATTTTCAGAGGGCACATTGAAGCTTGAATGGTGGTATATAAGCAGAGTTTGCAACTTGTCAACTCTCATGGGGTGCCATGAAAATGTTACCCAACCTATACATAGGTGAATGTATATTTAAAGCAAAAACCAGCAACCCCCAACTAGAGGCTTACAATGGCATGATTATCACTTGGTGAATAATATACATCATAATGATGGATGGTACTGATGCTGGAGGAATTGGCTGCCTTTTCATAGAGTCATAGAGTCCTACAGCACAGAGACAGGTCCTTTGGCCAAAACTGGTCCATGCCGACCAAAATATCCATCCACGCTCATCCCATTTCCCTGCACTTGGCTTATATCCTTCTAAATCCTTCCTATCTATGTATCTGTCCAAATGCATTTTAAATGTTGTTAATTCCTGATGAAGAGCTTATGCTCAAAACGTCGACTCTCCTGCTCCTTGGATGCTGCCTGACAGGTTGTGCTTTACCAGCACCACACTTTTTGACCCTGCCTTTCAAATGTTGTTAATGTACCCGCCTCAAGCACTTCCGCTGGCAGCTCATTCCATATGTGTACCACTCTCTGTGTAAAAGAGTTACCCCTCAGGTTCCCTTTTATTTTTTAACCCTCTAACCTTAAACTGATATCCTCTAGTCCTCAATTCCCTAATCCTGGGAAAAAAATTCACTGCATTCACCCTACCCATCCCTCTCATGATCTCATACATATCTATAAGATCCCCTCTCAGTCTCCTACTCTGTAAAGAATAAAGTCCCAGCTTGTCCAATCTCTCCCTATATCTCCATCCATTGAGTCCTGGCAACATCCTTGTAAATTCCTTTTATGCTTCTTCCAGTGTAGTAACATCCTTACTAAAGCAAGGTGTCCAAAACTGAACACAATTTTCCAAGTGCGGCCTTACCAACATCCTGTACAACTGCAACATAATTTCCTAACTTCTACACTCAATGCTCTGATTGATGAAGGCCAATATGCCAAAAGACTTCTTCACTGCCCTGTCTACCTATGACTCCACTTTCAGAGAACCATGCACCTGAACTCCAAGGTCCCTCTGTTCCACTGCACTCTTTATGGCCCTATCAATTGTGATGAAACTCCTACCTTGATTTGACTTTCCAAAATGCAAGACCTCACACTTATCTATATTAAACTCCAACTGCCATTTCTTGGCCCACTTCCCCAGGTGATCAAGTTCGTGCTGCAATTTCTGATAACCATCCTCACTATCCACAATACCTCATATTTTCGTGTTATTGTAAGCAAACTTACTAATCATGCCTTGTACATTTTCATCCAAATCATTGATATAGATGGACCCAGCACCGATTCCTGAGGCACTCCACTAGTCACAGGCGTCCAGTCCGACAAGCATCCTTCCACTATTACCCTTTGTTTCCTATTATCAAGCCAATTATGTACCCAATTTGCCAACATTCCCTGGATTCCATACAACCTAACTTTCCAAAGCAGCCTACCATGTCGAAACTTATCAAAGGCCTTACTGAAATTCATATAGACTATGTCTACTGACCCGCCCTCATTAACCTTCCTGGTCACTTCATCAAAGAACTCGAAAAAATGTATGAGGCGTGATATCCCACACACAAAGCCATGCTAACTACTGTGCTTTTCCAGCGCCACACTTTTTGACTACTCCTAGTCAAACACTATCTTTCCAAATGCATGTATATCTTATTTCTCAGAATCTTCTCAAGTAACTTACAAATGTTAGGTTTACTGGTCTATAGTTCCCAGATTTTTCTTTGCAGCCCTTCTTGAATAAAGGGCACAACATTCGCTACCCTCCAATCTTCTGGGACCTCACCCATGGCTAATGATGAGGCAAACATATCAGTCAGAGCCCCCGCAATTTCTTCTCGAGCCTCTTGCCGTGTTCTTGGATATATCTGGTCAGGACCAGGAGATTTATCCACTTTCATACATTCTAACACTTCAAACACTTACTCTGCTGTGATATGAACTGTCCCCAAGACATTACCACTAACTTCCCCAAGTTCCCAAGTCTTTATGTCTTTCCCCATGGTATACACAACGGAGAAATATTAATTGAGGACCTCACCCATCTCCCGCGGTTCTACGTATACATGTCCACTTTGGGGAGTCCTATTCTGTCTCTGCTTTTTTTTACTGTTAATATACTTTAAAAACCTCTTTGGATTCACCCTAACCTTCTCAGCCAAGGCTACCTTGTGCCTCCTTTCCGCCCTCCTGTTTTCCTTCTTCAGTAATCTCCTGTATCCCCTATATACCTCCAGGGATTCCCTTTGATCCCAGATGCCTGTACCTGAGCCATGCCTTTCTCTTTTTTCTGGTCAAAGCCTCAATATCCCATCCCCTCATCCAGCATTCCCTATTCCTACCAACCTTACCCTTCACCCTACAGGAATATATAGACCTTGAACTCGAGCTATCTCACTTTTAAAGGCCTCCCACTTGCTGGGAGGTCCCTTTGCCTGCAAAGAAACCACTTCAATCAACCTCTGCAAGCTCCTGTCTAATTCCATCAAAATTTGCTTTGTCCCAATTAAGAACTTGAACCTGTGGATCAGTTTTGTCCCTCTCCATAACTATTTCAAAATTAATTGAACTATGGTCACTCATCCTAAAGTGCTCCCCATTGTCATCTCAGTCACCTGTCCTGCCCTATTTCCCAAGTGTAGGTCGAGGTTTCCTCCAGCTCTTTCAGGTCTCCATTTCATCTCACCCTCATAAGTCCCTTTCACCTCTGCAGCACTCACCATACACGAATGAAGGAATGATTTTATTATCACGTTTATTGTATGATGTGAAAAACAGTAAACTGCAGTGAAAAGCTTTTCCACCATTGCCAAGATCCAGTGACATATTGAATAGTTTAAGAACAAGAATAAAAAGAAAGATAAAGCTTAAAGAGAGTCCATCAGTCCTGAACCAGCTTATCATCAACAATGCCTGCACCAACATCCATTTGTCTAGACCTAACCCAATCAACGTCAAGATCGCTGATCTCAGGCTGGAGCACTGGGCCCACTAACATCAGAGCCCCATCTCTCGCCACTGAGCCCACCTCATCTATATCGCTGTGATGCCCTTCTGCCAGTGCTTCATCATCAACGTTGGACCCAATTCTCAGGTGTCAGTACCTCTGTTAATGTGGCAGCCGCTAATCCTAATGCCAGGTCCTGTGCTTTCCACAGAAAACTAAGTTAGGGCTCACTGCTGTCCGCTCTTGGCTCACTCGCTGCCAACACAAGTCTGCGCTGGCGTCCCTCATCACTGCCAATGCCATCCGAACACGGGACAAGAGATCAGTCAAGGAAAAGAGAAGAAAAGAAACAAGAAAAGAGAAGCAAAAGAAAAGTGGTCAGAGCAGATGAGCTCCAACTCAGGAGCCCTGTCCTGCTGCCATCTTGATGATATACATACTGAAGGATGCCAGCCGCCTTTGTACTACTTTGTACTGAGCTACCCGCCGCCTTCTGTAACTCACTCACCATTGGAACACAGTTCCCCAAAGGTGCCCATGCAAACCACTTCCTGAAAGATGGTCCTGCTGCAGATTGGGTTTGTGGCCTGAACATCACCCAGGAAAATAAACCTAAGGTTTGGAATGTCTACTTTGTTACTCTAAAGCTAACTTACTTCCATTGCAGCGATTGTACTCAGGGATTTTCTGTGCTGCTCTCCAAGCCTAATGAGTCCTAATGGCCTTATTTTCCAACATTATGGACATGGAAGAAACACATGGCCAACAGCAGAATCTTCCTAGCCCTATGCCCAAGTCCACAGGACCCTCTCTGTGCTGAGAATCTCTAGGGGTAGAATGAGCTTGCTAGTCAGGGATGAAGTACAAGGTACAATGTGCAAGCATGCTGTGTAGAAGCATAATCTGGTTAAATATTTCAACCATATGATGGCAGAAACTATAATGTTACTGCCAAAGCTTGGAAAGACTATTACCACCAGTTCAGCAAGCTTCAAAGAGGCTTGTGTGTGTTGTGACTCTAAGTTGGGTTCTGCATTGAACTTGACAGGAAAGCAATTGCTTTTTTCAAAAGCTTGTTTTTCGAACATCAATAGAAGGGTTTTCAAATAAATTGCTTCTGCCTTCAGCAATTCTATTGTTCTCCTGTTAAACTTCTCCTCCTCATGAAAAGATTCCTCAGAATGTAACCCTTCAAACAGCACTCAGCCACCACCCCATGTGTCTCTTTAAATTTCTTTTTATACCCACTCACCATGCAGAAGTCTTTGAAACCTTTCAGCAATTAAAAGACGCTATGTAATTGCAAGTTAGATTGCTGCGCATTGAACAACAGAACCGTCCAATGAAAGAGGAGCTGGTTAGCTCTTTATACATGTGTTTGCTCTTTGAAAGAACAGCTGTACTTAATTCGAAATTGCTTAAGTTCATCCGTAACCCTGTAAATTTGTTGTCCTCAACTCCATTTCATTTTAATTAATAGAATGAGAGTCTGCTAGATTTTTAGGAAACTTGCTCCAAATTCCAACAAATCTGAGTAAAAGGAATTCTCCTTACCTTCTCTATAGATATTTTGCCAATGATTTTAAATCTGTGACTTTGAGTTGTTTTCCCACTCACTATAGATTTCTTTATTCAGTCTATCAGAAACTTTCATCATATTAAAAGCCTCTATGTTTGACTTTGATCTCTTTTACAATGAGAACAATACTAATTTTTCCAACTTTTACTCATCGCTAAAATCTGTCTTTCCTAGTAATATCCTGGACAACTTCTTTTGAAGGCTTTTCAAGGCAAGAATTGTGTAAACATGGAATGTTAAAAGTATTATTTTGTTTTCTTGGAGAAACTAGTTTTAGTGTTAATTCCAGTTGATTCATAACGATACTGCTCATGTCACGACTACATAGCTGCAGCGGGAAACAATTAGCTTCATCTGCTGCTGAAACTGTTTGAGATATCTTTCCTATCTGAGCGAGATTGGACATTTTTCAGGATCAAAAGTGACTGACCTTAGGCTCATTCAGGAGTTTGTGTGATTTACAGGAGGAAATGATCTGTTCAGGATAACCATTACCCCAAGGTTGGTTCAAATGTGCTGTAATTCAATGTCAAGTTTACATGGTGAACAAATGGCTCTGGTGCTATTTTTCAAATTGCTGATAAGCTGAAGCTTACGGTGAGTGGCCCAGAAATCCCAAAGTATGTATTGACTAGTGAAAGCAGGCTTGTGGTAGACAGTCATTGGAAGACCTCTGACCAATTTCTCAAGTAGGATAACCGGAAGCTCATTTGACTGCTGCATTGCAAAACTAAATGGGAGTACACAATGGAGTTTTTAAGACTTGCAAGGATAAGGTATAATTTTTTTATTCCACATGCATTGGTATTCATGAGTTCTGAGTGTAAGACCAAAAGCTTTGACATAATGTGTATTTTTTTTCAACAAGTTTAATTCGTATTTGTAGCTCTTGTCCTTCTACTTACTTCTTTCTTTGTATTTATCAAAATAATCACAATACCCACTCCTGAGTTTTGAATGCATTCATAAACCTTACTTTGTTTTAACCTTGAAGTATTTACTGTGAACCATTTTTAAAATTGGATTTGACGTTGGGAAACACACCACCATCTATTTTGAAAGGAAAAAGAAATGAGAAAAGCAGTAAAATTACCTGTGCTATAGGCAGAAGAATAGAACAGTATCACAGATTCACTACAGTGTGGAAACAGGCCATTTGACTTATCGAGTCCACACTGACCCTTTGAAAAGCATCCACTCCCACTATCCTGCATTTCCCATGGCTAATCCACCTTAGCCTGCACAACCTTGGGCGGTTTAGCACTGCCAATCCACAAAATCTGTCCATCTTTGGACTGTGGGAGGAAACCAGAGCACCCAGCAGAGACCCACTCAGATGCAGGGAAAACGTGCAAACGTCGCATAGATAATTCCCCAAGGCTGGAATCAAATCCAGATCCCTGGTGCTGTGAAGCAGCAGTGTTAACCATTGAGCCATCTGTGCCACCCTGTAAATTAACAGTAAATTAATTCAATTCCTCTCTTGTCTGTAACAGAACAAATTTTTTATTTTGAATGTGCAGTATTGTATTCCAAAATATTTCAAATATGCTCAAGACCAAAACAGAAATGGTGTGTTTTTGATTAGCATGTCCTGTGATTCATTCCAGGAGAGGGCAGACTTATAACACAAATTGCTCTGAAACACACTGCACAATGTATGGCTGTGGCGAATTTTATTTACTTCTTCATGAAATATAGGCACGGCCAACATTTGTTGCCCATTCCAAATTGCTCTTAAGCTGAGTGGCTGGTTAGAACATAGAACATAGAAGAATACAGCGTAGTACAGGCCCTTCGGCCCTCGATGTTGCGCCGATCAAAGCCCACCTAACCTACACTAACCCACTATCCTCCATATACCTATCCAATGCCCGCTTAAATACCCATAAAGAGGGAGAGTCCACTACTGCTACTGGCAGGGCATTCCATGAGCTTACGACTCGCTGAGTGAAGAACCTACCCCTAACATCAGTCCTATATCTACCCCCCCTTAATTTAAAGCTATGCCCCCTTGTAATAGCTGACTCCATACGTGGAAAAAGGTTCTCACTGTCAACCCTATCTAACCCCCTAATCATCTTGTACACCTCTATCAAATCACCCCTAAACCTTCTTTTCTCCAATGAAAACAACCCCAAGTGCCTCAGCCTTTCCTCATAGGATCTTCCTACCATACCAGGCAACTTCCTGGTAAACTTCCTCTGCACCCGTTCCAGTGCATCCACTGAAGTTAGTCCACTTCAGAGGGCAGATAGGAATCAACCACTTTGCTGTGGGTCTGGTGTCACAGGTAAGGATGGCAAATCTTCTTCCCGAAAGAACATTAGTAAATAAGATGGGTTTTTAAAACCAACGATGATAGGCCTTGTTGTCATCGTATCCCCAAAGCAACATCCTGAGCCACTGGAGCATTAGTTTGGTAATATTACTATCCTATCCAAACATGACCCCCGTTGGAGATTGCATTTCAACATAAATTCTTTGAAATTTAATATTTGCCACTTTGGACAATTTCTTAATTATGTCAGAAATGACCATTAAAGGAAAATCTATGAACAAAACTTTCAGCTCACAAAGAATGAAGGAAATTGCACATGGATATTAATGCTCATATGCTGTGAATTTTTACCACTGCCTTAAAGTAGCATGTTTTATTAACAATTACAATCATAAGCCCACAAGAAATAGGAACACCATCATAAGCCCACAAGAAGCAGGAACAGCAGTATGCTCTGTGGTGGAATAATTGATGGAATAATTTTTTAAAAACAAATTTTGAGCGTGGTTTTGGGTATCTGGGCGAGCACTGCATCTGCCTGCTCCTTCCACACCAAGCGGTTTTGTTCACTGACAGATATTGTTCACATTTCCTTTAACTGTGTAAAAAACAGGACACTCAGTTGCCACAGCGATTTACCCAGTATATTAAACTCGGATGTGCTGACCATGTCCTGGTCACATTTCAGCAGCAAGCTCTTGAGCAACAGACTTAACCACAAGAAGAATCAGAATTTGTCAGAGAACTTACAGCTAATTCGGTGCTCATTCTTCCCAAGCAGGAATGACTAAAGCTTGGAGCTGGAAGATAAATTCCACAAATCATTGGTATTGCCATTCGGGTATGCAAAAATACAGGAGGGAATATGGTTTATGTTTTTTAAATAAAGGGATGTTTGGATAAAGTAGTACGCTTAGATTGTAACTGCAAATTCAAGAACCTGAAGTGAAAATTGCTGTGTGGCATGATCCTGTAACATGTGGGCACGTAGCAAACTTCCCTGTATTAATGTTTTTGCTTGTAATGTATGATTAGCACAGTTTTTGTATTTTTGGTGAGTTTCAATGTTTACTCTGGGATGTCTGCAAAAAAAGACATGCATTCAATAAACAAGAATTTTACTTTGTTGTGACACCTATTTCATAGGTTTTAGCATCCACTTCAAGGTTTCCTTCCAGCAGGAACGGAAGGAAGGAAGTTAAAGCTGTAATCTGTTGCTGTGTGGCCAAATATTTCACACGGGTACAGACACATTTACAGACTGCGGCCCTGACACTTTGCAGTGACACAAAAGTTCAGTTTGGTCTGTGCTGCTCTGTCCCACAAAAGTGTCATTCAGGTTACTTGTCAGAAGGTATTCACATGTATGAAACGTCCACAGAATCTACTTGCAAAATGGAAGATGATGGGAGAACTGAGGTTAAGTATCATAGTAATCCAAACTGGCCAATTTCGGTACCAGATTAAAAACTACATAAACTAGCTCCCACAGCCTGCTTTCATTTTACTGATAGAATCTCCAGAGTTTTCACATATCCCTTCATAAGCAATTGTGACACAACTAAACTCAACATGTTTGTAATACCGAAACCTTACTGGGGACTTTCCATAATTGAGACAATTCCTTCATACGCTAGCTGCATGAATGATTTAGTCTTGACAAACAGAGCTTGTGTTTAACTAGTCTTACCAGTCTTTAACGGGACTACAAAATGGGGTGGCTATCCTTATTGTCCTGTTAGCACCGTGATGCAGACAGTCCCATTCCAAGTGAGTTGGATTTCTAAAGTCCTTGCCTAATTCAGACTATTGGTCCTTTAAAAATGGAAATCAGGTTTCATAGAGAATCACAGAAACCCTACAGTGTGGAAGCAGACCATTCAGCCCATCAAATCCACACCAACCCTCTGAAGAGCATCACACGCAAACCCACCCCTACCCTACAGCTGTAGCACAGCATAACCCACAGCTGACCCACGGCTAACCCACAGCTAACAGTGTGCTTCCCTGGACACTGTGGACAATTTAACATAGCCGATTCACCTAACCGGCATATCTTTGGACTGTGGGCAGAAATCCACACAGACGGTGGGAGAATGTGCAAACTCCACAAAGACAATCGCCCAAGGGTGGAATCGAACCCAGGTCCCTGGCGCTGTGAGGCGGTAGTAGTCACAACTGAGCCACAGTGCTGTCCTGCTGTGGGTTATGTGATGGAGCTCAGCCATTTTAGGAAGGGACAGGTTAGAGTCTGCACAGCTGAATTAAAGCTAATGGGAATGAAATTCAGGAGAAATGTAAAGTGGGCAGCTGCTTTGTTCTCTCCCGTGGCCACAGAGGCCAAAGTCCTCTGTGTATCAGAGATTGAGAGATCATCATTGATGTGTAACAGGGTCAGGAATCAAGGTGCAGCATGAAGCTGTAAGCAGCTGATGAGATTTGTCATTTGAACATTTCCAATTCTTGATAAACCAATTCTTCTGGTGAAAACACATCCTGCATGATACAAACAGATTTTCTTTTAAAATCCCAGGGAATAAGAAACCAGTATATGCTGTGTTGATAGTTTAACCAGCCAGTCAGATTCTCACAATCGCTGTCATCATTTCACTCTTCATATGGAAAATGTCTGTTTACAAAATGGAACAGAGGTAATGATTAACTCTACAAGCCAGATCCAGTACTTCAAATAGTTTGTGCAACAATTATTTGCTGTTTCTACATTTGAGGTTTGTCGCAGCAAACAGGATACAGATTGTCCACAAATTCTGTTACTGAAAAACAAGAACACACAGAACTTAGTAAAACCCGTTATGAATAAAACCGTCAGCCCCTCAAGTAAGTTTCCCAAAGAAAATGTGGTATTGCTTCACCTCATCCTCAGTCTGTGCCATTTTTCTCAGAATAATCGTGATCAAATTCATGTCAGAAATGATGCAATGGGGTTGTGGCAATAGATTAGTAATCCAGAGCCTCAGGCTAATGTTCTGGGGACATTGGATTGAATACCACTACAGCAGTTGGTGACTTTAATAAAAACGTGGAATTAAAAGCTAGTCTTCTGGCAAACATGCTATTGATCATTATTAAAGTCTACTTAATTCACTTATGTCCTTTAGGGGAGGAAATCTGCTATCCTTACCTGGTCTGGCCGACATGTGATTCCAGACCCAGTGCAAGGTGGTGGACTATTAAATACCCTCTGAAATGGCCTGAAGAGATAGGCTAGAGAGGGCCGATAGGGATGATGCAATAACTAGCAGCTGTATTTATTCAATACTGATGTGAGAGAAGTTGGATCCGGTTCATGGGCCATGGGCACCAGATTTGGGGAAAAGTGGAGTTTTCCCACATTGTATTCCATCTGCCACTTCTTTGCCCACTCTTCTAACTTGTCCAAGTCCTTCAGCAGCCTCCCCATTTTCTCAACACTGCCTATCCCTCCACCTATCTGTGTATTATCTTCAAACTTAGTAACAATGCCCTCAGTTCCATGTGAATAGTGTGGTACCAACACTAGTCACCGGGTGCCATCCATTTTTTGCATTCTGCCAGTCAATCCTCTAGGCATGCCAGTACCTTGCCCTTAACACCATAGGCTCTTAAGTTATTTAGCAGCCTCCTCTTGTGAAATGTTTTCTGGAAATCCAAATAGATCACATCCACTAGCTCATTTGTCTAACATGCTCATTACCTCCTCAAAGAATTCTAACAGATTTGTCAGGGATGACCTCCCCTTGACAAAGCCATGCTGACTCAGCCCTATTTTACCATGCACTTCCAAATAATCCACAACCTCATCCTCAATAATGGACTCTAAAGTCTTACCAACAACTGAGGTCAGGTTAACCGGCCCATAGTTTCCTGTCTTCTGCCTCCTTCCCTTCTTATTCAGGGCTGTTACATTAGCCATTTTCCAGTCCTTCCTGACTCTAGTAATTCCTGAAAGATCACCAGTAATGCCTCTACAACCTCCTCAGCTAACTCCTTCAGAACCTTGTGGGGGAGTAGTCCATCTGGTCCATGTGATTTATCCACCTTCAGAACTTTCAGCTTGCTCTGTACCTTCTCCTTAGTGATGGCTGCTGCACTCATGTGTGCACTCTGACTCTTGAAGTTCTAGAATGCTGTGAAAATTGATGCAAAGTGTCTATTCAGTTCCTCTGCCAATTATTTCTTTCCCATTACTTCTTCCCCAGCCTCATTTTCCAGCTGCTCAATGCCTACTCTTGGCTCTCTCTTACCTTTTATATATCTTAAAAAAAACTCTTGCAATCTTCTTTTATATTATTACCTAGCTTACTCTCATAATTCACTTTCTCCCCACTTATTGCCTTTTTCGTTATTTTCTGCTGGTTTTTAAAGGCTTCCCAATCTATTGGCTTCCTACTTAAATGTCGCCAATGTATGCTTTTTCTTTTGCTTTTATACTGTCCCTGACTTCCCTTGTCAGCCATGGTTGCTTCATCTTCCCCTTAGTCCTCCCCTTCATCTGGACTGAGTGTAGTATCTTAAGGGCAACAACGGGGGCATAAAACTGAGCTAGTTGAATTGAATTGGCATATTAGACTAGGTGATTGATCAATAGAGACACAGTGGCAGAAATTCAGTAGGATATTTCAGAATATGCAGAAGTTTGGAAAAGAATCAAACTTCAAGAAAGAAAACTAAGCAAAGATGATTGGTTGGAATACAAAAATAGCAGCTAGCGACTAAAATAGTAATCACGAGGAAGATATTAGATTTGAGTGGAAGCTAACTCAGAATGTAAAACAAATAACACAATCTCTACAAGTAGTTATAATGGAAAAGGTTAAGGTAAATGAGTGAAATAACCTCATTTATCCCATCACCAAGTCAGCTTTTATTTACACATAGAAAGTCCTTGACACAAATCCAGCTGTCTCAGAGCCCAGCTCTCAGAAAGAACAAAACCACTGACACTCCTGTTTATTTTTTTCTTTTTTTCTTTTTTGTTTTTTTCTTTTTGTTTTTTGTTTTTTTTTCCTTCTCTTTTTTTTAACCCCCACACTATCGCCTAACTGCGGTAGTGCTTAGACACTCCTGTTTATATCTGTCAGCCTGGCCTCCCTGACTGGACTAGGTTAATGAACCCAATTAGGGAACTTATATATTCTATGAGATCTACCTGACTCTACACTACAGTGAGCATTGATCCTCTAGAGACTAAGAATAGGGAATTAATAGTAGATTATAAGGAAATGGCAGGGGAAGTGAACAAACGTTTTGTTTCTGTCTTTATCATTGAGGATGCAAAAGCATTCCAGTAGTAGCTGTAAAATAGGAAATGGACAGGAGAGGGCAACTTAATGAAATCACAATCACAACAGAAGTTGTACTCAGCAAACTGATGGAACTACAGGCTGACCCATCTCTGGGTCCAGACAGACTTCATCCTAGGGAGGTGGCTAATTTTATTTTAAATTCACTGATGGGTGTCACTGACTGGTCCAACATTTATTATCTGTATCTAGTTGCCCTTGAGAAGGTGGTAGTGAGCTGTCTTCTTTTACCACTGCACTCCATGTGCTTTTGGTATCCACACAACACTGTAAGAAAGGGAATTCTTGGATTTTGACCCAATGACATTGAAGGAACAGTGACATATTTTCAAGTCGGGATAGTGAGTGGCTTGGAGAAGATCTTGCATGTGGTCATGTTCCTGTCTTTGTCCTTTTACATGGAAGTGTTTGTGGGTTTGGAAGATGCCACCAAAAGATTTTTGGTGAATTTCTGCAGTGTATCTTGTATGCAGTACATATTGCTGCTGTTAAGCATCAATGGTGGAGGGAGAGAATGTCTGTGCATTTGGTGCCAAAGAAACAGGCTAGTAGATCGTGGATGGTGTCAAGCTTCCTGAGTGTTGTTAGAGCTGCCCCCATCCAGGCAAGTGAGAAGTATTCCATCACATTCCTGACTCGTGTCTCCTAGAGGCTGGACAGATGGAGTGATGGGTAGTAAGGAGATGAGGTGCTCACTGCAGTATTCTGAGTCTCTCACCTGCTCTTGTAGCCAAGTGTATGTCTAGCTAGCCTAGTTCAGTTTCGGATCAATGATAAGCTCCAGGATATTGATAATGGCAGATTCAGTGATGGTAACACCATCGAACAATTACATTGTTTTTTATTAGAAATGGTCATTGTCTAGCATTTATTTGGCACAAATATTACTTGCTATATTTTAGACCAAGCCAGAAAATTGTCTATGTCTTGTTGAATTTGAGCATGTTGCATTTGACTATTTCTGAGGAGTCACAATGGTGCTGAACATTGTGCAGTCATCAGCAAACATCCCTACTTCTGACTCTATAACGGAGAGATGGCCATTGATGACTCAGCTGCAGATTTGGACCTAGTACCCTGAGGAATTCCTGAAGTGACATCCTGGAGCTGAGATAACAGGTGTTACTCCAACCAGCAGAGAATTTTACCCTGATTCCCATTGACTACAGTTTTGCTCGGGTTCGTGGATGCCACACTCCATTAATTGCAACCTTGATGTTAAGGGCTGTGACTCACCTCTGGAATTCAGCTCTTTTGTCCATGTTTAAACCATGAGTTCAGGAACTGAGTAGCTCTGGTGGAACCCAAACAGGGCATCACTGAGCATGTTATTGCTGAGCACATGCTGCTTGATAGCACTGTTGATGACAGAAAGTAAACTGATGGGATGGTAATTGGTTGGGTAGGATTTGTCCTAATTTTTGCGTACAGAATATACATGAGCAATTTCCACAATGTCAGTTAGATGGCAGTGATGGAAGAGCTTGGCTAGGAATGCAGTACATTCTGGAGAACAAGTCTCCAGTATCATTGCCAGTACATTGTCAGGACCCATAGCCTTTGTGGTATCCCGTACCTCCAATATTGCTTTCACATGGAGTAAATCAACTTGGCTGAAGACTGTATGTGTAACTCTGATGGCCACTACAGGAGGCTGAGATGGATCATCCACTTGGCGCATCTGGCTGAAGATTGCAGTTAATGCTTCAGTCTTATCTTTTGCATTGATGTGCTGGGCCTTTCCATCATTGAGGATGGGGATAGTTGTGGAGCCTTCTCTTTCAGTGAGTTATTTAATTGTCCTCCACCATTCACAACTGAATGTGGAAGGACTGCAGAGTTTAGATCTGATCCATTGGTTGTGGATTGCTTAGCTCTGTCTATTACTTGCTGCTTATGTTATTGGTACACAAGTACTCCTAGGAGAAAGTGAGGACTGCAGATGCTGGAGATCAGAGCTGAAAATGTGTTGCTGGAAAAGCGCAGCAGGTCAGGCAGCATCCAAGGAGCAGGAGAATCACATTTCGGGCATGAGCCCTTCTTCAGGAATCCTTTCTGAATCTTCAGTAGATTCTCCTGCTCCTTGGATGCTGCCTGACCTGCTGCGCTTTTCCAGCAACACATTTTCAACACAAGTACTCCTGTTTGGTAGTCTCACCAGATTGACATCTTATTTTAAGGTATGCCTAGTCCTGCTCCTGGCATGCCATCTTACGTTCTCCATTGAACCAGGGTTAATCTCCTGGCTTGATGGTAATGTTTGAGTGGGGGATAAGGTGGGCCATAAAGTTGCAGTATGATTCTGTTATGCAGAAATGTTGAAACTATGAGCAGGAGTAGACCATTAGGCCCTTTGAGCCTGCTCAATATGATCGCAGCTGATTTTCTATCTCAGTGCCATATTCCTGCTTTCTATCCATACCCCTTGATACCGTTAAAATCTAAAAATGTATCTGTCTCTTTCTTGAATATATTCAGTAAATCTCAACCAAACCATGAAATAATTTCAGCTTTAACAAGAGCTGAGGTTTCTTTAAACCAGGTAATGTCTGGCTCGATCCTTTTCAATTTCCTCTGTCCTCCTTAATTTTGTTCTCCACTTTATCCCATTTCTCACCAGATTCCTCAATCTACAAATAACTTTACAGCATGTGGCTTCACTTGACTAAGTGGTGTTTGAGAGTGTGGACTGCCTGCTGATCAATGGTTTGGGTCATTGTCACTGAACATAGTGGAGAACACACTCCATGCCCAATTCTGTGCCCTTACCAGTTAGGGACCACTGAATCAGTAACAACAATCTGCATTTACACCACACCTCTGGACTTCATTTAAATAGTTTGGGAAACTTTGCAAGAATTGTTATTTAAAAATATATAATTTTGACACTGGGGAGAATCAAGAATGTGTGCCTCAAGTTCCGAAAAAGCATTAGGTTTTAAAACATAATTCAAAAGGAGAGAGAGGGGCGAAAGCATTGAAAGAGGGAATTCCCGAAGCAAGATAGCTGGAGACACAGACACTAAGGATACAGAGGTTAAAATTAGAAATGGGCAGGAAACCAAGCCTGGAGAAGTGTAGAGATCTCAGAAAATAATAGGGCTGGAGGAAATTACAGACATGGGGAGATAAATAAATCTTTTGCTTCTCTCCCTGGGTATATAAGCAAATGTTGTGACCATACAGTGTGCAAAAACACCTGCAGTCTTTCTCCATTTAAACATATTCAGCTCCACTATTCTTCCTGCTAAAGTGCACAACCCCACATTTTCCCACATTATATTCCATCTGCCAACTTTTTGCCCACTCACTTAACCTGCCTATGTTCCTCTATAGAGTCCCATCTTTTCTGTGTCATTTGCAAACATCATTATAGCTCATTGTTTCTGTCATCCAAGTCATTAATAAATATTGTAAATAATTGTGGTTCCAGCATTGATCTCTGTGGCACACCACTAGTTACAGTTTGCCACCCTGCAAATGCCCCCTCACCCCAACTCTCTGTCTTCTGTTAGTTAGTCAATCCTCTATCCATGCTAATAAACTATCCCCAACACCAATGTCATTAAATTGCTGCATTAAATTGTCTTATTTACAATACCTTATTGAACAAGTTTCGAAAACCCAAATATATTATATAATATATCTGCCTGACTTCCCTTTATGTATCCTGCTTGCTACCTCCTCAAAGGACTCCAACACTCTATAATTGTCAGGCATGATTTCCTTTTCATGAAGCCATGCAGACTCTGCTTGATTGTGCTATGCAATTCCAAATGCTCCATTATTACACTTTTATAAGGGAATCTGAAGTTTTCCCAATGGCAGATCATAGGCTAACTGACCAATAGTTTCTTGTATTTTGTCCAACTCCTTTTGAAATAAAAGTCTTACATTGGTAACTTTATAATCTTCTGGAGCTACTCCCCTTTAAAATGCTACAATGCAACCCATCAGGTCCAGGGGATGCATTGCCCTTCAGCCACATTTGTTTCCCTTGTATTTCTTTTCTACAATAGTTACTATTTCTTCTCCCCACTTTATTTTTGGAATGCTGTTAGTGTCCTCTGTCATGAAGACTGATGCAAAGTATTTATTGAACACTTCTGCTGTTTCCCAGTTCCCTATTCCCCAACCTCATTCTATAAGGGGCCTATGTTCATTTTGGTCTCTCTCTCTCTTCCTTTTTGTATATTTAAAGAAGCTTACAAAAAGGAAGAGAGAGACCAAAATAAAATTCACCCTAGAGAATTTTATATTACATATTTACTATTATACATTTTTATATTACTTGCTCATTTGCCCTTAGAAAATGTTTTCTCCCTCTTTACTTTGTTTCAGCCACCTTTGTTGACATTTTAAAAATTCTCAATTCCCTGGCTTACCATTAATATTTGCTAGATTCTGTGCTTTTTCTTTCAGTTTGACATTATCCTTAATTTGACATTATCCTTCAGTTTGACATTATCCTGGTTATTCATGCTTGGGCCATTCCCTTCCCAGAGTCAGTCTTCCTCACTGGGCCTATCTTTCCTGTTAGTCGTGAAATATTTTCTTAAAAGTACAGTACTGTTTCTCAACTACCTGTTCTGCTAAACTCTTGTCCCAGTCCACTATAGCCAACTGTACCCTCTTCCAATTAAATTAGCCTTATTTAAGTTTAGCACAGTTGTTTCTGACCCACGTTTCTAAGTTTCAAACTGAATGCTAAATACTACCATATTATGGTCAATGTTCTCTTGAGGATCTTTTACAGTGAGATTATTTATAAAAGCTGCCTCGTTAAACATCACCATATTCAAAACAGCCTGATTCCTGGTTAGATCCAGAACATGTTGTCCTAGGAAACTATCCCAAATACACTGTATGGGTTGGCTTACAAAGGTCTAAGTTTATGGTGAAATGTGCAGCAGAATTGGGCAATAATTGTCACAGGTGGAGGGCAAAACATTGAATGTTTTCAAAAGGCAATAGATAAAGTTCTAAGTGCTAAAAGAATCAAAGAGTATTTGGAAAAAGCGGGGATAGGTTACTGAGTTGGATAATTGGCCATGATCAAATTTAATAGTGGAGCAGCTTCAAATGGTTGAATGGCCTACTCCTGCTTTTATGTTTCAATAACAAATTAAACTAGCTCAGCAGGGGCGATGGGAATCTGAGGTGTAGTTCCAGTGCACCGGAGGATGAGACTAGGGAGGGCATGGACAGGATTTCAAGGTCATAGGAATGTGCTGGCAGACAGCAAGCTGGTTTGAAGTGTGCCTACTTCAATGCCAGAAGTATCCGAAATAAGGTAGGTGAGCTTGCAGCATGGATAGGTACCTGGGACTTTGATGTTGTGTCTAATTCGGAGACATGGATAAAGCAGGGTGAGGAATGGATGTTGCAGGTTCCAGGGTTAGATCTTTCATTAAGAACAGGCAAGGCGGTAAAAGAGAGGGAGATGTGGCCCTGTTAGTCAAGGATAGTATACCAGTGGCTGAAAGAACTTTTGATGAGGAGTCATCTACTGACGTAGTATGGGCTGAGGTTAGAAACAGGAGAGGAGAGGTCACACTGCTGGGAGATTTTTATAGGCCTCCCCAGACATCCAGGGAGGTGGAGGAGAGGATTGTAAAAATGATTTTGGGTAGAACTGAAAGGAACAGGGTGGTCATTATGGGGGACTTTAACTTCCCCAACATTGACTGAAAATGCTATAACTCTAGTACGTCAGATGGATCAGTTTTTGTCCAATGTGTGCTGGAGAGCTTCCTGACACAGTATGTTGAAGGGCCAACAAGAGGAGAGCCTCACTGGATCTGGTGCTTGGTAAGGAACCAGGCCAGGTGTTTGATTTAATGGTAGGTGAACACTTTGGAGAGAGTGACCATAATTCAGTTACGTTTAGTTTAGCACTGGAAAAGGATAGGTACATGCCACAGGGCAAGAATTATCAACAGGGCAAGGGCAATTATAATGCAATTAGGCCAGACTTAGGACGCATACAATGGGGTAGCAAAATGCAGGGGATGGGGACAATCTAAATGTGGAGCTGGTTTAAGGAACAAGTATTGCGTATCCTTGATAGGTATGTCCCTGTCAGGCAGGGAGGAAGTGATAAGGTAAGGGAACCGTGGTTTACCACAGAAATTGCATCTTTCGTTAAGCAGAAGAAGGAGGCTTATGTGATGGTGAGACAAGATGGTTCAGATGAGGCGATAGAGAGTTACAGATCAGCTAGGAAGGATTTAAAGAAAGAGTTGAGAAGAGCAAAGAGAGGACACGAGCAGTCTTTAGTAGGTGGAATAAAGGAGAACCCTAAAGCTTTCTATAGGTATGTGAGGAATAAAAGGATGACTAGGGTAGGAACTGGGCCAGTCAAAGACAGAAGTGGGAAGTTATGTGTGGACCCTGTGGAGATCAGAGAGGTGCTAAACAAATATTTCTCATTGGTTTTCACTCAGGAAAAGGAAAATATTGTCGAGGACAAGAATGAGATATGAGATATTACACTATAAAGGATCGAGGTTAGTAAGGAAGAGGTGTTATCAATTCTAGAAGGAGTGAAAGTAGACAAGTCCCCTGGGCTGGATGGGATTTATTGGAGGATTCTCTGGGAAGCTAGGGAGAAGATGGAGGGGCCTTTGGCTTTCATCTTTGAGTCGTCAATGTCGACAGGTTTAGTACCAGAGGACTGGAGGATGGCAAATGTTGTGCCCTTGTTCAAGAAGGGCAGTAAAGATGGCCCAGGTAAAGAGCAGTAAAGATAGACCTGTGAGCCTTACATCTGTTGTGGGAAAAGTTTTGGAGAGGATTATAAGAGATAGGATTTATAATCATCGAGCAAGCAACAGTTTGATTTCAGATAGTCAATATGGTTTCATCAAGGGCAGGTCATGTCTCCCAAACCTCACTGAGTATTTTGAGAAGGTGACCAAGTATGTGGATGAGGGTAGGGCAGTTGACATGGTATACATGAACTTCAATAAAGCCTTTGATAAGGTTCCACATGGAAGGAAATACAGAGTCATGGGATTGAGGGTGATTTAGCAGTTTGGATTAGAAACTGGCTTTCTGTAAGAAGGCAGTGAGTAGTGGTTGATGGAAAATATTCAGCCTGGAGTCCGGTTACTAGCGGTGTGTCACAGGATCTGTTCTGGGACCATTGCTGTTTGTCATTTTTATAAATGACTTAGATGCAGGCATAGGTGGATGGATTAGTAAATTTGCAAATGACACTAAGGTTGATGGACAGTGTAGAAGAATGTTGCAAGTTGCAGGGGGACTTGGATAAACTGCAGAATTGGGCTGAGAGGTGGCAAATGGAGTTCAATGCAGCTAAATGTGAGGTGATGCACTTTGGAAAGAACAACAGGAAGGCAGAATACTGGATCAATGGAAAGATTCTTGGTAGTGTGGATGTGCAGAGGGATCTTGGAGTCTGTGTACATAGATCCCTGAAAGTTGCCACCCAGGTGGATAGTGCTATTAAGAAGGCATATGGTGTGTTAGGTTTTATTGGTAGAGGGATTGAATTCTGGAGCCATAACGTCATGCTGCAACTATACAAAACGCTAATGTGGCCGCCCTTGGAATATTGTGCACAGTTCCAGTTGCCCCATTACAGGAAAGATGTGAAAGCATTGGAAAAGGTGCAGAGGGGGAGATTTACCAGAATGTTGCCTGATCTGGAGGGAAGGTCTTATGAGGAAAGGCTGAGAGACTTGGGTCTGTTCTCATTGGAAAGAAGAAGGCTAAGAGGGGATTTGATAGGGACATACAAGATTATCAGGGGATTAGATAGGGTAGACAGTGAAAGTCTTTTTCCTAGGTTGATGGCGTCAGTTTGTACGAGGGGGCATAACTACAAATTGAGGGGCAATAAATTTAAGACAGATGCCAGAGGCAGGTTCTTTACTCAGACAGTGTTAAACTGGTGGAATGCCCTGCTTGCCAATATAGTTAACCCAGCCACTTTAGGGAGATTTAAACAATCCCTGGATAAGCACATGGATGATGATAGGATAGTGTAGGGTAATGTGCTTAGATCAGTTCACAGGTCGGCACAACATCGAGCGCCAAAGGGCTTGTTGTGCGCTGCATTGTTCTATGTTCTATATTCTAAATGCAGCTCAACATTGGGAGCAACTTGTGCCATCTTTAGTGGGGTGTGAAGAGATTTTTGCCAGACAGCAGCAAGTTACCAGTTGATGGTCATTATTGATTGTTAAATATCGTGTTAACGGCTCAACTTGCTTCATTCATTTTTCAATCTTACCAAACCCGCTGAAAAAGCTCAATGTCAGGAAAACTCGAGAAAGAAACCAGAATGAATACCTGGCAGATTCTGCTCACATGCTCTAACCAAGGTCCACATCAGAAACCTGACATAAACATCTCAATGCATGGTCTATAGACACTGACCACAAACACCCTATGTCCACTCACAGTGGTATCTGACAAGAAAGAATGCATATGGCTAAATCTTATATATTTTTGTCTAAGTTTAAGTTGAATTGAGTCTTTTAACACTCATGACACATCACTGATCCACTTACAGGATGCTTCTGCTCTTCAATACTGCACCTCAAACTGCACCAGCAACTCTCAGTGTCATGTTGCAGCAAGGACACTGTTTGGTTAGGGTTGTGCACCCAGCTCATAGACTAGATCCCTCTGCATCTCTGGGTTATTCACATGCTCTCATAGCATTCACTCCGAATGTACCTGCACGTTCACTTTATCTCTGCCTTGCATTACCTTTTCCTGCTTTTCCCCTTCAGCTAGAGATACCAAGTTGATATTACCGACACCTTGCCATGCCATTTAGAGCAGACACATAGATAGGAACCTTGTCCTGGCTGTCAGCAGGTCTCAGTCAAGAGGGATAGCCTTTACTTAGGGATCCTCAGCACAGTACACCATCTCATTCCAGGCCCTGCTCAGGACAGCAAGAATCAGGATCCTTCCTCATAAAGGAGCTGAATGACAGGCAGCCCATCACTCAGCTCCAGTCTCTCTGCTTTCCTCCTGAAATAAGAGAGGGAGACAGACAAATATTAAAGGAGATGGAAGTGGGTGGCACAGCGGTTATTTTTCTTGCAGGTGGAAGATGTTGTGAGTGAGTGGGCAGTGCAGAGTGCATTCTGGAATACTGGTGTCAGGGATGGGCTGGGTGACAAAGAGTGATGAAGATGTTGCAGCTAATAGTGGGAGTAGTGGAATGTGAGACCCGGTGGGATCTGGGTATAGCAGCAGAGATTGAATGAGTGTGAGATATCAGCAAGACGGTAGTGAAACTTATCCTGGTGGAATGAAGAAGGACATTGATCTCCTTCCTGTGGTGCTGGGCGTTCCTCCAGATGATCTCGATTGGCAACCTCAGGCCAGGCTGGTGTCATGGCCTATACTGTTGGTCCTGGAGGAAAAGGAAGTCCTGTGGGAGCACCATACTGTCCAACAGCACATCCAGGACCATGCTGGCAAAGTGAGATGTCAACTTCTTCCTATCTGCCATATCTAGGGAAAATGACTGTAACTATGAAGGGCAGCTCTGGACGGACAGTGGTTGTCTGGAATGCATGGCGGTTTTTAAAGATGCCCCCAGTAGAAGGGATATTGATAAATTCTGTATATCTACAGAGTGGCGTTATTCCAGGAATGGTATTTGGTAAGAGAAACATTGTAACCATGTTAGGTAATTAATGAGGTGAGTTTGGTCAAAGTGGGAGAACTTGCCAAATCTCACAGCAACAAACCATCCAAAAAGACTGAATTCAACGTAAACTCAGACAAAACAATATAAGATTCAGCCATATGCACTCTTTCTTGTGGTTGCCTTTGCAATTTGAATTTTCCAGTCTTCATGAAGATTAATGTCAGTCATGATTAATGAACCACATTTTTTATATTCTCTTGTTTTTTTCTAATTTATTCTCTGTCCTACAGAATGGCTACTGTTAGTGAGCTACAGACAACTCCCAGTAGTGTCGTCTTTTTTATTCACTCGTAGGATGTGGGTGTCGCTAGTTGACTAGCGTTTATTGCCTGTCCTTAGTTGCCTTTGAGAAGGTGGTGTTGAGGTATCTTCTTAAACCCCTGCAGTCCATATGCTGTATTCACTTGCTATTTCTTATTTGCACAGATTCAATACCATTCGATCAAAGGTCATTTCTTGCTCTGATACTCATTCCATCTTGTACTAACAAAGTTACCCCACCACCCTTCGCTTTCTATCTGTCTTTTTCAAAAGTCAATTACTTCTGAATATTTAGTTCTATGCTTTCATCTCCTTGTAACCATATCTCTATAATGGCTATAATTTCATGTCCATTAACCTCAATTTGTGCTGTTAATTAATTTATTTAGTTTTAAATACTAAGCACATTTCAATAAAGAACCATTAGTTTTGACTTTTAACCATTTCTTTCCCCTTTTCACACAACTTGCAGCTTCTCTCCCACTCTGGGTACCAATAACAAAATAGTGATTGTTTTCTAAGACTATGTATACCCTCTTTCAAACCATCCCCACTAATTAACTTAATTGTTTGCTGTCATGACACATCTTGGTCCAAAAGGGCAGCACGGTGGCACAGTGGTTAGCACTGCTGCCTCACAGCGCCAGAGACCGGGGTTCAATTCCCGCCTCAGGTGACTGACTGTGTGGAGTTTGCACGTTCTCCCCGTGTCTGCGTGGGTTTTGTGAGAAACAAAGCTCACACACTTCAATAATTTCAGTCCGAGACAAGATCTGAATCAATAGTGTCATTTATTTTACACTTGCAAGTGGGTGTGATGTCCCGTGTCTAAGAGGCAGAAGACATACACACACTAGGTTCAATTCATACATAATATTTATATGATTTAATGTCCATTGTTTTACATTGCTCCCTCCCCTGCTTACATCGTCCACTTCCCTAAGACCGGCCCCCATTACCCCTGTTTGCCTCTTGCCTTATCCGGCCTTGTCTGTGATAAAATGCTTATTTCTGGTCTCACAAGGCTGTTTGACCTTACCCTGCTATAGGTCATTGTTAGGCCTATCCTTTCTTCATCATTATCTACCCCCTTCATCTGTGCCTTTCCCGAGGCCGTTCTGATCCCTATGACCCTTTTAATTGGGGTTTGTTCCTGTGTTTTTGTAAAAGTGGGAAGCACATGTTTATACCTACTGTTTGTACAGGCGTATCTAGCTTAACTTCATCCCCTCACAACATCTTATCTACTTGCCCATAATGTCTACCTTCTGACATACAGTTTTAGCTAATACAAAAACAATTATATATTTCCTCCACATTGTTTCCATTCTTGTTGACTCAGCTCTTGGCTAAAACAATTACCCACTGGTGTGAGTTCACCTCCTTTGTAAAATGGAATTGCAGAAGTAACACTAATCCACCGATATCCCACAATTCCCCCTCTTTCTTTTAGTTACCATTTGTTATCTTCTGCAAATATTTTATTTTTAAGCATCGTTCCCGAAATTTGCAAGCATCATCCCGGAGATTTCATCCATCTTGGTCTCACTCATCTCCTCATTATTTAGTCGATAAAGTCCTTCAGCCTGATTCCCTTTTAGGGGCATCTGTTTCATTAAGGCTGTTTCAATCAACCTTTGGGTGAGTCCTCGTATACAGGGTATGATACAGCAGCCAATGGCTACTAATACCCCGACTACTACTATCAGGGAAGTAAGGATAGAAACCACCACCCCCTTCCATTTCCCAAACCTTGATTCCAGCCATCCTGTGAGAGATGTATCTACTCCTGAATTCTCAGCCAGTTCCTCTGCTAAGGTAGTCAATCCCCTTAAGGCCCGAGTAATTGAACCATCAGGTGCAGTGTTATTAGGAATAAAGGTACAACAGCTTCCTCCTAACATCACACACATACCCCCTTTTTCTGCTAAAATCATATCAAGGGCTATTCTATTTTCCCATGCCATCCTACTTGTCGCATCAAGCTGTTCTGATATTCCTTTCATCGCATCTCTTGTATAATTTATAAATCGCTGTTGATTATAGAAAATGTAATTTATCCAATCTACATTTTTATTAATTGTTACCCACCAAAAGAGAGCTGACTCAAAGCCTGCTGCAATCTGGTTACGAGCCTTAAATTCATCCGGTACTCCCCTAGGGACTCCTACCGAATCAAGATAAATCCTGTCATTGAAAGAAGTGTCTAACAGTAATCTCTTACCCCTTCCCTTTTTCCCTCCTTTGTTTTCCTTCTCAAATGCCAGGGTAAATGGAATTGCCAATTGTACAATTGCACATATCCCTCTCCAATCTGGAGATAGCGTGGGTCTCAATATTTTGCCTCCACAGTACCACCACAGATCCGCTCGGGGAACCTTTAGTGCTGAGTAGTTCCCTCCCTTCTCCATTTCGGTTACATTCTTAATTTCTGTACATAATTTCAGCTCCCCCAAATCTTTTGACTGACTTGTACCTCGTCTACACACACGATGTGTGATTTCCAACTGCGGCAGAAAACGGGGGGGAACTTTTACATCTTTCTTCTCCAAGGGAGGGAACATCAGAGATAGGGAGGTACAATTCCTATCATTCCATGCAGTCTCATCCTGGTACAGGGCTATCATACATTTCATGCCCTTCCTGTCTCGCTTCTACCCGAGCGGAAAAGGAACCACCTGGGCCACTGGCCGACCGGAGGCACATGCATAGCAATTGCTCTGGTACAGACTTTTCACAGTATACTTTACCCATTCAACCCAGGCATTTGCATCCCCGTGCCCAGTTTCTATTTCAATGGTCTGTTTCAAGTCCTTTACCTCTATAAATTTTACTACTTTAGGATCATCGGGAGGGGTAAAAGATTGTATCTTATTACCCAGTAGTTCTACCCGTTTTCCCTGTCCTACACTAATTCGGAAACAACAGCCCAAGAAATCCTTCCCATTTGCTTTCATTTCTATCCCAAATGTTTCATTTAATTGTATCTTATAGGTGGCCCCACCCAGGATTGTTTCGTGCCATGTGGTTTTCCTTATTGTTAGGTATATTGGGTTATACTTTTTATCAGGGCAATCGCGAGCTGGCCGGAAGGGGGCCTGGTGTACTGTGACGAGACCATTATACCAAGTACCGTCCCCAAGGCCATCCCCATAGGACTTAAGATGTATCTCAGAGCTGTGGTACTGTCTCTGATTATCTACATCCCCACAATTTACTAAGCTGCATACATCAGCGTCTATTACTTGTGGGTTATCAGACTTGGGGACCGTTAATAATACATATGAAAATGATATTTGATGAAATGCCAATACTAAGAGAGCTAGAATCATAACTCTAAGCATTCCCAGTATTCTAAACATCATGCTGAAGCACAAAAAGACTTAGTATACAATCTTACAGAAATAATCCCGCGCTCGCGTCGCCACTGTATAATTAGTTACTCAAAGTCTCTTTAGTCTGAGTTTCAGCGGATCTTGCGTTGATTCGGCTGTCCAGACTTCTTTCTCCACGGGAGGGTCCACTGGCCCTTTGATCCGAGTGTAGTGAGTCCAGCCTTTCTCTGCTGTCCTTATTGCCGTTTCGGTGGTCAAAAGAGCCTGGTACGGCCCTTCCCAGTCCGGCTGCAATTTAGTCTCTGTCCATGATTTTACTAAGATTCAATCTCCCGGCCGGATGGAATGAACGGTGAATTCAAGGGGTGGAGTCTGTGCCAATAAACCCTGTTTCCTTAGGAAAGACAAAGAGGAGGACAAACCCAGTATATACTTCTTTAAAAACAAATCTTTAGTTTCGGGAATTGGCAATTCTCCATTCGTTCCCAAGTAAGGTAATCCAAATAAGATTTCATAGGGGGATAGTCCCAAATCTTTCCTTGGGGCTGTTCGTACTCGCAAGAGAGCTATAGGTAAACATTTGATCCAAGGGAGTCTGGTTCCTATTATCAAGTTAGAGAGCTGTCGTTTGAGTGTTTGGTTCATTCTCTCAGACCTTCCTGATGATGGCGGGTGCCATGGAGTATGGAACTCCCAGGAAATTCCCAACCCTTTCATTACCCCCTGTAACACTTTAGAAGTAAAGTGAGTTCCTTGATCGGAATCAATATGGTTCACGAGCCCATATCGGGAAATTATGTGCTCCAATATTGTTTTAGACACCCCACTCACAGTGGCGGTAGCTAGGGGATATGCCTCAACCCAACCAGATAAATGATCTACTATAACCAACATATATTTTAGTTTGCCTACCCTGGGGAGTTCAGTATAATCTACTTGTATACTCTGGAAAGGTCTCAATCCTGGGTCTCTTCCTCCCGGGGTCTGTTTTCTCAAGACTTTCTTATTTACCTTTCTGCATATGATACATCCCTCACATATTTGTTTAGCAATTGTATATATTCCTTTACATCCATATTCCCTAAGAACTAAATCACACATTGCTTGTACTCCCCAGTGGCTGCCTTGGTGTAGGACAGCCGTAATCTCTCGCATCATCATTTTGTTCAACATTCTCCTTCCATCAGGTAACCTCCAAGGCCCGTCTGCTGTTTTTACAGTCCCTAAATCTCTCAATTCTTTTTCTCCGCTTTCAGTAAATATAGGAGCTTCCCGAGGACCTGGGACAGTAGGTATTAGGGAATGAATCACCACTTCTTGTGGGTTCAGGGCTGCTTCCTTAGCCACCTCATCGGCTAATCTATTTCCCCTAACTTCTAGTTCATTTCCTTTCTGATGACCATTTACATGCACTACTGCTATTTCTCGGGGAAGTAATAGGGACTCCAAGACTCGTTTAATCAATTCTTCATGTACTAATTCCTTCCCCCACCTCTGGGTTAATACTCCCACAACCGCTCCCTTATCTACGGTAGCAAAGAGGTGGAAAGGTTTATCTAGGGAAGGTAAGGCTAACACAGGGGCATGGATCAGATCTCTTTTGCCTCATCATTCCCAACTTAGACATTTTGGTTCCCCCTCTAATAGTTTGAGATATAATTTCTTAGTCTTCAGTGCATAGGAATCAATCCACAATCTGCAATAACCCGTGAGACCCAAACATTTGTGTAGCTCCCGTTTAGTGCTGGGCAGCGGCATTCCCACTATTCCCTCTATCCGTTCCGGGCTTATCTTTCGCTTTCCCTCACTAACTAAATGTCCCAAGTATTTCACTTCTTGCTCCACATATTGTGGTTTGTTTTTAGATACTCGCAGTCCCTGCTGACCCAGGAAATACAATAATTTGTTAGTGGCTTCTACTACTCTTTCTCTTCTTTTTCCTGTTACTAAGAGGTCGTCTACATACTGCAACAGGGTAGTTCCCTTGGGGCTGCTAACTTTCTCCAATATTTGTTCTAACATCTGTCCAAATAAATCCGGGGATTCCATAAACCCCTGGGGAAGCACAGTACACCGGTATTGCTGTTGCTGTCCTGTCTTAGGGTCTTCCCACTCAAAGGCAAACAAATTCCTACCGTCCTCTGCCAAGGGACAAGCCCAAAAGGCATCCTTTAAATCTATCACACTAAACCATTTGTTGTCATGAGGGGTCTTACTTAATAACGTAGAGGGGTTTGGCACCCTGGGTGCCTGATCTGTACTATTCGATTTAATGTTCTCAAATCCTGCACCAATCGATAAGTTCCATCGGATTTCCGCACTGGTAGTATTGGGGTATTATAAGGAGACATACATGGCTCCAACAGTCCATCTCTAATCAATCCTTCAATCACTGGCTGCAGTCCTCGTTTACCTTCTATGGAAATGGGATATTGTCACTCACAGACAACGTCCCCTTTCCTTTTTAAATTTATTTCAAGGGGAGGGATCTGTAGTTTTCCACAATTCCCTTCCCTAGCCCATACAATAGGGTCTATCTCTCTCTCCATATCCTCTGCCAACATTGCCATTTGTACAACGAATTCTTTTTCCTGAATTCCAATCCCCAGTCCTAAGAGGATAATTAAATCTCTCCCTAATAAGTTACTTCCTATATCAGGGATATACAGCAGTTCCCCTGTGACCCTAACCTTCAGACCTTCTATCATCATAGGTTCAAATACTGGAACAGTAAATCCTTCCCCTTTTTACCCCCGAAACAGTAATTGACCGTGTTGACATTCCTACTTTCTTTGGTTTAAAATGCAGCGATGACCGTGCTGCCCCCGTATCTACTAGGAAGACTACCTCTTCCCCACAGGGTCCCACCTTCAGGTTTATCAAGGGTTCCTGGTGGGTCCCCGGGGGCAGGGACCCCTGACACCCCTATTCTTCATCAAAATTCATAAGCGGAATTGCCCTCTCTTATACCTTTTAGAATCAGGTCTTTCAATTCCTTCATTTCTTCTCTATGCTCCGGATTTTGATTTTCCCACTGGGGGTCTCTGAGGGGAAACTTCACCTCTCCCTGTCCAGCATCCCCATCTCCAATCGGATGTTCCCTGTCCCATATTTTAATGGCTGCTCCCCATATAAGTCCCCTTTCTTCCCCAGTAAATAGTATATTCAAAATAGACATTAACTCAGCCCAGGTATACAGACTGGGCCCCAAAAATTGATCAGTTTGTTCAGACAACCCTACCGGATCCTCAACCAGGACCTTCATTTCTTTTTTTTTAAATGTCCTGACCTCCCCACTGCTGAGGGGGGCACTTACAAACCCAATCTTTGTCCCCTATTGGTACCTCCCGAAGGGGATAAGTCATTACGTTCTTCCCCTTTTTCTTTTTTTTTAAAGAAATATTGCAATATTTCTAGCTCCCCATAACTTCAAACACCAATTCATGCTTGACTAACTTTAAAGCCTGTTCCAAACTTTTAAATATATTTATATATTTACGTTCATTTATTCAGTATTTAATATTCAAAATGTAAAATGCATACAGTTCTCAATTTTGAAATCCACTGTAATCACCCAGTTTTAGTCCCTTAATTTAAATCCAAAATTAGTTTTCTTAAGTAGTCCTGACCAATCATTGCTCAATTACAATACTATAGGTCCTGAAATAATCAGAGCTGCCTTAAAATTATTTGTCTATTCAAGTTTAAAGAAAACTTCTAATGCATGAACAATGGCCGAATCCAAGGTCACAGATATTAACCATAGGATCTTGTTTTTACTACAATCTAATGTTGAACTGAAACTTCAACTGTCCTCCATAAATCGCTTTCATGTAAAGATAGAAGAGATTAGTTAGAAACTGATAGTAAGGCAGTCATGACCTGTAAGAAGAACAGGAGTTATCATTCTTTTTTTTTCATAATCTCTATAGAATCCTTAACCTTAAAAGAAATCATGTTAAGTTTCCATAATAAGAATCAGATTCAAAACAGTCCCGGAACTCAAGCTCCAGGGAATAAAACACAAACATTCAATCACCAACAAACAAATGTGTATTCAAACCAAATCACAAAGGGTTAAACTTTCGACCAGCTGTACAGCTCTCTTCATTCTCTCTCTCTCTCTCTCTCACTCATTGACAAATAAATTCAGATATTTACAAACCCAGTCTTTGTCCGACCTGAATTTTGGCCAAAAGAGGCGGGACGAAGAATGGATTCCTTAGTCCATATGAAGCAACAATATTTAATCATCTTTTTCCCCTGTACAAGTATTATTTTGCCAATTCCACAACATCCTCCCCAAAGAACTTTCTGGAGGTATGTTGTAAGGGACCCCGCCTCCAATTCCATTGCTTTTTCCTTCTTTTGTTTTCCCGGAGGCTTTTTCCTTACCCACGGCACAACCCATATTGAGTTCCTTCGTTAGTCCCTTATTAACTACTAAAACTCAATCCCGGCCACCAAGGCAATACTTAAAAGTCAGGTTTCTTACCTTGGTCTGTGCACAGAGTTGCCTGGCCCCTTTGTGCCGTATTGTCTATTGAGCTCCTATCACTGTCTGATTCAGATGTCTCTCTTGTGGGATTCGTACCAGTCGCCCAAGGGAGCAGACCAAACCAGGACATGAGACCGCTCCTCAATGGGGAACGGGACGCGTCTTCCCAGTGTCCAAGGCCAGCCACTCCCCCCAGTGATGGAAGAAAATCCCGGACGAGCCCCCAATTGTGAGAAACAAAGCTCACACACTTCAATAATTTCAGTCCGAGACAAGATCTGAATCAATAGTGTCATTTATTTTACACTTGCAAGTGGGTGTGATGTCCCGTGTCTAAGAGGCAGAAGACATACACACACTAGGTTCAATTCATACATAATATTTATATGATTTAATGTCCATTGTTTTACATTGCTCCCTCCCCTGCTTACATCGTCCACTTCCCTAAGACCGGCCCCCATTACCCCTGTTTGCCTCTTGCCTTATCCGGCCTTGTCTGTGATAAAATGCTTATTTCTGGTCTCACAAGGCTGTTTGACCTTACCCTGCTATAGGTCATTGTTAGGCCTATCCTTTCTTCATCATTATCTACCCCCTTCATCTGTGCCTTTCCCGAGGCCGTTCTGATCCCTATGACCCTTTTAATTGGGGTTTGTTCCTGTGTTTTTGTAAAAGTGGGAAGCACATGTTTATACCTACTGTTTGTACAGGCGTATCTAGCTTAACTTCATCCCCTCACAACATCTTATCTACTTGCCCATAATGTCTACCTTCTGACATACAGTTTTAGCTAATACAAAAACAATTATATATTTCCTCCACATTGTTTCCATTCTTGTTGACTCAGCTCTTGGCTAAAACAATTACCCACTGGTGTGAGTTCACCTCCTTTGTAAAATGGAATTGCAGAAGTAACACTAATCCACCGATATCCCACAGTTTCCTCCGGGTGCTCCGGTTTCCTCCCACAGTCCAAAGATGTGCAGGTCAGGTGAATTGGCCATGCTAAATTGCCCATAGTGTTAGGTAAGGGGTAAATGTAGGGGTATGGGTGGGTTGCGCTTCAGCGGGGCGGTGTGGACTTGTTGGGCCGAAGGGCCTGTTTCCACACTGTAAGTAATCTAATCTAATCTAATCTAATCTAAATGTGATTTTTACATCACCCAGCACCTCAATCATCACAGGGCTCTGCCTTCCTGAGGCTTTTCAAAATATTCCAGATTAACATTTGAACAACCAGCCATCCTATTGAAAAATGGGCCAGATTTTCGAAGGAGCGGTAATCTTAGTTCAGATTGCAGTTAATGACAGTCCAAATTTAGACTGTAGTTGATGACAGTCCCAATGCAGATTGCAATTATTGGCTGACTTATTGCAGATTGCAGTTAATAGCAGTCTCAATGCAGGTTTCAGTCAATGGCAGTTTTGTTGCCAATTGCAATTTGTAAAAGTCTCAATGTAAAATGAAGTTAATGGTATTCTCAATGCAAGATTGTCACCTTTCACTTCTTTACAAAACGTGAGAGCTCTACAATTTTGTCAGGAGATTCTAATCAGGCTCTTTCAGAACTGGAGTTGTAGTTCTGTCATCGCATGTATGGTGGGTCAGAGCTGAGGAGGAGTGGGGGAGGAGTTATTGTGACCCCAGAGGAGCAGAGGCAAAACAGATCTGGAGTGGGGCAATAGGCTGCCAGGTCCTGGGATGGGAGTATGGGAGCTGAGTAGGATAGGATCCAGAGTGGAGAAAAGGAAATGTAGGGTTTAGAGTGATACCCAGGAGTTTGGGTCCAAAGGAGAGACCTGTCATGTCAGGAGCTGGGAAGTTGTATGGGGTCAGTTGAGTAATAAGGAATTAGACGGTGTATTTAATAGTCTAAAATTTCCTAAGTTTCCTTAATTTTACCAGAATGCTCCAAATTCTCTCATTTAAGTGGACACTTTTGGAGCGTTCCACACGTAGATGAATTGCCCAGTGGAAAAATCCATTTCCTAGGGAAATTCCTTCAGCAATTGCTGCAATGTGAATTCGGCAGGCCTCCTCTGTGCAACTCTTGCAGCAATGACCGTCTGGGCATTGGAAAGTCCAAGACAATAACTGCATTTCTCTTTCCACAAATGATACCAAACCTTGTATTCAAGTGCTTTCTAATTTTATTCCAATTAAATAGTGGCTCTCCTGTGCACAAAGTACACATCTGGATAGGTGCTTCCAGGCCTCGTTAAAATACTTACTTCAGGGTCCTACATTTAGTTGAGGATCCTTGCAAGAAATTGATGTTGCAGGTTTTTAAATTTGCTCAGCTTTATGGTCTCCCAAGGTAAAACATTGCACAGACAATCAGGAAACCAGCAGCAATAGTGAGTCTTTATTAGGATGATATTCTGAATAGTTGTTTAGGTTTAAAAAGGTATTTGGTGCTTTTCTGCTTTGCAATTGGTTGCATTTTAGTCTGCTATCATAATTGCAAATGGTTGGAGAGCTGGGGTTTTGGTTGTAGCTGCACTGATTTGATTGATTAGCTGCAGGAGCACTGGGGAATAAACCTCTCACTGGCATTACGTTTGAGGCTGCATAAAAATGGCACATGCTTGGGGAAGCAACAGCACAGCATTAGCCTGTGGATGTTCAAAACAAATGGTGCAAGAGGCGAGAATAAGCATGCTTGTATTTCACAACAGGATGCTGTCCACAACGTGTGAGACGAAGCGTAAAAGTGTTGCAGCAAGCAGGCAATCATGGCATTTGTTGCAACAGGAAATTGAACCAAAGAACAAAACTCACACAAACTGTCAATACTTGTGAAACTTGAAATCCCTTAGCTTCTTTTTCATAGGTTCACTCTGAACTGCGGTATAAGCTATGATTTTACAGCCCACATAGCATTAAATGGGTGATGAATGTCTACTTGACAATAATGGACAGCAAAACATCACCTTCTTGGCTGCAGACTCAAACAGGAAGGTCTTGGATTTGTTTGTCTTTCTGAATTTCACCCCCTCAATGTTAAACATTGATCTGACAAACCTGCTACCAGCTAAATTCACATTGCAATCACGCACTTGGGCCATATTTTTGTTACAATGATCGTGTCTGTCCTGTTATCATCCAAGGTAAAACGGTCATCAATAACTTTATTTTTGACGTTGTCTCATCTTATATTCATCCACCAATGTGCCTTTTTAGGTTAGATTCCCTACAGTATGGAAACAGGCCATTTGGCCAAATAAGTCCACACTGACCTCTAAGAGTAATCCACCCAGATCCATTTTCTGATGAATGATGCACCTAAAACGATAGGCAATTTAGCATGGCCAATTCACTTGACCTGCACATCTTTTTGGACTGTGGGAGGAAACCAGTGCACCTAGAGGAAACCCACACAGACATGGGGAGCATGTGCAAACTCCACACAGTCACCCGAGGCTGGAATCAAACCCAGGTCTCTAGCACTGTGAGGCAGCAGCACTAACCACTGAGCCATTGTGCCACCCCCAATGATCCACTGTGCCGCCCCACATGTATTCATCCCATAAAATGTTTTCATGGGATCTGGGGATTGTGATGAAAGGTGCATCATTTGTTTATATATCATTTTTGAATTTGGATTTCAAAATTGAAGCAGAGTGATGTCTGTTACCTCCGTGAGGTGATGTTTGAAAAAACAAAGTCAGAAGTCCGTCTGGAAATAAAACAAAACAGCAATGTTCTGAAGGAGTTACATCAGATCCAAAACATTAATTTTTTTTCTCCGTCCACAGATGCTGTCAAACATGCTGAATTTCTCTACTATTTTCCATTTTTATTTCAGATTTTCAGCATCCAAAGTACTTTTGCTTTTGTTTGACTCCTTCTAGATCATTGTTTCAAATCCAACATTCTGTTGGAGAGCAATGGCTGTGTATCTTGTGATATTAATTAAAAGATTGTTCTACCATTGTATTTATGATAGGTAGAATAAACATTTAAGGCCCTTTACTTTCTTCTTGGTTCAGAAGAGCAAGTTTTTATTTAGAAAGAGTGTCAGTTTAGAAGACACCAGCGTTGAGTTTAGAGGAATTCATGTTCCTCTCCTGGAAGGATTCAGGGCAATACAGGGAACAAGTCAGCAGGTTTTATTTTGTGAAACATCCAAACCAGAAAAGCTCGGTTAGAAATCTGCAGGTTTTGAAATTGTCTTCTCTATTTCAGTAGCTTATATTTTCAAAAATGTTCTCTTTGGCACAATAAACATCTGTTCTCTGGTTAAAGAAAATATGCAGCCTTATCAGTGACTAACCACCACATTAACTAACTAACTTTAAATAAATACAGTCTATAAATCCAGGTTTCATTCTGGGATCTGATTTGTCCAGTGGTACCATTGGCGGCAACTATAACAAGTGGAGGCTCAATTGGGATTGTTAAATTGAATTTAAGAGAATTTTAAGAATTTCTCTTCCAGAAAAACATGAACTTGAAGGTTCTGGGCAGAAAGCTGAAGTGTTATGGTGAAGTTTATTGCATAGTTTGAACTTTCAAAGTGGTTTTGAATGTTGCAGAAGACATCATAGTGGATTGGTTGAAATCATTACATAAGGCTAAACTGAGAGTTGGTACATCAATTAAATGAGAAATAAAAGCAAGTTCTTGTAAGTGGCTGAAAGTGATTGCTCAGACTCAAGTGAATATATCTCACTGACTAACCACCATGTTAACTAACAAAACAAAATGTTTAGTTGTATGATCTATCAGTCAAGGTTTAATTCTGGGATCTGAATTTTCCTGTAGTAACCTCAACTGGGATCGGTCCTGTCTCCCTGGTTAGATCAACATTTACTGCTTGGCCCAATTTCACCTTGAGAAAGTGATGGTGTTGAATATTTCTGAAGCTGTAACGTTATGTGATCATTCTTGCACTTCTCACTGCTCTTTTGGTCAGAGTCTTCGAGTTCTACAGCATGGAAACAGACCCTTCGGTCCAACTCATCCATGCCGACCAGATATCCTAAACTGATCTAGTTCCATTTGCCAACATTGGGTCCATATCCCTCTAAACTGTCACGAAGTCAATTTTGGATCTAATTTGCCAAGTTATCCCTGGATGCCATGTGCTTTTACCTTCTTGATCAACCTCCCATGTGGAAACGTGTCAAAGGCTTTGCTGAAATCCATATAAAGTACATCAGTTGTGCTATCCTCATCTACACATCTGGTCACCTCTTCAAAAAATCCAGTCAAATCTGTTAGACATGACTTTCTCTGACAAAGCTTGGCTGACTATCTTAGATCAAATCTTACTTCTCCAAACTGCTTCTCTCCTTCTGGTCTATAATTCTATGGTTTGTCTTTCCTACCTTTCTTGAAAATGGAACGACATTAGTTCTTCACCAGTCTTATGGCACCTGCCCTGTGGCCAGAGAGGAATTAAGAATTTCTATCTCAGCACCTACAATTTCTTCCCTCATCTCCCTGCGATACAGCTCATCTGAACCTGGGGATTTGTCCACTTTTAAGGCTGTCAAAATCTCCTCACAACCGGTGTCAAATTTCTATTTTCTTTCTTTTCATTGCTATACACCTGGGTAACAAACTGAATTGATACAAAAAATGCAGACTGTTATATCCAGTTTCAACCCCAGGATTTATAATATCATTCATTCAAATAGAGAGATCTGGGAAAAAAAAATCACATAGCATTGGGGACACAATGGGAAAAAGTGTGAGGAACATTGGATTAGAGAGTGTGAAATCTGACAGTTTCTTATACCTACCACTCTACTTCCCCAAAGTAAAACAGGCACAATCAAAGTTTAAAACACTGTGGAGATTTTTAAATCAACTTGTTCAGGGATGCGGTTACATCCCTCTGGAATAGGTGGGATTTGACCATGGGCCTCGTGGCTCAGAGGTAGGGAAATTATCAATGCACCACAAGAACACTTTTTGATTATTAAAAGTAAGAGTGCAATGCACTGGAGATTGAATAACACCTGGTTAATTCAATTAACTAATTTGTCAGCTCATTAGCAGCCTATTTTTAATGTTTGCTGTATGGCACATGATTCACACCAGGGTTGAACCATGATAGGGCAGGATAACACATATCAGAGAGCAAGTCAGAACAGTAGGTCAGGTACAAGATACACCATTAAAGCAGAAAGACTCAGTAACTGTCTCACCCACAGAATGCTGTAGGAGTATGCCAGCTCTACACTGAGCTGCTGCTCATGATGGTAGTTAAGCTACCATCCCCTGTAACAAAGTGCAGGCAGGCACAGCCAGTTTGGTCTCATGTGGTAGAAGAAAACCACTTCCTGGTCTTACTAGGAAAATGTCTTTTAGCTAAAAGGTATGGTTTATTACATTTTAACATCTAGTTAAAGGTTAGTTTGAGAGATAGACACTGCTAGAGAGGTTGAGAAGAACCAAATGTCTGGTCTAATTTATCTTAGATTAAATACAGTTCTATTGACAAGTCTATAATGACATTATCGTAATGGATGGTGCTTACGGCATTCCTCGGCATTAACTGTTTCAGAACTGTTGCGATCAATTACAATTTGATTTTCTTATTGTTAAATATTGTGCATTTGTGTAAATAATTACATTTCCAACACCTGTGTCCCTCCAAATTTCTGACTTTGTACATTCTAATGATTTGTAGTTTCACTATTCTATTGGAATTTGCTCTCTCCAGACTTGGAGACTAGTAGTTTACTGGGTGAAAATCCATTAACTTTAATTCTCTTCCTGACAGTCTGAGTCTGTAGGTCCCTGTAAATTTGCGATCTTTAATTTCTTGGATTTTCCTTTATAGGGAATATCCTTTATGCTGTAACAAACATTTCTTTTCTTTGCAGGGTCACAAATCTCTCAACCACATAATTTCTTCCTTGCAGAACTTTGATCAATAGGTATTTATCATCCTTTCTTAGTGGTGGCTTCTGCACAGTTCAATGCACCTTGAGAAGGGCAAATTGGGAGGGGTAATAAATGCTGACTAGCCAGTGATGCCCATGTCCCACAAGAGAATTTTTAAAAACAGAATTGGAATGATCTCTCACAGTTACTGAGGATTCTTCCAGGAAGATAAGAGGTCAAATATTCTTTTTAAAATTGCAATTTCTGAGTTGCTTCAGTAACTAGCATCAGAATTGAATCTGTCATAGACAAGTTATGTTGCTTTCTGAGATTTGTTCATTGGATTTTTCGTTGTTTGCTTTTCTTGCAAATTTGATGGCTCTGAAGTCTGAGTGCTGTTCAGTGTTGACAGCAGTGGAAAAGATTTGTTCCAATTCAGCATAATCACAGATTTACATCTCATTAATAGCACAAGACAAATTTGGCTTTGTCAATTTAACTAAATTCGGTAGACTCTGTCTGGTTTCCATTGCGCCATGAGTCTAAGGGGAAACCTATAAAATCTCCCACTGCCTTCCTTTGACTGACTGTTCACTTTTCTTTCACAAGCCATTCCTTAACCTTTAACTCTTTCTGCCATTTGAAGAGGTTTGAGGTCAAAAATGGTTTCCTACTCAAGAGAGGGAATTCTCAATTATGAAGTTCTTTTAGATTATTTTTGCTATTTAATGTCTCTTCTCTTAGAGATTTACTTGTAGCATATGTTTCATTCTAACTGTAATACCTCCTGGACAAGGTTTGTGCTCTTTCACTTTAAAGTTTCCTGAAGCATGGTTCACAATCTGATAATATATTGACACTTTCCCTGGTGTCAAACTTTAAATTTGTGGCATAATGATTAGCATAAATATTAGCTTGTCAAAATGCAAGGCATTTCTTCTAGGGACACTTTGGGTCTTCCTGTATTATACTTCTTTTTGCTGAAACTGTGACCCTCTCCTACACATTTTCTGGAAGCATGTATTGTGTAAAAGTGTTAATTTTCAATAGTTAGACAGTCTGTACCTATGAGGTTTCTTTGTTCTGTAACGCTGACAAGGACTTTGAGTGCGTAGTGCCTCCCTAATTGCTTTGCAAGTGATTCATATATGTTGCCTGTGGTTTTGTATCTTCAGAATTAAATGGATTCTAATGATCTCATGTGTGAAGGTTGAATATCTTTTAGGAGTAATTTGTGTTGTGTCCACACTTCTGTTGTCCTCATCACCAGAACGACTTTATCCAGTCAGGTCTTCTTTGCACTGTAATATATCTGACAAAGATTTATCATCAATGCCTGTAATGATTCCACCTCTTAAGAATTCTGATGTGAAGTCATCATAGTCACGTTTCTCCACTAATTTGCTGAGATTGTTGATTGAGACTGAGATGGGGAGAAAGTGGGAACATGGCACTGAGTTGTATGATCAGCCAAGAAAAACCGAATGGAATACTCCTGCTCCTATTTTCAGTGTTCTTATGTTTTGCAACTTCCAAGGTTGTTCTATTCCTCCCTTTGTCCTGCCTCCTTTCTGCATTTGCCACAGTTAGTTGGGTGAACTCCCACCTGTGGGCTAGTTACCCACTTTTTTGATTAGAATTGAAAGGGTTATGTATTTCTGGCGTGCTGCGTAGTCAGGACCTGAAATGGAAATCACAACCAATAATTTTAGATTTGTGCTTGTATTTTGGAAGTTGCATTTTATCAATTAAACTTTTAAGAATGAGCATGAGAAATTTGGGAGACTGAAGGGTTTTTAGTGATCTCAAATTTAAATGTTGTTCAAGATATAGGTCATTTGTTTGCACTCCAAGTTGAGTATTAAAATCAAAAAATAATCTAAAAATTCACGTAAAGACATTTAGCAGTCGTAACATGAATTTCAGAGGCTTTGGTTGCTTCATAAAAAGCAAAGCTGAAGTAACATTGCAAATTGCTAAAGAGTGTCATTTGTGATTCATATGCTGCAAGATTAACCTCAACAGATTACAAAATGGAAAGAAAACTTAAAAACTGTGAAGAAACTTGAACTCTGCAGAGTGGCTGTGGTACAGAACAACCTGAACCATGAAATCAAATAAACAAGAGTATGGAAACATTGAAGAGAAATTGAGAAAAAAGACATAACAGGAAAGACGAACACGCAAATGAGATTATTAATAAAATTAAGGATGTAAGCAATGAAAGATGCTAAGAAAACATTGTTTATGATCTTATATAATGAATTGAATAAATTATATAGGACCTGACTGAAACCATCCTTGATTAATTGGATTTGTTTGGTTAAATTAATTATTTTTTATTTCTTATTTTGATTGAAACATCACATCGCCACAATAACAGGCTTCAAAGAATTCACAATAATTTTAAAATGAATAGAATGCCTGTGGAGGTTTTCAAAACTTGTTTTGATATTTTACTTAAAATCTATTAGAAATTAAAATGAAATATAAATGATCACTGATGACAAATTACAAGAACGATAATTTTATATCACTGGAAAGACTAAACAACCTTATGACATTTTGCTATTCAGCAGATTTGACACAAGAAGGTGGGCTGAGGAGTGAATTGGAAGGATTATACAAGCGATGGACCACTGGCTCCACGTAGATTATGTAAAATTATGCAGCCATTTTATTGTCAATCAAAGCCTATGTTTGAACAAATCCATCTGAGTAGCAAGCAAAATCCATTAACAAAAGCATGTACATACTCCTCTCTCCTCTATCCATTTCAGAACAAAAGAGTTGAATGTTGTGAATGAATATTGGCATGCCTGCCAGTCTGAAATCAAAAACTGATTGAGATTAAACCTTCTATGGTCTCAAATCAGCAAACCTAAACTGATCTGTTTAGCTTTTGCCAACAGCTAAGTGCCCCTAGGACAGACTCCAATCATCCTCATTGATTGATTCAGTTCCTGTTACGACTCTCTTTAATTCCAGGGATATGGACATTACTGCCTGGGCCCGCCTTTGTTGCCCACCATTAACTTCTTTCAGAAGGTGGTGGTGAGCTGTTTTCTTCAATTATTGTAGTCCACTGCAAATAAATACACCAACAATGCAGTTAAGAATAGAGTTCCAGGATTTTGGAGGAATGAATGAATAGTGATATAGGCCCAAGTCAGGATGGTTTTGTGCCTTAAAATCACAATCATATAGCATCAAAGAGGCCATTTGGCCCATTAGGTCTGCACTGACAAAAACTACTCTAAGGACTCAGATTGCACAATGTTCAGCACCATTCATGACTCCAGACACTGAAGCAATCCATGTTCCAATGCAACAAGATCTGGACAACATTCAGGCTTGTGCTGACAAGTGTCAAACATTTGTGCCACACAAATACCAGGCAATGACCATCTCCAATAAGAGACAAACTAACCACAGCTGCTTGACATTCAATGGTGGTACTATCACTGAATCACCATTAACATCCCGGGAGGGGGTGGGGGGGGGGGGGGGGGGGGGGGGTGGGGGGTGGGGGTTGGGGGGCCGGTTACCATTGAGCAGAAACTCAACTGGACTCAACACGTAAATACAGTGGTTATAAGAGTAGATTACAGCTTAGGAATACTGCAGTGAGTAACTCACCTCCTGACTCTCCAAAGCCTGTCCACGATTTACAAGGTACAAGTCAGGAGTACTTCCCACTTACTTTGATAGGTACAGATCCAATGTTTTAAGGAGCTTGACACCATCAGGTTAAAGCAGCTTGTTTGATTGGCAACACATCCACTATTCCCTCCACCACTGATGCTCAGTGTGTACTACCTACAAGATGCACTGCAGAAATTCACCAAAGATCCTCAGAAAGCACCTTCCAAACCCACCACCACTTCCATCTAGAAGGACAAGGGCAGCATATACCCCCATTACCTCAAGTTTTCCATCAAGCCACTCACCATCCTGACTTGGAAAAATGTTGCCATTACTTCACCATCTCTGGGTCAAGATCCTGGAACTCCCTCCCTAGGGGTTTTGGGAGTCAACCTATAGCATATGGACTGCAGCAGTTCAAGAAGGCAGCTCACTTCTACCTTCTGAAAGGCAACCAGGGATGGGTAATTAAATGCTGACCAGTTCATGATGTCCACAAGTGACTAAAAAAAAAATCTACACACATCCCACTATCTCACTATACTTGTCCCATAACTTCAATGTTCTGGCACTTCTAGTACTTGTCCAAGCACTTTTTAAAAGGTTGTGAGGATCCCTACCTCAACTCTCCTGCGAGGCCATACACTCGAGACTCTGACCACTCTCTGTGTAAAACCTTTCTTCCTCAAATCCCCTCGAAACCTCATGCCTTTCACCTTAACATTGTGCCCCCTTGATATTGTCACTTCAGTTAAGGGGTACAGCTGCTTCCTATCAACTCAGTTGATGCCCCTCAATCTTATGCAATTCAATCAGTTTCCGTCCTCATAGCTAAACAGCTCCATCCCAGGCAATATCCTGATGAATCTCTTTTCCACTCCATCCTGTGCAATCAGATCCTTCATGTCATGTGATGACTAGAACTGTACATAGTGCTACAGTGTGGCCTAAACAAAGTCCTGTGCAGTTCCAACATAACCTCCCTGCTCTTATAATCTATTCTATAACTGACAAAGGCAAGTGTCCTATATGCCTTTTAACCTAGTCTGTTAACTACTCCTGTGCTTTCAGGAATCTGTGCTCGAACATCCCAAGATCCCGCTGTTCCTCTGAGCTTCCTAGTGCCCTCTTATTCATTGAATATTTCTTTGTTTTATTATTTCTTCCAAAGCACATCACCTCACATTTATCAGGGTTAAATTCCATTTGCCATTTATCTGCCCACTTGGCCAATCCATTTATATTCTCCTGTAACCTAAGACTGTCAACCAACAGACCAATCTTTGTCTCATCCATAAACGTACTTATTTTCTTCAATAGCATTCATATATATCACAAACAATAAGGGACCCAGCCCTGTTCCCCGTGGTTTGCTACTGGACTCTGGTCTCTGTCACACAATCAGCCTTCTACAACCATCCACTGTCTCCTATCATTCAACCAATTTTGGACTCAATACGCCAAATTACCTTGTAATGCTTGTACTTTTATCTACTTTATCAGTCTCCCATGGGGGACCTTGTCAAAGGCTGTGATGAAATCTATATAATTGACATATTCATAGAACTGCACTACCCTCATGTACACAGCTGGTCACTGCCTTGCAAAGAAAGTTGACTAGAATTGTTAGCCATGACATGCTGACCAACTCTGATTTAACCTTGTCTCTCCAAGATTTCTATGTGTCAACATCCCACACCTGCCATTGCTTGAATACCAGTGGAGGCAATGATGACTCCTTTCTGCTGGCAATAATTACTCACTTTAGAGTCTCGTCTGGCAGGAACAAGCCTTCCCACTTGGATGTAATCAGGGTGAGACAGAAGCCCAGTGGGATCCCCTCCCTGAAACTTCCATATTTAAATTCACCTCACGATGAATTGAATACACACATGATTGATCCTGGTTAATATGAGTCAATGTTCCCATTAATTCTTTCTAGGTCACAGGAGAAAGCTATGTAGTGTTAATGTCACTGCACCAGTATTCCAGGGGCACAGCCTAATGTTTTGTGACATGGCTTCAAATCCCAATGTATCTGTTCACTTAATTCCAATTCAGTTAATAAATAAATCTGGAATTGAAAGTTAGTTTCGGTATAATGGCACCATGAAGCTATTACCAAATGCTATTCAAACCCATCTGGTTTGGGAAGGAAAATCTGACCTACTTGAGACTCTAAACCTATAGCAAAGCAGTTGGTCCTTTACTACCTTCTGAAGGAGCCCAGTAAGCCACTTAGCTCATGGACAATTGGAGATGGGTGACAAATTCTGGTGACTCCTCGATCACACAAAATAATCATGCTTTCAATTTTGTAATTTTTGGTAGGAAGTATAGTGGGACTTGTTGTGATAGTTCACCCAATGTCTGAAACTGGTAAGATCCCCCATAAAATCCAGCTGTGTTATTAATGATGTAAAAACAACAAGTGAATTGTAATAATTTAATTTATATTCAGCATCCTTTGCTGAACACCCTCCAAAAGGAATATTACCTATCTTTAATATGGCTTGGTGCTAAAAAACCCACAGTATTGTCAGAGTAGTTCATGTTTTGAAACCTCAGCTTGTCCTGATATTTACTTTCAGACTGAAGTAATAGAAGCCTGCTGATTCATATTGTCTGCCACTGCCGTTGTTTATGAGTCAGTCTCTGTGCTATTGAGCCTTAGCTAACTCAACAAAATTTAATCCACCGAGTTTACTTGTATTCTCTGATATGTTTTGCTGGGATTCCTGTCTCCTAAATGTTTACATGAGTTATCGCACATTTCACTTTGGCTTCAATCTTGTCACCATGAACCTGTCCACGTTGCGACAGTTGTGTATTTATGTTTAACTTAACTCCAGTCCATTACAGGGACAAAGGGAGGTCTGCAGATGCTGGAGAGTCAGAGTTGAAAAGTGTGGCGCTGGAAAAGCACAGCAGGTCAGGAACCATTCGAGGAGCAGGAGAGTCGACGTTTCGGGCATAAGCCCTACATCAGTCTGTTACAATCTATCCCAATTCATTGCTGGTTATTACAATGATTGAAGCTTATTCTATTCTTCTGTTCAGTGATATTAAAACATTGCACCATCAAAGCTTTAGATTAGATTAGATTACTTGAGCCCTTCAGCCCAACAAGTCCACACCGACCCTCCAAAGAGCAACCCACCCAGACCCATTCCCCTACACCTAACACTACGGGCAATTTTAGCATGGCCAATTCACCTAACCTGCACATCTTTGGACTGTGAGAGGAAACCGGAGCACCCGGAGGAAACCCAAGCAGACACAAGGAGAATGTGCAAACTCCACACAGACAGTTGCCTGAGGTGGGAATTGAACCCAGGTTGCTGGTGCTGTGAGGCAGCAGTGCTAACCACTGTGCCACCGTGCCGCTTAACTTTCCTTTTCTAGCAACCAAAATGTAATTTATATAATTATGTAAGTACTTATGTAATTTATGAAACAAGGTAATGTCGATGAACAATGAATATTTTTGTTGTTACGACATAGAACTCTCATTATGTCTCATATCATATCAGATGATGATTAGGATGCAAACTCTATTTGCCAACCCCTCCCAACACTTGGATTGGGATAGTTCCCACCAATATCCTTAGTGCTAATAGTGACAGAGTTTGTGAACTTAATTACTAACTGAATTGGAATTACATGAGCATATATGGTGGCCTTTGAAGCCAGTAATTGCCTATCCCATTGCAAGTGCAATGTTACGAATTGTTGGAACTTTTTTAAAGAAAAAAAATCACCTGTCATATTTGACAATAAGCAATTTGTGTTGAACATTGAAAATAAACACAACACAGTTTTATCTGTGAATGGAACTTTGTTATTGTTTAAAGAAAATGAGCAGCATGTTTAAAATTAGCCATCCCCAAGCTCAAATGTTGTATTAAGCTCACCCAGGGATAGACATGTTCTCAAACAGAGGGCAGCAATCTCAGACACACTTGGGACCAGTGCGGGGGGCAGGTGCTGCACTGTCTGTCTCATTGGGCCATTTTCTAAATGAACAAACATATTTCAAAAACAGCTTGAAATCCCAGGTGTGATTACAATATTCTTGTGAATTTTTATCTTAAGATATTGGTGAGAGATTATTCCTTGCAAAGTTGGTTGCAAGTCCTCACTTTGATTCACAAAGCTGTGTCACGGGAGACTCCACCATTTGGCTCAGTGATGCTAACAAACTTGCAATGCATGCTCAGTTCAAAATGATAAGAGGCTTGGATCTGATGTACCAGCAGCTGATCAAGTGCACTGCTTTATGCTGGCTATCAGTGAGCTTCTTGAGTATTGTAACAGCTGTGTGCATTCAGGCATACCTCCTGTCTGTCACAATCTGCCTGCTCCCAGCTTTCACTTGCTAATGTTTCTAGTTTAACATCACTCATTTGGAAAATTTTAGAAGCTAATATTAAAGACATCATAACAGACCACTTAGATAAATTCAGGGTAGTTAGATAGAGTGTGATTATTTTATTAATGGTTTTATTAATAATGTAATAGAGCTTTTGTTTGAAAAGTAACAAGGGGAACCAATGGATTCGCTGTACCTAGATTCTGAGGAGGCATTTGATTAGGTGTCCTGTCAAAAAAAATGCAGAAAGTAAAAGATCAGAGATAGCATATTGGCATTGGTAGCACTTGGGCTAGCTATCGGGAAGCAGATTTGGCATATTTGGGTCATTTTCTGTTTGCCAAGATGTAATGACTAATGTGTCAAAAGGGACCAGAGCAATGGTTTCAACTTATTGCCATTTATAGCACATGATTTGGTTGAAGGGGCCAAAGAAACGGTTGCTGCATTTGCTGATAACACAAAGATATGTAGAAAAGCAAGGTGTGAAGATGACACAAGGAGGCTAAAAAGGACATAAATAGGACTCTCAAAGGAGTATAATTTGGAAAAATGTGAAAGTGTCCATTTTGGTTGTAAGATTAAGAAAGAAACATATTATCTAAATGGTGAAAGACTGCAGAGCTCTGATGTGTAGACGGATCTGGGTGACCTACTGCATGAATCATATGAGATTATTTTGTAGGAACAGAAAGTGGTTAAGAAAACTAATAGAATGTTATCATTTAGCATAAGGAGACGTGAATACAAAAATTAACAAGTTTATGTTTCACTTATATAGGATATGGATGAGATCATATCTTTGTGCTCAGTACTGTATATAGTTTTGGTCTTCTTATTTAAGGAAGGAATAGATTCATTAAAGGTAGTTCAGACAAATGCTAGATTGGACAACTGTTTTATGAGTTACGGCTGGATAGGCTTGGCTTGTATCTGCTTGTGTTTCGGAAAGTCATAGGCAACTTGACTGAAAAATACAAAAGGCTGAGGGGACTTGACAGGGTAAATCTACAAAGGATGTTTTCTCTGGTGGGAGAACCTAAAACCAGGGGTCACTGTTTAAAAATAAAGGGTCACTCATTTAAGACAGTGATAAGGAGAAACTTTTTCTCAGCGGGTTCTGAGTTTGGAACTCTCTTCCTGAAAGGTGGCCAAAGTAGAATCTTTGAATATTTTAACATAGAGGGAAATAAGTTCTTGATAAGCAAGGGGGTAAAGGGTTATTAAGGTAGACAAGAATATTGAGTTCAAGTTAAAACCCAAGTCAGCCATGATCCTGTTGAAAGGTGGAGCATGCTCAAAGTTACAAGCAGCTTTCTCCTGCTCTTAATTTAAGTATTTGTATGTCTAATCCTTGCCCCAAAGCTTACATGTTGCTGAAATCCTGATTCTTGCCTTTGGTGCTTCTAAGCTCAATTATTCCAAAGCAATATTTCACCCTCCATAAACTTCAATTCATCAAAACTTCTGCTCCTACTCCAACACCAAGTCCAGCTTTCCCATTTCTTCAGTCTCACTGACCTACATTAGAAGAACTTAGGGAATAGATGCCAGAGTAGACAACATTTTCTAAGTCAAATATTAGATCTTTATTGGTTAAATTCATCGTTACTCTTAATTTTCTAGACAGGTCTCCAGTCCTACAACTACCACTACTAGCAACATGCTAACCATTACCTGAGCTATTATGCTTTGGTCCATCTTTAGTATCTATCTCAGCCTCTTAGTTTCCACACACAAGAACCACACTCCACAAATCCTCTGCCTTTCTTTTCCTCTCCTTTTTAAAAAAATCCTTCAAATACACCAACATTAAAATTATTATGATCAGTTGTTAAAGCTCTATGTGTTACATCACCTTGCAATGGTGTCACAGAGCTGCACACATCTCAGCATAAATAGCAGAGTGTGAACACAATTACAACATACTACATTGTGCTACTCTGCACTTGACTAGAACTCTGCAAGACTCACATGAGCCCATGAACATAGACACATGAAGAGAGCTTCGTCCTGGCCTAATTTAACTGCAAAATCAGAGTCCACTGTATCTATGACTACTATATTTAGCAGCATTTAATAATAATGTATAATGCACAGAGTTAGTTTGAAGTCTAAACCTAAAGACAGTTCTTGACTTTTCCTTGTCCTTCATCAGATGATGTCTTGAACACAGGCTAGTAGTGTGACATCAAACCATATGATAAAAGGTGATGGTAGCTGCAGAATTCCCTGCCTAGAAAACTGGTGACAGTGAAGATCAAGAAACAGACCAGAAACCATATGGGAAGAGAGGAATTCAAAAATGTAATAACTTTTTAGAACTAAATTATTGATATAGCTTTAAGATCTGTCAGCAGCCAGAATAGCCACAGGGCTAAATAGCAGCTGTGAGGGACATATATATCTGAACAGAAAATCATTCAGTGACATAGGCAGGAGATTATTAGTCTCAATAAGCTTTATGTAATCAATAATAGGAGAAGCAAAAGTTACTGTAGTATCAGCAGACCATGAGGCTGCCCACATTAGAGAGCGATAACTGGTGGTAACTAAACCTGAGGGTCACCACAACTCAGCACTCAGAAAAGGGGAGAGGTAGAAAAGGAAAGTCCTTCATTGTAACCTCAGCTAGTATGGGAATTGAATCCATGCTGTAGGCATCACTAACTGTCCAGCCAACTGAATAACAGGGGCCCAGGCTTTTAAGGAAGCAGCAAAATCCTTCTAGCGGCAAATTTGAATTGAATACTCATGAAAAGAGGTCAATTATTGAATACGCAAAACAGATTTGATTCCTAATGTTATGGACCAAGCCAGACTCCCTCAAAATATTTGAAGAAGGTAGCGCAGATCCTAACTTTTACTGATTTTAAAGGCAGGTGTAAAGTGGATATTCCAGGAATGATGTAGCTGGTCAAACCACTCGGCTTGAGATGAAACAGAATTTATTTACACAATATAGTTGAAATATGAACAAAAGAAAACAGAATTCAGAATAACAACTGTTTGAATGCCTAACCGACTCAACAACAGAGCTGTTCCAATTCCTGTAACATCCCATAAACACACCCATTGGCAAAAGTTAAATCCAAACACAGGTTCTTACAGACAGGAAAGAACAATTTATAGAGTCATAGAGATGTACAGCATGGAAACAGATCCTTCGGTCCAACCCGCCCATGCCGACCAGATATCCAAACCCAATCAAGTCCCACCTGCCAGCACCCGGCCCATATCCCTCCAAACCCTTCCTATTCATATACCCATCCAAATGCCTCTTAAATGTTACAATTGTACCAGCCTCCACCACTTCCTCTGGCAGCTCATTCCATACACGTACCACCCTCTGTGTGAAAAAGTTGCCCCTTAGATCCTTTTTATATCTTTCCCCTCTCACCCTAAACCTCTACTCTCTAGTTCTGGACTCTCCGACCCCAGGGAAAAGACTTTGTCTATTTATCCTATCCATACCCCTCATAATTTTGTAAACCTCTGAAAGGTTACACCTTAGCTTCTGACACTCCAGGGAAAACAGCCCCAGCCTGTTCAGCCTCTCCCTGTAGCTCAAATCCTCCAACCCTGACAACATCCTTGTAAATCATTTTTGAACCCTTTCAAGTTTCACAACATCTTTCTGATAGGAAGGAGACCAGAATTGGATGCAATATTCCAACAGTGGCCTAACCAATGTCCTGTACAGCCGCAACATGACCTCCCAACTCTTGTACTCAATACTCTGACCAATAAAAGAAAGCATACCAAATACCTTCTTCACTATCCTATCTACCTGCAACTCCACTTTCAAGGAGCTATGAACCTGCACTCCAAGGTCTCTTTGTTCAGCCACACTCCCTAGGAACTTACCATTAAGTCTATACGTCCTGCTAAAATTTGCTTTCCCAAAATGTGGAAGTGCTGCATATCTTGAAACGGTTAAAGGTGGCTAAATCACCAGGATCTGATCAGGTGGACTCTAGAACTCTGTGGGAAGCTAGGGAAGTGATTACTGGGCCTCTTGCTGAGATATTTGGATCGTCGATAGTCACAGGTGAGGTGCCAGAAGACTGAAGGTTGGCTAACGTGGTGCCACTCTTTAAGAAGGGTAGTAAGGACAAGCCAGGGAATTATAGACCAGTGAGCCTGACAGTGGTGGTGGGCAAGTTGTTGGAGTGAATCCTGAGGGACAGGATGTACATATATTTGGAAAGGCAAGGACTGATTAGGGTTAGTCAACCTGGCTTTGTGCATGGGAAATCATGTCTCACAAACTTGATTGAGTTTTTTGAAGAAGTAACAAAGAGGATTGATGACGGCAGAGTGTAGATGTGATCTATATGGACTTCAGTAAGGCGTTCAACAAGTTTCCCCATGGGAGACTGGTTAGCAAGGTTAGGTCTCACGAAATAAAGGGAGAACTAGCCTTTTGGATACAGAACTGGCTCAAAGGTAGAAGACAGAGAGTGGTGGTGGAGGGTTGTTTTTCAGACTGGAGGCCTGTGACTAGTGCAATACCACAAGGATCGGTGCTGGGTCCTCTACCTTTTGTCATTTACATAAATGATTTGGATGCAAGCATAAGAGGTACAGTTAATAAGTTTGCAGATGACACCAAACTTGGAGGTGTAGTGGACAGCGAAGAAGGTTACCTCAGATTACAACAGGATCTTGATCAGATGGGCCAATGGGCCGAGAAGTGGCAGATGGAGTTAATGTGAGGTGAGATTTCAGAGAGAAAACAGTCAGGAACTATCTGCTGAAGTTTGGACCCTTTCTCGACTGCAGCAGCTCCTGACTGTTACAGCTAAACCAAACTAGAAAAAACCTGAACTGGGAGAGCTGGCCACTCTCCTACCATTGTTAAAGAAGGCTTGTACCCAGATGTTTTGGCACCTCTGCCTTTACAACCCCTCTTGAAAACAAACGAGGACAAAGTACACTTGTTAAAGGACTAGCATCGTCACACTAATGAGATGGGAAAAAAAAACATTATTTAGAAAAACTAGGCTGAGGAATACAGTTAACACTTCTAATTATGAGTCAACATACAGTATTTATGTTTTATTTATTCAATGACAGTTGAATTCACAACAGTAAGTTAAAATAATTTGTCAGGTATAGGCTTAAAGAAAATTGATCGAGGAATGCTAAATAATCAGGAATAAACATTGTTATTGCAGTCTGAAGAATTAATGCCCTAACAGCAAAGTTAATGAAATCTTTATTATTTTGATGGTTTAAAAAATAAGTTCAAGGTTTTATTCAGCAACTAAGAAGATTTTATTCATTTAAATTAAATTTAAAAATAAATAACTAAAGAAAGATAATGCAGATCTGAACACAATGCCTTGGATGTGGAAACATATGATGTCATGGAATCCATATGTGATATTGATGACTACTTCAAGTAGACCAGATGAGGTAGACCACTCCTATGAAGAACATATCATACGTGACAACTTGAAAATCCCAACTAATCTAATACCACAGATTCTTGTCATAGGTGTGGTTCCAAAACCTCATATCAGCAAAGATATAATTGTATCGTATTGAGTTTTGAGAAAATTTAAAGCCACAGATTGTTTGGAAATCTTTCAGCCATTTTGGAAAAATAATATCTTCCGTATTGGTAAGTGAATACCAATCTTTGCATCAAAAACAGCAGAAACTTCAACATTTTTCAGTTTTAGTAAATCAAAACAATCTTTTGAATAAAAATTCAACAGCAACTTCAATCAATTACTACTAGAAAGCAACAAAATGAGTGCTGTACAATGAGAAAAAAGTTCAAACAATATTCTTCCAAATCAAAAAATGTAATCAACAACATTGCGTCTCCATCAACTATCACACAATATAGCAAAATTTGCTGATACCAAACTTTAAAAAAAACAAAGCTTTCAGATTCATTTGATAGAGCGACATGCTAGCAGATGTGGAAAGGACAAATCCTAAGATTTCAAACAGTTTTTGCATTCGTCACCAAATCAAATGCAAAATAGGTTGGCAATCCTTTCTACTACATGGGAAGAACATCAGATGATCTGTTTTCATAACATATGAATGAAAAGCAAATTACATTTGACAAACATTTAACAACTTTCGATCAATATTTCACATCAATAACAAATAGGACATTGGTGAGATCAGTTTTAATAGCTGATAACAACTTCCAGGAGTGTCCATAGATAATTTAATTAATGATCTGTATATGCTGTCTGGACCATATAACTCTGAAAATTTACATCAAGAGCTCATTTGCTATGAAGTTGTTGTTGGTCTCTTCGATACATAATTACCTAATTTCTAAATCAAAAATATCTAACTCTGGCCTTAAGGAATGGATAAAAGTAAAGGTCACAGCATTTGCTACAGAATCTAGAAAACTGCTAAGAAACATCACACAGTCAGATTCCATTTAATGCAGGTCATTCTACAGAGGTGATGACTACTTCAAGTAGACCAGATGAGGTAGACCACTCATATGAAGAATATATCATACATGACAGCTTGAAAATCCCAACTAATCTAATACCACAGATTCTTGTCATGGGTGTGGTTCCTAAACCTCACATCAGCAAAGATATAACTGTCCAGCCTTCTGCCAAAAGTGTAACTCATTGCTGCAAAATGTGTCACCTCTCAAGGTTGTGTTGTCATGTGCAGAATATACCAAGCAGCGACTCAAATCATTCCCAATTTAACATGTACATTCATACCTTGGAGCAGAAGTTTGAAGAACAGTCAATATGGGAACAAGCTTCTTCACATGAAGAATTTACAGGTGGGATGCTTCCTTTCTTCCCAGGGGATTGAACAATAGCAACCAGTGTTAATAATGGAGCAGAAGAAGTTTAAACACTTTGCGATTCTCATCCTGTAATCCTATCATTTCAAGTTCCTGAAGCCAAATCAACTGAACCTCTCAACTAATGGAAGCCAATGGAGAAAGTACAAGATTGCCAACTTTATCTGAAGTTTTTCTAGATTTGGTCATAGACTTTCCTAACCTACCTACCAAGCAGATGAATCAAGTCAAAAACTTATGGGTGCGCAAGAACAGAATTTAAAAATATGCAGTAAATACAGCAAAAAAAGGAATCTAGGTATCATTTACAAATGCAAATAACTTGCGATATAAGATGTGTGATGTATCTGAATTTTAATATCTTTCATTTCAGAACCTGTGTTTGAACTGGGCCATGTAAGTTTTGGACTGTGTGCCTGAGGGGATTTCATGATTAACTTGTAAGTATTTCTGTAGCCATAGTGATTACTTAAAAACTAAATTCTGAGAGAGAGAGACTGCTCTTAGAAACTAATGGGAATTTGCTTATTCTGGAAGAGTTTTAACAAGTGGACAAATTAAATAGTTGTGCATTTGACTCTCAGCTAAGAAGGTCAGAGTGTTTTTTGAATTTCCTTATTTGGAAAAATGCTTTTGGGTTTCAGTTTGGGAGTTTTGCAGAAGGCTTAGCTGAAGCTGGATTGTAAAACATTTGCTCCAAAAGAAAAGGCGATAGTTCAGCACAGTCCGGAAATAAGTTACCTCAGTGTAAGTAGTTCAGTTTTAAAGTTTCAGAGAAGAAGCATTTGATTAAAACTCTGAAGGGGTAAGTTAAAGTGAGAAAGTCAACATTCAACTGTATGAAGGCTCAAGGAAGAGGTTATCAGATTCTCTAAACCAGGAATTAAATCCACAACTAAGCCAAACTAAGTGTGATAGAGAAGGGAATTTTCTTTGGTGTTTGAATATTGTAAAGGAGTCTGTTGGCATTCGTGAGATTATAGTTTACTGTGTATTTGAAATCTTTAAACTTTTGTTATATATAAATAGTTTGCATTATTTTATCTTCATTCCTTCAATATAATAAACTGCTTTATTGTTAAAAGCAAATCTTCAGCATTTTATGCTTGTTTTTCAAAGAAAGACCACCTCGTTAAAACAAGGAATAAAGATTTATCAAATCAGATTTCAGTCTGGGATCTGACTGGGATCTTTCCAGTGTTAACATCATGACAACACAATTATCAGGAGTCAGGTTAAGTTAAACCTTAAAGAACTGAGATTTGTAGGCTATAACATGGTTTTACTATGAGTTGTGACATCATCAAAATTATCTTGTTTATTTAAACAGCTTATTTTATGATTTCTGCTTTTGTGCAATAAGCAGTCTCTTCTCTGTAATGATTTCTTGCCCATATAGCTCAACATAGCTATTATGCACGATTAAATCTATATATTACTGCTCCCATGAAGCCGATTTACTTAATTATCATCAAGACATGAATGGGTAGAACTTCTTCTCACTTAAGTTTATTAAAATTGAAGGTATCACTTTCAGGCTTCCTGAAATCTGGATCTGACTGTCCAATTATAACATTAGCTGGGATCAGAACAAACTTGTAATCGATGTTTACGATGATGAAAAAATGGATTGGGAGGGGTGCTATTGTCAGGGCTTCAGGACCCTGCAGTATCGTTGCAATGAAATCACAGAGCTGCACATCACTGAATATAAATAAAAGGCAAAGTCAGCATAGTCTTACCAGACCATATGGCCCTGCTGTCTTGTTAGAGAGAGAGAGAGAGAGAGACAACCATTGGTGGTTTAACCTGAGAGTCACCATGCCTCAGATGAGAGGAGAGATTGAGAACGAAAGCCCTATATAGTAAACTCAGCCGATGCAGGAGTTGAACACATACTTTTGGCATCACTCTTCATTACAGCCAGCTGAGCTAACCAACTCCCTGAGGATAAACAGTACAGTGTGGACAGAGATAAAGCAAGCTATATTAGAATACACTACACCAGACAAGGACTTAATGAGCATATAGATGTGAATACCTTAAAAAGATAGATTTGTCCTTACCATATGTAACTACAAGATTGGAGTTTGGCAAATCTATGGTTACCAGGTTTAGAGAATTTAGTATTAATGTACGATAATGTGTATCACTTTGAGGTCTACTCCCAAAGACAGCTATTGAAATTGCCTTCTCTTTGGCCAGTCTGTTTGGAACCTAAATTCAGAGTGAAGTATCAAATCACATGATAAAGGAGTTTTACTATCTTCGGAGAACCTCACTCAGATTGCTCCTACCACAACCAAAGAAAATGGTATCAAAAACAGAAATTGCTGGAAAAGCTCAGCAGGTCTGGCAACATTTGTGGACAGAAATCAGAGTTAACTTTTCGGATCCAGTGACCCTTCCTCAGAAATGATAGTAGCAAGGAAAATGTTGGTTTATGCAGAGTCATTGAGTCATAGAGCTGCACAGCACAGAAACAGACTCTTTGGTCCAACTTGTTCAAGCCAATCAGAGGTCCTACATAAATCTAGTTCCATTTGACAGCATTTGGCCCATATCCTTCAGAACTCTTCCTATTCATAAAACTATCCAGATGCCTTTTAAATGTTGTAATTGTACCAGCCTTTATCACTTCCTCTGCATGAAAATGGTGACCCTTAGGTCCCTTTTAAAACTTTCCCCTTTCACCTTAAACCTATGCCGTCTAGTTTTGGACTCCATCACCCTGGGGATAATACCTTGTGTATTCAATCCAGTCTGATATGCTCAAACACGTTGATGTTAAGAAGGAAGATGCGCTGGAAATTTTGAAAAACGTGGATAAATAAGTCACCTGGGTACACCCAAGGTTACTACAGAAAGCGATGGAAGGGATTGTTGCGCCTTTGGCAATGATGTTTGCATTCTCACTGTCCACCGGAGTAGTTCCAGATGATTAGAGGCTGGCAAATGTTATTCCCATGTTCAAAAAGGATATAGGAATAACCCTGGGAATTACAGATCAGTCAGTCTTACGTCAGTGGTGGGCAAATTATTGGAGAGGATTCTAAGAGACAGGATTTATGATTATTTGTAAAAGCGTAGCTTGATTAGAGATAGTCAGCATGGCTTTGTGAGGGGCAGGTCATGCCTCAAAAGACTAATTGAAATCTTTGAGGATGTGACAAAACACATTGAGGAAGATAGAGCTGTGGGTGTGGTGTATATGGATTTTAGCAAGGCATTTGATAAGGTTCTCCCATGATACTTTCTGAGGCATGGGATACAGGGAAATGTGGCTGTCTGGATATAGAATTGGCTGGCCCATAGAAGACAGAGGGTGGTAGTAGATGGAATGTATTCAGCCTTGGAGCTCGGTGACCAGTGGTGTTCCGCAGGGATTGGTCTGGGACTCTGCTTTTTGTTATTTTTTAAAATGACTTGGATGAGGCAATGGAAGTATGGTTTAGTAAGTTTGCCGATGACATGAAGGTTAGTGGAGTTGTGGATAGTGTGGAGGACTGTTGTAGGTTGCAATGGGGCATTGATAGGATGCAGAGCTGGGCTGGTAAATGGCAAACGGAGTTCAATCTGGAAACGTGTGAAGTGATTCACTTTGGTAGGTCGAATTTGAATGCAGTGTAAAGGGTTAAAGGCAGGATTCTTGGCAGTGTGGAGGAACAGCGGGATCTTGGGGTCCATGTCCATAGATCCCTCAAAACTTGCCAAAATAAGCCCAAGTTGATAGGCTTGTTAAAAAGGCATATGGTGCATTGGCTTTAATTAGCAGAGGGATTGAGGTTAAGAGCCACAAGGTTATGCTGCAGCTCTATAAAGACCTGGTTAGATCACACTTGGAATATTGTGTTCAGTTCTAGTCGCCTCATTATAGGAAGGATCTGGAAGCTTTAGAGAGGGTGCAGAGGAGATTTACCAGAGGAGTTGCTGCTGGGACTGCAGGGGATGTCTTATGAGGAAAGGTTGAGGGAGGTGGGGCTTTTCTCATTGGAACGAAGAAGGATGGGAGGTAACATAATCAAGGTGTACAAGATGATGAGAGACTTAGATAGAGTGGATAGCCAGAGACTTTTTCCCAGGGAGGAAATGGCTATCACGAGGGGGCATCATTTTAAGGTTACTGGAGGAAGGTTTAGGGGAAATGTCAGAGGTAGGTTCTTTATACAGAGAGTGCTGGGTATGTGGAATGCACTGCCAGCAGTGGTAGTAGAGTCAGATACATGAGGGACATTTAAGCAACTCCTGGATAGGCACATGAATAATAGTAAAATGAAAGGTATGTAGGTTAGTTTGATCTTAGAGTAGGATATGAATTTGGCACAACATTGAGGGCTGAAGGGCCTGTACTGTATTGTACTGTACTGTTCTATGTACCCCTCAACCTCTGATGCTCCAGTCAAAATAGCCCCAGCTTATTCAGCCACCCCTTATCAGTCAAACCCTCCAGCTCTAGAAACATCCTTGTAAATCTTTTCTGAACAGTTTCAAATTTCACAACATCCCTTTTCTAGCAGGGAGACCAGAATTGCATGTAGTACTCTAAACGTTGGCTAACCAAAGCCTCACATGACTTCCCAACTTCTACATTCCATGCACTGACCAATAAAGGCAAGCAAACCCAATGTCTTCTTCACTATCCTGCTTACCTGGGACTCCACTTTCAAAGAACTATGAACCTGCACTCCAAGATCTACTTGTTCAGCAACATTCCCCAGGACATTACCATTAGCTATATAAGTTTTACCCTGATTTGCTTTTCCAAAATGCAGCAACTCACCTAAATTAAACTACATCTGCCAATGCTCAGCCCATTGGCCCATCTGATCAAGATCCCGTTGTACTCTGAGACAACCTTCTCCGCTGTCCACTACATCTCCAATTTTAGTTTCATCTGCAAACTTACTGACCATACCTCCTATGTTTACATCCAAATCACTTACATAAATGTCCTGAAAAACAGTGGACCCAGCATTGATCCACATAGCACACCGGTGGTCGCAGACCTCCAGTCTGGAAAGCAATCCTCCAACACCAGTCTCTGTCTACTACCTTCAAGCCAGTTCTGCATCCAAATGGCTAGTTCTCTCTGCATTCCATGTGAACTTGCTAACCATGCTAACCAGTCTACCATGAGGAAGTTTGTTGAATGTCCTTACTGAAGTCCATATAGATCACATCCACTGCTCTTCCCTCATGAATCCTCTTCATTACTTCTTCAAAATACTCAATCAAGTTAGTTAGACACAACTTCCCATACACAAAGCCATACTGACTATCCCTAATCAGTCCTTGCCTGTCCAAATACGTGTAAATCCTGTCTCTCAGGATTCCCTCCAAAAACTTACCAACCATTGATGTCAGGCTCACTGGTCTGTAGTTCCCTGGCTTTTCCTTGTCACCTTCCTTAAATAGTAGCCGACTTCCAGTCTTCCAGCAGCTTAGCTGTGGCTATCGACGATACAAATATCCAAGCAAGGAGCCCAGAAATCCCTTCCCTAGCTTCCTCCAAAGTTCTAGCCTATATCTGAACTGATCCTCAGATTTATCCACCTTTATGCATTTTAGGACAACTAGCACCTCCTTTGTTAAATGGACATTTTTTAAGATGTCACTGTTTATTTCCCCATGTTCTCTGTCTTCCATATCCTCCTTCACAGTAAACACTGATGCAAAATACTCATTTAATATCTCCCCCTACCTTCTGCGTTTCCAAAGATAGGTGGCCATGCTGATCTTTAAGGAGCCCTATTCTTTCCCTATTTACCCTTTTGTCCTTAATATATTGATAAAATAACTTTGGAATCTCTTAACCCTATTTGCCAAAGCTAGATCATTTCCCCTTTTTGCCCTCCTGATGTCCCTCTTAAGTGCACTTCTACTGCCTTTCTAAGGATTGACTTGATCCCTGCTGTCTATACCTGACATAAATGTCCTTCTTTCTCTTGACCATAATCTCAATTTCTCTAGTCGTCCAGCATTCCCTACACCTACCAGCCTTCACCCTAACAGGAGCATACTGTCTCTGGACTCTCGATATCACACTTTTGAAAGCTTCCCATTTTCCATCTGTCCCTTTACCTGTGAACATCTACCTGCAATCAACTTTTGAAAATTCTTGCCTAATATGCAGGAGTTAGGGTGGGGGCTAGGGGTAAGGAGTAAGCAATAGATTAGATTAGATTAGATTACTTACAGTGTGGAAACAGGCCCTTCGGCCCAACAAGTCCACACCGCCCCGCCGAAGCGCAACCCACCCATACCACTACATCTACCCCTTACCTAACGCTACGGACAATTTAACATGCCCAATTCACCTGCCCTGCACATCTTTGGACTGTGGGAGGAAACCGGAGCACCCGGAGGAAACCCACGCAGACATGGGGAGAATGTGCAAACTCCACACAGTCAGTCGCCTGAGGCGGGAACTGAACCCGGGTCTCTGGCGCTGTGAGGCAGCAGTGCTAACCACTGTGCCACCGTGCCGCCCACTAATAGGTCTGGACAGAACTCAAAGAGAGAGAAGAACAGTTAGACAAAGGAGTTCTGATGATGCCAACTTCGACAAGAATGCCTCCGAAATATCCGCTTTCTTCTTCAACTGAAGATACCCCAGCTTGCATTGTTGAAAGGGCCCTCTGTCAGGTCCGACCCATCTCCTGCATTTCAGCCCTCATCCCCCCTCTACCCTCCCACAACAGCGATAAGGTCCTCCTTGTCTTTACCTACCATCCCACCAGCATCCACATCCAGATCATCAGCCACCATTTCCACAGCAAGATGGCACCACCAGACACATATTCCCTCCCCTCCCTTGTCAGCCTTCTGCAAGGACCATACCCATCCGGGACACCCTGGTCCACTCTTCCTTCAATCTCAACACCCTCCCAGAGCCTCATGGCATCTTCCACAGTAACCGCAGAAGCTGTAACACCTGTCTGTTCACCTCCTCCCTCCTCAGTATCTGAGTACCCAACACACTTTCCAGGTGAAGTAGCACTTTACCTGCACGTCACAGAATTCAGTCAACTGCATTCGCTGCTCACAATGTGCTCCCTTCTTCATTTGGGAAACGAACCACTGACTGGGTGACTGCTTCACAGAATAACTAGGTTGTGTCCACAAAAAAGACTCCAAAAGGTAGCAGCTCACCAAAAACTCAATTTACTGTAATTTTACTTTTACTGTAAACTCCACTTCAAAGAGCATATTAATAATTCAGGTTTATGGTTTACAACTGTAATGTACTGTACAGGCAGAATATTTTTATGCTAACTGGAAACAATTCAAAGTACCCAGGAAGTAAGTGATTAACATTTCTGATAAATAGCTTTAGAACAAAATGAACAGAATTTTCAATTGAAAATTGTTGAATAAAGTTCACTTAGAAATTCCCATCCACTTATACATCACATCATTCAAGATTTTCATGAACTTCAGTTTACTTTGAATTACTTTTTTCTCTCGCCATTTGGATACAGATCTGGCTCAAAGGTAGAAGACAGAGGGTGATGGTGGAGGGTTGTTTTTCAGACTGGAGGCCTGTGACCAGTGGAATGCCACAAGGATCGGTGCTGGGTCCTCTACTTTTTGTCATTTACATAAATGATTTGGATGCGAGCATAAGAGGTACAATTAGTAGGTTTGCAGATGACATCAAAATTGGAGATGTAGTGGACAGCAAAGTGGGTTACCTCAGATGACAACAGGATCTGGACCAGATGGGCCAATGGGCTGAGAAGTGGCAGATGGAGTTTAATTCAGATAAATGCAAGGTGCTACATTTTGGGAAAGCAAATCTTAGCAGGACTTATACACTTAATGGCAAGGTCCTAGGGAGTGTTGCTGAACAAAGAGACTTTGGAGTGCAGGTTCATAGCTCCTTGAATGTGGACTCGCAGGTAGATAGGATAGTGAAGAAGGCTTTTGGTATGCTTTCCTTTATTGGTCAGAGTATTGAATACAGGAGTTGGGAGGTCATGTTGCAGCTGTACAGGACATTGGTTAGGCCACTGTTGGAATATTGCGTGCAATTATGGTCTCCTTCCTATCAGAAAGATGTGGTGAAACTTGAAAGAGTTCAGAAAAGTTTTACAAGAATGTTGCCAGGATTGGAGGATTTGAGCTACAGGGAGAGGCTGAACAGGCTGGGGCTGTTTTCCCTGGAGCGTCGGAGGCTGAGGGGTGACATTATAGAGGTTTACAAAATTATAAGGGGCATGGATAGGATAAATAGACAAAGTCTTTTCCCTGGGGTTGGGGAGTCCAGAACTAGAGGGTAGAGGTTTAGGGTGAGAGGGGAAAGAGATAAAAGAGACCGACAGGGCAACTTTTTCATGCAGAGGGTGGTACGTGTATAGAATGAGCTGCCAGAGGATGTGGTGGAGGCTGGTACAATTGCAACATTTAAGAGGATTTTGGATGGGTATATGAATAGGAGGGTTTGGAGGGATATTGGCCAGGTGCTGGCAGGTGGGACTTGATTGGGTTTGGATATCTGGTCGGCATGGATGGGTTGGACCGAAGGGCCTGTTTCTATGCTGTACATCTCTATGACTCTATGAATCTATTTGGTTGTGAGCTTGTCTGTTTCCTCTGCTGAAGCCTTGCAGTTTAGCAGCCTTCCATCTCCCAAGTGTTAGCTTGTGCTACACAGTGGTCAACTCTGTTGAGCATTGCCTGACGTGACACAGGAATCTTACTCTGGCATTGCTGCATTTACTACAGTTGGCTGAGAAGGTGCTGAGCATTGGGTTTTTGCTTGTCTGTTCCAATATTCCTCCAGTCCATCATGGCCATCAGTGGCTGGGTTGCAGTTATTAATGTCAATGCCAGCCTTCTTCTTGTCTTGCTTTCAGATGCTCTTGCAGTGAAGTATGGATACTCAGGAAGTCGTGGCCCAAGCACTCCATGGAATATCTTCAGCTTTATGACTGTTATTCATTGAATGATTGTGACCAAGGGCATAGATGCTGTTGGCTTAGCAATGAGTGCTTCCTGAGAGAATTAGCATGCTTCAGGGCCTCTGATTTGGTAACCTTATCCTTAGCCGTGCAGTGTAAATTAGAAGTTAATGAGCATTGCTATGGTGAATTGCCAATTGCTGCATTTCCAGTCAGTTTGAAGTCGGATCTGGAATTTCTTTTATGCTGCTGTTACCCACCTGAGAAAGTTGTTGCACTCACTGGTGTGAGTTATATGCAGCTTCCTGGGAAGCTCGTTTACATATGCATGGGGCAAATCTTGAGTTTAAAAAAGGGTAAAGTGACTATGATCCCACTCTGTCATCAGAGACAAGTGGTTGTGAGTTTAACGTTCAGGTCACTGCAACTCAGGTGAGGGCCGAGGTTGAGAAAGTGGGATCTTCCTGGTGACCTGAGCCTATAGCAGGAACTGGGTACACACCCTTGCCTTCACTCGGCACCAACAAAACCAACCATCCAGCCAACTGAACTAACCAACCTTGGTTTAATGTCCATGAAGACAATTAATGATGCACAAAGCATTGGTGTAGAATTTAAGAATATCGTTCTACATGATCTACAGCAGACAGGGTAAGTACAGCAATTGTATCTCTCATTTCTTACTAAAATTATTTCACTGCATGTTTACAAGATGCTTGGACAGCATTAAGAACAATTCTACTTATGTACAGAGGATTGAAGAATAATGCAGAGCTGCATCCAAAAGAAGGATCAGTGTTTCAACAAACCTCCAAATCCTATTTGGTAGTTCAATAGCCTGCTCAGGACTGGCAAAGTAATGCACTCCATATTTGGTGTAAGTTCACATTAAACATCAGTGCATTCTTCCTTTTCTTAGAAATTCCCTTCCATAATTAACACTTGATCTCTTGTTCAGGATCACTAACTCTACTCCCTTAGGTGTCTATCAGAACCAGGAACTTTTTTTTATCACATTAACACCGTCATCCTATGTCTCTTTGTCTATCTCATCCATGTCACTTGACACACATTCCTGAACAATAGCCTCACACTGATTTATTCATCTGCTTTCGGGAGTATTCTGATGAAGGGCTTTTGCCCGAAACGTCGATTTCGAAGCTCCTTGGATGCTGCCTGAACTGCTGTGCTCTTCCAGCATCACTAATCCAGAATCTCATATTGGCAGGCCCAATCTAAAGAGCACTCATCCTTTTCGATGATGAGACCACGTGGCCATTACTGTCATAGTCGATAAGGTGTGGTGCTGGAAAAAGTACAGCAGGTCAGGCAGCATCTTAGGAGCAAGGGAGTCACTATCGCCTAGTAGCTAATACTGTCAGAGAAGGCAATTTTGGTCTCAATTTGCTTATGCAAGCTTCAGAATTTAGAAATTAAGCTGCTACTGTAGAAGCCGAATTAGGCTGTACAAACATAATGTTCAGAACCTTTTTTTTACATTGGCTTAATCATAAAGGGGCAATGGTTTTCCTTTTCTATTCCTTTCTTTCCTAAATACTACCTACAGAAAGCGGAGACATAGCTGAGGATGATGGCTCTATCCTCTCCCACACAATCCCATCACACTTGACATTGGTTCCCAGTTTACTTTCACCTCAAATTTAAAATTCTCTCTTTGTATGTAAATCCCTAAATGGCCTCAACCCTCCCTGTCCATGGAATCTTGTCCCCTACTATAATTTCCCTCCTTAGATAAGTTTGTTCCTTCGTCCTCCTCTCTTATTTAATATACTTTTGTCACACCTCTCCTTTCCTCACTGTTTAAGCTAGCATCCATTGTTGCCTTACAACTCAATGAAGATACTTGGAATTATTTAAAAAGGCTGGCACAATATTGAGGGCTGAAGGGCCTGTAATGTGCTGTACTGTTCTATGTTCTATTTCCTATGTAAGATGTTAAAAAAAGTTTTTGATGGTTTTAAGTGCTTGTAAAACCCAAATATAAAACTGGGTTAAAAATTCATTTTACTAGATTAAGTGGAAACTGTATGAAATACAACACAGTTTGCAAGAAAATTAGAGCAGTGAACTGCAGAAACCATTTTTTATGCATTTTGCTAAATGTTTCTGGGAAGGAAATGATAATACCACAAGAAAGCATATTCAGAATCTTATGAATGAAATGAACAGCAGTATTTGCATGCAAGTAAATATGTAGTAGGCATTTTCACATCTGGTGGCATTAAATAATTAATGTAACGTTTGAAAAAATGTTGTGCTGGACATCATAAGGAACCTCCCAAACAACTCTCCTTTTCCTGTGGAGGTATACAGCAATCTGTTGGTGGAAAATGTATAGGCATAATTATGTATAGTTTAACTGAAATGTAGAGGGTTCCTAAATAATCCTTGTTAGTCAATGCAATGAGGTGATTAATTTTGTGAGGTGATTAATTTTGACAAGAAGAACATGAACTGATCAATACTAAAAAAGAGGATGCAGGTGCAAAAGGACCTGGGCTTATATATGTATAGATGATTTATGGTGGCAGGATAGGTAGAGAGAGCAATTAATAAAGGATTAGATTACTTACAATATAGAAACAGGCCCTTTGGCCCAACAAGCCCACACCGACCCATCGAAGCGCAACCCACCCATACCCCTTACCTAACACTAGGGGCAATTTAGCATGGCCAATTCACCTGACCTGCACATCTTTGGACTGTGGGAGGAAACCGGAGCACCCAGAGGAAACCCACGCAGACACGGGGAGAACGTGCACACTCCACACAGTCAGTCGCCTGAGGTGGGAATTGAACCCCGGTCTCTGGCGCTGTGAGGCAGCAGTGCTAACCACTGTGCCACCGCGCCGTCCACTATAAAGCATACATCACCCTGATCTTAGTTTTCTGTTTTTGTGTTTACTTGTGGGACATGGATGTTGCTGGCTTGGTCAGCATTTTATTGCCTGTGCAGAAGTGGGTACTGCAAATGCTGGAGATTAGAGTCAAGATTAGGGTGATGCCAGTAAAACACAGCAGGTCAGTCAGTATCCAAGGAGCAGGAAAATTGACGTTTCGGCAAAAGCCCTGATCAAGGGCTTTTGCCCGAAACATCCATTTTCCTGCTCCTCGGATGTTTCCTGACCTGTTGTGCTTTTCCAGCACCACTCTAATCTTGATTTTATTGCCTGTCTCTAGTTGTCCTTGAGAAGGTGGTGATGAGCTGTCTTCTTGAACCACTGTAGTCCATGTGCTGTAGGTAATGGGGACATGGAACACAATAGAAAGGCGGTGCACTTGAAATTATAGAAGACACTTGTTAGACTTCAGCTGGAGTATTACTTTGGGCACCAGACTACAGGAAGGATGTGAACATGTTGGAGAGAGTGCAGAAGACATTTACACAATGGCTCCCAGGATGAGAAAATACAATTCTGAGGATAGATTGAAAATGTTGGGGCTGTTCTCCGTGGAAAAAAGAAATACAAGAGGAGGTTTGTTAGAAGTTTTCAAACTCATCTGGGTCTGAGTAGTGTAGATAGGGAGAAACTGTTCCCACTTGTAAATAGATGGAGAATGAGTAGGACCAGATTTAAAGTGATCTGCAAAAGTAGCAAGTGCACTGTGAAAAATAACTTTGTCAAGTGAATCATTTGGTTCTGGAATGTACTGCCTGGAAATGTCATGAAGGTAGATTCAATTAAAGCATTTGAGAGAGCTTTGAACTAATATTGAAACAATATGTCAGGGTATAGAGAAAAGGCAAGAAAATGGCATTAACTTATGATGTTGATTTGGAGAGCTTTTTAGATTACTTACAGTGTGGAAACAGGCCCTCCGGCCCAACAAGTCCACACCGCCCAGCCGAAGCGTAACCCACCCATACCCCTACATCTACATCTACATCTACCCCTTACCTAACACTACAGGCAATTTAGCATGGCCAATTCACCTGACCTGCATATCTTTGGACTGTGGGAGGAAACCGGAGCACCTGGAGGAAAACCACGCAGACACGGGGAGAATGTGCAAACTCCACACAGTCAGTCGCCTGAGGCTTTTGTTGGTCATCATCAGCAGCAGAATAGTACTCCATCACAAACTGCAGCTTCAGGCCTGGCATATGCCCCATTCTACCACTAACTTCAAAAAGCTGCCTTCTGCTTGTAACACTGCTGTGATTTTGTGCTTTTGTAATGTGAAGTATCAACAGTTATTGTTAAGATGCTCCATCCTCTTGCCAACACATTGAAAATTCTTGTAGTGAAAGGGAATCAAAACACTCCTGGCACTTCTGTTCATTTGATTTGAAATCTTTAGTCCAGGAGATGCAACAGCTAAAGTGAATGTCAGTGTGCTCTACAGTCACTTAATTCGAAAAGTGCTGTGGGCATCTATCCCAATATTGCTGCCTCTTGACTGATAAACAATCTCTCTCCCTAGATAAAAACCAAAAGAACTGTTGGAAATCAGAAACAAAAACAGAGGTTTCTGGAAAAGCTCAGTAGGTCTGGCTGCATCTGCAGAGAGAATTCAGAGTTAACATTTTGGGTCAAGTGACCCTTCCTCAGAACCTCTGACTTCTGAGGAAGGGTCGCTTGACCAGAAACATTAACTCTGATTTTTCTCCAAAGATGCTACCAGACCTGCTGAGCTTTTCCAGAAACTTCTGTTTTTCCTCCCTCCCTAGATGTTACCTGATTTTCAGAATATTTCCAGCTTTGTCTTTCTTTTAGAAGAAGAAAGACTTGCATTTGTGTCATGCTTTTCAATGGAAAACTCAAATCACTTCACAACCTTTTTATGCACCTTTGAAATGTCATCATAATATAGGAAACACGGCAGCCACTGGACATACAATTTCCCGCAAATACTAATGTGAAAAGACCAGATAATATTTTTTCAAGATGGATTGAGAGACAGGAAATGGTCAAGACACTACCAAAAACTCCTCTGTTCTTCATTGAAATAATACCATTGGATCTTGAAGGAAACATTCTGAAGGTCAAGCAGCATCCGTGGAGAAACAATTGATTGTGGATACCAAAGAGACACCATATTGTCTGACTGAATCTCAGTTTCAAGCCTTATCTGCAAGACAGCACCTGTGAAATTGCAACGCTGGAATGTCAGTCTTGACTTTTGAGATCAAGTCCTGGAGTAGGCTAAGAATGTTGCTAACTGAACCATAATTGACACAAATTTCAGAATTTCTATGTATCCATCTTGCAAGTGTATAATCTATATTTGTTTAGTTCATTCATTCACCTTCATACTTATCGCATCAACAATGTCATTCTTAAAAGAGGTGAGAAGTCATTAATCTCATGGGTTAATTCTTCTACTCTCTCCAAAATCGCTTTCTGAACTGCTAAGTGCTTCTGCATTTTCTGTTTTCATTTCAGATTTCCAGTATCCTCAGCATTTTCATTCAATATGCAAATAAGACTGCCTGACTCACCTAGTGGTTTGGCTTTGATAAACCACATAGACTGATTGATAACCACATTTTTATTTTAGTGTGCACAATGCTTTTAATATCAAAAATATTGATTTCATATTCAGCATACATCAGAAGAGAATTGGAGCAGGTAGCCATGAAAATTAATTCTCAGAGTCTGGATGTAAGGACCTGGCATCAGCGCCAAAAAAAAGACTAAATACCTCACAGGGGTGGTCAAGGTCAATGAGTCTATCTTCACACAAAAGATCCTAGCTACTGCACTATCAATTGTTCATGCTGCTCATGTACCACATGGACCAGGATGTCAATAGTGGGGGACTCAGTATTGGGAATGCAAGTGAATATCAAAGGACAATGGTTAGATTCTCTCTTATGGAAGATGTCATTGCCTGACACTTGATGGTACAAATGTTACTTGCCACTTATCAGTCTAAACCTGAATATCATCCAGGACTTGGGACATTTGGTCATGGACTGCAGAGATTTTCTGGAGCTGAGATGCCTGTCCAAATACCACAACCATATGCTAAGTATAGCTCGAGCCAGCAGTATGCTTACACCCTTACTCCCATTGACTGTAGTTCTGCATTTGGTGAAATGCAGCCTTGACATCAAGGGCTGTGGCTCCCATCTCACTTCTGGAACTCAGCTCTTTTTTCCATGTTTGAACCAAGGTTGTAATGAGGTCAGGAGCTGAGTGACCCTGGATAATTTATAGATGTCCTCCTTCAGTGAATTGTTTAATTCTCTTCCACCATTCATAACTGGATATAGCAGGACTGCTGGGCTTAGATCTGATCCGTTGGTTGTGTACTTGTTTAGCTCTATCACTTGCTGCTTAAGTTATTTGGCATGCAAGTAATCATATGTTGACACCTAATTTTTAGGTATACCTGTTGCTATGCCTGACATTCCCCCATACAAATCATATTATTAGGATTGAGGGGTTCTTGTGATGTTGTGGTAATGACTGTTCTTTTGACCAGAAGACTCAGGTTCAATTCCTACCTGCTACAGAGGTGGTGCCTGGGACGTTGTGTGTAAGGTACGATCCGTGAATATGATTATATCAGGCTATTGCTTGATTAGCCTGTGAGACAGCTCTCCCGGTTTTGATACTAGGCCCCAGATGTTGGGAAGTAGGTTGATGACTATATTTGCTATTACTGCTACTGAGTAGTTTTTAAAAGGAGCTCCCTTGCTGCCTTGGATGCTTCCTCTTATGCACTCTCTTTGCTCCTTGAGACAAGTCAGACCATGGGGATGATGTGGGCGACAGCTGTAATTGGTCCCTTGCAATGTCTATTTTAATCCTGGCAGTGCCACCTTTGTGGTAGGCAACTTCTGTGCCATTCAGCCAGTGGGTAGTTTTGTCACACTGTAACACTGTCCTCCTGTGCATGCATCTCTTAGTGGTGGCATTCACAATAAACAAGGACTTTTTCTGTTCCTCAACACCCCCTCCCCTTACTTGCTGAAGACCCAGTTTTGATGAAAGGTCCTTAACACAGTGTTAATATGTGGTCTCCTTCTCATTTGTAGACTTGATCACTTTGCCTTCAGTCCCTGATTCAGTTTATTTAATGAAATTGGAAATAACTGGGGCGTTGTCCCTGAGGCAAAACAGTCAGGACTTCCTTGTGCTTTGACAGAATATTTCGAGTGATCACTTGTTTTTTACCTTGTTACAGTCACCCTCACCCATTAGAGTTTACCTCACAATTTGCATATTTCAATAATAGTTATTCTTATGTAATATTTTTAAATTCTTTTGGTATATCTATCTTGTTTGTTGGTTCACTTAGCTTTAGCAACTGGGGAAAGTCAAGCAAGCAGGCAGACTGCTGTTAACTAGATCAATTCTCAAATTTATTGCTTATAATTTATTCCATTATTTTACATAAAGTGGAGGGAGGATTTATTTGCCTGCGGTTGTTTTTGATCAGTTTAATCATCTCTTTGAAATTGTGTGCCACATTGGCCTAATTCCAATTTACCCAGTTTTTTCACTAATTCCCGTCACATCATTTTTAAATACCTTGTGATTTAGATATTGCACTTGCATTGAACAAGACCATATGATCTAAAAGACGTGAATCTAAAGCAGTCATTATCGAAAGGGTGGTTAATAAATCACAGAAGTCATTAATCTGGGTAAATAGAATTGGGAGAGAGCACAGAAACCCCCCAGGTTAATGGCAAAAACGTCCAAGAGAGAATCATCATACACAGCAAAGATACCATGATTTGAATGTTGATAGTCATAATTACCAAAGACCTAACAATGATTCAATATTTAAAAGCATGATACCATTCTTATCAATTTAAAGATGGAAATGACAATGAATCATCAGTGAAAGTTAGAGGTGCACAACAATTAATATAAGATCATAAGTGCTGGAATGATTAGGATATAAAACATACTAGGCACTCCCAAGAAATCAAATAATGCAATTTCAAAAATTTTTTTTGCAATTCAATAGAGTCATAGAGTCATAGAGATATACAGCATGGAAACAGACCCTTCGGTCCAACTCAAACATGCTGACCAGATATTTGGGCGGCACGGTGGCACAGTGGTTAGCACTGCTGCCTCACAGCGCCAGAGACCCGGGTTCAATTCCCGCCTCAGGCGACTCTCTGTGTGGAGTTTGCACATTCTCCCCGTGTCTGCGTGGGTTTCCTCCAGGTGCTCCGGTTTCCTCCCACACTCTAAAGACGTGCAGGTCAGGTGAATTGGCCATACTAAATTGCCCATAGTGTTAGGTAAGGGATAGATGTAGGGGTATGGGTGGGTTGCGCTTCGGCGGGGCGGTGTGGACTTGTTGGGCCGAAGGGCCTGTTTCCACACTGTAAGTAATCTAATCTAATCTAGTCCCACCTGCCAGCATCTGGCCCAGACTGAATTTTGCTAAAGGATGTAATTCACATTTTGACATATTCTCTGTCACAAATTATTCTGTTCTTGTTTGTGGTTTTTGGACTAACAGTATGCAACAAATACAGGAAAAAAATAGCATGAATAGAATTGCTCTAAATGTATTTTTCATGGCAGAACTTCTATCCATTAGCTTAAATGGACAAAAAAGGCATGTCAGACCCCATTATCAAATCACTGAGGGATTGATTCACCTTTTCATGGAATTGAAGCCTCGCAACTCAAAATAGTTAGCTCCGTTTACAGGTTGTAATATTTCTTGACTAAATTAGTTGTACTTGTAATCAAAATTTGTGGTTTAGATTTGCAGAAGCTATTCAACCCAAGGGTACATTGATAGTTTAAATTAAATCCAGAATTGTGATGGTTATGACAGCTGCAGGATGGTTTCGACCATCACCGATTACCAAGACAGCGGGCGAGAACAGCTAAATGCTACAAACGAGTAAACATGTTTATATTTCACTTTGATGCCAAACACAGGCTCTAAATATATAAAAGTCCTCGAGACATCATATCTGAGAACAAGTTAAGGAATGGTTATTTTATATAAATGCTAATTTTCTTTGGCTTAGCAGACAAAGATGTGTTATGGCTAGTTGAGAATGAGCTGATTGCCTTCTGCGGGAAGGCTAACAGGCTAATTCTTTGCAGTAAGGTACTGAGGGGACTTGACTAGGTGGTTGTCGAAAGATGCTTCCTCTTGAGGAAGAATCTAGAACTAGGAGTCATCGTTTAAAAATATGTGGTTGCTTGTAAGGAAAATGTTTTTCCCTGTCAGACAGTTGTGAGCCTTTGGAATTCCCTTCCTTAAAGAGTGGATGCAGAATCTTTAAATATTTTTTAGGCAGCGGTAAATAGATTCTCGATAGCCAAGGGGGTGAAAGATTATCATATCAGGACGGTGATGGCTTAATGGTCTTATAACTGGATTGTTAATCTAGAGACCTAAGTAACATCATGGGGACCCAGGTTCAAATTCTGCCACAGCAGATGGTGGAATTTGAATTCAATTAACATCTTGAATTAAGAGTGTAATGATCCATTGTTCATTGCTGGGGAAAACCCATCTGGTTCACTAATATTGTTTAGGGAAGGAAACTGCCATCCTTACCGGGTCTGGCTCCAGAATCACAGCAATGTGGTTGACTCCTAACTGCCCTCTGGGCAATTAGGGTTGGGCAATAAATGCTGGCCCGGCCAGCGATGGTGTCATCCCATGAATGAATAAAAAATGTTTCAGTCGGTACACGGAGCTGAGGTTAAAACCAGGTCAGCCTTGATGTTTACTAATGGTGAAGGGTAGAGTGAGCCAATCAAACTCCTTATTCATTTGTTTGTATGTTGAGAACTGATCGAACAGCTCCCCCGTTTCTGCCTCTCTGTTAGTGGCACTGATGTTTTTAAAATAATGCTGATAATTTAGTGAGGGTTTAAGTGTTTAAGTATTGTGAGTTTGTAAGTTTCAAAAGGGAAGGAAATCATGTTATTGTTTTTACGACCTGACAATGAAAAGGAAAGCTTCAACTCTCAACTCAAACAATCATTGAAGAGTGTCTCTTACACACACACATACACACATACATAGTAGAAGAAGATTAAAAGGACAGAGGATAGTGTCACTTTGCACTTTGAACTTTGCACTGATAATCATGCCCCATTGTTCCACAAACCGTCACAAAATGTAGTGAAGTCCCAATGAAACCGCCAAAATCAATTCTGCCTGACTGATTGCTACCTTTCCTGATTAAGGGCTTTTGCCTGAAACATCGACTCTCCTGCCTCTCGGATGCTGCCTGAGCTTCTGTGCTTTTCCAGCACCACACTATCGAATCCCTCCTGACTGCTACAAAGGACCAACCACAATCTGTTTCTTTAGTTGTAAAAATACCTCTATTTATTGTAACACACCTATCGTAAACAAAAACAGTGAAAAGAAATGATTTTTAATTTGTACAACTTAAACTATACCCCATCGTAATCCCCAAACACGTACACTCAATCATTTAATTAAGGCAGCCAAAAGACAACGGTTTAAAATATAGTGCATACGTAAAACAATGTAGACAGGGTAAGCAACATTCTAAATGGCCAAAAGTTTAGGTCACAAGGAAAGTCATTTTTCTCTCTTTTTGATTTTTGTAATGAAGAGATTTTGTTGTTTGTCTGGCAATGATCATCCTTTGACAATTGAGCGGGTGAATCGAGTTTCTTTTTGTGTATGACTTTTTTTCTTTTAAGCTTTCTAGGGTTTTCTGTCCTTTCTCCCATATGGAAAGAGAGGGAAAGAAAGAAAGAGAATATAATCTCGGGAGTCTCTGGATGTTTTTCACTCTGCTGCATTTGGCACTTGTACCTTTTTAACACTTTGCAGTTCAGCAAATTGGACAGCTGCTGCCAGGCAGAATTTCCCTTAACTCGAAAGGTACTCAACATTTTTTTCCTTCATTTTGCTTTCAAAAGGAAACAGTGTATTGCACACCTCAATGATATGCAACACTTGATTTTCAAATAGCAGACAACTTTCCTAATTTTCAAATTCAGTTTCAATTCATAGCTTTGAAAAGTGAAAAATGGTATCTCACATACCTCTACACTTAAAGAAATGAAACACCACCTTTAAATGCATTTGATTACTAGAAAAACATAACATATAAAAATGCAACACAACAAAATGTTGAAGCTAATAATAGTCTTAATTTTCCATTTTCTATGGTAGAGTACTTCTTTTGATTTTGGCTTTTTAAAAAGAAAAATACCACAGTTCCCTATTCCCAACTCATAATCTTGGAAAACACTGCACCTAAGCCAAGTCACAATCATCAATTACCATTTAAAAAGATTTTGTAAAGTCAGGGGTGGTCAAAACTGGTTCATTTTTTTGAACTGCTTTCAGCTTCTTAAATGCTGACAATATCACTTTTGTTTTCATAGCAATGTGTTAAATGTACAGCTATCGTGCTGAGGTGAGGTATAGATTTCCAATAAAACCCACAATTCCCAAAAACCTTCAATTCTCTAACCAAGGAATTGGCTATGAAACTGTTTTCATGACTGCATTTACCCTTCCATAACCTGAGCAGAATCTAGTCAACCCATCCAGTCTAGGAACCGAAACCAATGGAATCATTGTGGTTGGGGCAGCACGGTGGCTCAGTGGTTAGCACCGCTGCCTCACAGCTCCAGGGAGTTGGGTTTGATTCCAGACTTGGGCGACTGTCTGTGTGGAGTTTGTACATTCTGCATGGGTTTCCTCCAGGGTGCTTCGGTTTCCTCCCACAGTCCAAAAATGTACAGGTCAGGTGAATTGGCTATGCTAAATTGCCTGTAGTGTTAGGTTCATTAGTTAGAGGGAAATGGGTTACTTTTCAGAGGTGGACCTGTTGGGCCCAACTGTAGGGAGTCTAATACTTTTCTTAAAAAATACCAGTATCAGAAGAAAAACTCTACCATAGAAAATAAAACTTTCTGAATACTGCATTCAATTCTGGTCTCCCTGCTAAAGGAAAGACGTTGTGAAACTTGAAAGGGTTCAGAAAAGATTTCAAGGATGTGCCAGGGTTGGAGGGTTTGAGCTATAGAAAGAGGCTGAATAGACTGTGGCTTTTTTCCTTGGAGCATTGGAGGCTGAGGGGTTCCTTTCAGAGGTTTATAAAATCATGAGGGGCATGGATAGAGTGAACAGCCAAGGTTATTTTTTCTGATAAAGATGTGGCTATCTATTGATTCCCCTAAATGCACATCACAGCACCAGGATACCAGGTTTGATTCCAGCCTTGGGCGACTGTCTGTGTGGAATTTGCACATTCTCCCAGTGTCTGTGTGGGTTTCCTCCCACAGTCCAAAGATGTGCCCTTGGGCTCATGTCCGAAACGTCGATTCTCCTGCTCCTTGGATGCTGCCTCTCCTGCTGCGCTTTTCCAGCAACACATTTTCAGCTCTGATCCCCAGCATCTGCAGTCCTCACTTTCTCCTAGAATTAGTTTACTGCCTCATAGACTCTATCCATAAGCTCAATAGTTCATAACAAGTCGGAAACCCTCATTCAAAGTCCATTGTTTACGTGCTAATTGCAGACCGTATTTTAGAAGCAGTGACCAGATTAAATGGTTGGAGATTGCTTCTCTCAGCCCATTTTGCATATGCAATGAGTTGAACTGATCGGTCCTCACCCATCTGAAGTAAAAGCTTAATTCTGGATTTTCGTGACTCATTCAAGGGCTGTATCAATCACACTCATTTAAGTTAACAGTTCTGCATGTCCAACTCCCAGACAACATAATTCCTTTCTGATAACTGTGTGATTTGCAAGGTGAATTTCTTTTAAATGTTTGGCTATTTTAAGAACTGTAGCTTGAGTCAGTTAAAAATAAAGCGGCCAGTCGTACCCATCAACGAACACAAAATAACCTACTTGACATTTGTACCTCAATTCTGTTACTGATAGCACAGTGTGAACTTTTCAAGGAAACGTCTGACGATGGAAAGATATATTTATGACTAGCTGCAATGGGTGTCTTGCAATATTCAAATGCTGGTAAGACTGGCGTTTAATATGCTTTTTGAGTTTTGCCTCAAACTTTCTTGCAATTCTCACGTACAAACTGTAGAGTAACCTGTCAGGTGTTGAAAGTTGCGTTTTGAATTCAAAAAATCGCATTTTTCAATATCTTAAAGGAATAAACACATTGCAAAATCTCTTAAAAAAAGCTCACGCCAAAATATAGTATAGTTAAATAAACAAGATTTCCAGTTGTGTATATAGTAATGATTTCATTATTCTTACTCCTGTAGTTTGGGCAGCGAAGGTCAAGTGTCTGATTTACGAAAGATACTTTGTTGTACTTTAGAAACAAGGACTACGCAAATGATTTTAGCCATTTTGAAGAAAATCGGTAAGCAAGCAATTTTAGCTTCCGGAAAATTAAAATATCCAACAGGAACCAGTGCTAAGCATTTTTTTAAAAAGAGAAATTTTAGAACCGTATTATGAACATCTGAAGAAAAGCAAGTAAAGTAAATTTCACTTCCTCTCTCTTTAAAATATCTAACAGGAAATAACAGCAAAGTATTTAAGTTTCAGATTTTTGAGTCAGAATGTTGTGGGGGGTTTGAGTCCCACTGCAGAATTTTGAGCACATTTAGGCTACAGGACAATACCAAGAGTACTACACTATTGAATATGATAGACACCAGGAGGGGATGATAAACCAAGCGCCTACATGACTCCTAAGTTACATGGGAACACCCCACTTCCAACATGGTCAAGCTATTGAGCATCTTGACTTGGAACTAGATTGTCACTCCTTAACTGTCAAAATTCTGGAACTTTCTCCCTGTGGCATTGTTGGTGTATCTATAACAAATGGATTGCAGTGATTAACAAAGGAAGCTCACCATCACTTTCACAATAGTAATTATGGTCAGACAATAAATGTAGGCCCAGCAAACAGCCTATATTCCCTGAATGAATCTTTAAAAAATAAAGTGTGAGAAATAACTATAAATCATGAAAGGGAAGGGATAAGATAATTCAATAAAATTACAAGTAATAAGATCAGAAGACGTAAGAGCAGAAGTATTGAGTCTGCTTTACCATCAACATGATCATGGCTTATCTGATAATCCTCAACTCCACTTTCTGGCTTTTCCCCTTAACTTGTGACTCAGTTACCGATCAAAAATTTGTTCATCTCTAAGCTGTATATAACTAATAACCCAGCTCAGGTTTGTTAGCTGAATTGGTGGGCCAGCTGCCTTGCAATAAAAAGTGCCGTGAACAGTGTGGGTTCAATTCCTGCACCAGCTGATATTATCATGATGGACTCTCCTCCTCAACTACTCCCTCACCTGCCCACCATATAATGTGGAAACAGATCCTTGAGTCCAACTTTTCTGGGCAGACCAGATGTCCGAATCTGACCAAATCCCATTTGCCAGCATTTGGCCCATATCTCTCTAAACCTTTCCTATTCATGTACCCATCCAGAAGCGTTTTAAATGTCATAATTGTACCTGCCTCCACCAGAGCTTATACCAGACATGTACCACTCTCTGTGTGAAAAGATTATGCCTCAGTTAGGTCTTTCCCTCTCACCTTAAAACCTATGTCCTCTAGTTTAGGAAAAAGGCATTGAGTATTCACCCTATCAATGCCCATCATGATTTTATAAACCTCTAGAATGTCATCCCTCAGTCTCTGATACTCCAGGCAAAATAGCCCCAGCCTATTCAACCTCTCCCTATAACTCAAACCCTTCTGTGCAGACAACATCCTTGTAAATCCTTTCTGTAACCTAACAACATCCTTCATATAGAAGGGTGACCAGAATTGTACACAGTATTCCAGAAGTGACCTCAATATGATATCTCAATGCCTATACTCAATGTTATGACCAATGAAGTCAAGTGTGCCAAATGCCTTCTTCAGTAACCTGTCTACCTGTGACTCCACTTTCAAGGAACTATGGACCTGTACCCCTAGGTCTCTCCGTTTGACTACACTCCCCAGGGCCCTACCATTAACTGTATAAGTCCTGTTCTGATTTGCCTTACCAAAATGCAATATCTCACACTTTATTTAAATTAAATTCTGTCTGTTACTACTCGGCCTATTGGCCCATTTAATCAAGGTCCAGTTATCTCTCTACGATGAGAGAGCAGCACTATGGTTTGTTCAGATTCTGGTTACTTTACCTTTACTGATTTGATTTATTATTGTCACGTGTGCAACGATATAGTGAAAAGTATTATTTTGTGTGCTAATCAGACAAATCATACATTACGTAAGTACATTAGGTAATAGAACAGAATGCAGAATGTAGTGTTTCAGCTACAGAGAAGGTGTAGAGAAAGATCAATTCTAATGTATGTGAGGTTCGTTCATATGTTTTCAGTGAGGGACAGGATGTTCTTAAATCTGTTGGTATCTGTTTTCAAACTCTTGTATCTTCTGCCTGTTGGAAAAGTATATTATTGGATAGGAGGGGCCTTTGATTATGTTGGCTGCTTTTCTGAGGCAGTGGGAAGTATAGATGGAGTCAGTGGAAGGGAGGATGGTTTTTATGATGGACTGGGCTGTATTCACAACTCTCTATGATTTCTTGTTTAACCATTTAACTATGATGATGCCAAATCTTCCGCATAAGGCATCAGGTTGTTGTCCTTCACCACATGGTATGTGCAGTTTGAATAAGACCAGCAAGAGGGATTGGTGGGGATGTATCTACCAAAGATATTTCAGATAGCTCAATCAGAAAAGAACTTTTAAAAATATTGTCATAGCAGAGAATGCCTGAAGATTACATTTAGCTGTACTTTATAATAGTTATGATTAAAATTGTTGGACTGCTAATTCTACAATTGAAAAATGAGGTAGCATTCTTTGAACCTGTGGCGATGTTCACTGGAACGATTTAGAAAGCCAAGGACAGACTCATCAGAGTGGATTAGAAAACTAAGTTGAATTTATGATGAAATTATTAAAAAATATACAAATATTGCAGCTAGTTTCCCCTCACCACAGTTTAACTTCAGCTTCAATTTCCTTCTATTAATTATAACACATGCTTGCCTTCAGATTGTTCATCAATTTCTCACCATTCATTCAAGCTTCACCCTCACCCTCTGAGACATCTTAGGTGTGTTTGCATGAGTTGCATGATCCTTTGAACTTTTCCTTATAAATTCGGTGTCTAAGGTCTTCCTGTCTCACTGGCACCTGATGAAGGAGCAGCACGACAAAAGCTAATGCTTTCAAATCAACCCATTGGACTATAACATGCTGTTGTGTGATCTTTGGCCTTGTCCAACCCAGTCCAACACTGGCCCCTCCACATCATAGACCATACTGACAACCCTTCTCCCTTCCTATTCCAGTTCACACTGATGCTCCAATTCTATCCTCCTCCTGCCCTTCTCTATCTTCCCTCCAATCAGTTTTTAGATCTTTTTTTTCTGGGATTGGTGTTTGATACTGCCTTACAGAAGATCATTACTGTACTGAGGCCTGGTAGTTGAAGGTAACATTTATGCATGAATGCAGTCAAGGAATCTAAAATGTCGACACACTGTGTGAATAGTTTTATTTTAATATTATCACAAATGCAGATCTAAAAACCACTTAAATTTTACCAGGGACTCTGCCTCAACCATCCTTATGGGCACTGAGTTCCAGATTGCCACCTTCTTCTGGGTGAAGAAGATTTTCCTCACATCTCCTCTAAACCTTCTGCTCCTTACCATAAGTCTACGACCCTGTTCATTGATTTCTCCATCAACACTCCATCTATGCCCCTCACAACTTTATACATCTCAATCATGCCCTTGTTAGTTTCCTTTGTTGTAAGGGAAACAATCCCAGTCTGACCACTCTCTCATTAGCTGAAATTCTCAAGCTCAGACAACATCCTGGTAAATCTTCTCTGCACCCTCTCCGTGCTGTCACATTCCTCCTATCATGTGGATTCCAGAACTGAATACAATACTCTAGCTTTGGCCTAACTAATATTTTATACAATTCCAGTATCACCTTCCTGCTTTTAAACTCAATGCCTCAGCTAGTAAGGCAAGTATACCTTATGCCATCTTAACCATTTTATGCACCTGTTCTGATACTTTAAGGGACAAGTGCACCAAAGTTCCTCAATGTTACCTCAGGTCCTACCATTCACCATATATTCACTTGCTGTTATTGACTTGATCAAATGCATAACTTCACATAGGGATTGAATTCAGTTTTCAGATCAGCTTGTCTATATCTCCCTGGAATCTAAGGTTATCTTTTTCACTATTTACCACCCGAGCATATCATCTGTGAACTTACTGGTTAACCCTCCTGCATTCAATTTAAATGATTTATATAAACCATGAACAGCAAGATCCCCAATACTGACCACTATCTGACCTCTCTGGATACAGACTTTCTGTTCGAAACCACGCCTGAATCATCACCCTCTGCTTCCTGCCACTCAGCCAATTGTCAATCCAGTTTGTCAATAATCCTTGTTTTCCATGGGCTCTTAGCTTTGCTTTCAGTCTCCCATGTGGGACTTTATAAAAGACCTTGCTGAAGCCCAAGTAGAAATCATTGCACTCACCTATATACCTGGTCACCTCTTCAAAAAATTCAATATACTTGGTCAGATGTAACCATGCTGACTGTTCTTGATTAACATTACATATTCAACACAGAAATTCACTAAAGATCTTTAGACAGCATGTTCCGTTTAAAAGGACAAGAACAGCAGACACATGGGAAGCGACCAAAAAGTGTAAATGGGAAAGCACGACAGGTCAAGCAGCAACAGAGGAGCAGGAAAGTCGGCATTTTGTGCAGAAGTCCTTCATCAGGAATGTTGAGGATGGGGGAGTGCCCAAAGAGGCTGAGAGATAAATAGTAGAGGGGTGTGGTTGGGGGGTGGGAAGGGAACTTGGAATGCGATAGGTGGATGCAGGTGAGGGGTAGTGGTGATATGTCAGAGTGGAGGGTGGAGCGGATAGGCAGGAAGGAAGATGGAGAGTTAGGACAGTTCAAGAGGGTGGTGCCGAGTGGAGGGTTGGATCTGGGATAAGGTGGAGGGAGGGGAAGTGAGGAAACTGGTGAAGTTGACATTGGGCTCGTGTGGTTGGAGGGTCCCAAGGCAGAAGATGGGCCGCTCTTCCTCCAGGCATCGGGTAGCTAGAAGTTGGCAGTGGAGGAGGCTTAGGACTTGCATGTCCTTGGCAGAATAGAGGGGGAGTTGAAGTGGTCGGTCACAGGGTGGTGGGGTTGTTTGGTACGTGTATTCCTGAGATGTTCTCTGAAACATTCTGCAAGGTAGCATCCTGTCTCCCCAGTGTAGGGGAGGCCACAATGAGAGCAACAGACACAGTAGATGAGGTAAAGTGCAGCACTGGAAAAGCACAGCGGGTCAGGCAGCATCCGAGGAGCAGGAGAGTCAACATTTCCAGCCTAAGCCATTCATCAGGATTCCCCACCAAGCCACTCACCGACCTGATTTAGAAATATATCTCTGTTCCTTCCCTGTCACTGAATCAGGATCCTGGCAGTGCCTCTGTAATGACATTGTGGGCCATGCACAGAATGTCGACTGCGGCGGTTCGGGGGGGGGGGGGGGGGGGGGGGAGGAGGTGGGAGGGGGTGTGGGTGTGGATCACCATCACCTTCTTAAGGACAGACAATAATAACGCTGGCCAGTCAGTGACACACACATACGTGAATGAATTTAAAACAAAAATGGTCCTCAATGAAGCATTGTATCCATGCATGCAGCAAAAGCTACTTGCATTTATTTAGCATCTTTGTCATAACAAAACCTCTGAAGTCACTTTACAGATGTGTTACATTATAGAGTAAGACACCAGGTCACATTAGGAGATATTGAATCAGATAACCAAAGCTTGGTTAAGATGGCAGGTTTTAAGGAGTGTCTTAAAAGAGGAAAGTGACATAGAGAAGCAGAAGGAAAGTATTCTAGGGCTTGGGGCCAAGACAACTAGAGGTAGAATATGGGATAAACATATGGATGATAATGGAATAGTGTAGGTTAGATGGGTTTCAAATTGGTTTCACAGGTTGGCGCAACATCAAGGGCTGAAGGGCCTGTACTGCGCTGTAAAGTTCTATGTTCTGTTATCTCTAAGGAAGTATGATGGAAGTAACTAAGTCAACATTTGTTGACAATCCAAATTACCATTGAGAAGGTGCCTTTTTGAATCACTGTTACTCATGTTGTTGCCCACATGTCTCTTAGGGAGGGAAATCCAGGATTTCGACCCACCAAATGAATGGACAGTGGTACAGTTCAAAGGTGGGATGGTTTGTGACATTGAAGGGAACTTGCAGGTGGTGTTCCTAGGCACCTGCTGTTGCATCCTTTCTAGGTGTAGAGGAATGGATTTAAAAGGTGCTGCCAAAGGAGCCTTGATGAGTGAATGAATTGTACACATATATCTCATTTGCCATAGAATTCCTAGTCTCTGACCTATTATTGTAGCTACAGTTTTTATATTTCTGGTCCAGTTCAGTTTCTAGGGTATTGATAGTGGGGAATTCTGTGATGTCATTAAACACTATGGTGAGATTGTTAGATTCTCTCTTATTGGAGATGGTCATTTCCACGGAATTATATGGAACAGATGTTACATGCTGCTTGTCAACCCGAAAGACTGAATGATGCTAAGGTATCGCTGCGCACAGAAATGGACTGCTTCCATATGTGAAAAGACATAGTAACATTAAACACTGTGCAGTTATTAGCAAAATCCTCATTTCTAACCTAAAGATGGATGTAAGGTAATTGGTGAAGCAGTTAAAGATGGCTATATTAAGGGCACAATCCAGAGGAACTTCTGAGCAAACTCTTGAGACTAAGATGAAAGCCTGCAAAATCCACAACCAGATTCAACAGCAGAGAGTTTTCCACTCTCAATTCAGTTTTGCTAGGGCTCTTTGATGCCACATTCAGTCAAATTCTGCCTCGATATTAAGGACAGATATTCTCACGTTGCCGTTGCAGTTCAGCTCATTCATACATGTTTGAACCTGGGCTGCAAAGAGGGTAGGAGGCCATGGTAGAACTTAAGGGGAGTGTCAGTGAGTGCGTTATTACTTTAGCAGTATTGCTTGATAGCATTAAGGTCGAAGAGTGTGGTGCTGGAAAAGCGCAATCAGTCAGGCAGCATCCGAGCAGCAGGAAGTGTTTCCTGATGAAGGGCGTATGCTCGAAATGTCGACCCTCCTTCTCTTCAGATGCTGGCTGTGATTTTCCAGCACCACAACTCTGTCATTAAACACTATGGTGAGATTGTTAGATTCTCTCTTATTGGAGATGGTCATTTCCACGAAATTATATGGAACAGATGTTACATGCTGCTTGTTAACCCGAAAGACTGAATGATGCTAAGGTATCGCTGCGCACAGAAATGGACTGCTTCCATATGTGAAAAGACATAGTAACATTAAACACTGTGCAGTTATTAGCAAAATCCTCATTTGGCTGGGTTGGATTTAGCCTGTTTTATATTGTAGGACATACTTTAACAAATTCCTACATTGCCACAAAGATGCCAGTGTTGTAGCTGTACTGGATCAATATGGCTATGGACAAAGTGAATTTAGGATCACAAGTCATTAATACTATTAGGAGAAAGTGAGGACTGCAGATGCTGGAGATCAGAACTGAAAATGTGTTGCTGGAAAAGCGCAGCAGGTCAGGCAGTATCCAAAGAGCAGGAGAATCGACGTTTTGGGCATGAGCCGAGGAAGGGCTCATTCTTTCAGGAAGGGCTCATGCCTGAAACATTGATTCTCCTGCTCTTTGGATGCTGCCTGACCTGCTGCGCTTTTCCAGCAACACATTTTCAGCTCGTTAATACTATTGTCAGACTGTTGTCTGGGCTCAATATCATGGAGTTTACATTGCCTTCAGGAGTTTTTTGATATCACATGAAGTCAATCGAAATGGTTGAAGACTGGCATCCACGACCCTGGGTCCTCAGCAGGAGCCATGAATGACTGTAAGTCCTTCTGCATGTCTTTTGGTTTGATCTTTTAAAAAATGTATTCATTTGTGGAATGTGGGCATCACTGGGAATTCCAGGACTTTGATCCAGCAACAGTCAGGAACAACAATATGTTTCCAAATCAGGATGGTGAGTGGAACTTGAAGGTGGTGGTGTTCCCATATATCTGCTATTGTTGTCCTTCTAGATGGAAGTGGTCATGGGTTTGGAAGGTACTGGCTGAGGATCTTTGGTGAATTTCTGCAGTGCATCTTGTAGATAGAACACACTGCTGCTACTGAGTATTGGTAATGGAGGGAGTGGATGCTTGTTGATAAAGCAGCTGAAGACGGTTGGGCCAAAGGCACTACCCTGAGCTGGATGACTGCCATCCAACAACCATGACCATCTTCCTATGTGTCAGGTATGACTCTCCAAACCCCACCAGAGATTTTGCCTCCTGATCCCCTTTGATTTCAATTTTGCTTGGGCTCTTTGATGTCACTCTCAGTTGAATGCAGCCTTGACGTCCAGGGTTCTTACTCTCAGCTAACCTCTGGAACTTAGCTCTTTTGTCCATGTTTGAACCAAGGCTGTAATGAGGTAAGGAGCTGAGTGGCCCTGCTGAAATAAAAACTGGGCATCACTGAGCAGGTGCTGCTTGATAGCACTGTTGATGACACCTTCCATCACTTTAGTGATGATCGAGAGTGGACTTTCAGTAATTGGTCAGGTTGGATTTGTCCTGCTGTGTATGTGCAGAACATAGTTAGGCAATTTCCCACATTGATAGATGCCAGTTTTGTAACCTTACAGGAACAGCTTGGCTAGGGGAGTGGTAAGCTCTGGAGCATAAGTCCTCAGTACAATTGCTGGAATATTACCAGGACCCTTAGAATTTGCAGTGTCCAGTGTCTCCAACCACTTCTTGATATCATGCACTCTCCATTGAACCATGGTTGATACCCTGGCTTGATGGTGATGGTTGAGTTGGGGGGGTTATGCTGGATCATAAGTTAAAGATTGTTCTGGAATACAATTCTGCTGCTGTTGATGGCCCACAGCACCTCATGGATTACCAGCCTTGAATTGCTAGATCTGTTCGAACTTTTCAATTTATCACTGTCCTATTTAGCACAGTGATAGTGCCACACAGCACGATGGAGACTGTTTTCAATGTGAAGTCAGGACTTCATCTCCACAAGGACTGTGCAGTGGTCCTCCTTACTGATACTGATACTGGACAGATGCATCTGCAGCTGGCAGATTTGTAAGGGTGAGGTCAAGTATATTTTTCTCTCTTGTTGGTTCCCACGGAACCCAGGCCAGCAGCTATGTCTTTTAGGGTCCGACCAGCTTGTTCAGTGGTACCGCTGCTGAACCACTCTTGGCGGTGGACTTGGCATCCCCCACCCAGAGTTCAATTTATGCCCTTGCTATCCACAGTGCTTGCTGTAAGTATTTTTAAATGCGGAGGAGTACTGATTCATCAGCTGAGGGAGGATGGTACTTGGAAATCAGCACGATTGCTCAGCTCTGTTCATTGCACCCTGCTTCAACTGTTGCATACTCTGGTTCTTGCAACAGCTTCAAGTCGACACCTCAATCTTAGGTATGCTAGCTGTTGCTTTTGGCATGCCCATCAGCACTCTTCATTAAACTAGGCTTAAAGGTAATGACATATATTTTAGTTGAATACAAGTCTGTGCTGCTGATTGCTCAGAGCACCTTATCATTGCCTGGTTCTGCATTGCAAGATTGTTTGCAATTATTCCCATTTCGCATTGTGGCAGTGTCACAAAACATGGTGAAAGCTAACCCCAGTGTGAAAATGGGGCTTCATTCCCACAGGTAATGTGCAGCAGTCAGTCCTATCAGTACAATAATGGATGGATGTATCTACAGCAGATACATTGATGAAGATGAGGTCAAGTAGGGCTTATCCTGTTCTTGCTTCCCTCTTCACAAGCTGCAGGTCAAGTCTAACAGCTCCATCAGCAGCACTCGCAATCTATCTTGATGAGATAGACATTAAAGCTTTACTCTCAAGTACATTCTGCGCCTGTATCACCCTCCTAAATCAAGGAGTATTGATTTATTAAGTGTATGATTTAACAGGAGGGTGTAGGGGGGTGTAGAAGAGAAGATTGAGGTGATGGTCATTATTAGCAGTAAGTTTTGTTGTCCATGTTGTTATGAGATGGGGGTGCAGAGTCCATATTGAAGACAGACAAGACCACATGCTACAGTCTCCCAGCACCTTTGGTCAATCAGTCCTGCCAATAGGACATAGGCAGGAATGGTGACATCTGGGATTGTCACTGTAATGCATGATTACACAAGTATGACTATATCAGGCTGTTGCAGGACTAGATTCTGGGATATTTCTTCTAGTTTTGGCATAAGCACCCAGTTGTCTGCACTGAGGAACATGCAGGCCAGAAAGAGTTGACAATTATCAGAGGCTATTTAATTAAGTCAAGCACCTTTTATTTAAAAATAAACATTCATGGAACAAGGGGTCGATGGCTAGGCCAGCATTTACTGGCTAATTGCCATCCCTAATTGTCCAGAGGGCAATTGAGAGTCAACCACCCTGATCTGCTTTTGGAGTCACATGTGGGCCAGACCAGGTAAGGATCACAATTTCTTCCCTAAAGGGCATTAGTGAACTAGATGGTTTTTTCTGACAATCGATTTGTGGTCATCATTAGATACTTAATTCCAGATTTTTCTTGAATTCAAATTCCGCCATTTATCATGGCAGGTTCTAACCTGGCCCCTGAGAACATACCTAGGTCTCTGGATTAACAGTCCGGCAATAACACCACCAGGCAAACATCTCCCCTTCGTACACGTGGATTGACATATACACCAGGTACAAATGTGGATTTTCTTTCTCTGAAGGTCAGTGAACCAAATAACTTTCTATGATTTATGGTGTCATAGAAATTATTACTAGAAACTAATTCCAATTTAATTGCCATGATAGAATTTGAATACATCCTCAAAACATTCGCCCGGACCTAATAATACTCTCAGTATTCGCTCCACGATTGTAGATATTCTGTACTGATACTGGCAGTAAATTAAGTCAGCTCTGATGAAGTCATCTAGATTTGAAACATTAGCTTGCTCTCTTTCTCCAAGGATGCTGCTTGACCTATTGTGATCTTCAACATGCTTTCAATGAAGAACAGAATTTGCTGTATTCTTACTGAAATGATTATACATTGATTTAAGTGATACAAGGTATGAAAATTAAAATTTGTTCATTTCCCTACTTCAAAACTAGATATTAGTTAAAATCAAGCTTGTGTTCATAAAGAATCAAATATCTAAGGAGGAAGTCATGGCTCTCAGCAAAACTATATCCCAGTGAGGAGGGAAGATTTTATAAATTGAAACAAAAAAAAATACAAGGAAGCAAAAGTCATGTTAGCTCCAAAGATTGGGATAAATTCAGAATCCAGCAAAGGAGTACTGAAAAAAGATATAAAAACTGACAAGAGGAGCTTCTTTGAATTTATAAAAGAGGAAGAGAGCAGTCAAAGTGAACATAGGCTCATTAGAAAATGAATCTGAGGAGAGGTAGCTAGAGGTAATGGATACATTGGTTGTAATTTTCCAAAAGTGTTTGAATGTTTGACAAGTAGCGGAGAATTGGAAAATTGCCAATAGGACTCCTCTATTCAAAACTGGCTGGAGGCAAAAAGGTAACAATTGGTTGAGTGGCCTAACATTGATTGTTGGAAAAGTATTAGAATCAATCATTAAAGGAAGTAATAGCAGAACATATGGAATGCCATAACTTAATCAAACAGTCATCAAGGCTTCATAAAAGCAAAATCATGTCTGACAAATTTATTAGAGTTCTTTTTGAAGAAGTCTCAACCATAATGGATAGAAGGGAAAAAGTAGAGGTGTTGTATTTGGACTTTGTGCTGTTCAACAAGGTATCTCACAAAAGGTTACATCATAAGAACCCATGGTGTTGTAGGTAGTATACTCTTAGATAGACAATTGGCTCATGGACAGGAAACAGAGAGTAGGGTTAAGGGGTTCTTTGTGAGGTTGGCAACCTGTGAACAGTGGGATTCAGCAATGATCTGAGAGTGTGTGCGTGTATACGCATGTATCTACAAAATATGATTTAGAGGAAGGAAGCAAACGTTCTGCAACCAGATTTGCAAATGACAAATATACATGGAACGGCAGCTTGCGCGAGGGACATAAACACTTTACAGGAAAATGTCATTAAGAGGGCAAAGAGATGGCAAATGGAGTATAATACGGGAAAATTTTAAGTGGTTAATTTTGGAAAGAACAAAAAGGACTACATTATTTAAATGGAGAAAACTGCAGAAATTTGCAACACAAAAGAATTTGGGAATTTGTACTTGTGACAAGAATAATAGAATGTTGGCCCTTATTTCAAGGGTGTTGTAGAATAAGAGTAGGAAATCTTATTGTGAATGTACAAATTGCTAGTGAGAAAATATGTGGTCTACTGTGATCAGTTTTGGTCTCCTTATTTAAAAAAAAATCCATTGCAGGCAGGTCAGAGAAGATTCACTAGGATTATCCCTGATATGGACAATAGACAATAGGTGCAGGAGTAGGCCATTCTGCCTTTCGAGCCTGCATGGAGGGATTGTCTTATGAGCAAAGGCTAACCAGGTTGGAATTCCAATCATTGCAATTATCTCTCATTCATCTAAAAATATCAATGAAACATGCAATATTCTTTCGGGCTTGACAAGGTAAATGCAGAGAGGATATTTCCACTCAAGGAAAAGTCTAGGACCAGACAGCATAATAGTCTCAGAATAAAGGGCCACCAATTTAAGACTGAGATGAAGAGGAATATCTTCTCGGAGGGTTGACATTCTTTGGAACTTCTTGTCACAGAGAGCTGTGGGGCAGAGCCCTTGTGTATTTTCAAGGCAGAAATAAATACTTGATCAGTAGACGAGTCCAAGGTAATAGGGAAAGGGCAGGAAAATGGACCGGAGGAGTGTCAGCTATTGAATGGGGGAAACAGGCTCGAGGAGATGAATGGCCTATTCCTGTTCATATTTCTCATGGTCTTTATTACTCATGTTCAACTTGGTGATCTAGCTTTGCATGGCCTTATAAAAGTGAAATATTTTCTATTACCAGCATAAGTGAAAGGTTTGTGCTGGATGGATGAAAATGAGATGAGAGGGAAGGTCAAAATCAAGGACAACAGGTTTCTTACATTAGTGAGAAAGGACATTGGTTAACCAGTTGACTGTTCACAACAATAATGCTCACTTTGAATAGTTCCAGAAGTAAGTAGAAATCTTCAAATTGCTATGAGTTACACTACCACACTCTGAACGGTTGAATTTAGACCTTTGCATTACAAGTTTATTGACATGGCCATTGCACTCCATATATACTAACAGTTTTGATACTTGATTAATAAATTGGGCTATTTTATTATTACTCAATAACAATGTTACACATGATTGATTGATTACAAGAGTTTGCAAACAAACTCAATTTTCTCAATTTCAATTATGAGTATGTTTTAACCTTTCTCCACTGTAAACTGTATTAAGTTGCTTTGAAATACAGTTGAATTTAACACCTTTTAGACAGTTATTAAAAATACCAATAACTTAAAGCCAACTGTGATTTCAGTGCTTAAATGGTAATGTTTAGAATCTTAAGAATTTAAAACTTTTAGAATCCCGACAAAATTCCTACAGTGTGGAAACAGGACCTTCAGCCCAACAAGTCCACACCGACCCTCTGAACATTCTCCCACCCAAACCCATTACTCAATATTTATCCCTGACTAAAGCACTTAACCTACACATCCCTGAACACTATGGACAATTTAGTATGGCCAATTCACCTGACGTGCACATCTTTGGATTGTGGGAGGAAACCCACACAGACAAGGGGAGAACGTGCAAACTCCACACAGTCGCCAGAGGCTGGAATTGAACCTGGGTCCCTGGCACTGAAAGGCAGCAGTGCTAACCACCGAGCTACCATGCTGCCCATAATGTTTTTATGGTTGTAATTTTTATTTAAAACAATATAGAAATAAATATCTAGGTTATATTGTGGTTCAATAATTATGTTTAACTTAAAATAAAATTTAAAATTTATGCTTGTGATGTGACTTAATTGAATACTCCAATGTTTTATATCATTTATAGTAATTTCTTCATTAAAATATACTTTAAGTTGAAACAATAGCTTAGATTAAAAGTATCACCCTTTTTAATTATTGTTCAAAATTTGAAGTCATTTATTAATCTTAAGCAAAAATATATCCACGGAATTCTCTAGAGCTAAGAGCATAGTTTAACATAACTACAAAGACTCCTGTAATCAAATATGATATTGAAAATGCATGTACATAAGCTTGTTATACAGTACATACTGCCTGGTACACAAAAATAACAAAATACAAATATTTGATCTGACACCAGCAAAAAATACAGACGAGCAAATAATGCAGAGTATGGGAAGAACGTGCGCTCCTCAAAATCCAGATTAATGCAGACATTTAAAGGAAAAACAGCTAAATTTTTTTGATTTTTCAAAGCTTTGACGTTTGACTTTGACTGTGGCTAGCATTTTATGCAGAAGATGCAAATCCAGGATGGTGTGTGGTCTCCTTGATGTCGGGTTCAAGGATGTCATTGAACAGCTGTAGAGAAGGACTGAGTTGGGTGAACAGCCAGCTGTGTCAATGACATAGGCAAAGTGACAAAGTCCTCTTGGATGGTTAATGACAATAATATAGTTGGTGAGATGTACATGAAATTCTGAAAGGCAATTGATAAAATGCCAACAGAGATTTTCTGAAAAATTAAAACCCATGAGGGGGACAAAAAAAAGAACATCGTGGCAACACTGATTCAAACTTGTTTAAATAACAGAAACAGAACAATTGTAAATGGCTGTTTTTCAGACATAAATGAGATTTTTAGATAGCAACAGACTATAAAGATGATTCAGGCTGCCTAACAGAACACACACAAGTGGCAGATGAAATTCAATGCAGTCAAGCAAGTGTGTGGTGATACATTTTGGTCGGTAGGCAAGGAGAAATGATATGAAATTATGGACATCATTTTTAAAAGAATGCACAAATACAAGTGACCTGTGTATATGCATGTATAAGATCACGGAATGTGACATAAAAGGTTGAGAAAGCAGCAAAAGCAGTTTTTGGGATCCTTGACTTTATAAATAGAGGCAGTGTGTAAAAGCAAGGAAGTGATTCTACACCTCTACAAATCAATGGTCAGAACACATTTGGAGCACTGTGTTCAGTTCTGGGCATTTTATTTAAGGAAGGATGTTAAAGCCTGGAGACAGTTCAGAGGAGATTTACGAGAATGATACTAGGAATGAGGAGTGTTGTTTACAAGGAAAGATTAGAGAGATTAGATTTAATTGTCCTTTCAGTAGAGAAGATTAAGAAGTGACTTTATTGAGCTGTTCAAAATTATGAACAATTTTGACAGAGTAAAGAAGGATATTCTGTTTCCATTAGTTGGTATGTTAGTAACTAGGCATCACAATTTCAAGAGAAATCAGAGTTAACGTTTCTAGTCCGGTGACCCTTGCTCAGAACCAAAATGTTAACTGATTTCTCACAGATGCTACCAGACCTGCTCAGTTTTTCCAGCAATTTGTTTTTGTTTCTGACACATAGCATCTGCACTTCTATATGTTTGTAAATCACAATTTGAAGATTGTCTAGAGTGAGAAGAAATTCCTTTCCTCAGAATTGTTAAAACTTGGAATGTACTGCATGGGAGAGCGGTGAAGGCAGACTTCATCAGACATTTCCAAAAGAGAGCTGGATATATATTTGGAAGTGATGAAGTTAGAAAGTTACGGAAATAGAGCTGGAGATGGGACTAGCTGGGTAGCTCTTTTGGGAGCTGGTACAGATAAGATGGGTCAAATGGCCTTTTACTGTACTGTACTGTAAAATTCGACAATACTGTTTCAGCTTCAAATGGAGTAGTGTATCCTATTTTGGTCCCACTTTAGGAAGGATGTGAAGGCTTTATAGAGAATGAAAAATGGATTTATTGGATTGTTTCTAGGGTTGGAGGACTTCAGCCAAATGTGTGGTGTTAAAAATAAGACAGTGGAGTGGGATTAGCAGAGATGGTCCTGCAGAGAGCTACCACAACTTCAATGGACCAAATGCCTTAGTTAGTGTTGCAGCTGTTTTAACAGTTCTACAGAAAAGAAAGAGTTTCCACAAACATCCAAACCCAAGCTTACGATATTTAACTGGCCAAACATACTTTTCCATCTTTGGTTATTAAGTAGAACATTTTATCCAAGCCCAAACACTATCTGGAGAGGCATTCACTGAAAAAAAACCTTGAACTTACAGAGAATGTTTTATTTAAAAATAATGAATAGAAGTTGATTATAAAGATGATTAAATTTCATTACTCAAAGCTGAAAAATCAATTTGATAGCTGCAAAAGTTTGAATGATTTATTGCCTCATGTATTTAAAACAAATGCAACATTTAGCTACCTGCATTTTTATACACGATATAGTCCTACTTACTGCTACAAAATTCTTGAAAAGCAAATCAACAAAATAGTACATTTACATTATCCCCAAAGTAGCACATTATCATATTAAGCATGCATTATGTTAAAGTACAAGCCTTTTAGGAACTGATTGCATATTATATTCAGCCTCAAAAGAATGAAAGAGAACCACTCTGCCCATTTAATAAAAAAGTTGGGCTTCAAAGAAATGAAAGAAATTTATTTATATTATTCCAGTGCGTGTTGAGCTTAAACATAAATGTTTAATGAAATGTTTGACCATTTCTAGGCAGCAAATTGTATGGAATAGGTAATCCCTTACGACGTAGTATGTAACAATTTCATCCAAAAATCTCAATTCTCAGGCTACAGGTCTTTCAAGTTAATGGACTAATAATCAGAACAATGTAACACTTTCAGCTTTAGACTTTTGAAGGCAAGAAATATACAGGGAACAAAACAAAAATTATTGAGCAGAGGAATCGCAAGAAAACTTGAGAAAAGAGCTTCATTTTGGATTCAAACTTACAAGGAAAGTTTAAATCTTCCATTGCTAACCACAGCTTTGGCTGTCCAGCAATAATTTCAAAAATATTTTACTGTACAATATACAAGTGCAATGGCAACCCAAAGAACTTGCATCAATTGCTGCACAGAATTAGCCCCATAATTTGTGGTCTTAATTACCAGAAAGATTAAAATCTGACTAAATGCCACTATTATGATAAAGGCAATTCCAAAAAATAAACTCCACACCATACATATCACAACTGCAACTAGACTTGATGAAATTGGATTACAATGCTGCCTTGGATACAAAATGTCATTAGCATATTAACTTTCAGATCAGAGACCATCAGCTCAAAGTTGATCTTATGCTATTAGAAAACAGACAAGGAAAAAAGAAATCCTTTAGAAGTAGAAAGAACTTTAATCATGAGGACAGTAAAGCAGATGTTTTATAGTGTTAGTGCAGCAGGTAATGTGATTAAATATAGTTTACACTGAGAAAAGAGAAATAGCTCAATTGATTAGAACATCGTAATGTGCTGTAACACTAATTACACTCTATATTTAAGTGGCATACATCCTTTAAAATTGTGCATGATAAATCTACATTCAAACTTCCGTATTAAATCTTCAACATCCCATATTGTTATCTTTATAACAATATCCTAATATATATAGGTGTATGTATATGTATATATTATATATGTACAGGTAATGGTTTTGCCATTACAAATTCTGCAAATATAGTAGCAAGAGATTTAAAAATGCTGCCACATCCTGATTTAGAAGAACTTAGAATACTGCATTCCACTGAACAAAAAAGCTCACTGCTCCAGTGTTATGCTTCACATTTTACATGTGTGGTTTATGCAGGACCTACACTATTTTTGCAACCATCCCAAATAAGTGAGATGGATACATTTAACACTATACAAATTAGAAAAATAGGTTTTAAGGTATATAGCTGTAGTAGTGTAAATTTTATATTTTCCCCTTACTCATTACCTGGTCAAAAAAAGTTGTAGTGTTTTTTCCCCCTCTAAAATTCACAGGTGCTAACATCTAGATTGATAGTTATTTTTACTGAGTTTTATTTTTCAAATAAAAATAATCATATTAAGATTGTAACAATGCTGCCAAGTATGGTTAAGGAAATTGGATATCAAGATGGGTACATCATATTCATCATTATTAAAGCCTATTATGACAACTGCAATCAAATTCATTTTGTGCCTTCTTAGTCAAGTTGTTCCTTCTTTAAAAAAAGTTTCAAAACTATTTAGAAGAATTATTTGGAATCAGATATAACAGAATTAGGAATTATGAACTCATTAAACACTGCAGCACTCTCATTTAAAGCAACTCCATATAATGACTTCATAATAGTTATAATTATAAAATTAAAAATGTCAAAGTCAAATACATTGCATTACAATACTGAGAGAATGTGCTGGCAAATTATTAACAGTCAGGGGAATTCAGGGAGGCATGGTGGCACAGTGATTAGCACTGCTGCCTCACAGCGCCAGAGACCTGGGTTCAATTCCCGACTCAGGCGACTGACTGTGTGGAGTTTGCACATTCTCCCAGTGTCTGCGTGGGCTTCCTCCGGGTTCCCCCCACAGTCCAAAGATGTGCAGGTTAGGTGAATTGGTCATGCTAAATTGCCCATAGTGTTAGGTAAAGGGGTAAATGTTGGGGAATGGGTGGGTTGCGCTTTGGCGGGTCGGTGTGGACTTGTTGGGCCGAAGGGCCTGTTTCCACACTGTAAGTAATCTAATCTAATTTAATTTTTAAAAAAATCCAAAACTCATCTAACCTAATCCTGAAATAATGTAATCAAAATCCAACATGGTATGCAGTATTTTTTTTTAAAACGTCTACATTAGATTAATTTTATGCACCTCCCTCCCCGGCCTATAAAGGCATAACCCCAGTCAGCTGTCTGTTACCCTTTGCTATATGGGTGTCTTATAAGTACAAGAATGACTGCTTTATTTCTGTGCACAAGTTTAACATCTGAGTGGATATAGAAGTAGATAATAATGCAAATTATTCTCAAAAACTGCTATCAACAACTTTGCAAACAAAATATTTACAACAGTATTTTGATACAATTTTCTGAGGAAGCCATGATATTACCACGGATGTCACAGTACACGTGCTTCTTTAGGTCTACTTAGGATGGTTGCAAACACTAAACAGCAGTTCATAATTTTGACAAGTAGCTTGTGAAATAAAAGCTGTTTTATCATAAACACCAGGAAAAAAAGAGTAGATTTCTATTTTGACTGAGGCATATAACTGTTATGTTTCACAGCCTGAGGCATATAACTTTGCTGATCAGTCTCCAGACCTGCTCTAAATCCTAAAAACTCCAGTTTGACCACAGTTTGATTATTACTGCTTTGGAACGAGTCCACTGCTGGACAGAATCCCTCCAAGTCTGAAGTCTGATCTGAAACTTCCATTTGATTTAGTCTGAGTGAATTATCTTCATTTGTATCACCCAAGATTTCTGCTCCATTTGGATGTGGCTCATTCAAATTTGTCTCCTCAATCCTGGCATGCTGTTTAAAATACAGTCTTTTTACTTCTGAACTGCAGCTTCCAAAATTTCCATATGTATGTTCATCAGCCTTTTCTTCATTTTCTAATAAAGGCTGTGTTGATTCTGATCTTGTAAAAGCCTGTGCTGATGGTTGCTGACACCTGTAACCAGGGCTGCTCACTAATACAGTTGAATACTGGACTGTGCTTGTAGTATTCTGTGCAGACTCACTATCACTATCCGAAACACTTTGTCGAGGGGATGACATGCATGAAGAGCCTCCAATGCCACTGCTGTGCTCTTCTGATGTACTCTTCTCCTTCTTTAATGACGTCAATTGCTTGATTTCATCTTCATTAGATAGATATTTCTCCTCATCAACATCAGCTTCAACAATTGTAACATCAGATATAAAGCCATCTGAATTCATAGATTCCTTTGGTCCTAGGTTGTTCTGTTGAGAAAATATATTTTGTGTGATGGGCATGTATAATCTAAATGCAATAAAGTTAAGCAACAAAAATTAAGGTTCTTAGAATCATTGAATAATAACTCTTACAATATATGATTTGGGGAGATGCCGGTGTTGGACTGGGGTGTACAAAGTTAAAAATCACATAATACCAGGTTATAGTCCAACAGGTTTAATTGGAAGCACACTAGCTTTCGGAGCGACGCTCCTTCATCAGGTGATAGAGACCTATCACCTGATGAAGGAGCGTCGCTCCGAAAGCTAGTGTCCTTACAATATAGACGGAAGGCATTTGACTTATTATGTCTGTCCCAGCACCCAAAAGAGCAACCCAGCTACTCCCACTCTCCAGCCCTCTCTCTGTAGCCCTCTAATTTTTTTCACTTTCAATATATAGCCAGCTTTTTTCAAACCTTCTATGGAACCCACATCTACCACTCCCTCAGGCAGCACATTCCAAATCCTAACAACTGAGCCAAGAAGTTTTTCCTCAGCTCATTCTTACTGACAACCTTGAAATTGTGATGCCTATTTATTGACATACCAATGAGTGGAAACCAAATATCTTCCTTAAGCCTATCAAAACTGCTCATAATTGTGAGCACCAAATTAAGGTCATCTTTTAATCTTCTCTGCTCCAAGGAGAATAACCCTAATGTCTCTAATCTTTCCAAGTATCTGAAATTCTTCATTCCTGATATAATTCTAATAAATCTCTTTCGAACTGTCTCCACAGCATCCTTGCTTGAATAAGGGGTCCAGAATTGAACACAGTACTCCAAATGTGGTCTGACCAATGATTTGTAGAGGTGTAGCATCACTCCATCGCTTGTATACTCTATGCCTCTACACATAAATGCAAGGATCCTCCTATAAGCCTACTTAATTCTTGGCAGTGTGGAGGAACAGAGGGATCTGGGTGTGCAAGCTCATAGATCCCTCAAAGTTGCCACCCAAGTGAACAGAGTTGCTCAGAAAGCATATGGTGTTTTGGCTTTCATTAACAGGGGGATTAAGTTTAAGAGCCGCGAGGTTTTGCTGCAGCTCTACAAGTCCCTGGTGAGACCACACTTGGAATATTGTGTCCAGTTCTGGTCACCCTACTATAGGAAAGATACAGAGGCTTTGGAGTGGGTGCAAAGAAGGTTTACCAGGACGCTGCCTGGATTGGAGGGCTTGCTTTATGAAGAAAGGTTGAATAAGCTCGGACTTTTCTCTCTGGAGAGAAGGAAGGAGGGAGGAGACTTTTCCCCCAGGGCAGGATTGACTTGTACGAGAAGTCATAGTTTGAAGATATTAGGAGGAAGGTATAAAGGAGACGTCAGAGGTAGGTTCTTTACGCAGAGAGTTGTGAATGCATGGAATGTGTTGCCAGCTGTGGTGGTGGAAGCAGAGTCATTAGGGACATTTAAGCGACTGCTGGATATGCACATGGATAGCAGTGAGTAGAGGGGTGCGGAGGTTAAGTTACTATATTTTACATTAGGATTAAATCTCGGCACAACATTATGGGCCAAAGGGCCTGTTCTGTGCTGTACTTTTCTATGTTAATAAGTGTATCAACTTGCCAATGCACTTTCAAAGAAACATGCGCATGAACCCAGAGGTCCCTCTCCTCCTGTACTCCCCTCAATGTTGTGTCATTGAGCCTGTCTTGTCTCTCCGTGTTTCTTCTACCAAAATGCATTACCTCACTTTTCTCTGATTGAAATTCATCTGCTAGCTGTCTGCCCACTTGACCAACTTTTCAATGTCTCTCTGAATTCTTATCAAATGACCAGCGAGACTGCATTTCATTAACACTCCAAAACCAAAGACATAAACTACATCTTTAAGGTGATTCAGAGCTTTTCACAGCCAAATAATTATAGTCATAGAGATCTATTGCACAGGAAAAGGTCCTTCGGCTCATCACATCTATGCTGGTCAAAAGGAGCCACCATACTTTTATAATTACATTTTCCAGCACTTGGTCCTCAGCCTTTTATGCCTTGGCATCACAGATGCACAACTAAATACATTTTATAAGAGTTTCTACCTCTACCATTCTTACAGGCAGCGTTCCAGATTCTCACCACCCTCAGAATCAAAAGATTTTCCTCACATCCCCTACACCCCTGACTGGTCCCTCCACCTTCCTGTCTATCCTGTGCATGCCCCTCAATCATGACCCACTTCAGCCTCCTTTGTTCAAGGAAAACAACCTGAGTCTACTGAATCTGTTTTCATAATTAAAACTCCCCAATCTAGGCACTACTCTGGTAAATCTCACGCTCTTTCCACTGATCATTTGACTAGCCTATCTATAACCTTCTATAGTTTAAGGCTATCCCCATGACAATCACCACCCCACATGTCACCCACAAACCTGATCAACCCTTCTACATTCACAATGAGCAAAGAACAAAGTCTGAATCATTTATATACACCACAAATAGCAAGGGGCCTCAACACTGATCCCTGTGGGATCCCACTTGACACAATCACAAAAACACTTCTCGACCATCACACACTGCCTCCTGGATTCAATTAACAAATTTCCTTGGATCCCATGGGTCTTGCCTTCACTATCAGTGTCCCATGTGGGACCTTATCCAATGCCTTGCTGAGTTTAACTCAGTCAAATATATTGCGCTCACCTCCACATCTTGTCACCTGTTCGAAAAACTCAGTCAGTCATGACCTCCCCTTAACAAAACCATGCTGACTATTCTTGATTAATCCCTGCCTCTTCAAGCACAGATTAATGCCATCCTCAAAACGGTTTTCAAAACTTTGCCCACCATGGAGGTTAGACTGGCTGGGCTGTATTTTCCAGACTTATTTCTTCCTCCCTTCTTGAATAGCCACACCACATTGATCACCCTCCAGTCCTCTGGCACTTCTATGGCCAGAGAGAATCATAGAATCCCTAGAGTGTGGTCAAATGGCCTGCTTCCAATCAGTTCCATATCGACCCTCTAAAGAGTACCGCATCCAGACCCACCCCTACTCATGTAACCCTGCCGATTCACCCTAACCTGCACATCTTTGGTCTGTGGGAGGAAACTGGAGCACCCAGTGGAAATCCAAGCAAACATGGGGAGAACGTATAAGCTCCAGAGAGACAACCATCTCAGGGTGGAATTGAACCCAGATCCCGAGCGCTGTGAGGCAGCAGTGCTAACCACTGAGCCACTGTGTCACTCCAAAGAAAGGAACTGAAAATTATTGCCAGTGCTTCTGCTATTTCCTTCCTGGTCTCACTCAACAGCCTGGGATACATCTCAGAGGCCTGGAGATTTATCTACTTTTAAGACCATTCAGAACCTTCTCTCTGACTATGTTAATTTCTTTAAATTATCTCACAGTCCTTCCCCCTGATTTCTATATCCACCATCATCCCTCTTCCACTCGTGAACACTTAGAACAATACTGCACAGAACAGGCCCTTCGGCCCATGATGTTGTGCCGAACATTTATCCCAGCTTAAGCACCCATCCATGTACCTATCCAATTGCCGCTTAAAGGTCACCAATGATTCTGACTCTGCCACTCCCACAGGCAGCGCATTCCATGCCCCCACCACTCTCTGGGTAAAGAACCTACCCCTGACATTCCCCCTATACCTTCCACCCTTCACCTTAAATTTATGTCCCCTTGTAACACTCTGTTGTACCCGGGGGAAAAAGTTTCTGACTGTCTACTCTATCTATTCCTCTGATCATCTTATAAACCTCTATCAAGTCACCCCTCATCCTTCGCCGCTCCAATGAGAAAAGGCCTAGCACTCTCAACCTATCCTCGTATGACCTACTCTCCATTCCAGGCAACATCCTGGTAAATCTTCTCTGCACCCTCTCCAAAGCTTCCAAATCTTTCCTAAAGTGAGGCGACCAGAACTGCACACAGCACTCCAAATGTGGCCTAACCAAGGTCCTGTACAGCTGCAACATCACTTCACGACTCTTGAATTCAATCCCTCTGCTAATGAACGCTAATACACCATAGGCCTCCTTACAAGCTCTATCCACCTGAGTGGCAACTTTCAAAGATCTATGAACATAGACCCCAAGATCCCTCTGTTCCTCCACCTGACCAAGAACCCTACCATTAACCCTGTATTCCGCATTCTATTTGTCCTTCCAAAATGGACAACCACACACTTGACAGGGTTGAACTCCATCTGCCACTCCTCAGCCCAGCTCTGCATCATATCTAAGTCCCTTTGCAGCCGACAACAGCCCTCCTCACTATCCACAACTCCACCAATCTTCGTATCATCTGCAAATTTACTGACCCACCCTTCGACTCCCTCTTCCAAGTCATTAATAAAAATTACAAACAGCAGAGGACCCAGAACTGATCCCTGCGGAACTCCACTTGTAACTGGGCTCCAGGCTGAATATTTACTATCTACCACCACTCTCTGACTTCGACCGGTTAGCCAGTTTTCTATCCAACTGGCCAAATTTCCCTCTATCCCATGCCTCCTGACTTTCTGCATGAGCCTACTTTGGGGAACCTTATCAAATGCCTTATTAAAATCCATGTACACTTCATCCACGTGCTTGGTCACCTCCTCAAAGAATTCAATAAGACTTGTAAGGCAAGACCTACCCCTCACAAATCTGTGCTGGCTGTCCCTAATCAAGCAGTGTCTTTCCAGATACTCACAAATCCTATCCCTCAGTACCCTTTCCATTACTTTGCCTACAACCGAAGTAAGACTTATTCAAAGTATTCACTTAGAACCCTATTTATATCCACTGGCTCCACATACAAATTACCACTGTGGTGTTGTGGTTCTGTTTCCCAGAGCTGGGAATTTGTGTTGCAAACGTTTCGTCCCCTGTCTAGGTGACATCCTCAGTGCCTGGGAGCCTCCTGTGAAGCGCTTCTGTGATGTTTCCTCTGGCATTTATAGTGGCCTGTCGCTGCCACTTCCGGTTGTCAGTTCGAGCTGTCCGCTGCAGTGGCTGGTATATTGGGTCCTGGTCGATGTGTTTGTTGATAGAATTTGTGGATGAGTGCCATGCCTCTAGGAATTCCCTGGCTGTTCTCTGTTTGGCCTGCCCTTGCAAGGACTGCACAACACACGACATAGGACAAACAGGAAGACAGCTAACGACCCGCATCCATGAACACCAACTAGCCACATAACGACACGACCAGCTATCCTTAGTAGCCACACACGCAGACGACAAGCAACATGAATTTGACTGGGACAACACTACTATTATAGGGCAAGCCTAACAGAGAACAGCCAGGGAATTCCTAGAGGCATAGCACTCATTCACAGATTCTATCAACAAACACATTGACCTGGACCCAATATACCGGCCACTGCAGCGGACAGCTGGAACTGACAACCGGAAGCGGCAGAAACAAGCCACTACAAATGCTGGAGGAAAGATCACAGAAGCGCTTCACAGGAGGCTCCCAAGCACTGAGGATGTCACCTAGACAGGGGACGAAACGTTTGCAACACAAATTCCCAGCTCGGCGAACAGAACCACAACAATGAGCACCCGAGCTACGAATCTTCTCCTAAACTTTGTACCACTGTGGTCCTTAATGGGCCCTACTCTTTTTCCCTACTTATCCTTTACCTCAATATCCTTGTAATTTCCTTTATTTTATCTTCCATTATTCTTTCACATCCCCTTCTTGCTTTTCTAATTTCCATTTTAAATTCACCTTTGCACATTCTGCACTCCTCTAGGGCTTTTGGACCTTCTGTATTTGCCATAAGCCTTCCCTTTTCTCTTAGTTTAATCTTGTATATTCCTTGATATCCAGGGTTTGCTGCATTTATTGGTTATACCCCTTATCTTTATTGGAACATGTTGGCTCTGCACACTCCCTAATTCCTTCTTGAATGCATTCCACTTCTTAGACAAAATGTACCAAAAGTATCTGTTCCCAATCCATTCTGGCCAAATCATATCTGATCTTATTAAAACTGACCTTTACCCCATTTAGAACTTTGACTTCAGCCTCATCCTTGTCCTTTTCCATCACAAATCTTAAATCTAATGGAGTTATGATTGCTGTCTGCAAACTGCTCCCCCCCACTGATATTTCTGCCATGTGCCCAGCTTAATTACCTAAAATTAAGTCCTTCTCTTATGGGGCCTTCTACATACTAGTTTAAAAAAGCTCAGAAGCGCTTTTCAAACCTTTCACAATATGAGTACCCCAGCTAATATTGGGTAAATTAAAATCCCTTAATGTCACTAATATTTAATACATTTCCCTCCCCATCCATCTCAAAATCAAACTAGCCCAGAACCTCTGGGCTTTAAACTCTCACTCTTGCACCCTCTCTCTAATCACACAATCTGGATTAATATTCTACTTCTATACTTGCTAGCATTTGCCATCAGAAGTAATCTAGAGGTTATATCGTTTGGGTTTGTTTTTTAATCTACTTCCTAGCAACCTAAATTCTGCTTTCAGGACTTTGTCCATTTTTCCACCTGCTGTTGGTATTAGTATGTACCACTATTGCTGTCTAGTTGCCCATCTCCTGTCAGAATGACTTGCAGCCAGTGATATCCTTGATTATGGCAGGATGACCAGGGAGGCAACATGCTATCCTGGGGTCACTTCTGCACCAGCAGAAATGCCTCTATTTACCTTATAATCAAAGCTCTTACCACTGCTATTGTTCTTCCTCTTGAGTTGTAGACCTACCCACAGTGACATGAGTTGATTCCCATTGCTTTCCTCTGTACAGCCCTCCCCATAGTATCCAAATGGTATATCTGTTAGAAACGGGGATGGTCACAAGGAATCCTGCACTTCCTGCCTTCCTCTACTCTTGTGGTCACCCATGCCCTTTCTGCCATGTTCAAGTGTGTATCTGACATGGGACTCTCTCACTGAACAAGTTATCACTGTATTTCATAGAAGTAATATGTTAACTAGGTAAGTGTGGAATTCTGCACAGAGAAAGTGGTTCAGCAAATAGAGAAGATAAGTGATGAGTTAATCTGTACCCACATAATCAAGTCACATCATTTTGACAATGACCGATATGGAGTATCGCAGTTAGTCTGAATTTAGCAACAACTTGATTTGGCTGCTCCACTGTGGTGACAAAATTTTGTTATTTAAGCCTTTAAGTGGTCTTAAAAACAAGTATTGGACTAGTTTTCAAAGAAAACAGGAACTTACTTTCTATATTCAAAGTACAACTGAACTCAGAGCACTTGCAAGGGGAGAGGAAACAGGCAAAAATCTTATTGAATTGGTGGAGTAGTGATAATGTCATTGAACTAGTAATCGAGATGTCTAGCTAATGCACTGAGAACACTGGTTCAAGTCTCACAATTAAAATTGATGGATTTTAAACTCATTTTAATCAAATCTGGATTATGTAGCCATTATCAGTAATGATGGCCATAAATCTATCATTAATTGCTATAAAAACCCATTTAGTTCACAAATATCCTACATGTAACTTCAGATCCATACTGGTGTGGTTGACTCCTAGGTTGTTTTCATCTTGTGGGAGAGTCTAGGACCAGGAGGGAATAAGACAGAAACTAGGAGGAATTCTTCTCCAAGGGCTGTGAATTTGTTATTTTATTTATTACAAAGGGATGTGGAGGCTGCGTTGTTAAGTTCATTCATGGTTGACACTGTATGGGACTGGGATATCATAGCTATGGCAAAAACATGGCTGAGGGAGGGACAGGACTGGCAGATCAATGAGATTAATGTTCTGTGGTACACATACCAGAGGAAGGATAGAACCGGCGGGGGGGGGGGAGTGGTGTTTTCCATTAGGGAAAACACACTGCATGTAGAGAGGATATTCGCGGAGGATCGTCCACATGGATGGAACTGAGAAATAACAAGGGGGTGATTGCTTTGATGCAAGTGTAGTCTAGCTACCCCCTCCCAACAGTCAGCAGGAAGTAGAGGAGCATAAAAGTAGAAATTGCAGATATATGCAAGAACAATACATTTGCAAAAGTAGGGAATTTTAGCTTTCCAAAATTAGACTGGAGCTGCCATAGTGTAAAAGGCTTGGATGGGAAGGAATTTATTAAGTCTTCATGAAAATATTCTTATTCAATGGCTCTACTGGAGAAGGGGCAAAACTCAATCTCCTCTTGGGAAATAAGGCAGGGCAAGTACTGAGTTGTTAGTGGGGAAGCATTTTGGTAGCTATGACTATAATTCTATTAGTTTTAAGATTGTTATGGAAAAGGATAGGTCTGGTCCACAAGTTAAAATTCTAAATTGTGGGGAGACCACTTTTGATAGTATTAGACAGGAACTTTCAAAAGTTGAGTTGGAGAAGCTATTTGCAGGTAAAGGAAAATCTGGCAAATGGAAGGCTTTCCAAAGTGAGACAATGCAAGTTCAGGGACACCATGTTCCTGTTTAGAATGGAGTCAAGAGCAAGGCTGTCAGGAATAGGGAACACTGGATGGCTAGAGATATTGAGGCTCTGGTCAAGAAAAAGAAGGCATGTGTCAGGAATAGACGGCTAGGATCAAATGAATCCCTTAAGTTTAGAAAGTGTAGGAATACACTGAAGATGGAAATCAGGAGGCTTAAAAGGGGACACGAGATAGCTTTGGTAGATAAGGTTCAGGAGAATCCAGAAGAAATTCTGCAAGTATATCAAGGGCAAAAGAGTACCTAGAGAGAGAAAAGTAGGGCACCAGTAAGGATCAACGAGGCCATCTTTGTGTGGAACTATAGGAGATGGGAGAGATTCTAAACACCCATCTAACTGCATAAAATTACTTATTGTGGAGAAAGACATGGAAGCTAGGGCTAAGAGAAATCAATAGTGATGTCTTGAAGAGTACACATTATAGAAGATATGGTGCTGGACATCTTAAAAGGCATAAAAAAGTAGATAAATCCTCAGGACCTGTTCTAGTACATCCTCGGACATTGTTGGATACTAGGCAAGAGATTGTGGGGCCCCTAGCAGAGATATTTGTAACATCATAGCCACGGGTGAGACGCCAAAAGATTGGAAGCTAACACTGTGCCATTATTTAAGAGAGGCTTCCAGTAAAAGCCAAGGAACTACAGACCACTGAGCCTGACATCAGGGGTGGGTAAGGTGTCAGAAGAGATTCTGAGAGACTCACATGCATTTGGAAAGGTGAGGACTAATTAGGGATAGTCAGCATGATTTTGTGCAGACAAAATTGTGTCTCACAAATGTGAGTGTTTTTTGAAGAGGTGACCAAGAACACAGATAAAGGCAGAACGGTAGACGTTGTTTACATGGACTTTAGCAAGGCCTTCAACATAGTTCCACATGGTAGATTGGTTAATAAGGTTAGATCACATGGGATCCAGGAAGCGCTTTAGCTAGCCAACAGAATACAAAATTGGCTTGACGGTAGAGTTAGAGGATTGTGGTAGATGTTGTAATTGTACTCACCTCTACCACTTGTCTGGAAGCTCATTCCGCATACAGACCACCTTCTGCATGAAAAGGTTGCCCCTCAGGTCCCTTTTAAATCTCTGACCTCTCACTTTAAATCTACGTCCTCTAGTTTTGGACTCCCTGACCATGGCTATTTATCTTTTACATGCATGCATGCTTGTGATTTTATAAACTACTATAACATTGTTGTTGTTCAGACCGGAGGCTTGTGACTAGTGCTGTGCCACAAGATTCGGTACTGGGTCCACTGGTTCATCATATTGATTAGATTAGATTCGATTCGATTCCCTACAGTGTGGAAACAGGCCCCTTGGTCCAACCAGTCCACATCGACCCTTCAAAGGGTGCAAAAATATTTACAAGGGTGTTACAGAGACTGGAAAATTTGAATTATAAGGAGAGGTTGGATAGGCTGGGACTATTTTCCCTGGAGCGTAGGAGCATGAAGGGTGATCTTATTGTGGTTTACAAAATCACGAGTATGCATGTATAAGGTAAATAGCCAAGATCAGGGAGTCCAAAACTAGAGGACATAGATTTAAGGTGAGAGGAGAAAGATTTAAAAGGGATCTGAGGGGCAACCTTTTCATGCAGAAGGTGGCGTGTATGTGGAATGAGCTTCCAGAGAAGTGGTAGAGGTGAGTACAATTACAACACTTGAAAAGACAGGTACGTAAATGGGAAAGGTTTAAAGGGATATGGGCCAAATGTAGGAAAATGGGACAAGGTCAGTTTAAAAAACCTGATTGATATGGATGAAAGGGTCTGTTTCTGTGCTGCATGACTCTAATATTTAAGAGAATCAAGGGTTATGGGGAAAGGCAGGAAGGGAGTCGATGATTATCATATTAATCATGATCTCGTTGAATGAGAGAGCATACTTGATAGGCTGAATGACCTACATTTATAGGTTACCTGTTCTCTGCAATGACCTTGTAAACCACTTAGTTCAACAGCTATTAGGAATAGGCAAGAAATACTGGCCTTGCCAATAATGTCTGGATCCACAGAAAGAAATTAACAACAAATTAATTTTGGAAATAAATCTAAAGTATTATTTTTCTATAACGTCTATGATTGCCTGTTGCCTACAGTAAACAGACACAATATTGCTTTGTATTCTCGCTTAAATTGCGTCCTAAAGCCATTAGTTCTGCATCCATAGATGAAAAATCATACCTGAATGAGATTTCCAGTGCTAGGTGACCATTCGACAACCCTACTATTTGCAGGATCTGGAACATTAGGCCAAATATATTTTTTAATCCTGTAAAAGAAAAACATTTTTGATATTAGATCAGTTTTTTCCTATAGTATTGTTCACCAGGTTTGAGATTGTCAACTCTTTTCCTTCACAAGTTTTTTAAAATCAACATCTTTTAATGTGTTATTTGTTATTTAATAATAGGAGCACCATGCGTATTTGGCGTCGGGCAAGGGAGAAAATTCTCTATTTTCTAACAGGTCTTCTTGTCTTTAGCCACTCATCAATCCACTCTCTTTTTCACTACTTTTCTTTTAGAGTATATAGCGTTTTTAATGACATGGGACTATTTCACTTTTTCTTTAACGCTCATCGACTCCAATTGGAGTTTACAAATGCTCTTTCATTAAGAAATCAATTACAGGTTCTGGATTTCACACCAGAATTGGCTACAGAAGATGATGATGACAGCAACTGAAGGGTACGCCAGGTTCCAAACAATCGATTGTGATAGGGACTCTCTAGTCAGAGGTACAGATAGACGTTTCTGTGGCTGACAGTGTGAAATCAGAATGGTGTATTTTCTCCCTGGTGCCAGCATCAAGGATGTCATGGACAGAGTGCAGAATATTCTCGAAACAGGAGTGGGACCAGCAGGAGATTGTTGTACAAATTGGAACTAATGACATAGGATGGGAAAAGGATGGTATTCTTAAGGGAGAATATAGAAAATTAGGCAGGGATTTAAAAAAGGAGGTCCTCAAAGGTTATACTATCCGGATTACGCCGGGTGCCACGAGCTAGTCAGGGTACGAGTAGGAGGATGGCGTGCTGAGAAGCTGGTGCAGGGGAGAAGGGTTCACATTTTTGGACCATTGGAGTGTCTTCAGGGGTAGAAATGCCTATACAAGGAGGACAGATGGTATCTGAATTGGAGGAGGACTAAGAGACCGGCAGGGGGATTTGGTACAGCTTCTGGGGAAGGTTGCAACTAGTGAGGTGTGTGTGCACATGTGACAGAGAGACGCAGACACAGACCTAGGGAGATAGTGAGGAAAGAGATGAGTCTGAGACTGGTTGAGTTGGGAAAAGAAGCAAATCAAATAGTCAGAGCAAGAAAAACAGAGAACGAAGTAGGACTGATAAACTACATTTATTTCAATGCAAGAGGCCTAATAGAGAAGGAAGATGGACTCAGGGCAGGGTTAGTAACGTGGAACTGGGATATCATAGCAATTACAGAGACGTGGCTCAGGGATGGACAGGACTGGCAGCTTAATGTTCCTGGATACAAATGCTACAGGAAGGATGGTGGAGGGGGTGCGGTGGCAAGAGAGGGGGGTTAGAGTTTTTAATAGGAGATAACATTATGGCTGTACTTAAGAAGGATACTCCTGGGAGTACATCTAGGAAAGTTATTTGGGTGGAACACAGAAATAAGAAAGGGATGACCACCTTATTGGATTGTACTATAGACCCCCAATAGGCAGCAGGAAATGGAGAAACAAATTTATAAGGAAATCTGTTATCTATAAGAATCACAGGGCAAGGGATTTTAACTTTCCAAACATAGACTGGGACTGCCATAGTATTAAGGGTTTAGATGGAGGAGAATTTAAGTCTGTACAAGAACATTTTCTGATTCAGTATGTGGGATGTACCTACTATAGAAGAAAACTTGACCTCCTCTTGGGAAATAAGGCACGGCAAGAGTCAGTGGGAAGCCAGTGACCATAATACTATTGGTTTTAAAATAGTGACGGAAAAGGATAGACCAGATCTAAAAATTAATGCTCTCAATTGGAGGAAGGCCAATTTTGACAGTATTAGGCAAGAACTTCCAAAAGATGTTTGCAGGTAAAGGGACAGCTGGAAAATGGGAAATGAGATAATGAGAGTCCAGAGACAGTATATTGCTGTTAGGATGAAAGGCAAGGCTGGCAGGTGTAGGGAATACTGGATTACTGGAGAAATTGAGGTTTTAGTTAAGAAAAAGAAGGAAGCATATATCAGGCAGAGATCAAGTGAATCCTTGGAAGAGTATAAAGGTAGGAGGAATATACTGAAGAGGGAAATCAGGAGAGTAAAAAGGGGACATGAAATAGCTTTGGCAAATAGGGTGACGCAAAATCCAAAAAGGACCAAAGGACAACTAGGGAGAGAATAGGAGCCCTCAAAGATCAGCAAGACAGTCTATGTGTGGAACCGCAGGATGGTGAGGGAAGATGCATCAGTGTTTACTCAGGAGAAGGACATGGAACATACAGAATGTGGGAACCAGATGGTGACATCTTGAAAAACATTCATAATTACAGAGGTGGTGGTGCTGGATGTCTTAAGACACCTAAAAAAGGTGGATAAATGCCCAGGACCTGATCAGGTGTTGCCTAGAACGCGGTGGGAAGCTAGGGAAGGGATTGCTGGGCCCGTTGCTGAGATATCTGTGTCATTGATAGACACAGGTGAGGTGCTGAAAGACTGGAAGTTGGCTACTATTTAAGAAAGGTACTAAGGAAAAGTGGGGAACTATAGACCGGTGAACCTGACATCGGTGGTGGGCAAGTTGTTGGACGGAATCTTGAGGAACAGGATTTATATGCATTTTGATAGGCAAGGACTGATTAGGGATAGTCAACATGGCTTTGTGCATTGGAAATCATTTTTCATTAACTTGAATGAGTTTTTAAAAGAAGTAATGAAGAGCATTGATGAGGGCAGAGCAGTGAATGTGATATATCTGGACTTCAGTGACATATTCAACAAGGTTCTTCATGGTAGACTGGTCAGAAAGGTTAGACCTCATGGAATACAGGGAGAACTAGCCATTTGGATGCAAAATTGGCTCAAACTGTAGAAGACAGAGGGTGGTGGTGGAGGGTTGCTTTTCAAACTGGAGGTCTGTGACCAGTGGTGTGCGACAAGAATCAGTGCTGGGTCCTCTGCTTTTCGTCATTTATATAAATGATTTGGATGTGAACATAGGAGGTATAGTTTGTAAGTTTGCAGCTGACACCAAAATTGGAGGTTTGGTGGACAGCAAAGAAGGTTACCTCAGAGTATAGCAGGATCTTGATCAGATGGGCCAATGGGCCAAGGAGTGGCAGATAAGAGTTCAATTTAGAAAAATTAAGGTGCTGCATTTTGGAAAGGCAAATCAGAGCAGGACTTGTACACTTAATGGTAAGGTCCTGGGGGAGTGCTGCTGAACAAAGAGACCTTGGCATGTAACTTCATCTTTCCTTGAAAGTAGGGTTGCAGGTAGATAGGATAGTGAAGATGGGATTTGGTATGTGTTTCTTTATTGGTCAGAGTATTGAGTATAGGAGTTGGGAAGTCACATTGCGGCTGCACAGGACATTGGTTAAGCCCTTTTGGAATATTGTGCACAATTCTGGTCTCCCTCTTATTAGAAAGATGCTGTGAAACTTTAAAGGATTTAGAGAAGATTCACAAGCATTGGAGGGTTTGAGTTATAGGGTGAGACTATTTTTCCTGGAGTGTCTGGGGCTGATGGGTGATCTTACAGAGGTTTATAAAATCATGGGGGGCATGAACAGGGTAAATATACAAGGTCTTTTCCCTTATGTGGGGGAATCCAGAACTAGAGGGCACAGTTTTATGGTGAGACGGGAAAGGTTTAAAAGGGACATAAGGAGCAACCTTTTCATCGAAGGGGAGTGAGTGTATGGAATGAGTTGCCAGAAGAAGTGGTGGAGGCTGGTACAGTTTAAAAGGTATCTGCACGGGTATATGAACAGGAAGGGTTTAGAGGGATTTGGGCCATGTGCTGGCAACTGGAGCTAGATTGATTTAGGATATCTGTCGGCACGGATGAGTTGGACTAAATTGTCTGTTTCCACGTTGGACATCTTTAAGACTCTAAGTGTATTGGGGTAGAAAGGTGGATAAAGCAGACAGGAGAAATGCATGGGAGAAAAAATTGCTGTCTACTTCTGGTTCCTGATATGTAGCTGAGAAAGATAATGGGTCATTGGGGTCAAATGGCCGGCCTCTGTCCCAATTGAATCTCAAGACAAAGCTGTAGTCTTGAGATTGATGTAATGGGAGAGAATGAGTTAGAATTAGGAGGGGATGGGAAATCTGCTGCTCGGATCTGGGAAGGGCTAGAGCAGGCAGTGCTTATGAAAACTCTATTCAGACAAAAAGCTACAGAACAAAACAATATTAATAATGGGGCCTTTTAAAATGGTCTCATTCTAGTATTAAATTCTTCCACAGTCTTGCCCCTCCCTCTCATGCTTTCACTGTCTGGGTCCTAAGCTCCGAAATCTGCTGCTTTCCCCTTTTCACCTGTGCATCTCACTTATTTTTTTCCTTTAAGACGCAACTTAAATCCCAAGATTTCTTTTGTTGGTCAGTATTATAAACTTGTTTTATATTGTTTCTTTGAAGAGGTTTAGGATATTTAGTTGTGTCAAAGATCCCTTACAGATACAAGCTTTTGTTACCATAGAGCTTTATTCTATTGAAAAGTTAAAGTGCTAACCCTAAAACAAATTATACTTACAGATGTCTCTTGTTGAAGCAGAAAAGTATAGTCACCACAGTGATCAAAAGAAAACTCAGGCAAATAGGCACTACAATTGCTTCAATTTCTCCTTTTGCTGCAAAAACCAAAACAAAACAAAAGGAATGTTTCACAATAAATCAAAAATAATTTGCAATACAAACATACAAACATCAATCATATAAAATTAGTTCAGAAGCAGAGCATTTGGCTCCTGGATTATGCTCCACTATTCAATAAGATCATAGCTGATCGGTTTTTATATCCACATTCCGACTTATGCACCATAAGCCTTCATTCTCCTGCCTAATAAGAATTGATCCACCTCAATGACCTTATTCAATGACCCTGGTTCCATTGCCTTCTGAGGCAGAGTTTTTCAAAGTTGCACCAACCTAAGAAAAAATCCTCACCTCTGTCCTGGAAGGTTGAGTGCCGATTTCAAAAAGTGTACCCCAGTTCTGGACTGACCCACAAGAAAAATCTGATGTCCTTGATTCAGGATCTTACATATTCAATCAAGTCATTGCTCAATCTTCTAAACTCCAATGGAATCAAATCCAACCTATCCAGCTGATCCTCATATGACAACCCATTCATTCCAGCTATCAACCTAGCAAAACTTCTTTAAACTGCCTCCAATGTATTTACATGCTTCTTTAAATTAGGAGACCAGAATTGTATAGTATAAGCGATGTGAGGTTACCAATGCCCTATATATCTGAAGTTTTGGTGTCAACACTAGGGGCCTCACAATTCATGAGTGAACGGGTAACAGAAGTTCAGAGGCTCTAGATTCTCAGCATGTCGTCAGTTGTATATCCTGGGTTTACATTATAAAGCTCCAAAAACATCATTTACATTGTTCTGGGAGAGAAGGGGAGCTGCAAGTAGAACAGCCATCCTGGGAACAAATAAAAAAATCTAAATTGAGGATAATGATTTTTTTTTAAAAAACCTAGTTTTAAACTCACCATAACTTAAAGTGGTGAAATTAACTTCAGAACTATTTGTGCCTCCTTTCACTGTTGACGCCATGACACGTACACCATACAAAGTATTGCCTTTTAATGAAGTCAGCTCATGCTCTCGACACATTGCATCAACAACAATACTTGGACCTAGAAATTAGAAACAACTTGTGAAACTTCTATCAAACCAAAAAATCAAAACAATTGAAGATTTGCACACAGATAATAAAGACAGTGGTCAGAAATGGTTATCAATTATCTTTAAAAAAATCCACAAATTTTACAAAAAACGTGATGTGAAGACAGAGTTGGGACAAGTGCATAAGAGTGAGTATTCTTTTTATTTCTTATTTTCTTGCAATGCCATCAACCTTCCTGGCTCAGGAAGGGAACTGTGGAATTTGCACCTGAAAGTAGTAAACTGTTGTCAGCGATGTAAAATGTTTCTATCTTTTTTTTTCTTATTTGGAATCTAAGTTTATCTTTCTGTCTGTACCTTGCCTTTTAAACCAGTTCAGCCTGTTTCCTTTTCCATCATCTGTTGCTTCTCAAACTGCTTTAGTTATAAGAGAAAGACTGTTGGTCCTATTATTCCCCATCCCTGATATACCTTACTAACAACTTGCATTTTTCGCAATTTGCACTGCACTCCTTTTGGAGCAAAATGATAAGGGAAATATCGGACTAACAGAGTCTGTAACAGAGATTCTTTCTCTGCATCTCTTTGTAGCTGTGACACTATATTCTGCAGTCTGTTCTCTTAACCTGAGGTACTTACGTAAGGTATGGTTTACCTGGAAAGCACACAAAAACAATACTTTTCACAGTATTTTGGCACATGTGACAATAATAAAGTCAAATCATTATGGTACCATATGAGACCATTCAACCCTCATGTCCCTTCTGGTTGAATATCTAACAAGTTTCATCTGTGCAATTACTGCAGGATAAGACAGTGCTTTACAGCATGCAATGACTGTCAAAACGCTTCACGTTCAATGGTTCCCATGAACTGACTATATAATTGGTAAAATTATAAACAAATAATTCTTCTATCATATTTTCAGACACCCACTCTTTCCTTTTTCATTTAAGCATTTCTTATGCAGGCAGACAGGTTTTCCAACCAATGATAATCAGTTTAAAGTATTTGCTAAACTGATTTTCAAAAAAGTGATCGATTTAAAAACTGCCTCAAACACTATAGTCAATCTATCATTTTTACTTAATTTTTAAAAAAACTTAACATGTCTTCAATCCCAACTTTCTACAGTTTTCTAGAGTGAACATATGCTAACTGATTAGTAAGGGTTAGATCTCATGGAATACAGGGAGAACTAGCCATTTGGGTACAGAACTGGCTCAAAGGTAGAAGACAGAGGGTGGTGGTGGTGGTGGTGGAGGGTTGTTTTTCAGACTGGAGGCCTGTGACCAGTGGAGTGCCACAAGGATCGGTCCTGGGCCCTCTACTTTTTGTAATTTACATAAATGATTTCGATGCGAGCAGAAGAGGTACAGTTTGTAAGTTTGCAGATGACACCAAAATTGAAGGTGTAGTGGACAGCGAAGAGGGTTACCTCAGATTACAACAGGATCTGGACCAGATGGGCCAATGGGCTGAGAAGTGGCAGATGGAGTTTAATTCAGATAAATGCGAGGTGCTGCATTTTGGCAAAGCAAATCTTAGCAGGACTTGTACACTCAATGGTAAGGTCCTAGGGTGTGTTGCTGAACAAAGAGACCTTGGAGTGCAGGTTCATAGCTTCTTCCATAGCAAAAGTGGAGTCGCAGGTAGATAGGATAGTGAAGAAGGCGTTTGGTATGCTTTCCTTTTATTGGTCAGAGTATTGAGTACAGGGTTGGGAGGTCATGTTGTGGCTGTACAGGACATTGGTTAGGCCACTGTTGGAATATTGGGTGCAATTCTGGTCTCCTTCCTATCAGAAAGATGTTGTGAAACTTGAAAGGGTTCAGAAAAGATTTACAAGGATGTTGCCAGGGTTGGAGGATCTGAGCTACAGGGAGAGGCTGAACAGGCTGGGGCTGTTTTCCCTGGAGCGTCGGAGGCTGAGGTTTACAAAGTTATGAGGGGCATTCGGGGAGTCCAGAACGAGAGGGCATAGGTTTAGGGTAAAAGGGGAAAGATATAAAAGAGACCTAAGGGGCAACTTTTTCACGCAGAGGGTGGTACGTGCATGGAATGAGCTGCCAGAGGATGTGGTGGAGGCTGGTACAATTGCAACATTTAAGAGGCATTTGGATGGGTATATGAATTGGAAGGGTTTGGAGGGATATGGGCCGGGTGCTGGCAGGTGGGACTAGATTGGGTTGGGATATCTGGTCGGAATGGACGGGTTGGACCGAAGGGTCTGTTTCCATGCTGTACATCTCTATGACTCTATCTCAGTGCACATGTCAAAACAGAATTATTTAAATGAGTCAGCAAAAGTAATACCACAACAGGAACTTACTGGAAAGGAAAACTGACATCTCCACACAGATAAGTATTTTATTGTTAGAAACAAATCTCAAATAGTTTCACACAGCTGGGAGAGTTGCAGTTCTGTAAAATTCCAGTTTTAAATGGCAAAGTAGAACTTTCAAAAGTTGATGGGGGGCAGGTATTTCCAGGTAAAAACAGCTGGAAAATCAAAAGCCTCCAAAAAAAAAGATAGTGAGAGTTCAGAGAGAGTACATTCCTATTAGGGTGAAAGGGAATGCTGGATGACTGGAGAAATTGAGGTTTTGGTTAAGAAAAAGGAAGCATATGTCAGGTGTAGACAGTAGAGATAGAGTGAATCCTTAGCAGAGTATAAAGGCAGTAAGAGTATACATGAAATAGCTTTGGATTTTCCCTTTTCCTATTTGCCAAAGGGATTTTATAAATGTATTAAAAGGACAAAAAGTAACTAGGGAGAGAATAGGGCCCCTCAAAAGGTTAGCAACGCATTCTGTGAAACCTCAGGAGATGGGGGTAGATACTAGTTGAGCATTTTATATCAGTGTTTACTGTGGAGAAGGACCTGGAAGATATAGAATGTGGGGAAATAGATGGTGACATCTTGAAAAATGTCCACATTACAGAGAAGGTACTGGATGTCTTAAAACGCATAAAAATGGACAATTGCCAGAACCTGATTAGGTGTACCATAGACCTCTGTGGGAAGCTAGGGAAGTGCTTGCTGGGTCCCTTGCTGAGGTATTTGTATTATCGGTAGGCACAGATGAGGTGCTGAAAGACTGGAGGTTGGGTAACATGGTGCCACTATTTAAGAGGGGTGGTAAGGACAAGCCCAGGAACTATAGACAGTGAGTCTGACATCAGTGGTGGACAAGTTGTTGCAGGGAATCCTGAGGGACAGGATTTATATGCATTTGGAAAGGCAGGACTGATTAGAGATAGTCACCATGGCTTTGTGTGTGCAAAATCATGTCTCAGGAACTCAATTGAATTATTTGAAAAAATAACGAAGAGGATTGATGAGGGCAGAGTGGTGAACATGATCTATATGGACTTCAGTAAGGTCCTCAACAAGGTTCCTCATGGTAGACTGGTTAGCAAAGTTAGATCTATGGAGTACAGAGAGAGCTAGCATTAACTTGAAGGTAGAAGACAGAGCATAGTGGAGGGTTGCTTTTCAGACTGGAGGCTTGTGTGAACAAGGATTGGTGCTGGGTCCACTGTTTTTCATCATTTATATAAATGATTTGGATGTGAACATGGGAGGCATAGTTAGTAAGTTTGAAGATTACACCAAAATTGGAGGTGTAGTGGGCAGCAAAGAAGGTTACCTCAAATTACAACAGGATCTTGATCAGATGGGCCAATGGGCTGAGAAGTGACCGATGGAGTTAAATTTAGATAATTGTGAGGTGCTGCATTTTGGAAAGACAAATCAGAGCAGGACTTATACACTTAATAGTAAGGTCCTAGGGAGTGTTGCTGAACAAAGAGACCTTGGAGTGCAGGTTCATAGGTCCTTGAAAGTGCAGTCACAGGTAAATAGGATAGTGAAGGTGGTGTTCGGTATGATTTCCTTTATTGGACAGAGCATTGAGTATAGAAGTTGGGAGGTCATGTTGCTGCTGTACAGGACTGTATACGCCACTTTTGGAATATTGTGTGCAAATCTGGTCTCCCTCCTATTGGAAGAATGTTGTGAAACTTTAAAGGGTTCAGAAAAAACTTAGAAGGATGTTGCTGGGGTTGGAGAGTTTGAACTATAGGGAGAGGCTGAATAGGCTGGGGCTGTTTTCCCTGGAGCATTGAAGGCTGAGGGGTGACCGTATTGAGGTTTATAAAATCATGAGATGGGTTATGGAAAGGGTAATTACTCAAGGTCTTTTCTCTGGGATTGGGGAGTTCAGAACTAGAGGACATAGGTTTACAGTGAGAGGGGCAAGATATAAAAGGTACCTACGGGGCAACGTTTTCACAGTGGGTGGTGCGTGTATGGGATGAGCGGTCAGAGGAGGTGATGGAGGCTAATACAATTACAACACTTAAAAGCCATCTGGATGGGTATAAGAATAGGAAGGATTTAGAAAGATATGGACCAAGTGCTGGCAAATGGGACTAAATTAGGTTAGGATATCTGGTCAGCATGGACGGGACCAAAGGGTCTGTTTCCATGCTATACATCTCTATGACTCCAAAACCTTCTCATATATGCCAATAGTTTTACTAGATTAATTTTTAAAGCAACATCTCACTTTTTAACATTATCAATATACATCATGATTAACTACAAGCTCACAGGAATGGGCTAGGAATTGATTTTTACAATAGACCGATCGCTGATTAATGAGCAAGTTCTAGTTCCAGGTCATTATATTGTAGTCCAATCCATTCCACCTCATTTGATTACTGTTTTGCAGCTGAAAATGTTAAAGAAATTCCATCAAGCAGTTTGTGAAAGAGCTTAAACATTCTCATATTTGCGGTGATATTATTTCACTTTGCATGATTCTCTTATGTCAGTCTTGGCTCTGGAGGTTGAATTATTATCTCATTCAAAGGCTTAAAGACCAACACCTGAATTTTAGCACAAGACTGACAAACCTGTGCTGAAATGAGGTAGGGCTGTACAGGTCAAAGAAAGATGCTAATTTGAGTTCTGGTTTTCCAGATGGATATAAAAATGTCCATTGGCACTATTTAAATAGGGCACAAGGGTGATTCCCTTTATTCTAACTAAAATTTAATGATATATATCAAAGCAACTGAAACGCCCACTTACCTCCATGCTTTTTGTGGGATCTTCCCATATGCACAGCCTAAATAAACTACAATGTGCATTTATAATTGAAGATTAAGCATATGAATTTAAACTTAATTTTATCAATATGTAATAAAAATTGCACAGGAGTGGCTTTTAACATTTACAACTGAATTCTGCAGAAAATACCAAAATACTTAATACGAGTAAAAAAGATAATGCTGTTAATTTCAGTATTTTTGACATAACAATCTAGACCATTTGAGTTGAAGAATCTTCCAGCACCATTGTATTGTACACATTTCACTTAAAGAAATATGTAAATGTTATCTTTTTACTTACTTGTTTCATTTGCAATGCAATTCCTGTAAAATATGGTGTAATGTGTGATAAAACCACGCTGTTCATTTACAGGAATTTCACTCCACATCAATGTGACATCTTTTTTCCCCACATTTTTCAGACGAACTAAAGGACCACTTGCTGGACCTGAGAAACAGAAGGATATAGCTTTTACCTCAGCTTGCACAGTTTAAAATATTCAGGTTGTAAAAGAGATTCCACATTTTCAGGCATTTTCTTATCTAACCTTTCCTACTCCAATTATTCCGCTAAATATGTTATCAATAATCAGGTGTGTTTCATTTTGCGTTCATAAGGGAAAGATCAATCCTAGTATTCGTGTACTTTGCCACTTTAAGGGGATCTAAAGACACGGTGGTAGTATATCCTACCTCTGGGCCAGGAAGTCTGGGTTCAAGTCCCACCTTTGTCAGGGGTGTGTCGTTACACATCTGAATAGGGTGATTAAATTAACTACTTTGCCACTTTAGGCATCGGATTTTCAAAGCTGAGTACAGCATGAAAAAACAAATGAAGAATTTTTATATACACTATCCTCTAATCAATACCTTGACTTCAAATCTCAGAAAAGTACCAAACTTACGTATACATTTTTCACCTCTCATTTTGATTAATTGTGACTGGCAAGTTGACAATTTTGCAGACTAGGAATTGCGTTTAGATTTACTTGAAATCAGAATATTCTTGATTTGTTATATTTTTGAAAATCAAACTGTCTAGATGTGTTTTGACAGATGCCTGGAGGAGGTGGAACATGAACCAAGGTCTCTGACTCAGTGGTAGGGACTTTACCACTGGGTCAAAAAAAAACTCCACATTAGGATGCTTTTTATTTCCCAATCAGAACTTTCTTGAGAGAGAAATTAACCAGTCTAACAATGAGAAGTTCATAATGAAAGAGTTGAACTGTTAGCTCCCAATGATGCTAGTCAGAATCATATAGCATGGGAATAGCCCTTCTGTCAAAGCCGTCCAGGCCAATCATGTTCCCCAAACTAAAGTAGTCCTATTTCTTGTATTTGGCCTATATTCTTCCAAATCTTTCTTATTCATGTAATTTTCAAAATGTCATTTAAATATTGTAGCTGTACTCACATCTACCACTTCCTCTGGAAATTCATTCCACACACAAACCACCCTGTGTAAAAAGATTTGCTCCTCATGTCTTTAAGTCTCTTGTCTCTCAACTTAAAAATGTGCCCCCTAGTCTTGAAATCCCCTATTCTAGGGAAAAGACAACTACCATCAACTATCTATACACCTCATTATTTTATAAACTTGCATAAGGTCACCTCCCAACCTCCTATGCTCCAGTGGAAAAAGTACCAACCTATCCAGCCTTTCTTTGTAATTCAAACCTTGCATAACCAGCAACATCATGGTAAATTTTTTCTGAGCCTCTCCAGCTTAATAGTATCCTTCCTATAACTGGGCGACAAGAACTGGACAGTTTCTCAGAAGAAGCCTCACCAATGTTCTGAACAACCTCAATATGACTTCCCAACTCCTATATTCAAATGAGCCACTCTGTGTAAAACAAAAGTTGCCCCGCATGTTCTTTTCAAATCTTTCTCCTCTTACCTTAAACATATGCCGCCTAGCTTTGAACATGCCCACAGCAGGGAAAAGATCCTTGCTATTCACCTTATCTATGCCCCTTAGGATTTATAAACCTCTAAGGTCACCCCTCAACCTCCTATGCTGCAGCAAAAAGTCTCAGCCCACACAGCCTATTTTTAGGACTCAAACCCTCCATTCTCAACAACGTCTTGGTAAACCTTTTCTGAACCCTCTCCAATTTAATAAATCCTTTGTGTAGCAGGGTGACTAGATCTGCACATGGTACTCCAAATGTCCTGTACAACCTCAACAGGACATCTCGACTACTATACTCAAAAAGGTTTGAGCATTTAGCATGTTTGCCTTATTGTCGTCTTAACAACCTTGTCTACCTGTGATATAAACTTCAAAGAATTATGTACCTGAACCCCTAGGAATATCTGTTCTAGAACATTACCTGGTGAGCTCCCTTCTATTATGTCTTCCATTGTATATTAAGAAATTTTGATAGCTTGTACTGAACGTGTAGATGAATTATGTATAGACATTATATAATATGTATTTATTCCATACAAATATATTCTGCATTTTATCATTAACATAATTAGTGTGTACATACGATCCTGCTGCAGATATGCCAGTTTTGAAAGCGGAGCTCCTGGTCGACCACGATACATCGGGTATATAGTTATCCTGTAGCGTTTGAATGGCATTATATTATCTGTAGAAGCAATAAATGAATTACCTTATAGTTATTTTTCATTTAGCAATTTGAGTTTGATTCAAAAAGAGCAACTTGTTAAGCCTTTCCTGTGAAAAAGCAAGTAACCTTACATTTCTGACCTGTAGTTTTTACTTTACAAATGGCTGCTTTGGTCACCAACTATGACTGAAAGTACATTCTATGTTTATGTCTAGTACTGTTACTTGCACCACATATTTATTATTGGATTTCATAGATTCCAAAAATAAGTGCCTCTTCAACTGTTTTTTTTAAGAAAAGGGATAAACTTAGTAGTAAATTCATGGCGTACAATTTTCTAACCATTTAAAAACTCTAGCTTGACAATTTTAAAACATTTGTACTTAAATTTTCAATAAGCTCCTGTCAACCAGCAAGATTCCAAACCAGAAACACAAATGTTGAAAATCATTCCCACATTCTAGCACAAAATTATAGAACAAAATAAATCAAAATAACTGACAGGCAATCAAATTGCACCCTTTGCTCTTCAAATATTGATAGACATGACAGAAATATGCACCTTTTATAAAAACCTTCCTTGCAGTTTTTTGCGCAGTTTGCCAGAATAGAGGTCCAGGGCATAAATTCTTGATGGACTCTTCACACCATTCTATCACATAGCCACTCACTGCAGAACTAGAAGGCTTCCACTCCACCATCAACTGACCATCTTGAGGGTAGGCACTAACATTTTGTACAGGCAGGAATGCTGAAAGAGAATAAACACATCTTGCATTAAGAGGAACAATTGTTACTTTGAATTGAAAACCAATTTTAAAGCTCTGTTGTGGATTCTCCTGATATAAAACATACATATTTCTGTTAACCTTGACTCACCCACAACATCTCGAAGCCAGAACCCAAGTTTTGGGTTCAAACTCCACTTCAGAGAATTGAATAAATATTCAAGGCTGACACCTGGGTTCATGGGTTAACTGGGACTTGTGCCTTAGTAACATATCAATTTTGCTTGGTTGCATTCAGTCGCTAGGGTGCATGTCTAGGAGCAATTTTCCAATTTTCCTGAATTGATCCAATATTTCTTCCTTTCTCCATTATTTGAAATTTGTAATTACTGCATTCTTGAAACTACAGCCAGATCAAATAATGGAAGAGTTTTCAAAATTCTTTTATGTGTATCACTGCAGGATCTAGCATTTCTTGCTTTAATAACACTGTCATTTGGTTTCTCTTTGAAAAGGTAACGTCACCATCGTGCTACCACACTGTGGGCTATTCTCTCATGGTTTTTGGCAGGGATTTGGGCTCGGGGGGTGAAAGAGGCACAACTGGTTTAACCCAATAATTACCAGGAAGGAGGTTGAGAAAAAGAGGATCCTTCATGGTAACCCACGCTATTGGCATCACTCTGAATCGCAAACTAGCTATTTAACCAACTGAGCTAACTGACTCCCTATTCTTCTTGCACATTTCACAAAAGCAAAAACGTCATTTGAATAGATTTAGTTGCAAGAAGGAAAAGGTAACTTGGAATTTGACTTGAGTGCCCTCAGTATTAGGGAACAAGATAGATGACTTGAATGTCTTGGAAGATTTTGTCAGTTCTGGTTAGTATTCCTCAGGAGGCCTAGCGGGTGATCAATTTCTCAGCAGTTCAAATACGTAGACGGAATGGGTTGGAAAGACTGAATTGTCTATTTTCACGTGCTACTTTACATTATGAAGAAAACTCACCTGATTCTGTTGCTGCAGGCAGTATTAAAATTTCAGTAGGAGAGTCACCAGCTGAATTGCTGGCACTAAGTGTGACTTCATATTCCCCATCTGAAACTGTAATATTCCATCCCAGTTTTGTTGTTTCAATGGTTTTGATGTTCATAGAACTCTTCTTAATTGTCATCTTGTACTTCAGGATAACCCCATTAGCATCTGACTTTTCTAATTCCTGCAATTTGAAAAATAGTTTAAAAAGAATTTTAAACGTCAAGTAGAAACTGATGTCAGGCCGAACTGAATTTTATTACATACAAAAGGATAGACTAAGATATAAACATCAACTTTGGCACAATTTAACCGATATCAAATCATTTAAGAATAAATGCAGTCTTTCTATCCTTCTGTTTACATTTTAAGACTTCAAATGTCTACCTTTTCAGAATCGTGTATTTTAAAGAAAGACTCATTGTCAGCTGATTTAATTGATAGGAAGATAGTGGGAAAATATAATCCACTCAAAACATTCTAAAGTGGAACATTACTTTCTGAGCAAGAATTCCTTCATGTCTTTCCTCAGCATGCTGAAAGCAATCATTTCAAATATCTCCTACCCATGCAAGTACATTCCATGTTCCACAAGAAAAACAGAATCTGTTGAGTCTGCTAGATCAGGTAAAATAACATGGTCCAATCAAATGACATACACCTTAGGCTGAAGAGAGTCAGAGTTATTAAATCAAAATAGATTATCTCCTGATTTTAGATGCTAATCCTGGTACACCATTGAAACTTAACACTGCCCTGTAATTTGATTTCATCCCACCAAAGAATTTTAGTATTCCTGTAGAAAACAGTACAGAAGCCTTCCTCATTTTGAGCCTTTGCTGGCTCTCTGTAAAACAGACCAATCCTGTTCCTCTGTTCTATTTACGCAGTCCTGCAAGTTTACTTCCATCAAGTGAAATAATTCATTGTCTCAGTTTCTATCATTCTTGTTGAAATTCAAATTCCAGGCCATTATCACTCACTGTATATCCTTCCATACACACTTTCCTGAATCACTTGCCCAAACGATTTAATCTACAGACCTTAAGCCATCATGTACTATCAGCTATTTGCAACAGGTTTTCTAACCTGACCTTATAGCTAAAACTCCTGATTTCTGGAATTTTACGTGCTCTCAACAATCCAGATCCTTTCTAAACTGTGACAATTACAATTGGATGCAATACCCCAGTCGTGGTCCAACCAGATTCACCATAACTTCCACTTTCATATTTTGTATCTCAATTTATGAAGCACAATAGATTAGCTAACTGCTCTCAATATTTCCTGCCTCCAGGTTTCTTTGTCTCTGACCACTCTTGAACAGGTTACTAAGCTTTTATTGCCCCTCTCTATCCCTCTCCAAAATATATTACCTCGTACAGTCCTTACTAAACTCCATTTTCCACATGTCCAATTATTCTGCTAGCACATCCATTGGACTACATTCCACTGCAGTTAATTGCCATCATCCTTAATGTCAGCTACACCATCAGATTTGGTATCATTACCAAAATGTAGCAAATATTACTTTCTATTCTAATATTCAAATCATCTCTATATTTCAAAAAGCAATGATCCAAGAACTGCATCGTGGGGACCATCACTCTCTTCCAGTCTGAAATACTTGAGGAAATGCACTTTATTAAACAATTGACTGAGTAAGGGGAGGTAGATATTTGTAACCCAATAGAAAATTCTCAAATTCCAGCTGTCAAATTCCATTCTGTTTTACAAAGTTATACAGAAATTTATCCTTTCAAATCCCAAAACTTTAGCAACATTTACTTTTATGGTCTGAATCTTGGACAGCAGATGGACCCTGCGTAAGACAGATAAATTGTAAAAAGAATGTACGACAGCTAATTCAATATTAACTTAATTTTTGCATCATTGACATACACAATTATGAATAAATTACCAGAATACAACATATAAAAAGTAACATTTGATGTATTGTATAACCATTGGCTAGTATCTTTCAAAAAAATGACGCTGGAAAAACACAGCAGGCTAGGCAGCATCCGAGGAGCAGGAGAATCGACGTTTCGGGCATAAGCCCTTCTTCAGGAATGAGGCTGGTGTGCCAGGCAGGCTGAGATAAAAAGGTAGGGGGCGGGGGGGGGGGAGAGGGGCGCTGGGAATACGATAGGTGGAAGGAGGTGGGGGTGAGGGTGATAGGCCGGAGAGGGGATGGGGGCGGAGAGGTCGGGAAGAAGATTGCAGGTCAAGAGGACGGTGCTGAATCCGGGGGTTGGGATGAGAAAAGGTGGGGGTGGGGAGGGGAAATGAGGAAGCTGGAGAAATCTACATTCATCCTGTGTGGCTGGAGGGTTCCTAGGCGGAAGATGAGGCGCTCTTCCTGCAGGTGTCGTGTGATCAGGGTCTGGCGATGGAGGAGGCCAAGGACCTGCAAGGCCCACTCTTTCCGGTCCGACTTTAACTCCCCCTCCTACTCCGCCAAGGACATGCAGGGTGCTGGGGACCCTGAGTGCAGGGTCTGGGGACAAGGGTACCAGAGAGTCAGAAGCAAGGGCAGGGTTAGCCCTCAGTGGCCATGTCCCTGCATTAGTTCCATTCTCTTAACTGTGCACACAATAGCATGGAATTTCAGACCATTCCATGCCCTGCTCAACCAGAGGCCCGCATTATTAAACCAGTTGGACAGGCCCACTCTTTCCAGTCCCACTTGCAGCTGAAATAATTGTAGCCCTGGAAGGTTATGGTCATTAAAATAATTATTGATTATTAGTTAAGGGTCTTTATTGGTTGCATGACAGGAAGGCAGAGTTTGGGCTTGCCCAGACCTTAATTTGGACAACCATGGAAAGGTGTCAAGTTGCTTGTCTGTTACCATTCCACAAAATTAATAGAACATAGAACATAGAACATAGAACATAGAACAATACAGCACAGAACAGGCCCTTCGGCCCACGATGTTGTGCCGAACTTCTATCCTAGATTAAGCACCCATCCATGTACCTATCCAAATGCCGCTTAAAGGTCGCCAATGAATCTGACTCTACCACTCCCTCGGGCAGCGCATTCCATGCCCCCACCACTCTCTGGGTAAAGAACCCACCCCTGACATCTCCCCTATACCTTCCACCCTTCACCTTAAATTTATGTCCCCTTGTAACACTCTGTTGTACCCGGGGAAAAAGTTTCTGACTGTCTACTCTATCTATTCCGCTGATCATCTTATAAACCTCTATCAAGTCACCCCTCATCCTTCGCCGTTCCAACGAGAAAAGGCCGAGAACTCTCAACCTATCCTCGTACGACCTACTCTCCATTCCAGGCAACATCCTGGTAAATCTTCTCTGCACCCTCTCCAAAGCTTCCACATCTTTCCTAAAGTGAGGCGACCAGAACTGCACACAGTACTCCAAATGTGGCCTAACCAAAGTCCTGTACAGCTGCAACATCACCTCACGACTCTTGAATTCAATCCCTCTGCTAATGAACGATAATACTCCATAGGCCTTCTTACAAACTCTATCCACCTGAGTGGCAACCTTCAAAGATCTATGTACATAGACCCCAAGATCCCTCTGTTCCTCCACCTGACCAAGAACCCTACCATTAACCCTGTATTCCGCATTCTTATTTGTTCTTCCAAAATGGACAACCTCACACTTGGCAGGGTTGAACTCCATCTGCCACTCCTCAGCCCAGCTCTGCATCCTATCTAAGTCCCTCTGCAGCCGACAACAGCCCTCCTCACTGTCCACAACTCCACCTATCTTTGTATCATCTGCAAATTTACTGACCCACCCTTCGACTCCCTCCTCTAAGTCATTAATAAAAATTACAAACAGCAGAGGACCCAGAACTGATCCCTGCGGAACTCCACTTGTAACTGGACTCCATGCTGAATATTTACCATCTACCACCACTCTCTGACTTCGACCGGTTAGCCAGTTTTCTATCCAATTGGCCAAATTTCCCTCTATCCCATGCCTCCTGACTTTCCGCATAAGCCTACCATGGGGAACCTTATCAAATGCCTTACTAAAATCCATGTACACTACATCCACTGCTCTACCCTCATCCACATGCTTGGTCACCTCCTCGAAGAATTCAATAAGACTTGTAAGGCAAGACCTACCCTTCACAAATCCGTGCTGGCTGTCCCTAATCAAGCAGTGTCTTTCCAGATACTCGTAAATCCTATCCCTCAGTACCCTTTCCATTACTTTGCCTGCCACAGAAGTAAGACTAACTGGCCTGTAATTCCCGGGGTTATCCCTATTCCCTTTTTTGAACAGGGGCACAACATTCGCTACTCTCCAGTCCCCTGGTACCACCCCAGTTGCCAGTGAAGACGAGAAGATCATTGCCAACGGTACTGCAATTTCCTCTCTTGCTTCCCACATAATCCTAGGATATATCCCGTCAGGCCCGGGGGACTTGTCTATCCTCAAGTTGTTCAAAATGTCCAACACATCTTCCTTCCTAACAGGTATCTCTTCTAGCTTATTAGTCCGTTTCACACTCTCCTCTTCAACAATACGGTCCCTCTCGTTCGTAAATACTGAAGAGAAGTACTTGTTCAAGACCTCTCCTATCTCTTCCGACTCAATACACAGTCTCCCACCACTGTCCTTGATCGGACCTACCCTCGTTCTCGTCATTCTCAGGTTTCTCACATATGCATAGAATGCCTTGGGGTTATCCTTGATCCTATCCGCCAGGGATTTTTCATGCCCTCTCTTAGCTCTCCTAATCCCTTTCTTCAGGTCCCTTCTGGCTATCCTGTATCCCTCCACTGCTCTGTCTGAACCTTGTTTCCTCAACCTTATGTAAGCCTCCTTCTTCCTCTTTACTAGACATTCAACCTCCCTCGTCAACCAAGGCTCCCTCACACGACCATTTCTTTCCTGCCTGATCGGTACATACATATCAAGGACACGTCGTATCTGCTCCTTGAAAAAGTCCCACATTTCCACCACATCCTTCCCTAACAGCCTATGCTCCCAACGTATGCTCCTCAAATCCTGTCTTACAGCATCGTAATTTCCCTTCCCCCAATTGTAAAATCTACCTTGTTGTGCGCACCTATCTCTCTCCATAACCAAGGTGAAAGTCACAGAATTGTGGTCGCCATCACCAAAATGTTCACCCACCAACAAGCCCACCACTTGTCCCGGTTCGTTACCGAGTACCAAATCCAATATGGCCTCCCCTCTGGTTGGACAATCTACATACTGCGTTAGAAAAGCTTCCTGGACACACTGCACAAACACCGCCCCATCCAATCTACTTGATCGAAAGAGCTTCCAATCAATATTTGGGAAGTTGAAGTCGCCCATGACTACGACCCTGTGGCTTCTGCACCTTTCCAAAATCTGTTTCCCAATCTGTTTCTCCACATCTCTGCTGCTATTGGGGGGCCTATAATAAACACCCAACAAGGTGACTGCACCTTTCCTATTTCTGACTTCAGCCCATACTACCTCCAGAGGCAGATCCCCCTCAAACTTCCTTTCTGCAGCCGTTATACCATTTCTAATTAGCAATGCCACCCCCCCTCCTTTTTTACCACCCTCCCTAATCTTACTGAAACATCTGTAACCAGGAACCTTAAGTTTCCTTCTGCCTCTGGCCCTCAAATATTCACTTTTAGTATAGCTGCATTTCTGCCTGAATTCATACTTAACTGATCATAACTTGAATTCCAAGACTGGTTGTCACCAAATTCCAATTTTTTTCCAAACATAAAAGCCAAATATCATGGATGCTATGAATCCAAAATCAGAATTAACTCTGAGATAGATAGATTCCTAATAAGTAGGGGAATCAAGGGTTATGGGAAAAGGGCAGATGTGAGGGGTGTCATGATCCTACTGAATGTTGGAACAAGTTTAAGAGACTCAATGGCCTATTCCTGTCCCTATTTTGTATGGTGTTACAAAAAGGAAAGAAGCTGGTAAAATGCTGCAGATCAGGCACCATTTTCAGAGAAACATACATAATCTTTAAAAAGGTGATCTTTCACAATAACTGAAGAGGAAATAGAGATTCAAGAGTTTCTTTAAAACAGTGGAAAGGGGAGGGGCAGGAATACCAAAGAAGCAGCTTTGTAATAGGGTGACAGTGAAGGGGGATCAAATAGCTGAACGTTTATGATACAACAGCTAACATTTGCGTCCAAATTGAGACATGTATTGCAATATAACTTTGTTCTTATTCTGCCTGTACTGTGTTGAAGTATTAAATAAATCAGAATAGTCCAATTTGCGGCACGACTTAATCCTAATTGGAGGTTGAATAGAACACTGAACAAGTTAGAAATGAGGGACAGTCACATTCACAAATAAAACTTATCACAATTTGGTTTAAAAGGACTATTTCCTCTATGTCTGTTACTAGGTACTTGTAAACCTAAGGCATATGTCTACATATAGAAAACAAACAGAAGACAAAGTTACCTTCCACATGATATGGATCTTTCTCTTTGAAAAATCCAGATTTTCAACTGTTCTCCAAATTGGTGGACCTCGTAATGGTTCTAGCAATAAAAATGTTAATAGATAAAGCTTTGATGCAATTAAAATAAACAGTGATTAATTCGACCCAGTATTTAAAATTACAATTGTACAAATGTAATTTTTGAGCATCATGGCTTCGTGTAAACAGTTTAACTAATTATTGGCGTTCTTTGTCAAAGGAACCAGCGTATGTAGTGTACATAGGTTTCCAGAAGGCATTTGATAAAGTGCCACATCAGAGGTTACTGCAGAAAATAAAAACTCTTGGTTTAGGGGGTAGCATACTAAAGAGGCAGAAGTTTGACTTGTGAACAGTAAGCAGAGAGTAGACATAAATGGGTGTTTTTTTGCTTTAGCAAGATGCAAAAAGTGTTGTCACAGAGATTGGCACTGGAATCTATTCACCATTTTCCTTAAATAATTTGGATGAAGGGATGGAGGAAATGGTCACCAAAATTTCTTGATGATACAAAGCTAGACAGTAAAGCAAATTGTGGACTGGACAAAAAGGAGAATAAAAAGAGATATAGATAGTTAAAGTGAGTGGGGAACAATCAAGCAAGTGAAACTATAACGTTTGCAGCTGTGAAATTGTATGGACGTACAGTATGTGAAACGGTTGTCCATACTAGTAACAAGAACTTGGGCAGGAAGGAAGAGTTGGTCTGGCAGATGAATACATGGCTGGAAAGAAATATGGTGCAGGAGGGATGGCTTTAGATTCCCAAGGCACTGGCTCCAGAAATTGGCAAGCTAAATGTATTGCACATGATCAGAGCTGGGACCAAGTACCTTGGAAAACATTTTGCTAGTGCTTATAAAAAGACTTCAAAATAATTTGGCAGGACACTGGGAACAAAGGGAGGATATGAGAATGGAATACCAGGATACAAAATACTTGGAGACAGATAACACCAGCATAGAGAATAGGAAGTTAAAAGGCAAAGTTTCAGTAAAAAGCAGAAAGTAACAGAAGTTTAAATCAGGGTTATTGTGCAAGTATGTGAATGCATAATAAATAAGTTTGGGATGTTGCCCATGCAAATTTACACATGAAAATATGATGTCGTGAATGACAACAAAGACCTGTTCAAGTCCTCAAGAGGGTTGGTTGTTCAATATTCCTGGGTACAAGATGTTCAGAAAGGCAGGATGTGTAGTTAGGAGAGATGTTAGATCAAAAATACAAAATTGAGAGCTAGGAAGAATACAGAAGATTCAGAGAGGCGACACGAAAACACATTAGAGAAGCAAAGAGGGACGATGAGAAAATAACTGGTTTCCAACATAAACGGGAATCCCAAAGTTTCCTATAGGTAGGTCAATAGTGAAAAAGTGGCAAAAGGATTAGAGTCAAATAAGGATCACAATGTGGATTTACATATGGAAGCAAAAGGCATGGCTGAGGTGTTAAATTAATACTTTGCATCTGTTTTTAAATCAAGAGGTTAGATACTACTGAGGCCATGGTGACAGGAAAGTTCTGCCATTAGAAAGGTTCAACATTGATAAGGAGAAAGTAATATATGGGCTATCAATACCTAAAATTGACAAGGCACTAGGATCAGATAAAACATATCCAAGGATATTAAAGGAATAGAATGTGTGAAAAATTAGAGTGAGAAATCCAGGGCACCAGCCATAATTTAAGCGTCTTCCCTTGCGAGTTTTGAAAGGTTTTGTAGCTCAGGTTGAGGTTTGCTTGCTGAGCTGGAAGGTTTGTTTTCAGATATTTCATCACCATATCAGGAATCTTCTTTGAACCTCCGGTGAAGCACTGGTCATATAGCTCGCTTTTTATTTATGTGTTTAGGTTCCTTTGGGTTGGTGACATCATTTCCGGTGTTGATGTTATTTCCTGTTCTTTTTCTCAGGGAGTGGTAAATGGGATCCAAGTTAATGTGTTTGTTGGTAGAGTTCAGGTTGGAATGACATGCTTCTAGGAATTCTCGTGTGTGACTCTGTTTGGCTTGTCCTAGGACGGATGTGTTGTCCCAGTCGAAGTGGTGTCCTTCCTCATCTGTATGTGAAGATACTAATGAGTGGGGGGGTCATATCTTTTTTGTGGCTAGTTGATGTTAATGTATCCTGCCTGTTTGTCCAATGTAGTGTTTGTTACAGTTCTTGCAAGGTATTTTGTAAATGACATTAGTTTTGCTTGTCGTCTGTATAGTGTCTTTCAAGTTCATTAGCTGTTGTTTTAATGTGTTGGTGGATTTGTGGGCTACCATGATGCCAAGAGGTCTGAGTAGTCTGGCAGTAATGCAGAGACTTGCACAAATAGCTCTGCCAACCATCCAACCCAAATGTTGGGTCCGCTACATGGTTGACACCTTTGTCATCACTAAACAAAACAAATTAGAGGAAACCTTCAAGACCATCAATAATACCCTTACTGGCATAAAATTCACTAAAGAGGAGGAAAACAATAACAAACTGTTATTCTTTGATGTCGTAGTAGAACGAATAGCCAATGGGGATCTTCAAACCAATGTTTACAGGAAAAAAACACATACAGACCAAAGACTGAACTACAGAAGCAATCATCCCAACATCCACAAACGAAGCTGTATTAGAACATTATTTCAACGAGCCACCACACACTGCAGCACAGAGGAACTATGAAGAACAAATGAAAATCACCTATGCTGTGTATTCAAAAAGAACAGGTACCCAATGAACATAGTCCACTGAATTCACAGCAACAAACCCAAACAAGCAGACAAAACACGTCCAGAAACCCTAGCCACTCTCCCCTACATCAAAGACATCTAGAAAATGACTGCTAGAGTACTCAGACTTCTTGGCATCATGGTAGACCACAAACCCACCAACATACTAAAACAGCAGCTAATGAACTTGAAAAACCCTATACAGGCAACAAAGCAAAACTAATGTGATTTACAAAATATCTTGCAAGAATTGTAACAAACATGACATTGGACAAACAGGCAGAAAACTAGCCACCAGAATACATGAACATCAACTAGCCACAAAAAGGCATGACCCACTCTCACTAGTATCTTTACATACAGATGAGGAAGGACACCACTTCGACTGGGACAACACATCCATACTAGGACAAGCCAAACAGAGTCACACACGAGAATTCCTAGAAGCATGTCATTCCAACCAGAACTCTATCAACAAACATACTGACTTGGATCCCATTTACCACACGCTGAGAAAAAGAAGAGGAAATGTTCTATGTAATCCAAGGAAATCTAAACACAAATAAAAAAACAGACCATACCACCAGTGCTTCACTGTTGGCTCACTGATGATGTTACCTGGTATAGTGATGAAATGTCTGAAAACAAACCTTCCAGCTCAGCGAGCAAACTTACATTCAGTCTTCCCGAGACTTGAGGAGGTGCCAGCAAACTGGAGGATTGCAAACATTCCCCTGTTCAAACAAGTTGTAAGGATAAACCCAGTAATTACAGACCAAGTCAGTTTAACTTCAGTAGTGGGGAAGTCTATAGAAAGAATTCAGATAAGAATTAGTGGCCCCATGGGAAAAAAAAACTGGAATTGCCAATGTGCATTTTTAAAGGGGACATTGCTCTTGACTGTTTTCTTTCTGAAGAGATATGAACATATGAGCAGGGAGCAAGAACGGGCTACTTAGCCTTTCAAAGCCAATTTAAGATCATGGCTGACATGACTTTAATCTTAACTCTACATTCCTGCATAGCCAGCCCCTGATAATCTTTCCATAAGGCATAGGATCAGATATTAGGCCATTCAGCCCATTGAGTCTGCTCTGCCATTCAATCATGGCTGTTAGTTTCTCAACACTATTCTCCTGCTTTCACCTCATAATCCTTGATCCCCTTTATAATCAGGAACCCCTATCTATCTCAGTCTTAAATATATATAATAGAGTCCCTACAGTGTGGAAACAGGCCTATTGGCACAACAGGTCCACACCAAGCCTGCAAAGAGTATCCCACCCAGACCTATTCCCCTATCCTATGACTTTACATTTACCCCTTAACACACCCCTGAATACTATGAGCAATTTAGTATGGCCAATTCACCTAACCCTCACATCTTTGGATTGTGGGAGGAAACCCATGTAGACATGGGGTAGAATGTGCAAACTCCGCACAGACAGTCACCCGAGGCAAGAATTGAACTCGGGTCCCTGGTGCTTTGAGGCAGCAATGCTAACCACTGAGCCACCGCGCTGTCTGCTCAACAATCTGGCTTCCACAGCCTTCTGTGGCAATGGATTCTATAGATTCACCACTCTCTGGCTGAAGAAGTTTCTCCTTAACTCTGTTCTAAAAAATCTTCCCTTTACTCTAAGGCTGTGCCCTCAGTTCCTTGTCTCTCCTAACAATGGAAACATCTTCCCAACATCTACTCTGTCTAGGCCATTCAGTATTCTGAATGTTTCAATTAGATCCCCCTCATCCTTCTAAATTCCATCAAGTATAGACCCAGAGTCCTCAAACATTCGTGTATTAAGCTTTTCATTCTTGGGACCATTCTCGTGAACCTCCTCTGAACACAGTCAAAGCCACTATATCCTTACTGAGATATGGGGCCCAAACTGCACACAATACTCCCAATGTGGTCTGACCAGAGCTTTTTAGAGTCTCAGAAGTACATCCCCATTTTTTTATATTCAAGTCCTTTCAAAATAAATGCCATCATTGCATTTGACCTCCCACTTTCCCCTGACATTCTCCATCTACCACAATGCCTGCTCTCCTAACCCGTCCAAATCCTTCTGCAGGTTCTCCGCCTCCTCAATGCTACTTGTCCCTCTGATCTATCTTTGTATCATCTGCAAACTTAGCCAAAATGACCTTGGTTCCTTCATCTAGATCGTTAATGTATAAAGGAAAAAGTTGTGGTCCCAATTTGAGTCTTGCACAACGCTTCAATGCTGAGAAGCGCCGTTTTATCCCCACTCTCTTCTTTCTGCCAGGCAGCCAAGCTTCTATGCATGTTAGCACCTTGCCTCGAACACCATGGGCCCTTATTTTCCTCAGTAACCTCTTGTGCAACACTTTGTTAAAGGCCTTCTTGAAGCTCAGGTCGATAACATCTATTAGCGCTCCTTGGTATAACCTACTGGTTACTTCCTAAAAGAAAATAGTCCATCTTTCATCCCCTTGATAATCAAGAATTTAAATATTTCTAAGGCAGAAGTAGATAAAGTTTCTGCATCCACTGCCTTTTAAAAGGCAATGAATTCCACAGATTACACAAACCATGGGTGTAGTTCCTAAAGTTTACAAGATTAAGAAATAATTTGATTGAAGTTTAGTACGATATTAAAGGGAACTGACACCAGATAGAAACCATCTCCAGGGGTTGGGACATAACCAATTGTTTTCAGCCAGATCTTTCAGATGTGAAATTAGCCAAAATTTGGCTATAAGGAGGGTGGGAGACTTTTGAAACTCTGTTCCACAAACTCCAACGTGATGGCAGATCAACCTGCAAACCGAGTGAGATCAGTTGCACGTTGTTCTCAAGATGCAGTACCAAACGATTTTCTTTCAAAATAAAAATAGTTCAAGGGATATGGACATTTCTGACAAGACCATAAAGTATTGCTTGTCCTAACTGCTTAATAAGGTTGTGGAGAGCTTCCATTTTGAACCACATCAGTTTTTGCAACTTGGTACAGCAGGACACCATGAGGGAGGGCGTTCAAGGAGTTTGATCTAGTGACAGTTAAGAAGCGGCAACATATTTCCAACTCAGGATGTGTTTGGCTTTTTCTTTGGGTGAATTCGGGGCAGAGAGAGAAGGGAGAACTGGCAAGTGGTTTTCCCACGAATCTACTACCCTTGTCCTTCTACAATGGTAGAGTTTAGGGATTAAAAAGACATCGTTGAAGGAGGGTTGCTGTTGTATATTTTCCATTAGGAACACTGGTCGCGGTTAGCACTGCTACCTTCACAGTGCTCAATTCTACCTTTAGATGACTGACTGTGTGGAGCTTGCACATTCTCCATGTCTTTGTGGGTTTCCTCCCGCAGTCCAAAAACATGCAGGTTAGGTGGATTAGCCATGGGAAATGCAGGGTTGTTGGTCTGGGTGGAAATCTACTTGTTGGGTCAGTCGAGACTCAAATGGACCAAATAGCCTGCTTCCACACTGTAGGGATCATATGTTTCTAATGATTCTACACCACTGTGTGCTGGTAATTGAGGAAATGAATGGTTATAGCGTCATCACTCAAATATCTTCAGTGAATTCCTTTGGCAGATTTCAATTTTAACATGGACATATAAAATGGCATTCCCTTTACTTTATTCTACATACTGGCTTCAGGTGTTTTTCCAATTTTCTCTAAACTCCAGTCACTCCAGTATCCTGTCTCATCATTTCTCTTGCAGCGAATTGTGAAGATGTAGTCAGTGAAAGGTTTCAGTTCCTGAATCAAGAAAGATTCCTTTTGGGTGTCTGTATCCTCAGGGGGAACCTGTCAAGAAAATAACTGCAGAAGTTAATGACAATAGCAAACAATGAATTTATGATTCAGCAATAAATTAATCATGAGCATAATCTCAGTCATTTACCAGTGCATTTCAGAAATAGCCAATGACTTCTCAGTGTCAGAGATATGACTGAAGAAAGCAGAGTCCAAATGATAGTGCTTACACATCATTGGACAAAACATCAAAAATGCAATCACATTGATCTCAATAACCTACTTAAAAAATGTAATAGTTAATGGGCAAAGAATAGGTATCAGTTGTGATTAAACTGATTCATGCAAATGGATGCTTTATTAAAGCATATGATTGGAACTGAAGTGAATGAGCATACTTAATTAAGTATATCACTATTACTGCATTATTTAAAATTTTGAAAATTAAAACAATTTCTTGTGCTTGCTAGTTGTTCTCAGAGCAGCAAAATGGAGATCAGAGTTTAAATAACAGCGAATTCTGTTCTTGAATAGTTTCACTTGTTCTTAACTGTGAATTTTATGATCTGTTTTTACAAGGGACCTAAGGGGCAACTTTTTCACGCAGATGGTGGTAAGTGTATGGAATGAGCTGCCAGAGGAAGTGATGGAGGCTGGTACAATTACAACATTTGAAAGGCATCTGGATGGGTATATGAATAGGAAAGGTTTGGAGGAATATGGGCCGGGTGCTGGCAGGTGGGACTAGATTAGGTTAGGATATCTGGTCGGCGTGGACATGTTGGACCAAAGGGTCTGGTTCTGTGCTGTACATCTCTATGACTCTATGTGTAATAAACATGTTCAGGTTACAATATCATGGTAATAATATACCTGCATCCATTCCTGAGAACCAACAATTTTATATCGCAGGATATACTTGAGGTTATACGTAGCTGGTACAGATGGCTTTTCCCACTTCACAGACAAGACTGTGCTCATGTTTTTAATTTGTTGTATTGAAGTTATCACTGGAGGATCAGGTTTTACTGAAACACAAGATAAATTAATTTAATATGGTCAGATAACTGTAAAGTCAGATTTGGCAACACAAACAAAATAGTGGACAGAGAGAAAAATAGTTAGTGTTATACAATCCTTATTCCAGCTTCTCTTGATTGTACAATCCTGTGGAACGTGAGTTAGTTACTCATACTATTGGCTGGAGATAGGTTAGCCCTTAAAAATAGAGAGCTCAAATCCTTCTTTATGACTTAGTTTTATAAGACTTGGCTTAGCAGTCAAGATGTAAACCAAAATCAATCTTAGTTATATCAGCCAATGATATGCAATCTGCACTTCGTAGTGAACTGCAATTTTTCTATTAATTGATGTTCAACTAATGTTAGTTCTGGATGTTAGCGTATAGGTGGTTATCTAAATTTTCAATGTCACTGTTTGGCTTTCGTTATATACAAACCTGTGGAATCTGTGGCTCCACTTTTTTAGTTAGAAGTCTGGATTCCACATTTTTTAAAATAAAGACAAGTTACTGGAGTATGCTGAGATCATAACATTGGCTAAGAACTTTATGGGTTTTTGAGAACTAAACATTGGCAAGCCCAGCTCAATTATCAAAAGGGAGTTGAGAGATTTCTATCAATTTTAGGAAAGAAAAATGAACTACAGATTTACTAAACAGATATTCATTGATTTGCCAGCTACACATCAAATAATTGTTGGTGTTCTAATTAAACACTACAAAAGGAATCACAAATGGTCAAAGTGTTGCCTCCGTCACTCCAAGTTCATAAACATCATTCTACAGATATTATACTAGATGTTGCCAAGATATACATTTTAAAATACCTAAAATAAACTAAATATACTTGTGAAACAGTGTCAAAAACATTTCCATCTTATTACACATTTCTACTCTACGGTCTTAAAACTACAGATGAATGTTAATGTAGGAACAAAACCTGTTGAAAATGTGAAATAAAACTAAAATAATGCAGAATATTTTCAGCATACTAGGCAATATTTGTGGGGGAACAAATGAATTAATGTTTGGAATAAGGATCTCTCAAAACCATTATTGAAAAATGGATAAGAAAATGCATTTTGATAAAGTCAGTTCTTGAACATCATTTAATTTCAACACTGGAAACACTGTATGGATTGAGTTTTGTGCAAGGATTCATTTATTTTGCTCGTTAAGTTTTTTTAAGAGTATAGAGATGCATACTCACTAACATCAACCGGATCCAGTTGTAGTGAATCAGATGTTGCATCACCCAAGTCATTCTTCACCTCGACCCAGATTGTATTGAAAACAAAATAATGGATGCTTGGAAACAAAACTGCATAAGAGTTGTTCACACCTTCTGGCAGTGGATATGACTTTAAATTGTTAGGTGCAATTCTGAAAAATACAAACATTAGGATGTTTCAACACTTAATTGTATGGAAAAATATTAAACTCAATAAGGCTTACTGCAAATAGCCATGACTTGTAGGAATGTCTCTCACTGTATACTTAAGGTACCAGAGGTGTAATTCATATTTCAATCTGGTGTAAATGCTTCCCTTTATGAAGCAACACTTTGAATATAAGCAGTATTTTTTATATAGTAGAATTTTCCAAAGCACAACTTAGAAAACAAAATTCAACATCAAGATTAGGACAGATGACAAAAAGCTATGTTTTACAGAGGGTCTTAGAAATGAAGAGGATGCAGGTTAGAGGAGGCATGCTAGAGTCAGACCATGAGCACCTACAAGTGTACCTGTTACCCTTGCATCAAGCTAGAATTAGAGGAGCGTAGAAATCTTGAGAGTCTGTAAGACTGGATAAGGTTACAGAAGTAGGGAGGGGTATGGTCCTGGAATGATTTGGTAAAAAAGGATGAATGTTTTAAAACTGAGCCATTGCTGGTCCAGGAGTCACTAAATCATGAAACACAAGGCTGACTGATGATCAATACCTGGTGAGAGACCAGATGTGGGAAAAATATGTCCATGGTATTGGAGAAGCTCAACTTTCTGTCGACTCCAAGATGGGAGGGAAACTAAGAATGGTCAAGAGACAACAAAAATACAGACGAAGGCTCCAGCAACAGATGAGCCAAGACCTCGGCAGAGTGTGGTAATGTCACGGAGATGGACAAATCAAATATACGATTGAAAGTTCAACTCGGGTCAAATAGCAAATTAAAACTAGATATCCATGCAGTTAAAACATTAAAGTTAATGGATTCCGACTGGATGTCAAGTGTAATATTTCAGTGGATATGAAACAAAAACTAAGTTTTAAAAGAATGAAAATTGAGATATAACATCCAAAAATTTAAAAAGAAAATGTAACTGTGAACTTGCTTCATGCTTAAAAACTGAAGATAAATTAATAATTTTAAAAAATCTGCTTTAACTTGCATAAAGGTACTAAATATCATATCATAATTGACCAAGCAACTGTATACTTACAATACTTTAAACTGGTAGCTGGTGGGTAAATATGTATTGTTTCCTGGATTCCAGGAGCAGGTCATATTTTTCCTATCATATGTAATACATGACAAGTTTTTTGGCTTTTCTGGTGGCACTAAAAGAAAAAAAATCATAAAAATGCATTCCATCATGATTAGTAACAGATCAGTTTAGTATTTTATGATTTAACATTTATTCTGTACCAAGAGCATCTGGGTCTGCTTGATACACATCTGAGTAGATAGGAACAAGAGTAGGCCATTCAGTCCATTGCACCTGCCTGCTATTCTCAATTATAGTGCAGCAAAACAGCATTGAAAAGATGATCAACTATCTCCATTTTCCTTAATGTCATTAGTTTCCTGACTAAGCTCCCACATCCCTCTGGGGTTGAGAACTCAAAAGATTGACCTTTCTCTGAACAAATTCCTCTTCATCTAAATGTTAAATAGCTTCTCCTTAATGTTATATTATGTCCTTTGGCTCTAGAGTCACTATCCAAGGGCAATATCCCATTTATATTCATCCAGACTGTACAAATTTTATAAAAGTTTCAATGAGATTACCCTCTAAACTCGAAAGAATACATGGCATAGTGGAAGCTGGATCTGTATTCAATTAAGATTCACTAGAATCATGAGGGACATGGACATGGCGAATAGACAAGGCATTTTCCTGAGGTTGGGGGAGTCCAGAATTAGAGGAAATAGGTTTAGGGAAAGATTTAAAAGGGCCCTAAGTGACAACTTTTTCACACAAAGGCTGGTGAGTGTATGGGATGAGCTGCCAGAGGAAGTGTACAGGTTGGTACAATACAAATTTAACAAGCATCTGGATGAGTGTATGAATAGGAAGGGTTTAGAGGGGTATAGGCCAAGTGCTGGCAAATGGGATTAGATTAATTTAGGATATCTGGTCGACGTGGACGAGTAAGACGGTCTGTTTCTGTGCTGTACATCTCTATGATTTTATTACCTCCATCTTTTGCAAGTACATTCTTCCTTAGTTAAGGAGACTGAAACTATACAAACTGCAGGTGAGGTATCATCAAGGCTCCGTATAATGCAGCAAGTCATCTTTAAATCTGTACTTAAAACCCCTTGAAATGAATGCCAACATACCATTTGGCTTCCTAACTGTTTGCTTTATGCACAGTAGATGCTACCTTTTAGTGTAAATCGGACAAGGATATGTAGATCCGTCTGCACTTCCCAAACTTTTACCATCTAAGAAATATTCTGCCTTTTCTGATTTTCCTAACAAAATCAATAACTTGACATTCATTCAGAGCTTGATGAGGACTCAGATGAATTTCCAAATGCATTCATTTCACATTGTTAATAGAAGTGAAATTTGTACGTTTGATTTAATTATTGAGATAACCATATCAACACAATTTTGTATGTGTGCAAAATGGATATCATGTTTGGCCATATAATTAATAGTACTTCAATGCAATTCATTGCATGGAAAATATTTGGGATCCTGTAAAAGACGCAACAAATATCTACAAAAACATAGTTCTTTTCATCTTAAACCTCAAGTTCTCAAAATTCAACGATACACAAGTGGAAAATTGAAACAAAATGACAGTTCGTCTGGTAGAAATGCTGACCTTCAGAGGGTAAATCAAAATACGCTTTGCATTCATGATATGGCGAAAAGATTTTAATACATCTATAATTGGGAGAATCACATTTAAAACGGAAAGAGTTTACAGCCGACTTACTAGAATGGTACAAGAATTGAAGGATTTTAGCCATAAAGGAAAGATTGAGAGGGACTGAGCTAAATCTTTTCTTCTCTAAGGAGAATAAAAGTTGACCTTACTGAGGTGTTCAAAATTGGGAACATTTTTGACAGGGTAAAAAAGGATATTCTGTTTCCACTGATTGATATGTCAGTAATTAAGCAAAACAATTTCAAGATTTTTAGGAGTGAGATGAGGAGAAATTTCTTTAGAGAATTGAGAGGATTTGGAATTCATTGACTGGGACAATGACGGAGGTGGATTCTATAGGAGGTTTCAAAAGAGAGCTGGATATATATTTGAATGTGATGAAGTTAGGACCTCGAAGATAGGGCTGGAGAGCGGGACTAGTTGGATAGCTTTTACTGGAGCTGGGACAGACATGATGGATTGAATGGCCTTCTTCTATACTGCAAAATTCCATGACTCTATAATGCCTTTATCAGCTTTTTAAAATTGTTTTAATAAGTCTCTACTTAATCTATGAGTTTTAGGAAGGGAAGGAAAGAAAAAGAATTTTATTCTAAATATTGTCAATCTCTTGCTTCAATCCACCAAACACAGTCATGCTTTGAAAACAGTAATGCATTTTATGCCAAGCCATCGACTAGTTAAAACAGCCAACTAATGATGATATGTATTCATTCAGGACAGAAACATTTATTTTTGGAATTAGTCTACTTAACTGGCAGTGTTGTACTGATTTAAAGAAATCAATTTGCTGAATCATTTTTCTAACAAGGGAACAGATTTCCTAAAAAGCTGTTGGAGATGGCAACCATGGATAGTTTGTGAATATGAAGCAAAGGCAGAAATGGATAAAATGAAGTGTAGTCATTGAATTGCTTTTGGATGCAAGAAACATTTTGCGCATTTGAAGACTTAGGAAGAGCTAAGAAATTCAAAAGAGAGAGTGGAAATAAAATAGTTTTCTTTCGTTGATGAGATAATACAGTTGGTCCAGATGGTCACAATCAATGAATGGGATATTAGTGATTAATTCAGCAAACTTCCTTGAAATGCAAGACATCAACTCCAGCTTCCCAGATTGCCTTAATCCACTACAATTTGCCTACCATTGCAATAGATCCATGGCAGATGCCATCTCCCTGGCCCTACACTAATCCCTAGAACATCTAGATAACAAAGACATTCATGTCTTTTAAAAGATGGCAGCAGCAGCTCCCACTCACTTGGCCAGCCACAGTCTTTGTTTTTTTTTTGTTGTGTTTCTTCATTTCTCTTTTAGATCAATGTTTGCCATTTTTCTGCAGCTGGGGAGGAGGCAGTTCAAAACATCTGCTGCAGCAGTGTGATGGATCCGGATTCCTGTTCTCTTGGCCACAGTGGCAGCATCTGCATTGAAGGTTTCATTGTGAGTGGGTCTGGTCTGTTCCTCCTGATGGCAGTTTCTACTGTGGCTACAACAGAGGTATTAAGGTTCCAGTTCATTCCACATGGCTGTGGTGGCATTGTGGCAACTTTCGGCAGTGATTGAAGTAGCGACAGCTTCTGTGTTAGTGACTTGGTCAGTGACCAGTCGATCACTTCTTGCTTGCAGCAATGCAGTGGCTTCAGTGTCAGCTTCGGAAATGGCATTGTGGTAGGTCCAGTCCAGAAATCCTTGCTTTGGCAGCTTCAGGAGCAGTGGTGTCCCATAGCCACTCCACAAATCCAGATCGCTGTGCTGGGAACAAAAGACTAACTTTGTCCTTACTTTGTTTTATAATTTCTGTAATTAAAATACCACTGAATTGTGGCAACTTATGCAAATCTCACTTGTATTTTCATAAATACAAACGACAATAAATTTCTTTTTTTTCCACATTAGACTCCTATTTATTGACTTTAGCTCTTGTCTTCAACACCATAATTCCAACCAAACTCATCTCCAAACTGAGAACTAGGACTCTGGTCCACCACTTTGCAACTGGATCCTTGACTTCCTGACCCCCACACCACAATCAGTAAGGATAGATGACAACACCTCCTTCACAATTCTTAACATCAATGTCCTTCAAGGCTGTGTCCTCAGCACTTCCTATATTCCTTATACTCCAGTATGGCCAAATTCAGTTCTAACTCCATTTACAAATTTGCTGCTTCATTGTAGTGTGTCAGATCTTAAATAAAGACAAAACGGGGTACAGGAAAGAGGTTGTAAAGATGACAATCTCTCCTTCGATGTCATAGATTTCAGGAAGTGGACAGAGGCACATGCCTCTGTGTATCAATGGCGTTGAGGTGGAGATGATCGAGAGCTCTAGGTTCCTAAGGGTAAATATTACCAATCTGTCCTGGTCCATTCACATTGATGCTACAGTCAAGGAAAGCATACCAATGCCACTACTTCCACAGAAGGCTGAAGAAATTCAGCATGTCCATATGACTTCTACCAATTTTTAATGGCTGCACCACAGAGAACATCTTATCCGGATGCATCACAGCTTGGTACGGCAACTACTCTACCCAAGATTGCAAGAAATTACAAAGAGTTGTGAACACAGGCCAGTCCATCATGAAAACAAGTTTGCTTTCCATTGACTCAGTCTATACTTCCCACTACTGTTGGAAAGCAGCCAACATCACTGGAGATCTCTCTCATCCCAGTTACACTCTTCCATTGGGTAGAAGATACAAATGTTTGAAAAATACATGCCTACAGATTCAAGAACAGCTTCTTCCCTGCTGTTGTCAGACTTATGAATAGACGTCATATATTAGAGTAGATCCTTCTTTGCAACTGCTCTGTAGCTATAACACTATGTTCAGCATTGTTTTATTATCCTGATGTACTTATGTACAATTTGTCTGGTTAGCACACAAAACAATACTTTTCACTGTATCTCAGTACATGGCCCCAAAATGTCAGAACAATTGAAAAATTCCACTCACAGTGGCAACCAAAGGGATAAGCAGAATCAGTGAGATGGTGCATCTTCAAACATAGCCTGCTGTCCATGTATTTGTTTCTTATTGAACCACTAAGTCAATCAGCAGCAAAAGCAGGAAAAAATAAAGGCAAATGACAGTAGTAAGCAATCTGCTGGGCAGCAAGGCTGTGTGCCTGGGTGGGAGATGATAAGGCTGCAAAAGTTGGCAGGGGGAGGGGGCGATTGGGGGAAAAGTGGTGGGGAGGTCTACGAAAAAGCAGCTGCAAAGAGAATGGAGAGAAGAGCAGGAAGACTGCAGATGCAAGGGATGAGGGAGAGCATTAATAGTAAGTTGGGGAAGGAGAAGAGTGCAGGCTTCAAGGGCAGCGTTAAAATAGATCAGATGAAGCAAGCTGTGCACTACTCTGTGCATGGGTGTGCATTCCTTGCATGGTAGAAGTGGTAGAATGTGGGCTGCAAAGTCTGTCTGCGGAGGCAATGATTAGCTGCAAAAGTGAGAGTGCAGAATAACATTCTTGTTCATTTTTCTTCTGCTCAGACCTCTGAGGGTCACGTGCAACAGTCAATGAAGCGGAAGTCAATGCTGCAAAGAGCATCAGCAACTGCTGTATGCCGACTCAGATCAACCGCGAAGCCCTACAGGGGACACTGGTGGAGGACATGATCCTGCAAAAACCGGGAGTCCTGGAAAAGGAGGTCAGAAGAAATGCAAAAAAAACACAGCTAAGAGGAAGAATTATACATACTTCTGGATTCTTATTTCTCTTAAGTTCAAACCTTAAGAAACAAATAGGATTCTTAAAGAGTTTGAAAGGGTAAGAGCTGGGATAGTCAAGGATCAGCCGTCATAGTCTCAAAACTGAAGGGCATCAAATTAAGACAGAGATAAGATGGAGTTTCTTTTCTTCAGAGCTCCAGTTCATGTAGCTGACAAAGAGAGAGGCATAGCTGGGGCCCATGCAGCACCGGCACCACTCCCAGTCTTTTCATCCGCAACATTGATGACTGCATCGGCGCCACCTCATGCTCTCATGAGGTGGTTGAACAGTTCATCAACTTCACCAATGCATTCCATCCCGACCTTAAATTCATCTGGACCATCTCGGACACCTCCCCCCATTCCTGGACCTCTCCATCTCCATCAACAGTGACCAACTCAACACTGATATTTTCTATCAACCCACCGACTCCTACAGCTACCTGGATTACACCTCCACCTACCCTGCCTCCAGCAAGAATGCTATCCCTTATTCTTAATTCCTCTGCCTCCGGCGTATCTGCTCCCAAGAGGACCAGTTCCACCACAGAACACACCAGATGGCCTCCTTCTTTAAAGGCCACAATTTCCCCTCCCATGTGAATGACGATTCCCTCCAGCACATCTCATCCACATCCAGTTTCCGTGTCCTCAAATCTCACCCCTCCATAAGCAACAAGGAGAGAACCCCCTGGTTCTCACCTTCCACCCCACCAATCTCTGGATAAGTCACATCATTCTCTTCCACCCAACCAATCTCTGTATACGCCGCATCATCCCAAGCCATTTCCACAACCTACAAACGGTCCCCTCCACCAGAGTGTATTTCCATCCTCATACCGACTCTTCCCTGTGACTACCTTGTCAGGTCCATGCCTTGGCACCTTTCCCTTTCACTGCTGGAATTGCAAAACCTGCTCCCACACCTACCCCCATCACCTCTGTCCAAGGCCCCAAAGGAGCCTTCCACAAAGAGGTTTCACCTGCACTTCCACACGTCATTTACAGAATCCATTACTCCCGATGCGGTCTCCTCTACATTGGGGAGACAGGATGCCCACTTGCAGAGCACTTCAGACAACATCTCTAGGACACCTGCACCAATCAACCCCACCACCCCATAGCCGAACACTTCAACTCCCCCTCACACTCTGCTGAGGACACGCAGGCCCTGGGCCTCCTCCAATGCCAATCCCATACCATCCGACGTCTGGAGGAAGAACGCCTCATCTTCTGCCTTGGGACCCCATGACATCAATGTGGATTTCACCAGTTTCCTCATTTCCCCTCCCCCCACCTTACCCCAGTTCCAACCTTCCAGCTCAACACTGTCGTCATGACCTGTCCATCTTCCTTCCCACCTATCCACTCCACCCTCTCCTCCGACCTATCACCTTTACCCCCACCTCCATCCACTCATTGCGCTCTCAGCTACCTTCCCCCCAGTCCCACTTCCCCTCCCATTTATCTCGCCACCCCCGAGGCTCCCAGCCTCATTCCTGATGAAGGGCTTTTGCCCAAATTAGCAATTTTCCTGTTCCTCGGATGCTGCTTGACCTGCTGTGCTTTTCTAGCACCATACTCTTGATTCTTTTCTTGTCCTTGTAACTTATTGCCCTACAAAACTGTGGCAGAGACCTAGTGCTTATTTAAGGCCGAGGTAGATTCTTATCATTAGGGGGATCAAGAGTTACGGGGAATGAGCAGGAAAGTGGATGTGAGGAGTGTCAAATCAACTATGATCCCACTGAATTGCGGAGCAGGCTCAAGGGGCTGAACAACCTACTCATGTCCCTATTTCTTATGATATTATAGAAGGTCATTTGGATTTATTAAATTGCAAATTTCCTTTTTACACCCCTTGACCCCAGAAAAATACTTACATCCTGTTGTAATCTGTATACCAAAGACAGTTAATACTTGATCCTCATTGAGTTGCACGTTGCAAGTGAGAAGTGAATTTCCAACACTGTAAAGTCTCAGCGTTACGTTTGATACAGTACTATTGACTGTGTGATAGTTGTCCTCTGATATTCTCATTCCCTTCAAATTCCAGAATATCTGATTTGCATCAACTTTATTTTCTTTTATGAAGGAATCATTAAGAATGCAGGATGCTGTTAGTTGTGAACCGAGCGCTATTACTGGTGACTCAGGGATAATGTAGGCAGCTTTCCCAATCAGACAATCCACTAGAGAAAAGAAATAAAAATCATTTCAGCAATTAAACGTAGGTGTTTCAAAATAAATCTGTTAACAGCATTATCAGTGAATTATCTACACTTGGCACAAACAGATTTTATTTTAAAAACAAAGTAAAACGAAATGTGAGGGAGAATAATTTGCAAAATGACACATCAGAGTAAGACTAATTTACTGATTTTCAGTCTTTTATTTCATTCTTCTGATAATTTATTGGGTTGTACCTCAAAATAAAAGTAAATGCTACATAAAAGGCAGAATGAGCACACTTTATTGTTTATGGTAGAAAATCAAAGTCACATCTTCTGAATAGCAAATAATCAGAACTAACCATTTCCAACGTGGCATCTTTCACCGGCCTTGTGCTTCCACAGAGTGCTATTTGATATTTGAATAGCCTTCCCTCTTTTCTAAGAGAATTAAAAAATAACTACTACCAAACTCAGGGAAGGTGGCACTACATGGAAAGTGTGGATATGCATGGAGAAAAATTACTAAAACTGCCCAAAAAAATTGTAATTATGACAGGCTCCAATCCTCCAAAGGCAGCAGCAGTAAGGAGATGATTAAGGCACATCAGAGTAAACAGATTGGCTATACTCTTTCCAGTAACTAAACTAGCAGACTCAGGTTTGGTGTCACATCCAGACAATTGCAACCCATTGTACAGACAAACACATTGTAAACCTGAAGTCAGTGCAGTTTCTTTAGCCATTCTGAGGAAGGCTCACTCAACCCAAAACATTAACTCCGATTTCTATCCACAGATGCTGCTAGACCTGCTGAGCTTTTCCAGCAATTTTTGTTTTTGTTACAACTTTTTAGCATTATGGTGAGCTTTAAAAAGGCCTTTCATTTGGCTAGAATTCATTGTTGCACAAATGAATCTCATTGCAACATTAAATAGTAATGCAGCTGTGATATTGACGTAGACAGGGCTATTCTGTGATCAATGATGAGTCTCAGTTTTAACCATGGTTTTGACATTACAATGCTTCAGATGACTTGCAAATGAAACTCATGCAATTCCTCAATACTTCTGAAATTATCTTTATGTTCAAGTTTCCAATGTGATTCAATATCAAGGCTATTGAAAGTTAATGTTTTTAATTTTCCCAGATTAGTGCAAACAAGTAACAATTTATTGCCCAAGTTGAATATCAAAGGTGAAGATGATAAGCTATGAGATATAATAGGTCTTTACTTACCAGTCCTTAAACATACACTGATTTGTACGTAGAGATACACTGTTATCGCCAAGTAGCCCTGCATGGTTTTGATAGCACTGAAAAATAAGTAAAATAAAAGCAGGTTGTTTACTTTCAAAATTGTCAATTTGCCTCAATATTAATTTTTGATTCTGTACAAAATGTAATTGTCTTCATACATAACAAAAATTAAATAGCAGCACAGGATTGCATTAGGTGGTGTGCCATCATGCTGCTCACAACCGCAATCCCCTTTCCAACTATAGCAGTACCTTTTATTGCTTCACTCCAGGACAGCTTCAAAAACTTTGGCAATGCCATACTAAATTTGCAAGCTGAAGCCCCAGCCAAAGGTGAAGCACCTACAATTGGGGCAGCTCAAGATGGGCCACATATTTCAGGAAGGGTCATAGGGCCCGAGAACAGATAAAACATTCAAAGTGGCAAGGGCATAGAAGGATTTAAAAACAAAAATGAGAATTTTAAAATAGACACACTGCAGTTCAGTCTGCAAGAATATGCACTGCCTGGTCATTTTATTTCTCTACCTTGCTCCAACTTTGATTTTTCTGTTCTTGAACTGCTACAAATGATTCTCAAGACAAGGGTGAGATATTTAAATAAAAGCAAAATATTGTAGAAGCTGAAAATAAAACCAGAAAATTCTGGAGAACCTCAGCCAGCATTTCTTCCAAATGCTGCCAGATCGGCTGTGTTTCATCGGTATTTTTGGTTTCTATTTTGTACACGTTTGAGGTACTTTACAGTCTTCTGTATATAACATTCTACAATTTTAAGATTTCTATGCTGGCTTGGTTTTCTTCTCTTGTTTCTGTCTTATTTCCTAATTCTTATTTCTTTGTTTTGCATTTGGACAGCAGTTAATCTAGTGGGGCAGTATTAATTGATTTGAATCCTGTCACGGCAGGCAATGGAATTTGCATTTAAAAAAACTCTGGAATGAAGAGTCTAATGATGACTGTGAATCCATTTTTGAATGTCATGAAAACCCATCTGCTTCCCTAATGTCCTATTGGGAGGGAAGTAGTAATCCTTACCTGGTCTGGCCTACATGTGACTCTATATTCTCAGTAATGTAGTTGACTCTTAAATGCCCTCTGGATAATTTGGAATGGGCAATAAATGCTGGCCTAGTGATGCCTTCATTCTGTGAATGAATTAACATAGAAAAATAATCTACCATTTCCATCTTTACACACACCTTTTGTTTCTTTACTTATCTTGTTACGACTATTTTGGCCTTGGTTACAATTAGGAGAAATAGTTTGGGGAGGCAGTAGCCCAATGTCACTGGACTATTAATCCAGGAGCCCAGGCTAATGCACTCAGGGAAATCATCAGTAAGATACTGGAGCAGAATTAGGTCAGTCAATCGAGTCTGCTATGCCACTCGATCATGACTAATATGTTTCTCAAGACCATTCTCCTACTTTCTCCCTCAACCATTGATCTTCTTACCAATCAAGAACCAGGTTTGTCTTTGTTTTCAATACTGTACACTCAATCACTTGGTCTCCACAACACACTGCGGTAATGAGTTCCACAGATTAACTACCCTCTGGCTGGAGAAAAACCTCTTCATCTCAGACATTGAGTCTGTGGCCTCGGGTTCTAGTCTCTCCTACTAATGTAAACATTTTCCCCACATATACTCTATCTAGGTCTCTCCTTATTTTAAATTTCAATCAGATTGCCCCCTCATTCTTTTAAACTCCACTGAGTACAGACCAGAGTCCTCACCTGCTCTTCATCCCCAGGATCATTCTTGTACACCTTCCTTGGGACTCTTTCAATCTTCTCTTAGCTATAATCGGTTCTGAAGAAGGGTCACTGGGCCCGAAATGTTAACTCTGATTTCTATCCACAGATGCTGCCAGATCTGCTGAGATTTTTCATCAATTTCTGTTTTTGTTTGATATCCGATACCTGCAGTCCTTTTTTTTAGAAAATTAAATTTCCTATCTTCTACGTTCCTTCTTTGTAAACAGTGGTGTTTCATTAGCCATTTATTGCCCATTTCCTAGTCATCTGGGATCCTCCCTGATTCCAGCGAGTACTGAAAGATCATCATCAATGCCTCCACAATCTTCTGAGCTATCTCCTTCAGAATTCTGGGGTGGAGCCCATCTGGTCTGGGTGACTGATCCACTTTCATATCTTTCAGCTTCCCCAGCATCTTCTCTTTGGTGAAGGCCTCTATGCTCACTCCTACCCCTTGACTCTAAGTTCTGGTATGCTGCTTCCACTTTGAGAACTGATGCAATGTATTAATTCAATTCCTCCACCATTTCTTTGCTCTCCACTACCAGTTCTCCAACCTCATTTCCAATGTCCACTTTATATATCTGAAGAAAACCTCTTGCAACCTTTTCTCGTATTACTAACTAGCTTATTCTCCTATTTCATCTCCTCTCCCTCACTGCTCTTTATTTAGTTATCTTCTGCTGGGTTTTAAAGGCTTCCCATTAATCTTCACCATATTGTATGCTTTTTGTTTTCTGCTGTCCTTGACTTGCCTCGTCAACCATGGTTGCCTTCTCCTCCTCTCGTTATGTTTCTTCTTCCTTGGTATAAGTTTCTGCTGGGCCTCCTGAATTACCGCCAGAAACTCCTGCCATTGCTCCTCCACAGTCTTTTCTGATGGCTCCCCTTCCAATCAACTCTGGCCAGCTCCTCCCTCCTGCCTTTGTAATTACCTTTACTCAATTAAAATACTGTGACATCTGAAATGACTGTTACACAGGTACAATGCCCACCACGGCAGCTCATATCAATTTTATTTAAAATAATAGATCTAGAACACTTGGGAACCCAGTTTGGGTTCCACCAGGGCCACTCAGCTCCTCACCTCATTATAGCCTTGGTTAAAACATGGACAAAAAAAAACTTGAATTCCGGAGGTGAGGTGAGAGTAACAGCTCTTAACATCAAGGCTGTAGTTGAAAGAGTGGGAGTCCTGGCAAAACTGGAATCTATGGGTATCAGGTGGAGAGCTCTCCAGTGGTTAGTGCCATACGTGACACATAGGAAGATGGTTGTGGTTGCTGGAAGTCAGTCATTTCAGCTCCAAGGCATTTGTGCAGGAGTTCCTCAGGGTAGTCTCCTAGATCCAACTATCTTCAGCTGCTTCGTCAAGGACCTTCCTTCCACCGAAGTCAGAAATGGGGATGTTCACTGATGATCGCTCAACATTCAGCTGACAAGTGGCAAGCAACATTCGGGCCATACTAATGCCAGGCTATAACCATCACCAATGAGACAACCTTAACCATCACCCTTGACATTCAATGGTCTTACCATTACTGAATCCCCACTATCAACATCTTGGGAGTAATCACTGATCAGAAACTCAACCAGACTCACCACATATACACAATGGCTACAAGAGCAGGTCAGAAGCTAGGAATACTGCAGTAAGTAACTCACCTCCCGATTCCCCAAAGCCTGTCCAGTATCTACAAGGCACAAGTCAGAATTGCAATGGAATACTCCCCATGTACAAAGCATCCACAAGCACCCACTTCACCAACCAATGACACTCAGGAGCAGCAGTGTGTACTATCTACAGGATGCACTGCAGAAATTCATGAAAGGTCCTCAGGACAGCACCTTCCAGAACCCAGGACCACTTCCATCTAGAAGGACAAGGGCAGCAGATATACGGGAACACCACTGCCTTCAAATTCCCTTCCAAGCCGCTCACTATCCTGACATGGAAATATATCACCATTCCTTCACTTTCACTGGGTCAAAATCCTGGAATTCCCTCCCTAATATATCATGGGTCAACCCACAGCAGGTTGACTAGAGCGGTTCAAGGAGGCAGTTCACCTCCACCTTCTCAAGGACAACAAGGGATGGGCAATAAATGCTGGCTGGCTAGTGAGACCCACATTCCACAAAATGAATAAATAAAAAGAAAACAAATTAGTCTGCACACAGGTCATAGAAATGTAGTTGAATCTTAAATCTCTGCAAAAGCTGACCATTTCACTTAATTCAATGGCAATGAGGAATAAAGAAGAAACAAATTTGGACTTTTATACGATCATAATATTTTGGAATGATAGCTTTAAATAAAGATAAATTACTGATGTCCCATTCTTCATCCTGCTTGACAGCCGCCCTGGTTGATTTGATTGTTAGAAGTCAAAGGAAGGCTTAGATTGTCTTATTGAGAACAACTGTTTTATACTTGGAGACAATGATAGTGCTATGAATTCAAAAGGAGTCTCTCGTAGGTCCTTGAAAGGTGTAAAAGGCCTACTTACTTCTAAAGATGACAGAAAATTAAGATCACATACAGGTTATTAGCATTGCTAATGAGACAAGGATCAATATTCCTTTGATTCCTTAGTCCTAAATGCAATTTTCAATTCCTTCTTAAAATCACACTACGTTTTAGCACCAATTGTTTTCTGTGGTAATGAATTTCAGAGGTTCATCTCTCTCTCAGTGAAGAAATTTTTCCTTATGTCCATTCTAAATCAATCCTGAGACTGTAACCCCTGCTTCAGAATTCCCTTGTCATCTGGAACATCCTTCCTGCATCAATCCTGTTTCGTCCTGTTATAATCTTCTCAGTTTCTGAGATTCCCTCCACCTCATTTTCTGAACTCCAGTGAATTTAGTCCTAGCCGATCTAGTCTCTCTTCATACATTAGTCTTGCTAACCCAAGAACCAGTCTGGTAAATCTTCAATGTACTGTCTCTATAGCAAGAACATCCTTCTTCAGATAAAGGAAACCCAAACTGCATACAATATTCTAGTATGGTCTCACCAATGCCCTAGTCTCACCAAGATATCCCTGCACCTGTGCTTGACTCCTCTTGCTATGAAGGCCAACATATGATTTACCATCTTTACAGCTTACTGCACCTGCATGCCTATCTTCAGAAAATAGAGTACAAGGACACCTAGCTGTTATTGCACATTACTCTCTCAATCTATCATTTTTTTGCTACCAAAGTAGATAACCTTACATTTATCTTCATTAATCTGCATCTGCCACTCACTTAGTCGAAAATACACTAAAACATCTCTACATCCTCCGCAACTCAAATTCTCACTCAGCTTTTGATCTCTCATGTCAATGACTCTGACTCTCCTTTTACCTCTGAAGATACTATAGGATTTAGCGTATTTCCAGCAGTTTCTGTTTTTATTACTGATTAAGAATGGGCCTTGGATTATATAAAGGTTCCTCACAGTAGACTAGCTAGCAAGGTTAGATCACATGGAGAACTAGCCATTTGGATACAGAACTAACTCAAAGATAGAAGATAAAGGGTGGTGGTGGAGGGTTGCCTTTCAGATTGGAGGCCTGTGACCAGTGGCATGCCACAAGGATTGGTGCGGAGTCCAATGCTTTTGGTCATTTACATAAATGGTTCGGTTGTGAACATAGGAGGTAGAGTTAGTAAGTTTGCAAATGACACCAAAATTGGAGGTGTAGTGGACAGCGGAGGTCACCTCAGAGTACAACAGGATCTTGATCAGATAGGCCAAGGAATGGGAGATGGATTTTAATTTAAATAAATGTGAAGTGCTGCATTTTGGAAAGGCAAATCAGAGCAAGACTGGTACACTTAATGTTAAGGTCCTGGGGGAGTGTTGCTGAACAAATAGACCTTGGACTGCAGGTTCATAGTTCCTTAAAAGTGGAGTTGCAGGTAGATAGGAAGTGAAGAAGGCATTTAGAATGCTTTCGTTTATTGGTCAGAGCATTGAGTGTAGGAGTTGAGAAGTCATGCTGTGGCTGTACAGGACATTAGTTACGCCACTTTAGGAATATTGTGAGCAATTCTGGTCTCCCTCCTATCGGAAGAATGTTATGAAACATGAAAGGGTTCAGAAAAGATTTACAAGGATGCTGCTAGGGTTAGAGGGCATGAACTAAAGGGAAAAGCTGAATAGGCTGGGGCTGTTTTCCCAGGAGCGTCAGAGGCTAAGGGGTGACCTTGTAGAGGTTTATAAAATCACGAGGGGCATAGATAGGGTAAATAGACAAGTCACTGGGGTGGGGGGAGCCCAGAACAAGAGGCATAGGTTTACGGTGAGAGGGGAATATTTAAAAGGGACCCAAGGGGCAATGTTTTCACGCTGAAGGAAATGGAATGGACTGTCAGAGGAAGTGGTGAAAGCTGGTACAATTACAACATTTAAAAGGGATCTGGATCAGTGTATGAATAAGAAGGGTTTAGAGGGATATAGGCAAAGTGCTGGCAAGTGGGACTAGATTAATTTAGGATATCTGGTCAGCATGGATAAGTTGGACCGAAGGGTCTGTTTCCATGCTGTACATTGCTATGACTCTAATACATTTAAACTGATCAAACACCCCATAAGAACAAGATGGTTCTTTTTAAAGTAGCCAAACCGAAGTGTTACAAGGCACATTTTGATACTAGGTAAAAACAATGACTGCAGATGCTGGAAACCAGATTCTGGATTAGCGGTGCTGGAAGAGCGCAGCAGTTCAGGCAGCATCCAAAGAGCAGCGAAATCGACGTTTCGGGCAAAGGTCTGGAACATTTTGATACTAGACTAGTATTCCATGTCTGGCCCAATGATTCAGGAACTGGAGTTCAAAACTGTCCAGAACAGCTCGTAAATTTAAAATTAGTTAAATAAATCTGGAATACAAAGTTATGGTGATTATGTTGTGGCTCGGTGGCTGTAAAAACGCATCTGGTTCACTGATTTTTGTCAGAGACAAAAACCTGGTGTGCTTCCTGAGCCTGATTTGCAAACAACACTGACCCACAGTAATGTGACTCTTATTAGCTTTTTGAATGTTTGAAAAGCATTCTGCAGTTATGGATAGGCAAGAATTTCTGACATCAAGGAGTCACAAAAAAACTGGCATCAATGGGAATCAGGGATTAAACTCTTTGTTCGTTGGAGGCATACTGGTCTTATAGGCCGTGATTGTTGGAGGTCAGTCATCTCAATTCCAGCACATTTCTACATGAGTTCTTCAGGGTAATGACCTAGGCCCAACCACCTTCAGCAGCTTCATCCATGATGTTCCCTCGATCATAAAGGTAAAAAGTAGGGATGTTCATTACTATTCAAGATTCCTCAGACACTGAAGCAGTTAATGTTCAAATTCAACAAGACCTGGACAATATCCAGGCTTGGGCTGAGAAATAGCACACAAATGCCAGGCAATAATCATCTTCAATAAGAGATGATCTAACTCTTGACATCTCTTGACATTCAATTGTGTAACCGTCACTGAATCCTCCACTACAACATCTTGGGATTCACCAATGGCCAGAATGTCAACTGGACATTCCATATCAATATAATGGCTACAATGAACAGGTCGGAGACTATGAATACTGCAATAAGTAACTCACCCCCGGACTTCCAAATCCTGCACACCACCTACCAGGCACAATTTGGGAATGTGATGGAATACTCCCCACTTGTCACGATGGATGCTTTCATTTAACTGTTCCTATGTTTTTGAATGGTACTGTTGATGAACTTCACAGTAAATGCAGGAGAATATTCCCCTGTTGAATACAATAACTCACTGCCGCACAAAAGCACTTCCTTATAAATAGAGGAAGAGATCACATTTTGCTGGAGATTGATTTCTCAACTACATTTTAAAAAATTTTATTTTTGACCAGCAGAATGCTTTCTAGTTTAGAAATCCATCACTATTTATAGAGTCTCTAGCACAAAGTAATGAGAAATCAATGCCTATCTCTGGTGACTTATTTTTGCTCAAATGCATACACATTATGTATGATTATATCCCAAATGACCTACTCCACAGAGCTTCACTGCTCAGCAGAGACTCAAATCCACATGTTGAATTACTCAGATTAAATTAAACTAATTAAAGCTATGCAGTGTTATAATGGTTCCAGCCCACTTTCGATTGAGCAATTTTTTTTCAAAGATTATCTGTCGTTATCGGTGAACAATCATAGCTCCCATTATTGTTTTTAAAAAAAAACTCAAAAATAAAATGTCATTGAGCAAGGTAAGACACAGCCAACGGTGGAATAATGCACAAAACTGGAGAAATGGATAGGCCTATTGGAAGTTAGAAACAGAAATTGAAATGGTCTTGAAGAGACTTAAAACAAGCTTGAGAATTTTAAAGGAGACACTGGGATACCACACACCATTCTAGGTCAGTAGAAATTGAAGTGTTTGTGGGTCTTTTTGGTAGGATAGCATATAAGCAGAAGTTAGTAAACAGAGCATGAAGTTGAAAGACTATCCAAAAGTGAACTAGGAAATAAAACCAGGTCTGGAAGCAAAAGGCAATGAATTTCAACTTCAAAACTTACTGAGACTGACAGAAAATAGCATGGAGACAAAAAAGTGAGTAAGATCAGTTAATGCATTGGAAGTTATGGTAGGAAAAATATGGTACGAGTGAAACACAACCCAGTTTAATTTTGATAATAAAAAGGTTGTTGTCGGCACCAAGCTTGAACTGTCCAATAGTTTGAATTAGGTAACATATTTTGCAAAGATATCATTTCATGCAAGAACAGATAATATAAATTAAGCAACATTGCCTTGAACACACTGCAGTTGCAAAAGCATTCCCAACACCTAAAGATGCACAAAATATTGGAGCACTTCAACTAGCAACAACCACCTGCCTGACTGAATACTTTAATTTTATTGAAAATGAAAGATGTTGTGAAACTTGAAAGGGTTCAGAAAAAAAGTTTTATGAAATGTTGCCGGGGTGGAGGATTTGAGCTATGGGGAGAAGCTCAATAACAGGTTGGGGCTATTCTCCCTGTAGTTCAAAACTAGAGGGCACAGGTTTAAGGTGAGAGGGTAAAGATATAAAAGGGACCCAAGGGGCAATGTTTTCATGCAAAGGGTGGTTTGTGTATGGAATGAACTGCCAGAGGAAGTGGAGGAGGTTGGTACAATTACAACATTTAAAAGGTATCTGGATGGGTATATGAATAGGGAAGGTTTAGAGGGATAAGGGCTAAATGCTGGCAAATAGGACTAGGTTAATTTAGGATATCTGGTCGGCACAGATGGTTTGGACCAAAGGCTCTGTTTCCGTCCTGTAGGTTTAGATAACTATTAACTTAGCGGTTGGCAAGTCAAGATGATATGACATGATGTGAATAATAGGTTTTTGTTATATTTCTTTTGTTCACATTTAACACTATACACCTCGCCAGTTTGTATGTCAGTCATTAACCACAGTTCACAAATGCCACAAAAAATATTGAGCACTCTGGTGTAAAAATTTCTAAGCATGATTACTATGTTTCCTCGTAAAATCTCAATATTATAATCGTACAAACTGTAGCTCAAAAGTATGCCATTCTGTGAAGCTACAGACCTATACCAAATTTTCAGTACATTAAAACGGATTGCTGCTCCCTTTCTCGCACTTCCATTTATGGTTTTTCCTGAAATGCCTTATGTTGCCATACTTTTCTTTCCTTAAGCAAAAGGATTGTGATACTTCTTAACCAACATTTTTCACAGCCATGTCTGATGCTACTCTAGTAACTCTATAATCACTGTTAGTTAAATAATTAAGATTTAAATATTTTGTTAGAATAAGCAAACACTGGTTTTAACATAATTGTTCGAAATTTTCCGCGAGCTACTTCTTTGTTAGCTAACTGTTCTATTTTTTACATGTCTTTTTCTCCAAATACGCTAAACCTCCCAATGTGTACACTTAAAGTCATAGTTAAGGAGAGGTACAGCATGGAAACAGATCCTTCGGTCCAACCTGTCCTTGCTGATCAAATATCCCAACCTAATATAGTCTCATTTGTCAGCACTTGGCCCATATCCCTCTAAATCCTTCCTATTCATACACCTGTCCAGATGCCTTGCAATTGTACGAGCCTCCACCACTTCCTCTGGTAGCTCATTCTATACATGTATCACCCTTTGCATGATAAAGTTGCCCCCTTAGGTCCCTTTAATATCTTTTCCCTCTCACCCTAAACCTATGCCCACTAGTTCTGGACTCCTCCACCCCAGGGAAAAGACTTTGTCTATTTATCCTATCCGCGCCCCTCATGATTTTATAAACTTCTACAAGGTCACCCTCTGATGCTCCAGGAAAAACAGCCCCAGCCTATTCAGCCTCTTCCTATAGATCAAATCCTCCAATCCTGGCAAAAACAACCAGTATGAAACAAAACTGCCAACTGCATGAATTTGAAACTGCTTCATACACAAGATTAATCAAAATATGACTCCGTAATCAAACCAGCCCTCAAAATGACATAAAACAATTACTTGAACAGAAAAACAAAACAATTAACTATTTTGACAAATGATGTGATTATATCACAGTAAACCTGCATTTAAACATAACACTGCCATAGGTTCATGTCAGTTCATTTTAAAATTACATCGCAAATATCAGATCTGCCGATCGTGGTAGCTGCATTCCTAAGTTCCAAAACATGCACATTTGACTACTATACAAACACTAAAACAAAATAATTTCTGGTTGAGAATAACTATTGGAATACTCACATTCACTACAGATATATTACACAGAGCACAGAAGAAAAATACAAACAAACATTCAGTCTCGTCCTTGCCAGCATTTACTCTTTGCAGGCAAAATCCTTTCTTCGATAAATGGAGGGGGGGCGGTTCTCAGCTACCTTCTTCCCAGCCCCCCCCCCACCCCGCCATTTATCTCCCCACTGCCCGAGCCTCCCAGCCTCATGCTGATGAAGAGCTTTTGCCCGAAATGTCGATTTTCCTGCTGCCTGACCTGCTGTACTTTTCCAGCACCACCTTTACATAGAACATAGAATCACTGCAGTGTGGAAACAGGCCATTCAGCCCAATGAGTCCACTCCGGTCCTCCAAACAGCATCCCACCCAGACCCACCCCTCTAGCCTCTCTCTGTAATCCTGCATTTCTTATTGCTAACACACTTAACATACATATCCCTGAACAGTATGGGTAATTTAGCATTGCCAATCCACCTAACATGCACATCGCCAGAGGAAACCGTAGCATCTGGCAGAAACCCACACAGACATGGGGGAAACATGTAAACTTCGCACAGAGGGTGGATTCAAACTCAGGTTTCTGGCACTGTCAGAAAACAGTGCTAATATCCACTGAGCCACTGTGCCGACCCTGAAGTGAGAGGTTATCCACTGTAGTCAGAATCTCAGAATACGATAGATGTTAGGGCAGTTAAGTAATTTTTAAAAGGAGGAGACAGACAGATTTTCAATGAGTAACAGGCTGAAGGGTTATGGGAAGCAGTAGGAAAGTGGAGTTGAGACCAAAATGAAAATCAGCCAGGACTGTATTAAATGGTGAAGCAGGCTTGAGGGGCTGAATTGCTTACTTTTCCTCTCAGTTCTTGAATGCTTTTAACTTGTAACTTTGCAAATAAATATAAGTCATGCAAAGTTATAGTTCTACTCTCACCAACTTCCTGGAAGAGAACATAACTAACAGGAGAGTAGACTCCACTAAAGTCCCCACAAGTCCATGATATGGAACCCAGCATGTCAGTGCACACGAGGCTTAAGTATTTGATGGTATCTTTTAACAGAATGCTGACTGAATGATCTATCCTGGTCTCCTGAGCTCCCCAACATCACCATGCGATTTCAAGAAATGGTGGACTGCACAGGAGACAGCAAAAGGTTGTGGGACTTGATAAATATTCAGCAGTCCAGCAGAAGTGTTATGTTACAGAAATAGCCATGCCCACAATCTCTTTCCACAAAATTCTGGGACACACCTGATCAGATCCTGAGGATTTATCCATCTTTATGCATTTGAAGACCTCCTCTTCTATAATATTGACACTTCAGGATATTGATCTCTAGCTTCCATTTGCTTCCCCACAGTAAAGACTGACATGAAATGCTCGTTTAGTATTTCACCTACATTCTGTGACTCCACACACAGACAGCCACACTGATCTTTAAAGGGGTCCTATTCTCTCCTTAGTTATACTTTTGCCCTTAAATGCATTTGTCGGATCTCTTTGGATTCTCCTTAACCCTATTTGTAAAGGATCTCTCATGGTTGGGACAGCTCAGTGGTTAGCACTGCAGTCTCACAGCACCAGGGACCCAGGTTCGATTCCAGCCTCGGGTGACTGCATGGAGTTTGCACATTATCCCCGTGTCTGCATGGGTTTTTTTGGGGTACTCTGGTTTCCTCCCACAATCCAAAGATGTGCAGGTTTGGTGAATTGGCTATGCTAAATTGCCCATAGTATTAGGTACATTAGTCAGAGGGAAATGGGTCTGTGTGGATTACTCTTCAGAGGGTCGGTGTGCACTTGTTGGGCCAAATGGCCTGTTTCCACACTGTAGGGAATCTACTCTAAGTCTCCTTTTTGCCATCCTGATTGCCCCCCCCAAGTATACTTCTACTGCTTTTATACTTTCTAGGGATTCACTCAATCCTAATTTTCTCTACCTGACATATTGCCTCCTTACTTTTCTTGATTAGAGCCTCAATTTCTCTAGTCATCCAGCATTCCCTACACCCATCTCCCTTGCCCTTCGCACTAGTACAAACATACTGTCTCTGAACTCTTGTTATCTCATTTTTGACGGTATCCCACTTTCAACCATCATTTTACTGGCAAATAGCCTCTCCCAAACAACTTTTGAAAGTTCCTATCCAATATGTCAAAATTGGCCTTTCTCCAATTTAGAACTTTAACATCAGGTCTATCCTCTTCCACAACTATTTTAAAACTTCACTGAATCATCCTGGGCATTACCTTGACCAGAAACTTAGCTGGACTGATCACTGAAATATTGACAAGCTAAAGGCAAGGAATACAACTCATATCCTTGTCAAGATCTACAAGGCACAAGTTGGCAGCATGATGGAATGAAGACCCAAAATATAAACAGCTTAATCCAGGACAAAACACACTACCTAATAAGCAACACTCCTGCCCTATCCCCATCTACAGTCTCATTCATTTACTCCTTTAAAATCAGCACAATGTGGACCATATACAAGATGCAGTGCAGAAACTAATCAAGCTCTTTCGACAGAACACACGTTTGAAAGATTCTATCACCTGAAGGACAGTAGACACCCGACCTACAGTTCTACGATTCTGACAAACTTATTACTGCAAGAGAGTTTGCAATTTGGCCCATCATGTGTGCACCATTTCTCTCAATGGCACTAAGTGAATTGCTCATTCTCTCTCTATTCTTTTGCAATCCTATTGTTTTTCTTTTCAGATAAGAGTCAAATTCCCTCGAATGCTTTGAACTTGCCTCCACACCACTCAGGCAGTGCAATCTGGACCTTAACCATTCATTCAATGAAGATTTTTCTCATTTCACTTGCTCCATTTGCCCATCACGTTAAATCCATGTCCTCTCATTCTTCAGAGCTGAAAATGTGTTGCTGGAAAAGTGCAGCAGGTCACGCAGCATCCAAGGAGCAGGAGAATTGACGGAATCTAATCTAATCTAATGTTAATGTTGAGGACTCCAGAACAACTTCCCCTTGATCAACTACCCCTGTACCATTACCTCTGTGCGTCTGCCCTGTTGGTGTGATAGTACATAGGCAGAGATGGTGAACGGGGAGGCTGAGTACTTTCTTGAAACAATGAAGTTCATTTGATGTAAATAGAGTCTTAATGCTATTTGGCAGGGAGTTTGAGGATTTTGACCAAACATGGAAGCAACAGCGATATACCTTCAAGTCAGAATGATGAGTGACTTGGAGGAGAACTTGTAGGTGGTAATGTTTATATGCATCTGTTGCCCATATCCTGTTACATAAAAGTAGTTGTGGGTTTATAGGTTTTTTAAAAAGGTCTGACAAAGTGAATGCAAACGGTTTTCTTTGACAGAAAGAAAACAAAATTTAGAAAAAAAAATGAGTAAATGGACAATGAGTGCAGAATTCATTAACTAATAAAAGACAAAGTTGGAATAGGAAGCATTTTCAGGCTGGCAATCTGTAACTAGTGGTGTACCGTGTTCTACTGTGCTAGTTACAAAAGACTAGTGTATAAATCAATAAAGGCAAATGGGATGCCATCATTTTTGAGGGGAATTGAACATAAGCAAGAATGCTATGCCTCATTTATACAGGGTATTAGTGAGATTAACCCTGAAACGTGAGGAAGGAGACATTTGACAATGAAGTATTCAATGAAAGGCATAACACTCTGATGTTCTGTGGAACAAAGAGACCTTGGCATTTTTGTCCATTGATCACTGAAGGTGGAAAGGCATGTTAGTAGAATGGTGAAAAAAAAACGCACGTGGGACATTTTGCATTTATCAAATTGAGGCACAGATCAAAACTCCCTGCTTTTGTATCGAATTTTGGTGAGACCACAGCTAGAGTACTTTATGCAGTTCTGGTCACCACGTTACAGGAAGGATATGCTTGCAATGGGAAGGGGTACAAACGAGATTCACCAGGATGTTGCTGGAATGGAAAATTTAAAGTTATGAGGAAAGCTTGGATAAACTTGGCTTGTTTTTGTTGGAGTACAGAAAACAGAAGGGCGATCTGATTGAGATGTACAAAATGATGAGGGGTATGGACAGAGTGGATAAGAAGCAACTGTTCCCATTGATTGAAGGGTCAGTCACTAACAGAAGATAGTTCAAGATTTCAAGCAGGAAGTTGGAAGAGGGAGATGAGGAAAAATGTTTTACCCAGAGGGTGGCGAGTCTGAATGCACTGCTTGGAGGGTGGCAGAGGCAAATTGCCTCACAACCTTTATAAAAGGTATCTGGATGAGCACTTGGCATGTTATAACATTGACAACTAAGGGCTAAGTGCTGGTAAATGGGGTTAGGTTGAAGGTCAAGTGTTTGTCACATGTCAGTGCAGACTTAATCGACAAAAGGCCTCTTCTGCACTATACGATTCTATCAACGTTATTCTCCTGCCCTCTTGTAGGGTTGTGAGAATATGGAACTTCACCTCACAAAGTGGAAGTGGCCTGTTCACAGAATATTTTTCAGTTGAAGATGAAATGATTCCCTTACCGTACAAAGTTATTAGCTTATCAAGGGTAGATGGGATTACAGAATTTGGAACATAAACTCAGTCACAATCTTATTCCAGAATGGTCTTGAATGGCTGAATGGTCTACTTCTGCTCTGACTTGTGAGTACATCCTTCTAGAATATTATACCTTCTATTTGCATAAACCATTACAATAAAACCCACAGAAAGCAACAACAGACAACACGCTTAGGCAAGAGTGAAAGCACAGCATCCATGGAGCAGGAAAATCAACTTTTCGGGCAGGAGCCCTTCATCAGTGAGCCTCTGTCACTGCAACCCCCGGTTATCTCCTCCGCCCTGGAGCCCTTCAACCATCTCCTGAAACAGACTTGATCCCCACCTCCATCCACCTATTGCACTCTTTGCTACCTTCTCCCCAGCCCCACTCCTGATGAAGGGCTCCTGTCCGAGACAACATGCTTACCCTTGTCAGTTTTGGAAAAGGAAAACACAAACTTATTCTGGCTAAACTGTAACAATTTCATAAAAAAAAGACAAAACAGATTACTATAGATTCATTAGCTTAATGTTTATTATTGAGAACAGCTCAAAGCTAAAGGATGCAATAGTAGAACATGGAGTATAGGAGTTGGGAGGTCATGTTGTGGCTGTACAGGACATTGGTTATGCCACTTCTGGAATATTGCGTGCCTTTCTGGTCTCCCTTCTATCGGAAGGATGTTGTGAAACTTGAAAGGGTTCAGAAAAGATTTACAAGCATGTTGCCAGTGTTGGAGGGTTTGAGCTATAGGGAGAGGATGAATAAATGATAAATTTACTAGAATTATTTGAGGCAGTTACAAACAGCATAGATAAAGTAGAAGCTGTTGCTGTAATATTTAGGTTTTCAGAAGATACCACACATTAGTATACTTAATGAGACCCCATGCTTTTGGGGGTAGTACATTAGCATGGAAAGAGGACTAGCCAACAAATAAAAGACATTTAGGACAAGGTAAAAGCATCTTCAGCAAAGGCAAGCTGTAACTAGTAGTGTGCGAGAGAGATTAGTGCTGAGGCCACAATTATTTATTTGATTATATATGTTATACATTAACTATCTCAATTACTTGAATAAAGCAGCTTGTCATACTTTAGCCAAAATTGTGGATGAGATAAAAATAGGTAGGAAGGTAAGTGGTCCAGATGAAACAATTTGCAGAAGGATATGGGCAAGTTAAGCAGAGCAAATATTTGGTAGATGGAGTATGTGGAAAAATGTGAGCTTATGCATTTTGACAAAAGTAGTATTCAGTTCTTCTATTGTTCAAGTAGAAAAAGACTGCAGAAAGCTATGGAATACATAGATTCAGGAACTCTTGCCCATGAAGCACAAAATGTTAGCACCCAACTACAGTGGGTAATTGGTAAGAGTAATGGAATGGTGGCCTTTATTTAACAAAGGAATTGAATAGAAAAGTAGAAGGTTTTGTGAAAATATACTATGTGCTAATCAGACTACAGTTGGAATATGGTGAACGGGTTTCAGTCCCTTATCTAGGAAAAATATACTGGAATTGGAGGCAATCCAAAGAAAGTTCATTATGACTGCCTTATATAGACAGTTGAGTATATTAGATCTGTATTCATTGTAATATTGAAGAATGAAAGGTAACCTTATTGAAAGGAACAAGATCCTTAGGGGACTTGACAGGATGGATGAGGAAAGGTTGCTTCTTGTGGAGAGTCTAGGACCAGAGGGCATAATCTCAGAATAAGGGGTCAGACATTTAAAGACAGAAAAGGAGGAATTTCTTCTCTCAGAGTATGGTGAATCTATGAAATTCTTCATTGCAGAGGGGTTGAGAGATTAGATTAGATTACTTACAGTGTGGAAACAGGCCCTTTGGCCCAATAAGTCCACACTGACCCTCCGAAGAGCAACTCACCCACACCCATTCCCCTACATTTAACCCTTCACCTAACACTACGGGCAATTTAACATGGCCAATTTACCTAATCTGCATACCTTTGGACTGTGGGAGGAAACCCATGCAGACACGGGGAAAATGTGCCAACTCCACACAGATAGTTTCCCAAGGCAGGAATTGAACCCGGCTCTCTGACATTGTGAGGCAGCAGTGCTAACCATATAATCAAGGTTGAGATAGACAGATTTTAAAATGAGTATTAGGATCAAGGGTAATGAGGAAAAAGTAGTAATGGGGAATAAGCAGTAAAGCACAGTTGAGGATTTTCAGATCAGCATGATCTCACTGAATGGCAGCACAGACTCCAGTGGGGTGAATGGTCTATTTCTGTTCCTGCTTCTTACGGTCTTATAAGCATGGCCTCAGTTATCTCCTACATGATTTTTGATTAGAAGCATCAGAACCACCTCCTTTGTTGAGCTGAGACAGCCAAGACCCCAATCACATGACTGCACTTTCTGGTATGTACATTTCTTCAAGTATGCAACCTTCAAGATTTGATTTTTGGGAATAACTCTAACATTTTATTTCATGAATTTTTTTAAGCATATAGACTAGGTTTTTTACTAAACCTTACATGAAATGGATGCAAAAGATTTATTATAAGCAAATAAATCTCAATACTGTAGACTTTTTTTCTGAACTATGAAATGATACTTAGGGTAAATAAATGGATAGGAAAATCTTGAAGTGACAAATCAAGTTCACACAGGAAGCGGACTTCACAGCTACAACATATGCTCACTGTTTCTTTCCCCCCCCCCCCACCCCATGCAATATGCTACATAAACCTAGTTATCAAATGTATGCAAAGATGCTAAAGTTTATTCCACATTTCAACTTCCATACAGTTGAAAGTTACTACTTTATTTTATGAAAATAAACAGAACAGTTACAGAGGCCATTCAATTTGAAGCTACACTTATTTATCTAATTTTCTCTCAGGCTCTTACCCCATCCCTTTTTGAAAGCTATGATTAAAATCTGGCTCTACCACAATTTCAGATGGTTGATTCAATATCCAAATTAATTGCTCACTAGAAAATCCTTGTGCGTCTCCTTTAGCCTCTTGCCAATCATCTTCAATTGGTGTCCTCTGGTTTACAAATCTTCAGACAACATGAATAGTTCCTGTCTATTCAATGTTTGAACACTTGGTTTACTTTCCAAGGGAAAGGATGGGGATGTGTCCAACAGAAGTCCCCCAAGTCCGAATTCCAGCAAATCTTTTGTGCACCGTCTAAAAGTCTTCACATTCAGAAACCTTAAAATTGAAACCCTTCATGCATTTATAAACAAATTGTCATATAAAGACAAGTTTCACATAATATATCCCATTTAAATGGTGAGGATAATCTTTTCTGTTTAGATTCTTTGAAATAATTGCATATATGTATAAACAGTATTTATATTGCTTAGCTAATAGGCAGGATGAGGCAGGACCACATTAGTACTTGAAGTGATAAACGTATATATGTAAAAACTGAACAAATATGGAAGAGCTGTCAGTTTCCCTTAAAGTTTTCATTAACACAACTGTATTTACATGCATTAGCCTTCACCTGCCACGGTTGTATTTAATTATGCAATTAACATCTGCTTAAAGACAGCCAAGATTCCACATCTACAAAATGTATTGAAAATGTTACATAGGAACATTACTGACAGTTTTAATAACATTTAATGGAATCATCCAAATAATTTAAAACAGAAATTCAGAGTTAAATGCATCCTAGTTTGCTAATCAACAAATCAATTCCATATGCAAATTACCTTTAGAAAATTACATTTTAAGTACTGTAATTTTAATGACTCAGTTGGAAACAACGACACTTTGTCTTTATCTTTGCTTATTCAGAATACTGATCATAAGAAAAAAGGTTTATTCAATTTTAGATATTTAGTTTAAAAGAAATTGCATTTACCAATGGCATTGCTCTCAACTTGGTTATTTTTAATAATGCCTACAGTGTGGAAACAGGCCCTTCGGCCCAACAAGTCCACTCCGCCCCTCTGAAGAGTAACCCACCCAGACCTATCCCCCTACCATATATTTACCCCTAACCTACACATCCCTGAACACAATCTTTGAATTATGGGAGAAAACCGGAGCATCTGGAGGACATGAGGAGAACGTGCAAACTCCACACAGACAGTCACCAGTCAAGGCTGGAATCGAACCTGGTTCCCTGGCGCTATGCGACAGCAGTGCTAACCACTGAACCACCGTGCTGTATTCAATTAAATAACAAGTGACAAAGTTAAGTTGTAATCATTGCTGTGATTCTTGTGTTCTTACGAAAATAGCAAAATGCATTGTCAAGAAAATACCAAAAAAAATTACAAATTTTTCTGGAAATTAAATTTCCTTCATTTACGTTAATTAAATGAAGAGAATATGGGAAATTTAAAATTTCCTTAAAACAAATGTAACTGATGAAAACTGAAAATTAAATGAAATACATACTTTGCGCCCAAGGACATGCTTTTCAAAAAAAAAATTAATTACTGCTTTAGAACAAGCCTAAAGTGAAATAGTTATAGAAAATAAAGAACAGCAGAAGAATTCAAATATTCCTCTGTCCTGATAAATGAACTTCAAAATATTTACTCATCTTACTTTTTAAGAGATACTAGTGCTAAAGTACAAATTTTTGATTTTGACTTTCATCTTTGGCCAGAATAAATCACTCAAGCATGACAATGCAATGTGTACGTATTTGTAATCTGTAAATATATTTTGAAATCACCAATTACTACAAGTCTGATTATTCCAAAGCCATTTCAGGTGATATCACTGGGAACATGTCCTTTGATTGTAGTTTGTGCAGTAATTTCATAGCAATTTGTCAACTGGGAAAAATCTGAGTGAAAGTTTATATCCAATTTATTGCTTCACATTTTAACTTATTCACTCATGGGATTTGCAGGTCACTAAGGCCAGCAATTACTTTGTACTTGTTAAATGCCCTCAACATGGTGGTGAATATTCTTGAGTTCAACTGAGAGATTTGCTTGGCCATTTCAAACAGCAGTTAAGAGTAACTACATTCATAGAACCAGTCCCATTTGGCCAGATAAACTAAGTATAACAGATTTTGTTTTGAAAAGAATGAGTAAAAGGAGTTTTCTAGCTACTGCTTGTAATACTAACCTATAATTCCTGATTTATTTATTCAGTTGAATTTAATATTTCCCAGATGTATCAGTAGGATTTGCACTAATATATCTGGATCATCTGTTCAAACTTCTGGATTACAGAGGTAGCTATAAACAAGGTGGTTAAAGAAGAAATCTGTGGATCAGAATTTGGCACTTAAGAATAAAACTGTTAGGTGATTTATACTTTGCCTTAGTGGCAACTTTTATGTCCTGTCTTAGGCTGATACTTTATTCAAGATCATTAGTTGCCTAGAGAACTCACCTTCTTGACAGATATAACAGTGCCTTGCGAGGCTTGAAGGTAGTCAAGAATCAGAGACGTTACAGTGAGATGAGGACCAAGTGTCAGACCCGCACCTGAGACAATGTAGGGCAATATAATTGAAAGGCTTACTTCAAAATTCTTAATTGGAAAGAATATTTGACCACTTTGCAATGTCTGTACTTGCACTTCTGAATCTAATATTAAATAAGGTTATTAACACTTATTGTAAGTGAGTAAGGCTTTTGACAAAGGACCACAGATTTTTCATACATTGTGGTCAATGCTAACAACTGACAACTTTAGTACAAAAAAGGTTTAAGTGATGCCACACAAATTTGAATCAAAATTTCAATTTTACAAACATTCAAAAGAATAATTCATTCAGCTGTTTAAGCCTGCTCAGCCACTCAAATCAAATCATGGCTGATCAATTTGTTCTTCAAATTCTATATTCCCACCTATCCCATAACAGTTGATTCCCCAGTCTAACAAGAGTCTATCCAACGATCATAATGTTCACTGATCCACCTCCACTACCTGACAGTTCTAAAGTCTCACAATCCTGAGAGAAAACGATTTCTCCTCATCTCCCATCCTGAAAGGGTGACCTCAAATTTTAAAATCTATGCAACCTATTTAAAACTGATCCACTATAGGAAAACATCCACCTTATTAAGACCATTAAAGGACCTTATGCACTCTAATCAAGACACTTGCTCAGAAGACAATCCACTCATTCCAGATATCATTGAGCCACTTCCAAAGTGATAACACTTTTTTAAAAAGCAAGCAGACCAAAACTAAACAGCATTCAAGAGGTTGTCTTATCAATCCCGAACCAAGACAGAGGTTGCTGGAAAAGCTCAGCAGATCTGGCAGCAGCTGTGAAGAGAAATCAAAGTTAACGTTTCAGGTCCAGGGATCCTTCCTCAGAACTGATGGTAGCTAACAAAATATCAGTTTATATGCAAAGGGTGGGAAAAGGGGTAAGGAGTAAACAATAGATAGAGATAGAGCCTAAAAGAGAGAGAAGCACAGTTAGACAGACAAAGGAGTTGATAACAATCTGGCTTGAGAGGGTGAATAGCTATTAATGGAGACTGTTAGCAGCCAACAATAGGTAGTGTGTAACTGCGGACTGTGATGACAAGGCCTGGTGTAGGGGCTAAGACATGGGAGAAAACAGGCTCTAAAATGATTAAACTCTATATTGGATCTGAACGGCTGCAGGGTCCCCAAGCGGAAAGTGATATGTTTTTCTTCCAGCTCGAGCACTGCAGCAAACCTGAAACAGATATCAGAATGGTATGTTAAAATGGGAGGCAACTGGAAGTTGAGGATCTTTATTGCAGGTAGAATGTAAATGTTCTGCAAAGTGGTCACCTAGTCTACACTTTGTTTCTTCAATGTAGTGGAGACCACATTGTGAGTAGTGAATGCAGTAGAGTAGGTTATGAGAAGTGCAGGTAGAATGCTGCTTCTTCACCTGGAAGGTATGTTTGAGCCCTTGAGTACTGAGGAGGGAGGTGGTAAGTGGAAAGTGTTACACTATCAGCTGTTGCAGGGGAAGGTGCTGTGGGATGGTAGACAAGGTATTTCTGTTGTGGCAAGAAAGAGATAGGAGGAGAGGAGGGCAAAAGTGAGGGGATAGATTGGACCCTGGAGACAACATTGCTGGGAAATCCTCAGCTGAGGAAGAAGGTGGATATTTCAGAGGCTCCCTTCTTGAAGTGGCCTCATTGCAACATACATGATGGAGATAGAGGAACTGGGAGAATGGAATGGAGTCTTTACAGGGGAAGGGAGGAGTCAGACAGACCAGGTGAAATTGAGAACAGGGTGGAAATTGGAAACAATTTGATGAATTTATCCAATTCCAGACAAGAGGGAAGCAGCAATGATGCCATTGATATATTGGAGAACGTTGTGAGTGAGGGCCAGAATAGGACTGGAAGAAGGAATGTTCCATGGCCATCCCTCTGACCTGGAGAAAATGAGGGGACTTAAGAGAAGTTGTTGAGGCTGAGGACAAGCTCAGCCAACCGGAGTTATGTCCTTTACACAGTTAATGTACAGCATGGGAAGACCCTTCAATCCAACTCGTCCATGTCAATCAGATATCCTCAATTAAATCTAGTCCCATTTGCCAGCACTTGGCCTATATCCCTCTAAACCCTTTCTAGTCATATACCAAAGTGTTGTAATTGTACCAGCCTCCATTTCTTCTCTAGCAGCTCATTCCCTACCTCACACCATCCTCTGCTTGAAAACATTGCTCCTTAGGTCCCTCAAAATCTTTTTAGCTGCCATCCCACCAGATGAGGATCAGCTGCCATTTCCACCACCAGCAAGATGCTATTTCTCTCCACTCCCTTGACTGTGTTCTGCAGGGACTGTTCCCTCCAGGAACACCCTGATCCAAAAACTTTCTTTACTCTCAACACCGCCATGGCATGTTCCCGTGCAACCGCTGAAGTCGCAAGACCTGCCCATTTACCTCTTTTCCTGCCATTCCCCCCCCCAACAGTATCCAAGGGCCCAAACATATCTTCCAGGTGAAGCAGCACAACTTGCACTTCAATCTAGCCTGCTACATTTGCTGCTCACAATGTAATCTCCTCTACACTAGGGAAACAAAGCATAGACTGGGTGACTGCATGACTGCATCACAGAACATCTATGTTGTGCCTGCAGAAAAGATCCTTAGCTTCCAGTTGCCTGCCATTTTAACACCACCCTGATACCTTCAGCAAAGCTCAGCAGGAAGAACACCAACTCACTTTTCACTGCAGGGAACCCTGAAGCTCTCTGGACTCAATAGTAACTTTAGGGTGTTAACTCCCCCATGTCCTAGCCCCCTATCACACACACCAGGCCTTGACATCATAGTCCGCAATTACACACTAACTATTGTTAGCTACTAACAGTCTCCAAGAACAGCTATTTACCCTCCCAACCAAGATAGTTATTGATTCCTTTATCTGCCCAACTGTTCTTCTCTCTTTGGGCTTTAACCCTAACTGTTGTTTACACCTTACCCCCTCCCCTCACCCTATCCACTGCATATAAACTGTCATTTTCCTCAGAACTATTAGTAGCTAGGAAGGATCACTGGAGTTTTTTGATTTCCCTTCACAGATGACACCAGACCTGAGCTTTTCCAGCAAGTTCTGTTTTCGTTTGATTTACAGCACCTACAGTTCTGTTTTTAACCAATTCTGAAGGTAGTTTACCTCAACGATTCACAGTGATAATAACTCCCTTTGTTTATCATGGCTATTTGCTTGATGTGTGAAAAATGGAACAAACTGGTGAAAAATGGAACAAACTGCATGGGGGACTCACATTTACCGCCACCAGTAGCATCTTCATCGATTTTTCTATGTTTGTAAAACGATCAACAGTCATGGCAACTTTTAACAATATCATTTACATTAAGAAATTTCAAATATTCAAATTTATGGCGCACAATTGAATGCTCAAACTCAACAGCAGCAGCACAGGTTTCTTAAATTAGTCCAGTAATACAACCACTGTACTACAATACTATGGCTAGGAATCTTGTAGAGTGGCACCCAGGAAACTGAGACATTGAAAAAAGCAAGATTCACAATAAGAAAATTAAATATTTTTTTCCATTTAACTGCACTGCGATTGTGGTGAGCTAATACTTTGGAGGCTGAAGTGGAAAGTCTTGAAGACAGTCTTATCTCAGGATTCTTTCAATGCACACACCCTGGCAGTGTTTGCCAAAGCTATGGAGTTTCTGTCATTGCTCAAACAAGATCATGTGTCTTGATAAGTTCTGTTCAAATGGCAATTGAACAGCGATGGCCATGAAAACAAATGTCATGAAAGCGTTATGAAGTTGGCGTGTACTGTACCTTTTCGAGAGAGTGAATGCTATTCTGAACAGTGTTTACAAGGACCTATACATTGACTAGATGGCAGTCTCAGTGTATTGGAAAATTGAAAATGTGCAATATTAGGCTGTGAAATGGATACCTGAGTTTTCGTTGCTGTTTTGACAATAATTTGAATTTAACCAGTTTAAAATTATATCCCAATAAAGTTTGAATTTATTGCTTCGCCAACATCGAACCAATGGGACAATCGATGTTGGGGATGTACAAAATGCGGACATTTTGAAATTTGGAGAGGAGAACTGCCATCAAGGTAGATCCAAGAAAGTAGGAAACACTATCAAAGGGTATCTTTTCAGATGAAACATATTCACTCTAAAAAGACAATGACCCAGAGAATTCAACAACAGGAACAGTGAAGTCACAGAAGACAACAGCGGTTGTTTGGTTTTGAAATTACACCCTTAATTTCAATGTGTCTTATTGGACTAGCACATTGTTATAGAGTTGGAGGCAGGTAATAAGCAATTTAGAGAAAGGGGGCTTAGAGTTGTGAATAGTTGTTGTTTAATGTTCACTTTTAGAGTTTAAAAAAAAATTGATATTATTTTCTTTGAATAGTGAAACTGGAGTTCTGTCATTCATATTTTAAACATTACAAACTGAGATGAGCTTTTCTGGGTGTTTGGTTTAATTAACAGAAGGGTTCACCGCCATGTCGTAACACTAGATAAAGCTGAAGATTCTCTATTGTAGGCAGAAAATTCATGAAGTTGAAAAATGATTTGTCAACATCTTACATATTAAAAATGCTGAATAGGGAAATGGGTAAATCTGAAAAAAAAGACGTGGCGGAGCTGGTGTTGGACTGGGGTGGGAGCACTGGTCCTTCAGCTAACTGATGAACAGGGCTCTAAAAACTTCAGCTAACAGGGCTCTAAAAACTAGTGCTTCAAATAAACCTGTTGGACTATAACCTGGTATTGCGATTTTTAACCCTGAAAAAAAACACGTAGTCTTTGTTTCTCCTCAAGCTTGAAGCAGATAGCATTCTTGATGAAGAAAATTGGTTGAAAAGGAAAACACTTTCAAATCTGTGTGATGGGAGATAACATTTACCTCAAGTTAAAAAGTTAGGGGTTATTTGATTGAAGTTCAAGGTACTAAGGGGACTGGTTATGGTAGATATAGTGGAATTGTTTTATCTTTTGCACGGCGGTGAACCCTTCTGTTTATTAAACCAAATACTGAGAAAAGCTCATCTCGGCTTGTAATCGGTTTAAAATATAAATAACAGAACTCAAATTTCACTATTTAAAGAAAATAATATCAATTATTTAACTCTAAAAGTGAACATTAAACACCACATATTCACAACTCTAAGCCCCCTTTCTCTTAACTGCTTATTACCTGCCTCCAACTCTATAACAATATGCTATTCCAATAAGACACATTGAAATTAAGCTGGTGTAATTTCAGAACCAGTGACAGTCTAAACATTAGACCTAACTGCTAAATGTAAAAATATGCAAGTTGTCTACAAAATGAGATTAGTTTGGAACCCTTCCCTATGTTACCTAAACTATTAACTCTAAGTTAGAGAGTCATAAATATTTGTCTTCCAAAGGCAGGTGTGCAGAGGTTGCTGTCAGATTAACGATAATCATACTGTCGTTGTGTTATACAGCACAGAAACAGACCATTTGATTCAACTTCTGGATTAGTTGTGCTGGAAGAGCACAGCAGTTCAGGCAGTATCTGAGCAGTAAAATCGACGTTTTGAGCAAAAGCCCTTCATCAGGAATACAGGCAGAGAGCCTGAAGCGTGGAGAGATAAGTGAGAGGAGGGTGGGGGTGGGGAGAAAGCAGCATAGAGTACAATAGGTGAGTGGGGGAGGGGATGAAGGTGATAGGTCAGGGGCGGGAGGAGGATGGAGTGGATAGGTGGAAAAGATGATAAGCAGGTAGGACAAGTCATGGGGACAGTGCTGAGCTGGAAGTTTGGAACTAGGGTGAGGTGGGGGAAGGGGAAAATGAGGAAACTGTTGAAGTCCACATTGATGACCTGGGGTTGAAGTGTTCCGAGGCGGAAGCTGAGGCGTTCTTCCTCCAGGCGTCTGGTGGTGAGGGAGCGGCGGTGAAGGAGGCCCAGGACCTCCATGTCCTTGGCAGAGTGGGAGAGAGTTGAAATGTTGGGCCACAGGGTGGTGTGGTTGATTAGGGAACATCTCTGGGACACCCGCACCAAAGCGCTCTGCTAGGAAGCGTCCAGTCTCCCCAATGTAGAGGAGACAATAAATGATATTGGTGGATGTGCAGATAAAACTTTGATGGATGTGGAAGGCTCCTTTAGGGCCTCGGATGGAGGTAAGGGAGGTGCTGTGGGCACAGGTTTCGCAATTCCTACGGTGGCAGGGGGAAGATGCCAGGATGGGAGGGTAGGTTGAAGGAGGGGGGGTCGTGGACTGACCAGGTAGTCACGGAGGGAACGGTCTTTGCGGAAGGTGGAAAGGGGTGGGGAGGGAAATATATCTTTGGTAGCGGGCTCTGTTTGGAGGTGGCAGAAATGTCAGCAGATGATTTGGTTTATGCGAAGGTTGGTAGGGTGGAAGGTGAGCACCAGGGGCGTTCTGTCCTTGTTATGGTTGGAGGGGTGGGGTCTAAGGACGGAGGTGCGGGATGTGGACGAGATGCGTTGGAGGGCATCTTTAACCACGTGGGAAGAGAAATAGTGGTCTCTAAAGAAGGAGGCCATCTGGTGTGTTCTGTGGTGGAACTGGTCCTCCTGGGAGCAGATATGGCGGAGACGGAGGAATTGGGAATACGGGATGGCATTTTTGCAGGCCCCAGCTATACCTGTCTCTTTGTTGGCTACATAGAACAGTCGATCTTCCGCAATTACATCGGCACCACTCCTCACCTCTTCCTCCGCTACATTGATGACTGCATTGGCACCAGCTTGTGCCCTCGCGAGGAGGTTGAGCAATTCATCAACTTCCACCCTGACCATCTCTGACACCTCCCTCCCCTTCCTAGACCTCTCCATTTCCATTAATGACGACTGACTTGATATCGACATTTTTTTACAAACTCACCGACTCCCACAGTGCCTGGATTACACCTCTTCCCACCCCACCACCTGCAAAAATGCCATCCCGTATTCCCAATTCCTCCGCCTCTGCTGTATCTGCTCCCAGGAGGACCAGTTCCACCACAGAACACACCAGATGGCCTCCTTCTTTAGAGACCGCAATTTCCTTCCCACATGGTTAAAGATGCCCTCCAACAGATCTCGTCCACATCCCACATCTCCGCCCTCAGACCCCACCCCTCCAACCGTAACAAGGAAAGAACGCCCCTGGTGCTCACCTTCCACCCTTCGCATAAACCAAATCATCCGCCGACATTTCCGCCACCTCCAAACAGACCCCACCACCAGGGATATATTTCCCTCCCCACCCCTTTCCGCCTTCCACAAAGGCCATTCCCTCCGTGACTACCTGGTCAGGTCCACACCCCCCTTCAACCAAACCCTCCCATCCTGGCACCTTCCCCTGCCACCGCAGGAATTGCAAAAACTGCCCACACCTCCCCCCTCACCTCCATCCAAGGCCATAAAGGAGCCTTCCACATTCATCAAAGTTTTACCTGCGCATCCACGAATATCATTCATTGTATCCGTTGCTTCCGATGCGCTCTCCTCTACATTGGGGAGACTGGACGCCTCCTAGCAGAGTGCTTTATGGAAAATCTCTGGGACACCCACACCAATCAACCACACACCCTGTGGCCCAACATTTCAACTCTCCCTCCCACTCTGCTGAGGACATGGAGGTCCTGAGCCTCCTTCACCGCCACTTCCTCACCACCAGCCGCCTGGAGGAAGAACGCCTCAGCTTCCGCCTCGGAACATTTCAATCCCAGGGCAATGAGGACTTCAACAGTTTCCTCATTTCTATTCTCCCACCTCACCGCAGTTCCAAACTTCCAGCTCAGCACTGTCCCCATGACTTGTCCCACCTGTCTATCTTCTTTTCCACCTATCCACTCCACCCTCCTCCTGCCTCCAATCTATCACCTTCATCCCCTCCCCACTCACCTATTGTACTCTATGCTACTTTCTCCCCACCCTCTAGCTTATCTCTCCACACTTCAGGCTCTCAGCCTTTATTCCTGAAGGGCTTTTGCCCGAAACGTTGATTTTACTGCTCCTCAGATGCTGCCTGAACTGCTGTGCTCTTCCAGCACCACTAATCCAGAATCTGGTTTCCAGCATCTGCAGTCATTGTGTTTACCCATTTGATCCAACTTGTCCATACCAACTAGATATGCTAAATTAATCTAATTCTATTTGCCAGCATTTGGCCCATACCCCTCTAAATCCTGCTTATGTATGTATCTATCCAGATGTCTTTAAATTTGTAATTGTGTCAGCGTCCACTTCCTCTGGCCGCTCATTCGACATATGCTTCATCTCCTGCAAGAAAAAGCTCGAGCTCTATCTTTTCCCTCTCACCTTAAACCTACACACTCTAGTTTTGGACTCCCCTACCTGGGAATAAAACCTTGATTATTCACCCTATCCAGCCTCATGATTTTAACCTTCTATAAAAATGGTCATCCTCATCCTCTGATGCTTCAGGGAAATTAGCCCCAGCCTATTCAATCGCTTCCTATAACTCAAACCACCCAACACTAGCAACATCCTTGTAAATCTTTTCTTTGCAACATCTTTCTATAGCAGGGAGACCAGAATTAAACCTAAACAATATCATATGCAGCTGCAACATAACATTCCAATTCCTATACTCAATGCACTGACCAACAAAGGCAAGTGTCCAAAATACCTTCTTTACGAATGTCTATTTGTGACTTCACCTTCAAGCAACTATGAGCGTGCACCACAAAGTCTTTGTTTGGCAACATTCCTCAAGACCCTATCATTAACTGTACAATTCCTACCCTGATTTCGTTACCGCACATTTATACACCATTTGCCACTCCTTGTCCCAGCTGATCAGAGTCCCACTGTACTGAGATAATCTTCTTCATTGTTCACTACACCAATTTTGATGTCATCTGCAAACTTAGTAACCATTCCTCCTATGTTCACTTCCAAATCATTTATAAAAAATGACAAAATGAATGGCAGAATAGGCTTGAGGGGCTAAATGGCCTACTTCTAGTAATGAAAGTGGTAGATGATCATAATTGGACCCTCATTCAAAAGTTGGTACAGGAATGATATGTGAATGTCTCCTTCTGTGCTATAAAATTCAAAACATATGATTCTATTACAATGAAACATCACATTTGGAATTACATAGTATGCAGTATACAAAAGCACTCATTGAAATGTACAACTTTTAAAAAGATTATACACCAACTCCACACTCTTAATCCACCTACTGCTATTTATTTTTCTCTCAAGTATTGTGCAATTTCATTTTGCATGCACTATTATTTGTTTTGACTGTTCACTATTTGTTACAAATACTTCCTGGTGGTAAGAAGTTGCATATTTTAAAAACTGGTGGAGCTGCGTTGGACTGGGGTGGACAAAGTTAAAAATTACAACACTAGGTTATAATCTAACAGCTTCCAAATAAACCTGTTTGACTGTAACCTGGTTTGTTATTTTTAACTTTAAAAACTGACATAATATAAGGACATAATATAACTCTGAGCAGGAGTAGGCAATGCAGCCACGAGTCTACTCTATTTTAAATACAATCTTATCTTGGTCGCAACTCCACTTTACTGCCCACTCTCCAAAACCCTTCAAACCATTATTCATCAAAAATCTGTACCTCCTTCTTAAATTTACTCAACGTCCCAGCATCTACTGCACTTCAGGATAGCAAATTCCTCAGATTCACAGATCTTGAGAGAAGTAATCTCATCTGTTTTAATGTTACCCGTTTCCTTAAACTATGATCTCTCATTCTAGTTTGCCATGCATGAGGAAACATCATTTCCAAATCTAATTTGTCACCTCCTTTAAGTTTTTCATGTAATGCATTAATAATCTAGACAAAGAAACAAATTGCATTCCTGTCAAGTTTGCCAATGACAAGATAGGTGGATGGACAGGTAGTGTTGAGGCTGAAGTAAACAGGCTGGGTCAATGGGAAAAGAATGGCAGATGGAATAAAACATGGGAAAGAGAGATTGTCCACTTTGATAGGAAAAGGAGGTGCAGACTATTTTCCAAATGGGAAGAGCTTAGGAAATCTGAAGCACATAGGGGTTTTAGAATTCTAGTTCAGGATTTTCTTTAGGTTAAGATGGAGGTTCAATTGGCAATTAGGAACGCAAATGCAATATTAGCATTCATTTCAAGAGAACTAGAACACAACTGTAGGGCGTACTGCTGAGGCTGTAAAATGTTCTAGTCAGACTGCAGTTGGAATGCTGTGAATAGTGTTTCCCCCCATGTCTAAACAAGAATGTGTTGCCATTGGAGGGGGTCCAAAGGAAGGTTACAAGAAAGATCTCAGAGATGAAAGCATGTCATATGAGTAATTGAGGATTCAGGTCTGTACTCGAGTTTAGAAGGATGAGGGGGGGAAATCGGATTGAAACAGATTGAATATTCAGACACCTGGATAGAGTGGAGATTTTTTTTAAGATTCCCTACAGTGTGGAAACAGGCCCTTCGGCCCAACAAGTACACACTAACCTTCCGAAGAGTAACCCACCCAGACCCATTTCCCTCTGACTAATGCACCTAACACTATGGGCAATTTAGCTTGGTCAATTCATCTAACCTGCACATCTTTGGACTGTGGGTGGAAACTGGAGCACCCGGAGGAAACCCACGCAGATACGGGAAGAACGTGCAAACTCCACACAGACAGTTGCCCGAGGCTGGAATCGAACCCTGGTCCCTGGTGCTGTGAGGCTGCAGTGCTAACCACTGGGCCACCGTGCTTTCCATTATTAGGGCAGACTAAGACCCAAAGGCACAGCCTCAGAGTGAAAGGACAACTTTTCAGAACTGAAATAAGAAGAAATTTCTTCAGCCAGATTGTGGTGAATCTATGATACTCATTGCTGCAGAGGGCTGTGGAGGCAAAGTCATTGAGTGTATTTAAGACAGGATAGAGTCTTGACTAGTTAGGAGATCAAGAGTTATTGGGTAAAGGCAGGAGAATGAGGTTGAGAAACAGGTCAATGATCAAATGGTGGAGCAGACTTAATGGGCCAAATATCCTAATTCTGCCTATGTGGTCATTAGCATTTTACATACAGTTAGACCTGCTCATAGTTCTGGAGAGTCTAAGCTTAAAGTGCTCATTCTTATTTCAAAAGACAAATTCTTCATCTCCAAAGACTGGTGAAGACAATGAGCTGCAATTGAAAAAACCTTTTAAAAATTTCCTTTGTTCTTGCTCCCATCCTTACGGTACTGAATTAATAGGAAACTGCTAACTGGGGTCAGCTAACTTTGGCATTCTTCATCAAGCACTCATTTCTTATCTGTGACCCAAGACCTAGCAACTATAGGGTACTTATCTGCAAACTGACAGAGTCTAGTATTTCCCTTAAACGATACCCATACAGAAGTATATGCAAAGGCAAAGACTGAGTCAGCTAGCTGATTTTTCTCCTCCCATTTCCAGCCTGGATACACTGGACTCAAATATTTTGTTACTTAAGAGATCAGCAAATTTATGGAACATCTCAAATGGCATATTCTATATTCATGATCGTAATTAAAATTTGAATCTTTAAAAAAGTTAAAAACAAATCTAGATTCCTTTTATAGAGCTTGATGCCAGCATTTATTCTCCATATACTAACCAAGAAACAAATTAGTATTCCAAATCTTAACAGCTAAACCCTCAGGAGACACCTTCTCAGACGAGGGCAAACGGAGATGCAGTATAGAGCACTAGGGGATGATAAGAGATGCGTTAAACGTACAATAAACATTAATTTTAAGCAGTAACGGGGGTCTGAATTGCGAAACCATCGACAACAACAGTTAGCGATGGGAAACTAAAACGACATTTATATAATGTCGTCCTTGTACAAGTCACAAACAGGGCAGAACGAACACAACTACTCTTAGAGGGGTTATGCAAGAATCCGGTTTTAAAAAAAGTGTCAGAACCGTACAGACCTGTCTAGGAATCAACACGCCTTTTTACTATCGTTTTACACTGACTACACTTCCAGAAAGTACATTATTGGCTATAAAAACATCAAGAGTCCTGAATCCTGAAAGACTGTATGTCAATATGTAACGTTTAGGTTCCTTCAGTTTCCTTCCTGTTGGCCGACGAGCCTGAGGAGCACATTACAGCTGATTGACTCATAATGGCCTCGAGAAAATATAGCTATGAAAACTTATTTCCCATCGAATCAAAAAAGCCTTCTGAAAGTTGGGAGTTGATACTGATTAAAACGCAGAAACTGCTGATTGTGAAATCGGACAAGGTTAACACAGAACCTAGTTGTACGAGAGGCAAAGTAGTCGTCGCCAAGTCCCCCCAGAAACCTGTGCCCGCCTCAGCAAAGTTACAAAAGACAACGGAACTGCATTAAAAAAATCGAACTGCCGAGAGACGCAATTTTACAGCGGAATCAGACATACCCCAGGTACCCGGTTCGCTCCAACAAATACCAGGCCGCTACCAGGATCTCCGCCGTTTTAAACAAAAAGAAATAACCTCCACAACGGTCCGAGCCCACTGACTGACATCGACATGGTGCCCGCGCAGGCGCAATGCCCGGGCCTGCCTGCGTCACCACGGCAACTCCATCCAGAGCAACGCCCAGAGGCGGACACCGTATGTAAAACCCAATTACTCTTTACTGTGTACTGTCTATATCTATCATTGAGCTGGGTGATAGACTCTGTGTTTACCGTATTATTTCGTCGTTTGATAGTCAAGACCTTTCCTACGCCATGGAGTTGGAGTTAGTAACTCTTCCACTAATATCATTTATTGTATCCGTTGCTCCCGATGTGGTCTCCTCTACATTGGGGAGACTGGGCACCTCCTAGCAGAGCGCTTTAGGGAACATCTCCGGGACACCCGCACCAATCAACCAAACCGCTCTGTGGCCCAACATTTCAACTCCCCCTCCCACTCTGCCGAGGACATGGAGGTCCTGGGCCTCCTTCACCACCGCTCCCTCACCACCAGACGCCTGGAGGAAGAACGCCTCATCTTCTACCTCGGAACACTTCAACCCCAGGGCATCAATGTGGACTTCAACAGTTTCCTCATTTCCCCTTCCCCCCCCACCTCACCCTAGTTCCAAACTTCCAGCTCAGTACCTGTCCCCATGACTTGTCCGGACTTGTCCTACCTGCCTATCTCCTTTTCCACCTATCCATTCCCCCCTTCCCCGACCTATCACCTTCACCCTCTCCCCCACTCACTCATTGTACTCTATGCTACTTTCTCCCCACCCCCACCCTCCTCTAGCTTATCTCTCCACCCTTCAGGCTCACTGCCTTTATTCCTGATGAAGGGCTTTTGCCCGAAACGTCGATTTTACTGCTCCTTGGATGCTGCCTGAACTGCTGTGCTCTTCCAGCACCACTAATCCAGAATCTGGTTTCCAGCACATGCAGTCATTGTTTTTACCTACCTGATTGATAGAGCAGCTGATTACTGAGTCACTAAAGCCACAGACCGCGCTTTAGGCCCCAGCTGTCAGTATCGGACACCACTGCCCGAAACGTCAGGAGGATAACCCGCCCACCCATCTCCACTGACGGCCCCAATGCCCCGCCCACCTATCTCCGCTGGGGCCCCAATGCCCCGCCCACCCATCTCCACTGACGGTCCCCAATGCCCCGCCCACCCATCTCCGCTGGGGCCCCAATGCCCCGCCCACCCATCTCCACTGACGGCCCCCAATGCCCCGCCCACCCATCTCCGCCGACGGCCCCCAATGCCCCGCCCACCTATCTCCGCTGACGGCCCCCATTGCCCCGCCCTCCCAACTCCGCCGACGGCCCCCAATGCCCCGCCCACCTATCTCCGCTGACGGCCCCCATTGCCCCGCCCACCCATCTCCGCCGACGGGCACAATGCCCCGCCCACTCCAGGTACTCTTCAGTCATGTCGCCTTTTATATCGTTCGGGCGTGCTGCCAGTAGGCCAATTGGTTCTCGCTTTTTTTAATTACCACCTCCGTGATGTCTGACGAGGGGATGGAAAAGATGCAAACCACGCATTCCGGCAATTAAAAAAAGTTTGAAGAGTGGGGAATTAATCAGATCTTGTAGCGCCATCGCGCCTTTGGTGGATTTTCCAAGATGCAACGTTAGTCCCTTTGAAATAATTCCACAAAGGTGTGGAATTTCTCCTGTCACAAAGTCACCCTTTATTTATATATACGTGAGTAATACATGACACTGACCCAGTTAGGAGAAAGTGAGGGCTGCAGATGCTGGAGATCAGAGTCAAAACGTTTGGCGCTGGAAAAGCACAGCATCCAATGAACAGAAGGGTTGACGTGTCGGCCATAAGCCCTTCATCAGGAATTTGGGGATGGGGGCGTTGGGAGAGTGGGTGGTAATTGTGCCCAAGGGGGCTGAGAGATAAATAGGAGGGCTGTGGAGCTGGGGGAATGGTAGCTTGAAAGGTGATAGGTGGATGAAGTTGGGGGTTGGTGGTGTAGGTCAGAAAGGTGGATGTAGTGGATAGGTGGGAAGGACAATGGACAGGTGGGACATTTCAAGGGGGCAGTGTCAAGTTGGCGGATTGGATCTGGAATAAGTTGGGGGGGATAGAGATGAGGAAACTGATGAATTCAACATTGATCCGGTGTGGTTGGAGGGTCCCAAGGCTGAAGATGAGGCATTCTTTCTCTTGGCACCGGGTGGCTTGGATTGGCGGTGGAGGAGGCACATGACGTGCATGTCCCTAGCGGAGTGGCAGGGGTGTTGAAGTGGTTGGCCACAGGTCGATGGGTTTGTTTGGTGCATGTGTCCCAGAGATGTTCTCAGAAACATGCGAGTTGGCATCCTGTCTCCCCAATGTAGAGGAGACCACATCGAGAGCAACAGACGCAGTAGACGAGATCCTTGGATATGCAGGAAAATCTCTGCTGGATGTGAAAGGATCCTTTGGGGCCTTGGATGGAGGTGAGGGGGGAGGTGTGGGCGCAGATTCTACACCTCTTGCAATGGCAAGGGAAGGTGTCAGGAATGGAGGGTGGGTTGGTGGGGGGGGCGGCGTGGATCTAACAATGAGTCATGGAGGGAGTGGTCTCTGTGGAATGCTGATGGGGTGGCAAGGGAAACATGTCTCTGGTGGTGGGGTCTGACTGTAGGTGGCGGAAATGATGGAGAATGATGCGTTATATCTGGAGATTGGTGGGAAGGAAGTTGGGTTTTATCCTTGTTGCAGTTGAAGGGGTGGGGTTCAAGGGCGGAGGTGCAGGAAGTGGAGGAGAAGCGCTGGAGGGCATTGTAGACCATGTGGAAGGGTACATTGTGGTCCTTGGAGGCCATCTGGGATGTTCTGGAGTGGAATTGGTCCTCCTGGGAGCAGATGCGGCGGAGACAGAGGAATTGGGAGTAAGGGATAGCATTTTCACAGGATGGGGAGTGGGATGAGGTGTAGTTCAGGTAGCTGTGAGAGTTGGTGGGTTTGGAGTAGATGTCTGTGGTGAGTTGATCGCCGGAAATGGAGATGGAGAGGTTCCAAGAAGGGGAGGAAGGTGTCTGAGATGGTGCAGGTGAACTTGAGATCAGGGTGGAAGGTGTTCGTGAAGTTGATGAACTGTTCAACCTCCTCGTGGGAGCACGAGGTGGCACTGATACAGTCATAGAGTCATACAGATGTACAGCACGGTATTAGACCCTTTGGTCCAACTCGTCCATGCTGACCAGATATCCCAACCCAGTCCAGTCCCACCTTCTAAACCCTTCCTGTTCATATACCCATCCAGATGCCTTTTAAATGTTGCAGTTATACTAGCCTCCACCACTTCCTCCGGCAGTTCATTCCATACACGTACCACTCTCTGTGTGAGAACGTAGCCCCTCAAGTCCCTTTTATATCTTTTCCCTCTCACCCTAAACCTATTCCCTCTAGTTCTGAACTCCCCACCCCAGAGAAAAGACTTTGTCTATTTACCCTATCCATGTCCCCTATGATTTTATAAACCCCTATAAGGTCACCCCTCAGCCTCTGATGCTCCACGGAAAACAGCCGCAGCCTATTCAACCTCTCCCTATAGCTCAAATCCTCCAACCCTGGCAACATCCTTGTAAATCTTTTCTGAACTCTTTCAAGTTTCACAACATCTTTTCGATAGGAAGGAGACCAGAATTGCATGCAATATTCCAAAAGTAGCCTAACCAATGCCATGCAATCGTTTCAATTGAGAATGACATCTCTTATCCATTAGATACTTGATATCAGAGGTAGGGTCTCTACATTAAAGGTAGGGTCCCTACATTAGAGGAAGGGTCTCTACAATAGAGGTAGGAACTGGGTTCAGTTCTGAGCTCCATGACCAGGGAGGGAGATACAAGTCTTGGATGGGGAAGCACAGCAGATACATCAACATGAGCCCTGGTCTGAAAGAGTTAACTTACAGACTACCAAGAACTGCACCATGAGAACCCCTGAGATGTAACCTCTTATCGACCTGTGAAGGTTCACCATATTAAACAAAGTTATGGAAGAGGTAGTAGAGGCTGGTATACACGCTTACAACAGAAAGGGGGAATCATAACAATCAGGTGATGTTATTTCTATAGTTGAAAAGGGAGATAGAAGAAGTTAATGAAATTAAAGACCAATTTATTTAACCTTTACTGTAGGAAAGAGAATGGAATCAGGACCTACAAATGTCAGAAAGGGAAGTCAGCATAAACTCCAAAAGGAGATATCACACTTGACCAATCCTACTGAAATTTTTGAAGAATAATAGAAAGGGCAGATAAGAGTCATATACAGAAAAACTGCAATTATTTGGCATTTGATTATCTGAACATCGGATTATCTGGCAAGATTGCAAGGTCACAGTGCTCAGTAACCTATGTTATCTGGAATTCGATTACCTTGCATTCGATTATCTGAACAAAATACTCCCCACTCATGTCCTTTGGATAATCAAAGTTCCTCTGTAGTAGGTGGAATATGTTTAGATCTTCAAAAGGACATGACACTGTTGGTTAGAACACGTGGGTCAGGAGATAAGTAGCAGAACACAAAATGGGGATGTTATCAAAAGACAATTGGAAAACAGCAGAGCCATCAATGTAGCGATGGAAAAGGTGGGGAATGGTGCTGGTGTAACTACGGAAGATGAACTGTTCCACATACCCAATGAAGTGACAGGCATAGCGGGGGCCCATGGGGGTGTCCATGGACACCCCTTTGGTCTGAAGTAAGTGGGAGGATTTGAAGGAGAAGTTATTGAGGGTGAGGACTAGTTCAGCCAATTGAATGAATGTGTTGGTGGAGGGGTACTGGTTGGATTGGTGGGAAAAGAAGAAATGGAGAGCTTGGATGCCTTCATCATGGCAGGTGGACATGTACAGGGGATTGGATGTCCATGGTGAAGATGGGGCATTGGAGGCCGGGGAACTGAAAGTTGTGGAGGAGGTGGAGGGTATGCATGGTGTTCGGAATGTATTTGGGGAGTTCCTGGACCAAGGGGGATAGGATGGTGTCAAGGTATGCGGAGAGAAGTTCAGTGGGGCAGGAGCAGGCAGAGACGATGGGTCGACCAGGGCAATCAGGTTTGTGAATTTTGACTAAGAGGTAGAACCAGGCAGTGCAAGGTTCCATGACTATGAGGTTGGACATTGTGGATAGGAGATCCCCTGAGGTGATGAGGTTGTGCGTGGTCTGGGAGATGATAGTTTCGTGATGGGAGGTGAGGTCATGGTCGAGGAGGCAGTAGGAGGAGGTGTCTATGAGTTGGCACCTGGTTTCAGTGGTGTACAAGTTGCTGCACCAAAGTACCATTGCGCCACCCCCACCCTTGTCTGCTTGTATCTTTAAGTTTGCAGATGACACAAAGCTGGATGAGAGGAGACACTGAGAGGAAGCTGCAGAGAAGCTTCAGTGTGATTCTGACAAGTTATGTGGGCAAAGCCTTATGGGGAGAAATCAGATACAGAGTACTGAGTTAATCGTAATCAGCCTTAATTATGGAATCTCTGCAGTGGGTAAGTGGCCATTCAACTCATCGAGTCTACACTGACCCTCCAAAGAGCATCACATCCAAACCCAATCTCTTACCCTATCACCGCAAACCTACTTGTATAATGGTTAGTGCACATAGTCTGGACACCATGGACAATTTAGCATGGCCAATTCATCTAACCTGCACATCTTATGAGCTTGAGAGGAAACTGCAGCACTCGACAGAAACCCACGCTGACATGGGGAGAACATATAAACTCCACATACAGTCACCCAATTCTGGAATCAAACCCAAGTCCCTGCCGCTATGAGGCAGCAGTGTTAACCACTGAGGCACATGTTGCCCTATTGTCAATAATCATACTGTGTTGAATGGCTGAGCAGGCTCAAAGAGTCAAATGGCCTATTCCTGCTCTAAATTATAAGTTTCTATATAAATATAATGGTTTCAAGATCAGGCCACAGGCCAGGAATTCTGCAAGTAATTTACCTCCTGACTCCCAAAGCCCATCAACCATCAAGAAGACACAAATTAGGAGTGTGCTTGAATACTCCCATTGTCCAAATGAGTGCTTCAGTAACAATCAAGAAACATGACAGGGTTGAGGATAAAACAGCCCACTTGACTGTCATTACGTGCATAAACATTTCATCCAACCACGATGTACAGTGGCAGCAGTGTGTATCAGTGAGAAGATGCACTATAGAAAGTCACAAACTCCCAACCATTACCATAGAGAAGGACAAGGGCAACAGATACATGGGAACACCACTACCTGCAAGTTTCCCTCTAAGCCACTCGCCAATATATCAAAGTATATTGCTGTTTCTTCAGTGTCACTGAGTCAAAGTCCTGGAATGCCTACAGCATTGCTGGTGTACCTACACCAAATGGACTTCCATAATTCAAGAAGGCAGTTCACCACCAACTTCTCAAGGGTAACAAAGGCTGTGCAATAATACTGGCCCAGCCAAAAAAGCCTGCATTAATAAAACCATAAAGCGCAGTAAAACTCATACAATGGCTGCAATGGTTCACCAATACCTTCTTGAGAGCAATTAGGAATGAGCAACAAATGCTGGTCTTCTAAGGGAATACAGGTGGCATGGTGGCTTAGTGGTTAACACCGTGGGACCTGGGTTTGATTTAAGCCTTGAGTGACTGTCTGTGTGGAGTTTACACGTTGTCCCCGTGTCTGTTTGAGTTTCTGCCTAGTGCCCTGGTTTCCAAAGATGTGCAGGTTAGGTGGAATGGCCGTGCTAAATTGTTCGTGGTGTCTAAGGATGTGCAGCAAGGTGGATTAGCAATGGTAAATGCAGGCTTACAGGGGATGGGTTTGGATGGGATGCTCTTTGGAGGGTCAGTGCAGAGTTGTTGGGCTGAATGACCTTTTTCCACATAATAAGGATTCTGTTCTATTTTATACTTTAGGTACTATTAATTGACAAAGACTGAATTAAAGATTGACGAAATGAAATAGACACGAAGTAATAACATGCCACATTATCCATCTTCCAATTTTTGCAGTTGACTAAGCCATCCACTTTGTCATTTTTTTTCTTTTGTCAGCTTGTAGAGATAATCCTTACTTGATTCCACTTTTAATGATACAACAGATATGGAGCATGTTGATGATGTTAAACTTCTTTGGTTTTATTGGAGCTGCACTCACCTAGGTAAATGAGAAATATTCCATTGTTCTCCTGACTTATACCTGTAGATAATGGAGTCTTTGAGAATTCAGAAGATCTGCTCTTGTAGCCACAGCATCTATATTACTGAACCTATTAGGCCTCTTGTCAATGGTAATGAGGGATTTGATTATTTCATTTTTGTTTCTTATTCCTAAGATGTGAATGTTACTGGTAAAGCCAGCATTTGCTCCTGATCATTAATTGCCCTTCAGAAGATGGCAGTTCATGGCCTATAGTGCATGTGATTTAACACCTACAGTGTTGTTAAGGAGGTAGGTTCCAGGATTTCGATTCACTTACAATGAAGCAAAAGTGATGTCAAGACTGCAATACCATTAAAAGTCAAAGGGATGATATTGTTTTAATCATATAGTCATATGTGACCATTAAAGTAGAAAACCTGTGTTTGCTCACACGATATAGGTACATGTGCTCCATTCAGTTATGAACAATCATATACGACCATTTAGTCATTGATGAATGAATTATTCACAGCAAACAAATAATATTGATATGCTAATTTTTTAAAATGTGTGTTGGAGGTGGTTCAAAGGAAGTTTACTTGATTGACACCTGGAATAGGTGGGTTGTTTTATGAGGAAAGGTTAGAAAATGGTTTGTTTTCAAAATAATTTCAGAAGAATGAGAGGTGATTTGCTTGAAGTTTCTAAGATGCTGAATGGTCTTGACAAGGTGGACGTGGGTATTTTCTCTTCTGGGTGAGTTCAGAACTAGGGAACACTGTTGTAAGATTAGGGTTACCCTTTCCTAAAATTGTCACAAGTTAGAGGCCATTTGGCTCATTATTCCCACTAGCTCTTCAAACAATCTTCATTACACTCTCCTTTCTTTCTCCCATACTGTTGAAAACTATTTATAAACAAATCATCATCCAATGCCCTCTTGAATGCCTTCATTGAACCTGCCTTCAACCCATTTTCAGGCAGTGCATTCCATATCCCAACTACTCACTGTATGCAAATATTTCTTTCTCATATAAATCTTTTGCACATCACTTTTAATCTCTGGCCTCTCATCCTTGTTTTTTGTTTTAAAAGTGGGAACAGCTTCTCCATAACCAGGCCACAAGATGTTTTGAAAACCTCCAGCTAACCTCCTCTCGGCCTACTTTCGAAGGAGAACAGTCCCAACTTCTTCAATCTATTCTCATAACTGAAATTTCTCATTCTTGCCAAGTGCTTCTGCACTCTCTTCAGTCATTCTTATGGTGCGGCACTCACAACAGTGCAAAATACACTTAGCTGAGTATCTTGTTCAAGTTCAGGATCATCTCCTTGTTCTTGTACTATTCATAAAACTGTATGATTTATTACACCACTAGTCAGAAAACAGTATGATTTATTAACCGTTTTCTCCTTGTTTCTTGCCACCTAAAATGATCTGTGCTCACACCCCCAGGTTCCTCTGCTCCTGCACTCCCTTTGGTAACACAGCAATAATAATAATTAACTTATTACTTCAAATACTTTTAACATTTTAAAATTTCTAATCATAGATTAATAGAACCATACAATATATACAACACTAAAGGAAGCCACTTGGCCTATTAAACCTATGCTGGCTTGCTGCAAGAAATCCAATGCGTCCCAGTTGCACGTCTTGCCGATAACCCTGGTCATTTTTTTTAACGTTCAGGCACTTAACCAAGTTCGTATTGAAAATTACAATTGAATCTGTACAACCCTCTCAGGTAGTGTAGTCCGGATTTTGACTACTCACTGCATAAAGCAAAACCGTTTTCTTATGCTATCATTAGTTATTTTGCCAATGACGTTAGATATGTGCCCCCTGGTTCTGGATTCCTCCTGGAGAGGGTTTTCGTTTCTTTCCTTACACAGCAGGATCCCAAACTCGCCACTCTCGTAGCTTTGCGATCAGCAATGCATGCGCGTAGGCGCTCAACAAATGAAAATAGATGTGGAAAAGAAAATGTAACCACAGTTACCAAAGTTACATAATTGTTAAATATAGTTTCTGTGGGTGACGAGTAAAAGGAGGGTTACTGTAATGTTGGAATTGTCGTTCAAGTCGAATGTTTTATCTTTACGAAATGGTTAAGGAAACATTGCCTTACACATGTTTCATCCGAGAACTTGTTTCACTGTACACTTTGATTTTTTTTAACAGGAAAGATTAGGGAGGAGGAGTCGTAAAGATAGCAGACGCTTCACGCCAGAATGAACAAGCAGTTCCGGGTAGGGACCCTTGAAATGTGGCCTTCCAGTAAACTGAGTCATCATCAGATGGTTCATGGGTTGGCGTGTGAATTACAGAAAAGTTATTGATTTTGCTAAACATTTTTAACTGTAGGCTTCGTAGCAGGGGAGGAAGAGTTAAGACTCGAAAAACAGGTTGTTGTTTGAAGTTGAATCAAACCTCGCTTTATTTTACAGGTTATTCGATACACTTTTTGTCTAAACCCTAGCTTTGGCATTCAAACCTGATACGGAAAATTCTGCGATTACCGGAAAACCAATTAAATCATTCATTAAAAAAAAGTGACTGTGATAAATTTCCCTCGTTTACATACTAATATGCAAGCTTTGTTTTTTAAAAAAACCAGGGGGTTTAAGATTTTCACACGGAATAGTTTAATTATACAACTGATGAGAGATTCTGTAGTAAATTTAGGGAATAAGATAACGTAATGAAAAATTTCGCTTGTAGTCCATGTGGATATTTACATTTTTAAAAAGCGAATACATCACCACCTGATGATCAGAAAAGAATTTGTCCTACCAATAGATTATTAAACTGTTTATTTGCCCATAAATGCGAAGTGCTGCATTTTGGGAAAGCAAATCTTAGCAGGACCGAAGGGTCTGTTTCCATGCTGTACATCTCTATGACTCTATGAATTATACACTTAATGGTAAGGTCCTAGTGAGTGTTGCTGAACAAAGAGACCTTGGAGTGCAGGTTCTTAGCTCCTTGAAAGTGGAGTCGCAGGTAGATAGAATAGTGAGGAAGGCTTTTGGTATGCTTTCCTTTATTGGTCAGAGTATCAAGTACAGGAGTTGGGAGGTCATGTTGCGGCTGTACAGGACATTGGTTAGACCACTGTTGGAATATTGCGTGCAATTCTGGTCTCCTTCCTATCGGAAAGATGTTGTGAAACTTGAAAGGGTCCGGAAAAGATTTACAAGGATGTTGCCAGGGTTGGAGGATTTGAGCTATAGGGAGAGGTTGAACAGGCTGGGGCTGTTTTCCCTGGAGCGTTGGAGGCTGAGGGGTGACCTTATAGAGGTTTACAAAATTATGAGGGGCATGGATAGGATAAATAGACAAAGTCTTTTCCCTGGGGTTGGGGAGTCCAGAACTAGAGGGCATAGGTTTAGGGTGAGAGGGGAAAGATATAAGGGCAACTTTTTCACGCAGAGGGTGGTACGTGTATGGAATGAGCTGCCAGAGGATGTGGTGGAGGCTGGTACAATTGCAACATTTAAGCGATATTTGGATGCGAATATGAATAGGAAGGGTTTAGAGGGATATGGACCGGGTGCTGGCAGATGGGACTAGATTGGGTTGGGATATCTGGTTGGCGTGGACAAGTTGGACCAAAGGGTCTGTTTCCATGCTGTACATCTCTATGACTCTGTGTGATTATACTCAAAATAGCCCATACAGACACGGTGGACCACACTTCAACAATTCTGTGAATGTCCGACCTGTCAGTTGTGAGAAATATTTGTGAAATGGCAATGACTAGTTTCAATGCCTTCTTCGAAGGAACCTGTCCAAGCAACAAAGATTGTATTATTTCTCCTTTACCGTGTTTGAAGGGCGTTATTGGAGGAATGCTGAGTAACTAATTTCTTCTAACGAATTTCTGTTGGTAGTGTAGTTTGAGTTTTAACAAATACAAATTCTGAGATGCATTTCACAAGTTCTAATCCCACCGTGTGTTTTTGGTGAGAATTGAGGTGAAAAGAGAAACCATCCAAAATAGAGTGGGCGTCCAGGACATTCGTGGCACTGTGGTAGTGTTCCTTTCTCTGAGGCAGAAGGCTGGGATTCAAGTCCCTCCCGCTCCAGAGGTGTGTCATGCATGCCTGGACAGATTGGTTAAAACAAAATGTAGAGCAGACATCCAGCCCAACACTGTCCCATGCAAACCCCATCTCACCCCCATAATATGGAAAGTGGATGGGTGCTGAAATTGACAGCCCACCCACAATACGTAATCGCATATTTAAATGTCAATTGAGCTTGTTAAAAGTTTAACTGGTCCCAGTGATTTGCTGCCATTGCCATTATATGGTTAGCACGGACCACTGTGGTGGGAGTAGACAGCTCAATTAAAAAAATTCTCAATTTCATCAGTCCTGAAGAATAGTTAGTACAGAAAACACAATCATCTCCACTTCCTGATGCTGCCTGGCATGCCTTCTTCCAGCCACCTCTTTGTTTACTAATTTAACAAAAAGTTTTAAAGGGGTGGGAAGGAAGGAGGAGGTGCTATTTTCCAGGATTGCTTTTAGGTCATTAGAGACACACCCCTTCCTACTCCCCTGCTTTCCAAAACTTACTCCCCATCTTATGCCCCCCCCCCCCACCAAGCTGATCATGTATTATACCCCACATGAATGTCTCTGCTTCCTACTTTTTTATTCTATTGTCAAACATTTATATTCCATTTGTTTTCATGACCTTGACCCTCCCTATCTCTTTCACCTTCTCCAGCCGTATAACCATCCAAAAATATTTCACTCCTCCAATTCTGTTATTTTGCACAGCTTTAATATTAAATTTCTGCTATTGGTAGTCATATAGTTGTTTTGGCCCCAAACCCTGGAATTTTGACCCTGAGTTTCCCTATGTCTCCTTCAGCTTTAGAAACACCTCTTAAAATCTACGTCTTTGACTGGATTTTTGATCACCTGGCATAATGTTTCCTCATGTAACAATGTGTCAAAGTTTGTTTGATACTAGTTCTGTGAGGCAATTTGAATAATTTTTAAAAAGTATTGCATTTCTATAGCACTTTTCACAATCATAGAACATAGAACAATACAGCGCAGTACAGGCCCTTTGGCCCTTGATGTTGCGCCGATCCAAGCCCACCTAACCTATACTAGCCCACTATCCTCCATATGCCTATCCAATGCCCGGTTAAATGCCCATAAAGAGGGAGAGTCCTCCACTGCTACTGGCAGGGCATTCCATGAACTCATGACTCGCTGAGTAAAGAATCTACCCCTAACATCTGTCCTATACCTACCACCCCTTAATTTAAAACTATGCCCCCTCGTAATAGCTGACTCCATATGTGGAAAAAGGTTCTCATGGTCAACCCTATCAAAACCCCTAATCATCTTGTACACCTCTATCAAATCACCCCAAACCTTCTTTTCTCCAATGAAAACAGCCCCAAGTGCCTCAGCCTTTCCTCATACAATCTTCCTACCATACCAGGCAACATCCTGGTAAACCTCTTCTGCACCCGTTCCAATACCTCCACATTCTTCCTATAGTATGGCGACCAAAACTGCACATAATACTCCGGATGCGGCCGCACCAGAGTCTTATACAACTGCAACATGACCTCAGGACTCCGGAACTCAATTCCTCTACCAATAAAAGCCAGTACACCATATGCCTTTTTCACCGCACTATTTACCTGGGTGGCAACTTTCAGGGATCTGTGTACATGGACACCAAGATCCCTCTGCTCATCCACACTACCAAGTATCCGACCAGTAGCCCTATACACCATCTTTTTGTTACTCATACCAAAGTGAATCACCTCACACTTACCCACATTGAACTCCATTTGCCACCTTTCTGCCCAGCTCTGCAGCTTAGCTATATCCCGCTGTAACCTGCTACATCCTTCCTCACTGTCAACAACTCCACCGACTTTCGTATCATCTGCAAACTTGCTCACCCAACCTTCTAGCCCCTCCTCCAGGTCATTTATAAAAATGACAAACAGCAATGGTCCCAAAACAGATCCTTGTGGAACACCGCTAGTAACTGCACTCCAAGATGAACCTTTACCATCAACTACTACCTTCTGTCTTCTTCCAGCCAGCCAATTCCTAATACAAACCTCCAACTCACCCTCAATGCCATACCTCTGTATTTTTTGCAGTAGCCTACCATGGGGAACCTTATCAAACGTCTTACTAAAATCCATATACACCACATCTACTGCTTTACCCTCGTCCACCTCCTTAGTCACCTTCTCAAAGAATTCAATAAGGTTTGTGAGGCATGACCTGCCCTTCACAAAACCATGCTGACTATCCTTGATCACATTATTCCTATCCAGATGTTCATAAATCCTATCCCTTACAATTCTCTCTAAGACTTTGCCCACAACAGAAGTGAGACTCATCGGCCTATAGTTACTAGGGTTATCCCTACTCCCCTTCTTGAACAAGGGAACCACATTTGCTATCCTCCAGTCTTCTGGCACTATTCCTGTAGACAACGAGGACATAAAAATCAAGGCCAATGGCTCTGCATTCTCCTCCCTTGCTTCCCAGAGAATCCTAGGATAAATGCCATCAGGCCCAGGGGACTTCTCTATTTTCACCCTTTCCAGAATTTCCAACACCTCTTCCCTACATACCTCAAAGCCGTCCATTCTAATTAATTGTGACTCAGTATTCACATCGGCAACAATGTCCTGTTCCTGAGTGAATACTGACGAAAAGTATTCGTCTCCCCAATCTCTTCAGCCTCCACACGCAACTTCCCACTACAATCCTTGACTGGACCTATTCCTACCCTCGTCATTCTTTTATTCCTGACATACCTATAGAAAGCCTTTGGGTTTTCCCTAATCCTACCAACTAAGGACTTTTCATGTCCCTTCCTTGCTGCTCTTAGCTCTCTCTTCAGATCCTTCCTGTCTACTTTATAACTCTCAGTCGCCCCAATTGAACCTTCACGCCTCATCTTTACATAGGCCACCCTCTTAACAAGGGATTCCAATTCCTTATTAAACCATGGCTCCCTCACACGACCCTTTCCTCCCTGCCTGACAGGTACATATTTATCAAGGACACTCAATAGTTGCTCCTTGAACAAGCTCCACATATCAATTGCGCCCTTGCCTTGAAGCCTACTTTTCCAAGCCACGCATCCTAAGTCGTGCCTCACCGCATCATAATTTCCCTGCCCCCAGCTATAACTCTTGCCATGCAGTGCACACTTATCCCTCTCCATCACTAGAGTAAAAGTCACCGAATTGTGGTCACTGTCCCCAATGTGCTCACCTACCTCCAATTCTAACACCTGGCCTGGTTCGTTACCCAGAACTAAATCCAGTATGGCCTCACCTCTTGTTGGCCTGTCTACATATTGTGTCAGGAAACCCTCCTGCACACATTGGACAAACACCGACTCATCTAATGAACTCGAGCTATAGCTTTCCCAGTCAATATCAGGAAAGTTAAAGTCCCCCATAACAACCACCCTATTACTTTCGCTCTTCTCCTGAATCATCCTCGCAATCCTTTCTTCTATGTCTCTAGGACTATTAGGAGGCCTGTAGAAAACTCCTAACAGGGTGACCTCACCTTTCCTATTCCTAACCTCAGCCCAAACTACCTCAGATGGCGAGTCTTCATCCATCGTCCTTTCCACTGCTGTAATACTATCTTTGACAAGCAATGCCACACCTCTCCCTCTTTTACCCCCACCTCTGACCCTACTAAAACATTTAAACCCTGGAACCTGCAACAGCCAATCCTGTCCCTGTTCTACCCATGTCTCCGTAATAGCCACAACATCGAAATCCCAGGTACCAACCCACGCTGCAAGTTCACCTACCTTATTTCGTATACTTCTTGCATTGAAATATACACACTTCAAGCCACTTTCCTGTTTACAGGCAGCCTCCTTTGAGATTGATGCCATGTTCCTAACCTCCCTACACTCCAGGTCCTGCACCCTAAAGTTACAGTCTAGGTTCCCATGCCCCTGCAGAGTTAGTTTAAACCCTCCCCAAGAACACTAGCAAACCTCCCCCCAAGGATACTGGTGCCCCTCAGGTTCGGGTGTAGACCATCCTGTTTATAGAGGTCCCACCTTCCCCAGAAAGAACCCCAGTTATCCAGAAACCGGAATCCCTCCCTCCTGCACCATCCCTGTAGCCACGTATTTAACTGTTCTCTCTCCCTATTCCTCAACTCTCTATCACGTGGCACGGGTAACAAACCAGAGACAACAACTCTGCTCGTTCTAGCTCTGAGCTTCCAACCTAGCTCCCTGAAAGCCTGCCTAACATCCTCAGCCCTCCTCTTACCCATGTAGTTGGTGCCAATGTGGACCACGACTTCGGGCTGCTCCCCCTCCCCCTTAAGGACCCGGAAAACACGATCAGAGACGTCACATACCCATGCATCTGGGAGGCAACATACCAAACGTGAGTCTCTCTCGCCCCCACAAAACCGCCTATCTGTGCCCCGAACTATCGAGTCCCCAATAACTATTGCTCTGTTCTTCTCCACCCTTCCCTTCTGAGTAGCGGGGACAGGCTCCGTGTCAGAGGCCTGAATCCCATTGCTTACCCCTGGTAAGTCATCCCCCCACAAGTATCCAAAACGGTATATTTGTTCTTGAGGGGAATGGCCGCGGGGGGTCCCTGCACTGGCTGCTTCCTCCCAGTCCCCCTCACTGTCACCCATCTGTCTGCAATCTTTGGAGTTACTACTTCCCTAAAGCTCCGACCTATGACCCCCCTCTGCCTCCCGAATGATCCTAAGTTCATCCAACTCCAGCTCCATTTCCCTAACACGGTCTTGGAGGAGCTGGAGATGGGTGCACTTCCTGCAAGTGTAATCAGCAGGGACGTCCATGGCATCCCTCACCTCAAACATGTTGCAAGAGGAACATTGCACTGCCTTCACTGCCATCCCTCTAAAAGTAACCTTTTAAAAAAAACAAACTAGGTCTAAAGAACAGAACAAACATAATGCAGCACTTACCTACTTACCACAACGGGTCTTATTATTAGGTTAGAGGAGGAGGGCGGGTGGGAGGTACTACCTCTGTAGTGCCTCGGGTTCCTCTCCTGCGCGCTTTTATAGGGAAAAAAACCTACCCAGGTAAGCTTGTGCTACACCAGCTTTCGGGTCCCGGCTGCCCCTCTGGTCGTCGTCACTTCCCCCTGCTGCTCCCGCTCTTTCTCGCATGATGATCAGCGGGTGTTAATTTGTAACCAGTGAAGTACTTTTGACGTGCAGTCACTCTTGAGATATAGGAAACAGGATGCCAATATATGCACAGCCAGCTCCCACAAACAGCAAGTGATTATGATCAGATAATCTGTTTTTGTAATATTGATTTGGCAGGACACTGGGTATAAGTCATCTGTGTTTTATTAGAAGTATTGTTACTGGATTTTTATAAATAGATGGGGCCTCAGTTTAATATCTCATCTGAGAGATGCCAGTTTCAATAGTGCAACACTCCCAAATGCTTGCTTTTTTATCCAAGCTCTGGAGTATAAACCTGGAATCTTAAGGCATTAAAAAAACATGCCACCAACTCATCCACAGCTGACACAGTTGTTTGTCATGTTAAATGATCTATATAAATTCATTTCATAGCTTACCTCTTCTTTGAGACGAGGCTCCCAAGATAAAGAAATTAGTCCTCGTTTTCCAGGATCTCACCATCAATGTTAATAGATGAGGGAGATAGTTTACTGTGGGAGTGGTTGGAAGAGGATCTGTGTTTTCCTATGATAGCAAAAAAGAGATGCTAAAAAGGCTGGCAGCACTCCAGGTAGAAAAGTCGCCAGGCTTGAGTGTGATGCGTCCTAAATTGCTGAGGGAGCAAATTGCAGAACCGTTGAAATAAATCTTTCAGGTGTCTCTGAACATTGGATTAGTTCCAGCAGACTGGAGGATTGCAAAAGTGGTGCTGTTGTTCAAAAAAGGGACAAAGGATAACATATGAAATTATAGATCTCCCATCTTGACATCAATAGTGGGAAATCTGATGGAGGCCATGCATGAGATAATATAAGTATACACCTAGAGAAAAATAACTAACTACCAGACAGTCAGCATGGTTTTGTCAAGGGCAGGTCATGTCTGACAAATTTAATTGAGTTCTTTGACAAAGGTAACACAGACAGTAGATTACGGTAGTGCTGTGGATGTTATATATCTAAATTTTCAGAAAGCTTTTGATAAGGTGCCTAATGGCAGGTTGATAAGAAAATTAGAAATGTTTGGGATTGATGAATCCTTGGCAGCATGGGTTAGAAGTTGGCTAAAAAAACAGGGAACAGAGGATAAGAATAGATCAGCATTTCTCACACTGCAGACAACTTGAAAGTGGTGTTGTTCTGCAGGGATTGGTGTTGGGATCCTTTCTTTTTCAGATTTATATAAACAATTTGGGGATGGGTGTTGAGGGCAAAATCTCTAAATTTACAGATGATACTAAGCTAGGGAGAACACTGAATTATGAGGATAACGCCAAACAACTTCAAAGTGACAATTTTGAGGTGGTACAGAAGCAGTGGGACCTGAAAGTTCAAGTGCATGATTCTCTGAAGGTGGCCAGATAAGTTGAAGCAGTTGTTAACAAGACTTATAAAATCCCTGGATTTATAAATAGAGCCATACAGTATAAAAGCAAGGAAATGTTGCTGCACTTGCTCAAATTATTGGTCAAATCATATTTGGAGTCTTGTGTTCTGTTCTGGGCACCTTATTTAAGGAAGGATATTTAAGCCCCAGAGAGAGTGCAAAGGAAGTTTCCTAGAATGGTACCAGGTATGAGGAATTTTGGACCCAAGGAAAGTTTAGAAAAGTTGGGCATATTTACCTTGGAGCAGAGAAGATTAAAAGGTGACCTTATTGAACTGTTCAAAATTATGATCAATTTTGACAGGGTAAAGAAGGATATTCTGTTTCTACTAGTTGGTATGTCTGTAACTCAGGGTCATTTCAAGATTGTCAGCAAGAATGCTAGGAGTGAGATGAGGAGAAACCTCTTTACTTGGAGAGCTGTTGGGATTTGGAATGCGCTGCCTAGGAGAGTGGTGGAGGTGGATTGTATAAGAGGTTTCAAAAGAGAACTGGATATATATTTGAAAGTGATGGATTTAGAGTACTACGGAGATAGGGCTAGAGAATAGGACTAAATAGGCAGTTTTATGCAGACATGATGGGCTAAATGGCCTCCTTCAGGCCTGTAAAACTCTATGAGAAAATGAATTTTCTCATATGCTATGCCCCAGGACATCTCTACAGCTATCCCTTGGAATGATGTCCTATACAACATAGAACAATACAGCACAGGAACAGACACTTTGGCCCATGATGTTGTGCTTAACATCATGCCAAATTTAAATAATCCCTTCTCCATGCCCTTGGTCCATATCCCTCCATTCCTTGCATATTCATGTGCTTATCTAAAAGTCTCATAAATGCCCCTATCGTATCTGCCTCCAACATCCCTGGCAGCACGTTACAGACGACTACCACTGTCTGTGTTAAAGTCATGTCCTTCACATCTTCTTTGACCTTTCCCCCTTTCACCTATGATGCTGCCTAGTTTTAGACATTTCAACTCTGGGAAAAAGATGCTGACTATCAACCCTAACTATACATCTCATAATTTTATAGACCTCTATCAAGTCTTCCCTCAACCTCCACCACTACAGAGAAAACAACCTGAGTTTTTCTAGCCTCCTTATAGCTCAAACTCTCTAATCCAGGCAGCATCCTGATAAACGTCTTTTGCACCCTCTCCAAAGCCTGTAAGTGGTAACCAGAATTGAATGCAAGTGTGATCTAACTAAAGTCTTATAAAGCTGCAACATGACATCCTGACTTCTGTACTCAATTTCAGGGAGCTTTGGACTTGAACCCCAAGATCTCTCTGAACATCAGCCCTGTTCTGGTCCTGCCATGAACTGTATACTTTTCCTTAACGTTTGATCTCAGCAACTCACACTTAACTGGATTAAACTCCATCTGCCATTTCTCCACCCATATCTGCGACTGATCTATATCTGGCTCTATTCTTTGAAATCTTCTACACTATTCACAATTCCACCAATCTTTGTAACATTTGCAAAATTACTAACCCCCATCTACATTTTCATCCAAGTCATTTATATATATCACAAACAGCAGAGGTCCCAGTATGGATCCCTATGAGCACCACCATTCACGGATCTCCAGCCTGAAAAACACTGTTCCACCACTACCCTCTGCCTTATATGGGAAAGCCAGTTCTGAATCTTTGTGGCCAAGTCACCATGGATTCCATGTATCTTAATCTTCTGGGTGAGCCTACCATGAGGGAACTTGTCGAAAGCCTTATTAAAATCCACGTGAACAACATCCAATGATCTACCGTCATCGATCACCTTTGTCAATTCCTTGAAAAATTCAATCAAGTTACTAAGACATGACTTGCCCTGCACAACCCTGACAAAACCATGCTGACTGTCCCTAATTAGGCCATTCTTTTCAAAATATGTGTAAATCCTATCCCTAAGAATTTTCTCCAATAGCTACCTTACCATGTGCGACTGGTCAATAGTTTCCTGGACCATCATCAACTGCATGAATATGCACACAAATACTGTCTGCATACTGAAGCTGAGGTTGGAGTGGTTTAGTTTTTGGGTGTGTATGTTAAACAGTTTCCTGTCTGTTGCATGTCACTTTGTGAGTAGTGGCAATTGTTGGAGCTCGGCCAAATTTGAGGAGAATCCCTGGTATGCTTTCATAGTGACAGAGTAAAAGGCTTTTGTGAATTTGACAAGTAATGTTTTCTGCTACCTCTTGACTTTTTGTTGAATGTTTCATGAATGAAGCTCATATCTTTAGTGCTTCTCAATGGGTAAATTTGAAAGTGCAATCTGGGAAGGGATTTCTCAGCCGTTTCAGAAGTGGGCAATTGAAAAGGACCCAAGCAAAGAAATGACAAAATACATAATGCCCTCCAAAGAACCAACTCAACCTGTGAACACCAGGGTCTCAAACCCAAGAGTAAGATCATAGTTTACCAGACAGCGTTGGTCCTTATGCTCCGGCATATTTTGAAGACTTGGATGATCCAAAACAGATGTCTCACTGGATATTGCACAAGGGAAATACCACCAGCTGTTCCTTTTTACAAGATCCTAAAGGAAACTGGCCAAACAGCAACATCCTCTTCTCAATCAACCTATCCATTATCAAGACATTGATCATTTAAAACCAGCTGTGATGGGCAAATTATGTTATTCATAGGGAGACGCCAGAGTCCTTAAGTGACTGTTCAACTTGGAGCTTGATGGTTGCAGCAAATAATGAGGAACACAGCATACTGTATGAGCAAGTATGCAGGAGAGCTTTGCGGGTAGGGCTTTTGAAGGGTCATAGGTAAACTCTATTTAAACTTAACTGTGATAAGCTCTGATGTTCAAACTATTGTTCACAAGTCTTATGAAAGAAATTATGAACAACATACACTTGACAGATTCACTGACACAAAATGTGGGGGTGAGGTTGGGTGGATTACTGGTAAGATTGGGAGTGCTGTTTGTGGGAGGACAGCCTTATTCTGCAATGGCAAGAACACCCAAACTGGGAACGGAAATTCTGCCCACCATTTTTAAAGTGCTTCCAATTTGGCCTAACTCACCAAAAATCTGGATAAAAAATGTCAGACATTCTGAATAAATTTTTCTTGAAAAATAAATCATGGGCCTATTCTCAGCTCTCAACCCAAGCAAGGCAGACTCCAAGACCCCTGGGTCTGGGTTATTGGATCCTGATGTGTTCCCATGTCCACAGCCCTGGTTATGGCCAGGTGAGGAAGGGTGAATTGATTCACTTAAAACCCTTTGGTTAGTCACAACAAATAAGTTGAATTCTTCACATCACAAATATATCATTTTTCAATTATAATGTAAATCACTAGATTAAATTAACAAGCCAGTACATGGGTTTTTTGAATGAAGAGGACATTTATTACTTACTAACAAGAAAAGTAATAAAATACAATATCAAACACGCACACAAACAGCAGAGAAAACTTTAAAAAGGGATGGCTGTCTAGTACAAAGGAAAAATAAAACAAATGCTGCTCCTTGCTTTTCTTACTTGCACCCAATAGATTCCACACATTGTTCTTTTGATCTGAGTTCCGACATTCTTAATATACTGATCCCATTCCTTATTATCACTGCAGCTCCATTTCCGTTTCCTTCTTGTCTGTCCTTCCTAACCATCAAATATCTTCAAATATTAAGGGCCCATTCCTGGTCAAACAATGGCAGTTAGATCATATCCATTTACCTCTATTATGTCCTTCGATCATCCACTTTATTGCAAATTTCATTTTTTAATTATTTCATGGAATTTGTCCATTGCTAGCTGGATTAGCACTTATTGCCCATTTCTAGATTTTTTTAAGGTAATGGTGAGATGCATTTTTGAAATGCAGCTATCCATTTGGAATAGGCAGACACACAATCGTGTCAGAGAATTAATTTTCGGATTTTGACCCAGTGACAATGAAGGGCCACGGATATATTTCCAAGTCGGTATGGTGAGTAACTTAGAAGGGAACTTGTAGGTTGTGCTTTTCCCATGAATCTGGTAGCTTTCTCTTTCTAGTGGGCAATATTTTTGGGTTTGGAAAGTGCTGTGTAAGGAACCCTAGTACATTTCTACTGAGCATATTGTAGCTGGAACACATTAGAGCTGTTGCCTCAGGAACCTGAGTGACTTTCTATCGAACATCTTGTAGCTGATAGACACTACAGCTGCTGACTGAGAGTGAGAGAGGGAGTGAATATTTGTAGATGTAGTGTCATTCAAATATGCTCCTTTCTCCTTGATGGTGTCAAGTTTCTTGAGTGTTGTTCGAACTGCATTGGCAAGCATAGTTAATTCCATCACACTCTTGTATGCTGGACAGGTATTAGAAGTCAGGAGGTGAGTTACCTGCTGCAGGATTCCTATATTCTGACCTTCTCTTGTAGCCATAGCAGTTAGATGGCTAGTCCAGTTCAGTTTCTGCCCAATGGTAATCTTGAATATGTTGATCATGGGGGATTCAGTGATAGTAATGCCATTGAATATCTTGGGGTAATGGTTAGATTGTCTCTTATTAGAGGGTGTCATTGCCTGGAACTTGTGTGGTATAAATGTTACATGCTACTTGTCAATTCAAACCTGGATATTGGGGTCGAGAGTGTGGTACTGAAAATGCACTGCCAGTCAGGCAGCATCCAAGGAGCAGGAGAATCGATGTTTCAGGCATAAGCCTTTTACCAGGAATCTGGATATGGTCCAGGCCTTGCTGCATTTTGTCATGAACTGCTTCAATATCTGAGGAGTTGCAAATGGTGCTGAACATTCTGCAATCATCAGTGAACATTCCCACTTCTGACCTTATGAAGGAGGAAAATTGATTGTTGGAGCAGCTGAAGATGGTTGGTCCAAGGACACTACATGAGAAACTCGTCCAGAGATGTCCTGAAGCTGAAATGACTAATTTCCAACAACCACAACCATCTTGCCAGATATGATTTCAACCAGCAGGATATTTTTCCCTTGATTTCATTGACTCAATTTTTGCTAGAAGGCCGTCATTTCCACATCATCTCAGGTCAGGAACGGTGGCCCTGAAGAAGCACAAACTAGTGTCATTGAGCAGGTTACAAATGCTGCTTGGTAGAACTTTTGGCGACAGCTTCTATTTATTGATGATCGAGGCTAGACTGATACGGTGGTAACTGGCTGGGTTGGATTTGTCCTGTTCTTTGAGTACAGGATATACCTGGGCAATTTCCCACATTGTCAGGTAGATGCCAGTGTTGTATTAGAATACAGGATTGGCTAGGGAAACTGAAAGTTCTGGACCACGCATCTTCAATATCTAGTGCCTCTATCCACTTCTTGACAGCACAATCAAATTGGCTAAATACTGTGATGCTGAGGACCTTTGGAGGAATTTGAGATGGACCATCCATTTGACTCTTTTGGCTGAAGATTTTTGCAAATGCTTGAGCCTTATGTTTTGCAGTGATGTGCAGGATTCCTGATTACTCAGGATAGGGATGTTTGTGAAGCCCCTTGCTCCTCCAGTTTTCCACCACCAATGTGGCAGTACTGCAGAGCTTATATGAAATCTGTTGCTTATATCTGAAATGCTTAGTTCTGTCAATCATTGACTGTGCTATCTGGAATGAAAATACACCTGTTTTGTACCTTCTTTGGACTGGCAGCTTATTTTCTATTAAACCTGGTGTTGCTTCTGACATGCACCCTTGCATTCGTCACTGAACAAGGGTTGATTCCCTGTCTTGATGGTAACGACACAGTGGAAATATGCTGGACAATAAGATTGCAGGCTGTGTTGGAGTTCAATTTGGCTGCAGCTCATGGACTCAGAGTGCCTCATGGATGCCAGTCTGGAGTTGCTAGATCTGATTGAAGTCACCATACTCCCGTGCCTATATTAATGGCAGAAATAATTAAGAAAAAGTCCTTCTATGTTTGGTTCATGGCTCATGGGTTCACAAAAACAAGGAAAATGATGTGTGTTAGCTTTTATTGGTAGAGGGATTGAGTTTCGGAGGACATGCTGCAGCTGTACAAAACTCTGGTGCGGCTGCACTTGGAATATTGCATTCAGTTCCGATCACCGCATTATAGGAAGGAGGGTTCAGAGGAGATTTACTCGGCTGTTGCCTAGTATGGAGGGAAGGTCTTACGATGAAAGGCTGAGGGACTTGAAGCTGTTTTTGTGAGAGAGAAGAAGGTTGAGAGGTGACTTAATAGAGGCATAGAGAATGATTAGAGGATTAGATAGGGTGGACAGTGAAAGCTCTTTTCCTTGGATGGTGATGGCTAGCACGAGGGGACATAGCTTTAAATTGAGGGGTGATAGATATAGGACAGATGGCAGAGGTAGTTTCTTTACTCAGAGAGTAGTAGGGGGTGGAATGGCCTGCCTGAAACAGTAGTAGACTCACCAACGTTAATGGCATTTAAATGGTCATTGAATAGACATATGGATGAAAATGGAATAGTGTAGGTTAGATGGGCTTCAGATTGGTTTCGCAGGTTAGCGCAACATTGAATGCTGAAGGGCCTGTATTGTGCTGTAATGTTCCATGTTCTATGAAAAGACAGGAACTGCATTCTCCACCATTGCAGAAAGCTGACGTCAAAGCCACTGAATCTTGGACTATTGGAATTCCAGGCTGGACCACTGTACAGCCAAAGATGCTGCAGAAGCCGCCTCAAGGACCCACGTTGTTGCCGAAGTTGCTGCTGAAGCAGACTACCGTTGGACTCCTGAGCTGGAAAATGCTACAGAAGCCACAAGGATTGGACTGCACAACCTTCATTGCTGCAACAGTCTCCCGAACCATTCTTCCTCCACCAAAGCCATTAAATGGAGGCAAAATGAATTCTGTTGTATAACATAAATAAATGAAAAAATAAAAAAAAGGTTTCGCCAGGCCTGGTGAGCAGAAGAAAATGGGGTTAGGAGCTCAAACACTTTCTACCTAGCCTGCTGCTGCCATCACACACAACACTATGGAAGGTATTCTCAATGTGAAGACAAGACTTAGTCTCCACAAGAATTGTGCGAGTGTCATTCTTCCCAACTCTTTCATGGACCAGTAGATTTGCAGCAGATAAATTGTTGAGGATTGGTTAAGATTTTGTTACTGATAAGTGAAAATATCCAGCTGTGCTGAGGGAGGACAGCTTGAAGATCTCATCCAAGTGAGGCCACATGAGTAGAGTTCAGGGATAGGAAGGGTGCAGTCACTTTGATGGATTGGTACTACAGGTCTTCCAATATCCAATGGAACAGATGTAAAGTCATAGAGTTATACAGCATGGAAATAGACTCTTCAGTCCAATTTGTCCATGCCGACCAGATATCCTAAACTGACATAGTCCCATTTACCAGCATTTGGACCATGTCTCTCTAGATCCTTCCTTTTCAGTTACCTATTCTTTTACATTATAATTGTAAGAGCCTTCACCATTTCCTCTGTCAGCTTATTCCAGACACCCACCACCTTCCATGTGAAACAGTTACCCCTGTGGTCCCATTTGAAATCTTTCCCCTCTCACATAAAACGTATGGCCTCTGAGAGAAAAATATAAAAACATAAGGGTTGTTGTGATGGGTAATTTTAACTTCTGCTATATTGACTGGGACTTGGATGGGGGGAATTTGTTGTGTGTCCAGGATGGTTTTTTGAAAGAATATGTGAACAGTCCGACTAGGAAATGTGCCATGACCTGGTATTGGGGAATGAGCCAGGCCAGCTCATAGAGTCATAGTCATAGCCATAGAGTCATAAACACGGATATTGACCCTTTGGTCCAGCAAGTCCATGCGAAACATAATCCCAAACTAAATGAAACTGCCTGTTCCTAGCTCATATCCTTCCAAATCTCTTCTATTCATGTCTCTATCCAAATGTCTTTTAAACGTTGTAATTAGACCTGCACCCATCACTTCCTCAGGAAGTTCATTCCACAAGCAAATCACCCTCTGTGTAAAAAAATTGCCTCATGTCTTTTTTTAAAACCTCTCTCTCCTTTACCTTAAAAATGTGCCCCCTTGTCTTGAAACTCCTCATCTTAGGGAAAAGACAACTACCATCAACTCTATCTATATCTCTCATTATTTTATAAACTTCTATCAGGTGATCTCTCAGGCTCAAAAGTCCTAACCTACCCAACCTTTCTTTATAATTCAAACATTCCCTACCTGGCAACATCCTTGTAAATCTCTTCTGAACCCCCTCCAGCTTGATAATACCCTTCCTATAACTAAGCACAGTATTCCAGAAAAGGCCTCACCAGTGCCCTGGACAACCTCAACATAATGTCCCAACTCTTATACCCAAAGGACTGAGTAATGAAGGCAAGCGTACCAAATGCCTTTTTAACTGTCCTGCCTATATGTAATGCAAACTTCAAAGAATTATGTACCTGAACCTCTAGGTCCCTATGTTGTACAATACCATTCAAGGCCTTACGATTAATTCTGTAAACCCTACCTTTGTTTGTTGTACCAAAATACATTTCTTGCATTTATCCAGATTGAACTCCATCTGCCATTTTTCAGTCCATTGACTGATCGATTAAGATCCTTTTGTAATCTTATAAAGCCTTCTTCACTGTCTACTATGCCACCAATTTTGGTGTCATCTGCAAACTTACTAACCATGCCTTCCATATTGTCATCTAAATCATTCATACAAACGACAAACAAAAGAAGACCGAGAACCAATACCTATGGAACACTGCTTGTCACAGGCCTCCAGTTTAAAAAGCAGCCCTCCACCATTACTCTCTGTCTCCTGCCATTAAACCAATTATGTATCCAACTGGCAAGCTCCCCCTGAATCTTATGTGACCCAACTTTACTAAGATTGAAGTTTCAGTGGGGAAGCATTTCAGGAACAATGACCATAATTCTGTAAGTTTTAAGTTGCTTATAGATAAAGAGAAGGGTAATCTTTGGGAAGGCTTACCACTACAATATTAGGAGAAAATGAGGACTGCAGATGCTGGAGATCAGAGTCAAAACGTGTGGTGCTGGAAAAGCACAGCAAGTCAAGCAGCATCTTGAGGAGAATCGATGATTTTGGCATAAGTCCTTCATCAGGAATGTGGTGGGGGGAAAGGGGCTGAGAGATAGATAGGAGCGGGTGTGGGGCTGGGGGGAAAGTAGCTTGGAAGGTGATAAATAGATGCAGGTGGGGGGTGATGGTGATAGGTAGAATGGAAGGTGGACTGGATAGGTGGGAAGGAAGAGGGACAGGTGGGACAGTTCAAGAGGGTGGTGCTGAGTTGGAGGCTTGTCTCTGGAATGACGTGGAGGTGGGAGACAAGGAAACTGGTGAAATTGACGTTGATGCCATATGATTGAAGGATCCTAAGGTGAAGATGAGGCATTCTTACTCCAGGCATTGGGTGGCTAGGATTTCACAGTGGAGGAGGCCCAGGACTTGCATGTCCTTGGCAGGGTGGGAGGGGGAGTTGAAGTGGTCGGCCACAGGGCAGTGGGGTTGTTTGGTGCATGTGTCCCAGGGATGTTCTCTGAAATGTTCCATGAGTTAACATCCTGTCTCCCAAATGTAGAGGAGACCTCATCAAGAGCAAAGTACACAGTAGATGAAGTGTTTGGATATGCAGGAAAATCTCTGCCAGATGTGGAAGGATTTTTGTGCCCTTGGAGGCAGGTTTTACACCTCTTGTGGTGGCAAGGGAAGGTGCTGGGAGTGGAGGGTGGGTTTTTAGGGGTCATGGATCTAATGAGGGAGTTGCCGAGGGAGTGGTCTCTGTGGAATGCTGATTGAGTAGGGAGGGAAATATGTCTTTGATGCTGGGATCTGACTGTAGATGGTAGAAATGGTGGAAGATGATGCATTGTATCTAGAGATTGGTTGGGTGGAAGGTGAGGACCGGGGCGGGGGGTTCTGTCCTTGTTGTGGTTGGAGGGGTAGGGTTCAAGGGTGCCATATGATGCCATATGCCATGTGCCGGAAGTGGAGGAGATGTGCTGGAGGGCATTGTTGACCACATGGGAGGGGAAATTGCAGTCCTAAAGTAGGACGCTTTTTGGGATGTTCTAGAGTGGAATTGCTCCTCCTGGGAACAGATACAGTGGAGGTGGAGGAATTGGGAGTACAGGTGGTGGAGTGGGAGGAGGAGTAGTCTAGCTAGCTGTGGGAGTCAGTGGTTTTGAAGTAGATGTTGAGTTGGTTGCTGGAAATGGAGAGGGAGCAACTGGGATGGTAAATCCAGCTGGCATTTGGGAATCTTTTAAAGGTCAGTTGATCAGAATTCAGGACTGGCATATTCCTGTGAAAGTGAAGGATAGGATAGGAAAATTCAGAAACTTTGGATAACAAGAAAAATTGAGAACTTAGTTAAAAAGAAAAAGGAAGCATGCATAAGATTTAGGGAACTGAGGATAGACAGAGCTCTTGTAGAATATAAAGATAGCAGGAAAGTATTCAAACAATGAATTAAAAGGGCTAAAAGGGACCATGAAATGTCTTTGGCAAACAGGATTAAGGAAAATCCCAAGGCATTTTATGCACATTTAAGAATCAAAAGAGTAGCTAGGGAAAAGGATAGGTTTAATGAAGGACAAATGAGGGAATTGGCGTGAAGCCCGAGGAAGCTGCTGAGGTCCTAAAGTGAATGCTGTGTCTCAGGAGGGGGATGTTGATATTCTAAGGCATTTCAATGTAAAAATAGAGGAGGTGTTATGTATTTTGAAAAGCATTGAGGTAGACAAGTCCCCAGAACTTGATGGGATCTATTCCAGAAAGATGAAGGTGAGGAAATTGCTGGGGTTTTGTATGAAAGCTTTATATCCTCTTTAGTCTCAGGAGAGGTCCCAGAGACTGAAGAATAGCTAAAGGTGTTTCTTTGCTTAAGAAGTGGAACAGGGACAACCTGGGAAACTACAGGCCAGTGAGTCTTATGTCAGTAGTAGGGAAATTATTGGAGAAGATGTTTAGGGATAGGATTTACTCACATTTGGAATACTATGGACTTATTAGCAATAGGCAGTGTGGCTTCATGTGGGGGAGGTCATGTCTTACAAACTTGATTAAGTTATTTGAGGAAGTGACAAAGATGATTGGTGAGGGCAGTAAGGTAGATATCTGTATGGACTTTAACAAGACCTTTTACAAGATTCCTCATGGCAGGCTGATACAAAAGGTGAAGTCACATGGTGTTCTGAGGAAGGGTCACTGGACCCGAAACACTAACTCTGGTTTCTCTTCACTGATGCTGCCAGACCTGCTGAGTTTTTCCAGCAATTTCTGCTTTTGTTTCTGAAGTCACATGGGATCCACAGTGAGCTGGAAAGATGGATACAGCACTGACTTCGTCAGAGAAGAAAGAAAGTATTGGTTTTTAGGGAGTTTTTCAGACAGGAGATTTGTGACCAGTAGTATTCTGCAGGGATCTCTGTTGGTTGTAATATGTAGAAATTGTTTGGAAGAGAATGTAGTTGGCTTGATTAGTAAGCTTGTGGATAACACAATGATTTGGGGAGCTGTGGATAGTGAGAACGATTGCCAAAGAATACAACAGGATTTAGATTAGCTGGAGACTTGGGTGGAGAAATGACAGATGGAATTTAATCTGACAAATGCGTGGTGGCGCATTTTAGAAGGTCTTATGCAAAAGGGAAATGTACAAAACCCTTAGAAGCATTGGCATAAAGAGGTTTTAGGCATACAGGTCCACTGTTCCCTGAAAGTGGCAACGCAAATGGATAAGGTGGTCTTGAAGGCATATGGCATGCCTGCCTTAATTGATTGGGGCATAGAAAATGGAAAATGGCAAGTCATATTACAACTGTATAGAACTTTAGTTAGACTACAATTGAACAATTGTGTTCAGTTCTGGTCGCCACAATACCACAAGGATATGGAGGTTATGGAGAAAGCACAGAAATGGTTTATCAGGATGTTGCTTCGTTTAGAGGGTATTAGCTATGAGGAGAGATTAGACAACTTGGTTTGTTTACATTTGAAGATTGAAGGATGAGAGGCAACCTGATAGAAGTTTACAGAATTATGACAGGCATAGATAGAATGGATAGTCAGAGTCTTTTTCCCAGGGTAGAAAATGTCAATTACTAGGGGACTAGGTTTAAGGTAAAAACAAGTAAGTTTAAGAGGCAGGTGTTTTACACCAATTGTGGTAAGTGCCTGTAATGGCCCACTGAGGAGTTGTTTAACAGATATGTGAATAAGCAGGGAATAGAGGGATGCATACAGTGTAGAGAGTGTCAGCCCGGTTCTTGTGCTATACAGTTCTTTATTCTTTGATGAGGTCAAGTATATTTTTCCATCTCTTTAGTTCCCTTGCAACCTGCTGCAGAACCAGTCCAAAGCTTTGTTTTTTAAGGACTCAGCCAGCTTAGTCAGTAGTGGTGCTGTTGAACCACTTGGTGATGGATATTGAAGTCACTAATCTAGATTACATTCTACACCCTTGCCTTGTCACCTTCAGTGCTTCTTCCATTTTCTATTTAACCTGAAAGAGTGTTGATTCATCAGCTGAGGAGGCAAGCAATAGGACCAATTGGGGTGTAGTATGTAGTCATCTGCAAGATGTTTCCTTGCCTACCTGATGCAATGAGACTCCTAGGGCAACTCTCTCCCCCTAAATCACTATGAACCACCTCTACTGGGTCTGTGTTGCCAGTCGTTAAGAATGGAGTTAGTGCTTTCTGGGATATTTTGTGCAAGGTATGATTCTCTGAGTATGACTATGTCAGACGGCTACTTTACTAGTTTGTGAGATAGCCCTCCCAATTTTGGCACTGGCCTCAGATATTAGGAAGGAGAACTTAGAGATTGTGGTTGCTTTCCTTAGAGCAGAGGAGATTGAGAGAGGACATGATTGAGATGTATAAAATTATGAGTGACATAGATGGGTAGACAAGAAGGAACTTTTCTCCTTGATGGAGGGATCAATGACTAGTGGGGCATAGAATTTAAAGTGCAAGGCAGAATGTTCAGAGGAGATGTGAGGAAAAGCTTTTTGACTGAAAGGGTTGTAATCTGGAACTCACTGCCTCTGAGGGTGATAGAGACAGAAACCCTCATAACATTTGAGAATCTGTGATTCTAAGTATTCAGCTAGAATCATAGAGTCATACAGCATGGAAACAGACCCTTCAGACCAACTAGTCCATGCCAACCATGTTCTCAAACTAAACTAGTCCTACCTCCTGCAGTTGACCCATATCCTTCCCAAGCTTTCCTATTCAGGTATTTATCCAAATGTCTTTTAAGTGTTGTAACTGTACCTACATAACACCACATCCTCTGGCAGTTCATTCCACACAGGTTTTAAATTTCCACACATTATAGAAAAAAACGTTTGCTATTCAGTTTATTGATGCTCCTCATGATTTTATAAACCCCTGTAAAGTCATCCCTCAATCTCCTACACGCCAGTGAAAAAAGTCCCAGCCTATCTTTATAGCTCAAACCCTCCATTCCTGGCAATGGCCTGGTAAATCTTCCCTGAAGCATCTCCAATTTAATAATATCCTTCCATAACAAGGTGGCCAATACTCCAGAAGAGGCCTCGCCAACTCCTATACTCAAATATCTAATCAATGAAGGCAAGTGTACTAAATGTTTTTTTAACCACCCTATCTATATGTGATTCAAATTTTAAAGAATAATGTACCTGAACCGTTCAACAATACTACCCAGCCCCTTACCCATTAATTGTATAACTCCTCCCCTCATTGTTTTGCCAAAAGGCAATACCTCACATTTATCCAAATTAAACTCCATCTGCCACTCCTCATCCCATTGACCCAATTAATAAAGATGTGTTTGTAATCTTAGGTAACCTTCTTTACTGTTCACTGTACCACCAATTTCGTGTCATCTGAAAACTTACTAACCATGCCACTTATATTCTCATCTGCATCATTTAAATAAATCATAGAAAAAAGTGGACCCACTACTGATTATTGGTCACAAGCCTTTAGACTGAGAAACAACTTCTACCGCCACCCACTGTCTCCTACCGTAAAGTCTATTTTGTATCCAATTGGCGAGCTCACCCTGAATCCCATATGATCTATATCATGTGGAACTTTATAAAAGACTTACTAAAGTCCAAGAAAACAACATCCACTGTTTTGCCCTCATCATTCTTTTTGGCTCCTTTATCAAAAAAAGCTCAATCAACTTTGTGATGCAAAGGTATGCAAGGCTGTGGACCAAGTGCTGGAAAATGGGATTGGAATAGTTAGGTGGTTGTTTTTGACTGGCCAAATTACTTTTTGTACTGAAGATCTTTATGACTTTTCAGGGTTAACAGGGTTGTGTTTGCTAGTGCCTTATTTTATGTAGGGTGGTCATACATTCATAGAATCCCTGCAATATGGAAGCGGGCCATTTGACGATTGTCTGAAGAGCATCCCACCCAGACCCATCCTCTTACCCTATCCCTGCATTTCCCATGGTTAATCCACCTAGCCTGCTCATCGCTGCACACTATGGACAATATAGTGTGGCCAATCCACCTAAGCTGCACTTAGAGTCATAGAATCATACAGCATGGAAACAGAGCCTTTGGTCCCACCAGTCCACGTGGAGCATAATCCCAAACTAAACTAGTCCCACCTGGCCCATATACCTCCAAGCTTTTCCTATTTATGTACATATCCATATGTCTTTTAAATGTTGAAATTATGCCCACATCCATCACTTCCTCAGGAAGTTCGTTCCACCTGCAAACCACATTCTGTGTAAAACATTTGCCTCTCATTTTATTAAACAATCTTTCCTCTCACCTTAAAACTGTGTTGAAATCCCTTAATCTTGAAATCCCCCAGCCAACACTCCTACTATTAACCCCATCTATACTCATCATGATTTTAAAAATCTTCTATAAGGTCACCTCTAAACCTATATTTATAACTGAGATCTTCCACACCTGGTGAAATCCTGGTCAATCTCTTCTGAACCTTCTCCAGCTTAATAATATCCTTGATATAACTGGGTGACCAGAACTGGACACAGAAGAGACCTCACAAATATCCTGTAAAACCTCATCATGATTTCCCAACTCCTAGACTCAAATCTTTGGACTGTGGGAGGAAACCCATGAAGACACAGGGAGAATGTGCAAACCCCACACAGACAGTTGCCCAAAAGTGGAATTGAACCCAGGTCGAAGGTGCTGTGGGACAGCAGGGGTAACTACTGAGCCATCATGCCACCTACCTGTTTGTCTGGTTTCATTCCTTTTGATACAACCGAATGCCTTGCTAGGGTGTTTCAGTTTGACTTAAGAGTCAGCCAAGTTAATGTGGTTCTGGAATAATCCATAGACCAGACCAGGTAAGGACAACAGTTCTCTTCACTAAAGGACACTTGTGAACCAGATGGGCTTTTATAAAAATTGGTAATGGTTTCATTGTCATGATGAGACATTTAGCTTCTGATTTTTATTGAATCCAACTTCCACCATCAGCTTGTCCCCAGAATATTACCTGGGCTGGATTACTAGAATGTTGATATTATCACAAAGGCAGCACCTGCTTTTGAACCAAGTCATTTTAGCAATGCCAATTTCAGAACCAATTATGTCCAGGCTTGGTGGTTTTAAATAGTGCTTTTACATGAGAGACACAAATGATCACAATCAGTTTAGGGTCCTCATATCCTCAGCTGAATCTTAAGTTTTTTTGGCTAAGTTTAACTTGCAGTGATGGTTTTCGAAGGTTTTCTGCCGTAGGCTAGCAAGTTCTTTCACTGCATCATAACAAACATGCTGCATTAATTATGTACCATGCCCCTATGGCGTCGCTCATGTCTGATTTTGGCGCTATCTTACCACGTGCCATTCCTGTAACAACTCACCAGCCAGCAGATATTTACTGAAAGACTGGCAACCCTTGCTTTAGCACCATCTTTAAAAGGCTGCTTAGCACCATGATGTGGACTGCCATTCAGATGCTGCTTTGCTTGTTCACAGACAGAATCTGAACGTGGTGGCGCAAAGGCATGTGGCATTACGATTCTCTGGCAGGGATCTAGAGCTCCTGGTGACTGGAATGGTGAGAAATTCTGTTCCTGGAGAACTAACCAAGAAGGTCATGCCACAAAACCCTGGCAAGATTAGAATGGTGCGGGAAAAGCACAGCAAGTTAGGCAGCATTCAAGGAGCAGGAAAAGTGACGTTTCGGGCAAAAGCCCTTCATCAGGAATGAGAGAGTCCCTCCCTTTCTCTCATTATGGACAAGACAGCCTATAACATAGAAACATACAATGATGGGAGCAGAAAAGGCCATTTAACACTTCAGTATGATAACTGAGCTCATTATCCTAATCCTGCCCGCCACCATATCTCTTTATCCCTTTGACCACAAGGGCTATATTTACTTCCTACTTGAAAACACACAATGTTTTCGCCTCAACCACTTTCTGTAGTAGTGAATTCCACAGGCTCATCATTCTTTGGGTAAAGATTTTGCTGCTCATTGGATGCTGCCTGAACTGCTATGCTCTTCCAGCACCACTAATCCATTCTTTGGGTAAAGACATTTCTTCTCATCTCAGTCTTAAAAGGTTTATCCCTTTTCCTTAAACTATGACTCTTGCTTTTGAACTCCCTCACCATTGCATATATTCTTCCTGCATCTAACTTCATCCTGCGCAAATTTTATAGGTTTCTATGAGAGCTCCCCTCCTCATTCTTCTAAACTCCAGTGAATGCAATCCTAACTAACTCAGTCTCTTTTCATACATCATCCTGCCATCTCAGGAATCAATTTGGTAAACCTTTGCTACGCTCCATCTATAGTAAGAACATATTTTTTCAGATAAGGTGACCAAAACTGCATACAATATTCCAAATGTGGCCTCACCAATGCCCTGTATAATTGCAGCAGGATATTCTTGTTCCTGTACTCAAATCTCTCACTAAGAAGGCCAGTGTACAGTTTCCCTTCTTTACTGCACACTTCAGCAACTGGTACAAAAGGACACCCAGGTCTCATCGATCATTCCCCTCTCTATGTTTACAGCCATTAAAATAACCTGCCGATCTATTTTTGCTACCAATTTGGATAACTTCACATTTATCCACATTATAATGCATCTGCCATGCATTTGCCCTTTCATTCAGTTTGTCCAAGTCACACTGCAGCATCTTTGCATTCTCCTAACGACTCCTAGCTTTCCTCCTAGCTTTGTCTCATCTGCAGACTTTGAGATATTACAAGTAGATCTAAATCATTAACATACATTTTGAATAGCTGGGGTCCCAGGATTGATCCCTGTGATAATGCACTAATCACTGCCTCACATTCAGAAAATGACCAACGTTTGTTTCCTGCCTGCCACATCCTCTGGTTCCCCCACTCTACTGGTTATTTCTTGGATTCTTGAAGAATTTCAGTAGATTTGTCAAACATGATTTCCCTTTTTGTAAATCTGTGTTGACTCTGTCTGATTCTACAAATGTCTACTAAGTGCTCTGCCATAGAGTTAAAAATCACACAACACCAGGTTATAGTCCAACAGGTTTAATTGGAAGCAGCAGCTTTTGGAGCGCCACTCCTTCATCAGGTGGTTGCCAACCACCTGATGAAGGAGCGGCGCTCTGAAAGCTACTGCTTCCAATTAAACCTGTTGGACTATAACCTGGTGTTGTGTGATTTTTAACTTTGTACCCCAGTCCAAGAACGGCATCTCCAAATCATCTCCCATAGAATCCTTGATAATGGACTCTGGCATTTTCTCCAGTACTGATGTCAGACTCACTGTTGTATAATTTCCTGTTTTCTCTCTACCTCTCTTTTAAAATAGTGAGGTCATATTAGTTACCCTCCAATCTGTAGGGACTGTTCCAGAGTCTGAAAAATATTGTAAAGACAGAGGCAAAGTATGCATTTACTTTGTCAGCCATTTCTTTATAATCATTATGAATTCCCCTGTTTCTGACTGTAAAAGATCTAACGTAACTTTCACCAATCTTTTTCTCTTTACACACCTATAGAAATGTCTACAGTCAGTTCTTATATTCCCCACAAGCTTACTTTCGCTCTATTTTGAACTAATGTAACAAATGAAATAGACCTTGACTTTTAGTCCTGTATATTCCTCTGGGTGCTCCAGTTTCCTCCCACAGTCCAAAGATGTGCAGGTCAGGTGAATTGATCATGCTAAATTGCCCATAGTGTTAGGTAAGGGGTAAATGTAGGGGTATGGGTGGGTTGCGCTTCGGCGTGTCGGTGTGGACTTGTTGGGCCGAAGGGCCTGTTTCCACACTGTAAGTAATCTAATATTAGATGAGACAATACTTTTCTTTACTACCCATCAATCTTGTTCCTACTTCACATTGTCTTATTATTTTTCTTCTCTTCTGTTTCTTTAAATGATCTAACATGGCCTCAGCAATGGCAACTTTTGAATTGGCCTGTGAGTTGTAAATGAAAATTATAGTATTATGGTTTTGTTAGACTAGGTTTCAACAGTTGTGAATTGAAGTGTCACAGTGGCAAATTTCCAAATTCAATGGTTAATGGATCACTGGCACCTTGAAAAATTAACCATAAGTTGCTGAGTTGTGTTTAAAATATTTAGGTCCGCTGACATTCTTTTGAAACAATGACCTATTAGCTTTATCCCATTGAGTTTACATTTGACTTTGACCCATAGTGTGGTTCATCCTAAAATGTCCCAGCAAGTAAGTGTTCACTCAAAGAATTATCTGAAAAGAAAACTTATAACCATCTGGACATACATATATTTTGAACATTTTCAAAAGAGCACTTTTCAAAGGATAAGGCATTGGCTATAGCAGCCACAATGTTATAGAAAGAAGTAAATGGTGGTCCTATTATGGAAGGGGCAAAACTTAACGTTCTCTTGGAAAATAAGGCAGAGCAGAAGTGACTGAGATGTTAGTGAGAGAGCACTTTGGGACTATTAAAATGGTTATGGAAAAGAATTGATCTGATCCACAAATTATAAATTGGGGCAGGGTCAATTTTGATGGTATAAAAAAGGAACTTTCAAAAATTGTTTGGGGGACTCTGTTCACAGGTAAAGAGACACCTGGTAAGTGGGAAGCTTTCAAAAGTGAGATAACTGGAGTTCAGGGACAGCATTTTCCTATTAGAGTGAAGGGCAAGGCTGTCAGAAATGGGAACACTAGAAGACTAGAGATATTGAGGCTCTGGTCTAGAAAAAGGAGGCAAAAGCCAGGTATAAGCAGCTAAATCAAGTCTAGATCCCTTGAGGAGTATAGGGTATGTCAGAATACGGAAATAAGGAGGGTAAAAAGGGGACATAAGATTTGGCAGGTGGGGTAAAGGAGATTTTAAAGATATTCTACAAGTACATTAAGGGCAAAAGAGTAAATAGAGCAAGAATAGAGCCCCTTAAAGGTCAACAAAGTTGTCTACGTGTGGAATCACAAGGGATGGGTAAGATCCTAAATGAATATTTTGAGCCAGTATTTATTTTGGAGAAAAAACATGGAAGCTAGGGAACTCAGGGAAGTAAACAGTGATGTCTTGAAAAGAGTCCACACTACAGAGCTGGAGCTCTTAAAATGCATAAAGGTAGATAAATCCCTGGGACATGATCATGTATCCCAGGACATTGTGGGAAGCTAGGGAACAATTTTGCTGGACCCCTAGCAGAGCTATCAACAGCCATGGGTGAAGTGCTGAAAGACTGGAGGTTGGCTAATGTTGTGCCATTATTTAAGAAAGGCTGCATATAAAGGCCAGAGAACTACAGGCAGGTGAGTGAATGTTGGTAAGTTGTTGGAGGGGATTCTAAGAGACAGGATTTACATGCATTTGGAAAGGCAATGATTGATTAATGATAGTCATCATGTCTTTGTTCGTGGGAAATTGTGTCTCACAAATTTTATTAAGATTTAACAAGAAGATAAATGACTGCAGTGCAGTAGATGTTGCCTACATGGACTTCAGCATGGTCTTTGACAAGGTACTGCATGGTAGACTAGTTGGTAAGCTTAGATCACATGTGATCTGGGGAGATCTAGCAAACTGTGTACAAAATCATGGAAGGGCAGTGTTTTTCAGACTGGAAGCATGTGACCAGCAGTGTGCTATAAGGATCGGTACTGGGTCCGCTGTTGTTTGTCATTTATATAAATGATTAGGGTGAGAATATAGGAGGCATGATAAGTAAGTTTGCGGATGACACCCAAATTGGTGGTATAATAGAAAGTGATGAAGGAGCAGTGCTCTGAAGGCTAGTGCTTCCAACTAAAGCTGTTAGACTATAACCTGGTGTTGTGTGATTTTTAACAGTGAAGAAGGTTAACTAAGAGTACAATATGTTCTTGATCAACTGGACCAGTGGGCCGAGGAATGTTAGATGGAGTTTAATGCAGATAAATGTGAAATGTTGCACTTTGGTAACACAAAGTTGGGCAGGATTAGGGTCCTTGTGAATGTTGTTGAACAGAGAGATCTAGGAGTGCAGGTACATAGTTCCTTAAAAGAGGCGTTACAGGCAGACAGGGTGGTGAAGAAGGCATTTGGCACACTTGCCTTCATTGATCAGGATATTAAGTACAGGAATTGGGACATCATGTTACAGCTGTACAAGACATTGGTAAGGCCACATTTGGAGTACCCTGGTCACCCTGCTACAGGAAGGATGTTATTAAACTGGAAAGGGTGCAAAAAAGATTTACAGGGTTGTTACCAAGACTGGAACTTTTGAGTTTTAAAGAGAAACTGGATAGGTTGGAACATTTTTGTCCTGGAGCGTAGGAGGCTGAGGGGTGATCTTGTAAAGGTGTTATGGACCAGGACAGCCGCCCTCAAAGCCTTTCAAGGCCCTAACTTTGCAGTTGTTTTAAGCAGGTGTAACGTAGATATTCCAGGAGTGATGCAGCTGGTCAAACCACTTAGTTTAAAGAAAACAGCATTTATTTATCAGATTACCGAATGAAACATAATATAGAACAACAACCTATCTGAAAACCCAACAGATCACCCCAACTTAATAATGCTGTTCCACCACTTGCAACAATCCCCATTACCTTTGGCACAAAAGGTAAAATCAAACACAGGGTTTTACAGGAGAGATGTCAGAGAGAGATCACCATGGACCTACTTCTTTGGGTCCAGCAGCTTCAAACCTCCTGACTTCTTTCAGTGAATAGCCAGACTGAAGCAGAGAAAATCCAAGCTGGGAGAACTGGCCACTCCCCTTTCATTACGCAAGTGTTTTTTTTAAACGTAAAAACTGGTTGTCTGATGTAGTATCTGTTAGCTATAATCAAACTGGCCCTAATACCCTTCAAACTTAGACATTTTGGAGTCTGTCTTTTATGACCTATCTGAAAAAAAAAGCCAAAAAAGTATATCTTATTAAATGAGCATCATCATTACAAAGGTTTACAAAATCACAAGGGACACAAATAAGGTGAATAGCCAAGGGCGGGGAATCCAAAGCAAGAGGGCATAGGTTTAAGGCGAGAGGGGAGAGATTTAAAAGGAACCTGAGGGGCATCTTTTTCACACATATATATGTATATGGAATGAGCTGCCAGAGGAAATAGTAGAGGCAAATATAATTAGAACATTTAAAAGACAGTTGGACATGTACATGGATAGGAAAGGTTTAGAAGGATATAGGCTAAATGCAGGCAAATTGGATTTGTTCAGTATAGGAAATCTGGCTGGCATGTACTAGTTGGGCCAAAGGGCCTGTTTCCATTTTGTATATGATTATGTCTCTAAGGTGCCAGCAGATTGGAAAATCATCGATTTAATGTCTTTGTTTAAGACACCAGGGAGATCAAAAGTATGAAGGTATATGTTGCTTGGCTTAATACTTGTCAGTTGGAAGATCATGGAATATATTATGAAAGAGGTAGTGGGAGGAATTTTAGAAAATAATAATGTAATCAGGCACTATCAACACAGTCTTGTGAAAGGTGGTATGATCCCAGCTGATGGTGCTACTGGGAAAGTCAGATTCCAGTATGAAACCTGGCTTGATAGTGTTGATGCCTATTTGAGCAAGTAATCGCCAGCTACAGTGGCTGGCGTGTACAGAGAGGAAAGGAGTCAATTCTTGTAACTTTACAAGTTACTTTATTAATGTATTAAACAATATATGTATTTCTTATATGTTTCATTACAAACTAAAGCTTATATATTCCCCCCAAAACTGAACTAGAACATATTTATATACTCATTAGAGTCTTCTGACACTCCCTGAATAGTCACAGCATGTAAAAGCTAATACCAGATGAGGGCTGACCCTGGCCAGATGCAGCTCTCTGTCTCTCTCTTGATGTCACGACATCCTTGACGTAGAGTCCAACTCTGTGATGGTTAGTCTCTGGAGTTTTCGCTGCCTGTATCCTTTCCCTTATCTCTCTTGAGTCATGGTGTCATTTTTCCATTGTTCAGGCTCATCCGCTTATTGCATGTCTTTACCTTATTGGTTCTGGACTGGAGACCTAGTTAGCATTACTTCATTGCTCCTCGTCCAAACAAGGCTTCTGCATTACCTCATTTTTCTTACTTTTTTTGCAGAAAATAGTTGGTACCAACTGCTCCTGATCAGCTCGGGGCCAGTATCAATGGCCTCAAATCATTCTCAGCTGCTTACCCCTGCATGTCAGCAGTGTTTTTTACACTGAGCATTCCTAGTCCCTGTCAGCAACTGGTACCTCTGGCTCTCTGGCTAACATCTCATTTTCAGGAGTATGTTGCCAACTGGTACCCCTGTCTCTCCCTCTCTGTCTCTGTGTAGCAGCTTGGCTGACATCTCCCCTTAGGATCATTGTCTGTCTGTTTGTGTCAACCACTCCTAGGATTGTTAGTATTCCCCAATGGGTGTATCACATCTACAATGCTATATTGTTATAATAGAACAAGTATAGAAGTGTACATGTATATAAAAAATATACATAATATATAAAAACGTGCATATAGAAAAAAAGTGACTATCAAAACCGTGCACATATTTTAATTCACACAGTGTTTCCATAACGTTACTTCTGTTTCATTATAGACTCTACTTCCAATCTTTGTACAATTTCATTTTTCCACCTTCTAAAATGACATGCATTGAGTATAATTGAGATACAGTGAATCATGACACAGCAACATGCGACAGAATTCTGACCCATGGATGTATTTGAACATTGGTTCCCCAAATCCAAAACCCATTCCACAATGCGGGGTCCTGCAGTAACTCCATTGCTTTATCTGCATGAGTTCCAATGATTCTAATGTGTTTAGTCCATTGATGGATTATCTTTTCTGCCTCTACTTCTATACATGCCTAATCTGCTGTCAGGTGTGGAATGAGTGGTAGCTCAGTGGCAACATACCTTTGTACTTCTCGTTCTGTGTCAATACGTTGGATCATAAGGTTTTCTTTTACCGCCATCCTAGTTATTGGCTGAGGCAGAACTTTCTCACTAATAATCAAGTCAGAGTTACGTTATTAGAACATAGAGAAGTACAGCACAGAACAGTCCCTTTGGTCCACGAAGTTGTGCCGAGGATTAATCCTAATGTAAAATAAAATAAATTCATCTACACACCCCTCAATTCACTGCTATCCATCACATGTCCAGCAGTTGTTTAAATATACCTAATGACCACCACCACCGCTAGCAACGCATTCCATGCATTCACAACTCTCTGCATAAAGAACCTTCCTCTGACATCCCCTCTATACCTTTCTCCTAATATCTTAGGAGATATGACCCATCGTGCCAGTCAATCCTGCCCTGGGGAAAACATCTCTGGCGATTGACTCTATCTATGCCTCTCATAGCCTTATATACCTCGGTCAGGTCATCTTTCTTCCCCCTTCTCTCCAGAGAGAAAAGTCCGAGCTTAGTCAACCTTCTTTCATAAGACAAGCCCTCCAGTCCAGACACCATCCTGGAAGATAAACCTTCTTTGCACCCTCTGCAAAGCCTCTGTATCTTTCCTATATTAGGGCGACCAGAACTGGACACAATATTCCAAGTGTGGTCTCACCAGGGACTTGTAGCGCTGTGGCAAAACCTCGCAGCTCTTAAACTCGATCTCCCTGTTAATGAAAGTCCAAACACCATATGCTTTCTTAACAACCCTATCCACTTGGGTGGCAACTTTGAGGGATCTGTGTACTTGAATACCAAAATTCCCCTGTTCCTCCACACTGCCAAAAATCCTGTCTTTAATCCTATATTCACCTACCAAAATGCATCACTTCGCATTTATCCACGTTGAATTCCAATTGCCCTTTCTCAACCCAGCTCTGCATCCTGTCTAGGTCGTGTTGCAGCCTACAATAGCCCTCGATACTATCAACGGCACCTCCTACCTTTGTGTCATCTGCAAATTTACTAACCCACTCCTCAACCTCCTCATCCAAGTCATTTATAAAAACTACAAAGAGCGGAGGCCCAAGAACTGAGCCCTGTGGGACACCACTGACCTACGGGCAGAATACTTTCCATCTACAGCCACTCTGTACCTTCTGTCAGCCAATCAATTCTGAATCCAGATAGCCAAATCTTCCTGTATCCCATACTTCCTGACTTTATGAATGAGCCTACCATGGGGAACCTTATCAAATGCCTCCATATACACCACATCCATTGCTCGACCTTCATTGACTTGTCTCGTTACCTCCTCAAATACCTCAATAAGATTTGTGAGGCATGACCTGCCCCTCATAAAGCCATACTGCCTGCCTTTAATCAGTCAGTATGCTTTTCCAAATAGTCATAAATCCTATCCCTCACAGTGCCAGGGACCCGGGTCGATTCTGGCCTTGGGTGACTGTCTGTCTGGGGTTTTCACATTCTCCCCGTGTCTGCGTGGTTTCCTCCGGGCGCTCTGGTTTACTTCCACAGTCCAAAAGATGTGCACGTTAGGCAAATTGGCTAAGTTAAATCGCCCATAGTGTGAGGAGCATTAGTCAGGGGTAAATGTAGGGAAATGAGTCTGGGTGGATTTCTCTTTGGAGGGTCGGTGTGGACATGTTGGGCTGAAATGCCTGTTTTCACACTGTAGGGAATCTTATCTAATCTAATCTAAACCTTGCTGACCACAGGTGTAAGACTGGTTTGTAATTGCCAGGGGTTTCCCTATTACCCTTCTTGAAAAGAGGAATAACATTCGCTTCCTTCCAATCCTCCAGTACGACTCCGGTGGAGAGTGAGGAAGCAAAGATCTTCGCCAGCGTTAATGGCTACATTGTGTCCTTCCACAAGGCACTGTCTCCATCCTTTGGTACAATTCTTAGCTGTCATGGCTATCTAATATGTTTGCCCCATAAGAGCATATTGTAGAAAAAGCTGGTTGTTAACAGGCAGAATGGACAATGAACAATCTTCATAAGTACTGAAACTACATTCTGTAAGTTTCTGCCTTATAATCTCTTCAGGACAGGTCCCCCACCTTGGTGGCATTTGGATAAATCTACCCCTTTCTCAGCATTATCCATTGGCAAGAGATGGTGGATTGCTAAAGATATCCAAGTAATCTTATGATACTTGCCCATATTATTGACTCTCTTTAGAGGGTAGCTCAGATTGTTCCCATGGTGGGGAATATGAAACACTGCCCCAACATAGTATTTCCCTTTATCCTTGTCATAGGTACCTAACACCCTATTAGTTAAGGTCAACCTTCTGAAGTGACATAGGGGTTGCTCTTCTCTGACCCATTTGTTAATTGTTCATCTGACACCCAGACTGGAACTTGGTGTGCATGAAGCTGTAACAAATTAATACCAATCCTAGTCAACATATATATATATAGCACACACCTTGGTGTTAGGGCCTCCTCAGAAGTATTGGCCATACAATCAGTATTCTAATTTGTTATATCCTGTAAAGGTTTAGAAATGTTACTGTGTCCAAGGTAACTTGTGGCACATCCTGGCCTATTTGGTCAGTCTGTATCTAGTCTAAGTAACCTTCCCCAGTAATGACCTGCATTTTCTGCTGGAGAGATCATATCTGACTTTCAAACTCTACTATGTCCAAGGTTCTAGATGTAAATTTGCTCGCTGAGCTGGAAGGTTAATTTCCAGATGTTTCATCACCCTACTAGGTAACATCTTCAGTGGGCCTCAGGTGAAGCACTGTACATGATTCCTGCTTTCTATTTATATGTTTGGGTTTCTTTCGGTTTGTATTGTCATTTCCTGTGGTGATGTCATTTCCTTTTCTTTTTCTTAGGGGATGGTAGATGGGGACTAACTTGATGTGTTTGTTGATAGAGTTCCGGTTGGAATGCCATGCTTCTAGGAATTCTCGTACATGTCTCTGTTTGGCTTGTCCTAGAATGGATGTCTTGTCCCAGTCGAAGTGGTGTCCTTCCTCATCTGTATATAAGGATACTAATGAGGGAGGGTCATGTCGTTTTGTGGCTAGTTGATGATCATGTATCCTGGTGGCTAGTAAATACAAACCTTCCCTTTGCACCCCACTAGCCAAAGTGGGGTGCAAACAGCAGAACATTCTGAGAATTCCAAGAAGCATGGCATTCCAACTGGAACTTCATCAACAAACACATCGAGTTAGTCCCCATCTACCACCCCCTGAGAAAAAGGACAGGAAATGACAACACCAACCCAAAGAAGCCCAAACATATAAATAGAAAGCAGGAATCATGTACAGTGTTTCACCTGAGGCCCACTGAAGATGTTACCTAGTAGGGAAAGAAATGTCTAGAAATTAGCCTTCCAGCTCAGTGAGCAAACCTACATCCAGAACCTCAACCTGAGCGACAAATCTTCTCAAAACTCGCTATGCCCAAGGTGTTGACAGTCCTGATGCATATCATGTCCTTGCTAACTTCAATACAAACCTTTTTTCCTACCTAGGTTGGACTTAAACTCATTCCTGCTCAACTCTTCTTTAAGAAGCTGGACAAATAATTGTTTCATTGTGGATTGACACCAATCTGGAGCAGCCGTTTCAGTTAGATTGAAAACTATCTGCACAAGACGATATCCTGGTACCAAAGTGATGGATTCTCCTGTCTCTTCTACCACTAAACCTATACCTTTCATCTTGTATTGAGATTTGCTATATCTAGGTTCTGTTGTGGTTTTAATCACAGGGGGTGGGAGTGGGGTGGAGGTGTGATTTTGGAATGGTAGGCTTCCTATGGGTCCTAAAAATTATGAAGGGCCCTGGCCCCTGACAAAAACCTCTATCTACCACCCCCTGAGAAAAACAGAATGATGTTCCATATCATCCTTTGTACAATTGATGATGATCCAACCAATTTTTCTAAATTACCTGGAAAGGTCACCCCAGTCAATATATCTTTGGTATGTGTTACTATCCCAATCTATGTTCACATAATTGTGGTCCCAGTGAATCATAATTTTACCTCGACCGTCATTTCCCAATAGTTGCTCAATGAATGGACCCATAAATTGTCTAGTGATTTTTCCTTCTGTCATTACTGCCAATGTCACCTCCAGAACTCTATTGCATGAAAATTGTACTCCTGTTCCTTCTGATACATCCAATGTCTTTCCTGTGCCTGCTAACCCACCCAGTCCTGTGTAATACAAATTTAAGTCCTCTTTATGTCCTTTGTTAGTTTGTATTATCTTGCACTGCAGTGCAGAGTTGTTCTTGGTCACAGGATAGTCTTCCAGTGTTGATGCTGTGCAAGGCACATTCACCTGTCTTGGTGGCTCCAAAGCCAGTTCAATCGCAATGCAAAACGTTGTCAATCCAATTGCAACAAAATGCATTACTCCTCTTATTCTAGGATCTGTAGCATGTAAGTATAATTTCTGCTCTTATTTGCAGGCTTATCCTTGCATTATTTTAAGTCTAGGATCTCCATAAACTGAGCCAAATTGTGTATTCCCTGTTCCCAATTTGTTCTGTATTCTAACCATGCATTTTACTTAACCCATTTGCTTCCTCTATGCCTTTTCTTCTTCTTTTGGTGTTTTCCCTGGTTACCCTCTGTATGTAGTTGGCCAATATCAGGTCATCTTTCAGTTATCTCCGTGGATATCTGCAGCTGGTCCTGCTCTTGATTCCCCTGACCATAGGAACTCAGAGCATTGTTAGCATCGAGTATCACATGCCAATGGTAGTTGCTCTGTTTCTCACCTACTAACGTTAACTGAATAATGTGATACCAGCCAGTCTTATCTGGTGCCATCAATACCTTGTTTTCCGATGGGCTAGCTCTATCTACTATCTCATAGGGATCTGCGAACTTTGGACTCAAGATTGAAGTGGACTGGTATATTCTAATCATTATCTTTGTCCAGGATTCAACTCCATCTGGCTGGCTTTTGCATCGAAATAAGTTTTGCTTTGCTGTTTCTTTTTCCCCTGTTGGCGAACAGTGACATAATTTGCCTCCTTTCCTGTTTCCACAAACTGTTGTATCTATTTTTCCAATATAATATTGTCGATCTTGGGCTCAGACAAGTCTAACACTACCAACCCCTCCATTCCTGTCATGTCTGTTCCTATCATGAGCTTATAAGGGGTGAGACCTGTGGATGAAGAAATACTATTCCTAATTATCATCAGCACATCGGGCAGACAACCTGCAGGTTGTCTCGTGCTGTTGCACCATTTTGACTATCATGTTTTTCAGTGTCCGATTCTTCCTTTCCACAATTCCACTCGCCTGTGGTCTATAAGGTATATGGATTCTTTGTCTGATCACAAAAGGGTCATTACATTTTGCATTACTTGGGCAATTAAATGTCTGCTTCCATATCCCAATGAGTGAGTACCTGTTCCAATAAAATTTTTGCAGTATTTCTGGCTGTGATGGATAAGCTTCCACCCATTTAGTGAAGGTATCTACTATTACCAGAATGTACTTGTATACTCCTGGAGTGGGGGGGTTGGCGTCCTACATAGTCTATTTGTAAATTAGTCCAAGGCCCTCTACTGGTGTAGTATGGCAGAGGGTCCATTTCTTAACATGGAAACAGTTTTAAATGAGCTTTTACCTTCGTGACCCCATATTCTTTCCTCTGCGCTTCTTTAATGATGTATCATAACAGTGGAGTTGATGAAAAGGGCTTTCCATCCATTGAGACAAATCCTCTTGCCTTCCATTCGAGCAAATATTCTATTAGGCTATTACAGACATACATGCTATCAGAGCATATAACTGATCAGGGTGGTCAACCACATATATGACAGTGGCTAACTTTGCTGCCTGCATGTTCATTGTTCTGGGTAATTTCAGAGCCATGCTATATCTTTCCTGTCCGTTCTCATCTTCCATGTATATCTTAGATGAGGAAGTGGAAGGATGGGTTAGTAAGTTTGCCGATGACAAGAAGGCTGGTGGAGTTGTAGATAGTGTGGAGGGCTGTTGTAGGTTGCAACGGGACATTGACAAGATGTAGAACTGGGCTGATGAGTGGCAGATGGAGCTTAACCTGGAAAAAAGTGAAGTGATTCATTTTGGAAGGTCGAGTTTGAATGCAGAGGACATGGTAAAGGCAGGATTCTTAGCACTGTGAAGGAACAGAGGGATCTTGGGATCCATGTCCATAAATCCCTCAAAGTTGCCATCCACGTTGATAGGGTTGTTAAGAAGGCATATGGTGTTTTGGCTTTCATTAGCAGGGGTATTGAGTTTAAGAGCTGTGAGGTTATGCTCTATAGAGGTTATGCAGCTCTATAGAGCCCTGGTTAGACCACACTTGGAACATTGTGTTCAGTTCTGGTCGCCTCATTATAGGCAAGATGTGGAAGCTTTAGAGAGAGTACAGAGATTTATCAGGATGCTGCCTGGACTGGAGGGCATGCCTTATGAAGAAAGTTTGAGGGAGCAAGGACTTTTCTCATTGGAACAAAGAAGATTGAGAGGTAACTTGATAGAAGGTGTACAAGATGTTGAGAGCATAAATAGAGTGGATAGTCAGAGACATTTTCCCATGGCAGAAATGCCTGACGAGGAGGCATAATTTTAAGATAATAGGGGGAAGATTTAGGGGAGATGTCAGAGGTAGGTTCTTTATACAGAGAGTGGTGGGTGTGTGGAATGCACTGCCAGCAGTGGTAGTAGAGTCAGATACATTAGGGACATTTAAGAGACTCTTGGATAGGCACATGAATGATAGTACAATGAGGGGTATGTAGGTTAGTCTGATCTTGAGAGTAGGATAAAAGACTGGCACAACAGGGCTGAAGGGCCTGTACTGTGCTGTAATGTTCTATGTTCTATATATATACTACATCCAGTTTTTCTTTCTCCTTCCTGTACTGATAAGGAACCATGCACAAAAATTTTGAATTTTCCTTTGCCTCCCTGCTTCCAGGCTCCATCTAACTTGTCCTTTTTTTTGATACAAATAGACCCTTGGGACCTCTTGCTAACATCAATTGACATTTGTCTTTTCTTCCTTGATATGCTAAGTTGTCTGCTAACATAGTGGTGGCTTTCATAGTGATATCCCTTCCCTGTAGCAACAGTCTCCATCTAGCAATTCTATTTTGACGAACTGAGCCATCTTTAATTCTTCTGTCAAATAATAGCTGTATGGTGGTTTGTTCTGTTAATATTGTGTGGGTTCAACCCCTCTATGTAGGTAAAATACTGGACTTCCCAAAAGACAGCTTGCAGATGCTTTTCACATACTGTGTACCCCTGCTCTGCAGTGAGAACATGTGCCAGGCGTATGCTACTGGTCTTAACTTTCCATGCACCTTCTGTAACAGAACTGTCAGAGGGTTGTGAGTGTGGTGACCACCTCCGATGAAAACGGCTCAGTCAGGTTTGGCATTTTCAGAGCAGGTGTGGCAGCTCGTGCTTGCTTTAGAGTTGCTATGGCCTCCCTGTGTTCCGTTTTCTACTCCATGGCTGCATTCATTTTTAGTAACTCCATCAATGGGGTAGCTTTTGTCACGAATCCATCGATGTAGTATCCCACTGAGCCCAGGAAGAATCTTAACCATTTGACCATCCCACGGAACTGGGAGTCTGCTGACTGCCTCTACTCTCTGTTTGTCAATTTCTCTTTTCCCTGGTGACAGAATCATTCCCAGGTAAGTAACTTCCTGCTTCATCACCTGCACTTTTTTTGGGGGGGTTTACTTGCAGGCCTAACTCATGCAACAGCCGAAGCAACTCACTTTGCAGCTCATAATGCTCCTTTTTAGTTTAGGTTTGTAGAAGCAGGTCATCTACATAATGCACCAGACATTCAGGTTTTCAGAATCCTTTTAACCCTTCTCTTAGACGTTGGTGAAATATGGATGGGGAGTTATGAAATCCCTACAAAAACTGTACAACAAACTTTTATCTACCCACCTCCATAACCAGCGCTCCTCAAACATTCCAGAAGATTCCCCCGGCCTATGGAACTGCTCGGACGCCATTAGCCATGCGGCTGGTGCAGCTGCCACCCCCACGCTGATTGATGATGTCACTTCCGCCCCACATCATGGCCACTCTCATAACCACTTCCGCCTCTCACAATTCCTCATGCATCACATGTGACATCACTTTTGCCCCTCACATCATCGCTGATGTCACACACTCAGTGATGTCCGGCACCCCTACTGCCGTGTCTGCCACCATTTCTGCCCTCACCAACACCACTCACCTGCATTCTGCTGACACGCCCCCCACAGATCCCACTGTCACCTTTCCCGGCCCCCAGAACCCTGAGGGGAACACCACCCCTGCTCATGACTCCACCCCCATTCCCCCCACCTTCACATCCACTCCAGTTACTGGCTCCGCCCCACTCCTAGCTCCACACCCACACCAGATTCCAGCTCCCAGCCCTGCTGAGTTTTCACCATCCCTCCAGACCTTCCCCTCACTGAGGATGAACGATCAGTCCTCAGCAAAGGACTCACCTTCATCCCCCTCCGTCCACCCATCAATGAATTTAATACACGCCGTGACATCGAACAATTCTTCCGCCGCCTCCGCCTCCGAGCTTACTTTTACAATCAGGACTCCCGCCCACCTTCCGAGGACCCCTTCGCCCACCTCCAACACACTGCATCCACCTGGACACCCCGCACTGGCCTATTACCTGCCCTCGACCTCTTCATTTCCAACTGCTGCTGGGACATTAACCGCCTCAACCTGTCTACCTCCCTCCCCCACTCCAACCTCTCACCCTCACAACGCGCAGCCCTCCAATCCCTCTGCTCCAATCTCAACGTCACCATCAAGCCAGCAGATAAAGGGGGCGCAGTGGTAGTCTGGCACACTGACCTCTACACCGCTGAAGCCAAACGCCAACTCGAGGACACCTCTTCCTACCGCCCCCTTGACCATGACCCCACCCCCCATCACCAAACCATAATCTCCCAGACCATACAGAACCTCATCACCTCAGGAGATCTCCTACACACAGCTTCCAACCTCATAGTCTGGGAACCCCGCACTGCCCGGTTCTACCTCCTTCCCAAGATCCACAAGCCTTACCACCCTGGTGGACCCATTGTCTCAGCATGCTCCTGCCCCAGTGAACTCACCTCTACCTACCTCGACACTGTCCTATCCCCCCTAGTCTAGGAACTCCCCACATACGTTCGAGACACCACCCACGCCCTCCATCTCCTCCAAGACTTCCGTTTCCCTGGCCCCCAACGCTTCATCTTCACCATGGATATCCAATCCCTCTACACCTCCATCTGCCATGACCAGGGCCTCTAAGCCCTCCATTTTTTTCCTCGCCCGACGTCCCCAACAGTACCCTTCCACCAACACTCTCATTCGTTTGGCTGAACTGGTCCTCACCCTTAACAATTTCTCCTTCAAATCCTCCCACTTCCTCCAGACCAAAGGGGTAGCCATGAGCACATGTATGGACCCCAGCTATGCCTGTCTCTTTGTTGGCTACGTAGAACAGTTGATCTTCCGTAATTACACCGGCACCACTCCCCACCTCTTCCTCTGCTACATTGATGACTGCATTGGCGCCACCTCGTGCTCCCGCGAGGAGGTTGAGCAATTCATCAACTTCACCAACACATTCCACCCTGACCTTAAATTTACCTGGACCATCTCTGACACCTCCCTCCCCTTCCTGGATCTCTCCATTTCCATTAATGATGACCGACTTGACACTGACATTTTTTACAAACTTACTGACTCCCACAGCTAACTGGATTAGATATGTTCCCACCCTACCTCCTACAAAAATGCCATCTCGTATTCCCAATTCCTCCGCCTCCGCCGTATCTGCTCCCAGGAGGACCAATTCCACCACAGAACACACCAGATGGCCTCCTTCTTTAGAGACCGCAATTTCCCTTTCCACATGGTTAAAGATGCCCTTCAACGCATCTCGTCCACATTCCGCACCTCCACCCTCAGACCCTCCTCCTCCAACCGTATCAAGGACAGAACACCCCTGATGCTCACCTTCCACCCTACCAACCTTTGCAAAAACCAAATCATCCGCCAACATTTCCGTCATCTCCAAACGGACCCCACTACCAGGGATATGTTTCCCTCCCCACCCCTTTCTGCCTTCTCAAAGACCGTTCCCTCCGTGACTACCTGGTCAGGCCCACGCCCCCCTACAACCCACCCTCCCGTCCTGGCACCTTCCACTGCCACCGCAGGAACTGCAAAACCTGTGGCCAGACCTCCTCCCTCACCTCCATCCAAGGCCCTAAAGGAGCCTTCCACATCCATCAAAGTTTTACCTGCACATCCACTAATATCCTTTATTGTATCCGTTGCTCCCGATGCGGTCTCCTCTACATTGGGGAGACTGGACGCCTCCTAGCAGAGCACTTTAGGGAACATCTCTGGGACACCTGCACCAATCAACCACACCGTCCTGTGGCCCAACATTTCAACTCCCCCTCCCACTCAGCCGAGGACATGGAGGTCCTGGGCCTCCTTCACCACCGCTCCCTCACCACCGGATGCCTGGAGAAAGAACACCTCATCTTCCGCCTTGGAACACTTCAACTCTAGGGCATCAATGTGGACTTCAACAGTTTCCTCATTTCCCCTTCCCCCACCTCACCCTAGTTCCAAACTTCCAGCTCAGCACTGTCCCCATGACTTGTACTACCTGCCTATCTCCTTTTCCACCTATCCACTCCACTCTCCCCCTGCTCCCGACCTATCACCTTCATCCCCTCCCCTACTCACCTATTATACTCTATGCTACTTGCTCCCCATGCCCACCCTCCTCTAGCTTATCTCTCTACGCTTCAGGCTCTCTGCATTTATTCCAGATGAAAGGCTTTTGCCCAAAACCTCGATTTTACTGTTCCTCGGATGCTGCCTGAACTGCTGTGCTCTTCCAGCACCACTAATCCAGAAGTAGGGCGGTCCATGTATATTGCTGGCCTTAGAAAGTAAATGCAAAATTATACTGGTATCCTCACTCCAGTGGGATTGAACAAAACCTGTTACTTATGTCCAAAATCGTGAACCACTGTGCATTCTCATTTTGCTCAAGTCTTGTCTCTGGGCTAGTTGCTACAATGAGGGCTGTTATCAGGAAAGCCTTGTTCAATGATCTGTAATCTATTGTTAGTGACATTTTGGAGAAAAATTGTAGCTCAGGTTGTGGATCAGGTTGCAGGTTTGTTTGCTGAGCCAGTGGGTTTGTTCTCAGATGTATTGTCACCATGCTAGGTAACATCATCAGTGAGCCTCTGGTGAAGCATTCGTGTTCTGTCCAATTTGCTACTTATTTGTCTTGGTTTGTTGTGGTAGATGATATCATGTTCAGTTCTCTTCCTGAGAGGTTGGTAGATGGGTTCCAAATTTGTATGTTTGTTAATGGAGTTCTGATCAGGCCTCTAGAAATTCCCACTTGTGTCTTTGTTTAGCCTGTCCCAGGATTGCTGTATTGACCCCATTGAGCTAGTGTCCCTCTTCATCTGTGCACACAGATACCAGTGATGGTTGGTCATGTCCTTTGGTGGCTAGTTGGCACTCATGTACCTTAGTGGCTAGTTTCCTGCCCTTCTCTCCAGTGTAATGTTTGTTGCAGGGTATTTTGTATATAATGTTCATTCTGTTGGCTGTGTTTACGGGGTCCTTTAAATTAATCAGTACCTGTTTCAGTGTGATGGCAGGTTTGTGAGCTACCATGAAGCCTAGGGGCTGGAGTTGTCATCTCTGAAATGTTTTTGATTTATGGTCGGGTGGCTAGACTCTCTGGGAGTATTTGGTTTGTTATGCTGGAATTGGCAGACCGCACTTGTAACGGTTGTTCCTGAATATGTTGTATAGGTGTTTCTCCTTGGCTTCCTGTCATTCTTGGATGCTGCAGTGTGTTGTGGCTTGTTTTAATAATGTCCTGATACAGCTCAATTTGTGGGTGTTGGGATGGTTGCTCCTGTAATTGAGTTTCTGGTCAGTGTATGTAGCTTTTCTGTACATGCTGGTCTGCAGTTCTCCATTGGCTTTTCATTCTATTGTGACATCCAAGAAGGGGAGTCGGTTGTTGTTCTCTTCCAATTCATGCCAGTAAGGATATTGTTTATGTATTACCTTCAATGACAAGATCTACAAATAAATCAACGGGACGCCTATGGGATCACCAACATCAGGACTTATAGCAGAAGCGGTTGTGGAGGCATTAGCATGAACAGACCTTTCCACGATCCAACCTGTGCCCACACCTCCTCCCTCACCTCTATCCAAGGCCCTAAAGGAGCCTTCCACATCCATCAAAGCTTTACTTGCACATCCACTAATATCATTTATTGTATCTGTTGCTCCCGATGCGGTCTCCTCTACATTGGGGAGACTGGGCGCCTCCTAGCAGAGCGCTTTAGGGAACATCTCCGAGACACCCGCACCAATCAACCAAACCGCCCCGTGGCCCAACATTTCAACTCTCCCTCCCACTCTACTGAGGACATGGAGGTCCTGGGCCTCCTTCACCGTCGCTCCCTCACCACCAGAAGCCTGGAGGAAGAACGCCTCATCTTCTGCCTCGGAACACTTCAACCCCAGGGCATCAATGTAGACTTCAACAGTTTCCTCATTTCCCCTTCCCCCACCTCACCCTAGTTCTAAATTTCCAGCTCAGTAACTGTCCCCTTGATTTGCCCGGACTTGTCCTACCTGCCTATCTCCTTTTCCACCTATCCACTCCACCCTCTGCTCCTTGACCTATCACCTTCATCCCCTCCCCCACTCACCCATTGTACTCTATGCTACTTTCTCCCCACCCCCACCCTCCTCTAGCTTATCTCTCCACGCTTCAGGCTCACTGCCTTTATTCCTGATGAAGGGCTTTTGCCTGAAACGTCTATTTCGAAGCTATTTGGATGCTGCCTGAACTGCTGTGCTCTTCCAGCACCACTAATCCAGGATCTGGTTTCCAGCATCTGCAGTCATTGTTTTTACCTTTCCACAATCCAGCCTAAACTTTGGATCCGCTATGTGGATGACACCTTTGTCATTATGAAACACAACAAACTAGAAATCTACAAACATATGAACACATCCTACCGGTACAAAATTTATCAAAGAGGAAGAGAACAACCAACTCTTCCTCTTGGATGTCACAATAGAACGAAAAGCCAATGGAGGACTACAGACCAGCATTTACAGGAAAGCCACAGGAGATACTCACCTACAGGAGCATCCCAACACCCACAAACGGAGCTACATCAGGACATTATTTAAACGAGCTACAACACACTGCAGCACCAAGGAACTACGAGAAGTGGAGGAAAAACACCTAACAATGTATTCAGGAACAACAGTTACCCGATTAGCACAGTCTGCCGATTCCTGCAAAACAGACCTAAACAAGAAGACATGCCCAGAGAGTCTAGCCATCCTACCATACATCAAAGACATCTCAGAGATGATGACCACACTGCTCCGACATCATGATAGCCCACAAACCCACCGTCACACTGAAACAGCTACTGATAAATTTGAAGGACTCTGTACTCACAGCCAGCAGAACGAATGTTAGACTGTTTGCAAAATACCCTGCAAAGACTGCAACAAATATTACATTGGAGAAAAGGGCAGGAAACTAGCCACCAAGATACATGAGCACCAACTAACCACCAAAGGACATGACCAACTATCCCTGGTATCCATATGCACAGACAAAGAGGGCCTCATCTTCCGCCTCAGAACACTTCAACCCCAAGGCATCAATGTGGACTTCAACAGTTTCCTCATTTCCCCTTCCCCCACCTCACCCTAGTTCTAAACTTCCAGCTCAGTAACTGTCCCCATGACTTGTCCGGACTTGTCCTACCTGCCTATCTCCTTTTCCACCTATCCACTCCACCCTCTCCTCCTTGACCTATCACCTTCATCCCCTCCCCTACTCACCCATTGTACTCTATGCTGCCTTCTCCCCACCCCCACCCTCCCTCTAGCTTATCTCTCCACACTTCAGGCTCACTGCCTTTCTTCCTGATGAAGGGCTTTTGCCCGAAACGTCGATTTCAAAGCTACTTGGATGCTGCCTGAACTGCTGTGCTCTTCCAGCACCACTAATCCAGAATCTGGTTTCCAGCATCTGCAGTCATTGTTTTTACCGGTATGTATATGGATTGAGCTGCCAGAGGAAGTGATGGAGGCTGGTACAATTGCAACATTTAAGAGGTATTTGGATTGGTATATGAATAGGAAGGATTTGGAGGGATATGGGCCGGGTTCTGGCAGGTGGGACTATATTGGGTTGGGATATCTGGTTGGCATGGACGGGTTAGACCGAAGGGTCTGTTTCCATGCTGTACATCTCTATGACTCTATGAGGTCAGGTGTCAGATCTCTTGGTGGGTGAGCATTTTGGTGATAGTGATCACAACTTCCTGACCCTTTCTGTAGTCATGGAGAGGGATAAGAGTGAACGTTATGGGAATGTATTTAATTGCGGGAGGGGGAATTACAATGCAATTAGGCATGAACTGTGGAACATAAATTTTGGAAGAGATACTCTCAAGGAAATGCATGACATAAATGTGGAGTTTGTTTAGGGATATGATGATGCTGCTCATGTAACAAGGTTATGTCTTTGGCATTTTTTGTCAGAGATGTTGTAAAAGACATAGACTCTGAAAAACATAAGTTTATAGGGTTTTAGGTCCAATTTGACTATAGAGAACATATATTGTCTTGGGAAAAAGGCTTTCAAGTTTAAAAAGAACACTTGTACAATGAAAGGAAAGTGGCCAGTTCTCCCAGCTTAGCCTTTTTCTGGTTTGGTCTGGCTATTCACTGAGAGCAGTGAGGCAGTTGGAAAAGCTGCTGGGCTCAAAGAAGCAGGTCCATGCTGATCCTCCTGTCTCTCTGACATCTCTCCTTTAATACCCTGTGTTTGATTTTACCTTTTGTGCCAAGGAGTGTTTATGGGGATTGTTGCAAGTATTTGGAACAGCATCATTAAGTTGGGATATTCCATTGGGATTTTTGGATAGGTTAAGTTATTCTGTCCTCCATTATCTTTTGTTTAGGTTTCATTCAGTAATCTTGTAAATAAGTTCTGTTTTGTTTAAAATTAAATGGTTTGACCAGCTGCATTATTCATGGAATATCTGCGTTACACCTGCTTAAAACAACTAGCAAAGTTAGGGTCTAGGCTACTTTCTTGAAATGCTTTGAGGGGTCTGGCCTGGTCCATAACAGATTGGGGCTTATCTGGAATTTGCTCTATCATTGCAAATTGGGATTCGGGTTGTTGGATTAGAAGGCAGTGAATAGAAAGTGTTAGTGTCTTTTGTTCTGGGTGTTGAATTCAGTTGGTTTAAACAGTGCTTGAGATAGCAATGGTTCTTTCTTAATGGTTCTTTCAGTCACCAAGAGTTTTCAGCTGGTGGACGAAGTGACCTTGGTAGTTTTGCAAAAGGTGATTAAGGCCAAGCTGCTGGAATTAGCTGAGAAGCTGAAGTTGGAGCTGCCTCCTTCCGTGAGGAAAGGAGAGGTAATTACAGCAATAGCTCAGCATTCACATTTGACGGAAGCACCACCAGAATCTTTAGAGATGGCTAAAATTGAATTGAAAATGAGGCAGCTTGAATTAGAGGCAAAAGACAAGGAAAGGACAACAGAAATGCAACAGTTTGAAATACAATTAAAAGCAGAGGAAAGAGGAAAAGAGACAGAAGAGAGAAAGAAGAGAGAGAAAAGGAGAGAGAGGAAATGAAGAAAGAGAGGGAGTTTGAACATTAGAAATTGGCACTTAGACAGGAAAGTCAGCTTAAAAGGATGGAGGTGAAGGCTGCAGGTAAGCTGAGTAAGGGTGAGCAAACCCATGGTAGCCAAAGACCTGGTGAGAAACTGTTTAAAAATATTCAAGCATTGCCGAACTTTGATGAGAAGAATCTGGGAGCCTTTTTCATCTCATTTTAAAAGGTGGCTAAATAGATGCAGTGGCCAGTGACCATGTGGGTTTTGTTGATTCAAACAAAACTCAGAGGTAGAGCTAGTGAGGTATTCACATCACTGTCAGACGAGGTGTCTGGGGCATATGAGGACGTGAAGAAAGCCATTTTAAGTGCATATGAGCTTGTGCCAGAAGCCTACAGACAATGTTTCAGGAATCTAACAAGGGACCTGGTTAAACCTACATTGAGTTTGAAATGATCAAACAATGTAATTTTGACAGGGTGGATAAGGGCATTAAAAATAGAGCAAACCTATGAGTCTCTTGAAAGAGTAGCTTGGCTAATTTCCTTTGAAATGAGATATATTAAAGGCAACATGTTTTGCTATGAACATTTCCATGAAACTGAATTGGAAGTAAAAAAGGGATGAGCACCTTATTGGGATTCCTGATGAATGGCTTATGCCTGAAACTCGATTCTCTTCTCCTTGGATGCTGCCTGACCTGCTGTGCTTTTCCAGCACCACACTTTCGACTCTGATCTCCAGCATCTGCAGTCCTCACTTTCTACCTTATTGGGATTGTATTATAGACCCCTAATGATCAGCAGGAAATTAAGAAACAAATTTGTAAGGAGATTTCAGTTATCTGTAAGAATAAATTGGTGGTTATGGAAGAGGGCTTTAACTTTCCGAACACAGACTGGGACTGCCATTATGTTAAGGGTTTAGATGGAGAGGAATTTATTAAGTGTGTGCAAGAAAATTTTCTGATTCGGTACGTGGATGTCTATTCGAGAGAAGGTGCAAAACTTGACCTTCTCTTGGGAAATAAGGCAGGGCAGGTGACTGAGGTGTCAGCGAGGGAGCACTTTGGGGCCAGCAACCATAATCCTATTAGTTTTAAAATAGTGATGGAAAAGGATAGACTGTATCTAAAAGTTGAAGTTCTAAATTGGAGGAAGGCTAATTTTGATGGTTCAAAAGCTGATTGGGGGCAGATGTTCAGAGGTAAAGGGATGGCTTGAAAATGGGAAGCCTTCAAAAATGAGATAACGAGAGTCCAGAGAAAGTATATTCCTGTTAGGATGAAAGAAAAGGCTGGTAGGTATAGGGAATGGTGGATGACTAGAGAAATTGAGGGTTTGGTTAAGAAAAAGAAGGAAGCATATGTCAGGTACAGACAGACAAGATTGAGTGAATCCTCAGAAAAGTATAAAGGCAGTAGGAGTGTACTTAAGAAGGAAATCAGGAGGGCAAAAAGATAGCTTTGGCAAATAGAGTTAAGGAGAATCCAAAGGGTTTTACAAATACATTAAGGACAAAAGGGTAACTAGGAAGAGAATAGTACCCCTCAAAGATCAGCAAGGCGGCCTATGTGTGGAGCTGCAGGAGATGGAGGAGATACTAAACGAGTATTTTGCATCAGTGTTTACTGTGGAGAAGGACGTGGAGGATACAGAATGTGGGGAAATAGATGGTGACATCTTGAAAAATATCCATATTACAGAGGAGGAAGTGCTGGATGTCTTGAAATGCATAAAAGTGGATAAATCCCCAGGACTGATCTGGTGTACCCCAGAACTCTGTGGGAAGCTAGGGAAGTGATTGCTGGGCCCCTTGCTGAGAAGATAAATTATCGATAGTCACAGGTGAGGTGCCGAAAGACTGGAGGTTGGCAAACATGGTACCACTGTTTAAGAAAAGTGGTCAGAACAGCCAGGGAACAATAGACTGGCGAGTCTGACGCTGGTGGTGGGCAACAGGATTTGCATGTATTTGGAAGGGAAAGGACTGATTATGGATAGTCAACATGACTTTGTGTGTGGGAAATCATGTCTCACAAACTTGATTGAGTTTTTTGAAGAAGTAATAAGGAGGATTGATGAGGGCACAGCGGTGGAGGTGATCTATATGGGACTTCAGTAACGTGTTTGACAAGGTTCCCCATGGGAGACTGGTTAGCAAGTTAGATTTCATGGAATTCAGGGAGAACTAGGCATTTGGATACAGAACTGGCTTGAAGGACAGAGGATGGAGGTGGAGTGTTGCTTTTCAGACTGGAGGCCTGTGACCATTGGAGTGCCACAAGGATCAGTGCTGAGTCCACTGCTTTTTATCATTTATATAAGTGATTTGGATGTGAACATAGGAAGTATAGTTAGTAAGTTTGCAGATGACATCAAAATTGGAGGTGTAAGTGGACAGCGCAGAAGATTACCTCACAATACCACAGGATCTTGTTCAAATGGGCCAATGTGCTGCGGAGTGGCAGATGGAGTTTAACTTAGATAAATGTCAGGTGCCACGTTTTGGAAAGCAAATCTTAGCAGGACTTATACATTTAATGGTAAAGTCCTAGGGAGTATTGCTGAACAGAGACCTTGAACTGCAGGTTCATAGTTCCTTAAAAATACAGTCGCAGGTAGATAGGATAGTGAAGAAGGCATTTGGTATGCTTTCCTTTATTGGTCAGAATATTGAATATAGGAGTTGGGAGGTCATGTTACGGCTGTACAGGACATTGGTTAGGCCATTTTTTGGAATTTTGCATGCAATTCTAGTTTCCTTCCTATCGGAAAGATGTTGTGAAACTTGAAAGGGTTCAGAAACAATTCACAGGGATGTTGCCAGGGTTGGTGGATTTGAGCTATAGGGAGAGGCTGAATAAGGTGGGGCTGTTTTCCCTGGAGCATCGGAGGCTGAGGGGTGACCTTAGATGTTTACAGAATTATGAGGGGCATGGATAGGATAAATAGGCAAAGTCTTTTCCCTGGGATCGGGGAGTCCAGAACTAGAGAGCATAGGTTTAGGGTGAGAGGGGAAAGATATAAAAGGAACTTAAGGGGCAACCTTTTCACGCAGAGGGTGGTACGTGTATGGAATGAGCTGCCAGAGGAAGTGGTGGAAGCTAGCACAATTGCAACATTTAAAAGGCATCTGGATGGGTATATGAATAGGAAGGGTTTAGAGGGATATGGGCCGGGTGCTGGTAAATGGGACTAGATTAGGTTAGGATATCTGGTTGGCATGAATGAGTTGGACTGAAAGATCTGTTTATGTGCTGTATATCTCTGTAACTCTGTAACTCTATAAAAGCATATGATATTACAAGAATGACAACCAACTCATTTAGAAAGGCAATATCGCACATTTTCCCTTAAGCAAGCACACTCACATATGCCATAATTTTAGTTTGCTTTCAATTGATGACTTAAGTTCCCTTTGGTAACGTTATACAGGAAATACAATGTGGAAGTAAGCCTCTCAGCCTGAACAGTCCATTTTGCCTTCACAAGGGCAACAATCCTAATAAAATGCTTGTCTTGTCTCATTTTCTTTCAACCACATATCTCACCTATTCATAAATGTCAGTAAACTGAGTTTTCATTTATGTTAGTAAACTCATTTTAAGTTCTAAAACTAGCATGGTGGGATTTAAATTGGTTCTTTGAATTATTAGCCCAAACTTGTGTATTACTTAAAACAACAAATGCTGGCGATTACAGCAAGTCAGGCAGCATCCATGGAAAGAGAGCAAGCTAGTGTTGTGAATCTAGATGACTCTTCATCAGAGCTGACGTGAAGTGTGGAAGGGGCAGCATTAATGCAATATTCTGGGGGGAGGAGGGAGTTGGAGTGTTAGGGGAGCAAGAATGTTGATAGTTCAGATTAAGTGATCGGAATGTGAGAATGGCACATGTATTACCAAGTTAACCTTCACCCTCCCATACCCTATAGGTTTTTTTAGGTTTTAGAGCTGTCACCAAGGTTTAATTGACTTGGTTTCACATCTGTTTCATAAAGCATGTTATCTCAGAACCACATCAACCTCATGGCACTTAACAAAACTAATGGATTAGGTAATATCAAAACATAGAGACTTGCAATTTACATTTTGCCATTTATGTTTTGTATCAAAAACATTTCAAAGTGTTTCGCACAATAAATGATTTCAAATAAAAATGATCTATGCAAATATCAAATTTATTGCTTTATTTCTTACCAGTATGTTTTGATTGAAAAATAGTGTAAATGTCAGAAATTCCAGAGTAAATTAAGAATGTAAATCAGCAAAGCTTTGTGAGACAAAGTATCCACAGCCTTTTAGGGAGGGATCCAGATTTCTATTTACCTTAGTATAATGTTGCCACTTTTCATGTTTTAGGAAGTATACATAAAGAATGTTTAGTTTGTTCGTTTTCTGGCCACCTGGAATGCTGAACAGAAAATGTTACTGAACAATTGCTGTGGTGAATTGCAGGCACAGCAATGTGGAATAGCACTGGGAGAAACCCTGTTGGCATGGATTTGTGCATCCCTGACACTATCATTACTGCCTTATTTTGGCTGCATGATGGTTGCAGAGCCATGAGACAAAGCAGCATTCTATAACAGCATTGAATTGGACCATTGGTTGTACAAAGTATTCTGGCTGTGCTCTCCTTTGATTTTCCAGTAAATTTCTAGAAAAGACTAAGCAAAGAATTGCAGATGCTGGAAAGAAGGGTCAGAGGGTTCTAGCAGCTTTAATTTTGTTTCGAGATGAGGTTTACTTTTATTTTGTTGTTCTTGGCTGCTGTTGACGAGAGGAGACCAACAGGTAAGAATCCTTTTCAAGATAATGTGGCATGCTGGGTGGTGGTTTTGGGTAAGTCAGCTACAATTCTATAACAGAATATACTAATCTATCCCTCTCTGCATTCTTACCTCTCATACTGATAATTTTGGTCCGTGGCAATAACTTCATCCTTTTCTAAAGTTGGACTTCTGCCCGCTGACAGGGTCAACATCATCATCAGCTAAGAATGGAATTAAGTTTTGGCCCATGTTAGTGAAGCTTTAGAACTCAAAACTAGGTCTCTTATAGATTGCTTAATTCTTCATTTTCTATTTTCACCCTGAGATTAAATCGTGTTAATGTGAAGAGGTTAAATACATTGCGTAACACCACTAAGGTTTTAAAGAACTGGTAAGAAACTGAAGTAATAAAAAAAAGTGATTTAATGGCCCTACACATGGGATTTAAAAAGTATAGTTTCTTTTGTCCTTACTTTGTTTGTAGTATACTGGTGACATTAGCTGAGTAGCCTGAACTGTCCATCCCACGTTCTTCCCTGAGGGTGCTTAGTGGGCTGGAGTTGGATAAAATAATTTTTTACAATGATAATGGATTATTTCATTTTGGATGCTAACTCATGTCATTGACAGGGTCAGGGAGGCAGACAGTAGTGTAGTGGAAATGTCACTGAACTAGTAGACGAGTAAAATGTTCTGGTGACATGCATTCAAATCTCATTTGGTAGATGGTGAGATCTGAATTCAATAAAACTCTTAGTTAAAAGGTTAGCCTGAAGAAACCTGTAACCACTGTCAATGAATGTAAAATGATTTCATTCACTAGTATCCTTTAGGAAAGGAATCTGCTATGTTTACTTGATCTGTCTTGTGTGTGACTTCAGACCCACAGCAATGTGGTTGATATTTAACTGCATTCTGCACAACAGATGCTGACATTGTCAACAACATCTTCATTCCAAAATGAACAAATAAAAAATTACGATATAACATATGATAAGGCAAGGAGCAGAGTAGGTGAGCTGTTTTGATCATTTAGGAACAATGAGTGAAGAAAAAGATTGAGTGATGAATGTTAATTCTAGCACAACAAGAAGGAGCAAGAATAGAATTTAGTATTTTACTTACACTGACAACACAATACTAATAAATATATAGAAAATCAATTTTATCAAAAATAGCTATTCAATTTAGATACAGTGCACAAACATGACTTAAAATCAGGGAACCGAGATCCAGCTATTTTGAGACCAGATGTGAATACAGTTCGTGTTAAGTATATTATTAGTATTTAAATTGTCTCAGAAGTTTTTGCAGTGGGAAAATTTGAGTAGAAAGCATTTCCGGCTGTCTTGAGTCACAATTCAGTATTGCTAAGAATTCAAGGTAGTTGCTCGAGAATATAAAGAAAAAGCCAAGGATTGTTTCCAGTCTGCTGCTGAGCTGCCTTTTCAAAACGTTGTGCACAAATTGACTACATAATGGGAGTAGAAATGAGGAAGGCCAGGAAACCAATATCTATTTTCCTCATCAGAGTAATTTTTGTTTCGAATGTGCAAATCTTCATATCTCGTTTGGAGGAAATTCAGTATCTTGATGTTGTGGATGATTTTTATCTATTAACTCTTAGTTTGAACCAGCCCAGATGAATGAAAAAGCCTACTGCTTAACTAATAACCTTATACAGGGATGAGCACATCTTTATAAAATTCTTTGTGGATTATTTTCATGAAGTGAAAACATATTAGATTCTTTTATGTGCAGTCTGAGGGGGGAACACTCTTTCTTTTGGTTGCATTTAAAAATAGTGGACTATTATCCACTGCTCTGCACTTCATTTCCCCCAATCTCCTTGCACACCTCTCTTCAGACCCACATTTCATTCAGTGCTGCTACCTCTGCCAGCTAATTGATTTGAATGAAATAAAATTTGACAGTTTCAATCGTGAGTGGTACTCAGTGTTGTGGATCGTTATAGTTAAAGTGAAATGAAGGTTTAGCTTATGGAATAGCAGGGGCAGTCATTCAGTGTGAGGGCAGGCTCCACCCCTGACCTTTTAGCTGGGGGTGGGTGCAAGAGCCATGGCACCCCATTCGATCCAGGCCAATGTCTTTATAGCATGTAAGAAGTGTGAATGTAATGAATGGATATACAGTGAGAGGAAGAGACAGGAGGGAGAGAGCTGTTTAGACACATTGAATGTTAATATTCTGGGAACCTGGGTTCGAATCCTGTCATGGCAGATGGTGGAATTTGAATTCAATAAAACAAATCTGGAACTAAGAATCTACTGATGATCACAAAACCATTGTTGATTGTCAGGAAAAACCCATCTTTTCATTAATGTCTGTCAGATTAATGACCGGACATTAATTCGGATATATGACTTCAGACCCACAGCAATGTGGTTCACTCGCAACTGCCCTCTGAATTAGCTTGGCAAAATATTCAGTTGTAACAATTGCTACAAAGTTTCTAAGCAATGAAACCATATGGACCACCTGTCATCGACCTTGGCACCGGAAAAGACAACATTGGAAACAGCTCTGTCAACCCTGCAAAGTCATCATTACTAACATCTGGGCCTAATGCCAAAATTAGAAGAGCTATCTCACAGGCTGGAGAAGTAGCAGCCTGACATAGTCATACTCACAGAATCATATCTGACAGAGAATTTTCTAGACACCACCACCACCATCATCATCAGCATCCCTGGATATGTCCTGTTCTACTGAGAGGAAAGACCCAGCAGAGGTTGCAGCACAGTGATAAACAATTGGGAGGGAATTGCCCTTGGAGTCCTCAACACTGACTCTGGGCCCCATGGCTTCAAGTTAAACACTAGCTAGGAAAACATCCAGTCTTCCCTCAGTTAATGAATCAGTACCACTCCATGTTGAAAAACACTTGGAGAAAGCATTGAGAATGGCAAGGGCAAAGAATATTTCCTAGGTGAGGATTTCATTGTCCACCTCCAAGAGTGGCTTGGTAGCAGTACTACTAATCAAACTGGTTGGGTCCTAAAGGGCATGGGTCTGCAGGAGATAGTAAGGGAACCAACATGAGGGAAAAACATAATTGATCTCGTCCTTACCAATTTACTGGCTGCAGATGTTCATGACCAGTGTCAGTAAGAACAACGATTGTGCAATCCTTGTAGAGATGAAATCCTGCCTTGATATTGAGAATAACCTCCATCGTATTGTGTGGCGTTATCACTGTGCTAAATAGGACAGACTTTAAACAGAACAAAAACTCAAGACTGGTCATCCATGAGACACTGTGGGCCATTAACAGCAGCAGAATTATATTCCAGCACAATATGTAACCTCGTGGCTTAGTATAACCCCCATTCATGAACAACCATGGTTCAATGGAGAGTATAGGAGGACATGCTAGGAGCAGCAGCAAGCATACCTGAAGATTAGGTGTCAACCTAGTGAAGCTACAATACATGACTACTTGCATGCCAAACAGCACAAGCAGCAAGTGATAGACAGATCTAAGTGATCCCACAACCAACAGATCAGATCTAAGCTCTGCAGCCCTGCCACTTCCAGTTGTGAATGGTGGTGGACAAATAAACAACTCACTAGAGGAAGAGGCTTCACAAATATCCCCATCCTTAATGATTGAAGAGCCCAGCACATGGTGCAAAAGATAAGACTGAAAGCATCGGCAACAATCTTTACCTAGAAGTGCTGACTGGATGATCCAACTCGGCCTCCTCCAGTAGCCCCCCAGCATTACAGATACCAGGCTTCAGTGAACTCAATTCACTCCATTTGATGTCAAGAAATGGTTGGAGATACCGGATACTGCAAAGGCTATGGGCCGTGACAACATCCCAGCAACAGTCCTGAAAATGTGTGCTCCAGAATGTGCCACCTCCCCAGCCAAGCTGTTCCCATACAGTTATAACACTATTATCTATTTGACAGTGTAGAAAATTGCCCAGGTATTACTGTACATAAAAAGCAGGGCAAATCCAACCCAGCCAATTACTGCCCCATCAATCTCCTGTCGCTCATCAGTAAAATGATGGAAGGTGTCATCAACAGTGCTAACAAGTAGCACCTGTTGAGCAATAATCTGCTCAGTGAAACTCAGTTTGGGTTCTGCCAGGCCAAACAGCTCCCCTCATTACAGCCTTGGTTCAAACATGGGAAAAACAGTTGAATTACAGAGGTGACGTGAGAGTGATAGTTCTTGACATAAAGGCTGCATTTGACCAAATATGACATCAAAGAGCCCTCACAAAACTGAAATGAATGGGTACTGGGGGCAAACTCTCTGCTGATTTGAGCTATACCAGAGTGTGGTGGAATTATACCCCTATGCCTGGATGTGTGCATCTCCAACAACACTCAAGAAAATTGATACTACCTCAGTCAAAGTAGCCTGTTTGATTTGCATCCTATGCGTCACTGTCAACATTCGCTGACTTCAACACAAATGCACAGTGGCATGAAGGTATACAGTATACACAGCTGTAGCTCACTAAGGCTCCTTTAACAGCACCTTCCAAACTCACAATCTGTACCACTTAGAAGGAAAAGGGCAGCATATGTTTGAGAACACCATCATCTGCAAGTTCACTGCCATTTTCTTCCGTGAATCTTCATTCAATTGAACTTAATTTTTCTTAATTCTAATAATTCCTTCAGAGTTTTAATTAAATGCTCTGGTCTTTAACTTTAAAACTAAACTCCTTAAACTGAAGGGATTTATCAGTAGAGCTGTTTTCCACTCCAGCTCTAGCCAAGACCTCTGTAAACTGCCAAATTGAAACCAAACAGCTTTTTTAAAGTTATTGGTTTCCTGTATTCAAAATGAACAGAAGTCAATTTCTGACCTAAATTGAAAAACAACTGTTTACTTTGTTCACTCATAAAAACTCTCCTAATGTAAACAAATTTCCATCGCCCTCTAAGGACTATCTCCCTCAGATTGTTTTTCTTAAAAGAAATTACCATGGCTACAGTAATACCTAAATGTTAATCATTAAATCATTACATTTCATAGGCACAAACGAAACCCACATACATTAGTTAAAAATCAAAAAATTCAAAACTAATCATATTAAAATATATAAATAGTCATTATTGCTACTTTATTAGGCTGTTGAAACAAAACAAGAAAATATTAATCAGAAAATTGTTTTGTACAATATCAATATTTACAGCGAATGACTTGAATATTTATTACACATTAATAACAACTATTTCCTAATAACTGACCACAATATTCTCCAAAAGGAAGTTACATAACAATGTAGTTAAATCTTTGTTATCCTGCACATTTGTCTTGAAATTAATCAGTGATATCTAAATGAAATTGACCTATAAAGGCACTCTCAAATTTGTAGGTTATTGACTTTGTCAACGAACATTGAAAGGATCCCAAGTTATCCAAGACATTGAATTTTCAAAGTATAAAAGTCTAAAAAAGTCATTTGAATTAATTTCTCAAATAGCCTTAAGTAGAAGTAGACATTCTTAAATTTATGAAAGCAAAATCTTAATTCAAATAATTTTAAATTTGTATTTCCCGAGCTCCCTCTCTTTAGTGCACACTCATGTTATGGTAACTATGGTTTTTAATGATCGAAAACAATCGCTGACAGCATGCGTGGTTACAGTATTTATCCGTGTGTTTTTGTGGTTTGATTTCCTCTTCATCTCTCACCATCTCTGAGCTGTATTCATAACTGCTTCTGTCCTTTCCTTGCCTTCTTGTTTCTCTCTATGTACTCACACTTATCCTTCGCACTGTTTGCCTAAGTCCTTCCTCTGTGCAAATTTTGATTATCTCTCTTAATTTTGTCATCTCAACCTTCATTTAAAAAAAAATCATTTGTGGATTGTGATTGTCGCTGACTAGCCAGCATTTATTCCCCATTCCTGATTGCTGTGGAGAAGACGCTACTGAGCTGTCTTCTTGAACTGCTTCAGTCCACCTGCAGTGGGTTGACCCACAATACCATTAGGGAATTCTAGCATGTTGACATGAAGGAAGTGAAGGAGCAACAATGTATGGAGGAACCTTGATTATCCGAATGAGATGGACAGGCACTAGTTAATTCGGATAATTGATTATTTGGTTAATTGATTTCTTCTGGGGCTTGGAGTTTTCTGTGAAGTCTGCTCCCATTCAGAGACTAGGCAGCAGCACACTTCCATCAGCCCCACCCTCCCCAAACCTGCCCCCAACCCCTGCCCGCCCCCACCCCCACCTTCTCATCCACCCCAACCCTGCTTGTGCCCTGTCCGCACCCCAGGCTGACCCACCTCCCGTCCGCCCCCACAGGGCAGCTGGACTGGACACAAATAGTAAGAATACTGCTGCCTTTTGTGGGGTAAGTCTCCAAATAGCACACATACACACACACAAATTTTTACTGCAACATTTTGACAGGTTCCACCTTTGCCCTATACAGGACAATGTTGGAGAAATTATCTGGCGAAGGGGGGTTTAGGGTACACCCCTGTGTAGAACTCCAGGGAAAGTGTGGCGGGGGAGAGAGAGAGAGAGGGCGGGAGTTCAGTCATTTAGAGACGCTGCCTGGACTGTCCAGGACTGTTCTCTACAGCATTTCAGTGAACTGAGTTCGTTTTCAATCATTGTACCTGTAAACAAAAGACGCGATCAGGGTTGAAACAGCTTTTTGATGTAATGTTTCTATCAGGACCTTGAGATCCCCTTCGGAAAATTGATATTCGGATAATCAAGGTTCCTCTCTATTTTTAAGTCAATATGGTGAGGGACTTGAAACTTGAAGATGGTGGTAATCCCATGTATCTGCTGCCCTTGTCCTTTTAGATGGACATGTTTGTTGGTTTGGAAAGTGCTGTCTGAGGAACTTTGGTGAATTTATGCAGTGCATCTTGTAGATAGTATGCACTGCTACTACTGAGCATCAGTGGTGGAGGGAATGGATGCTTGTCGATGTGGTGCCAATCAAGTGGGCTGCTTTGTGCTGAATGGTATTAGGCTTCTTGAGTGTTGTTGGAGCTGCATTCATCCAGGCATGTGGAGAGTATTTCATCACCTTCCTGATTTATGCCTTATAGAACATGGACACACTTTGGGTAGCAAGGAGGTGAGTTACTAACCACATTATTTCTAGCGTCTGTATAGCAGTGAAAAATGTCAGGTCATTCTGCTATAACGGGATAGTTGCATTCCCCTGCAACTTTACACTATAGAAAATCATGCTTTGGAAAACTGCTATAGAAAATCATGCTGTACAAGATCGCGATAGAAAATCGCGATACTGTTCAATAGAGAGTTTGCTCTACCCAAACAGAGGCCAAAATTTGTCAATCGCATTATTGCCAATTCATGTTAATGAAGCACAAGTTATACCAGAACGACCTCTGCATCAATTTCACATCACGTTTGTCTCTGTATTTTAAGACTACTGTCAGCATTCATTGACTTTGAGTCACGTTCTGCCTGCACCGTGCGGTAGTCTTTCAGGAAGTTATACTTCCATTCTCTTCAACCAAAGGGTAATCACAGATAATATAGTGTATGCACCTCTGTGTCAAGTTCGATGTCATGTTCCCACCCTTCTCTTGTGTAGTTGTTGGATTTAGCTCTGTTGGCTCTATGGCTGGTTTGTAATGCAGAGTGATGCAACAGCCTGAGTCCATTTCCCTCATTCGCTGACGGTACCATTAAGGACTCTCCATCTCAACCTCTACCCTTGCTTAAGGTATGTTGATGCTTAGGTTAAACCACCACAGTCATCTCTCTCTCTCTCTTTTTCTCTCTCTCTCTAGTGAGAGGGTAGGTCTGAGGTCGGGTAGGACTATAGTGACTTTACTTTTTGTGGGATTTCAGTTTCTATCACCATTGCTATTTCCAGTGTGAGATTTTCTTCTGATTGTAACATATCTGACAGGAACTTATCATAAATTCTGATAACATAAAATATAGAGTATTATAGCACAGTACAGCCCTTCGGCCCTTGATGTTGTGCCACACTGTGAAACCAGTCTGAAGCCCATCTAATCTACACTAATCCATTTGCCTATCCATTGACCACTTAATTGTCAGTAAAGTTGGCAAATCTACAACTGTTGCAGGCAGTGCATTCCATGCCCCAACTACTCTCTGTGTAAAGAAACTATCTCTGACATCTGTCCTATATCTATCACACCTCAATTTGAAGCTATGCCCCCTCATGCTAGCCATCACCATCTGAGGAAAAGGGCTCTCACTGATTATCTAACCCTCTGATTATCTTGTATGTCTCAATTAAGTCACCTCTCAACCTTCTTCTCTCTAATGATAACAACCTTAAGTCTCACAACCTTTCTTTGTAAGACTTTCCTTACATACCAGGCAATATCCTAATAAATCTCCTCTGAACCGTTTCCAAAGGTTCCACATCTTTCCTACAATGTGGTGACCAGAACTGCATGCAATACTCCAAGTGAGGCCGCATCAAAGTTTTGTACAGCTGCAGCATGACCCCGTGGTTCCGAAACTTGATCCCTCTACTAATAAAGTTAACACACCTTCTTGATAACCTTGTCAACCTGGGTGGCAACTTTGAGGGATCTACGTACATGGTCACCGAGATCTCTATGCCCACCTACACTACTAAGAATCTTACGATTCACCCAGTACTCTGCATTCCTGTTACTCCTTCCAAAATGAATCACCTCACACTTTCCTGCATCAAATTCCATTTGCCACCTCTCAGCCCAGCTCTGCAGCTTATCTATGTCCCTCTGTAACCTGCAACATCCTTCGGCACTATCTACACTGTACCGACCTTAGTGTCGTCTGCAAATTTACTAACCCATCCTTCTATGCCCTCATCCAGGTCATTTATAAAATGACAAACAGCAGTGGCCACAAAACAGATCCTTGTGGGACACCACTAGTAAGCGAACTCCAGGATGAACATTTCCCATCAACTACCACCTTCTTTCAGCTAGCCAATTTCTGATCCAAACTGTTAAATCGCCCTCAATCCCATGCCTCTGTTCTGGTTGTAAATGGCAATAATCATAAAATTGTGATAATGTTAAAAGATCATTAACGATGTTGTCAATAGGTTCTTCTTGAAGCTGTATTCTTCTATTATAATCTTGCTCTCTCCCAATTATTTGATTGGTTCTTAATATAATGTATTTGTTACATTTTGTTAAAATTGTTAAGTCAGGTGTCCATTTCTTCTCAGACATTCTGTTTTAAAACATGATCTGCAGAGTAAAGAAATGTATGGACTTGTTCTTCTCTGGGTTTCTTATGGAATTCTGAAGTAAATGTATTTCATGAATTGTCTCTTTCATATAGTCCAGTTTCATTTCAAAAGTAAATTGATCTAAAATCTACTTGGAATTAGAATATCTTTCTCCATTGTCACTGTATTTAACTGCTATAACTTCTCTTAATTAAGTAATTTACTTGCAAACTGTTGAAGAAATGTTTAAAGTTGTTTATAGATGTAGCTGGTTTTGCTGTTCAGCGTTTTAAATTGTAGAATCACTTAGTATTAAATGATGCCTTCTACAGCAAAATTTTAAAGTTTTATTTTTGACTATTTACTTCATTTACAGCTGCTGGATAATGAAGACAAATTGCAAATAAAGCCCTATCATTACCGAGCTTTGTGGTTTCATGAAAGTTTTTAACTTTTTTTTTCTAAAATTTTCTTTGAGTTTTGTTATTTAACGCTGAAGAACTGTCCAAGTTTAAATTATCTTCCCACTTCTGCTGAAAAAGAATTAGGTTTTTAAAAGTGCTCTAAAATGGATACATTTTGTATTTTTAGTTTTTTCTTTCTTATCCTTTGATGGCTGTGGCTTTGTAGAGCTGAGGATTTCTTCAGGGCTGAGACTGAGGGGCTGACATCCACATTCCTTTCACCATGGTATATGTTATCTTGTTGTCCACAGGTACCATCTGAAATGCTTTGGGTAAATTCAGTGGCACCAAACTTTCTTATTAATATTGGTTTGTTACTGATTAAAAGTGTAAAGAATACTCATACAAATACTTTGGCAGGAGAGAGACTTGGTCTTGTTGAACATAGTAGATCTTTACATAGTGCTTTATAATTAGCTACATTGCATATGAGTCACTTGAAAGCATTATGAGAACCCCAAGCTAGATATATATTACAGCTTAGCTATATGGAACCTAGCACTGAACAGTGCAACTTGGAACTTCTTGAACTTAGAACTGGTTAATGCTTTCTGGGAGCTGATGGTTGGGAGCTTACCTTGTGATGTCAGTTATCCCTTTCCAAGGACTAAAATCACCACAGTCTTACCAGATCATACAGCTGTGCTCTGATTAAAGAGAGACAATTGATGATGATTTAACTTGAGGGTCAACATGCCTCGGGTGAAGGGAGAGGTTGAAAGGAGAGTCCTCCGCGGTAACTTTAGCTAGTGTGGAATTGGGCCCACATTGTTGGCATCACTCTGCATCACAAACCAGCTATCCACCCAACTGAAATAACCAAATCCCTTCGTGTACTAACTTTTTTATACAACAAAGCGAACATTAAAACGAAACATATGTTGCTTACATAAATAACAATATCATATCAGTGAACAAAGCTCAACCAAACTAAGAAATATGAGTGACACCTGCTGGGTAAAATAGTACATGAATTGCAGTCTTCTGCTGACTGTAGGATTGAAGAGCTTCTATAAAGGTAAGGTAAAGCTGCCATAGTCATACCAGAACATAGGGCTGTTCTCTCATTAGAGAGAGACAGAGAGAGATGACTTGTGGTGGTTTAGCCTATGGGTCACCACCCCTCAGACAAGGAGAGATATTAAGAAGGAAAGAAGTTCAAGGTAACTTCAGCTGGTACAGGATGAACCCATGCTGTTGGTGTAACTCTATATTGCAAATCAGCCATCCAGCCAACTGAGCTAATGAATGTCTGTAATATGTTTCAGAATCCCTAAGGACCGATCTTCAGCTCTCACTTATTTGTAATTCATGCACTGCATCTTAGTGACATCATCTGGAAGCATAATGTCAGATTCCAAATGTCTCTTCCTCACCAGCATTTCACCCAATTTCTGCACTGTCTCTGATTTGTCTAAACTGTCTGTCATCCATGCTTGATGAGCAGAATTTTCATCCAATTAAATATTGAGAAGACTAAGACAATTATCTTTTGTCCTTGCCACAAATCTTGTTCCTTGACTAATGACTTTAGCCTTCTCCCTTGTCACTTTCTGGGCTGAAATAGAGTCTTGGCAAAATTGGCTTTCTGTTTGACCCTGAGATAAACTTCCAACTATATATCTACTCCCTTTCTAAAATTACCTATTGCTCTCTATTTCCCATCTTCCAGCCACTGAAAACTTATTAATTCATTCTAAATTCTGTAAAGCCATATCCTAAATTATACCAAGTCCCATTCACTGATTACTCCTGCATTCACTGACTTACATTTGTTCCAAGCCCAACAATGCTCTGATTTTAACACTTCCATTCTTGTTTTCAGATCTCTCCATGACTTTGCCCTTCTTTGTCTCTGTAATCTCCTTCAACACTACAAGCCTCTTGGCTCTTGTGCATTCCCAATTTTAAATGCTCCATTATTATTATTTTATTAAATTAAATCTGCTACATAAATAAATGTCCTAAATCCTGTAATTCTTACCTGGTTTTGCTCTGTTTTTGCTCATGTCTTTGGTTCACAAAACCTTCCTTTACAAGACCAACCTTTTGTTTGCTGTTCATTAGGTTAATTCAAGGCTGAGATAGACAGATTTTGGATCAGTAGCAAAATCATGGAGAATGCAGAAAAGGCAGGAAAATGAAATTGAGGATTATCAGATCACGATCTCAATGAATAGCAGAACAGTCTTATTTGGCCAAGTGGCCTACTTGTCCTCCATATCTTATGGTATTAAGAGGGCTGGGAGATAAGTCATGCCAACAAGTCTTTTGCCTGATTCCTTTCTTTTACTTAGCTGAATTGATAAGGAGACAGTTAGTGCATCTAACGTAATGGTCATGATTGATTGACGCCACAATTCCTAATGTGCGTTCTTGGACAATGAATGATATACCACTGAAGCGAAATTTGAAGCTGGAAGGGTGTCGTCATTGAATCATTGGAGTGATAATTACTGCAATTGTTCCTTTTGGAGCCTCGCATTTTAGAAGTTTTCCTTTGTTTCTGAAGAAAATAAGCAGTAACTTACTCCACCCATTTTGCATGTGGTGTCAGTCATTGTGTAGTTATTGTACAGTTGACTTTTGAGCTGATATGGGAAGGTTCAAAATTTAATTCAATGTACATAAGTTGCTGGCTCCATTGCATGAACATCTCTCCTAGTGTTCAGGCTCCCTTTGTATCGCTGTCCCTATGGCCACAATGACCTTTCAGTTACCCACTCCCCCAGGTTACTGTTGAGTCCCTTTTGTACAACTAATACTGTTTCCAGTTACCCCAGAATCCATAACTTTGGAAACTCTCAAATCCTTGTTGGCCCCACACCCTCCGCATGTAGAGTTCAGTGTTACTGTGACTTGTGTGAATGGTCCTTCCAGAGCTCTCAGAACTATTGCTTACTGATTCTTGTTGCCTCATGTCACTGTCATTGTTCACTCAGTGATCCAGTTCAATCGAGTTCACCCCCAATCTTGAGTTGCCTACTTTCGCCAGGAGGCCACAGCCTGCCACAGATAAAGCCTCCTTACCATTACAGACCAAACCCAGAAATGACTGTGCTCCTTGAATGTTCAATGCTCCCCAATATGATGAGTTGCCTACTCTGTGCTATAAAGCAATGCAAACCACAGAGTATGGCAGCCTGTAACAGAACACTAAAGACTGCGCACTAAGAGAACAATGTGAGCAGCGCAAAGGCTGGCAGCCTGTAAATCTATGTTGAAGTCAGTGAGTATTTTTCCCACTCTTTGGACCTGGGCATCACTGGCTGGATAAGCATTTACTGCTGTCCCTAGTTGCCTTGAAAAAGTAGTGGTGAGCTATCTTCTTAATTCCTGCAGTCCATGTGTTGTAGGTATACTCACATGCAGTAAGAGAGGGAATTCCAGGATTTTCCAGGAAATCCAGGTATGCCAGGAAAGCAATCTGGAGTATTCAGAGTTTAGCAGTTAGATCCATGTATTAGTGTTAGTGATAGTGAATATTAAGAAAACAGGCTAAGCTGTGACCAGGCAAAATCATGCAAGCCACGTGTATCCCTAAGCTCCAAAGTAAAGTATTGAAGGGGTAAAGTGATTGTGAGTTGGATCAAAGCAGGTGCGATAATGTGGTAATGCTGGTGGTTTGCCAACAGCAACTTGCGAGGACATAGCATTGAGGAAGATGGTGGCCAGGGAGCATGTATGAAAAATCATTTGATCAATTGCTCCTCTTCAAACTTAGTTGATTAAAAAATACTGATTTTCTTAACATAATTTTTTCTAAATTCAACAGAGTATTTGATAGTTAAATAAAACAATCTTGCACGTGAATTTAGCCAGATCCATGATTGTTCCCAACGAAAAGTTTTTTAAAAGTGAGAGAAAGACTGACTGAAATTTACACTCCCACTGGTTGTGAAGGCAGCGAACACACAAAATCCAACAAAGGCCATTCTGTACATCTTCTGATATATTTGAAATTTTATGGGGCTAACAGGGGATGAAATTTTAGATGCTAAAAAAGAGATTTTCAACCAGGTCGTAAATATACCACTTAGGAGAGAACTAACTAATGCAGATAGGGAAGACACATTGTTCAATTTCAAATCTGTGCTCAGTTATTTGATCTAATTTGGGAAGCAATTACAAGAAATGGAATGTAATAGTAAAAATACTGAAAACTTTCTGCATCATACTTTTTGGAGTATTTTAACAGCTCAAGCAGTTACCCCAGAAACAATGCTGAGGATTTTTAGTATGTGTTGCATTTTTATTGGAACATAGGTAATTAATCTCAGTTATAAGTAGTTGTTTATATCTCTCAAGGCTAAAGGTATTAAAGGATATGGGGGAATGTGGGAACAGGCTACTGAGTTGGACAATCAGCCGTGAGAATGAATGGTAGAACGGGCTTGATGGGCCAAATAACCTACTCCTGCTTTGAATTTCCATCTTTGTATGACTCCTTGGGTGAAAAATGGAGAGAAGAAAATCAACTGGTGCTCCCACACTTGTGTACTATGTAGTTGTTCCTGCTGGAAAACTCATGGATAGAATCTTATCATGTCAGTTGCTGCTGGAATGGTAGGACTGTTTTCAGTTTTGGTATCATCCCTCTGCACAGTATCAAAAAGAGAGGTTGCTGGAAAAGCTCAGCAGGTCTGGCAGCATCTGTGAAGAGAAATCAGAGTTAACGTTTCAGGTCCAGTGACCCTTCCTTAGCCCTGAAACGTTAACTCCGATTTCTCTTCACAGATGCTGCCAGACCTGCTGAGCTTTTCCAGGAACTTATGCTTTTGTTTCTGATTTACAGCATCTGCAGTTCTTTTGGTTTTTCCACACAGCATGCCTGGCAGTTGCTTGTTATCATCTTAAACCAATTATTATCTCACTTCCAGACTCCCAAACCAATTAGAGATGGTAGGTACATAAGACCATAAGATATAGGAGCAGAAGCAAATCAGTTGGGTCATTGTATCTACTCCACCTTCAATGAGTTTGTTGCTGATCTGATAATCCTCAACTCCACTAATCTGCCTTTTCCCCAAAATCCTTGATCCATTACTATTAAGAATCTGTCTCTCTCAGCCTTGAATATACTCTACAACCCAGGCGCTAAGGTGAGGAGATTTGTCAGATTGCACCAAGGGCTTTTGCTCTTTCCTATGGATGCTGCAGTGAGCTATGAGAAGCAGTACTCACTGACCAAGGTCACACTTAAAGTTTATAGTGTCTGTCTGATGCTTGTTTAACCATATCCAGAATGGTTACAGGGACATAAAGGAGCAGTGTGTGTTCAAATTTCAGCGCATACGGCAATTTCAAAGTTGGCAGATGACAGAAAATTGGGACGACTGAGATGGAATGTGTAGAACTCCAAAAGAGTGGGCAGATGAGTTTCAATAAAACATCCACCTTTTTTGTCAGAAGAGCTTTGAAACACAATAAAATAGTGGGTACAATTCTAAAGTAAGTGCAGGAGCAGAGGAAACTGGGTGAATATGTGCACAGATAATTGTAAGTGGCAGGACAGGTAAAGAGCACATAAAGTATCCTTGGCTTTATTAGTAGGGACACAGAGTAGAAAAGCAAAGAGGCAGTATTCAACTTATAAAAGGCACTTGTTAGTTGTCAGCTGGAGTATTGTCAGAGAGTCATACAGCATGGAAATAGGCTGTTTGGCCCACCAACTGACTGTGTACAGTTGTGAGTGTCACATTAAAAGGAAGAATATGAATGCATTGGAGAGTGGGCAGAAATAGTTTACAAGAATGGTTCCAAGGATGAGGAACTTTTGTTATGAAGATTGTGGACGGCACGGTGGTACAGTGGTTAGCACTGCTGCCTCACAGCGCCAGAGACCCGGGTTCAATTCCCGCCTCAGGCGACTGACTGTGTGGAGTTTGCACATTCTCCCCGTGTCTGCGTGGGTTTCCTCCGGGTGCTCCGGTTTCCTCCCACAGTCCAAAGATGTGCAGGTCAGGTGAATTGGCCATGGTAAATTGCCCGCAGTGTTAGGTAAGGGGTATATGTAGGGGTATGGGTGGGTTGCGCTTCGGCAGGGCGGTGTGGACTTGTTGGGCCGAAGGGCCTGTTTCCACACTGTAAGTAATCTAATATAATCTAATCTAATGATTAAAGAAGCTGAAGATGATGTACAAATCAAGGGTGGAGTTCGGAAAAACACTTTCACCCAACAAATAGTTAGGGTATGGAAAGCACTGTCTGGAAGTATCTTGGAGGTTGGATTAATTGAGACAGTCAAGAGGATATCAGGATGATTATCTAGGAAAAATTAAGTGCCAGGGATGGGGAAAAAGCAGGAGCATGGTACTAGGCAATGATGCTTGTTTAAAGAGCTGGCACAACCACAATGTGCCAAATGGCCTCCTACTGCATGTAATATTGTGATTGTCTTTAGGAATTGATATCACAAAGCATCACAAATGTAACAATTCAAGAAAAAAATTAACAAGAACATCCTCATTCTTTTGGGAAGTATTTATTGTAATCTGACAATCACTGACAAACAGTCCAATGTATATGATGCATGACCAAACAAAGACTAGACTCTGTAGCTGATGTGCACATTAACTTTGTACATCAAGGTAAAAATTCTATTCCACAGTGTTTTTAACAAATTAGCAAGCCTGTCCAGGTGGATTTTCTCTGTTTTGATATTTTTGCAAAGTCTCTGAAGGATTCCTGTGGTACAGGGACAGTGTCCCTAACACTGATCCAGTAGGCCTGGGTTTCAAGCCTCACCTGCTCTAGGGTTTTCTCATAAATGTCTCTGATCAGGCTGGTCAGAAAATATTGAAAAAATCCCTAAAATTAAAATAATGCAGAGAGGAATTTCACTGATCATGACATAAGTAGTGTCAAATTTGTTGGACCATTTCAACATATCAAAACAGTTAAGTACTAGAGATTTTGAGAAATTTGGGAGCATTGCCAGGAGCTAGGCATAAAAGTAGCAGGTTTGGAGAGCCATGGCATAAAGAAACTCAATTTAGTTGGTTGCTATGAAAAATTATTGTAAGTATTTTTATTTGTCAAAAAAATTCTAATTTCAATGCTCCTTTTAATTTTTTTTTCTGATAATGTTATTCATTCATCTCTCTTGCATCACAATTGATACTGATTGATACTGATACTGATTGTTGCACTGACTTATGTCTATTAGTTGCTCTCTGATGCAATGTTGAAGTGGCAATTATTCTAGAGAATTGAGGGAAAGTTTGTAGTGGACCATTGCCAATATCGGGTGGATCCAGGATGACTGGGGTGTTGGAAATGTTTTCTTTGCATCCAATATTGCTACTTTGGGCAGAAGGGCTTTTAAATTCTTACTTTGTACTGATTTGGTTCTCCTGTTTTGCTGTGTACACTGCTGTGCTGTTGTCATTACGCAAGGCCTCCAGTTATCATTTGTCTTCACTCCGTTCCAAAGTGGTCTTTGGGTGCAAATGAGAATCCCACTGGGAGCATATTAAAATTACAGATTGCTGAGTTAATCTCAATACATCTGAGTACATCTCTGTACTCAGCAAAGGTCAGCAAAGTTTTATCCCTCTGCGTCCGCACCTCAATGGACCAAGTGAAGGTGAGATCGGAGTTATCATTTGATGTAGCTGTCAACACATTTTTCTTGATCAGATATTTCTAGCATTTTAAAAATTCCACTGTTCAACATTTAAACTAAAAATTCCACTGTTCAACATTTAAACAAAAATAAAATCAATCATTGAACTGCAGATTCAAACAAGTTCTTCCCAAGTTTAGAAACACTAGTGTCTAATAATTGGGTACAGAGAAAAGTGATAGTTTAAGCTACATATAGCACAAATACTGATTACATTGGTCATGCAAATGAAGCATCCGTTTCTTGCATTTTTAACAAAGCTCACAGATATAAAATTATTAAAAAATTCAGTGTCTTATTTAAAGTTAAAAGTTATGAATTAAAGAAGTTTCTGAATAGTTACTTCATTTCATAAATCACTGTAAAAATGGGGAGATGTTTTAAAAATATACATTCCTCAATTTATTGGCTATTGTGTTGAGATTCAATGACACACTTGGACAAATCTTTTGAATGCATACCTTTCTTCTCAGATGGGATAGCAGGGAGTACACGATTGGATCTCAGGGTGTCACCTGTCATATTTGAGAGAAGTGTGTGAATTTGACCAATCCCCTCCCTTTGTGGCATAGATGGGAGTGCTGGTGGGAGATTCACTGCAGTAGTCCTTACAGAAGTCTGAGGAAGAGATCTCATTTTTTTCACATTCTGTGACATGCTGTCAGATGACACACTACCTACAGTTAAGAGAAAGGATTTAATTTTTAAACATAATTTTATTTTAAATTGCCAATGTTGTTAAAGAATACTATGTCTGCTGTATTATTGTAATAATTTCAAGAAAGTGACAGCTTAAACATCACTTGCCCTAGAAACACAAGATCTGAACAAACATGGTGGATAAATGGAAACCAGTAAATATAGTGTATTCACATTTACAAAAGCTAAGAGTCTATGGTGTTATTGGTGATATATTAGTGTGGGAAGATGATTGACTAAACCAGAAGAAACTGTGCTAAGATAAATTAGCAATTTTTAGGATGGTGAAATGTAATTTGTGGAGACCCACCGGGATCTGTGCTTGGGTGTCAACTACTTATAATCTATGTTTTGGATGAAGTAACCAAATTTGCCAAATTGTAACCAGATTTGCAGACAATATGAAAATAATTAAGAACCAAGTTATGAGAAAGATGCAACGAACATGCAGAGGGATACAGATAGATTCAGAATGTGTGCAAAAATCTGCAGATGGAGCATAATGTGAGAAATTGTGAGATTCTGCCATTTAGCAGGAAGAATAGGAAAGCAGAAAATTATTTCATTGTAGAGATATGACAGAATGTTGAGGAATTTGGGTGACATTGAATATGAATCAAGTCAAGTCAGTAAGGAGGAGTAAATGGAATATTGGCATATATTGCAAGGACAGTGGAGTATAGAATCCAGAAATTGTGCTACAACTACATGGGTCAATAGTGAAACTCCACCTTGGAAAAAGGAGAGACAACATCCTTTGGAAGCAATTTAGAGACAGTTTACTAGGCTAATTCCGAGGATGAGGGAATTGTTATAAGAGGTTGATTAAACAGGTTGTGCCGACGTTTACTGGAGTTTAGAAGGATGAAAATGAAAAGATTTTGAGAGGAATTGACACTAGATGTTGAGATAATATTTCTTGTTATGGGAGAATCTCAGTCTAGGAGTAGAGTTTATAAATAGGTTGTGTTTGCTGGCAAGGGACAGGCTCACTACGCAAGCGGTCACAATGTTGTGATGTCACTGCTAGAAACGCTGCAGGTTATGGCTTGTATCAAAGGATAGGATCAATAAAACTGTTTTATGCCAGATTTTTAAGACAATTCAATTGAAGCATCACATTGCCCCACTCATGACCTAAACTATCCCCACAACTTCTGTCCCACTCTCTGCCCAATTCGTATGGCGAGTGGGAGGGGGCCAATGAGGAACCAGGAGCAGAGTGACCAGTTAGCGTGCAGGGTGGTGAGCATAGTGCTGAGAGGCAGTGAGAAACTGCTGGGCCAAATGGTGATTGGAGTACACGCAGCTGGTGGCAAGCAGAGACCAGAACTGTACACAGAGACTGTGACTGTGATGTTTACATTCCTTGCATGCTGAACCATCAATGGCACTATGCATGTGCCTATTGACTGAGTGAATGCAGACTTCTGCTTCCAAGCGCATATCAGTAACATCAGTGATGGTAGTCATCTATTCTGGCACGCCGGAAACAGCATTAAAAGGATCTCTTATTTACTTCAGAGTTAAGGAAGAATTTCTTTTCCTTGGGACTGGTTAGTACTTTAAATGCTATTTCCCAGCAAACAGTGAGGCAGTGTTGTTGAATGTATCTGAGGCTGAGTTCAACACATTTTTATTTGAGAGTTATTGAGGGCAGGAGTGATGCGATGGGGGAGGTGGTGGTTGCAGTTATAAAAGATTAGTTAAGGCCACAGACAGTGAAGGTATGGATATTCTCAAGTCAATGGAGAGTAGCAAATGGCAGGTCAGCCAGGAGTGCATTGGATTAATCAAGTTGAGAGATATATAAGTAGAGCTAAGGATTTCAACAGCAGAATCACCTAGACCTAAGATGAAGTCAGACAATGTTATGGTGATAGAAATAGTTGGTTTTAGTGATGACATGTAAATATGACACCAGAGTCATAAACTTGAATTTGATTTTTCTGTAAGCAAATGATAAATATCAGAATACCACTCACAATCATCTTGAAGAAGTAGTAAATGCACAGTAATATACAGAATTGATGAGGACAGTCTGGAGGGAGGCTTAATGAAGGGCAATAGATGTTTAGGTCAGACAGGCAAGTGGTTGAAATAGGAAAATATATTATTCTTCAGTATTGACATGCAAATTTTATTTTGGAATTATTAAACAGAGACATTTAAACTCAACTACGTAAATAAAAGTGATTCAGAAGTTATCAACTATGATCAGACTTTACCAAGATGATTTTCAGCAACATCTTTTAAAATGTTCACTTACATTTACGAGTGCAATAATCAGTAATTGGAGCAAGGAAGGACCGTGCTGGAGTTGAATCTTTTAGTTTTATTTTCTCAAGGGATTCCTGCTGCATATTTATTCCTACAAAGAAATATAAAGTGAGTAGCAAGGATATATAAAACTATGTATTCTCAATATCATTACATGAATGAGGACCCTTGCATAGGAAGAACTATTTCCATTAGCAGATAAAAATTCTATAATTGGGTGTGTAGATTTAAAGATACTAGCAGTAGGATCACAGGGGAATTGTTGAGAATTATTTTCACCTACAAGATGCCAACTGTCTAGAAATTAAAGTGGTGGTAGAGGCAGAAACACTTATTACATTTATAAACAACTTGGTTATTCACTTGAGGTGCTGTAAAGAGGTGTAAGGTGTGATTAGATTGAAGCTCATTTGCAGATGTCATGGACACCATGAGCCTCCTCTGGGCTGTAAGTCTTTGTATTTCTTTATTATTTTTCTACCTTGGACTATGATAGACACTAGCACAATAGCAACATTTAAAAGGCATCTGGATGGATATATGAATAGGAAGGATGTAGGGCATATGGACCAAGTCCTGGCAAATGGAACTAGATGAATTTAGGATATTTGGTCGGCATGGATAAATTGGACTGAAGGGTCTGTTTCCGTCTTGTACTTCTCTTTGAGTCTATGGTTCAATGCTATATCCTCTATCTCTGTTCATCCGTTTCTTAAACCAACATTTTTATTCAGTAAACTTGAAACATTAAGCATTGAACCAAGAACACTTCAAGGTATCTGTATTCAGCCAAATCCGGCCTCTTGGGCATTCCTGTTTTAATCTGTCTATATTTGCAGCCATGCCCCTGTGTTTTGGATTTCCCTTCCTAAATGTATCTCCCAGACTTCTTTTCTTTCCTCCTTCTTCAAGCTTACTCTTTTGAGTAAAGTTTGGAACACCTACAGTATGTAAGTTGTCTTTCTACTTGGAGGGATCTTGAGCTACAAAGGTAGATTTATACAAAGAGTGTAAAAGTGAACTGTTGGTGTGGGTGGTCTCAATTTTGTAATGTCATCATCATCAAAACCAAGGAGTGGGCATATCTTAAATGGCCAGTCTCTTAATGCAACAACCAATTAACTCAATGGAATTAAATTGTAACAGTCTTCACAATTGAGGATACAAGTAACATCCCAGACATAGCTGTCAATCAGTAACTGGAATCGAGGTAAAACTGAAGAAACTTAGTCAGTGGGAAAGGACTACTGAATCAAGTTGTCGGGAGCTGTGAGTTGACATGTTTCCAAGTCTTCACGCAAGGCTGTGAAGTGGCTTATGAGATAGCTTGAATTTTCCAAACTCCCTTAAGTGTGGGGAAGGTCCCACGAGAATGGAAAATAACAAATGTAACTTCTTTGAAAGAGAGAGACTGACTTAGCTTAATGTCTGTCACAGAGAAATCTTAAATGTAAAGGCATAAAAGATGTAAAAGTGAATCAAGCATATTGAGCATTGTTGTGTGAAATGGGAGTCATGTTTAACCAATTTATTGGAATCCTTTGAGGAAGTAACACATATTCCCTCTAAGTTCTGCAGCCAGGCTGCTTCTCTGAGGGTCTGCACATGCCAATTGGTGTGTTGATGCCATTGCCAGTATGCAGAGCATTTAGAAATGCAGAATATGATCAAGCAGTCAGCATGACTTCTTGAAGAGGACATCATGCCTGAAAAATGCATTATAATTCTTTTGAAGAGGGAATGGAGAGGATAAAGAGGAAACAGTGGATGTAACATATTTGGATTCTCAGAAAAAGTTTGAGAAGGTACCGCACATTAAGCTTATTAATAAGATCAGAACCCATGGTGTTGGAGGTGGTTTATCACCATGGATCAAGGATTGGATAATTAATAGAAAACAGAATTGGGATAAGAGGCAGGGGGCATTTTTAGGATGGCAACCTGTAACTAGTGGTGTGCCACTGGGATCAGTGCTTGCAGTATATATTTGTGATTTGGAAGCGTAAAGTGAACATACAATAGTCACATTTGAGAATGACACAAAAGTAGCTGGGAAGGCAAGTGTTGAGGAAAACCTTCAATATCACCTCATTGTCTATGTCAAACTACTCAAGAATCTCTCAGTCCCTCTTCCCAATATCTGTGCCTACATCCTTCTTCTCCACAGTGAAGACAGATGTGAAGCCCTCTGGGTCCTCACACAGCTTATCCTATTGGTCCCTAATGGGCCCCACTCTTGCCCTGTTTATCCTCTTCTGCTTGTTATTTTTATAGAATATCTTGGGATATTCCCTAATTTTGCCTGCCAGTATTTTTTGTGACCCCTCTTTGATCTCATAAATTGTTTTCTTAAAATCCCCCCTGGACTTTCCGTTGATTTTCTCCGATTATACTGTTAAAAGTATCTCTTTTCCTTCTTATCTAGTCTTGATTATTCCTAGATATCCTGAGATCCATGGGTTTGTTGCTCCATCATTTCACCCCCATGGGAATATGTTGCCAATTTAATTTTGAACAACACTCATTGTTCTGCTGTAGATTTACCTCTGAAGTAGCTATTCCCAGTCTAATTTGGCCAGATCCTGTCTTATATTAATAAAGAATACCTTTCTCCAATCCAAAACACATTTTTGCAGACCATCTTTTCCTTTTCCATAAAGAACTTAAAAAGTATGGTGTTAATGTCGCTAACACTAAAATGCTCTCCGATCGCCACATCAAACATCTGTTGGGGTTGATTCCCCAGAAATAGGTCCAGCACTGCACTGTCCTTTATTGGGCCTTCTACATATTCATATAAAAATCTCTCCTGAATTCATTTCAACATATCTTTCCCCTCTCAAATCTTTACACTATAATTATTTCCTTTAGTGCTTGGGTGCCAGTAATACTCCCAATGTTTTATCCCCTTTTTATTTCTAAGCTCCATCCACAAAGCCTCATTGAAGACATGTCCAAGATATCATACTTCATTACTACAGTAACTGACTCTGTAATTAATAATACAATGCCACAAACTTCTGTCCTGCCCAAAGATCCTGAAGCCCTGCCCCTTTCTCAAACATGTCTTGTGATGGCAAAAACATTGCAACTCATCATGCCCTTGATACAGTCGTTTCAGTGCCTTGACTGCCTTGATCCATGACCTTCTTCCCTCTAATCCCTATAATAGTCCTAGTGTTAAAGTAGAAGCCATCCTGCCTTACTCTTTTGAAACTCAATATGGTTGAATTCCCTCTGCTTTGGCTCCCTTACTAAAATATACTGTGTCACTCTCCCGCTGCCAAGCTAGTTTGAATTCTTCCAACAGCATTATCAAACCCACCCATAAAAATGTTCTCCCCGCTTATATAGATCCCACCTTCCTCAGAAATGGTCACAGTGATCCAGAAATCTAAAACCCTCCCTGCAGTGCCAATTTTGAGCCACACATTCATCTATTCTCCTATTTCCATACTCTCTAGCACACTGCACAGGTAATAATACAGAAATTACAATCTTTGAGGACCTGGTCTTTTGTCTAGATACCTAAATTCTTGATGTAAGACCTCATTCCTCATTTTACCTATATGTTTGGTAACAATGTGTAACAAGACCTCAGTTCCCCTTCAAGATACTCTGCAGCTGCTCAGTGACATCCCTGATCCTGGCATCAAGGAGGCAGCACACCATCCTGCAGTCATATCTGCAGCTGCAGAAAATTCTGTTTGCTCCCCTAATTAATGAATTCCCTGATTACTATTGCTCCTGCTTTCATCTTCCTTCCCTCCTGTGTATTCAAGCCACTTGTGGTTTCAGAAGCTTGACTCTGTCTGCACTTCCTTGAGGAACCAGCACCCCCATCAGCTTCTGAAATGGAAAACTGAATTGAGAGAAAAGTACCAGAAGGCTCCTGCACTACTTGTCTGATTCTCTTTGACTGGTGGTTACCCATGACTTTCTTTCCTCCAATCTCTTAAGCTGCATTGTAGCCACCATTATAAATGTACTATCTGTGTATCTCTGAGCCTCGTGAATGGGTCACAGTGACTCCAGCTTCTTCTAAAGCTCTGAAATGCAGAGTTTTCAGCTGGAAGCACTTCCTGCATGTGTGGTCATCTAGGACACTAGTAAATTCCATGATTTCTCACATATGTAAGGCCTCACATTTCATTTAGCTGACCTCATCTGCCATGACTTAAACTTGAACTTACTTAGTCTTATTTGCTATGGTGTACTCCCCTCTGATCTGTGAAAGAAGCTAGGAAGAGAAGACTGAAGAATAAAAGAATAACACTTGTCCTCCACTTTACCAAGAGCCCTCACTTATCAAACTTTCACATGTACTCACTTCTGGTTACACCGAGGTTTGAGAGTATTTAAACTGTGTTTTTTCAAAGACAGTGATAGTAGAGTCCTTGTATATTTTTAAGGCAGAGGTAGATATAATTAATAAGGAAGGTGGTGAAAGATTATCAGAGGTAGGTGGGCATTTGGAATAACAAGATTAGTCATGATCTTATTAAATGGTGGACCTGACTCAATAGGTAAGTGACTCCTGCTCCTAAATCGTTTGTTTGTGTATTGAAATAATTAAAATTATGTAGCTCAGTTGGTAACACTCTTGCCTGAGTCAGAAGGTTATGGGTTCTGAGCCCACTCCAGTATTTAAGCACAAGAATTTACATCGACATTCCTTTCCAGTACTGAGGGAGTACTGCATTATGAAAGATCCTATCTTTTAAATGAGACATTAAATTGAGGTTCTAAATGTGGTCTCCAGTTAAATGAACCAATAGCTTTAATTCAAGAAGGGTAAGAGTTTTCTCAAAATTTATTCCTCAATCAACATCACATAACCTTGTCATTATCACATTGTTGATGTGGTATGTTGCCATGTTTTCTGTATGTGCAGTGATTGCACTTTAAAAATGCCTTATTGACTGCAAAGTGTTTTGAGACATTTGGTTGTCATGAAATATCTGATATATGTAAACCTTCCTGTAAATAGGAAACTTTAATTTGACTTGCTGCACGTGCTTCAGTCAACAGAACTAAAGTTCATACGCATTACAATCTCTGTGCCCAATTCAGTGCCCTTTAACTTATATCCAATAGTAATAAAACTTTGATGTCTGTTTTGAACATTTTGAAAGTTACCTTGAAGGTTGTTCTGTAAGCAGGGAAGAGTAGTATGTTGTGAGAGTTCCAAATGTTTGGCTCTTTCCTGCAGGAAAACCTCCAGCAGCTTTGATGGAGTAGTCCATGATTTATGAGGCAAAATGTGATTTGTGTCTTTGGCCCATGGATTATCCAAAAGTTTCTGAGAGCTAGTCCTGTTCTCAAACAAGTCATGTTCACTGCGGCTTTTTTGAGACCGGTGCGCTAAGTGGTGTGGACTAGACTTACTGTCTGCATTCTGAACCATACAAGGAGAATTTATAAACAAAGAATTGCTAAGAGTTAGTGGTGGGAGACTTTGTGTCCGTATTGGGGGTAGGCTTTTATAAACTTTTTGCCTTCTGTCTGATGACTGTTGTTTCCAAGTTGCTAGCTCTGCAGATGTTTCTGTAAGTCTGCATTCCTCTGTCTGTTCCTCCAATGCTTCACTATTATTGGAATCCATGATAGAATCAAACGTTGTTATAATATCATCAACTTCAGAAGTCTCATCTCTTCGACATGTATCCTTGCTTTTATCTTTCAGAGTACGGTTTTGCTCATCCCGTTTCTTTTTACAGGAGAATAGCTGGTTCAATACACTGAAGCGCCCCTCTTTCTTCTTGTTGCTTTGAGAAGATTGCTGTCGAACAGGCTCAGGTCTGTATTTTAAAAAAAATTAAATTCAAGCCCAACTTACTGACATTGGTCAAGATTTTCACAAATGGTTAATATTTAAAGTGTAAAATATACATTGTTTTATATGTTACATTTATTTGTCATTTTAAAAGTACTTCATAGATTTGTCAATGAACCAAAGATGTCAATTATGTTGTATAGATTTATAACTGTTTCTAGTTCTTTATTTTAATAGCCTGTTATTTATGATTATTAAGAGCTGTACGTTTTTCTTCATAAAAGTCAAATATTCATCTTATATTCGTTATTTATAGGTATATTATTAGATACCATTCTCCCACAATCCACAGATGGGCTGTTGGGAGTTTTGGCTGTGCTAAATTGACCATAGTAGTAGGTGCATTAGTCATGGATAAATATAGGGTAGGGGAATGGGTCTGGGTGGGTTACTCTTCGGAGGGTCGGTGTGGACTTGTTGGGCCTAAGGGCCTGTTTCCATACTGTAGGGAATCTAATCTACTCAAATCAATGTGCCCATCTATATTGTCTACCTATTTCCATATTGTTGCTTTTCAGTTTGGGTTAAAGCTATCTGCCATGATTTTTTAATCTATTGATTGAATGTGCATCATGTGTGGTATTATAGGTCTCATATCAACTCATCTACCAGATAAGATAAGGGACTTTGCAATTCTGAGGTATTCTCTGAAGAGAATTCCTGACAAGTAGCTTGACTGATTGTTACTTAAAGCTGAATCCAACTCCGATTTCCAGCTTGGAAGCCCAGTGTTTAATTCCAGTATTTTTTAGTTGTTTATTATTGCTTTACAGCACTTTCATTTAATACAAGTACAATAATTTAATACAAGTAAATTCTGGCAGATGCTAAATTTCAAGTCAAGTGTTATTGTTGCTATTGATGTTCCATAGGGAATTTTGTTTTCTACAACTTCTATTTTTCCAAAATAATTATTGAAGTATGAGTCCACATGGATTATGATTAGTTTTCTGGCTGGAGAAAGGCTTATTCCTTAAGGTCAGCGTCAGGATCTCTGCTCTTCCTAACAGATTTTAATGACCTAGATGCTGGTGTACAGGGAAATTTGTGCATGACTCAAAACTTGGAACTATTTTGAACTGTGAAGAGGATAGTGTAGAATTTCAAAAGGACACCGTTAGATTGATGGAAATGATATAAGTGAAATTTAATATCAAGAAGTATGAAGTGATTCATTTTGATAGGAGGAATAAGGAAAATTGGCATAAATTAAAGTGTGATTCCTAAGGATGTTCCAGAGGAGAAAGACCTGGATGCATATGTCCAGAACTCATTGAAAGTGACAGGATAGGTTGATAGTGGGGTTAGTAAGGCATCTATTACCTGGAATGTATTAAAAAATGCACAGAATACTATGGCAGGGAACTTATACTAACTCTGTATTGTTTTCTATTAGATTTATTAATGACTACATTGTCTTTATAACTCCTAATTTTGGATCACAGAAAGAAAAAGATAAATTAAGCAAAAGTAAATTCATAAATGAAGGTTTTATAAGCTGAACAGTGGAAACAACATGCAATTTCAAGGGCTAAGAAATCCCACAACTAACAGATTAGATCTAAGCATTGCAGTTTGCCACATTCAGTCATGAACTGTGACAAACAAATAAACAATTAACAAGAAGCGGAAGCTGTACGGATATCCCCATCCTTAACACAGAGAGAGCCCAGCACCGCAGTGCAAAAGACAAAGATGTGGCATTTGCTTCCATCTTCAGCCAGAAGTGCTGAGTGCATGATCCATTTTGACCTCCTCCTGAAGCCCCAGCATCACAGTCTTCAGTTGATTCATCTAATCCCATGCAATATCAGAAATCACCAAATAAGGGCAGCACCTAAACACTTAATGATAGGGCCCTGGGGAGGGTTGTTAAATAGAGAGACCTAGGGGTTGAGGTACATAATTCCTTGAAAGTTGTGTTACAGGTAGGCAGGGTGGTAAAGAAGGCATTTGGTACACTTGCCTTCATTGCTCAGACCATTGAATATAGGAATTGGGATGTCATGTTGCGGTTGTACAGGGTATTGGTAAGGCCACTGTTGGAGTACTGTGTACAGTTTTAGGAAGGATTTTATTAAATTGGAGAGGGGTCAGAAAATATTTACCGGGATGTTATTGGGACTGGAGGATTTAAAGAATCACAAGGGGCATAGATAAGGTTTAAGCAAAGGTATTTTTCCCTATAGTAATGGAGATCAAAACTAGACAGAATAATTTTTAGTTGTGAGGAGAAAGATTTAAAAGGGACTTGAGGGACAACCTTTTCACACATCTATGGAATGAACAGCCTGGGGAAGTGGTAGAGGTGGGTACAATTGCAACATTTAAAAGACGTTTGGAGAGGTACATGAATAGGAAAGTTTGAGAGGGATATGGGTCAAATGTAGGCATATAGAACTAATTTGGTTTCGGAAATTTAGTCAGCATGACACATTGGACTGAAGGTTTTGTTTCTATGCTGTATGACTCTTTGACTCTGTGACTGAAGGCACGGGATATGACAAAAATAAATTATCGTCCAGAATTATTATACCACGAGCCAAGCTGTTTATGTACAGTTACAACATTGGTATCTACCTGCTAATGTGAAAAGTGCCCAGATATATCCTGTTTGCAAAAAGCAGGAGTAATCTGACCAATTTCTGTCCCACCAATTTATTGTTCACTATCGATAATGGAAGAAGCCATTGACAACAATATCAAGTGGCAACAAACTGCTCACTGACACTCAATTTGGGCCACTCAGGCCTTGAACTCATCACAGTCTTTATCCAAAAGTAAACAAATGTGTTGAAAGAGGTGAGAGAGGCTGCCTTTGACATGAAGGCAGAATTTGACTGAGTCAAGATGCCCTCGCAAAATCGGAGTCAGTTGGATTAAAGAGGAACTCTCTCCTCTGGATGGAGTCATACATTGTACAAAGGACAAATGTTGTTGGAGGTCAATCATCTTAACTTTGAGGTATTATTTTTCAAACATTCCTCAAGGTATTGTCCAAGACCACCACTTCCTCAATCACCCCACCTTCTATCAAAAGGTCAGAATTGGGTTCTTTGCTGTTGATTGCACAGTGTTCAGCATTGGTCATAACTCCTCAGATAGTAAATCAGCCTGCATTTATTTACAGCCATAACTGGACAATATTCAGTGATTGGTTATTTAGTGACAAATAACATTTGGGCTATATTGACAAATAACATTTGGGCTATATAACATGACAGACAATGGCTATCTCAAACAAGAGAGTATTCAACTATAACCCCTTGTAATTCAATGGCATTACCATTACTGAATCTCTACTACCAACCTCCTGGGGACTATCATTGATCAGATATTGACCTAGACCAGTCGTATAAATTTTGACGCCTCAAGGTTAGACAGAGACTATGATTTCTGGAGTGAGTACCTCACTTGACTCCCCAGAGCCTGTCCACTATCAATAAGCCGTTAGTCTGGGCTTGATGGAATATTTCCTACATATTTGAATGAGTGCAGCTCCAACTGTACTCAAGAAGCTTGACACCATCCAGGAGAAAGCAACCCAATTAATTGGTACCACCTTCAGTGTTCATTTCCTCCACTACTAACACACAATGACAGCAGAGTATACCATCTACAAGACGGACTGCAGCAACTCACATTGGCTCATTTGTCACCTACATTTGAACTGCAAACCCTACCTCCCAAAAAGACAAGGGCTTCGTGTGCATGGAAGCATCATTACCTGCAGGTTCCTGTCGAAACCCCACGCCACCTGACTTGGAACTATATACCATTCCTTCACTGTCGCAGAGTTAAAAATCTAGCACCCCCTTCCTAACAGCACAGTGAATGTACGTGCACCACATGGACAGCACCGTTTCAAGAAAACACTTCCTGTCAGATTCTTGAGGGCAATTAAAGATGGGCAATAAATGCTGATCTAGCCATTGATACCCACATCATATGAACAAAAAAAACTGAGTTCTGAGTAAAACACTTTAGGGAGGATGTGAAGACATTAGGAAGGCTGCCGAAAAGATCCTCAAGAATGGTATAGGAATGAGGAACTTTAAGTAATTTTGTAGAAGCTGGAACTATTCTACTTGCAAATTTTGTGGAGAAATTTGTAAAAGGGTAGTGGAAATCAGAAATGCAGAATATCATAAGGAGTCTGGACAGAGTGGACAAAAATAATCTGTTCCATTTGTGGAAGAATCGAGAATAGTGGGGCACAGATATCATTTGACTGGCAATGGAAGCAATGGTGATATGACAAGGAATCTTTTCATGCAACATCTGTAAAGCACTTCCCTGAGTATGTAGTGGAGGCAGGTTCAGTGAAGCATTAAAAAGACAATTGAATCATTTTCTAAAGAGGAAAAACATGCATGACTATGGGAAAAGGCAGGGAGGTGGTGGCAATTGGATTGTTTTTATACTGAATCAGCATGGACATGTACTATTATTATTCAATGATTCTGTGAACCAAATTCAGCTTTGAATAGCTTGCCTTTGATTGGTAATCTGCATCTGAGTTCAATTAATCTGTGTTTGGTGGTGTTGATTGAGGGAAGAATGTCAGCTGAAATATGAAACATATTCCTGTCCTTTTCATTAAATAATGCCATAGGCTTCTTTGCAGATGAATAATGGCTTAATGTTCCATTTGACAAATCACAACATTCTCCAACCAATATTTCTCATTTGTTTGTAATTCAGGCTAGGAATTGGAAATAACACGTAACGTGTCAAGCAATTTAATTTGCTTTTACTATAGCGATTGTAGGTTAAAAATGTTTATTTCCCTATTTTAAAAAAAATCCATCCCCAGCTACGTCAAAGATTGTACACAATCTGCTTTCCCTGTTCCAGCAGCCCAGTGAAGAGGTGTCCGAGCAAAAAAAAATTGTCACATTTAAACAAAGCCAGTACATATTTTTAAAAAATCCACATGTGCTGTCATAAGCTGTTCTCAAAATGGTTGTTTATGGACATCTGCAATGGTCAAGAATGACTCAATCAAGTTCCTTGCAGCTAAAATGTATACGATAAAGCCATCATGCTAATTTGTACCATAACAACTGGCTCATGTGAAAAATAGGTTAAGTATCATTGCTAAGGTGGAGTGGCAAATTACTCTGAATATTTGGTGCTAATAATTGCACTTTAAATACTTTATAAATTTGTTCAATTAACTAATACTAGAATCTTTGGGCATTGTAGGCGTAAAAAATGTATTAAAGTTCTAAGTCGAACACAAGTTGTAGTTTAAGTTGTTATTATTTATCCAACATTCGTTTTCCATAAATAATTGATAGGTTTATGTGGAACCTACCTGTTTTCCTGTGAGAACAGTTTGATACATGCTGTGTGTCCACAGTACATTGCATATGTCAGAGGAGTGTTTTCATTGATGTCCCTTGGACTGCTGTCCACCCCCAGCTGCATCAAAGATTGTACACAATCCGCTTTCCCTGCTGCAGCAGCCCAGTGAAGAGGTGTCCTAGTTTAAAAAATGAACAAATTAAAATATTGTCACATTTAAACATAACCAGTAAATACTTTACTGGTGTTAGCATCACACTGTAACAACTAATTATCAGCTACTTCAGTTCACACAATAGAAAAGTTAATTGGAGAAAGGTTCCTGGAAAAATTAAAGTGAGAAATAAAGCTTTCACAAAAAGGTTTGTTCTAGCTTGTGAGGAGATACACGTTTCTGCCATGGGAAAAAAAGGTCTCTGGCTATCCACTCTATCTATACCTCTTATCATCTTTTACACCTCTATCAAGTCACCTCTCATCCTTCTTCGTTCCAATGAGAAAAGCCCATCTCCCTCAAACTTTCTTCACAAGACATGCCCTCCAGTCCAGGCAGCATCCTGGTAAATCTTCTCTGCACTCTTTCTAAAGTTTCCACATCTTTCCTATAATGATAACTGAACAGGGGACTATAGAGCCGCAGCATAACCTCACGCTTGTAAACTCATTCCCCCTGCTAATGAAAACCAACACGCCATAAGCTTTCTTAACAACCCCATCAACATGGGTGGCAACTTTGATGGATCTATGGACATGGACCCCAAGATCCTTCTGTTCCTGCATACTGCCTAGAATCCTGCCTTTCACCTTGTATTCTGCATTCAAATTTGACCTTCCAAAGTGAATCAATTCATATTTTTTCAGGTTCAATTCCATCTGCTACTCATCAGCCCAGTTTTGCAACCTGTTAATGTCCCGTTGCAACCTACAACAGCCCTCCACACTATCCACAACTCCACTAACCTTTGTGTAATCGGCAAACTTACTAACCCACCCTTCCACTTCCTCATCCAAGTCATTTATAAAAATCACAAAGAGCAGAGGTCCCAGAACAGATCTCTGCAGAACACCACTGGTCACCAAGTTCCAGGCTGAATACTTTCCATTTACCACTACCCCCTGTGCTCTATAGGCCAGCCAATTCTGTATCCAGCCAATCAAATTTCCCTGTATCCCATGCCTCCTTACTTCCTGAATGAGCCTACCATGGGGAAACTTATCAAACACCTTGCTAAAATGCATGTGCGTCACATCCACAGCTCTACCTTCATCAGTGTGTTTTGTCACATCCTCAAAGAATTGAATAAGTCTTGTGAGGCATGACCTGCCCCTCACAAAACCATGCTGACTATCTCTAATCACACTATGGGTTTCCAAGTCATCATAAATCCTGTCTCTCAGAATCCTCTCAATACTTTGCCCACCATAGGTGTGAGACTGACTGGTCTATAATTCCCAGGATTATCCCTATTTCCTTTCTTGAACAAGCGATAAACATTTGCCACCCTCCAATCATCTGGCACTAATCCAGTGGACAGTGAGGATGCAAGATCATCGTCAAAGGCGCAGCAAGCTCTTCCCTCGCTTTCTGTAGTAACCTAGGATATATCCCGTCTGGCCCAAGGGATTTATCTATTCTTATGTTTTTCAAAATTTTCAGCACATCCACCTGCTTAATATCAACCTGTTTAAGCTTAGCAGCCTGTTTCACACTGTCCTCAAAAATATCAAGATCCCTCTCAGTAGTGAATACAGAAGCAAAATATTTATTAAGGAACTCTCCTACCTCCTCTAATTCCAGGTGAAAATTCCCTCCACTCTCCCTGATCAGCCTCTTGTTCCTCACATAAGTGTAGATTGCCTTAGGGTTTTCCTTAGTTACACAAGTTCACAACAAGTTCACACTGACCCTCTGAAGAGTATCACACCCAGACCCATTCCCCTACCTTATTACTCCACATTTCCCCTGACTAATGCACCTAACTTACACATCCCTGAACACTATGAGCAATTTAGCATGGACAATTGACCTAACCTCAAGATGGTTGTGGTTGTTGGACGTCAGTTATTTCAACTCTAACACCTCTGTGGTGTTCCTCAAGGTAGTGCCCTAAGCACAACCATCTGCCTTCCCTCCATCATAAGGTCAGAAGTGGGGATGTTCACTGATGATTGCACAATGTTCAGCACCATTCAGATACTGAAGCAGTCCAAATTCAAGTGCAGTGAGATCTGGACAATATCCAGGCTTGGAATGACAAATGGCAAGCAACATTCATGTGACACAAATTCCAGGCAATGGCTATCGCCAATAAGATTGAATCTAATCATTGCCCCTGACACTCAGTGATGTTACCATCACTGAATCCCCCACTGTCAACATCCTGGAGGTTATCATTTACCAGAAATTCAGCTGAACTTGCAACATAAACATGGTGGCTACACAAACAGATCAGAGGCAAGGAATACTGCAGTGAGTACTATCTCCTGATTTCCCAAAGCCTATCCACTATCTACAAGGCACAAGTCATGAATGTGAGTGGAATACTCCACACTTGCCTGGATGAGTGCAGCTCCAGCAATATCTAGGAAGCTTGTCACCATCCACGACAAAGCTGCTCCCTTGAATGGTACCACATTTACAAGCACCCACCTCTCCATCACAGAAGCTCAATAACAGCAGTGTGTAATTTTGACCACATGTACTGCAGAAATTCACCAAAGGTCTGCACACACAACCCACAACCACTTCCATCTAGAAAGACAAGGACAGCAGGTACATGGGAACACCACCACCTTCAAATTCCCTATCAAGCCATTTATCATTCTGACTCAGAAATATATCACTTTCTTTCAGTGTTGCTGCACCAAAATCCTGGGATTCCATCCCCAAGGGCATTGTGAGTCAACCCACAGCAGCTGGACTGCAGTGGTTTAATAAGGCAGGTCATCACCACCTTTGCAAGGGCAATTAGGAACTGGCAATAAAAATGCCAGCAAACCAGCAGTGCTCACCTCCTACAAATGAATTTAAAAAAAGAGAACTAACACAAAAAGGACATAACCAAAATATTAAGAGACTACTTTATATCTGTATTTTCAAAGATGCTTGAAAGTGGAGGCAGTTGAGATTCCAGATGGACTAAAAATTGATAAGGACCAAATATTAGAAATACTGATTGTATTTGAGAAGTTACCATAATTTAGTGAATTAGCTGTGCTAAATTGCCCACAGTGTTTACGGATGTGTAGGTTAGGAGCATTAGTCTGGGGAAATGTAAAGTAATAGGGTAGGAGAATGGGCCTGGGTGGGATACTGTTTGGAGGGTCGGCATGGACTTGTTGGGCCAACTGGTCTGTTGCCAATTAACAAATGGTTAATTTACAATTAACCATTTTCGTTGAGGATATAGACAGAATATTGGAAACTGTGGTGGCATTAGCCATAATTTTACAAATCCACTTTGATATAGATTTTGCGGCAAAGGTCTTGAGAATTGCAAATGTTACATCCTTCTTCAAATATACTGAACAACTAAAGGCCAGTCATTTTAACCTCAGCAAAATAATTTCAACATGATAATTCTGGAACAAAGTAAGGTCTTTGTACAGATATGTATTAATTGAAGTAAGCCTACACAGATTCATAGGACATAGGAACATGAATAGGCCATTCAGCCCCATAAGCCTATTCCACCAATCAGTGAGATCATGGCTGATCACTGGCCTAACTCCGCACACCTCCCTTTGGCCCATATCCCTCATTACCTTTGCTTGACAAAAGATTATCTCTCTCAGTTTTAGAATTAACAACTGAGGACCAATTTTGTTTAATTTATGTTTTTGATCAAGTAGCAGACAAGGTTGATGAGGTTAATTGAAATGATGAACATGGACTTCCAAAAGCATTTGATAAAGTGAAATGTGACAGGCTTTCAAAGAGGTGGTGATGTAGTGGTAATGCCACTGAACTAGTAATGTTTTGGGACATGATGGTTTGAATCCAATCATGGCAGATGGTGAAATTTGAATTGAATAAAAATCTGTAGCAAAATAAGCTAACCTAATGGCAACCATGTCTGATTGTTATAAAATACATCTGGTTCACCAATGTCCTTTAGGAAATGAAAGCTACCACCATTGCTTGTTCTCATGACTCCAGACCCACAGCAATGTGATTCATTCTCAATTTTCCTCAGGATGGCCAATAATGTTGCCTTACCAAGGATACACATAACCCGTGGATAAATAGATAAAAGAAGGCCTGTCAAAGAAATATGAAGCCCACTGTTTTCCTTAATCCAAATCAATGATCAAGACTTGAATGTGCAGAAGACAAGTTTAAGGCCCCTTTTAAATCTTTCCCCTCTCACTTCAAATCTATGTCCTCCAGATTTGGACTTCCCTGCCCCGGGGCAAAGACCTTGGCTACTTACCCTATTCATGCCCCTCATGATTTTATAAACCTCTGTAAGGTCACCCCTCAGTCTCCAACGCTCCAGGAAAAATACCCCCAGCTAATTTAGCCTCTCCCTAAAGCTCAAGCCCTCCAACCTGGCACAATTATTCAAGGTCTTTTTGTAATCTTAATAACCTTCTTCACTGTAGACCATACCACCAATATTGGTGTCATCCACAAACTTCCTAAATATGCCTCCTAAATTCTCATCCAAATTGTCCATATAAATGACGAACAAAAGTGGATGCAGCACCGATCCCTGAAGAACCCTATTGATCACAGGTCTCTAGTCCAAAAATGAATCCTCCAACATCACCCTCTGTCTCCTACCATTGTCAATTTTGTATCCAACTGGCAAGCCCTCCTGAATCCTACATGATCTAACTTCATTAAAGGTCCTTGTAAAGTGTTTTTACTGCAGGCAGTTTGAGTTTGAATGTCACAATTGTAGATTAATGAATATTTTATTGGCAAGAGACTTATCTTTTTGTCTCAAATTAAATATATTTAAAACTGGAATGAAAGATACTGTATCAGTTTGGAGTAGGTATGGGTGGTATTACCTGTCATCGACATCAAGTGATTGCAAGTTGCATTCTGGAATTCTTGCCAGATCATAGATGATGTCACTGTGTCCAGCTGCTGCTGCTATATGCACACTTGTCTTCCCATTTTCATCATCATAGTTTATTATAGATGGGCTCAGGTGATGATCCAGAATGAGAGAAGTCATGGCTCTATTTCCACTCTAGAAAGAAGTACAAATAAAGGGTTTAATAAAATACTGCATGAATTGGCAATGATCACCCCCCACCCTCCTCTAGCTTATCTCTCCACGCTTCAGGCTCTCTGCCTTTATTCCTGATGAAAGACTTTTGCCCGAAACGTCGATTTCGCTGATCCTTGGATGCTGCCTGAACTGCTGTGCTCTTCCAGCACCACTAATCCAGAATGATGGCAATGTGCAATGCTCTGATGCTATAACGATGCTGTCTTTGAGCTGGACATGGGATGCTACAGCAACACTGACAAGTAATAAAATGCAGTGAGTGCAGCACACATCTGATGTAATTCAAAAGGCCTGTTAGCTTATCTGCAAATATTTAAAACAACGTTCATTATTTCAAGATAGCTGCATTATTAAGCCATTAAATTGCTGGCAAATTTCCTACCCAATAGCTGTTATGCATTGTAGCCCATTATCCACCATAATATTTTCTAAGCAACATGATCAGAAATGTTATTACACACTCCAGGAGCAGGTGGAACCTGAACCTGGCCTTCCTGGCTTCTTTATCCACTATATTGTAATCAGACTCATACACTTAATGGTAAGGTCCTGGGGAATGTTGCTGAACAAACAGACCTTGGAGTGCAGGTTCATAGTTCCTTGAAAGTAGAGTCATAGGTAGATGGGATAATGAAAAAGGTGTTTGGAGTGCTTTCCTGAGCATTGAGGAGTTGGGAAGTCATGTTGCGCCTGTTTAGGCCACCTTTGGAATATTGTGTACAATTCTGGTCTCCCTCATACAGGAGAGATGTTGTGAAACTCAAAAGGGTTCAGAAAACATGTGCAAGGATTTTGCCAGGGTTGGAGGGTTTGAGCTATAGGGAGAGACTGAATAGGAAGGGGTGTTTTCCTTGGAGTGTCGGAAGCTGAGGGGTGATCTTATAGGGGTTTATGCCCCCTCACGGGAGGGGTCATGGATAGGATAAATAGACAAGGTCTTTTCTGGGGAGTGGTGCGGGGGCATGGCATTGATAGGGTATTGCCATTCACTAAGTTTTTTAAGGACATAATGAGGGTAGAGCAGTAGACTTTTTTGATATGGTCTTCATTAAACCCTCTGACAAGGTTCTGCATTGTAGACTAATTAATTTAAATTAGATTATGTAGGATTCAGGAGGGCTTGCCAGTTGGATACAAAATTGACGATGTTAGGAGACAGAGGGTGATGTTGGAGGATTCATTTTTGGACTAGAGACCTGTGATCAACAGGGCTCTTCAGGGTGGTAAAAACAAAGACTGCAGATGTTGGAAACCAGATTCTGGATTAGTGATGCTGGAAGAGCACAGCAGTTCAGGCAGCATCCAAGTAGCTTCGAAATCGACGTTTCGGGCAAAAGCCCTTCATCAGGAATAAAGGCAGTGAGCCTGAAGCGTGGAGAGATAAGCTAGAGGAGGGTGGGGGTGGGGAGAAAGTAGCATAGAGTAAGAGCTTCAGGGCAGAGGAAATGACCTGGGAGTTGCAGTGGAAGAGGGACTCCCTGAGATGCTTGTAGAGAGCTTCAGGGATCGATGCTGCATCCACTTTTGTTTGTCATTGATATGAACAATTTGGATGAGAATTTAGGAGGCATATTTAGGAAGTTTGTGGATGACACCAATGTTGGTGGTATGGTCTACAGTGAAGAAGGTTATTAAGATTACAAAAGGATCTTGAACAATTGTGCCAAAAGACTGAGGAGTGACAGATGGAGTTTAATTTGGATAACTGTGAAGTATTGCATTTTCACAAGACAAACAAGGGCAGAGTTTATACAGTTAATGGTAGGGCCCTGAGGAGTGTGTTGAACAGAGAGCCCTAGGGGTTCAGGTGCATAGTTCTTTAAAAGTTGCATCGTAAGTAGACAGGATGGTTAAGACAACATTTATCATGCTTGCCTTCATTGTTCAGACCATTGAGTATAGGAGTTGGTGTGTCATGTTAAGGTTGTACAGGACATTGGTGAGGCTGCTTTTGGAGTACTGTGTACAGTTCTGATCGCCCTGCTATAGGAAAAATATCATGAAATTGGAGAGGGTTCAGAAAGTATTTTCCCTGGATGTTGCCGTGACTGGAGGGTTTGAGTTATAGGGGGAGACTGGATAGGCTGGGACTTCTTTCATGGAGTGTAGGTGGTTTATGAAATCATGATAGGCATTGATAAGGTGAATGGCCAATTTTTTTTCCCTAGGGTAGGGGTGTTCAAAATTGGGGGGCATATTTTGAAGGTGAGAGGAGAAGGATTTAAAAGGGACCAAAAAGGCAACTATTTCACATATATGTGGAATGAAGTACCAGAGGAAGTGGTAGAGGCAGGTACAATTACAGCATTTAAAAGACATTTGGATAGTACATGAATAGGAAAGATTTGAATTGAATGAATTAGGTTTATTGTCACATGTATTCACATGAGTACAGTGAAAAGTTTACAAGTCACCACTTATGGTGCCATCTTAGGAACAAAGGTACCTAGACCCAGAATCTTAGCGACAAAGCAGAAAATAAAGAAAACTAAGTTAAAAGGTTAAATATTACAGTGCTTCTTGCTAAAAAGTAGAAAAACAAAGAATCACAGTTAACAGTTCAACACCATAGCCTATAAGCGCCTAAACGTGTTGGACTCGCACTCATCTCAAGGAGTGAACGTCCCCCCACTGTGGGCTCAGTGTTGCCTAAGCTGCCATCCTGCACTGCTTGCTCTCACCACATTGCAGCCTGGTCCCACTCTCACTGCCACCTTGAGCTGCTTGCTCCTGCTTTTGCTGCCACCCTGAGCTGCCTGCTTTGGCCTCACTGCTGGCCGCCCCGGGCTTCCTGCTCCTGTTTTCACCACCGGTCACCTTGATTTAGGCAGATATGAGCCAAATGCAGGCAAGTAGGATTAATTTAGTTTGGGAAACACGGTCATCATGGACGAGTTGGACCAAAGGGTCTGTTTCCACGCTGTACGATTCTATGAGTCTAATGGTCTGGAGGGGGAAATTAGACACACTTTATGGAATCCACCTGACCTTTATTCAATCGTCAATATGATGAAAATCAGACATTTTTTTTCAAAGGAGATACTATCCCTCAGATTAGGGATAGGCCGTCCAATCTGCCAAACTGTAAAGGCAATGGGAAACACCTGAATACTGCTTTGGCAGTGAAGCCAAAAACCAGTCTAACTCAGTAATTTCTGGGCTATGGTTTTTGAAAACTTGTACAATTTAATCAATTTATAGAACTCTCACAGAAGAGGAGGCACTCACCGGAATGTATTCTGGATAATAAATAATGAACTAAATGCATCTGGGGTTACTTGTAATACCTATTATTATAAAAAATTGTCTTGACCAAATTCATTAAATTGGCTTTGTATAAAAGTGAAGACTTTTGTCATTGTATTACAAAAATATAATTGTGGACAGTTTACTCGTTACAAAGGAAATGTCTTTTATGAAATCATTTTGCAATTGTTGACAGTGATTTATTGAGGTTGATAACATATTTATCAATTTCCTTATGATTCTTGGTTCTGACAATATTGTAAGTACAATTCTATGCTCTAATTCTCACCAAGCCCTCAATCAACATGATGTAATTTAACTTCTTCACCACCCAAGGCAGTATAGCCTCACCTTTTTTACATTTTAGCCAAGAGAAGAAACTTCTGCTGATCTATTTCTTTGCCTTCCCTAGCCATGAGGAAATTGCAATGTCACAACTATATGTCACCAACAGCAGCTAAGAACATATCAGAAATTGAACCAAGATCATCCGGGTCTTTATGGTTTGGTTCCATATCATGCAGTTTATTTATCCCAGCTATTTTTAAATAACTGAATTTGAATTAGAAAATAATTTTACCTGCACTGCCCAATGAAGCGCCGTTTTAAAGTCTTTGTCAACCAATGTTGGGTCAGCTCCTTTCTGTAGTAAAGCCTGGACATGCTGTGGCCGGTTGTGAAAAGCAGCCCAATGCAATGGGGTCATACCCTAAAGGATAAAGAACCAAATGTTAAAACCCATGGGGCTAACAGATTTGAAATTTTATTTTCCTTTTGAATATGTCCCATAATGAAGTAAGTAATGATTGGCTTACAGCTGTCACATAATTTTTACATAATAACAGGGTCTATTGGTAAAATGAACTTGAAAATGAAGCTTAAGAAGTTTTCAAAAATTTCTCATATTTCTCATTGGCTGTGGAAATTAGCAGGCATAATTAATCCATTGTTTCATCTTCTATCGCGTCTGAGCTAAATGGGAAGATGTTCATCTTCAAATTAGCCAGGGCAAATAGATAGGATGCAGAATAGAATAGGGAAAAGTTGGCTGTAAAAGTTTCTTTGCTGCTCAGTAGTTTCATGACTAAACTTTCACTTTTTTTTCTGTAAAATTGAAGAAATACTTCAGCAATGTTGCCCTTGTTTCTGCCAGGCTGCAGCTGGTCAGCTTCAGAGAGCTCCAATGACTGCCCACCTCACAAAAAAATCTCAAAAACTAATGTGCAAGAACAGGGAGGTGATGTTGAACTTGTTCACTTGTTGTGAACTTTGTTGGAGTATTGTGTGTGAGACTGTGTGCACCATATTATGGGAAAGTTAAAATCATACTGGAGAGAGTGCAGAGTAATAATTCCAGGAATGAAAAACTTCAGATCTGAGGATAGATTGAAGAAGTTGTGACTGTTCTCCACAGAGAGAAGAAGGCAGAGAGGATATTTGATAGAGGTTTTAAAAATCATGAGCAGGCTGAATAGATTAGATAGAGAGAATCTATTCCCACTCATAAAATAAAAAAAACTAGAGGACATGGATTTGAAGTCATGTACAAACAAAGCAAAGGTTATGCGAGAAAGAATGATTTCGCACTTTGAGTAGTCAAGGTATGGAATATACTGCCTGGAAATGTGGTGGAGGCAAGTTAGTTGAGGCATTCAAGAGGGCATTGGATGATTCTTTGATAGAAATAGTGTCCAGAAACATGGGGAAAAGGCATGAGATTGGCATTAGGTAACAGAATTAGTGCAGGCATGGTGAGCCAAACGGCTTCCTTCTGCACCATTACAATTCTATGATTTGTGAGGTGACAACACATTCAAGCAGAGATGACCCAGGTAATTATAGACCAGTGAGCCTTACTTCTGTTGTAGAAAAGTTTTTGGAAAGGATTATAAGAGATAAGATTTATAATTATCTAGCAAGTAATAATTTGATTTCAGATAGTCAACATGGTTTTGTCAAGGGCAGGTCGTGTCTCACAAACCTCATTGAGTTTTTTGAGAAGGTGACCAAGCATGTAGATGAGGGTAGGGCAGTTGACGTGGTATACATGGACTTTAGTAAAGCCTTTGATAGGAAACAAAGAGTAGTGATAAACGGCTCCATTTCGGAATGGCAGGCAGTGACCAGTGGGGTACCGCAGGGATCAGTGCTGGGACCGCAGCTTTTTACAATATATGTTAATGATATAGAAGATGGTATTAGTAATAACATTAGCAAATTTGCTGATGATACTAAGCTGGGTGGCAGGGTGAAATGTGAGGAGGATGTTAGGAGATTACGGGGTGACCTGGACAGGTTAGGTGAGTGGTCAGATGCATGGCAGATGCAATTTAATGTGGATAAATGTATGGTTATCCACTTTGATGGCAAGAACAGGAAGGCAGATTAATACCTAAATGCAATCAATTTAGGTAGAGGGGCAATACAAAGAGATCTGGGTGTTCTTGTACACCAGTCAATGAAGGTAAGCATGCAGGGACAGCAGGTAGTGAAGAAGGGCGGCCTTCATAACAAGAGGGCTTGAGTATAGAAGCAAAGAGGTCCTTCTGCAGCTGTATAGGGCCCTGGTGGCACTACACCTGGAATACTGTGTGCAGTTCTGGTCTCCAAATTTGAGGAAAGACATTCTGGCTATTGAGGGAGTGCATTGTAGGTTCATGAGGTCAATTCCTGGAGTGGCGGGACTACCTTACGCTGAAAGACTGGAGTGACTGGGCTTGTATACCCTTGAGTTTAGAAGACTGAGAGGGGATCTGATTAGACATATAAGATTATTAAAGGATTGGACACTCTGGGGGCAGGAAACATGTTTCCGCTGATGGGTGAGTGCCGAACCAGAGGACACAGCTTAAAAATACGGGGTAGACCATTTCGGACAGAGATGAGGAGAAACTTCGTCACCCAGAGAGTGGTAGCTGTGTGGAATGCTCTGCCCCAGAGGGCAGTGGAGGCCCAGTCTCTGGATTCATTTAAGAAAGAGTTGGATAGAGCTCTCAAGGGTTATGAAGATAAGGCAGGAACAGGATACTGATTAAGGATGATCAGCCATGATCATATTGAATGGCGGTGCAGGCTCGAAGGGCAGAATGGCCTACTCCTACACCTATTGTCTATTGTTCCACATGGTATGCTGATGGAGAAAATGCAGAGGCATGGAATTGAGGGTGATTTAGTAGTTTGGATTAGAAACTGGCTTTCTGAAAGAAGGCGACGAGTGGTGGTTGATGGAAAATATTCAGTCTGGAGTCCAATTACTAGTGGTGTGCCACAAAGATCTGTTTTGGGACCACTGCTGTTTGTCACTTTTATAAATGACTTACACGCAGGCACAGGTGGATGGATTAGTAAATTTGCAGATGACACGAATGTCGGTGGAGTAGTGGACAGTTTGGAAGAACTTTACAGGTTGCAGGGGGACTTGGATAAACTGCAGAATTGGGCTAAGAGGTGGCAAATGGATTTCCATGCAGCTAAATGTGAGGTAATGCACTTTGGAAAGAATACCAGGAAGGCAGAGTACTGGGTCAATGGAAAGATTCTTGGTAGTATGGATGTGCAGAGGGATCTTGGAGTCCATGTGCATAGATCTCTGAAAGTTGCCACCCAGGTGGATGGTGCTGTTAAGAAGGCATACGGTTTGTTAGGTTTCATTGGTAGAGGGATTGAGTTCCAGAACCGCAATAACATCCTGCAGCTATACAAAATGCTGGTGCGGCCACACTTGGAATATTGTGTACAGTTCTGGTCACCCCATTACAAGAATGATGTGGAAGCTTTGGAAAAGGTGCAGAGGAGATTTACCAGGATGTTGCCTGGTCTGGAGGGAAGGTCTTATGAGGAAAGGGTGAGAGACTTGGGTCTGTTCTCATTGGAAAGAAGAAGGCTAAGGGGGGATTTGATAGAAACATACAAGATGATCAGAGGATTAGATAGGGTAGACAGTGAAAGACGTTTTCCCAGGATGATGACTTCAGCTTGTACGAGAGGGCATAACTACAAAGACAGATGACAGAGGGAGGTTCTTTACATCGAGAGTGGTAAGGGCTTGGAATGCCCTACCTGCTAATGTAGCCAACTGAGCCACATTAGGGAGATTTAAACAATCCTTAGATAAGCACATGGATGATTTTGGGATAGTGTAGGAGGACGAGCTGAGAATAGTTCACAGGTCGGCGCAGCATCGAGGGCCGAAGGGCCTGTTCTGCGCAGTATTGTTCCGTGTTCTATGTTCTAGTACTTTGAGAAGGAAAGGAAGGTTGAAGAGAGGTTGAAGAGAGGATCGTATTTGTAATAAGAGTAGGAAAATGGTGAGATGGTCTGATATTTGGATATTTGTGATAGTGAACAATGTTGTATATTTTTAAATTCTGGCACTGACTAAATTAATTAATATATTAATCTCACGATCCTGTACTTTATTTTCTTACTATCTCATGGAAATTTACACACAGCAACATATCATGTGAAAAATGTAAATTGAATTTCAGTGGGATCTCTTAACCTCCTGCATGAGTTTATGAGAGCGATTGGTCAGTTATGTCTTTTCTCAATGATAGAGTCATAGAGATGTACAGCATGGAAACTTCCAAATTACAGAAGGAGATTCGAAAACCCTGATAGAGGTTATGGCTCTAGAATTGTTAATAAGATCTAGAACAGGATTACCGGATCTTAAATGTTTATTTGAATGATGTAGTCAACAGATTAAAAAAAAACACTTTTTTGTATACCTCATTGTCTTGATGATTTATCTCACACATTGTTGTTTGCTGCAACAGTATAGCCAACAGTCTAGAAAAGAAAGGAAGTTTTTAACATAGCAATACTATAATCAATTGTTAACAGCAGAAGTATCTATATTAATTCATGAATCTTTATACTCAGAGGATAACTTGCATCTTCTTCATAAATACATTGGTTATAGAGCCATACAGTACAGAAACAGGCCCTTCGGTTCAGCTTGTCCATGTCTAACAAGTATCCTAAATTGAACTAGTCCCATTTGCCTGTGTTGGCCCATATACCTCTAAGGCAAAGGTGAGGACTGCAGATTCTGGAAACCAGAGTTTAGATTAGAGTGGTGCTGGAAAAGCACAGCAGGTCAGGTGGCATCCGAGGAGCATATACCTCTAAACCTTTTCTACTCATGTACCTATCCAAATGTCTTTTAAGTGTTGTAATTGTACCCTCCTCTACCTCTTCCTCTGGCAGCTTATACCATATACGCACACCTTCTGTGTGAAATAGCTGCATCTCAGGTCCTTTTAAATCATTTGCCTCTCACCTTAAACCTATACCTTCTAGTTTTAGATTCCCCTATCCTTAGAAAAAGATCCTGGGATATTCACCTTATCTATGCCATTCATAATTTATAAATATCTGTAAAGTCACTTAATAACTCCACAGAGGCCAGTATCCCATCACCAAGTCACGCTTTATTTACACGTGGGGAGTCCTTGACACTGCTGTAGCTCCCTCAGAGTGATCAGGATGTCTGAAACTCCTATTCTTAACAGCCCTAATCAGGGAACTCATATTCTATAACATCCACCTGGCTGACCTCATTACAATCACCGCAGTCACCCATCAGCCCTGATACTCCAGGGGAAAACGTCCCAGCCTATCCAGTCTCTTCTTATAACTCAAACCCTGCAGACGCGGCAACATCCTTGTAAATTCTTCTGTACCCTTTTCCAATTAGCAACATACAGCATTGTCATCTTTTTTAACCTCATGTATGAAAACCAAATGCTATATTTTACCCCAGCTGGGCATTTCATGATTCCTATTTGCTGGGTTTACAATTGGATAGTTTGACTTGAAAAAAAAAGTCCAGTATTACTGGGCATGCAGGCTGATTTTTAAAATTTCTTCATTTGTGGGATGTGGGCATCATTGGCTGGTCAGCATGTTATTGCCCGTCCCTAGTTGCCCTTGAGGAGATGGTGGTGAGCTGCTTTCTTGAACTGCTGCAGTCCAACTGCTGTGGATTGATCCCAACGCCATTAGGGAGGGAATTCCAGGATTTTGACCCAGCAATACTGATTGAACGGCCTTACATTTCCAATTCAGGGTGGTGAGTAGCTTGGAGGGGAACATGAAGGTAATAGTGTTCCCATATATCTACTGCCCTTGTCCTTCTAGATGGAAGTGGTCATGGGTTTGGAAGGTACTGTCTGCGGACCTTTGGTGAATTTCTGCAGTATATCTTATAGATAGTATACAAGTGCTGCTACTGAGCGTCAGTGGTGGAGTGAGTGGATGCTTGTGCCAATCAAGTGAGCTGCTTTGTCATGGATGGTATCAAGTTTCTTGAGTATTGTTGGAGCTGCACTCATCCATGCTAGTGGGGAGTATTTCATCACACTGCTGACTTGTGCCTTATAGGTGTTGGATAGGCATTGGGGAGTCAGGAGCTGAGTTACTCGCTGCAGTATGCCTAGCCTCTGACCTGCTCTTGTAGCCCCTGTCTTTATGTGGTGAGCTCAGGTGATTTTCTGGTCAATGATAACCCTCAGGGTGTTGATAGTGGGGAATTGAATGTCCATTGAATGTCAAGAGGCAGTGGTTAGATTGTCTACTGGTGATGGTCATAGCCTGGCATTTGTATGGCATGAATGTTATTTGCCACTTGTCAGCACAGGCCTGGATATTGTCCCAATCTAATTGCATTTGAACATGAACTTCTTCAGTATCTGAGGAGTCACGAATGATGCAGTACATTGTGCAATCATTGTGAACATTTCCACTTTCTGACCTTATGATGGAGGGAAGGTCATTTATGAAGCAACTGAAAATGGTTAGGCCTAGGACAATATCCTGAGAAGTTGCTGCAGTGATGTCCTGAAGGTGAGATGACTGATGTCCAACAACCACGATCATCTTCCTGTGCATTAGGTATGACTCCATTAATTGAGAGTTTGTCCCTGATACCCTTTGACTTCAGTTTTGTAAGACTTCTTGATGCCACACTTGATCAAATACAGCCTTGATGTTAAGAGCTATCACTCTCACCTCACCTCTGGAATTCAGCTGTTTTGTCAATGTTTGAACCAAGGCTGTAATGGTCATGAGCTGAGTGACCCTAGAGGAACCCAACCTGGGTGTGACTGAGAAGGTTATTGCTAAGCAGGTGCTGCTTGATATCACTGTTGATGACACCTTCCATCACTTTACTGATGATCGAGAGTAGACTGATGGGGTGGTAATTGACCGGGTTGGATCTGTACTGCTTCTTGTGTACAGGACATACCTGGGTAATTTTCCCACTTTGTCAGGTAGATGCCAGCGTTGTAACTGTATTGGAACAGATTAGCTAGGGGAGTGGCAGGTTCTAGAGCACAAGTCTTCAGCACTATTACCAGAATGGCAATTTGCTGATCACTGCATAATGAGGAAAACATTTCATAAACAATAGCAGAGTTTAATAATTTTACAAGGTTTAGAGTAAACAGGGAAGATTACATTGGAGGGCGAATTAAACTTCATTCAGTAGGAAAAGAAAAACTGGGAAGGAAATGTTTTATTAAGCATAATAGAACAAAATTTAAGTAAAGAAAGTTAAAAATAATCATGTTAAAGATGTCTCAAAGGATTTCATAACCTGAAGAATGGAGACCATATATAATCATTTACTGTGTGGGCAAGGGAAATGGATATCATTAACAATTGATCATATTGTGAAAAAGGACTTGTTTTAATAATTGCTACAAACTTTCTGTTGCAAGTTTAATGGCCAATTAATATAAAATTGAAGCATTTCAGTAAAACATATGGAACATTAAGCACCCATTTTTATAAAGCTAATGGCAAAAACTTATAAATTATTCCAGGAACTTGCAGCAATATGCAATTCACATGGTCTATATTCCTTGGTTTTGCTGGCCAGTTACTACTGAATTTCAAGGCCTATATATCAGAATGGTCTCTTATTTAAGTAAATGCACAGTTTGGATGAGACTTTTATCTTCTGTATCTGCTTTTCATTGCATCCTACCACTAAATCTAGCAGTAGAAATGCCCTTGGCTTTAGCCACAGCATAGAATCTGGCTGTGCTATGAGCGCAATTGACAGTAACACTGGACATAGAGTCATGGAGATGGAAACAGACCCTTTGGTCCAATTTGTCCATGCCGACCAGATAGCCTAACCTCACCTGGTCCCATTTGCCAGCATTTGGCCATTATCCCTCTAAACCTTTCCTATTCATATACCCAATCCAGATGCCTTTTAAATGCTGTAATATCAGCCTCCACCACTTCCTCTGGCATCTCATTCCATACACACACCACTCTCTGCATGCAAAAGTTGCCCCTTAGGTCACTTTTATATTTTCCTCTTTCACCTTTAACTTATTCTGTCTAGTTCTGGACTCCTCCATCCCCGGGAAAAGTCCTTGTCTATTTATCTGATCCATGCCCCTCGTGATTTTATAAACCTTTATAAGGTCACCCCTCAGGCTCCGACACTCCAGGGAGAACAGTCCCAGCCTATGCAGCCTCTCCCTATAGCTCATATCCTCCAACCCTGGCAGCATCCTTGTAAATCATTTCTGAGCCCTTTCAGGTTTCACAATATCCTTCTGATACTGGAGTAGAGTGGTGCTGGATAGGCACAGCTGTTCAGGCAGCATCCAAGGAGCAGGAAAATCAACGTTTCGGGCAAAAGCCCTTCATCAGGAATACAGGCAGAGTGCCTGAAGGGTGGAGAGATAAATGAGAGGAGGGTGGGGGTGGGGAGAAAGTAGCATAGAGTACAATAGATGAGTGGGGGTGGGGATGAGGGTGATAGGTCAGGGAGGAGGGTGGGGGAAGGTAACAAAGAGTACAATGGGTGGATGGGGGTGGGATGAAGGTGATAGGTCAGAGAGGAGGGTGGGGAGTGGACAGATGGAAAAGAAGATGGCCGGTAGGACAGGTCATGAGGATGGTGTTGAGCTGGAAGTTTGGAACGAGGGTGAGGTGGGGGAAGGGGAAATGAGGAAACTGATGACGTCCACATTGATGCCCTGGGGTTGAAGTGTTCCAAGGCGGAAGATGAGGCATTCTTCCTCCAGGTGTCGGGTGGTGAGGGAGCAGCAGTGAAGGAGGCCCAAGACTTCCATGTCCTCGGCTGAGGGGGAGGGGGAATTGAAATGTTGGGCCACAGGGCGGTGTGGTTGATTGGTGCCAGAGATGTTCCCTAAAGCGCTCTGCTAGGAGGCATCCAGTCTCCCCAATGTAGAAGAGACCGCCATCGGGAGCAACGGATACAATAAATGATATTGGTGGATGTGCAGGTAAAACTTTATTGGATGTGGAAGGCTCCTTTAGGGCCTTAGATGGAGGTGAGGGGGGAGGTGTGGGCGCAGGTTTTACAGTTCCTGCGGTGGCAGGGGAAGGTGCCAGGACGGGAGGTTGGGTTGTTGAGGGTCTGTGGTCCTGACCAGGTAGTCACGGAGGGAACGGTCTTTGCGGAAGGCGGAAAGGGGTGGGGAGGGAAATATATCCCTGGTGGTGGGGTCCATTTGGAGGTGGCGGAAATGTCGGCGGATGATTTGGTTTATACGAAGGTTGGTAGGGTGGAAGGTGAGTACCAGGGGGGTTCTATCCTTGTTACGGTTGGAGGGGTGGGGTCTGAGGGCGGAGGTGCGGGATGTGGATGCGATGCGTTGGAGGGCATCTTTAACCATGTGGGAAGGGAAATTGTGGTCTCTAAAGATGGAGGCCATCTGGTGTGTTCTGTGGTGGAACTGGTCCTCCTGGGATTAGATATGGCGGAGGCGGAGGAATTGGGAATATAGGATGACATTTTTGCAGGAGGTAGGGTGGGAAGAGTAGCTGTGGGAGTCGGTGGGTTTGTAAAAACTGTCGGTGTCAAGTCGGTCGTCATTAATGGAGATGGAGAGGTCCAGGAAGGGGAGGGAGGTGTCAGAGATGGTCCAGGTAAATTTAGGTTCAGGGTGGAATGTGTTGGTGAAGTTGATGAATTGCTCAACCTCCTTGGGGAGCACGAGGTGGTCATCAATGTAGCGAAGGAAGAGGTGGGGAGTGGTGCTGGTGTAATTACGGAAGATGGACTGTTCTACGTAGCCAACAAAGAGACAGGTATAGCTGGGACCCATACATGTGCCCATGGCTACCCCTTTGGTCTGGAGGATGTGGAAGGATTCGAAGGAGAAATTGTGAAGGGTGAGGACCAGTTCAGCCAAACAATTGAGAGTGTCGGTGGAAGGGTACCATTGGGGACGTTGGGAGAGGAAGAAATGAAGGGCTTGGATCCCTGGCCATGGCGGATGGAGGTGTAGAGGGATTGGATATCCATGGTGAAGATGAAGCATTGGGGGCCAGGGAACCGGAAGTCTTGGAGGAGGTGGAGGGCATGGTTGGTGTCTGAAACGTATCTGGGGAGTTCCTGGACTAGGGGTGATAGTGTCGAGGTAGGTAGAGAGGAGTTCAGTGGGGCAGGAGCAAGCTGAGACAATGGGTCGGCCAGGTTGGTCAGGCTTGTGGATCTTGGGAAGGTGGTAGAACTGGGCAGTGCGGGGTTCCCGGACTATGAGGTTGGAAGCTGTGGGTGGGAGATCTCCTGAGGTGATGAAGTTCTGTATGTTCTGGGAGATGATAGTTTGGTGATGGGGGGTGTGGGGTCATGGTCGAGGGGGTGGTAGGAGGAGGTGGCCTTGAGTTGGCGTCTGGCTTCAGCAGTGTAGACGTCAGTGCACTAGACTACCACTGCACCCCCTTTATCTGCTGGCTTTATGGTGAGGTCGGGATTGGAGCAGAGGGAGTGGAGGGCATTGCATTGTTAGGGTGAGAGGTTGGAGTGGGGGAGAGGGGTAGACAGATTGAGGCGGTTAGTGTCCCGGCGGCAGTTGGAAATGAAGAGGTCGAGGGCGGGTAATAGGCCAGCACAGGGTGTCCAGGTGGATGGAGTGTGTTGGAGGTGGGCGAAGGGGTCCTCGGAAGGTGGGCGGGAATTCTGATTGTAAAAGTAAGCTTGGAGAAGAGGCGGCAGAAGTGTTTGACGTAGGAAGGAGACCAGAATTGCATGCAATATTCCAAAAGTGACCTAACCAATGGCCTCTATAGCCACAACATGACCTCCCAAGTCATACACTTAATGCTCTAACCAATAAAGGAAAGCATATTGAATGTCTTCTTCACAATCCTATCTACCTGCAACTCTACTTTCAAGGAACTATGAACCTGCACACCAAGCAACACTCCCTATAACCTTATCATTCAGTGTATAAGTCCTGCTCTGATTTGCTTTTCCAAAATGCATGTTAAATTTCAGAGTGAAAACCAGCTTGATAGATCGTATGTTTTACTTTTGCAATTTGGTTACCATGGTAGTTTTGACTGTATTCATACAAGTTTGCCATTGTTCTTTTAACGACAAAATACAAGTTAATTATACAAAAGAAAAAAAATTAAGATAATTGTGAAACATCTTAGCATAAACAGCAAAACAACAAAAGTTCAACCTTTCCCTAGCAGTACCTTTTACAGGTGCTCAATCCCAATGAAGCATCATTTCTGTCTTAACTCTTTAATTTTTTACTCAAATTGTTCTATCTACCTCCCCTCCTGAAACGGTTTAGGACTACTATTTTACAGCTCTTAAGGCATGAAAACAGCTTTCAGTTCTAGCAATCAGGAGACTCCTACAAACTCATAGTCTTACAATTTCTACAAACTAACCAGCCCTTCTGCTGATAGAAAACTATTGTGCTGATCTGAAACATGATTCTGGCCTCTGATTGTCTATTTTTCAGCGGTTGTAAAATCAATATTGTAAATGTTCAGCAATTAATACTTGCAGGTACCTGATTGAGGTATTTAACGTAAATCAATATATTTTTGGTAATGATCTTTATTTAATTGTTCCAAATGACTTTGTAAGCTCTGAAAGCAGAATTTAGCTTACTTCTGCTTTAAAGTCTAAATTTTTAATTGATAACATGTTGATGTCTGTCATAGAAAAGTGATTGATTTTTTAGTACTACTGACCCACTGCAAGACTGTAACAAAGATGATTATACCTGCTCAAGAAATGAGAAGAAGAGTAGGAAAAAGCGGAACTATTTTTCAATACTTCTCAAATTCATATGCAGTAGCAATATTTACTCTTAGAATAAAATCTATAGCATCACTGGATTTTCTGATTCAGTTGAGGCAAGATGCCTCTTTTGTTGCTTTTTTTTTCTTTATCCATTCACAGGATGAGGGTGTCAGTGGCTAGGCAGCATTTATTGCCCAGAGGGCACTTGAGAGTCCACCATATTGCTGTGGGTCTGGGGTCACACATAGGCCAGGTGAGGATGGCAGTTTCCTTCCCTAAAGGACATTAGGAAACCAGATGGGTTTTTCCTGACAATTGGCCATCAATAGACTCGTTTATCCAGATATTAAATGAATTCAAATTCCATCATCTGCCGTGGTGGGATTTGAACCACTATCCCTAGGTTAAGTATCCAGTAATAATACCGCTAGGTCATCGCTTTACAGGTGAGAGCCTGCCTTGCGTACCTAACTGACTGTAACTGCAGTATAAACTCCAGTGGAAATTCCAGCCCTTTATGTCTGTTTATGTTTGCTCTTGAAGTTAACATTTTTCTGATATTGCAGTATAAACTCAACAAACAAGGATTGTGTCACCAGTAAGCTGTTCAGAACTAATTTAGGAGTAAAGGTTTCGCACCTCTTTTATTAGATATTGAGGGTTGGGCAACAGAATTTCAGATTTGCAATTTATTTTACTTTCAGAAAGCAAATACCTGAAGTCAAACAATAGTCTTCCCTTTTGCTGACTTTAAGGTGATTTGTTAGCTTTAATCTGTAGAGGGCAGTCCTTTGTAATGTGCAACATTGTTTTGGGTTCTCTACAAGCACATAAAGATTTGCTGTGAATTAGCTGAGTGATGGATCAGGATGATGCAATTTCTTTGGCTCCTTAGAAATTGACCCCCCCAAAAAAAGCAAAGACTTTGGTACTGCGGATGCTGGAAACTGAAACCAAAAGAGAAAATGCTGGAAAATCTCAGCAGGTCTGGCAGCATCTGTAAGGAGAGAAAAGAGCTGATGTTTCGAAACGTCACCTCTTTTCTCTCCTTACAGATGCTGCCAGACCTGCTGAGATTTTCCAGCATTTTCTCTTTTGGTAGCAAGACTTTGGTGTACATTTGCTTCTCAGTCAAAAACTACTGCATTTTAAGTGCAAGTAATTGTTGTTATGGTCATCTTTCTTTGTAGGATGCATTTATACAGACACTAATATTGGTTTATAGAACTGTCACTGAATGTCCTCCAACTTTCATGAACATTGGATTGTGAATGGAATATACTCAGATTTTATATATACACAATCAGAACAGAAGGAGGCCATTTCATTAGATCATAGCTGATCTGACTACATCAGCAAACATAGCTGATCTGACAACTTCACATTCACATTTGCCCCCAATTAACTTTTCACACCTTAGCTTATCAAGAATCTATCCACATCTGCCTTAAAAATATTGGAAGAATCTGATTTCACCACCTTTTGAGAAAAAAAACATTTCCAATGACTTATTATTCTCTGAGAGAAAAATTAATTATCTTATCTTCCCTGATTGGGTGACACCCTGTTTTTAAAAATATGTGCAAACTTTTGATTGTAAAATGTCAATATAAAAGCAGCTGCTTCAAAATCCACTTAAAGTAACCAATTAATTGAGTGGTTTCTTCCAACATGGGGGAAAAAAAGTCTTAGCAAATTATAAATGATTTATTTGTTCAAACATTATGATTTGCGTCAGAAGGTGAGCCCACTGGTTACATCCATCTGTTCATATGTAGTTAGTTGATACAAGGTAAATATTTAATCTTTTCAGTGGAAAAAAAACTTATTTTTAAAATCTAAAACAAACATTCAGAAATATACTTTGAAAGTTACCTACCTTGCATCTGTATTGCAGGCTTCTAGTAATACTTTTGACTGCAAATAAGAAGGCATCACTGAAGCAAGAGGCTATGCAAACAAATGATTTTTTGCTGATTACATTTATGCAACCTAAAGCTGTCTAGCCTTGCCAGAGCATGGCCATTGTAACTCCCTGTGTAATACATTGAAAGATGCCACAGCTGCCTACATCAGACCCACCAATGTCAGAGGCACATCCCTCGCCACTGGACCCACCTCGTTGATGTCAATGTGATGCTATTTCACCACTATTTCGCCACCACCATCACTGGACTCAACCAACAATGAAATTGCCAAACCTCAGGCTCTATCTTTTGCCACTAGGCCTACATCACCTCCTGTGATGTTGCGGCCGCTAATTCTGATGCCAGGTCTGAGATTGCCCAGAAAAGAAAATCGGGACTCACATGCTGCCGCCATAAGGTCTGCATGGGCCTAATTGGCACTGCCACAAGGTCCATGCTGAACTCACTCAAGTCTGCGCTGGGCTCACTTGAGACTGCGCTTGGATTCCTCACTGCCACCAATGGTAAGTAAAGAGAAGTAAGAAAATGAGTAAATTAAAAATAACAAGAAAAGAGAAAAACAGAAGAAAAGTGGTCGGAGCAGAGAAGCCCCGGCACAGGAACTATCATCTGCTGCCATCTTGAATTGACTAATGGGTAGGAAACAGTGAGTGGGGATAAGGGTTTTTTTCCAGGTTGGTGAACTGTGACAAGTGGGATTCCTCAGCGATCAGTTGGCAAATGGAAAAATGCAAGTTGTGTTCACATTGGAAAAGGGAGCATAAGAATTATAAGAGTATTATTTAAATGGAGAAAAACTGCATAAAGCTGCAAGACAAGGGACTTTGGGTACTTCTTAGTAAGTAATTAGTTTGTACTTGGAACTATGACATTTTTGTGATTACGGAGACTTGGCTGAAAGAGGGACAGGACTGTCAGCTGAATGCCTCAGGATTTAAATGTTTCAAGTGTGATGGAAAGGGATGTAAAAGGGATGGGGGAATTGTGTTACTGGTAAAGGACTACCTCACAGCTATGTTGAGGGAGGATACATCAGAGGACTTGTGCAGTGATGCAATATGGGTAGAACTCAGGAATAGAAAAGGTGAAATCACAATGCTGAGGATATACCACAGGCCCTCCCGACAGCCAGCAAAAGACAAAGGAGAGAATATGTCGACAGATTTTGGGAAGATGTAAAAACAGTAAGTTTGTTGTGCTGGGTTATTTTAACTTCCCCTATATTGACTGGGACTCACTTTGTGCTAGAGGCTTGGATGGGGCAGAATTTGTAAGGACCATACAGGAGGGTTTCTTTATGCAGATGTAAACAGTCCAACCAGGGAAGGGGTTATACTGCACCTGATTTTAGGAAATGAGCCAAACCAGGTGAATGAAGTTTCAGTGGTGGAGCATTTTGGGAGTAGTAACCATAATATCGTGAGTTTTCAGGTACTCACAGATATTGATAACAGCAATCCTCGGGTGAAGGTGTTAAATTGTAGGAAGGTGAGCTATAACAATATTAGGCAGGAACGGGAGAATGTTGATTGGAGGTGGATGTTTGAGGGTAAAACCACATTGGACATGTGGGAGTATTCCAAACAGCTGTTGATAAGAGTTCAGGAGTGGCATGTTCCTGCGAGAATGAAGGATAGGTATGGCATGCTACATGAACCTTGGATGACTAGGAATGTTATGATCTTGGTCAAAAAGAGAAAGGAAGCATACTTAATGGTATAGGAGGATGGGAACTGACAAAGCCCTTAAAGTATAAAGGGAAAATAGGAAATAACTTAAACAAAGAATTAGACAGAATAATCCTGTTAGCAGACAGGATTAAGGAGAAACCCAAGGCTTTTCATGCATACATAAAAAGCAATAGGGTAGCCAGGGAAAGGGTCAGTCCACTCAAGGACAAAGGAGGGAATCTATGTGTGAAGCTAGAAGAGGTTGGTGAGGTCCTAAACAGATATTTTGTGTCAGTATTCACCAAAGAAAAGGGCTTGGTGGAGTATGATCTCAGTGAAGTGAGATCTCTAAGCCAAGTTGCTACTGAAAGGAAGAGGTGTTGTGTGTCCTAAAAAGTATTAAGGTAGGTAATTCTCCGGGTCCTGATGGGATTTATCCCAGAATATTGAGGGAAACAAAAGAATAAATTGCTGGAGTATTGACAGACATCTTTGTATCCTTTTTGGTCACAGATGTGGTTCTAAAGGACTGGAAAATAGCCAATCTTATCTATTGTTTAAAAAGGGTAACAGGGATAATCCTGGAGATTACAGGCCTGTGGGTCTCATGACAGTGTTAAGGAAACTGTAACTTGCCTCAGTAACTTGATTGAGTTTTTTGGGCAGGTGACAAAGATGATCGTTGAGGGAAAAGCAATTGATGTTGTATCTGTGGACTTCAGTAAAGCCTTTGACAAGGTCCCTCATGGCACACTGATACAAACGGTGCAATCACATGGTATGGGATGGTGAGCTGGCAAGATGGATACAGAACTGGCTAGTCAAAGGAGACAGAGGGTAGCGGTGGAGGATGCGGTGGAAGAAATGTCTTCAGCCAGAGAGTGGTGAATCTATGGAATTCATTGCCTCAGAAGGCTGTGGAAGCCAGGTCGTTGCATATATTTAAGACTGAGATAGATAAGTACTGAGTATCAAGGGGACCAAGGGTTACGGGGAGAAATCCGGAGAATGGGGTTGAGAAATGTATCAGTCATGATTGAATAGTGGAGCAGACTCGATGGGCTGAATAGCCTAATTTTGGCTCCTATGTCTTATGGTCTTTTTGGAATGGAGGTTTATGACTAGTGGTGTTCCACACGGATCAATGCTGGGACCTCTGCTATTCATGGTCTACGTAATTTGGAGGAAAATATAGCTGGTCTAATTAGTAAGCTGGCAGATGATAGGAGGAGTTTGGGATTGTGGATAGTAAGGAGGATTGTCAGAGGACATAGTAGGATACAGATCACTTGGAGGCATGGGCAGTAAAATGGCAGATGGAGTTTAATCCAGACAAATGTGACGTGATACATTTTAGAAGTACTGGTGGAAATTATACAATACTCCTTAGGAGTATTGATATGCAGAGGGATTTGGGTGTGCCAGTCCACAGAAGGTGGCAGTGCAGGTATAAAAGACCTATGGCATGCCTGTCTTCATTGGAAGGGGCATTGTGCATAAGGATAGACAAGTTATGCTGCAGCTTTATTGAACTTTAGTTAGGCTGCAATTGGAATATTGCACACAGTTCTGGTCACCATACTACCAGAAGGATATGGATGCTTTGGAGAGGGTACAAATAAGGTTTACCAGGAATTTGCCTGGTATGGGGTATTTTAGCTATGAAGAAAGGTTGGATAGAGTGGGTTTGTTTTCACTGGAACGCAGGAGGTTGAGGGGTGACCTGATAGCAGTTTATAAGATTGTGAATGGCATGGATAGCATATAAAATGCAAGGCTTTTTCCAAGGGTGGAGGGGTCAATTACTAGGGGACACTGGTTCAAGGTGCAGGGGAGGCAGTTTGAAAGAGATGTGTGAGGCAAGTTCTTCACACGAAGGATGGTGAGTGCCTGGACTGCGCTGCCAGAGGAGGTAGTAGAAGCAGACATAATAACAGCATACAAGAGGTACCTGGATGAATACATGAATAGGAAGGGAATAGAGAGTTATGGACCCTGTAAGTTAAGACAGTTTTATTGTGGAAGGGAAAAATATGTTGGCACAGGCTTGGAGGGCTGAAAGGCCTGTTGCTGTGCTGTATTGTTCTTTGTTCTGTACAAAACACATGTTTTGAAACACAGAAAGCTAGCACTAGATGCAGCAGGTAATCAGGATGGCTAATCGAATGTTGGCCCTTATTTCAAAGAGGTTAGAATGTTGAAGCAAGGAAATCTTATTGCAACTGTACACAATAGTGGTGAGACCACATCTGGAGTACTGTGGTCCCCTTAAAGGAAAGGTAGCATTTCATTGAAGGCAGTTTTGAGAAGGTTCACTCGTCTGGAGTGATTATAGTATGAGAAGGGGCTAAACAGTTTGGGACTCTACTCACTGGAGTTTAGGAGAAGAGAGTCATCTCATTGATTTATACAGGTCATTCTGCTATAACACGCATTTCACTGATGCAAATTTGCTATTATGTGATAGACGAGTTGTAGACACTTTTTATAGTGCAAACTTTTAAAACGTGCATTGGTTATAACATGATTCCAGCCCCATTAATTTAAATAGTGCTGCTATTATGTGATTTTCTTATAATACATGATGGCACAAGAATAAAACTACTGCATTATAGCAGAACTGACTGTATCAGATTCTTAAGTGGCTTTACATGATAAATGCTGAGTGGATGTTTCCCCTCATGGGAGAATCTAGGATCATAGACCATCGTCTCAGAATAAAGCGGTACTAATTTAAGACTGAAATGATAAGGAACTTCTTCTCTTAGAAGGTAAAGAGCTTTTGGAACTCCTTACCACAGACAAATGTGTGGGCAATTGTCCTTGTGTATATTTAAGGCTGAGATAGATAGATTCTTGATCAGGATGAAAATCAAGGGTTAAGGGGAAAATGCAGGCAAGTGGAAGTAAGGTGTGTCGGATCAGACATGATCCTATTGAATGACGGAGCAGGCTTCAGGGGGCGAATGGCCTTTTCCTATTCCTAATTCTTATGGTCTTAGAGGAGATTAGGATGTAGAATTGGTATGGGTGGAGATGATGAATATTAGGGGAAAGAAGTCATTAGTAGAAGAGATAAACGTACCTTTGAACTGTAACTGTGATATAGTAAGAAGTATACAAGCAGAAACATTGGCTGGGAAAATCATAGTGGCAGTAAGAGCCTCGATGAGGAGTTCATAGATAGTTTTTAAGGTGGTTTATTGTTGCATATTCTGGAACCAGAATGCAGACTGTATAAGACATTGTATTGTGTAAAGTGACAGCATTGATTAACTGCTTCGCCTAGGTATCAATGATTATAATATAATTGTATTTTATATCCAGTTTGAAAGGGAGTAGAGTCGGTCTAAGACAAATATTTTGTACTTGCATAATGGTAACTATGTGAGCATGAAAGCTGAGCTAGCTAAAGTAAACTGGGATATTAGACTAGGAGATAGACCATTAGAAAAGCAATGGTAAATATTTAAAGATATGCTTTCAGTATACTCAGAATATGTATAATCCTGATGGAAAGAACAATTTCATAATTGGCCCTACATCTGTGGTTAACTAAAGAATTAAGGAAAGAATCAAAAGAAGATAGAACACAGAACACCATGGCTATGCCAACCATGTTGCCATTTTAAACTAATACCATCTGCCTGCACATGATCAGTACTTCACTGTTCCCTGCCTGTTCATGTGTCTATCTAAATGCCTCTTAAATGTTGCCATCATATCTATTTCTACCACTTACACTGGCAGAGCATTACAGGCACTTTCCACACTGTGTAAAAAACTTTCCTTGCGCATCTTGTTTAAACTTTTCCCCTATTAACTTGAACTTCTACCCTGAGAAAAAGACTCCAACTAACCACTCTATCTATGAAAAAAAAACATAATTTTACATAATTTTATGTAATTCTATCAGGTTTCCCCTCAGTCTTTGATGCTCTGGCAAAAACCATACAAATTTGTGCAATCTCTCCTTATAGCTAATACACTCCAATCCAGGCAACATCCTGGTAAATTGCTTTTGTACCCCTTCAAAGCCGCCACATCCTTCCAGTAGTGTCGCGGCTAGAACTGCAAACAATACTCCAAATATGGCCTAACTACAGTCTAAAACAGCAGCGACAAGACTTGCCAACTTTTATACTGAGTGCCACAACTGGTGAAGGCAAGCATTCCAATGCCTTCTTTCCCACCTTGTCCACTTATATTGTCACTTTCGGGGAGCTATGGACTTGTATTGCAAGGTCCCTCTGTATATCAATGTTCCTAAGAGACCTTTCCTTTTGTATTTGACTTCCCATTTGTCCAGATTAAATTCCATCTACCATTTCTCTGCCCAACTTTTCAGGTGGTTATTCTTTGATAACCTTCCTCTTTGATAACCTTCCTCACTGTCCACAGCTCCATCCATTTTCATGTCATCTGCAAACTTTCAAATTAGACCACTAGCATTTTCATCCAAATCATTTATATGTATTGCAAAGAACAGAGGTTCTAGCTCTGATTCTCTCAAAACACCACTTGTCATACAGCTCCAATCAGAAGTACATCCATCCAAAACTAACCTCTTACTAAAGCTAATTTTGTATTCAACTTTGCAACTCACCATCGATCACGTATGGTTTAATCTTCTGGACCAGTCTACGTTGAGGGACCTTCTCAAAAAGAGTCATACAGCATGGAAACAGAGCCCTTGTTCCAACTCATTCACACTAACCAAGCTTCTCAAAATAAACCAGTTCCAGTTTCTTGCATTTGGCTCATATCCCTCTAAACCTTGGCTATTTATGCATCTATCCAAATGTCTATAAAATGTGGGAAGTGTACCTGCATGTACCACTTCCTCTGGCAGTTCATTCCACATATGAACCACTGTGTGAAAAAGTTACCCTGAAGGTCCCTTTTAAATCTGTCTTCTCTCACATTAAGAATATGCCTCCTAGTTTTGAGCTCCCTCACCTCACCTTTGCTATTCACCTTGTCTATGCCCTTCCTGATTTTATAAACCTCTATAAGGTCAGCCCTTACCAACTACACTCCAATGAAAAAGGTCCTAACCTATCCAGCCTCTCCTTATAAATCAAACCCTTCAGTCCCAACAACATCCTGCTAATTCTATTCTGAACCCTCTCCAATTTAATAATATCCTTCCTATAGCAGGAAGACCAGAACTGCACAGAGTACTCCAAAAGTTGCCTCTCCAAAGGTTGCCTATACAACCTCAACATGACTTCCCAATTCCAATACTCAATGGTCTGAATAATGAAAGCAAGTGTGCTAAACACCTTAACCACCCTGTGATGCAACTTTCAAAGAACTATGTAACTGAACACCTAGGTCTCTCTGTTTGCCAACACTACACAGGGCTCTACTATTAACTGTATATGTCCTGCCCTTAAACAAAAATAGAAATTGCTGGAAAACACACAGCAGGTTTGGCAGCACTTATGGAGTGAAATTAACATTAACATTTCAGGGTGAATGACCCTTTCTCAAAACTGCCCTTGTTTGACCAAAATGCAATAACTCATATTTATCCAAATTAAATTCCATCCCCCAATCCCCAACTGATTGAGATCTCTCCACAATCCTAGATAACCTTCTACAAGATTACAAAGAAAACCCGACCAACCACACCAATGTGCCAAGGAGTGGCAGATGGAGCCCAACCTGGACAAACTGTCCACTTTACCATTAATTTTGGTGTCATCTATAAACTTATTAACCATGCCTCCTAAATTCTCATTCAAATCATGTATACAAACAACACTGGGCCCAGCGCCAATCCTACAGAACACCACTAGTCACAGGTGTCCGGTCCAAAAAAACTACTCTCCATACCACCCTCTGACTCCTACCACCAAGCCAATGTTATATACAATTGGCAATCTCTCCCTGAATCCTACATGATCAAATTTTACTAATCAGTCGTCTATTTAGAACCTCATCAAAGGCTTTACTAAAGCCCATGTAGGCAATATCAATTTTTTTGGTCATGTCCTCAAAAAAAGCTCAACTAAGTTTGCAAGACACGACTTAATTAGGAGAAGTAGGCCATTCAGCTTCTTAAATTTGCTCCACTATTTAGTAAAATCATGGCTGATCCGTTTGTAGCCTCAAATCCACATTATCATCTACCTCAGTAACAGTTCAACCTTTTGTTTACCACTAATTATTCTACCTCTTTCTTGAAAACTGTCATGATTTGGAGATGCCGGTGTTGGACTGGGGTGTACAAAGTTAAAAATTACACAACCAGGTTATAGTCCAACAGGTTTAATTGGAAGCACTAGCTTTTGGAGCACCGCTCCTTCTTCAACCACCTGATGAAGGAGCAGCGCTCCGAAAGCTAGTGCTTCTAATTAAACCTGTTGGACTATAACCTGGTGTTGTGATTTGTAACTTCCTTGAAAGCATTCAAGGACTTTACTTCCAACACTTTTCATGGGAAAAGAGTATCAAAGACTCAACTCCCAATACAAATGGGCTTACCACAATTTTTAAAAACAGTAACTAACAGTCAGCCAGAAGGAGCAATCCAATTGCCTTGATAGCTCAGGCTGAAGGGGTTGAATGGTTTACCATATTCCTAATTCATGTGTTTGCAAGTTAAAATGTGTTGTAGCTTCACAAGGTCATTAGTAAAGTCATGCAGACAACATCTACTGCCCTACCTTTGTCAATCATCTTCATCATTTTCTCCAAAATATCAATTACATTTGTGATACAAGACCTCCCCCACATAAAGCCATGTGGACTATCTTTAATAAGTCCATTCTTTTCCAAATGCCAGTACATCCTGTCCCAAGAATCTTTTCCAATAATTTCCCTACCACTGATATGAGGCTCATTGGTCTATAATTCCCTGGATTCTCCCTGTTGCCCCTCTTAAACAAAGGGACAACATTGGCTATACTCCAGTCTCTGGAGGATAAGGGGGATACAAAGATCTCTGTCAAGACCCCTATAATCTCCTCCCCTGCTTCCTCAGTATTCTGGGATAAATCCCATCAGGCCCTGGGGACTTACCAACCTTAGTATTTTTCCAAGACACCCAACACCACCTCCTCCATAGTATCGACATACCCCAGAATATCAACACCCTCATCCCTTACCTTACCATCATCCATGGCCTTCTCCATTTTTTTTAGATTACTTACAGCGTGGAAACAGGCCTTTCGGCCCAACAAGTCCACAACGACCCGCCGAAACGCAACCCACCCATTCCCCTACATTTACCCCTTTTACCTAACACTACGGGCAATTTAGCATGGCCAATTCACCTGACCTGCACATCTTTGGACTGTGGGAGGAAACCGGAGCACCTGGAAGAAACCCACGCAGACACAGGGAGAATGTGCAAACTCCACACAGTCAGTCGCCTGAGTCAGGAATTGAACCCGGGTCTCTGCCGCTGTGAGGCAGCAGTGCTAACCACTGTTCCACCGTGCCACCCTTGTTGAATACGGATGCCAAGTGTACATTAAGGTCCTCCCCCACTTCCTCTGGCTCCATGCATGAATTCCCACCTTTGTTCTTAAATAGACCCATCATTTCTCTAGTTGTCCTGTTGCCCTATACATATATAAAACCTTGAGATTCTCCTCTTAAGGCCCTCCTTATTTGTTTAATTTCTTTTCTGTTTCCTTTATATTCCCCAAGGGCCTCGTTTGATTTCAGTTTTCTAAACCTTACATATGCTTCCTTTTTCCTTTTGACTAAACATTCAATATATCTCTTATCATCCAAGGTATTCAAAACTTGTCATCCTTATCTTTCAACCTCACACTATCATGCTGGTCCTGAACTATGATCATCTGGCCTTTAAAAGGGGTTCCCACATTTTAGATGTGGATTTACCCTCAAACAGTCACTCCCAATCTAATTTGTCCAGTTCCTGCCGAATACTGTTATAATTGTCCTCCCCCCAATTTAGCACTTCCTTCTGAGTACCTGTCTTTTCCTTATCCATAACAACCTTAAAACTTATGGAATTATGATTGCTGTTCCCAAACTGCTCCCTCACTGAAACTGTGATCACCTGGCCAGGCTGATTCCCCAAACTGAGCAAACGTTTGGAGCAATGTGTTGATAAGTCTCCGGGTCCTGATAGAATTCGGGTTGGGATATCTGGTTGGCATGGACAGGTTGGACCGAAGGGTCTGTTTCCATGCTATACATCTCTATGACTCTATAATTCATGTTGAAACAATTAGCTAATGAAATAGTAGAAGTGTATTAATTTTCCAAACCTCATCAAATTCTGGAAATGTTCCATCAGACTGAAAAGTAACAGACATGACTCGTGCTTTTAAGATGGGAGGGAGGCAGAAAATTGGAAATTTTTTACAATTTATTTCAGTGATTTAGTTGAGGAGAGCAAAGGCATGGTGCCACAAACATGGGTCAGAAAGTGTGTTGTGAAGACAACTTAACCTATCTCTATATCAGTTTGCATCAATGCAAATCAGTTTGCAAAGATCTGGCAGACGGAGTATAATGTGAAGTTGTTCGTTTTGACAGGAAAAATAAAAAACAAAAATATTATTTAAATAGAAAACCACTGCAGAGTTCTGAGGGGCAGAGGACTCCAGGTTTCTTATGCCTAACTCATAAAATACTTGTGTGCAGGTACAGCATTAAGAAGGCTAATGGAATGCTACTCTTTATTACAAGAAGAATTAAACATAAAAATAAGCAAATTGTGCTTCAGTTTTACAGGACATTGTGAGACAATATTTAAAATATTGTTTCTTATTTAAGGAAACGCATTAATGTGTGGGATTTCTTAATCTTGTCATGTGCAAGCTGCTTCTACAGTTTGGCATGCAAGTTATCCTGTATTGTGGTTTCACCAGGTTGAAATGTATGCCTGATGCTGTTCCTGGCATGCTGTGCTGCACGTTCATTGAGGCAGGGTTAAATGGATGGTAATGGTAGAGTGGAAGATATATCAAGCCATGAGCTTATGGATTCTCGTTGAATTCTACTTGTGCTGCTTGTAGACCACAGTACCCCATGCAGTTCAGTTTTCAGTTGGAAGATTTGATTGCAATCTACCCTGTCTAGCACAGTGATAGTATTATACACCATTTTGGAGGGAACCCTCAAATTGAATATGGGATTTTGTCTCCAGAAGAACTGAGCAATGGTCACTCCTACCAGTATTGTCATGGACAGACACATCACAGGTAGATTGGTGAGGATGAAGTGCAATGAGTTTCACCCCCTTGTTGGTTCCCTCACCACCTTTCTTGGACCCAGACTAACAACTAGGTCCTTTAGGACTCAGCTAGTCCAGTCAGTAGTGGTGCTACTGAGTCACTCAGTGATGGTCATTGAAGTCCCACTGAGAGTATATCCAATGCCCTTGTCAAGCTCAGTGCTATTTCCAATTGGTGGTCAATGTGGAGGAGTACTAATTCATCAGATGGGTTGATGTTCATCACCAGAAGGTTTCCTCGCCTATGTTTGACTTGAGAATGTAAGATGCTGAAGACTGCTGAATATTTTCAGGGAAACTTTCTCTGCTTGCACCACTGTTTCACCACCTTTGGTTGTTCTGTCCTGCTGTCTGACAGAATGTACCAGGGAAGCTGATGGTGGTTTTTTTGGACATTATCAGTAAGCTATTATTACTTGAGAATGACTAGGTACTAAGATGGCTTTTGGCCATCTTGTCTATGGGCCAAGTTTCCCAATAGAGTTGACAGGACTGGGATTTCCGCTTTTGATGCCTTGGTCGAAGCTGAGTGTCTGTCTGGTTTAATCCCTTATGGAATTATGATTGCTGTTCCCAAACTGCTCCCTCACTGAAACTGTGATCACCTGGCCAGGCTGATTCCCCAAACTGAGCAAACGTTTGGAGCAATGTGCTGATAAGTCTCCAGGTCCTAATAGAATTCGGGTTGGAATATCTGGTTGGCATGGACAGGTTGGACCGAAGGGTCTGTTTCCATGCTATACATCTCTATGACTCTATAATTCATGTTGAAACAATTAGCTAATGAAATAGTAGAAGTGTATTAATTTTCCAAAACTCAGACTGAAAAGTAACAGACATGACTCGTTTGTTTGTATGTACATGACTGTAGCGTTTTGATACAACTGAGTGGCTTGCTAGGCCAGTTGAGAATCTATGTAAAAATCAAGCACGTTGTTTTGGGTCTGGACTCTCACATTGGCCTGACTGGCACTAAAAGACGCTCATGAACGAGATTGTTTTTTATGACAATTGAAAGAGGTTTCATAGTTACCATTTCACTGGCTTTTAATTACAAATTTATTTATTTAATCCATTTATTAATTGAATTGCCATTATACCAGGTGTGGTTTGATTCAGTGCAATTGACAGAAAATTAGCTTTTGGCTCTAGGCTAGCCCAGAATACTACCCAGAATGCTACCACATCTGACATTTGACTAAAAGAAACATCGAAATTAGAAGTAAGTTAAAATAATAAAGAATGTCATATGAAATATCCATCTCATTTTGTTTTTAAACAGAAAAGATATCTTTACCTGACATTGTCTTCAGCAGTAGCTGCATGAAGGGGTAGTCTTCCATTTTTATCTGGGATATTTTGCTTGGCACCATTACGGAGGAGAGTTACACAGCCATCTAGCCAACCCTGAAAATGAAAGTATTTGTCAATTTAGTTTCCCCTATTAATTTCAATTATTGAGATGTATTTGGTTAGAAAGGGTGTTTAGTCAGGTAGCTGGTTGTTGATTTTGGAGTCAATTATGCAATTATCTGTGTATTAGACTATGTTTTAATGTAGTGCCTCCCAAACATTTTCCCATGTGACTCCATTTTAATACCTCAGAGTTCATGTAACCCCACAGCTTCAGTTGCTGAGCTGAGTTGAGGAAGTTAGCTTCAACTGCTGTGGTAGTCAGTGTTTAGCTTCGGAGCAGAAGTGGAGGAGTTCAACATGGTGGACATTGTTTAATTTCCTTTTTCATGAAACAAAAGCTATCTTTTCACAGGACTTGTTGCAGCAGCAATAAGGCCTCAAAACTCTATCCATTAAGCCACATGTGCCAGTAAAACAAAATTAAAGACTTCGAGTTGCCTTGCATGTGTTAGCACTCAGTCTGAGCTCCCCGTCAACTATTGCTGACTCAGAGCTCAAAACTCAAAATCCTGTCTTTTAATCTCCACTGGTGAGATAACTAATGAAATGGAGACTGGGATGTTTGGTCCATTAATTCAGTCTACCAAAATGAATCACTTCACATCTCTCTGTGTTACATTTCTTCTTCCATTGGTCTTCTTATCGAATCAACCTATCAATGTTCTTTTGCAACTCTTCACTATCTTCTTTGTGATTCACAATAATTCCAAGATCTATATCATCTTCATTTTTTTTTCCCCCTGTACACCAATATCTAGATCATGGTTGTATATCAGGAAAAGCAGGGGTTCGAATACCAATTCCTGGAAAACTACACTATGAATCTTTCTTCAGTATGAAAAAATCCATTCACCACTCTTGGATTTTCCTGTTGCTCAACCAATTCAATTTCCTTTTCCTTGATGCCATTATTAAATGCCATTTGGAAGTCATGTAAATATAGAAGTTGGGACTTTTTTCCTTGGAAAGAAGATTTGATAGAGGTATTCAAAATTATCCTGAGCTGTTTTTCTTGACAGATTTTGTCCAAGCCTGGAAACTGCCTTCAGGCAGAATATCATGGAATGAAATCAAATTCAAAATCACAAGGACTTGAGACAGCATAGATGATGATAAATTGTTCCCATTTTGGTATCATCAAGAATGAAAGGGATCAATTTAGTTGAAGACAATCACCAAAAGAAGAAATGTTGACGTGATGGAGAGTATTTTCATTCAACAAATAATTAGGATCTGGAATTCACTGCCTGAAAATATGATGGAGGTATGGTCAATTAGACTTTCAAAAGGAAACAGGATGAAAATTTTGCAGGCTTACAGGAAGAAGACAGAGGAGCGGCATAGGTAAATTATTTCTATAGCGAGCCAGCATAGACATGATAGGCTAAATGCTGGATTAGTGGTGCTGGAAGAGCACAGCAGTTCAGGCAGCATCCAACGAGCAGCGAAATCGACGTTTCGGGCAAAGGCCCTTCATCAGGAATAAAGGCAGTGAGCCTGAAGCGTGGAGAGATAAGCTAGAGGAGGGTGGGGGTGGGGAGAGAGTAGCATAGAGTACAATGGGTGAGTGGGGGAGGAGATGAAGGTGATAGGTCAAGGAGGAGAGGGTGGAGTGGATAGGTGGAAAAGGAGATAAGCAGGTCGGACAAGTCCGGAGAAGTCAAGGAGACAGTGCTGAGCTGGAAGTTTGAAACTAGGATGAGGTGGGGGAAGGGGAAATGAGGAAGCTGTTGAAGTCCACATTGATGTCCTGGGGTTGAAGTGTTCCGAGGCGGAAGATGAGGTGTTCTTCCTCCAGGCGTCTGGTGATGAGGGAGCGGTGGTGAAGGAGGCCCAGGACCTCCATGTCCTCGGCAGAGTGGGAGGGGGAGTTGAAATGTTGGGCCACGAGGCGGTGTGGTTGATTGGTGCGGGTGTCTCGGAGATGTTCCCTAAAGCACTCTGCTAGGAGGCGCCCAAGTCTCCCCAATGTAGAGGAGACCGCATCGGGAGCAACAGATACAATAAATGATATTGGTGGATGTGCAGGTAAAACTTTGATGGATGTGGAAGGCTCCTTTAGGGCCTTGGATAGAGGTGAGGGAGGAGGTGTGGGCGCAGGTTTTGCAATTCCTGCGGTGGCAGGGGAAAATGCCAGGATGGGAGGGTGGGTCGTAGGGGGGTGTGTACCTGACTAGGTAGTCACGGAGGGAACGGTCTTTGCGGAAGGCGGAAAGGGGTGGGGAGGGAAATATATCCCTGGTTGTGGAGGTGGCGGAAATGTCGGTGGATGAATTGGGTTTATGCAAAGGTTTGTAGGGTGGAAGGTGAGCACCAGGGGCGTTCTGTCCTTATTACGGTTGGAGGGGTGGGGCCTGAGGGCGGAGGTGCGGGATGTGGACGAGATGCGTTGGAGGGCATCTTTAACCACGTGGGAAGGGAAGTTGCGGTCTCTAAAGAAGGAGGCCATCTGGTGTGTTCTATGGTGGAACTGGTCCTCCTGGGAGCAGATACGGCAGAGGCGGAGAAATTGGGAATACGGGATGGCATTTTTGCAAGAGATAGGGTGGGAAGCTGTGTAATCCAGGTAGCTGTTGGAGTCGGTGGGTTTGTAAAAAATGTCAGTGTCAAGTCGGTCGTCATTAATGGAGATGGAGAGGTCCAGGAAGGGGAGCAAGGTGTCAGAGATGGTCCAGGTAAATTTAAGGTCAGGGTGGAATGTGTTGGTGAAGTTGGCCTCCTTCTAAACTGTAACCATTTCCTAATTCTGTAAATAGATCACCAACATTACTCTTATTAACTCTCTCCGTTACCTTATCAAAAATCTCAAGCAAGTTAATTCACTTTGACTTTTCCTTAACAACTAAGTGCTAGATTCCCTTTATTAAACATCAGTTTTCCAAGTAACTATGAATTTTGTCCGAACTTATTGGCCAAGGTAAGAAGTTCATCATTGCTGAAGAATATACTGGAGCTGGGCATTCCAAGTTCTAAATCATATGTGTAGCAGTCTTGATGCAGATAGTTATGTGGGAATTGCCAGCAAAGTCAAAATTTCCAATGATCAATTACCTAGCATTTGGAATCCTCTGAGACCAACTCCAAATCAGAGCCTTCATAGGATCTGACTCACTCACCTAAATAATTCACCAGGAAAAGTTAAATCAATTAAAACATGCTCAGGCTCTTGGTTAATGATAAAACTAATCTCCTATCTAACTTATCTGACTTCCAAGAGCCCCTCTCTTCACTCTAGACCCTACACACATCTCCTTGCCTGTCTGTTCTCACACCTTCCTTCCTCGACCCAAACTAATATGCTTCCCATCATACCTGATCCCCCACCAGACCCAACCTGACATCATTTCCTCACTTCCCCTCTCCAGACCTGAACCAACAACCTGAATCTGACTAGATCCTAATTCACTTCCTTATCTACCTTGCCACCCAAATCCCTGCCATCCTATTCACCTTACACTTCCTGCAACCTTGCCACCCTACCAACCTTAAACTCTGCCTCAATTATTTCACCCTCATCTCTTTGCCAACTTAGCTGACTCACTTTCATTCACCAGTACTCCAAAAGGCTATTTAAATGTTCAACAGTTATTCATTGAAATTTCAATATATTTCCAAGTCAGGATAGTATATAACCTGAAGGGGAACTTGAAGATGGACTGCAGAAGCATGGCACACTATGTCTTCTTAGGCTGCAGAGATCATGTATTTTGAAGGCACAGTCAAAAGATACTTTGTGGGCTTCTGGAGTGCATTTTGTATATCGTTTCCTCTGCCAATTGATAAGATTATGACTTGTGGTCAAACTCCACTTTCCTGCCTGATCCCATTGATTAGGGAGTGACAGCAATCTAAAATCTGTCCAACTCATCCATACATGTAATCATTGACCAAGCATTGATTACTGTCTGTGGAATAATGTTCCAAAGTTTAATGACCCCCTGAGAGAAGAAATTCTTCATTTACATCTTAAATGGAAAACTGTTACCTCTAGTTTTCCAGTTTTGAACTTCGCCTGCTAAGATGGACTTCATATTTTCTCACATTACATTCTATCAGTAAATATTTTTTCTCAAGCTACTGAATACGTTATTATATTCCTCTACATATTTTTTCCACCTGTCTTTGCATTGTAAGTAATTTTTTCTACAGTATAAAGTCTCTTTCTCTTTTCATACAAGTCATTAATCTATGGCATACATATGATACACATTACTGGCACAGTGTGCTGGTAGTGGAGAAAAAAAATATTTAATGTGGTTCATGGGATGACAGTCAGGTGGACTGCTTTGTCTTAGATAATGTCAATTTTCATCTATGTTGTAGTAGCTGCATTCATCTAGCCAGCTTTCCATTACACATTTAACTTGTGCCGAAGATGGTGGAAAAGCATTGTAGAATTAGGAGGAGAGTTATTTGTTCCAAACATTCTCAATCACTAACATGGTCTTCTCACCACCATATTATATAGGTTGGTTCGGTTAACATATGGTCAGTGGTAAACCCAGAATGTTGATGATCAGGGATTCAGTGTTGGTAATAGTGTTGAACATTAAGGGTTGGGGAGGGGGAGGGGGGGGGGGGGGGGGGGGTTTCACTGTGGGTTGTGGGTGTCGCTGACTGGCCAGAATTTGTTGCTCGTTCTGAGTTGTCCTCGAGATGGTGGTGGTGAGCTGCCTTCTTGAACTGCTGACGTCCACATGCTTTAGGTTGACCTCCAATGCCCTTAGGGAAGGAATTCCAGGATTTTGATCCAGCAATTGTGAAGGAACACCGATCTATTTCCAAGTCAGGATGGTGAGTAGTTTGGAGGAGAACTTGCAGGTGGTGATGTTCCCAAGTGCCTGCTGCCCTTGTCCTTCTAGGTGGAAGCGTTTGTGGGTTTGGAAGATGTTGTCTGATAATCTTTGGTGAATTTCTGCAGTGCACCTTGTGGATGGTACACACTCCTGCTACTAGCATTGGTGGTAGAGGGAGTGGATGCTTGAAGGTGTAGTGTCAAACAAGTGGGCTGCTTTGTCGTGGATCATGTCAAACTTCTTGAGTGTCATTGGAGCTGCACTCTTCCAGACAAGTGGGAATAATTACATCTCACTCTTGACTTGTGCCTTGTAGACGGTGGACAGGCTTTGGGGAGTCAGGAAGTGAGTTACGTGTCATCGTATTTCTAATCTCTGACCTATTCTTTTAGCCACTGTATTTATATGGCGAGTCTAGTTGAGTTTCTGGTCAATGATAATCTCCAGGATGTTGACAGTGGAGATTCAGTGGTGGCAACACCATTGAATATAAAGGAGTGGTGGCTAGATTGTCTGTTATTGGTGATGATCATTGCGTGTCATTTATGTAGTTTGAATGTTACTTGCCACTTGTCAGCCCAAGATATTGTCCCGAACTTGTTGCATTTGAACATGGACCACTTCAGTATCTGCAGAGTCGTGAATGGTGCTGAACATTGCATAATCATTGGCGAATATTCCCACTTTAGACCTTATGGTCATTGATGAAGTAGCTGAAGATGGTTGGGCCTAGGACCTGATGAACTCCTGCAGATATGTCCTGGGGTTAGATGACTGACCTTCAACAGCTACAATTATTTTCCTATGTGTCAGGTATGACGAGCCAGCTTGCCCTGATCCTCATTAATTTGAGTTTTGCTGGGGTTTCTGGATGCCACACTTCCTTGAATGTTGCCTTGATATCAAGGGCTGTCACTCTGACCTCACTTCTGCAGTTCAGGTTTTTTGTTCATGTTTGAACCAAGCCGTGATGAGGTCAGGAGCTGAGTGGCCCTGGCAGAATCCAAACTTGGCATCACTGAGTAGGTTATTGATGGGCATGTGCTGCTTGATAGCATTATTGATGTCACCCTCCATCACTTTGCTGATGATCAAGAGCAAACTGAAGGAGTGTTATTTGAGTTGGATTTGACCTGTTTATTGTATAGTGGGCATACCTGGACAATCTGCCATATTGTCTCGTAGATACCAATGTTATAACTGTACTGGAAGAGCTTGGATAGGGGAGCAGCAAGTTCTGGAGCCTAAGTCTTCAGTGCTATTGGCAGAATGTTGTTAGGGTTCATAGCTTTTGTACTGTCCAGTGTCTCTAACCACTTCATGTGGAGTGAATCGAATTGATTGAAGACTGGTATTTGTACTGCTGGGGACCACTGAAGGAGGCGAAGGTGAATCATCCACCTGGTTCTTCTGGCTGAAGTTTGAAACCTTATCTTTTGCACTGATGTGTTCAGCTCTTCCATCATTTAGGATGGGGATATTTGTGGATCGTTTTCCTCCAGTAGTTGTTTATTTGTCCACCACTACTAATGATGTGGATGAACTGCAGAGCTTAGGTTTGATCCATTAGTTTTCAGATTGCTTGGCTCTGTTTATCACTTACTGCTTTTGTTTTTTGGCATGCAAATAGTTTTGTTTAGTGGCTTCACCAGGTTAACCACCTCATTTTTCAGGTAAGCTGGTGCTGCTCCTGACATGCCCTCCTGCACTCCCCATTGAACCAGGGTTGATCCACTGGAGTGGGGGATATGCTGGTCCATGCGGTTACAGATTGTGCTGGACTATAATTCTACTGCTGTGATGGCATACAGCACCTCATGGGTGCCTAGTCTGGAGTTGCCAAGTCTATTTGAAGTTGTCCCATTTAGCAGAGTGACAGTGCCACACAATACCATGGAGGATAGTCTCCATGTGAAGGCAGGACTTCATCTCCACTGGGATCTTGAAGTGGTCACTCTTACCTTTACTCCCATAGAAAGATGCAACTCCAGTAGGCAGATTGATAAGGATGAGGTCATGTATGTGCTTCCTTCTTGTTGGATCTCCCATCACCTGCTGCAGACCAGGTCTAACAGCTATGTCCTTTAAGAACCAACCAGTTTGATCAGTAATGCTGTTGCCAAGCTCCCCCACCCAGAGTACATTTTTCATCCTTTCTACCCTCAGTGCTTCCTCCAAGTGTTGTTTAACATGGACGAGTACTTATTCATCAAGGGAGGATGGTACTTGATAATCAGCAGGAGGTTTCCTTGCCCATGTTTAACTTGAAGCTGAGACTTCATGGGGCCTGGAGTCACTGTTGAGGATTCTCAACGCAACTCCCTCCAAACTGTATACCACTGTGCTGCCACCTCTGCTGTGACCGTCCCCTCAATGGGACAGGGATGGTGATGATCATATTTGGGACATTGTCTGTAAAGTATGATTCTGTGAATATGACTGTTTTAGGCTGTTGCTTGTCTAGTCTGTGAGACCGCTCTCTTACTTATGGCATGAGCTCCCACGAGGTTAGTAAGGAGAGGTTTGCAGGGTCAACAGGGCCTTTCTGCCATTGTCTTTTCTGATGAGTAGGTCAATTTGAGGTGGTCTGCCCAGTTTCATTTCTTTGTTGAGACTTCATAGTGAAAGACACAACTGAATGTCTTGCTAGGCCATTTCAGGGGACAGTTTAGAGTTAACCACATCATTATGGGTCTGGAGTCACATGTAGGTCAGGCTAGTTGAGGATGGCAGATTTCCTTCCCTGAAGGACATCAGTGAACGAGTTGGGTTTTTCTGACAATCGACACTGGTTTCATGGTTATCAGTAGATGCTTAATTCTAGATTTTTTTTTAAGTTCAAAATCCACTGTCTGCCATAGTCAGATTCAAACATGGTGCCCAGAATATTAGCTGGGTTTCTAGATTAATAATCGAATGATAATACCACTAGGTCATTGCCTTCCTTGACTCTTTCTAGTTGGAGATGTTCATTTTCCAGCAGTAACATGCTACAAATATAGCTTGTTAAATATCAGCCACGTGTAAATGTTGTCCAGATCTTGCTGCGTCTGGATACAATTTGCTTCATTGTTTGAGGAATTGTAAATGGAACAGAACACTGAGCTCTTCAGCTTGAGGGAAGCTTAAGATTTTTGGTTCTCAGACACCATCCTGTGAATTTCCTGCAGCAATATCCTGGGAATGATTTGATCACCTCTAACATCATAACCATCTTTCTTTGTGCTCAGTATGGGGATTTCTCCTGTTTCTTAGTGGCTTTAATTTTGCTGGGACTGCTTGTTCCCACATTAACTCAAAATGTAACCTTGTTAGTAAAGCTCTGTCATGCATCACACCACAGATGTCATGATGCAGATATCATTCTGTGAGTATGACAATGCCAGGCTGTTGCTGTGGGACAACTTTTCCAATTTTTGCAGGATCTCCAGTTGTTAGGATAATTTTTTATGTTTGTCTGGGCTGATGCTAGCTTTGTTGTATCTGGTTTCTCAGTCAATGCTTGGCGGTCTATCCATTTTATTCTTATACTATTTTGTCGCAGTTTTAATCTTCTGAATGGCTTGCTAGAGTATTTCAGATGGTATTTAAGAGCCAATCACTGTGATGAGGTCTGGGTCACATGAAGGCTAGTCCAAATAAAGACAGAAATTTTCTTTTTCTGACAAACACTAGTAAAGCAGAGTATTTTTAGTTACAAGTAATGATGCTAGTTTCTTATTTCAGATTTACTTAATTAACTGAATTTAAATTCTCTAAGATTTATGGTGAGATTTGAACTTAAATCTCGCATGCATCATTTTGGGCCTCTGGATTACATATCCAGTTATGTAAAAATATTAGACAGAATGTACAGTTCTGGTCACTGCATTATAAGAACGATGTGGAAGCTTTGGAAAGGGTGCAGAGGAGATTTACTAGGATGTTGCCTGGTATGGAAGGAATGTCTTATGAGGAAAGGCTGAGGGCCATGAGGCTGTTCTCGTTAGAGAGAAGAAGGTTGAGAGGTGACTTAATAGAGACATACAAGATAATCAGAGGGTTAGATAGGGTGGACAGGGAGAGCCTTTTTCCAAGTATGGACACAACTTTAAAGTGAGAGGAGATAGGTATAAGACAGATATCAGAGGTAGTTTCTTTACTCAGAGAGTAGTAAGGGTATGGAATGCTTTGCCTGCAACGGTAGTAGATTCGCCAAGTTTAAGTGCATTTAAGTCGTCATTGGATAGGTATGTGGACGTACATGGAATAGTGTAGGTGGGATGGGCTTCAGATTAGTATGACAGGGCAGCGCAACATCGAGGGCCGAAGGGCCTGTTCTGCGCTGTAATGTTCTATGGTCTATAATGTAAGTTATATCTTTAATCAAAACCATAAGAAATGGGAACAGGACTAGGCCATTTAGCCACTTGAGCCTGTTCACTATTTATGGAATCCCTACAGTGTGGAAGCAGGCCATTCAGCCCATTGAATCCACACTACTCTCCAAAGGGCATCGCTACCAGACCCTATCATATCCCTGTAACTCTGCATTCCCCATGGCTAATCCGCCTAGCCTGCTCATCCCTAGATACAATGGGCAATTTAGCATGGCCAGTATACCTAACCTGCACATCTTTGGATTGTGGGAAGAAACCGGAGCACCCAGGGGAAATCCACTCAGACACAGGGAGAACGTGCAAACTCCACAATGCCTGAGAGTGGAATTGAACCTGGTGGATATCCACTGAACCAAGTGCCACCCCAAATAGGATGATAGATGATCCAACATTCCTCATATCCACTTTCCTGTGTTTTCCCACAACTCTTGATTCCCTTAATGATCAGGAATCTATCTATCTATCATAATATTAAATATAAATAAGGAATCTGCCCCCACTGAGAATATGCTGCAATCTTTTAAACTCCAGAGAAATCGGCCAGTTCTACCTAATACCCACACTGGACTAACAGGTTTGATACCAAGAACCAATACAGTGAACCTTAGTTACACCCCATTTTAAGGCAGATATGCCCTTTTAGAATTGATCTTGACAGTTCTCAGCCACACCTGCAGGCAGGAGGAAGTTTCTTATGAGGCAAGGATGGGTAAAGTTAAGAAATGCTCTGGGTTTAGGACCAGTGGGATAAATGTTATCAGCTGGATGTCCTATTCTAACTCTTCAGCCATGAACAGATTGAATGCTGACAATGCAGCATCACTCAGTTCAGTGAAACAATGCACTGAGGCCCAAAACACCAATTCCGGGTTATGATAAGAGCCTGCTACTTGGAGTGTTAATATAAAAGGAAGCCTCCTGTAAGAATTACTTGCAGATTTAACATAGTCCCAAACAGAGACTAGTTCTCTTATGGGTAGCTTTTAAGTTTCACATGATGTTTCCTCCTCATAGGGTGCCCAACATGTGCCACCCTGTTATTACCACCCATCTATTTTGACCCAAAGTTGAGACTGTCAGATTTTCAGATTACCAAAGTGGAAAATCTGCTTGCTAGAATTACATGCCAGAGCAGTTTGTAACTGTTCAGCATAAATCAAGTAAAACGAAACTAGAGAACTGTATTTCAGCAATTTAATCTAGATATTTTTAATGAACCTGTTGAGACTTTGACACATCTCTGGAACAGATAGGCCTCCTGGTGTAGAAATAGAGACAATACCACTGCATCCAGCTATTTGATACATGTTCTACAATTGACCTGAATCTAAAGTTCATTGCATTCTAATCAGATGTTATATCCTTATGATTTTTGGATCTTCCATTGTATGAACACAAGGACAGATTTTAATGCTTGCTGGAATGCCAGTGTCAAATCAATTTGGCCATTCCAAGCCCCTGACCCAGCTTAATGCCAATTACCTACCCGTTGATATAAGGATTCTCAGGGAGTTTCCTGTCTGAGAACTATTGGCCTACCAGAGACTGGTGGCTGTCCAAAACTGCTGCAGTAGGCTGAGGCTGTGGAATCATTGCTGGAGATAAGTTAGGCAAGCTGGCTTGCTGATGCCACTTGCAGCGATCCAATTGAGAGGTGGAAGTGGGTTTAACGATAGGCTGAGATCTTTGCCCATGGGCAGCCCTTACCATTACCAGGTCTCTGGGCATTGACTGCCCAGTTATGTGGGATTCACCCTATCAGGCTGCAAGCATACCTGCCAGTAATCACTTTGCAGGTTGCCCATATAATATGATCCTACTTACTACAAGTTGATTACCCTTATGTGGTCTAATTGTGGCTATGCTGACTCAATTATCAGCTCACCAATCTTTGCCAAGTTTGCCTTTATGGGAGAAAGTGAAACGGGCTTATAGCACTGTGAATCATTATACCAGGATACAAAGACATAACTTTGTTCCTATCTTAAAATCATAAATTTTGTCTTTAATACTATATTAATTTTATATTGAAATAGTAAAACATATTATTATGCTTTCACAAAGTCTGGTCCTTTTTTTCTAAAAGGTGTTCCTTTTCTCAAGGATACTGTGTCCTTGATTTTTTTCAAAGGTGTCATAAAACGCTCCGGGCTCTGAAATGGCTGGGTTTGCTACAGGGATAAAAGGGTATTGAGAGGCCTTTTTGTTTATACATAAACAGATGCGACTTTACGCCAAAGCTTTTATGTTTTTAGAAGTAACCTGTATAATGAAAAGGGAGTGGCCAGCCCTGGAAACTGAAGTTAAGCTGTGCAGATCAGTCCAGAACTAGTTAGGGAGTTCAGCTGTGGGACTGTGTGAAGAAAGGCTGCTAAACCCTCTCTCCTTCTGCCCTTCTGACTTCAACCTGTCAGCCTTTGTTTCATTTTTACTGTGTTAAAGGGGTTTGCTTATTGGGACAGTTGTGTATATTCGGAACAATGTAATTAAGTCTAGTTTGAATAGACTGAGTTCTGCAGGGTTCTTTATTCTGTTCTTTATGTTTCAGTGTGTAATTTTGTGAATAAGCTTTTGTCTGTTTTAAAACCTGGTAGTCAACCTTGCTAACTTACTGTGGGTAATTTTCACTGTACACGTACCAAAACAAATTGTAAAGTTATGGTCTGGGCTGCTTGCTTAAAAATGTTTTGAGTGGTCTGGCCTAGTCCATAACAGATTGGGGACTCTGTGGGATTTTAAACAGCGATTGGTTGGTGCAACTGTCTTTATTTTGGGTGTTGGCTTAGTTGGGTAGGCAAAGCTTAGGAAAGTAATGGCTCTTTAAGTCACCAAATGTTTTCTGGAAGTGAATGCAGTGACTTAGAAAGTTTTGCAAGAAGTGAATAAGACCAAGCTGCAGGAATTAGCAGACAAGCTAATTGGACCTGCCTGCTTCTGTGAGGAAAGGACAGATAATTACAGCAGTAGCTCAGTATTTAAACTTGCTGGGGAAACCATCAGAATCTATAGAGATGGCAAGAATTCAATTGCAATTGAAGCAGCTTGAGTTGGAGGTGAGAGGTAAGAAGGAAAGGGAGGCAGAAATGAGTTACGGTTAAAAGCAGAAGAGAAAGAAAAAGAATGAAGGGCTTTAGCAGAAGAGAAAGAAAAAAAGAGTTTGAACTTCAGAAACTGACACTTAAAAAGGAAAGCCAACTTAAAGGGATGGAGATGAAGGCTGAAGGCAAGTCTAGTGAGGAAGAGAGCGGGGATGAGCAATCCCATGGTAGGCGAAAGTCTGATGGGAAACTGTTTAAGTATGTTCAAGCATTGTCTAAATTTGATGAGGAGGATGTGGAAGCCTTGTTCATTTCATCTGAAAAAGAGACTAAACAGATGCAGTGACCAGTGACATGTGGGTTTTGTTGATCCAAACAAAACTTGTAGGTGGGGCTAGTGAGGTCTTTGCATTACTATCAGAGGAGGTATTTGGGGAGTTTGAGGAGGTGAAAGAAGCCACTTTAAGTGCATATGAGTTTGTACCAGAAATCTCTTGACAACATTTCAGTATTCTAAGAAGGACCCTGTTCAAACCTGTATTGGTTTGGAAAGATCAAACAGAGTAATTTTGATAGATGGATAAGAGCTTTAAAAATAGAGCAAACCAAATAGATGCCCTTAGAGAGGTAATTATTTTGGAGGAATTCAATAATTCACTGCGTGAACTCATGTGGAAGAGCAGAGAGTTAAAACAGCGAGGTTAGCAGCTGAAGTGGCTGATGATTATGAGCTGGTCCATAAAACACGGTTTGGCTTCCAGAATCAATTTCAGTTCATGAGGGATAGAAATTGGAGCAAACAGAAATCCTCACATAGAAAGGAAAAGGTAGATCTCAGTGAAGATTGTAAGGCGAACTTACCACAGGGTAAAAAGGAAACCTTTGAAGGGGACAAAGAAATTAAGAAGCTCTGGTGTTTTCATTGTAATAAAGTGGGCCACATGAAGTCACAGTGTTGGTGGGCTAGGAGAAAGCCAGAGGTTGGAAAACAGGACAAGCCTGGGAGTTTTGTTGGAGTAATAACAAAAAGCACAAGGGAAGTTAGACAACCACCTCAGAATGTACAAGATGATCAGAGGTTGGTTCAGGAGGAAGTGCTAGATCTGCTTAAAAAATGTACATATAAGGGTAAAGTTTATTCATATAGGCCAGAACTATCAGGTAAAGAGTTACAATATTAGGGGACTCTCAGTCTGCGCTGCTGAAGGATGAGGAGATATGTACTCCTGAGGGACTATTGCCAGAAAAGGTACTGGTAACAGGAATTCATGGTGAGACAAAAAGCGCTCAATTATGTAAAGTGAGGCTGGAGCATCTGGAGAAGAGTGGAGAATTTGTGTAGGAGTACTGGACAAACTTTCAGCTCCAGGAATACAAATTGTTCTTGCAAATGATGTAGCTAATTCACCGGTAGGTGTGCTGCCTACTCTGGTTGAAAAGCCAATGGGGATTCAAGCAACTGAAGAAATGTAGGACATTTATTCAGGAATTTTCCTTGTTTGTGCAGTAACAAGATCACAGAAGCTGAAGCAGAACAGATCAAAAAGCACAGATAAGGAAGCAGACATAGCTTTATCAGGGACTTTTTTGATCAGATAAGTGTGGCAGAGCAGGATCAAATAGGTAAACATGCAAGTATCTTTAGCTCTGCTAAGCTTATTGAGTTGCAGCAGAAAGATAAAAATATAAAACAGTTGTATCAAAGGCATATATAGAGAAGGAGAGTGAATGCATCCCTGTGTGTTATTACTTAACAAATGATGTCTTAATGAGGAAATGGAGACCATCACACATTCAAGCAGATGAGAAATGGGCAGAAGCTCATCAGATTGTTTTGTCAGTAAGGTTCAGAAAGGAGGTTCTGCGAGTGGCGCATGAGCTACCACTTGGAGGTCATTTAGGAATGAGGAAACACAGGCTAAAATATAAAGGTATTTTTACTGATCTGGACTACACAAGGATGTAGTTGAGTTTTGCCATACCTGTCATATATGTCAACTCATCGGAAAACCACAGGCAATAATAAAACCACCTTTAATACCTATTTTAGCATTTGAGGAATCTTTCACAAGAGTCTTGATTGATTGCGTTGGTCCCCTACCTCAAATTAAAAGTGGAAAAGAGTATTTATTAAGAATAATTGATGTGTCGACTAGATTTCCAGGGTCAGTACCACTATGTAATATCACAGCAAAAAGGATTGTAGAAGAATTACTCAAATTTTTCACTAGATATAAACTATCAATAAAAGTCCAATCCGATCAAGGGTCAAACTTCACGTTTAATCTATTCAAGAAGGTTATGGATAACTTGGGAATAAAACAATTCAAATCTACGTGTACCATCCAGAATCACAGGGAGGGCTGGAAAGGTGGCATCAAACACTAAAGACCATGTTGAGGGCTTATGGTCAGAATTATCCAGATGATTGGGATAAGGGAGTTCCATTTGTACTTTCTGTGATGAGAGATGCACCAAATGAATCGACCAAATTCAGTCCATTTGAATTAATTTTTGGGCATGAAGTAAGAGGATTGTTAAAATTGATTAAGGAGAAATTAATAAGTCAGAATTCAGAGACCACCTATTTGGACTAGGTGTCAAATTTCAGAGAATGATAAAATAGAGCTGGGGAGTTGGCTAGACAGCATTTACACGTATCACAGCATACAACGGAAGAGGAAGTGGATAAGAAATCACAAATTCGCAATTTTGCAATTGGGGATAAAGTATTCATGTTACTTCCAATAATAGATGAACCTTTAAAAGCAATGTTTAGTAGACCGAATCAAATCGAGAAGAAATTGAGTGAGGTGAACTACTTGATAATGACTCCAGACAGGAAGAAATCTCACAGAATATGTCATGTGAATATGCTCAAAAGGTATTTTGATAGGGGAGGAAAGCAAGAAGAGAAGGTGTTGGTGATTACAGCACAGAAGGAAGAACCAAGTTCAGAGGATTCTGAATTGGACATTCATCAAATCAAATTGGACAATGAGAAAGTTGTCAAAACTTGGGATAAGTTATTGAGTAACCTTCCACAAGAAAATCAAAATGACCTGAAATAGTTATTACTATCACAAAAGGAGATATGCGGAAATAAACTGGGAAGTACTAATCTAATTGTGCATGATGTCGACATAGGAGATGCTGTTCTGATTAAGTAATATCCTTATAGGCATAACCCTCTAAAGTTGGCATAGGTTTAGAAGATAGAATGCATGCTCCAAGATGGCATAATTGAATTGAGTTACAGTGACAGGAGCTCGCCCATAGTCATGGTATCAAAGCCAGATGGTACCCAACGTTATTTGTGGTCTATTGCAAAGTCAATGCCATTACAAAGACCGATGTATATCCAATTCTGTGGTTGGAGGACTATGTCGAAAAGGCGGGACAAGCAACTTGCATTTCTAAGTGGGACTTGCTCAGGGGCTACTGGCAAGTACCTCTGTCAGAAAGAGCAAAGGCAATTTCAGCTTTTGTATCACCAAATCAATTCAAAGTCAAGCCATTTGGTATGAAAAATTCTCCAGCCACATTTCAGAGACTGACTAATAAGGTTGTTGTTGGATTACCCAACTTTGTTGTTTACATTGATGACCTGGTGATATTTAGTCACTCATGGAAGGAATATTTACAGCATTTATTGGACTTGTTCAATCGACTTCGGAAGGCAGGCTTGATGATAAACCGAGCTAAAAGTGAATTTGTCAAAGCCAAAGTCACCCTCCTCGACCATGTTATTGGATACAGACAAATAGCCCTACGGGATGCGAAAATGAAAGTAATTGGGGAATTTCTCACACCGTTGAAGAAAAGAGCAGTACTATGGTTCCTGGGATTGAGTGGATTTTACTGAAAGTTTGTGCCGAATTTTAGCAGTGTGGCTGCTCCACTCACCAAATTGTTAAAAAAAGGGCAAGAAGTTTCAGTGGACAGCGGACTGTCAAAAGGCATTTGACAGCCTAAAAACTGTGTTAACCACTGTCCCAGTATTGGCTAGACCTGATTACACAAAACTTTTCAAGGTGGCTATCAATGCCAGTGATTTGGGTGTCAGTGCGGTGCTCCTGCAGGAGGATGATGAGAGAATAGAAAGATCCATCAGGTATTTTTCCAGGAAGTTGAACATTTATCAACAGAAATATTCAACGGTGGAGAAAGAGACTTTTGAGCTTGGTGTTGGTATCACAACATTTCAGTGTCTTCATTACCATCAATGCATCTGAGACAATCGTATACACTGGTCATAACACACTGACATTTATGGAAATATTTATGGACAAAAATGCCAGACTGTTTAGATGGAGCTTGTTGTTGCAGCCATTCAATTTGACAATTGTGCATGTGGTAGGTCCAGGAAACCTAATTGCCGATGTGTTATTGAGACTTGAATGAGATACAAAGGTGTTTGGTAGCGAGTGTGCCACGGCCTGAATTCGCATGTTGTTGTGCATGTTTGCATGTGTATAGTTAGTATACTGTATATGTGTGTTTTAGATGAATTACCAGTTTGATTTTGAAAGGTTTTAAAAATGAAGCCATCTTTTGATATTCATGGTTCTTCATTTTAAGGGGGGAGGAGTCACAAAGCTGGTCCTTTTTTTCTAAAAGCTGTTCTTTTTCTCAAGGATACTGTGTCCTTGGTTGTTTTCAGGGGAGTCATAAAACACTCCGGGCTCCGAAATGGCTGAGTTTGGTACCGAGACGAAAGTGTTACTGAGAGGCCTTTTTGTTTATACATAAACAGATGTGACTTTAGGCCAGAGCTTATATGTTTTTAGAAGTAACCTGTATAATGAAATGGAAGTGGCCAGTCCTGGAAACTGAAGTTAAGTTGAGCAGTTCAGTCCAGAACTAGTTAGGGAGTTCAGCTGTGGACTGTGTGAAGAAAGGCTGCTAAACCCTCTCTCCTTCTGCCCTTCTGACTTCAACCTGCAAGCCTTTGTTTCATTATTACTGTATTTAAGAGGTTTGCTGATTGGGACAGTTGTGTATATTCGGAACAATGTAATTAAGTCTAGTTTAGATGGACTGAGTTCTGTAGGGGTTCTTTATTCTGTTCTTTGTGTTTCATTGTGTAATTTTGTGAATAAAGTTTTGTCTGTTTTAAAATCTGGTAGTCAACCTAGCTAACTTACTTCTGGGTAATTTTCACTATACGCTTACTGATACAAATTGCAAAGTTATGGTCTGGGCTGCCTGCTTAAAATTGTTTTGAGTGTTCTGGCCTAGTCCATAACAATACAGAGTACAGAACTTCAGTATTTCTGGAAAGGAGAGATGTTGCACTATCAGGAAAGAATTGCATGAATACCAAAGCTCAAACTGAACAATAATTTATCTTTTATGAGAAAATGCTGTGGATTGGAGTCCACTGGGAACTAATTGTTCAAAGTATTGCCACAAAAATGCACTAATGTGCAGTTAACAGACAAGTTCCTGTTTAAATTCAAATCAGGCAAATCATTACTAATTGGTGAAGACGTTGCCATGAGGAATGCATGAGTGGATGGTTATCCTAAGCTTTGGTTTAGTTTAAAAATGCTTAATCTGTAGACATGTTCTTTCCCTTTACCTATGCATGAACAGATGTAACTTACCTGAGCCATATTGTGAGACTGATGAAAATCTTTAAATTCATTGTCAATATAACTCATGGCACAATTGGGATTGTTTGGTAAGTGTTTTCCAATTATGGAAACCCCATCAACATTGGACACTGTGTTCAGAATTTTGCAAACATGAACACCTGGAGCACTGTGAATAGTCTGCCTATTGTGAAAAGCTGAATATTTATAAAGCTACTTACATTGTAAACCTGGGCGTACAAATTCATAATGAAAGTAATTGAGAAGAATAGCACACAGTTTTCACAACAGCAAATAAGATTTTGTAGATATGAAGAATATATCAATTTTGCTTCAAATCTGGAAAATTGTACTAAGAAAATATACCCCATGGAGTGTGAACTGCCATAAATTATTGGATGATTTATAATTCCACTGGTAGCTTCATGAAGACAGTCATTGCTGTTGCCTCCCTATGACTTCAGTGATATTGATGCAATTACAAATTATTTTCTGATTGAACTTGCCTGAGCCAATCAACCTCTCAACCAGATAGCAAACACTGAACTGAGTTTTACAAGGGTGTATTGGGATCCTAATCTCAGAAAAAGCAGATCCTGATCCCACAATTGGCAGCTGCCAAGCCTGCTCAGTTTTATCAAAGATAGCCTCCTGATTGGTCATCAATGGGCCCATCATTCAATTAAGGATAACACACCAGTTCCTGATGCTCCCAGTACAATCAGGACAGTCATTCTGCAGTAGGGAGCCCAAAAATGCCCACAGGTAAGTTGAAACAAAGGACAAATCATAGAATTGAAGGCCCCATCTTTCCAGGCACATCTTGGATTTGTGGGAGCTGCCTTCCCTGATCTTGGTCCTGCCTTTGGCCTATGGAGCAATATCACTATAGTGCAGCAGGGAGACTGCCTCCCCAGAGCTGGGAATATTTCCATGTTGCAGGGTGTTGTCTCAACATTGCCTTTACCATTTTGCCACTATAATATGACTCTCAACTGGGCCTGTAATTATGTAAATCAGCAGCACCCTTCTTATTCCCTTTGCACTAAACTCCCAGTTGTCCTGTGGCCCTCCATACTGAGCAGTTAGCACATCAAGCAACAATGTTGGAAAAATTGTAAACATGCATGGATAAGTCAAAAAAAAAGGAGCCTACTGCTCCAGCAAAATTTGGTCAATTATTTATAAATTTACAAATACAAAGATATATATGACACATTTTAAAATTCCTGCTAGCTTTAATCACCAAGATCTGCAATGGAAATACTTGTTGCAAACTGGGATTAAGATAATAAAATGACAGGAAATCGATACCAAGTAGGTAGCCAGAGATAGTGGAGTTCTTCCACAGGCATCTTCTGTGTTGATGGAAGCCCCCATCTTAAGGAGCAGCTTCACTGTATCAAGCTGGCGACCGGATATTGCGTGCATCAACGGAGTTGATCCTGAAATATTTTTTGAAGAATTAACTCCTTTTTTTCCATTTACAATGTTAATTTAAATTTACAACTCAATTATCTATAATTTAATATGGTGTTTCCAAATGTCTTCAATTTACCCATACAGCTATATTGTAGACCTGTTATTCACTGGAAGGTTTCTTAATACTGCTTCATCAAAATGCACTCTTTGCAATAGTGTTTCTATGATTAAATTGACTCATTACTTTCTGGTTGGTGCAAAACAGAAAGTGGCAGTAAATTATATCAGTAACATTGATTTTAATTATATTTAGTCTTCACTTTTCTGTTAAGAATTCCATATTTTCTACAGTTAGCTCAACTTTATCATACCTAAAGAATGAAATAATTTTATTTTAACTTACATTTAATTTAGGTGGATTAGTGATGGTAAAATCCCCATGCAGGGTAACGGGGAAGGATGGTGGGGTTTGCGGGTGGGATGCTTTTTGGAGGGTCAGTGCAGACTCGATTGGCTGAATGCTTAATTCTGCACTGTGGGGGTTTTATGATTCTGGATAGGTACTGAGCTACTGAAATTACAACTTGTTTAAAAGCGGTTTTAAGGGGAGGCAATGGCCTAGTGGTATTGTCACTGCTCTATTAATCCAGAAATCCAGGTAATGTTCTAGGGACCCAAAATCAAACCTTGCTATGGTAGATGGTGGAATTTGAAATCAAACAAATCTGATATTAAGAGTCTAAATCATGACTATGAAACCCACTGCTGATTGCCAGAAAAAGAAACCTGGTTCATTAACGTCCTTTAGGGAAGGCAACTGCCCCCTCACCCAGTGTGGACTACATGTGACTCCAGAACCACACCAATGTGGTTGACTCTTAACTGCGCTCTGTTAGGGATGGGTAATAAATGCTGGTCCAGATAGTGACATTCACATCTTGTGAATGAATAAAAACAAATATCCTCAATGAAAACTGGATGAAAATATTAGGAGGACCAGACCTTTAATTGTTCTTTAACTATCCTGTTAGACCCTTCTGTAGTAATTAGTATTCAGTGTGAAGATGTCAAAGGTATAAATACAAGTTGCAATTTATGAAGTAGAACATGAATTAACTTTATGAGCAAGACATGGACATTATTTTTTAAAAATCAGTGATTGCTTAAAGTGGTGACTTAAAGATATTGCCTTAATTTTCTTCCTGGACTACAATGTTACGGGTTCCAGTAAACCTCGGGCACTCAACAAAACCCTTTTTCTGTGTTCAGGCAGTGAATATTTGAAGGCTATTCAACTGTAGTGAACACTGTAGTTGAATCTGATCCTAACCTCAAGGAATAGCAATAAGGAGAAGGGATCCATATTACCATCTATGTTTTTTCATACAACCAATAATTATTGAGGCCAGTTATGGCACCCAATCATTACCCTGGGTAACATCAACTACTTCAGTGCCGACCTGGAACCTAACCAGGGACCACACCTCAGTTACTCTGTTGACCATTGAACAAATGTAAAAAATGTAAACGTTGTTTGTGTGGAACTTGTATTTTCAATTATTATAAAATCTAGTCGAAATTTATATATGGATGGAGTAATGATAACACATTTACCCTCGCTATCACAACATTCCAATATTGAAGGATCCTCACGAATCACTGCAGTCAGGGTGTTGACATCCCCATTGGATGCTGCCTGATAAACAACAGTGAGATCGATTTCTTCTGCAGAGTCACCTTTGTAACAGACCACAAATCAAGAGGCAGTAAGTAAATGGCATTTTTGAAGCAAGTTTTACAGAAATCCCAACTTTTACTTATTCATGACAAATCACTGAACCATGAGGATTGTAATTTTCCACATTGTTCTGTCTGTACCTAATATTTGTAATTTATCATTGAGTATTAAATTTAACTCTAAAGTTACCAGAATATTTCCTTATGATGTGTCTATCATCACATATTTCAATACATAGTTCCCTTTTAAATTAATCCTGATAAATATGCTAATCAATTTTAATTCATTTTAGTGGCTTATGGCATCAATTCTCTCTATTTGTCAATCACTAGAATGGGTTCAAAATCTGCCTGTTATAACATCAGAATGACCAAAATTTCAGCCTGTAGTAATTAAATATTATAATACAGTACTAGAAAATAAAATTATACAAAAGGTATTTGAAATCCAGGATCTTTTACTTCTAAAGACTGAACGCTAGGGCAATTAAAGCTTTGTTAAGTAAGAATATAAAGGGATAGGAAACTCAGGTGGAAAAATGGAATTGAGGTATAGATCAGCATTAAGTAGGGTCAGGGGGCTCAAATCTATAATCAGTCTTTGAATCCTGTAATCTTTGTAGACCTCAACAACTTTAAGCAAATCTCCAAACCACTGAATACTTTTTTGTAATTGTAATAAGAATCATTAGAAATGCATTAGTAATTAACCCAAAAAGCAACTGATAATTACAATCTTTTACTGCCCCCTCCCTCAAGCAGAGACAGAGAAGTTCATGCAAATGTTACATGGGTCTTCCTTTGTTTGATAACTTTAGTACTTTTTGCCCATCACAATCAAAGCTTCTCTCCTGTGGATTCAGTATCCCGCCCTGCCATGACAGACAGGCACACTACAGTGTCCAGAGCTTCCGGAGCTTCCTTCTGAGGATTACAAGCTGTTTTAAAGGGAGGCAATAGCCTAGTGGTATTATCACTGCTCTATTAATCCAGAAATCCAGGTAATGTTCCAGTCCCTGCATTACAACTCAAGGCAAAAGTTCCAATCATCTCTTCAGGTGTCTATTGCGGTCAGAGATGTCATCCTTACCTTTGCTTTCAATAGAGCTGTTTTTTTTATCTGATTGACCTGTAATCTTTATGATCCCTTCCTACATGTCCCTAGAATTCCCTGTGAAAAATGTCAACTGGATTTTCGAGCAAAGTTGTAAAGTTGTAACCAGAAGTCATTGGTGCATTGTCTATCAGTCTGTTGGGCTTTACTTTCAACAGTTCTAAATATATTCAGAATCTCCTCAGTCGGAGGTTTCTTGTAGGTAATTAAATGGACCACTTGACTCCAATGACAGTCAGCATTTTTTTTTGCTGTTGCTTCCCATATGTTGAGATTGGATTTTTTAAGATGCTATCTTAAAATATGTTCCATCTTGCAACTGCTTTCCATGTGAGAATACAGGAGAATAGCTATTCAGTCATGTCAAGGAGTTGTAGGTCTTTATCTGATTGGGCACTTTGGCTAATTTTGATTCAAGGATGATATTTCCACTTTGGATAAAAATCTTCCAGTGTTGCTTCCTGTGCAGCCCCTGGGTCTGGGTCACAGATGGGCCAATGGACCGAGGAGTGGCAGATGGAATTTAATTTAGATAAATGTGAGGTGCTGCCTTTTGGAAAGGCAAATGAGGGCAGGACTTATGGTAAGGTCCTGGGCAGTGTTGCTGAAGAAAGAGACCTTGGAGTGCAGGTTCATAGTTCCTTGAAAATACAGTCGCAGGTAGATAGGCTAGTGAAAAAGGCATTTGGTATGCTTTCCTTTATTGATCAGTGCATTGTGGGTAGGGGTTGGGAGGTCATGATGTGGCTGTACTGGATACTGGTTAAGCCACATTTGGAATATTGTGTGCAATTCTGGTCTCCCTCCTGTTGGAAGAATGTTGTAAAACTTGAAAGGGTTCAGAAAAGATTTACAACATGTTGCCATGGTTAAAGAGCTTGAGCTATAGGGAGAGGCTTAATGGGCTGGGGCTGTTTTCCTTGGAGCATTGGAAGATGAGGGGTGACCATCTAGAGATTTATAAAATCATGAGGGTCTTAGATGGAGGAAATAGACAAGGTCTTTTCCCTGGGGTGGGGGAGTCCAGGACTAGAGGGCATAGGTTTAGGGTGAGAGGGGAAAGATTTGAAAAGGATCTAAAGGGCAACTTCTTCTCGCAAAGAGTGGTGTGCGTATGGAATGAACTGCCAGAGGAAGTGGTGAAGGCGGATACAAAAATATAACACTTAAAAGACATCTGGATGGGTATATGAAAAGGAAGGGTTTAGAGAGATATGAGTTAAGTGCTGGCAAATGGGACTAGATTAATTTAGGATATCTGGTCAGCATTGATGAGTTGGATGGAAGGGTCTATTTCCATGCTGTACATCTCTATGACTCTGTGTTGTACAGCAAGATGAGAATTACATTAGTGAGTACTGAGAGGCCTATTTGCATGTATTAGCATCTCATCACATATTATTAATATGCACATTCCCATTTTCCTACACATCATGATAGAACTAGACCCAATCATTCTTAACATGAAAGCCAGAATGAATACCTAGCAGCTGCAGCTCCCTGTTTGCAATCTCCCAACCCCACACCCCAACCCTGGACCTCCATTTTGGACACCAGGTACCAACATCTCATTTGAGGGGCTTGGGCTTGTGCTTAGATATGCTAAATTTTCCACTGGAGGAATGCAGAGCCCCTGGTCAGCCCTGTGGGCCTAGTTCAATCAGGTAGGGGAGTGTCAGGAAATTAGTCCCGGAGCTGTGTAGATATCAGTCAGTGATCTGCTCAGCCATCAGTCAGGGTTGTCCATATGGGTCAGGGACGGGGTTTGACAAGGTTGATCTATGGTCCATCCACCAAAGGTCAAGGGACAAGGGATTAATCAGGAGTCACTACTGTGTGATGAAATGGGGAGCTTGATTGTGGGGATTGGAGGTGATATGCTGGGATGTAGATATCAAAACAATTGCGAATTGATGGCAACTAAATATGTATAGGGTGTAGAATATTGAGTATGGAAGGGTAACGGTCACAAAAGAGTGCGGGAGGAGATGGGAAAAGAGAATACGTGACAGTCAACAATGCCCTGGTTCAATGGGTGAGGTGAGAGGTGTAACAGTGGACTGTTATATCTGGCAGGTATGACTGGGTCTGGGAGGACAGTGAAGTGGGAAGATGACTTGGGTCAATCATTTGGGTGGGAAATTTCATAGGAAATGCAGGTGGTAGGGAGGCTTACCGTGAAAGGAATCTGCACATGTTGGAGTTCATCAAGAGGCTAAGACTGAGACTCAATTTGTGAAGAGCAACCGCTGCTTCTATCATCATCTTACAAATAACAAGTATGCAGTGGAACTGAAAATGGTTGTGACCACACATGGATTGGATGGGATTTGTTTCATTTTCTGATGGAGGGAACTTTACTTTTAAAGGATTTGAGACCCTTCAAAGGGCAACAGCTATACACCGTATAACTGAAGGACACCTGTGAGCACTACAAACTTCATGTGAACCTGAGATATTAACCTACTGTGTGAGGTCCAAATCCTGGCCTCATCCTGCAGCATCAGAAGTCAGTACCACTGATGCCTGTGATGCACAAGCAATGTATTGATGTATGGAGAGCTTGACCCTAATTTCCAAAGTGGCAGGGAACTTACAAATTCCGAGCCAACACATGCTATGGGAGCTGCTCACTCCACACCTTGGATCATACAACCTTGTGTAGCCCTAAGAATGACTGAACTTTGCACCTTCAGTCTTGTAGTTTCAACTAGGCAGACATTTGTTCATACAGCTGAGGATGACGTGAACATATATTGAGGAATGTGATAATGTATTTACAATGAGGTGTTACTTATGCCATCTATGTGCCCTTAATCTTCTTTCTTTCCCTCCCACTATGTCTCAGTGCAGTCATCAGGTCTGCAGTTGGTTTAGACTGACAAGGTTAAAAATCACACATCACCAGGTTGTAGTCCAATAGGTTTATTTGGAAGTATAAGCTTTCTGAGACATCCCATTGTATAAGCAATGGGACCCTGTGTGAGAACCTCTCTGGCTATGTCAAGGGCATTTTAAAACCTGTTGTCCCCAGCTTCTGTTGCGACACTACAGATTTCTTACAGAAACTCACCACCCAAACACCAGTTGAACCAAGAACATTCCTTGTCAGAATGGATGTTTCGGCATTCTACACCAGCATCCCCAAGACAACAGCATCACTGCAACAGCCTCAGAACTTAATACCAACAACTGCCAATCTCTAGGCACCATCCTACAACTCATTCACTTCATCCTCAACCACAACGTCTTCACTTTTGATAACCAGTTCTTCATCGTAACACACTGAACAACTATGGAGACCAAATTTGCACCCCAAAATGCCAACATGTTCAAACAAGACTTGTTTGCTGCAGAGGACCTCCAGCCAACGCTGCGCACCAGGTATATTGATGACATTTCTTTTCCCTCTGAACCCATGGCAAGGAGTCTTTGAAATAACTGCACAGTGATATCAACAAATTTCATTCCACTATCAGACTTACCATGGACTACTCTGTGGAAAATGGACGAGCTACCTGATGAAGGAGCAGCGCTCTGAAAGCTAGTACTTCAAAATAAATCTGTTGGACTATCACCTGATGTTGTATGATTTTTAACTTTGTTCACCCCAGTCCAACACTGGCACCTCCATGCCATGGTTTGGATGGAGGCTGCCCTACAGTGGCAGCCCTGAAATCTTGGCAAGGTGACTCTAGACAGAACACCTTCTGCATGTCTGGCCCTTCTAGCCACAAAGCTCCACAAAGGCAGGTGTACCCTCCTCAGTTTGAACTCTCACAGGGTTGATATTGGCAGGCAGGATGGAGGTAGAAGGCATAACCACCTTTGCAGTGCCCTGAGAAGTGACATCCGAGAGTCATAGAGACTTAGAGATGTACAGCATGAAAACAGACCCTTCGGTCCGAATTGTCCATGCGACCAGATATCCCAACCTAATCTAGTCCCATTTGCCAGAACTTGGCTCATATCCTTCTGAACCCTTCCTATTCATATATCCATCCAGATGCCTTTTAAATGTTGTAATTGTACCAGCATCCACCACTTCCTCTGGCAGCTCAGTCCATACACACACCACCCTCTCCCTCTCCCTCACCCTCTCCTTAGGTTCCTTTTAAATTTTTCCGCTCTCACCCTAAACCTCTGACTCTAGTTCTGGATTTCCCCAACCCAGGGAAAAGACCTTGTCTATTTATCCTATCCATGTCCCTCATGATTTTGCAATCTCTAGATGGTCATCCCTCAGCCTCTGACATTCCAGGGAAAACAGTCCTAGCCTATTCAGCCTCTCCAACCCTGTTAATATCACATTCTCCTCATGTCAGCATGGGTTTCCTCTGGGTGCTCCGGTTTCCTCCCACAGTCCAAAAATGTGCAGGTTAGGTGAATTGGCCATGCTAAATTGCCCGTAGTGTTAGGTGAAGGGGTAAATGTAGGGGAATGGGTCTGTGTGGGTTGAGCTTCGATGGGTTGGTGTGGACTTGTTGGGCCGAAGGGCCTGTTTCCACACTATAAGTAATCTCATCTAATATCCTTGTAAATCTTTTCTGAACCCTTTCAAGTTTCACAACATCCTTCCGATAGGAATGAGACCAGAATTGCATGTAATCTTCCAAAAGTAACCAAACCAATGGCCTGTACAGCTGCAACATGACCTCCCAACTCCTATATTCAATGCCCTGACCAATAAAGGAGAGCATACCAAATGCTTTCTTCACTATCCTATCTACCTGCGACTGTACTTTAAAGGAACAATGAACCTGTACTCCAAGGACTTTTTGTTCAGCAACATTCCCTAGGACCTTATCATTAAGTGTATAAGTCCTGCTCTGATTTGCTTTTCTAAAATGCAGCACCTCACACTTATCTAAGCTAAACTCTATCTGCCACTCCTCAGTGCATTGTCCCACCTGAACAAGATCCCATTATACTCTGACATAAGCTTCTTCGCTGTCCCCTACACCTCCAATTTTGGTGTCACCTGCAAACTTATTAACGGTATCTCCTACATTCACATCCAAATCATTTATATCAAAGACAAAAAGTAGTGGATCAAGCACCGGCTCTTGTGACACTCCACTGGTCACAGGCCTCCAGTCTGAAAAATAACCCTCCACTACCACCCCCGGTCTTCTGCATTCGAGCCAGTTCTGTATCCAAATGGCTAGCTCTCCCTGTATTCCATGACATCTAACAGGGTGGCCTGTATGTGGTTCGTCCTCTGGATGGAGATCTCCTGGCACCACTTTGCCTTCTTGTGAGGAAGAACTTGGAGTGAGGTCAAGATCCCTCGTCCTGTCAACCTGGCCATTGTTGCAGGACACCACTGCTTGGAGCATAGGAGCGTAAGTTTGTGTGTAGACCCAGCAGTGCCCCAACCTGTTGTCCATGATAATTGCCACTCTATCCAAAGAAATGCTCACATGCCAGATGTTCACATGCTAGAGACGGTATGGTGTTAATAGTGTTGGTGCTTCCTGCAAACTTTGCATGAGATTGTCCAGTGCATCCAACAATTCTGCCCACTGCTTCTGTGCCTCCTTATGCATTTGGTGCTCTCTGGTCTGGGGCTTAGCAGATGCCTGTTCTCCAGCAGTCCTCCAAGTGCCAGGACAGTTCTTCCTCAAATACCTGAAGAGATGTCATGACAGATGATCCTGACTCTAATCTAGGAAAAAAACACTGACTGGAATGTCAGTATCTGAGCTGATGGAGGGTGGAGGAGGCAGCCTCACCAGTGAGTCCTCAGAGACATCTGTGCCCACATCCTCATAGGTGGAGGAGGAGATATCTTGTGGGGAAGGCCTCATAAACACTGAAATTCTGCTGCCGGCATGGAGACTGCAGAAAGAGAGAATATGTCAAGGACAAGTGGTAGAAAGTCAGCATATGAAGAGCGCATATGCAGTGGTAGAAGCACAACAATGATCAATGCTTCATTTTTCATTGCCAGGACATGGATGTTTCTGCATTACTGTGGGAATGTATTTGGTCTTTCCACAATCCTTTCTCATTGAGGCTGAGGTACCAAATATCAAGCATCCCACCTCCAGTTCTGGCTCTTTCTGCCCTGTTGTGGACCATTCTCTCCAGGATTGAGAGAAAGGCAGGGATAGAGTGAGATGAGAGTGACTGGCATGGCTGTTAGTGCAGGTGTATGTGGAGAAGGGTGATGAGGTGTCCCAAGTGACTCTGTAGGCAGGGTAGAGGGGATACAGCGTTAGTATCTGGAATGTTGAAGTGGGTGAGAACAATTGAGGGAAGATGTTGCATGCAATATTGAAATTGATAACACAATAGACTTAATGGAATATGGGAACAGTAGCAGAGATAGAATGAGTGTGAGGTAGCAGAGGGAACATAGTGGCACTTACCCCCATGATGTGGTGATGGTCATTGATATTTTTCTAACATTTCTGCGCATTTCTCCAGACTGACAACATTGCTTTGACCTGGGGACTAACCTTGGACCAGGCTGGCAAGGAGTTTGTTGGTCCTGGGATTGGGAAAGAGGATAATGTTCCTCTGCATGATCCTGTCCATAGGACCTCCTTGTCTCTGTCTCAAAGTTGGGCACCAATTTCATCTTCTGCTGTGTCCAAGGCAAATAAAATAAACGTGCAGGACAGTTCCAGACTGCAAGCACTTGACTATATGTGACTGCCTTTTAAATATTGTCCAAGTCCAGGGACCTTGGGATGTCTCAGGAGTGGTGAGTACTTTTACCTACAGTGAATAGGAGAATACAACAACCAGGATGCCATGGGAACATGGTGCATAGGGCATGAGGTAAATTGGGGAAATAGTGCAAGAAAACCCATTTTCTCCCATGGAGAGAATCCCTCAAAGACTCTCACCAAAAATGATATTTAGCCAATTTCTGATAAGATTCAGCCCTCAGTCCACTACTTCAATTTTTCAATTAATTTTCTAATTGAATGGCTGTCCCAGGTTCCCTCAAAATTCCTGTTAGAAACTCCCTGAACATTCCACACTAAATATGCAATATTATATATTTAATAAAAATATCTCTCTTTTAATTTGCTCTTCCTCTGCTGGGCTCTCTAAATATTCATTTCCATATCTGTTTGAAGGTTGTAAACCACTGACCCTTATGGTCTTAGACTTTTTTTTAGTTGCTGCCTCTTGTCTTTATCCTAACTTTCTTGTATAAAGTTTAATTACAGTCTTTGTACGAAAGTCTTAAGTTTAGTCAGTTATATAAGCAAATAGCTGTCACCCACACCAGGCAAGTACAAAATATTCTTTTTTTCTTATGTTTTATTTCTACCCTAATGTCAAATCTAATGAACTTATGATGATTCATGTTTAGAATGGTCCCCAACCATAAACTTTGTCAAAATTGTTGCAGACCAGATTACTGGATTTTGTCCTTGTGAGGGTGTTGAATTAGTAACAGTATCTTGATTCCATGAGCTGATATTTTACAAAGTGCCATCCTTCATTAAATTTCAATTTCAATTTAATTAAAATGTCTAACAATTATTAACTTAGCATTTTCAAATTCATTTTCATGAAAACATGTCATCAATTACAAACTTTCTTGTCTTTATAAATTTGATTTTCACTGCCTTGACTTAAATCTCCCATAATTCAAGCTAAATCTTTTTTGATAATTTTCAGATTCCCAGAGGTATACATTTCTGTTATCTTTAGATTAGATTACTTAGATTAGATTACTTACAGTGTGGAAACAGGCCCTTCGGCCCAACAAATCCACACCGACCCGCCAAAGCGCACCCACCAAGACCCATTCCCCTACATTTACCCTTTTACCTAACACTATGGGCAATTTAGCCAGGCCAATCCACCTAACCTGCACATTTTTGGATTGTGGCAGGAAACCGGAGCACCCGGAGGAAACCCACACAGACTCAGGGAGAATGTGCAAACTCCTCACAGAGAGTCGCCTGAGGTGGGAATTGAACCCGGGTCTCTGGTGCTGTGAGGCAGTACCGTGGCCGGCACGGTAGCACAGTGGTTAGCACTGCTGCCTTACGGCGCCAGAGACCTGGGTTCAATTCCTGCTTCAGGCGACTGACTGCATGGAGTTTGCACATTCTCCCCCAGTCTGCGTGGGTTTCCTCCGGGTGCTCCGGTTTCCTCCCACAGTCCAAATATGTGCAGGTCAGGTGAATTGGCCATGCTAAATTGCCCATTAGGGGAATGGGTCTGGGTGGGTGGCGGGTCAGTGTGGACTTGTTGGGCCTATAAGTAATCTAATAAAAAAATCTTTTTTACCCTTAATTATTTTAAATCAAATTGTTTTTAATTATATGAGAAATATGAAAGATGGAGAAAGAGGAGAAAAATAAAGTTTAGATAGACAGAGATGTTATCTGAAACAAGATTGCTGCTGCTGATAATTGTAGCTACTACTATCAGGAGATCAGCTGCCATGGTATCCTATACTTTGCTTGTTCTTCCACTGTATCTCATCTGCAACCATACTGTCACATCCATCATCCAATTCTGTCTTAGTTGTTGCACTGTGCTGCCCACTACTGACCTCTAGAATAGATCTGTAGCTTTTTAATTGTTATCAAATGGCCAAAATTATGACATTTTCTTTCCTGAATGTCACTGTTTAGGATTTCTGTTTGCTCTTGCAAATTTAACCACCACTTCAATTGTCCTGTGGAAAGAAATTTACAAATCAACTTAAAAGGAACTGACAAAGATTTTTATGGCCATGTGTATAACAAAAAATGGTTAAATTAGATGTTGGGCCAATAAAAAAATAAAGGGGTCACCTTATCTTGTGAAGAGTTATAATGAAATAGTGAGTATTAGTTTTTGTAGAGGCAAACATAAATTAACAATGGGAATAACTGGATGAATGTCAGGTATCTCTTCAAAAGGAAAGTTAATGGGACTAAAATAAAAATGAAGCCAGGTTCACCAGATGTGCATCGGAGATTAATAAATAAAGTTGAACAGGCGATAGCAGAATCATGCCTGGCATCTCCCTGTCTCCACTTGGATTTTACCTACTTGCACCCCATGTCCATTGGAGGCCTCCATCAAGGATAATTCCCTCCTATTTTTGTGTCTCCCTTGCCATGACAAACTCACATTCTCCATACCCCTTGTTGGGGCCTGCTGTGAATCTTAAGTGAAACCACGGTTAACCTTTCTTTGGGAGCTGCCATTAGTTCTAGCAGTGGCCATTTCTTAAAGTGGTGCTGCTGAGATTGAAGAACTGCTAGCTATTTTACTGAAGAGGACAAATTCTTACTCTGAGCAAATTAATGGCCCAATGGCCACTAAATTATAATGGACAAACCAGTCAGATAGAGCTGGGTTTGTCCCTGACTTTGCAGCATAATTTATGAATAAAGGGGAATAGATCTATAGCTTTTTAATTGTTGTCAAATGGCCAAAATTATGACATTTTCTTTCCTGAATGTCACTGTTTAGGATTTCTGTTCGCTCTTGGAAATTTAACCACCACTTCATTTGTCCTGTGGAAAGAAATTTACAAATCAACTTAAAAGGAAGTGGCAAAGATTTTTTATGGCCATGTGTATAATAAAAAAATGGTCAAATTAAATGTTGGGCCAATAAAAATTGAGTAAATTCTCTGTCATTCAACTCTAACTTCCCTCTTTGGCCAAAGTCTGACCAATTTTCCTACTGAGAAATTAAATCCGAACCAATACCTCAGTATTCCACTAATTGAAAGAAATAGAGTGGGCAACAAAAGTATCAGAACAAATAGAGAATGGATCTGAAATTGCAAATTTAAAAATTAGATTGGATAATGAAAGAGTGCTTGAAAAGATAGTGTGATATTTTATCATCCAGGTAAGAGTCAGTTAGCATAGTTAGCTGATGGCTGGTTTGCAATACAGAGTGATTTCAACAGTGTGGGTTTTAATTCCCACATCGGCTGTGGTCACCATGAAGTTCCTATCTTCTTGAGTTCATCTCCTCATCTGAAGCATGGTGCCCCTTAGATTAAATATACCACAAGTTGTCTCCCCTTAAGGAAAGAGCAGCCTTTTCATGAGGATAATGTAGGGAATGCATTACCTATAAAACAACATCCTCAAAGTCTCAGTCTAGAGAAATTGACTCAAGTAATGGAAGATATTAATTCCACGATGGACAATGATATTATTGAACTGAGTCATAGGAGCTGGAGTTCACTTATCATGATTGTACCAGATGGCTTGCAAAAATTCTATACTGATTATCATAAAGTACACTCCTATCCTGTTCTAAGATAACTACATTGAAAGAATTGGATATGTATCATTCTTTACCAAAATTGTCTTTATTATCACCAAAATTATCTCTACAAATTACTTGGAGAAGGGGACAAGTATAACTTATCCAAATTTGCTTGATGATACAAAAATTGGTGGGAGGGCATCTTGTAATTAGGACATAAGGACATTACAAGAGGCTATAAATAGGTTGAGTAAGTGGGCAAAAACCTGTCTGATGGATTTTAATGTAATGTGAGAAGTCATGCACATTGGTAGGAAGAATCAGAAGGTAGACAGATAGAGATTCCATTTAAGTAAAGCTCCATTTAAGCAAAAGCGCAAGCAGAGGAACCAGTGTGTTCTTGTGCATGAAGCAAGAAATTAGCATGCAGATGCAGCAAATAATTATGAAAGCAAATTAAAGTTTGGCCTTTAATGCTAGGGAGTTGGAGTTTAAAAACAGGGACATTTTGTTGTGACTGCTCATGTTATTGGTGAGAACACAGCTGGGGTGCAGTTTTAGATTAGATTCCCTACCATCTGGGAACAGGGCATTTGGCCTAACAAGTCCACACTGACCCTCTGAAGAGTAACCCACCCAGAACCATTCCTCAACATTTTCCCTTGACTAGTACACCTAACATCATGGTCAATTTAACATGGCCAATTCACCTGACCTGCACATCTTTGGATTGTGGGAGGAAACGGAACACCCAGAGGAAATTCATGCAGACATGGGGAGAATGTGCAAAATTCACACAGACAGTTACCCGAGGTGGGAATCAAACCCTAGTGCTGTGAGGTAGCAGTGCCAACTACTGAGCTATCGTGCCATCCCTATATGTAAAAAGGGATATACTGGCATTGAAAGCTGTTCAGAAGAGATTCAGTAGGCTGATTCCTAGGATGAAGAGGTTGACTTAACAAGAACAGCTAAACAAGTTCGGTCTTTATTCATTAGAGTTTAGAAGAATGAAGGAAAACTTTATTGAATCATAAAAACTTCCAAGGGGACTTGAAAGAGTATATGTTGGGAAGATGTTTTCACTAGTGGAGGAATCTCAAACTTAAGGATATAGTTACAGAAGAAAAGGGCATTTATTTAAAACTGAATTTCTTCTGGAAGATAGTGAGTGTTTGGAGTTCTCTAATCCAGAGAGTTGTGGAGGCTGGACCACCAAGTATTTTCAGAGGAGGTAGATAGATTTTTGAAATATTGGGGAGTTGACAGCTATGTTGAGCTGGCAAAAAAGAGCATTTGAGACCTGGGGCAGGTCGGCCTCGATCTTGTTGAATGGGAAGGCAGCCTTGAGGCATGTACTTCTGCTCCTATTTCTTAAGTTCTCTCGATTTGAACTGCTGTTCAGTGATAGTGCTGGGAAATAGATGAGACTTTTTTTTGCTATGTGTTTTAACATCTTTAAAACTGTGTTCTGCATTTAGGCACCTTGGGTGGCTTTAGTTTAAGTTTAATTTTGTGTAATAAAAATTTGTTTTATTTTTCACAAAAACGTGTAGCTTTGGGTGCATATGTTTTAGAGAATGACCATCACGTTAACCTAGATTTCATTCTGGAATTCGACATGTCTATTAGTACATCAGATGAGATCTATACAGAATTCAATATCCACCAGCATAGTTTCTCCAAGACAGTCATATAGACTCTGAACCAGTACCCTCATCTTTGGAGTTTGCTAAGCATCCATCCTTTACCCCCTTCTATTTCTTATCTGTTTCAATGTTATCATTTCAAGGAAATGACATCAACTTCCATACGTACTCTGACCACATCCAATTCTACTTCACTGCCATTTCTCTTACAACATCTCCTAAACCCATTATAGAGTTATAGATGTTTACAGCACAGATAAAGACCCTTTAATTAAGTGAAGCATTAGGATACTTTCCCAGTCCAATCTAGCTAAATTATTCCTGATCTTATTAAAATTGGCCTTCTCCCAGTTTAGAAATTTGATTTTAGACCTGTCTTTGTCCATTTCTATAACAATTTTGAATGTAATGGAGTTATAATCACTGTGTGCAAAATGCTCCCCACTGATGCTGTAAGCATTGATGGTTTTATCTCCTAAAAATATGACCGGACCTCCAACCCCTCCCCACCCACCGCCCCCCAATTCATGCATGGCCTTCAGCTCTCATTGTGCTAATTTCCACTAACTGCAGTCCATTGGTCACCAGTGCTCGCAAATTCACATCGATTCGCTATTTCTCAAAACTGCAATTTTAAAATTGTCACCTTAATGTTCAAATCTCTTCTTGGCTATATCTCTATCCACCTTTGCAAGCAGTTTAAATCTTATTGTCTTCAGAGCTCAGTGTTGCTTCAAATATTGCATTTGCTGAATCTTCTACCTCCTTTACTCCAATATATTGCATGCCTTCAAATCAATTAGACTCCAAATTCTGGAATTTCATCCTTAACCTGTTCTGCCATTTACCTTCTTTAGACTGCCCCTATTGTTCACTTTTCCTCATACTACTTTCTTTGACATTGTCAGTTGTCTGATCATCTTCCCATGAAGCACCTTAGAACATTTTATTATTTTATTAAAGTTGCATTCTAAGTGTAAACTGTTTTATGTATGAAATTCAGAAGGCTTTTTTTCAGGGATAAGGCATAAGGGATTTGATGAAAAAATTAAAATATTATCTTAAAATTGGAGATGATCATGCTACCTCCTTTGCCTTGCTATCCCATCATGTCAATCACAGGCAAGGCCATTGCTGATCACATTCCCCCAATCCAATAGCTCTATAGAGTATTAGATGTATACAGCAAGGAAACAGACCCTCAGGTCCAACTTGTCTATGCCGACCAGCTATCCTAATTTAAGCTAATCTCATTTACCCGAATTTGATCCATATCCCTTTAAACCCTTCCTATTCATGTACCCATCCAGCTGCCTTTTAAACGTTGTAATTCTACTAGCCTCTATCACTTCCTCTAGCAGTTCATTTCATACATTCACCAACTCTGTATGAAACAGTTGCCACTTAGGTTCGTTTTAAATCTTTCCCCTCTCACCTTAAGCATGTACCCTCTCATTTTGGACTCCCCTACCTTGGGGAAAAGACCTTGGCTGTTTACCCTATCCATGCCCCTCATGATTTTATAAACTTCTATAAGGTCACCCCTCAGCCTCTGATGCTTCAGTGAAAATAGCCTTAGCTTACTTAGACTCTCCCTATAGCTCAAACCCTCCAACATCCTGTATCTCTTTTCTGAACTCTTTCAAGATTAACAACATCTTTCCTGTGGCAGGGAGACGAGAATTGAAAGAAATATTCTAAAAATGGGCTCACCAATGTCCTGTACAGCCACAGCATGACATCCCAACTCCTATATGCAATGCACTGACCAATAAAGATGAGCACACCAAATGCCTTCTTTACTGCCCTGTCCACCTGTGACTCCACTTTCAAGAAGCTATGAACCTGTCTCCAAAGTCTCTATGGAGAAAGTGAGGTCTGCAGATGCTGGAAATCAGGGTCGAGAGTGTGTTGCTGGAAAAGCACAGCAGGTCAGGCAGCATTCGAGGAGAAGGAAAATCGACGTTTCGGGCTGAAGCTATTCATCAGGGAATGAGGCTGGGAGTCTAGGGGTGGAGAGATAAATGGGAGGGAGGATGGGGCTGGGGAGAAGGTTGCTGAGAGTGCAATAGGTGAATGGACATGGGGGTAAAGGTGATAGGTTGGAGGGAAGGGTGGACCGGTTAGGTGGGAAGTTTGTAGAGAGTGGAGGAGAACTTCTTCATGACTATCCCACCTGTTAATCTTCCTACTTATCCGCTCCACTCTCCACCTATCACCTTTACCCCCACCTCCATCCACCTATTGTACTCTTAGCTACCTTCTCCCCAACTCCCTCCCATTTATCTCTCCAGCCCCAAGGCTCCCCACTTCATTCCTGATGAAGGGCTCCAGGCCGAAACATCGATTTTCCTGCTCCTCGGATGCTGCATGACCTGCTGTGCTTTTCCAGCACCACCACACTCTCGACTCCAAAGTCTCTATGTCTGCTTTGGAAAAATAATCTTAAAAATCTCAACCATATTGTGTTTGGTCAGTATCAGTCTGCTTCAGTGTAACCCCTTCTCCATGATTAATGCTTTAATCTCCTTTAAAACTAATTGTCTCTCAACATTCTGTTTTCTTGGGACAATCTTCATCTCCCTTAAGTTCAAGAAACTTAGATTTAAGTGGATATGCCATATTGGTGAAAGTGAGGACTGCAGATGCTGGAGATCAGAGTCAAGATTAGAGTGGGTTGGAAAAGCATCCAAGGAGCAGGAAAATCGACGTTTCAGGCAAAAGCCCTTCATCAGGATATGCCATATGGTTAGTTTAGTCATTTCTTGCTAGAACTGGCAGAACTACATAAAGGACCTCATTCTTGTCTGCCAAAACAATCTACTATTCCAGGTAGTAACAATGGTTTCTACTCTTTTTTTTTTCTCCACCCTCGCTGATTGAGCAGAATAGATTTAAATCAGCAGAGAATAGATTTAAAGGCCTGGGAGTTTGAACAACAGAACAGGCTGTGATAGAAGCAGGAAATAGTGTGGAGTTCAAAATAAATTTTTGAAGGACCCCCACAAATATATTTACAAATTAATGATGATGTGTGAACTGTATGGTTCATTTGCCCCTACATGATCATTTCAGCTCTGAGACATGGGTGATTAAAGTTTCTCTCCCCTTTAGCAACTGCTATTTCACAAAATAAAATGACTTAGCCTTATGTTCATAAAGACACTTAGCAAGCCCTTTTACTTTTATAGATAGCTTCAAACAAACATTTTTTTCATTAAATTTCTCACAATGAATTCCAATATGCCTGTATATATCAAGAAAACTTGGAGTCATGTTCCTGCTAGCGTAACATATGATTTCATATTTAGATCATAATAAAGCTAATATGCGAATGTCTATAAATGGAACCACACCATACGTACTATTTGGAGCTACAATATTTAACATCAATTTGAGGAATGTATGGTACATTCGAAGTGAGATAGAATAGAATAAATGAAGTATTGGGTGTTCACTTCTGATGCAAATTCAAATTCTAGATTTGGTAGATTATATTTTGTGCCCTATTTTGTAGATTATATTTAAAGGGCTGTAAATGATACATACCTGGCTCATAACAAAAGCTACTGTGGAAATGTTTAATACTAACATTGAGGACCTAATTAGAAAGTATGTGTTTTCTAGTAATAATAGGCTTAAAGTGACAATGATGTCAATGTGCACTAAAAATTATTAGCAACTCTTTATGTAAAGGCACAAAATAAGTGTATAGAACTACAACATTCATAGTATTGTAACACATTTGAAAAAAATCTGTACCATTTGTCATTTTGGTGTCATTCTGAATGCATTTCCACCATAGGTGCATAACTAATTAGAACATATGCTAATTGTTCACTTTTTTAACATTGATAAGAAAATATATAAACCTATTTTCCACCTATTACAGACAATGTAGAATAACACTGTTACTAAATATCAAATGGCATTTTTAGTGTTCCACACCCCAGATTACTAATTATCAGTCTGGTTTTCTAAAGTGGGTCAGTTCACTAAATTTGATAATGTTTATAATGAAATGCATGATTAAGTCATGATTCTGTCATGTCATCTTCAAGACCGTAACATTTGGCCTAACTGGATATTAATCAAGTAATGTGTTGGGGACCCATATTCAAATCCCACCATAGTAGATGGTTGGAGTTTGAATTCAATAAAAATCTGGAATGAAGAGTCTAATGGTGAGCATGAATCCATTGTTGATTCTTGGGGGAAAAAAATCTGGTTCTCTAATGCCCTTAGGGGAGGAAACTGTCATCCTTATTTGGTCTCATCCACATGTGACTCCAGGCCCACAGCAATGATGTTGACTCTTAACATTTGACCTCTGGACAATTAGGGATGGGCAATAAACTCTGGCCTAGCCAGCGATGCTCTCACCCCTTGAATGAATTTGAAAAAAGATGAGATGGACAATACAGTCAGGAACTGGATTGCAATTAAAGCATTTACTTTTGTTTAATTGCCAAAAGTAGCTTTTCCTGTTACTTATAATGTACAGGCTATCATTAGAATGCTCACTCCCAGAATTTGAGGTTCATATTTAACATATCAAACAAAAAAAACTGATATTTCCATTTTTAAAAAGTCAGAAATGATGTACAAAATAACATAAATAATATTTTAAAGGTGCAGCTTGCTAATCTATTTACTTTTATTGAAGAGCATAGATGGTTTTGAAACATATCTCAGTAGAAATCTGAACAAGATTATTAATACTATTATTATTTTAATTCAGATCAAAAATAATCATACCTTTGTGCTGGTCAAAAACAGGCGAAGAACTAAAATCCATTTTCTATCTCATTATTTGAAACTGGAGCGAGAAAATGCAATCTCTAGTGCTTCCAGCAGAGAAATGAGATTGCAGTAAATAAAATAACAGCTGTCGTTAGACAAAATGTTCAGGAATAAATCACTTTACGGCCACATGTTATTGAGGAGAGTAACAGTGCTGCTGTACATCTATCTCTGAAACAAGTTGTTTTCCACAGGCAGCTGCTGCTGATGGGAATGGCTGAGCTGACTGAATAAATCTACACAATATCTGGACTGAACGACACCCAGGTGCTCCTTCTAGTGATGTTGGTAAGAATGTTCAACAATCGGTTCAGAATAAGAAAGTCACTGATAATCTGCTTCTTGAAAAAGATGCAGATTAGAGCAGCAGCAGCAGTGTTACCTTAAGAAAAATAGAAGCATCTAATTGTGAACAACGGTTTTCATATCCAAACTGAGCATGTGCACACTGGCAATGCACCTTGGGTATACAGAAAATTTGTGCATTTAAGTGTCAGGAGTAGTGTTTACGTTATCAGTATTTTGTGTTATATGCTTCTTTCAGAGCTTGTGAAAGACAGCTAGTACTAATATGATAACTTGGTCAAGAGTTCAGCTCTCATTTGTTTGAGGAAGAAGTGAAGTAATAAATAAAATACTAAAAATAGGCTGCAACCTTGAAAGAATGAGCAATTGATTTGTCATGACATTGTGTGTTACAATACTGTTAGGATATTTACCTATAACAGTTTGAAAAAGTATTCTCTAAGCTTCCACTGACTATTATTATAAAGTAAACACAGAAAAATATGCATCGTTACATTTAGTTATCAATATTTATGACATAAACAAAAATACTTATTAAAATACAACACAACTTGCCTCATCCTATAAACTTCTTTATAGATTCTCAAACCTCAGTCCATACCATAGGCTTCAGATTACAGGTGGTGACAGTCTTATGAGGAATATAAGGAAAATATTTATTGTCATTGTGCACTTGTAACATTTCTAAAATGACATCTTTAATAAAGAATGCAGATACAAATTTGGAGAAACCATGCTTATAAAGTTAAATTCTTTCCTGTTCCAGAATCTTTGCAAACATTCAAATGCTGTGACAGTGTGAGACACAAGGATGCAAGCTAGGGTATATCGAGACTATAAGGACACACAAGGATCTATTTACCCCAACAGTGTAGAAACAGGCCATTTGGCCCAATAAATCCACACCAACTCTCCAAAGAGTGACCCATTCCCTTACCCTATTATTCTACATTTACCTCTGAATGCTATGGGCAATTTAGCATGGCCAGTTCACCTAACTTGCACATCTTTGGATTGTGGGAGGAAACTGGAGCACCCGGAGGAAACCCAAGTAGATACAGCGAGAATGTGCAAACTCCACAGACAGTCACCTGAGGCGGGAATCAAACCCAGGTCTCTGGCGCTGTGAGGCAGCAGTGCTAACCACTGAGCCACTGTGCTGCCTCATAGGTTAGTTTGAGACTGAGCCATGTTTGCCAGGTTATAGAGACAGACAATAAAATTCTTCCACTCATTTCAGTAAAACGTCTTCACTTGCCATTGACAGATAATCTATCAAACAACAAATGTCTCTGTTAATTGATCAATCTCTGGGTTTGTACATGAGAACTCAGATTTTTTTGGAAGCTGTAAATAAACAGATTGAAGTTTATATAAATAAAGTAGTGGGCAGAGTCTTTGAGAAGTGGTTTTCTAAACCAAGGTCTCTTCCAGGAACATTACTTACTTGGCACAGAGCTCCTTGTAAAGGTACTGTTGTTGGAAATGTGCAGAATAAATCCCATATGCATGCACATTCCAGCCAATGCTAAATTGGCCAGCCACTTTATAAGTAGCTCTATTAGTTAGCTGAAATGAGCGCAGGTGTGATTTCAATATTGAAATAGAGCTCCAGTACTGATTTCTGATCTTACTGGAAAATTGTTTCTCCCCATCGTGAGTAACATAAAGCTCATTGCTTTTCACAAAAGGTTCAAAAATATTCAAAATCTCTGTAAACTAGGAATGCTTCTCCTGGTTGTATAGAATACCTGCCAGCACACATTTAATCCCTCTCTCCACCTTTTCCTCACCTTCACTCCACTTTCCTGGACTTAAGTGAGCATCAGGCCAAAATTGATAAACTCAAATAAGTGAGCTGTATCATAGATCTTCATCGGGGAGGTGCAGCTCATCTGATGTATTTTGGTAAGGTTCAAGGACAAGTTTAGTTTAGGATTTTAATAGAATTATATATTACATAAGAACCAATGCAAACATGATGGGTCGAATGGCCTTCTCCTGTATCATTGCAGTTCTGCGATTCCATGACTTCCAGAGGTGTTTGACACAGTGCAACACAACATATATTTAAGGAAACTTATAGACAGTGGATAAAAAGGACTGTAAATAATGGGCAATGGATATGCTTTGAGCTGGAGTAAGGTTTGTAGTGGCATTCCTCAGGGGTCAGTTTTAGGACCCTGGCTTTTCCTGATATATATTAATAGATCTGGGTTTAGCGGGATGATGTACTTTTGTAGGGAGACAACATAAAACAGTGAGTGCACACCTAATGAAGGTCCAGGAGCAGAAGGACCTTGATGCATATGTGAACAGATAATTGAAGTTGGCAGGGCATATTTAGAGAGCAGTTAATAAAGCATACATTTTCCTCATATTTATTAATATGGACATGGAATACAAGAGCAAGGAGGTGATATTGAATTTGTGTAAGATACTTATCAGACCTCATCTAGAGTATTGTGTTTGTTTCTGGCCGCCAAATTATTGGAGGATCTGAAAACATGGAGAGAGTGCAAAACAGATTTACAAGAATGGTTTCAGGATGAGAAACTTTAGTTATGAGATAGGTTGACACAGTTGGGAGTTTTCTGACTAGAATGAAGAAAACAAAGAGGAAATTTTGAAGTTTTCACAATTTATGAGCGCGCTGGATAGAGTGGATAGAAACTATTCCCACTCATGAAAAGAAAAAGAACAAAAGGACATTGATTTAAAGTGATTTGCAAAAGATGTACATGTGATATGAGAAAAAAAACATTTTCACTCAGCAAGTAGCTAGGGTTTGGAATGCATTATCTGAAAGTGTGGTGAATGCAGATCCTATTGAGACATTCAAGGTGGGTTTGGATGAGTGTTTGGATGGAAACAATATGCAAAGATTTGGGGTAAAACAGGAGATTGTCAGTAATCAAGTGTTGGTGCAGACACGATGGCCTGAATAGCCTACTTTTAAGCCATAACATGTCTGTGTTTCTGTTAACATATAAAAAGCTGTCTGGAGCTTTAGATCACTAAGCAAGGAGCCAGTGAAACCCATGTTTGAGCTGGGCTGTGCACAGAACTTATGTGCCTAAAGAAAATTGAAATGTTGCCTTTCTAAATATTAATGGAAGGCCCCGAGAACTTTTGTACCTCTATCGCAGAAATATTCAACAGAATCAAGGTGATTCTTAAGAGTTGTGGCACACCTTAGTTTGGCCATAGGAGAAGTGAAGAGACTCTTGGGTGGAAACAAAAAAAACGTAGTAAGTGGTCCATTGAGACTTTGGTTTAAAATCTAACTGCTTAGAAAATATATATAGTAAAGTTACTTGTACTTTGTTAATACAGCAACAGTAAAAGTTTTATTTAAAACATAAAATCTTGAATATTTATTTCAGTTAATGACTGGAAGTTTCAATGTCTTTAAAAGTTAATGCTATTTGTTGAGATCAAAACTGTACTGAGTGTACAGTCATAACTACATTTGTGTATCAATATCAAAGAAGCAGATTTAGGCTAAGGTATGATTCTACTCTGGCCACCTATTTGTTTTCATAGGTTTGCTTGTAAAGTGTTTTGAGAGTTTCTTGGAATCCTTTTCACTAGAACAGAGGTGGCATGAAATTATATAGTTTGGGACATCATCAAATTATTTATGGCCATTCAGACCTATACTTTATCCCAGTCATCAGGGCTTTTAGTTCATAAATATCTGATTGGCCTACGACTGTGTATAGAATAATATGCATTAATATCTGTTATTCTGAATGCTCCCAGCACCTTTATGGCAAGTCTACATACTTCTTGTATTTAAATGGTAATAGTGTATTCAAAATGGCTGATGAGAGGTAACAGCTCTTATTTGCAGATCTCATTCCATCTTTGCAGCAACTAGAACTAGACATAGAACACAGATGTAACCAGGTCCATGCTGTAGCATTACATCAGATGCCTGAACGTAATCCTTTCTCTGTGCTTAACTTGAGCTACCAAGCTACTGCTCACAAACAAGTATCACTGGAAATCTTTGATTTGCCTTTCTGCATCATGGGGCAGAAAATCTGTGGCAGAGTCATATTCTAGTATCTGTGACAGAAAATCAGCATACTTGACCACTATAAGGTCAAGGAAAGTATATTGATTTACATGACTATTGAGTTTTATGATACAATTCTGAATTTCAATATCATTTTGAAACTCATTGTGCTGAATTTTCCCATTTCAAGTCAACGTTTTGTTGAGTGAAATTCATGGCACCAAGTGCGCCATAGCTCACGGCAATTTTTCTCACACAATCTCCTGCTCTCCATTATTCTGCATTCCTCATTAATTATGTACCTGAGTGGTATTCTGCCCTCCCCAGCTGGAGAGGTGAAAGTGCTCACCGCTACTGGGCCTTTCCACTGGTGCCAGATTTAAAACCCAGCTGCACACTGCCCCAGAAACTGGGCTCCAGGAGCTGCTGTACACACTGAGATGCTCAACTGTCATCACCAAGGATATAGCCTGGAATAGGAAACTGGGAACCCCATTTTACCACCTTAGACCTGGAGCTGCTGCTGGATGGAATGGTGGAGAGGAAAGCAGTGATTTTTTTTTCCCTGCAGACCAGCAAATGAGGCCACCTTACCAAACCCAGCTAGTCTGGCTGAGGTAGTATCCCAGGTTCATACTGTGGCTCAGGCAAAACATTTTTCAAAAGAAGTTCTGGAAGAAGATAAATAATCTTCTATGCTCTGCAAGGGGAAATGCCTTCTCTGTGCTATATCACATTCACAGGGCCATCTCGCTCCGACTTTGCCATTGCGCACACCTTTCACTAAGGCTTGTGGACTACAATTCTCACTATTGCTGGCTGTTCTTTCAATGGCTCCCTCCCGCCTCATCCTTCAAACGACTGACACTTCCTGCCAGCTGTGCTTGCTACTCACAATTGGATACATCTGGCCACTTCTCCTATTCCTGCAACACCACTAATTGTTCTTCCAATCATCACCCTCAACCCCTTCATTTGTCATATTGCAGGGAAAACTGTCTCAGAAACATGCAGAGAAGACCAAGACCAGCAAGGGGGTGGATTGTAGAATAAAGCTTTCTCACGCTACATAAAAAGAAATAGTTAAGCTAGTCTCAGAAAGGCATGACTATCCGTGTGGAGATGGGGAAGCATCAGTGGGCAATTAGTCCAGTAAGCTTCATTATGTTGTGTTGCACTGCACTCCCAGTTCTAATACTTTTAACTCATTTTTAAACCACACAAGCCTTTATCTGTTTTACACAACTAATTTCCTCCCCATGCATGCACAAGCAGTACCCTCTGTGTCAAAGAGGCCATCACCAATGCTTTAAGGAGGATGCCACTAAAAGCCTGAAAAGATACACCGACACATACTTTCACCTACAGCCTCCACCCAGCTCAGAGACTTTCCCCTCGGTGGGTACTCGTCCTAGATTAACTCAGGAGCACATCACTGATATATCTCTGCAGCTGGTCAAGCAAGAAATGCTGCAGGCTTGTGGCACTCAGAAGAATACTACAGAGCAGGTGCTTGCTCGCAACTAGTCAGAAGGCGATCCCATGGTCTCAGCATGAATTATTTTGTAAAAATGCACAACAGGCACAGGAGCAGCAGGCAGGTCCATCACAGAAGCAGTCAACAAACTGAATTGGAGCAAGGAGGAGTCCACCTATGTTACTCAGAACTAAATACCTTCGAGATGACTACCCAAATCTTCCAGGCCAACAGGGGTAGCGACAGATCAGACTCCCTCTGTCCCAAATGCACTTGGACCCAGTAGGAGAGGAAGACAAAACCTTACTTATGGGTAAAAACAAAGACTGCAGATGCTGGAAACCAGATTCTGGAGTAGAGTGATGCTGGAAAAGCACAGCAGTTCAGGCAGCATCCGAGGAGCAGGAAAATCGACGTTTCAGGCAAAAGCCCTTCATCAGGAATACAGGCAGAGAGCCTGAAGGGTGGAGAGATAAATGAGAGGAGGCTGGGGGGTGGGGAGAAAGTAGCATAGAGTACAATAGGTAAGTGAGGGAGGGGATGAAGGTGATAGGTCAGGGAGGAGGGTGGAGTCGATAGGTGGAAAAGAAGATAGGCAGATAGGACAAGTCATGGTGACAGTGCTGAGTTTGGAACTGGGGTGAGGTGGGGGAAGGGGAAATGAGGAAACTGTTGAAGTCCACATTAATGCCCTGGGGTTGAAGTGTTCTGAGGCAGAAGATGAGGCGTTCTTCCTCCAGGCATCGGGTGGTGAGGGGCAGCAGTGAAGGAGGCCCAGGACCTCCATGTCCTCGGCAGAGTGGGAGGGGGAGTTGAAATGTTAGGCCACGGGGCCGTGTGGTTGATTGGTGCGGGTGTCCCGGAGATGTTCCCGAAAGCGCTCTGCAAGGAGGCGACCAGTCTCCCCAATGTAGAGGAGACCGCATCGGGAGCAATGGATACAATAAATGATATTGGTGGATGTGCAGGTAAAACTTTGATGGATGTGGAAGGCTCCTTTAGGGCCTTGGATGGAGGTGAGGGAGGAGGTGTGGGTGCAGGTTTTGCAATTCCTGCGGTGGCAGAGCAAGGTGCCAGGACGGGAGGGTGGGTTGTTGGGGGGCATGGATCTGACCAGGTAGTCACGGAGGGAACGGTCTTTGCGGAAGGTGGAAAGGGGTGGGGAGGGAAATATATCCCTGGTGGTGGGGGTGACGGAAATGTCGGCAAATGATTTGATTAGATTAGATTACTTCCAGTGTGGAAACAGGCCCTTCGGCCCAACAAGTCCACACCGACCCACCGAAGCACAATCCACCCAGACCTATTCCCCTACATTTACCCTTTCAAACTAACACTACGGGCAATTTAGCCTCGCCAATTCACCTAACCTGCATTTTTTGGATTGTGGGAGGAAACCGGAGCACCTGGAGGAAACCTATGTAGACATGGGGAGAATATACAAACTCCACACAGAGAGTCACCTGAGGTTTATGCGAAGGTTGGTAGGGTGGAAGGTGAGCACCAGGGCGTTCTGTCCTGGTTACGGTTGGAGGGGTGGGGTCTGAGGGCAGAGGTGTGGGATGTGGATGAGATGAGTTGGAGGGCATCTTTAACCATGTGGGAAGGGAAATTGCAGTCTCTGAAGAAGGAGGCCATCTGGTGTGTTCTGTATTGCAACTGGTCCTGGTGAGAGCAGATACGGCGGAGGCCGAGGAATTGGGAATATGGGATAGCATTTTTGCAGGAGGTAGGCTGGGAAGAGGTGTAATCCAGGTAGCTGTGGGAGTCGGTGGGTTTATAAAAAAATGTTGGTGTCAAGTCGGTCGTCATTAATGGAGATGGAGAGGTCCAGGAAGGGGATGGAAGTGTCAGAGATGGTCCAGGTAAACTTAAGGTCAGGTTGGAATGTATTGGTGAAGTTGATGAATTGCTCAACCTCCTCGCGGGAGCACGGTGGCGCCAATGCAGTCATCAATGTAGTGGAGGAAGAGATAGGGAGTGGTGCTGGTGTAATTACGGAAGATGGACTGTTCTACGTAGCCAACAAAGTGACAGGCATAGCTGGGGCCCATACGGGTGCCCATGGCTACCCCTTTGGTCAGGAGGAAGTGGGAGGATTCGCAAGAGAAATTGTTAAGGGTGAGGACCAGTTCGGCCAAACGAATGAGAGTGTTGGTGGAAGGGTACGGTTGGGGATGTCAGGAGAGGAAGAAACGGAGGGCTTGGAGGCCCTGGTCATGGCAGATGGAGGTGTAGAGGGATTGGATATCCATGGTGAAGCTGAGGTGTTGGATCCGGGGAAACGGAAGTCTTGGAGGAGGTGGAGGGCATGGGTGGTGTCTCGAATGTATGTGGGGAGTTCCTGGACTAGGCGGGGGATAGGACAGTGTCGAGGCAGGTAGAGATGAGTTCACTGGGGCAGGAGCATGCTGAGACAATGGGTCGGCCAGGGTGGTCAGGCTTGGGGATCTTGGGAAGGAGGTAGAACCGGGCAGTGCGAGGTTCCTGGACTATGAGGTTGGAAGCTGTGGGTGGGAGATCTCCTGAGGTGATGAGGTTCTGTATGGTGTCGGAAATGGTGGTTTGGTGATGGGGGGGTGGGGTCATGGTCGAGGGGGTAGTAGGAAGAGGTGTCCTTGAGTTGGCGTCTGGGAACGATCAGTCCTCAGCAAAGGAGACCTCCCCCTCACTGAGGATGAACGATCAGGCCTCAGCAAAGGTCTCACCTTCATTCCCCTCTGCCCATACATCAATGAATTTAATACACGCTGTGAGGCCGAACACTTCTTCCTCCGCCTCTGCCTCCGCCTCCGAGCTTACTTTCACAATCAGGACTCCCGCCCCCCCTTCAGAGGACCCCTTCACTTGCCTCCAACACACTCCATCCACTTGGGCACCCCGTATTGGCCTATTACCCGCCCTCGACCTCTTCATTTCCAACTGCCACCGGGACATTACCCGCCTCAACCTGTCTACCCCCCTCCCCCACTCCAACCTCTCACCCTCACAATGCGCAGTCCTCCAAACTCTCTGCTCCAATCCCAACCTCACCATCATGCCAGCAGATAAAGGGGGCGCAGTGGTAGTCTGGCGCACTGACCTCTACACCGCTGAAGCCAGACGCCAATTCGAGGAAACCTCTTCCTACCTCTCCCTCGACCATGACCCCACCCCCCATCACCAAACCATCATCTCCCAGACCATACAGAACCTCTTCACCTCAGGAGATCTGCCACCCACAGCTTCCTACCTCGTGGTCCGGGAACCTCGCACTGCCCGGTTCTACCTCCTTCCCAAGATCCCCAAGCCTGACCACCCTGGCCGACCCATTGTCTCAGCATGCTCCTGCCCCTCTGAACTCATTTCTACCCACCTCGACACTGTCCTATTCCCCCCTAGTCCAGGAACCCCCCTACATACGTTTGAGACACCAACCACGCCCTCCATCTCCTCCAAGACTTCCGTTTCCCCAGCCTCCAACGCCTCATCTTCACCATGGATATCCATCTACACCTCCATCCACCATGATCAGGCCTCCAAGCCCTCCATTTCTTACTCTCCTGACGTCCCCAACAGTACCCTTGCACCAATACTCTCATTCGTTTGGCCGAATTGGTCCTCCCCCTTAAAAATTTCTCCTTCGAATCCTCCCACTTCCTCCTGACCAAAGGGGTAGCCATGGGCACCTGTATGGGCCACAGCTATGCCTGTCTCTTTGTTGGCTACGTAAAACAGTCCATCTTCTGTAATTACACAGGCACCACTCCCCATCTTTTCCTCCGCTACATTGATGACTGCATTGGCACCATCTCGTGCTCCCGTGAGGAGGTTGAGCAATTCATCAACTTCACCAACACATTCCACCCTGACCTTAAATTTGCCTGGACCATCTCTGATACCTCACTCCCCTTCCTGGACCTCTCCATCTCCATTAATGACGACCGACTTGATACCGACATTTTTTACAAACCCACCGACTCCCACAGCTACCTGGATTACACCTCTTCCCACCCTACCTCCTGCAAAAATGTATTCCCAATTTCTCCACCTCTGCTATATCTGCTCCCAGGAGGACCAGTTCCACCACAAAGCACACCAGATGGCTTCCTTCTTTAGAGACTGCAATTTCCCTTCCCACATGGTTAAAGATGCCCTCCAACACATCTCGTCCACATCCCGTACCTCCGCCCTCAGACCCCACCCCTCCAACCGTAACAAGGACAGAACGCCCCTGGTGCTCACCTTCCATCCTACCAACCTTCGCATAAACCAAATCATCTGCCAACATTTCTGACATCTCCAAACGGACCCCACCACCAGGGATATATTTCCCTCCCCACTCCTTTCCGCCTTCCGCAAAGACCATTCCCTCCGTGACTACCTGGTCAGGTCCACGCCCCCCCCCCCACTACAACCCACTCTCCCATCCTGGCACCTTTCCCTGCCACCGCAGGAATTGCAAAACCTGCACCCACACCTCCTCCCTCACCTCCATCCAAGGCCGTAAAGGAGCCTTTCACATCCATCAAAGTTTTACCTGCACATCCACCATTTATTGGACCCGTTGCTCCCGATGCGGTCTCCTCTACATTGGGGAGACTGGTCGCCTCCTCGCAGAATGCTTTAGGGAACATCTCTGGGACACCCGCACCAATCAACCACACCGCCCTGTTTCAACATTTCAACTCCCCCTCCCACTCTGCCGAGGACATGCAGGTCCTGGGCCTCCTTCACCGCCACTCCCTCACCACCCGACGCTTTGAGGAAGAACGCCTCATCTTCTGCCTCGGATCATTTCAACCTCAGGGCATCAATGTGGACTTCAACAGTTTCCTCATTTCCCCTTCCCCCAACTCACCCCAATTCCAAACTTCCAGCTCAGCACTGTCACCATGACTTGTCCTATCTGCCTATCTTCTTTTCCACCTATCCACTCCACCCTCCTCCCTGTCCTATCACCTTCATCCCCTCCCCCACTCACCTATTGTACTCTATGCTACTTTCTTCCCACCCCCATCCTCCTCTCACTTATCTCTTCAACCGTCAGGCTCTCTGCCTGTATTCCTGATGAAGGGCTTTTGCCCGAAACGTCGATTTTCCTGCTCCTCGGATGCTGCCTGAACTGCTGTGCTTTTCCAGCACCACTAATCCAAAACCTTACTTATGTCACATTGATGGTACGAGTGACCTATAATTGTAAATAATTTAGCTGTTCTGCTAATATGCACTTGCCCTGTCAAAATATTTGCTGCATCTTTGTGTCTTTGTTACTGCTGGGCCTGGTTAAGACATACCCATGTCAGAGATGAATAACTTGTATTCATATCATAATATCAGATGTATTCAGCAACATAAAGAACTGTAAAAATAAAAAATTCCACATGTTCTCTGCACTAAGCAGGAAGCTTACTATATAAGCTACAGAATGTTAAACAACTAAATAAAGACAAAACTTAGCAATTTTTAATTAAGTTCTCTCTCTGCTTCTCATGCTTGACAATACACTGCTTTTCATAGAACATAGAGCATAGAACATAGAAAAGTACAGCACAGAACAGGGCCTGAGGCCCACAATGTTGTGCTGAGGTTTAATCCTAATGTAAAATATAATAACTTAACCTACTCACCCCTCAACTCACTGCTATCCATGTGCATTTCCAGCAGTCACTTAAATGTCCCTAATGACTCTGCTTTCACCACCACAGCTGGCAATGTATTCCATGCATTCACAACTCTGTGTAAAGAACCTACCTCTGACGTCTCCTCTATACCTTTCTCTTAATATCTTCAAACTTTGACTCCTCGTACCAGTCAATCCTGCCCTGGGGAAAAGTCTCTGGCTATTGACTCTATCTATTTCATTTTCTTGTATACCTCGATCAGGTCTCCTCTTGTCCTCCTTCTCTCCAGAGAGAAAAGTCTGAATTTATTCAACCTTTCTTCATAATGCAAGCCCTCCAGTCCAGGCATCATCCTGGTAAACCTTCTTTGCACCCTCTCCAAAGCATCTGTATATTTCCGATAGTAGGGCGACCAGAACTGGACACAATATTCCAAGTGTGGTCTCACTTGTAGAGCTGTAGCAAAACCACGTGGCTCTTAAACTCGATCCCCCTGTTAATGAAAGCCAAAACACCATATGCTTTCTTAACAACCCTATCCACTTGTGTGGTAGCTTTGAGGGATCTATGTACTTGCACACCCAGATCCCTCTGTTCCTCCACACTGCCAAGAATCCTATCTTTAATCCTATATTCAGCATTCACGTTCAACCTTCCAAAATGCATCACTTTGCATTTATCTAGGTTGAACTCCATCTGCCATTTCTCAGCCCAGCCCTGCATCCTGTCTATGTTGTGCTGCAGCCTGCAATAGCCCTTGATAGTATCAACGGCACCTCCAACCTCTGTGTCATCTGCAAATTTACTAACCCACCCCTCAACCTCCTCATCCAAGTCATTAATGAAAACTACAAAGAGCAGAGGCCCAACAGAGATTCTGGATAATCCAAGATGGAGGACGGGAAAAATTTCTGGCTGTTGCAGCTGCTCCTTTTTTGAGATATTTTAGGTGCTGGAGGTGATTTCCTCGAATTGCCGGAGCAGAAATTACTGTTTTATATGCTGTTGCATTGTTTTGGAACTTTGGAAAAAAAATGTCAAAACAACAGCAGTTTTAAAAGGGAGAAGAACAGACAAAGGAAGCACATGGTGAGGTCGTTGCAGGAGAGAGAGATAAAACCTGCACAGTTACTGCCTTTGCTGTGTGAATTCGTGTATCGCTGGACATCGGAGTGCATCTGGGAAAATGATCAGTGAAATTCACAACTGAACTGTTGGGCAAAGTTGACAGCACAGAATCAGATAAGTTCAGCATTGTTTTAAGTGTGGCCTACAGAGAATCTGCAGTAGTGAGTAGAGTAGGTTCTTTCTTGATCATATGTTTTTGGAGATATGCCTCTTGATTAAACTTAAAATATAACCCATAACTATTAATTTAACCTGGGGCAGTATTTGCAGAGGAATAAGATGGTGTTATTTTCTGGGTCTGTAGATTGTGAAAGAGCAAAAAATGGCCTTTAATAGAGTGATAAGTACTTCTTGTTAGATGTGGGAGTTTAAAGAGAGTTTAAAGAGGGTTACTGCGGATTATATCTGCCATAAATGCTGCTGGCTGCGAATCTTATCAGATCAAATGGATCGGTTGGACAGACAGTTAGAAGCAATGAGGAATTTGCAACAGCTACAGTATGTGATGGATGGCAGTTATAGGATGGGGGGAGAAGTTTCGGATACAGTCACATAGATGGGTTAACTCCAGGAAAGGTAAGAGAGGTAGGCAGCTAGTGCAGGAGTGTTTTGTGGCTATACCCATTTCAAACAGGTATGCTGTTTTGGAAAATGTAGGGGGTGATGGATTCTCAGGGAAACATAGCACAAACAGCCAAGTTTCTGATATTGAGACTGGCTCGAATGCAATGAGAGTTATGTTGGGTTCCAAGAGATCAATTGTGTTAGGGGACTGTGTAGTCAGAGGTACAGACAGACGTTTCTGTGGCCAGCAGCAAAAAAGCACAATGGTGTGTTGTGCTTCCCTGGTGCCAGGATCAAGGATGTCTCAGAGAGTGTGCAGAATGTTCTCATGGGGGAGAGGGGCCAGCATGAGGTCATTGTCCACATTGGAACCAATGACATAGGAAGGGAAAAGGTTGAGATTCTGAAGGGAGATTACAGAGAGTTAGGCAGAAATTTAAAAAGGAGGTTCTCAAGAGTAGTAATATCTGGATTACTCCCGGTGCTACGAGCTAGTGAGGGCAGGAATAGGAGGATAGAGCAGAAGAATGCATGGCTGAGGAGCTGGTGTATGGGAGAAGGATTCATATTTTTGAATCATTGGAATGTCTTTTGGGGTAGAAGTGACCTGTACAAGAAGGACGGATTGCACCTAAATGGGAAGGGGACTAATACACTGGCAGGGAAATTTAAACTAGTAAGGTGGGGGTGGGGGTGGGGGTGGGGGTGGGGGTGGACCCAGGGAGATAGTGAGGAAAGAGATCGATCTGAGACTGGTACAGCTGAGAACAGAAGCAAGTCAAACAGTCAGGGCAGGCAGTGACAAGGTAGGACTAATAAATTAAACTGCATTTATTTCAATGCAAGGGGCCTAACAGGGAAGGCAGGTGAACACAGGGCATGGTTAGGAACATGGGACTGGGATATCATAGCAATTACGGAAACATGGCTCAGGGATGGGCAGGACTGGCAGCTTAATGTTCCAGGATACAAATGCTACAGGAAGGATAGAAAGGGAGGCAAGAGAGGAGGGGGAGTGGCATTTTTGATAAGGCATAGCATTACAGCTGTGCTGAGGGAGGATATTCCGGGAAATACATCCAGGGAAGTTATTTGGGTGGAACTGAGAAATAAGAAAGGGATGATAACCTTATTGGGATTGTATTATAGACCCCGAATAGACAGAGGGAAATTGAGAAACAAACTTGTAAGGAGATCTCAGCTATCTGTAAGAATAATAGGGTAGTTATGGTAGGGGATTTTAACTTTCTAAACATAGACTGGGACTGCCATAGTGTTAAAGGTTTAGATGGAGAGGAATTTGTTAAGTGTATACAAGACAATTTTTTGATTCAGTATGTGGATGTACCTACTAGAGAAGGTGCAAAACTTGACTTACTCTTGGGAAATAAGGCAGGGCACGTGACTGAGATGTCAGTGGGGGAGCACTTTGGGGCCACCGACCATAATTCTACTAGATTTAAAATAATGATGGAAAAGGATAGACCGGATCTAAAAGTTGAAGTTCTAAATTGGAGAAAGTCCAATTTTGATAGTATCAGGCAAGAACTTTCAAAAGCTGATTGGGGGCAGATGTTCGCAGATAAATGGACGGTTGAAAAATGGGAAGCCTTCCGAAATGAGGTAATGAGAATCCAGAGAAAGTGTATTCCTGTTAGGGTGAAAGGGAAGGCTGGTAGGTATAGGGAATGCTGGATGACTAAGAAATTGAGGGTTTGGTTAAGAAAAAGAAGGAAGCATATGTCAGATAGAGACAGGATAGATCGAGTGAATCCTAAGAAAAGTAGAACGGCAGTAGGAGTATACTTAAGAGGGAAATCAAGAGCACAAAAAGGGGACATGAGATAGCTTTGGCAAATAGAATTAAGGAGAATCCAAAGAGTTTTTATAAATATATTAAGGGCAAAAGGGTAACTAGGGAGAGAATAGATTAGATTAGATTACTTACAGTGTGGAAACAGGCCCTTTGGCCCAACAAGTCCACACCGCCCCGCCGAAGCGCAACCCACCCATACCCCTACATGTACCCCTTACCTAACACTACGGGCAATTTAGCATAGCCAATTCACCTGACCTGCACATTTTTGGATTGTGGGAGGAAACCGGAGCACCCGGAGGAAACCCACGCAGACACGGGGAGAACGTGCAAACTCCACACAGTCAGTCGCCTGAGGCGGGAATTGAACCCGGGTCTCCGGCGCTGTGAGGCAGCAGTGCTAACCACTGTGCCACCGTGCCGCCCACAAATAGGGCCCCTCAAAGATCAGCAAGGTGGTCTTTGAGTGGAGCTGGAGAAAATGGGGGAGATATTAAATGAGTATTTTGCATCAGTATTTACTGTGGAAAAGGATATGGAAGATATAGACTGTAGGGAAATAGATGGTGACATCTTGCAAAATGTCCATATTACAGAGGAGGAAGTGCTGGATGTCTTGAAATGGTTAAAGGTGGATAAATCCCCAGGACTTGATCAGGTGTACCCTAGAACTCTGTGGGAAGCTAGAGGAGTGATTGCTGGGCCTTTTGCTGAGATATTTGTATTGTCAATCGTCACAGATGAGGTTCAGGAAGACTGGAGGTTGGCAAAAATGGTGCCACTGTTTAAGAAGGGTGGTAAAGACAAGCCAGGGAACTACAGACCAGTGAGCCTGACCTTGGTGATGGGCAAGTTGTTGGAGGGAATCCTGAGGGACAGGATGTACATGTATTCGGAAAGGCAAGGACTGATTAAGGATAGTTAACATGGTTTTTTGCGTGGGAAATCAAGTCTCACAAACTTGATTGAGTTTTTTGAGGAAGTAACAAAGAGGATTGATGAGGGCAGAGCAGTAGATCTATAGAGACTTCAGTAAAGCTTTCAACAAGGTTCCCCATGGGAGACTGATTAGCAAGGTTAGATCTCATGAAATACAGGGAGAACTAGCCATTTGGATACAGAACTGGCTCAAAGGTAGAAGACAGATGGTGGTGGTGGAGGGTTGTTTTTCAGACTGGAGGCCTGTGACCAGTGGAGTGCCACAAGGATCGGTGCTGGGTCCTCTACTTTTCATCATTTACATAAATGATTTGGATGCGAGCATAAAAGGTACAGTTAGTAAGTTTGCAGATAACACCAAAATTGGAGGTGTAGTGGACAACGAAGAGGATTACCTCAGATTACAACAGGATCTTGAACCAGATGGGCCAATGGGCTGAGAAGTGACAGATGGAGTTTAATTCCGATAAATGCGAGGTGCTGCATTTTGGGAAAGCAAATCTTAGCAGGACTTATACACTTAATGGTAAGGTCCTAGGGAATGTTGCTGAACAAAGGGACCTTGGAGTGCAGGTTCATAGCTCCTTGAAAGTGGAGTTGCAGGTAGATAGGATAGTGAGGAAGGCGATTGGTACACTTTCCTTTATTGGTCAGAGTATTGAGTACAGGAGTTGGGAGGTCATGTTGCGGCTGTACAGGGCATTGGTTAGGCCACTGTTGGAATATTGCGTGCAATTCTGGTCTCCTTCCTATCAGAAAGATGTTGTGAAACGTGAAAGGATTCAGAAAAGGTTTCCAAGGATGTTGCCAGGGTTGGAGGATTTGAGCTATAGGGAGATGCTGAACAGGCTGGGGCTGTTTTCCCTGGAGCGCCGGAGGCTGAGGGGTGACCTTTTGCAGTTTACAAAATTATGAGGGGCATAGATAGGGTAAATAAGCAAAGTCTTTTCCCTGGGGTCGGGGTGTCCAGAAGTAGAGTGCATAGGTTTAGGGTGAGAGGGGAAAGATATAAAAGTGACCTACGGGGCAACATTTTCACACAGAGATTGGTACGTGTATGGAATGAGCTGCCAGAGGAAGTGGTGGAGATTGGTACAATTGCAACATTTAAGAGGCATTTGGATGGGTATATGAATAGGAAGGGTTTGGAGGGATATTGGCTGGGTGCTGGCAGGTGGGACTAGATTCGGTTTGGATATCTGGTCGGCATGGACGGGTTGGACCGAAGGGTTTGTTTCCATGCTGTACATCTATATGAGTCTGTGACTCTACAACAGAGCCCTGCGGGACCCCACCCTCACTGACCTCCAGGCAGAATACGTTCCATCTACAACCACTCTCTGCCTTCTGTCAACCAACCAATTCTGAATCCAGATTGCCAAATCTCCCTGTATCCCATACTTCCTGACTTTATGAATGAGCCTACCATGGGGAACCTTATCAAATGCCTTGCTGAAGTCCATATACACCACTCGACCTTTGTCGACCTGTCTTGTCACCTCCTCAAAGAACTCAATAAGGTTTGTGAGGCATGGCCTGCCCCTCACAAAGCCATGCTGACTGCCTTTAATCACACTATGCTTTTCCAAATAGTCATAAATCCTATTCCTCAGAATTCTTTCCAAAACTTTTCTGACCACAGACGTAAAACTGACTGGTCTGTAATTGCCAGGGATTTCCCTTTTGCCCTTCTTGAAAAGAAGAACAACACTTGCCTCCCTCCAATCCTCCGGTACAATTCCTGTGGAGAGTGAGAAGGCAAAGATCTTCACCAGTGGCTTAGCAACCTCCTTTCTTGCTTCCCGGAGCAACCTTGGGTAAATCAGGTCTGGCCCGAGGGACTTATCAATCTTAACGTTTTCCAAAATTTCCAGCACATCAACTTCATCAATCTTAATCTGGTCAAGCCTGTATCCCAGCTCCTCAAAGTTTTCATTCACAACAAAGTCTCTTTCCTTAGTGAAAACGGAAGCAAAAAACTCATTTAGGGCTTCCCCTATCTGCTCAGACTCCATGCACAAGTTCCCTCCACTATCCCTGACTGGCCCTACCTTCTCCATGATCATTCTCTTATTCCTCTCGTATGAGTAAAATGCATTTGGGTTCTCCCTAATCCATCTTGCCCAGCCTTTTTCGTGCTCCCTCATGGATCTCCTCAGTCCATTTCTGAGTTCCTTTCTAGCAAACCTGTAATCCTCTAAAACTGTGGTAGATCCTTGCTTCTTCCACCTTATGTAAGCTGCCTTCTTCATTTTGATGAGAAGCTCCTCTGATCTTCTCATCCAAGGTTCCTTAATCTTACCCCTTCTTACCTGTCTCAGAGGAACAAATATGTGCATCACTCGCAACAACTGCTCCTTAAATAGTCTCCACGTGTCTGCTGTGCCCTTTCTGTGGAACAATTGCTCCCAGTCTGTACTTCCCAACTCCTGTCTGATAGCATCATAATTTCCTTTTCTCCAATTAAATATCTTCTCTTGGTAACTGCTCCTTGCCATCTCCAAGGCTATGATAAATGTGAGGCAGTTGTGATCACTGTCACCAAAGTGTTCTCCCATTGCGAGATCTGACACCTGTCCTGGCTCATTGCCGAGCACCAAATCCAAAATGGCCTCTCCCCTCGTCAGCCTGTCCACATACGGAGTAAGGAAACCCTCCTGAACACACCTGACACAAACGGCACCATCCAAACCATCTGCACTTAGGAGGTTCCAGTCAATATTGGGAAAGTTGAAATCACCCATAACAACAACCCTGTTACATCTGCATTTTTCCAGAATCTGCCGGCCTATGAGTTCTTTAATCTCTCTACTGCTATTAGGGGGTCTGTAGAAAACCCCCAATGAGGTGGCTGCTCCCTTGCTGTTCCTAACTTCCACCCATACTGACTCAGTAGACAAGCCTTCCTCAACAACCTTCGTTTCTGCACTCTCTGATTAGCAATGCTACATCCCCTCCTCTTTTTCCACCCTCCCTGTTCTTTCTAAACGTTCTAAGCCCTGGAACATCAGGCAACCATTCCTGCTCCTGTCAAACCCACGTCTCTGTTATGGCCACCACATCGTAGCCCCAAGTACTGATCCATGCTCTAAGTTTGTCACTCTTGTTTCTGACACTCATTGCGTTAAAGCAGACACTTTTTAACTGATCCCTTTGTTTCATCGTGTGAGAAACCTTTCCGATAGATTCACTACATCTGACAACTATGGCTTTCCCCTGGTAGTCTGTCCCCACCACTAGTATCCAAAACAGTATACTTATTGCTGAGGGGAACGGCCACATGGAATCCCTGCTCTGAACGTCGGTTCCCTTTCCTCCCCCTAACTATAACCCAGCTGCCCTTATCCTGTGTCTGGGGAGTGACCACCTCCCTGTACATCCTCTCAATTTCCCCCTCAGCCTCCCGAATGATCCATAGTTCATCCAGGTCCAGCTCCAGTTCCCTGACTCGGTTTTCGAGGAACTGGAGTTGGGTGCACTTCCCGCAGAGGTAGTCGGCAGAGACATGTGAAGTGTCTCTCACCTGCCACATTCTGTAGGAGGAACATACAACTGGCCTCACATCCATATCCCGCTACTCTGAAAGCCCACACGGACTAAACAAAGGAAGAGAAAGAAAAAAAAAGAGAAACCTGAAAACGTACTGAGTTTACAGACTCTTAGTAGAGTTAGAGGAGGTAGGGGGAGGGAGACCCTACGGTATCATCCACTTAAAAACTTCCCAGAAATCCTTTGCTCCTCCCTCAAACCTCTTGGCAAATGGAGGCCCCGTGTTTTAAACAGTTGGACTCACCTTCCCAGAAGTCCTTTGCTCCTTTTTCAGGGCCTCTTGAATGCCTGTGCTGATCAAATTCTTGATCTGATTGTTATCTTCATCCTCAGGAGGTGGCTTCTCCATTTCCACTACATCCACCACATCTTTCTTTTGTTGGTTCAATTTGTATTGACATGCCACAATGATGCAGCATATCCATTCTCAGCTGAAATGGTCCAGGCATCAAAACTTCATTCCAAAGAGATCTATAGTGGAGGCTAATATGATTACAACATTTAAAAGGCATCTGGATGGGTATATGAAGAGGAAGGATTTAGAGGGATATGGGCCAGGTGCTGGCAGGTGGGACTAGATTGAGTTGGGATATCTGGTTGGCATGGACGAGTTAGATCGAAGGGTCTGTTTCCATGCTGTACATCTCTATGGCTTTGCAGTCTCTTCTACCATGGAACTGGAGGACGTATTGGCGGTGATGCATTTTACTTCTGCATTAATCTGAAGATCTCATAAAGGTGTCATCAGCTATATAGCCCTTAAATCTCAGCAATATTTGCATATCCACTCTCTCATCACAAGTTATAACTGGCCTTGTAGTAAGTGATGCTTTTACTTTTTTTCAACTTTCTATTATGCTTGATTCAGCAAGATGTTTAGCAAATGCTTCAAAAGTCAAACTGAAAACCACTGTATTCTTTCTTGACAAATTGATGAGTCATTCGAGCACATTGGCAGCTCATAGGCTCAGGAAATATCAAAAGTAGGCGTATCAGTGGGAACTGCAATACTCAGATGTACTTAGTCAGAGAAGTAGAAGGAATACTTTTCTTTGATCAGTAACAATTTTGTCAGAAAGCGTGACTGTTGAAGCAGAGGATTGGTGTCCGTATCAGAAACAATTGTAGGTGGATGTGGAGGAAGCACTTACTTAACTGTGGAACAATAGGTCATCCATGTGCTCAAGGCCCTGTCAGCAATAACTTGCAGTGAAATTTCAGTTGCAGCTGAATTTCACTTGTAAATGTCCTATCTTAAGAGGTAGCATCATAACAGAGAAGTTTTTCTTTCCCTCTTTAAAGGAAACAAAAGACTCTAATAAAAGCTTTGACTTTTAAGCTTCTTTCCATTATTTAACTACTATATAGCCTATGAAACAAATCTATAAAATTCTAACAGGATTAGATAGGGTAAATACAGGAAGGAGATTCTTGTCTCTGGGAAGTCTAGAACCAAAGGCCACAATCTAAAGATATGGCATAGGCCATTTAGGACCGAGATGAGGAGACATTTCTTCACTCAGAGAGCAGTGAACCTGAGGAGTTCTCTGCCACAGAAAACAGTTGAGGCCAAAACATTGAATGTTTTCAAGAAGGAGCTAGGTATAATTCTTGGGGCTAAAGGGACCAAAAAGGGTATGGGAAGAAAGCAGGAAGAGGCTTTTGAGTTGTATGATCACATTGAATGATGGAGTGGGCTCAAGGTGCCAAATGGCCTACTCTTACTCCTACTCCTATTTTCTATGTTGCTATGCTTGCTAGGCCTCGTTATTTGTAATATTACATGATGGATCTAAAATGGCTGTAGTTGATGACAATGATATTGCGTATCTGTGAAATATTATGGTTGATTTAGGAATCAACCTGAATTCTCATTATCACATTATATGGCAGTCATGGTGAAGGAAGAGATATTGGCAGACGTTCTTTTCATTCATTCAGTAGAGATGGACTTATCTGGCTCAGACAACATTTGTTGCCCATCCTTAATTGTCCTTGAGAAGGTGATGGTGATCTACCTTCTTGAATAGCTGCAGCCCACTTGATGTAGCTACACCTATAATGCTGTTATGGAGATAGCTCCAGGATTGTGACACAGCAATATTGAAGAGACGGCGATATATTTCCAAGTCAGGATGGTGAGTAGCTTGGAAGAGAACTTGCAGGTGGTTGTGTTGCAAAGGTGCAATGTGAGGAGCCCAGATTAACTTCTACAGTACTCCTTTTAGATGGTAGGTACTGCTGCTACTGAACATCAGTGATAGAGGGAGTGAATATTTGTGGATGTGGTGTCATGCAGGTGAGCTGCTTTATCTTGAACAGTGTTAAGCTTCTTGAGTGTTGTTGGAGCTACACTCATCCAGGCATGTGGGGAATATTCTATCACATTCCTGACTCTGCTTTGTAGATGGAATCCTTTATAGAGTCAGGAATTGAGTTTCCCATGGCAGGATTCCTAGCTTCTCACCAGCTCTTGTGGCCACAGAATTTATAAGGCTACTCCAGCTCAGTTTTTGTTTTATCAATGCTAGCCACTAGGATGTTAATGGTGGAAGATTCAGTGATGAAAATGCCATTGAATGTCGATGGTTAGATTCTCTCTTTTTGGAAATTGTCATTGCCTGGCACTTGTGTGGCGCAAATGTTACTTTCCACTTATCAACCCAAACTTCCATATGGACCATGTCTTGCTGCAATTGGATATGAACTGTTTCAGTATCTGAGGAGTAGTAAATAAGACTAAACTTTATGCAATGAGCATCAGGTTTATCCTGATTGTAAGGATCTGTTTTTTCGACTACTATTAAATCATGTTCACCTACCCACCATCCGTCTTGCTTCTGCTCCCAGAAAATTCTGCCATTTTTCTTTAAACTCTGGATTTATATGGAGTGAAGAAGACTTTATGTTCACTTAAAAATAGAAGGTGAGACCCACATGCACAAGCCCACCCTCATTTCTGACAGATTCAATTTTTGCTGTTGGAGTAAAGGGGATGGGATGTGGTTAACACAGGAGAGAAAATTAAATTCAGGAGTGCCATTTGAGCTTTATTGAATTCAAACTGATATTACTTTGGCTTTTGCAAGTGTCACAGTTTGGTAGTCACAAATTGAAGTAGCGGATTTAAATACTCTTGTAGAGCAGATAACACTGGTAATAGCTTTCACATACACAGATTAAGAGCAAATCAGCCCCCCTTGAGCTGTTCCATCAAGCAACAAGATCATGGGCAATCTGAAAGATTTTTAAATATCCTGCTGTTTAAACTTTGACAGCTAAAGCCTGTTTTATGTTAGTGAGCACTTAAAAACCTTTCTGCTGGATTGCTCTGATTGTCAAATTATCTGACATAGGTTAGAAACAAAACAATTAACAACTGTTCATACAGTTTCAACGGTGTTATTTATTGACATCTCACAACACCATTGTGCTGTTACTAAAATGTCAGAATAGTACTTCCTCCCTTATGGACTATTCCTTTTTAGTAAAAGGGGGAGGAGGTGCCAGTCTGAAGCTAGTGAGCTGTGAGACCCAAAGCCCAGAGACATTAGTTAGGTGTGGGAGATTTAAGGATCATACTAAATTTAGAGCAAAAGTAATAATAGATACCATAACATAGCTAGAGATAATTGTCAAGTGACATTCTAAACTTAAAACCTAATTCATTAGATGAAAACAAAATAAGGAGAGCAGGGAAGATGATGTGTTGCAGCTGTAGTGTATTGATAGTGATGGATTCTGATGTGATCCATGATTACTGCATTAACAGTAAGTGTCCGCAGCTTGAGGATCTTCCCTTTCAAATTGATGAGCTGGAGTCCAAGCTTTAGACATAGTGATGCATCAGCAAAAGGGAATGTTCCTCATACATTGTGGTAGTTACACTTCTCAGGCTAGGTGATTCAGATTTGATTTACAGTCAGAGACAGAATGGTGTAACCATTTAAGGCAGGAATGAGAATACAGAAGGTAGCAATGGAGGAATCCCAACCCCTGCAATTGTCTGACAGATTTGACATTTTTGCAGCTAGTATGGACAGGAAGAGGGACTGCTGGGATTTTGAGCAAGCTGTCTATGGCACCATGTGGTAAGAGGCCATTAAAGTAGGGAGAGTAAAAATTTGTTGTAAGGGTAGTACAATTAGATCTTAGAGTTGAGAACACGAGCCCCTAATTTGATGATGGAGAAATGGGTTTTAATTCATGGGACACTGACACTGGCACTAGCACTGTGGAAAGAAGGAACTAAACCATTAGGAAAGCTGTCACCTGAGCCATGCTGGGACTAGTGTCCTGGCAAGTTTTATATCTGAGCTAAGGAGAGGCCTTTAGAGTAAATAATAAAGGGGGAAGAGGATAGGAGTGTTCTTTTGAGGAGAGATTTGGAAAGTTAAAGAGAAAGGACATGGCAATACTGCAGAGTAGGGATATAGATGTCAGAGTAGGGAAAAATTGTAAAAACATGGAATTAAAGTTTTTTTGTGTGTGCATGTTTATATTGCATTTATAATGAGACACATGATTTGATAGCATAGTTGTTATAATCCCAGCTGATGGTAATGCTTGAGAAGTCAGATCTCAGAGTGAAACCTGGCTTAATGGACAAAAATTCTTTTTGAGTAGTTTGATACTGTTGAGGTCAGTCTCTGAACATAGGAACATAGAAACTGGAGTAGGAATTCAGCTTATTGAGCCTGCTCTACCATTTATTACAATCATGACTGGCAATATACCTCAGTGCTTTTCACCTGCACTAGCCCCACAATCAAAAATCTGCAAGCCTCTATATATATACTCAAAGACTGAGCCTCCACACCCCTCTGGTTTGTAGAATTCCAAAGATTCACTATACTCTGAGTAAAATATTTCTCCTTATCATGATCCTAAAGGTTATGCCCTCTATTTTGAGGTTGTGGCCCCTCATTCTTGATTCCCATCTAGAGAAACATGTTACCTTCATCCACTCTGTCTATCTCAAAGTATTCTGAAGTGTTCAATGAAATCACCTCTCATTCTTTGAAACAATACCGACCCAGTTTGCCCAGTCTCACCTCATACCATTCTTCCCATCCCAGGAAGGTGTCTGGTGAACCTCTATTGTTGTATTCCCTCGATAATGATAATATCTTTCCTGAGATAAGGAGACCAGAACTACACACAGTACTCCAGTTTTGGTCTAATCAAGCTCCTGTACAATTCAGCCAAGACTTCTCTACTCCTTCAATTAAATCCCCTTGCAACAAATGTTTATATTTCATGAGTCTTCCTAATAGCTTGTTGCGCTTGTATATTGGCCTTGGTGACTTATTAAAAAAGACATCCAAATCCTTTGCACAATGACACTTTCCAACCTTTCCAACAGAATGAATGCCTTCTACATGTTTGCTAACGACACTATGGTAGGATAGATATCAAACAATGATGAGTCAGAATACAGAAACGAGATAGAGGGCTTGGCATTATGGTGCAATAATAACAGCATCTCTCTCAATGTTGGCAAAGCAAAAGAACTGATCATTGACTTCAGAAAGAAAGGAGGAGAACACATCCCCAACTACATCAACAGAGCCAAAGTTTGAGAGGTTTGAGAGCGTCAAGTTCTTGGGAGCGACAATAACCAACAACTTGTCCTGGATTTCCCACGTAGATGTGACGATCAAGAAGGCACGATAACACCTTATCTTTTTCAGGCGATTTAGGAGATTTGGCATGTCCATAGGGACCGTCACCAACTTTTACAGATGCACCACAGAAAGCATACTGTCTGGGTGCATAACAGGCTGGTACGGCAACTGCTCTGCCCAGGACCATAGGAAACTGCAGAAGGTTGTGCGTATAGCCCAGACTATTATGGAAGCCAACCTTCCATCTATGGACTCCATTTACATTTCTTGTTGCTGTGGAAAGGCTGCCAACTTCATCAAATACCCCTCCCACCCTGGTAATGCTCTCTTACAACCTATTCTGTCAGGTAGAAGGTACAGAAGCTTTAACACATACACTGAGATTCAAGAGTAGCTTCTTCCCTGCTATTATTAGATTGATGAATGGACTCTCTAACTTCAAAGAATGTTGATCTTATTTATGTTGCTCTTGCTTTGCGCACCTCCTGTGCAATGTAATCTGTACGTCTCACTCTGTCCAAGCATCCTATCGTCAGTATGTCCTTGCTTACATTGATCTGCATGTACTGCTTGCAAACAAAGTTTTTCACTGTACGTAGGTACATGTGGCAATAAATCAAATCAATCAATCAATCAATCAATCAATCAACTCTGTAACAACACGACAGTGAAACCTTCTGCTAATTAAACCAAACAACCAGAAAAGCTCACCTCGCCTCGTAATCTGTTAAAGCATGAGTGACAGAGAACTCTCAAATTCCACTATTTAAAGAAAAATAATATCAATTTTTCCTTAACTGTAAAAGTGAACATTAACCAACAACTATTCACAACTCTAAGCCCCCCTTTTCTCTTAACTGCTTGTTATCTGTCTCCAACTCTATAACAATTTACTATTCCAATAAAAACCCGTATTAAAATTGCATCAACTTAATTTCACAGCGGCTGTCATCTCCGGTGTCATTCTCCTTTTGGTTTAGGATCTCCCTGGGTCGTCTCCTGTCTTTTATTGCACAAGTGTTTCATATGAAAAAGGTATCTTTGACAGAGAGTGTTTTGAATTGCAGTCTTTCTCTATGGCAGTTATTCTCAATGGCAATTTGATCTTGATGGCAGTCAGTTTCCATCTAACTTTCAAACTGCCTGCCTCTTTTATCCCCCAACATTGGATCATCTCATTGGTTCGATGTTGGCAAAACCATAAATTCAAAAGCGATTGAGTTTTAGTATCCTGAGACATAATTTAAACTGATTGGTTAAATTCGAATTGTTGCCAAAATAGCAACCAACTCAGCAATTTGTTTCATAGCCAAATGTTACATATTTTCAATTTTCCAATACATTCTGAGACTGCTAGTTAGTCATGTGACAGGTGCTTGTAAGCTCTCTGTACAAAACAGCATTCACTTTCTCTTAAAGGTACAGTACACACCTGCAACTTCATGATAACTCTCAAATACTCTGAACATTTGGCCTTCCTACCAATGTGGTGAACCTAACATTTTGCCACATTATATTCCAACTACCATGTTTTTGACCAATTACTAAGCCTGTCAATATTTTCCTGAAAATGTTTTACATATTTCTCACAACATATGTTCCCATTTAGCTTTGTGTCATCTGCAAATTTGGAAAATTATATTTGTTCTCCATGTTCAAATAATTATTATGTATTATGGACATTTGGGGCCCACATACTGATCCCTGCAGTGATCACAGTTGCCAATGTGAGAATGACTTATTTATTTATTTATACTTTTGGTTTCCAGTTAGCCAATCATTAATCCATGTCAGTACATTACGTTCTATACCATGTGCTTTGTAACTTTGCTAACAGACGTTCTGTGGGGGTCATTTTCAGAAGCCTTCTGAACATTCAAGTATTCTGCATCTATCAACTCTCCTTTAACAACTTTGTTTGAAAAACGCTCAAAAACACTTCAAGTTTGTCAAACACAATTTTTCATTCACAAATCCATGCTGACTATGCACAATCAGATGTTTTTGTCCAAATGTTCATTTATCATGCCCTTTATGATAGATTTTAGCAATTTTCCTAATATTGATTTAAGGCTAAAGGATTTGTTATTCCTTTTATTTTCCTGCTACATTCTTTAATAGTGGGGTAACATTTGCAACATTCCAATCTGCATGAATTATTGCAAATTCTATGGAATTTTGACGGATGATTACCTAATGCATAGACTGTTTCTATAGCTATTCCTCAATATTCTAGGAAGTAGACGTCAGGTCCCAGGAACTTAGCAACTTCCAGCCCCATGTATTTCCCATTACAACCTTCTTAAAAACACTGATTTCCTTCAATTCTTCATATTCCCTAGTTATTTGGATCTCTAATTCTTTGAGATTTTGTATCTTCCTCAATGAAACAGATACAAAGTAATCAATTTGCTTCTTTGTCAATCCTCTGTTCCCAATTATAAATTCTGCTGACCTCTGTATTTAATGGGCCCAAATTTATCTTAGCCAGCCATATCTTCTTTGTATAACTATAGAAGCTTTTACAGTCCATTGTTATGTTTTTGTAAAATTACATTCATATTCTATTCTTCTTTTTCTTATTAGGTTCTTGGTTCTCTTTTCTAAAACCTTCCCATATGTCAGATTTACAATTTAAAAAGGTGGCAAGTATAATTCGAACAAGGAACATCAATGTTTATTATAAAGGGAAAGAAAAATATTAACTGCCCCATACCATCTAAAAACTAGTTGAAAAAATTTATTATAAATACCAGAAATAAAGACTTGGCTCTTTTATTCTTAACAATAACCTTGCAAATAGTCCAACACCAATGAAGAGCTGCACTGTTTGCATTTTAAAGTTTCTACTTCAGCTGGCACAACTATACTTAGTTTCTTTCTGACAAATTTCTGCATTTGCTTGCTGATATCTTGGTGAGTTCTGTCGGTTCAGGAGATCTTTAAATAAACTGCTAACAGAGCACACTATTTATTAACATGGATTGCAACAAGTTGTCTTCCATGGTCTGCTTTGGAGCTTTCTTTTACTGATGGTAAACCACTCATCAGTCTTTTCTTCTGCCCTGATTGTTAAACTGCACTACTACTCTTCAGACTTTGTCTCCTTGAGTGACTTGTTTCTCTACAAAATAAATCACTTACCTCCTGATTATTAGGCAATTATAAGGCCATGAAAACAGAGATATTGAAGTAGATTTTAATCAGTAATAGATTAAAAGGTAAGAATGGTAGAGAAGCAATGGCAAACAGTTAAGGAAATATTTCATATCTCTCAACAAAGATATATTCTGTTGAGAAAGAAAGACTGAAAAAGAAGCATACACTATCTAACTAATTATGTGAAGGATGATATCCAATTGAAAGAAAAGATGAACAATTCTACAAAGGTTAATAGGAGGGAAGAAACTTGGAAAAGTTTTATAAAGAAATAGAGAGTGACTAAAACAAAAGATGGAAAAATTGAAGAATGCTAGAAAATTAGCAAGAATTCTAAAAGTAGACATTAAAACCTTCTATAGATACATAAATAAGAAAATAATAGTGAGACTTGGAAGCAAAGAAATAGCAAAGACTTTGAGCAAGTACTTTGTATTTTTTCTCATATTAGACGACTCAAAATCCATCTCAGTAATGGGAGAAAAGTAGTGGACCAAAGGGAGGGAAGATCTTAAAGCATTTGCTCACACTCGAAACCAATAGGCTGTAAGGCTGATAAGTCCACAGCTCTGAAAACCGACAGAAATAGTGGGTAAATTGGAATGTAATCTTCCAAACCTTTCTTGATTCTGGGAAGGTCTCAATAGCTTCAAAGATGACAAATATAACCAGTATTTAAGAATGATGTGAGATAAAAAGCAGGAAATTGTAGGCCAGTTGGGCTAACATCTGTCATTGGGAAAATGCTAGAGCCCATTATGTGTACCCAGGATGTTTAGAAAATCAAAACACAGTCAAAAAGAGTCAACTTGGTGTTTAGAAGAAAATTGTGTTTGACAAATTTATTATCATTGTTTCAGAGTGTAACAAGCAAAAAGGATAACCAGTAGATATAATAGTATACAGTGTATATAGATTTCCAAAAGGCATCCAGTAAGTTGTCTTATTAAAGATTTACACTGAAGATCATGCTGTTTTTTTCTCTGTTTAATCCTCTGGCCCCAGGAACCAATCCAGTCAATCTGTCTTGCACCTTCTCTAAGGCTTTCAAAGTTAACATGCCATTTTCTTTCCTAATTGATTGCTGTACCTGTTCATTAACGTTCTGTGTTTCACATACAAGAACATCAAAATCCTATGCACACCAACAAATTATAGAACATAGAACATAGAAAGGTACAGCACAGAACAGGCCCTTTGGCCCACAATGTTGTGCCAAGAATTAATCCTAATGTAAAATAAAAAACCTAACCTACACACCCTTCTATTCACTGCTATCCATGTGCATGTCCAGCAGTCGCTTAAATGTCCCTAATAACTCTGCTTTCACCACCACTGCTGGCAATGCATTCCAAGTATTCACAACTCTCTGCATAAAGAACCTTCCTCTGACATCCCCTCTATACCTTCCTCCTAATATCTTAAAATTATGACCCCTCGTGCCAGTCAATCCTGCTCTGGGGAAAAGCCTCTGGCTATTGACTCTATCCATGCCTCTTATTATCTTGTTTACCTTGATCAGTTCACCTCTCCTCCTCCTTCTCTCCAGAAAGAAAAGTCTGAACTTAGTCAACCTCTCGACATAAGGCAAGCATCCTTTGTAGAGCTGTAGCAAAATCTCTCAGCTCTTTAACTCGATCCCCCTATTCATGAAAGCCAAAACACCATATGCTTTCTTAACAATCCTATCCATTTGGGTGGCAACTTTGAGGGATCTATGTACTTGAACATCAAGATCCCTCTGTTCCTCCACGCTGACAAGAATCATGTCATTAATCCTATATTCAGCATTCGGGTTCGACCTTCCAAAATGCATCACTTCGCATTTATCCAGGTTGACCTCCATCTGCCATTTCTTAGTCCAGCCCTGCATCCTGTCTATGTCACGCTGCAGCCTGCAATAAGCCTCAATACAATCAACGGCACCTCCAACCTTTGTGTCATCTGCAAATTTACTAACCCACCCCTCAACCTCCTCATCCAAGTCATTTATAAAAACTACAAAGAGCAGAGGCACAAGAATAGAGCTCTGCAGGACCCCACTCAACTCTAACCTTCAGGAAGAATACTTTCCATCTACAACCACTCTCTGCCTTCTATCAGCCAACCAATTCTGAATCCAGATAGCCAAATCTTCCTGTATCCCATACTTCCTGACTTTATGAATGAGCCTACCATGGGGAACCTTATCAAATGCCTTGCTGAAGTCCATATACACCACATCCACTGCACGACCTTCGTCAACTTGTCTTTTCACCTCCTCAAAGAACTCAATAAGATTTGTGAGGCATGACCTGCCCCTCACAAAGCCATGCTGACTGTCTTTAATCACGTTATGATCAAATAGTCATAAATCCTATTCCTCAGAACTTTTTCCAAAATTTTGCTGACCACAAATGTAAGACTGACTGGTCTGTAATTGCCAGGGATTTCCCTATTAACCTTCTTGAAAAGAGGATCAACATTCCAAACCCCTGGTATGACTCTCATGAAAAATGAGGAGGCAAAGATCTTTGCCAGTGGCTTAGCAACCTCCTTTCTTGCTTCCCTGAGCAGCCTAGGATAAATCTGGTCTGGCCCTGGGGACTTACCAATCTTAAAATTTTCCAAAATTTCCAGCACATCAACTTCATCAATCTTGATGTGGTCAAGCCTGTATCCCAGCTCCTCAAAGTTTTCATTCACAACAAAGTCCCTTTCCTTAGTGAAAACGGAAGCAAAAAACTCATTTAGGGTTTCCCCTATCTGCTCCGACTTCATGCACAAGTTCCCTCCACTATCCCTGATCGCCCCTACCTTCTCCCTGATCATTCTCTTATTCCTCACATATGAGTAAAATGCATTTGGGTTCTCCCTAATCCTTCTTGCCCAGCCTTTTTCATGTCCCCTCCTGGCTCTCCTCAGTCCATTTCTGAGCTCCTTTCTATCAAGCCTGTAATCCTCTAAAATGGTGCTAGATCCTTGCTTCCTCCACCTTACATAAACTGCCTTCTTCCTTTTGACGAGAAGCTCCTCTGTTCTCGGCATCCAAGGCTCATTAATCTTACCCTTTCTTACCTGTTTCGGAGGAACAAATTTGTGCATCACTTGCAACAACTGTACCTCAAATAGTCTCCAGATGTCTGTTGTGCCCTTTCTGTGGAACAATTGCTCCCAGTCTGTACTTCCCAACTACTGTCTGACAGCGTCATAATTTCCTTTTCCCGAATTAAATATCTTCCCTTGGTAACTGCTCCTTGCCCTCTTCAAGGCTATGGTAAATGTGAGGCAGTTGTGATCGCTGTCACCAAAGTGTTCTCCCACCGTGAGATCTGACACCTGTCATGCCTCATTGCCGAGCACCAAATCCAAAATGGCCTCTCCCGTCATCGGCCTATCTACATACTGAGTAAGGAAACCCTCCTGAACACACCTGACAAAAATGGCTTCATCCAAAGCATCTGCATTAAGGAGATTCCATTCGATATTGGGAAAGTTGAAATCACCCATAACAAAAACCCTGCTACATCTGCACTTTTCCAAAATCTGCTGGCCTATGAGTTCTTCAATCTCTCTTCTGTTATTAGGAGGTCTCTAGAAAACCCCCAGTGAGGTGGCTGTTCCCTTTCTGTTCCTAGCTGTGATGCACTCTCTGATTAGCAATGCTACACCCCCTCCTCTTTTTCCACCCTCCCTGTTCTTTTTAAATGTTCTAAACCCTGGGACATCAAGTAACCATTCCTGCCCCTGTGAAACCCACGTCTCCGTTATGGCCACAACATCATATAGTTTATCACTAGTATCACATTTTTTTAATGTTCTACCAAAGTGTATGACCACACATTTTCCAAATTATTCTCTATCTGTCCTATCCTCGCTTGTTGGTTTAACCTGGAAAGCCTTCTAAGATTTGACAGTTGTTATTTTGCCCAGGTGAAAGGCTTTTGCTCAAATGATTTATTCTGAAAATATGCTTTCACAGCTTTAGAGGTAATTTGCAATACTTCAGAACTTTGATTTACATTTCTCAGCTCTCAGCCTTCTGAGCAGCATGAGAATTGCTTGTGCTTTTGTTCCTAATGAGTAACAATAGAAGCTGAACTAGCAACCTGCTCTGAAGGGCCTTTGTCCTCCTCTGGCACTAACTCCTGAGTGATATTTGTAGGGTTTTTGGAATATATAAATTCAAACTGACAAAATAAAAAGGTTCATAGTCAACATTGCACTGATTAATTGTCTGCATTTAAGTATAAAGTGTATCACGTTTCAATGTGATATTTAATTCAGTCACCAAGAGTTTTGATTTTTAATCATCATAGGTGCAAGAATCAGATTGTGTGTGCTTTGCAAATAGTACTCTTGATTGACATGTCAGTATCCTGATATCTGCTGAACATGCCAAATTTTTTGAAATCTGTTTGAAGGTAGATGAGTGGGAAATCAGCTTGTCTTTAAGTAATAGCCTTTAAGCTTTTTGATGAACTTGTTCCAGCAATGGGTTGGGAATGGCCTGAAGACAATTTTCAATTCATAAATCACCAAAGCTAATCAGTCTGATGCAGATTAATACACACCTGTTGGATTCAATGTAAGGAACAATTAAGATTGTTTTCATTTTTTCCACTAGAGTTGAATTTTAGGCTAATTTTCAATCTGGTCAAATAATCTGAGCACTCATTGGACTAATTGATTGACTCCAGACCAGCTGGGAACTCTGTACTTTGTCACTACTGAAGGTTTGTAAGATAATGTTTTCAAACTTGCTTTTTAGTCTGTGTGTGAACAATATCTTTTGAAGACAAATGAACGAATTCCAACAAAGCCTTTTAAATAGGTAGGGTTTGGCTCAGGTTTGTGGTGATGGAAAAGCACAACAGGTCAGGCAGCATCCGAGGAGCATGGAAAATCAACATTTTGGGCAAAGGCCCTTCATCAGGAAGGCTTTTGCCCTAAATGTCAATTTTCCTGCTCCTCACATGCTGCCTGACCTGCTGTGCTTTTCCAGCACCACACTCTCGACTCTAATCTCCTGCATCTGCGGCCTCACGTTCGCCCCAGATTAGGTTTGAGCAAGGATGCAAATCAGTATCGTGGAACATTTTAAAGGAGCCATTAACTTTTGAAAAGTGGGCAATTTACTTATTTATTTTTCTTTAGAATGTTGTGGATAATTTTATTTAGAATGTTGTTAATTATTTTAGAATAATGTGGACCTACTGAGCAGCAAGGGTTAAATTTTCACAGCTGTTTTCAGAGCAGATTGTTGATTGTGGACTGGCTGAGACCTTCTTAATGAGAAGGAAACTCTTTAAAAGATTTTATTTCAGCCTTGTAATTACAGACAAGGCAAGGAAGAGCCACATCATTGTAATAATATTGAGTTACCACAGTGTAATAGAGATATGTGCTATATTCAGTTCCCTCTTCATTTGTCTTGTTTTACTCTTCTGACAGGATTACCAGTAACATCAATGGCAGCCTGTATGATATATGGTATCAATATCCAATATGGATTCCTGAATTCAAATGAAGTATAGACCCCATCTGGTTGAAGCAAGATGTTTTGGAGTGCTGTACTCAGGATCATCCCTTTGGTTCTTTGGAGAGATCTGGCACTATTTAAGTACCCTGATTACCTGGATGCATAATCGACAAGGAATAAAGCCCTTTCAAAGTGGAGTTAACTGCATTTCTCATCTTACTGACCTGGGATGGAACTCAATAGCATTTAAGTACTTTTTTAGAAAATAATGACAATATAAGTTGATCTCACGTGAAGTGGCATTTTGCAAATTCAAATATTCACACAGTTATGGCCAATACATAAGTGCACCAAAATTAATTGGATAGGACTGTAAAATAGTAGATTTGTAGATCTGCCAAAGTTTTGAAAAGTCAAGGTTCAATTTCAAGCTTTATTGATGTCTCCTATTAGAAATTTCCGTACAGAATTAGACATACAAGAATTTAATTATAAATGTATAAAGAAACATTAACATTGCAAATTACAATAATATTATAGCCTGCAGATTATTGTTGACCCTACTGGTCGCTCTATTGAAGTGTTGGTAGCAAGAAGGAGTTATGTTATATCTTCCCTGGCAAAAGGATGTGCTAAAAGATTATTCCTGGCAGGGATGTTTCAATTGGTATTATATTATTGAGTTGTTTTCATGATCTTATTGAACTTGTTAATACTGCCATAATTGTTGTTTAAATTCAAAACAGTATCATTTTCCATGTGGCTATTTTGCATAAGCTGTGTTTTCGGAATGATAATTTATGGCTAGTGTAGTATTAGCTATTGCCACTAACTCTTCAGTTGGAATTGATCAGTGAAAGTTCAGAGAGAACCCTTTGTTTTGAAGACAATGGGAATTGGATTTAGTGCTTCGCTTGCATTGCACTTGGTAGAGGAGGACCAGGAAGAACAAGAGAGGGCAGCTCGTGATGTAAGATGGCACAGACGACGAACAGTTAGATCCCGCCGATACCCAACACACCGGGTGTATCGTCCCAGGCAAAGCTACTTGGGAATGACTGAGGAACAGTGTCTTCAGCAGCTCAGGCTTAGCCGGGAGGCTGTGACAGAATTATGTCATCTATTGAATGAGGATCTGCAAACTCAATCTACTATCAGTACAGCACTGCCAGTGGCTGTGAAAGTCACTACAGCCCTGAACTTCTATGCTGTCGGGTCATTTCAGGCAAGCACTGGTAACATTTGCAGTGTCAGTCAGTTTGCTGTACACAGATCCATCACAGAAGTTACACATGCGTTATTCTCCAGGGCTGAGAATTTCATTTCTTTTCCTATAGATGAACAACATCAACAGCAAAGGGCAACACATTTCTACAGGGTTGCTGGCTTTCCAAGAGTACAGGGTGTCATTGATTGTATGTGTGTTGCTATTCGGGCACCTGTGCATGATGCAATGGCCTATATGAATCATAAAGGCTTTTACTCCATTAATGTGCAGTTGGTTAGTGATCATCAGCACAGAATTATGCAAGTTAATGCCCACTTCCCAGGAAGCTTACATAGTGCATTTATTTTAAGACAATCCTCAGTGCCAGCATTATTTGAAGGAGAAGGAAGCCTGGAAGGTTGGCTGCTGGGTGACAAAGAATACCCGGTCCAACCTTGGCTGATGACCCCTTTGAGACATCCAAGAACAGAAGCAGAGCATAGGTACAATGAAGCACATTCAAAAACCAGGATTACTGTTGAACGTACAATTGGGATTCTGAAGCAGCGCTTTCGATGCCTAGATCGTTCAAGGGGTGCCTTACAGTACAGTCCCCACAAGGTCTCAAGAATGATCATTGCCTGTTGTATTTTGCACAATTTTGCTCTCCAAAGAGGCCTCACAATGGAGGAAGAACAGAATGAAGAATCTATGGTAGACCAAGAGTCTGACAGTGATGATGAAGAATCAGTTGAAAGAACAACAGTCCAACAGGGAAGATTGATGCGTCAGGCACTAATACTTGATGCCTTTGAGTAAGTACAATATTTGTTTATTTTAAAGCCCATCATTCCATTTAGAATTTTGCCTCTTGCTCCCACTCTCATCTGTACTTATTATGTATTCCATGTTTTGTGGTTCAATAGTATCCTGAGCCCTGAAATAGCAGTACTCTGCAATTCATATATAGTGCTTCAATCTCACTTTGGTTTCCAAAAAATATCAGAATGATTTGCCAGTCTTCTCAGATCTGGTGCAAGTACCTTAGGCACACAAGGCAAACCTGCAGCCTTAGTTACTAGGCCCCATGATTCCACATGGCCTGTCTGTTTACTTACGAGAGACCTAGCATTAACAAACAAGCACACATACACATGGAGAAATATGAAATTCCTTTACTAACATAAAAAAACATACTGTATTTGCATTTAAAAACAATGTCTTTCTCTGGAAGGATTCTATGAAACAAGCCACACACTGACCAGCAATGCAATGGATAGAGAACAGGCAATATTAATGAAATAAGTTATTAAACTTCATTTCAAATTAAGTTCATTTTCAAGGCACTTTTATTTTATGCTGGTACTGCTAAATCCCAGTATAAAGATCCTCTCAGCTGGAAACAGTAGACTGTAAATGCAGTTTTAATACAATTAAAAGCAAAATACTATGGATGCTGGAAATCTGAAACAGGCACAGAAAATGTTGGAGCAACTCAACAGATCTGAGCCTCTATCAAAAGTATTTTGATATGGGACTTGAAATTTTAACTCTGTTTCTTTCACCAAAGATGCTGCCAGACCTGTTGAGCTTCTCCAGCATTTTCTGTGTTTGTTGCAGTCTTAATACACCATTATGGATAATGGCTTTAATTTTACTCTCTCATAAATAAGGTTGTCAATTTAACCTCACCTTCAACAACTTCTCATTTGTATCCTCCCACTTCCTTCAGACCAAAGGCGTAGCCATGGGCATCCACATGGGCCCCAGTTATGCCTGCCTCTTCGTCAGACATGTGGAACAGTCCATCTTCCGTAGTTACGCCGGCACCATTCTCCACCTTTTCCTCCTTTACATTGATGACTGTATTGGCACCAACTTGTGCTCCAATGAGGAGGTGGAACAGTTCATCAACTTCACGCACACCTTCCACCCTGACCTCAAGTTCACCTGGATCATCTCTTGGACACCTCTCTCTCCTTCCTGAACCTCTCCATCTCCATTTCTGGTGACTGGCTCAACACTGATATCTACTTCAAACCTATAGACTCCCACAAGTACCTGGACTACGCCTGCTCCCACCCCTGCTCCTGTAAAGACACTATCCCTTATTCCCAATTCCTCTCCTCTGCCATATCTGCTCCCAGGACGAGCAATTCCACTCCAGAACATCCTAGATGGCCTGCTCCTTCAACAACTGCAATTTCCCCTCCTACGTGGTCAACAATGCCCTCCAGTGCATCTCCTCCACTTCCCACACCTCTGCCCTTGAATCCCACTCCTCCAACTGAAACAAGGATGGAACCCCCCAAGTCCTCACCTTCCACCCCAACAATCTCCACATACAACACATCATTCTCCGCCATTTCCACCACCTACAGTCAGACCCCACCACTAGAGATATATTTTCCTCCCCATCCTTATCAGCATTCAACAGAGATCATTCCCTCCATGATTCCCTCATTAAGTCCGTGCTCCCCCACCAACCCACCCTCTACTCCTGGCACCTTGCCACCACAAAGCCTGTGTCCACACCTAACCCCCTCACCTCCATCCAAGACCGTAAAGGATCCTTCCACATTGGGCAGAGATTTTCCTGGACATCCAAATACATCATCCACTGTGTCTGTTGCTCTCCATGTGGTCTTCTCTACATTGGGGAGACAGGGTGCCAACTTGTGGAACATTTCAGGGAACATCTCTGGGACATACGCACCAAACAACCCCACTGCCCTATGGCTGACCAGTTCAACTCCCCCTCCCACCTCGCCAAGGACATGCAAGTCCTGGGCCTCCTCCACCACCAAATCCTAGTTACCCTACACCTGGAGGAAGAACACCTTATCTTCTGCCTTGGGATTCTCCAACTACACAGTATCAGTGTCAATTTCACCAGTTTTCTTATCTCCCCCTGCCCCCACCTCAACCCAGATCCTACCCTCCAACTCGGCACTTCCCTCTTGAACTGTCCCACCTGTCTATCTTCATTCCCACCAAAGCACTCCATCCTCCGCTCTGACCTATCACCATCTCCCCCCACTTGCATCTACCTATCGCCTTCCAAGCTACCTTGCCCCCAGCCACACACCCCCTTCCTATTTATCTCTCAGCCCCCATTTCCCGCCCAACATTCCTGATGAAGGCCTTATGCCTGAAACGTTGCCTCTCCTGCTCTTTGGATGCTGCCTGACCTGCTGTGCTTTTCCAGCACCACACGTTTTGACTATGCTCTCCAGCATCTGCAGTCCTCACTTTCTCCCTGTCAATTTAACCTGCAGATTTTCATTCTATGCTCTTCCCCTACTGTCTGTCCATCATTATCTTAAAATGCAGCACACTTGCTTCCTGTGTCCATTAAAAGACAAGAAGGCTCATTAACCATCCGAGGATGCTTGAAAGCCTTTCTTTCTCATTTTCAATGTTCTTTATATCTAGTAAAATGAACATTTCAAGAAAAATTACAAATAAGCAGATGTCTCTGTGATTTTCTTTCAGGAGTTGCACATAGCAATGTCCAGGAGATTGATCTTCAATTTCTGGAGACTCCAATCCAATCTACCGATGTCAACACTACGCATAAATGTTTTAGCATTATTGACAGAATAGGGAAGAAGAGACGAAGCTGTGATCTAAATATTATTGAGAATAATGACCCAAGTCACAAATAACTTACACAGTAGTTGATAATTCAAAATGCTGTTCAAGTGGAGGTGCGATACAGGTACTCCCAAGCACTGCAGAGTTGCTTCAACATTGACGAGGCAGCCCAATCCAAGAGTGAGGACCTGGTGATCCTCGACACCAGAACTTTCTCATGGTTGTTGACAGCAAGCCTGTTGCACAGCAGAGGCAAGGTTCCTCAGCAACTGGATCTCAGAGCGGAACAGCGAAGTCCTTACTTCAGCCTTCACCATTGGTAGCTTAGCAGTGGGAGAGGATATGCTGCAAATCTCTTGGGACTGGTCAGACTTGGAATTGGAATAGCATTCAATGTAGGAGATGAGAGCAACTCTTTCAATCACAGATTCTGTCTCTCCCATGCTTGCTGTTACACCTCCTCTAATCACAGATCTCTTCTTTGCTGCTTCTAGTGCTTCTCCAGATACTGAATTTTCAATTGGAGAAGAAAGCAGTTTTTTTGCCATCTCAAAATTTTGTCACTCTAGGCAACCCCTTATTTGCTTAACAGTTGTAATGACCATGTGATCTTCCCAGCTGCCTATACTGTAGATGCAGAGTTGGACACCACTCTGCTCATGCGCTTCAGTAATGTTTAATATGAGGAGTGAGTGCTTGTTTGGCTACTAAGCTGCACACATAGCCAGTGACAGAGATCCACAAAAGCTGTCAGTCAAGAGAATCCCAGCTCTGAGTCAGCTATATCCATGGAAGAAAATGATTTATGAGTGAACTTTGAAGTTAGATGTAAAATAGCTTATCATTTATTCATTTGTTTTTTGGGACCTTGATTTATGCAAATTGCCTATCATGGTTCTTACATTACAGTGGTAATCACACTTTGCAAGTGCATGTTTGGTTCTAAAAGCCTTTGAGATACTCTGATGTTATAAAAGACGTTATAAAAATACAGACCTCTTTCATCTTCAAACTCAAATTATCTTGTTGGGTTACCTTTCAAACAGCCTTTTGGAATTCTTCAAAGATTTGCAAAGTCTTTGTGTGATAATATATCCATTCACTTCAGTGTGATGTGTTTTCTATATGTAACTTCTCACAGATCCCTAGCACAAAATTATTTAATCTCTGGTTGTGTTATTTGGCCTGAACTGTTAGCTTCTTTACATTATGTTTCATGAATAATCAACTCAGGATAAAAAGCATGAAATTTGGGCACTTCAGGGTGCTATTTGTGGTCTGAAATGAATCTATGATGAACATAAATTCTTTGTGATGAGTCACACTGCACACCATTTTAATGAAGATGTTAGCATGTGTGCAGCGAACTGGAAGATTGCAGGCAGGAAGGTAATTCTGTCCATTAGTGTGTAACATGTATCTAGCAGCAAGAAAATGCCACATCCATCCACACTCATCCCCCTGTCTACTAAAAGAGATCATAACTGCTTATAGATTATTTACATTTGACTGCTTTTGGCTGTTGTTTTAATTTCACAAGTGATGGATGCTTTGTGTAGTTGTTTCAAATAGTCAAAGTCCACATGGAGTAGTCGTCAAATGCCTACGGATCTTCATTTCAAGGCTTCTGTGCATTTTCTATTTTACATGGATGCCCTAGTAGCTAATAACTTGGCTATTCATTATCACTGTGAGCATGGTCAGAGACTCTACAGTGCAGGACAAACCGCTCAAAGAGGAAGGAAGAGATTGTGGAGAAGGGTACTTAACAGGTGATAGCTGCCTGCAAAAAACTGAAACTGCTGTAAAAACTCAGCAGGGTTGTTAAGAAAGCATTTAATGCACTTGCCTTCCTTGCTCAGACCTTTGGTATATGAGTTGAGACAGCAGTTCTGGTCACACTGGTACAGGAAGGATATTATTAACCTGGAGAGGGCTCAGAAAAGATTGACCAGGATGTTGCTGGGAATGGAGGGATAGGCTGGGACTTTTCTCACTGGAGAGTAGGAGGTTGAGGGGTGACCTTATTGAGGTTTATAAAATCATGAGGGACACAGATAATTTGCATTGCAAAGGTGGGGGGGTTCAAAATTCAGTGACATTTTCAATGCGAGAGGAAAAGGTTTTGAAGCATAGAACATCACACAATACAGCACAGAACAGGCCCTTTAGTCTTCGATGTTGCACCAACCTGTGAACTAATCCAAGCCCATGCTCCTACACTATTCCATCATTATCCATGTGCTTATCCAAGGATTGTTTAAATCTCCCTAATGTGGCTGAGTTAACTACATTGGCAGTCAGGGCATTCCACCCCCTTACCATGCTCTGAGTAAAAAACCTGCCTCTGACATCTGTCTTAAATCTATCACCCCTCAGTTTATAGCTATGCCCCCTTCTATAAGCTGATGTCATCATCCTAGGGAAAAGACTTTCACTGTCTACACTATCTAATCCTCTGATCATCTTGTAAAAAGGACATGAGGGCCAACTTCTTTTATACAGAGCTGAAAATGTGTTGCTGGAAAAGCGCAGGTCAGGCAGCATCTAAGGAGCAGGAGAATCAATGTTTCGGGCATCAGCCCTTCTTCAGAAATGAGGAAAGTGTGTCCAGCAGGCTAAGATAAACGGTAGGGAGGAGGGACTTGGGGGAGGGGCGTTGGGAATGCGATAGGTGGAGGGAGGTCAAGGTCAGGGTGATAGGCCGGAGTGGGGTGGGGGCGGAGAGGTCAGGAAGAAGATTGCAGGTTAGGAAGGCGGTGCTGAGTTCGAGGGATTTGACTGAGACAAGGTGGGGGGTGGGGAAATGAGGAAACTGGAGAAATCTGAGTTCATCCCTTGTGGTTGGAGGGTTCCCAGGTGGAAGATAAGGCGCTCTTCCTCCAACCGTCGTGTTGCCATGGTCTGACGATGGAGGAGTCCAAGGACCTGCATGTCCTTGGTGGAGTGGGAGGGGGAGTTGAAGTGTTGGGCTACGGGGTGGTTGGGTTGGTTGGTCTGGGTGTCCCAGAGGTGTTCTCTAAAACGTTCCGCAAGTAGGTGGCCTGTCTCCCCAATATAGAGGAGGCCACATCGGGTGCAGCGGATGCAATAGATGATATTGCATCTATTGTGGAGGTGCAGGTGAATTTGTGGCAGATATGGAAGTGTCCCTTGGGGCCTTGGAGGGAAGTAAGGGGGGTGGTGTGGGCGCAAGTTTTGCATTTCTTGCAGTTGCAGGGGAAGGTGCCGGGAGTGGAGGTTGGGTTGGTGGGGGGTGTGGACCTGACGAGGCAGTCACGGAGGGAGTGGTCTTTTCGGAACGCTGATAGGGGAGGGGAGGGAAATATGTCCCTGGTGATGGGGTCCATTTGGAGGTGGCAGAAATGACGGCGGATGATACGCTGGACATGGAGGTTGGTGGGGTGGTAGGTGAGGACCAGTGGGGTTCTGTCCTGGTGGCGGTTGGAGGGGCGGGGCTCAAGGGCGGACAAGCGGGAAGTGGAGGAGATGCGGTGGAGGGAATCGTCGACTACGTCTGGGGGGAAATTGCGGTCCTTGAAGAAGGAGGCCATCTGGGTTGTACGGTTTTGGAACTGGTCCTCCTGGGAGCAGATGCGGTGGAGACGAAGGAATTGGGAATATGGGATGGCGTTTTTACAGGGGGCAGGGTGGGAGGAGGTGTAGTCTAGGTAGCTGTGGGAGTCGGTCGGTTTATAGTAAATGTCTGTGTCGATTCGGTCACCCGAGATGGAAATGGAAAGATCTAGGAAGGGGAGGGAGGAGTCTGAGACGGTCCAGGTGAATTTGAGGTCGGGGTGGAAAGTGTTGGTAAAGTGGATGAACTGTTCAACCTCCTCGTGGGAGCACGAGGCAGCACCGATACAGTCATCGATGTAGCGGAGGAAAAGGTGGGGGGTGGGGCCAGTGTAGCTGCAGAAGATGGACTGTTCCACATGTCCTACGAAGAGGCAGGCATAGCTAGGGCCCATGCGGGTGCCCATGGCTACTCCTTTGGTTTGGAGGAAGTGGGAGGATTGGAAAGAGAAGTTGTTCAGGGTGAGGACCAGTTCAGTCAGTTGAAGGAGGGTGTCAGTGGAAGGGTACTGGTTGGTATGGCGGGAAAGGAAGAAGCGGAGGGCTTTAAGTCCTTCGTGATGGGGGATGGAGGTGTACAAGGACTGGATGTCCATGATGAAGATAAGGCGTTGGGGACCGGGGAAGCGAAAATCATGGAGGAGGTGGAGGGTGTGGGTGGTGTCCCGAACGTAGGTGGGGAGTTCTTGGACGAAGGGGGACAGGACCGTGCCGCGGTATGCAGAGATGAGTTCGGTGGGGCAGGGCAGGCTGAGACAATGGGTCGGCCGGGGCAGTCAGGTTTGTGGATTTTGGGCAGGAGGTAGAAACGGGTGGTGCGGGGCTGTGGGACTATGAGGTTGGAGGTGGTGGATGTCCCCCTTAGTCCAAGAACTCTATATTGGGGAGACAGGCCACCTACTTGCGGAACGTTTCAGAGAACACCTCTGGGACACCCGGACCAACCAACCCAACACTTCAACTCCCCCTCCCACTCCACCAAGGACATGCAGGTCCTTGGACTCCTCCATCGCCAGACCATGGCAACACGACAGTTGGAGGAAGAGCACCTTATCTTCCACCTGGGAACCCTCCAACCACAAGGGATGAACTCAGATTTCTCCAGTTTCCTAATTTCCCCTCCCCCCACCTTGTCTCAGTCAAATCCCTCGAACTCAGCACCGCCTTCCCAACCTGCAATCTTCTTCCTGACCTCTCCACCCCCACCCCACTCCGGCCTATAACCCTCACCTTGACCTCCCTCCACCTATTGCATTCCCAACGCTCCTCCCCCAAGTCCCTCCTGCCTACCTTTTATCCTAGCCTGCTGGACACACTTTCCTCATTCCTGAAGAAGGGCTGATGCCTGAAACGTCGATTCTCCTGTTCCTTGGATGCTGCCTGACCTGCTGCGCTTTTCCAGCAACACATTTTCAGCTCTGATCTCCAGCATCTGCAGTCCACATTTTCTCCTTCTTTTACACAAAGCATGGTTCATGTGTGGAATGAACTGCAAGAGAAAGTGGTGGATACAAGTTTAAAAGACATTTGGATACTTTCATGTATAAGAAATGTTTGAGGGATATGGGCCAAGGGCAGGCAGCGGGGACTAGTTTAGTTTGAGAACATGTTTGGCATGGACTGGTTGGACTGAAGGGTCTAGTTCCACGCTGTATGACTCTCTGATTCTATGACTATAATAGATGGGATATATGCTGAAGACGGGATGGAGGGGAAAAAGATGTGAAAGGATAGACCGAGATGGAACCCACAGAGACCAACAGTTCTGAATGGACAGATGAGTGCAGGTAAAAGGCCAGGGGGGAGGGTTCAGGTGGAGGGAGAATATTGAAGGTAGGTGAAGGAATCTGTGGGATGGGGGGAGAACTTTTGTCCAATGAAATTGGAAAAGAGGTAAAAGTGACAGAGGAGTTCAATGCCATATCATGTTCAAAATGCATTGAGATGGGAGCACAGAGGGATAAAACTTAGACCTTCTGTACAGCATTCCAGCATTTAAGGTCAGAAGGGATAGTAATTACCCAACAAGAGTTGAGATAGAAACAAAGGGCAGGTGTGTGGGTATCTCTTGAATTATTGAAGCTTGCATTCCCTAATGCCTGAAAGGAAGAGAAATTATCCTACCTAAAACATGTGGATTAACATGTGCAATGTCTGAACCTAAGTAAGGATGATCTCACTGAAATCTGCTACCTGCTGCAGCATTTTATGCAAATTCTAAGCAGGAAGTTATTGCATTGCCTATGGTGCAAAGGCAACTGTGACAATGAACTTTGATAAGTCTAGCTTCTTCCAAGCTAGAGCTGGAGATATTTGCATCTTATAGTTTGCAGTGTACTGTTGCACAGGTGAGGTCACTAACAATCGAACTGAGAGCTAACCACATTTCATTATTTCTTGCCAGAAAGAAACAGAGAGTAAGCACCCAGCTTCACGAGAATTGCAGGCTTCTCCGAAGTATAGACTGCACATATTTTGTTTTCCAGGCATTGCTTTTTAACTCTGTACTATGCTGGAACCAAAAGATACCATTTCCTCAGCATCAACTGATGTGTAGCCAAACATAAAGAATCATGCAGGTCAGTGCTTGGTATCCTGGCAGCAGATAGGATGCTTTCATTCTGCAGCAGTCAGCTATTCCAGCTATATATGGGCCAATAAAGCAAACCTATGTAATATTATTGACAATAAAGGCAATCCTTTGGGAATGTGACAACCTAATGCAGTGCCTAACTCATGCACAGGATATAATGAAATCATTGCTATGACAGAGAATCTAATTGATCAGAATACTGGTCTGTTGAAATGATAATCTACTACCTGGACTATTTTGGAGGAATAAAAGTGGTAGAGTGAATATCAAGATTCATAATTATCTGCTGAATGCTGGACAACCTCATCTGCCAACAATTATACAACAGGCAGTGAGGACACTACCTCGACAATCTCTTTGTCATCTGAATGTGATACCAGTAACCACAAACCCAATTCCCCTTTTATCATAGTGTTGCATCTTAACTACAAGAACTTATAAAGCACCTTTTATGTAACTAAACATCAAAAGATGCTTCACAGGAGTAATATAAAACAGGGTATAAGACTGAGCTGCATCAGGAGAAATTGGGTCAGATGACTAAATATTTGCTTAAAGAAGTATGTGTTAAGAAGCTTCTTAAAGAAAGAAAGTGGATAAAGAGAGAGGTTTTTGCAATTTGGTGACTGGGCAACTGAAGACATGACTATCATTTCAGATGGTAGTTAAAAATTGTTAACTATTAATTAAAGGTCAGCCACATGGTGCTGCCAGATTTAGGCCTCACCAAGTAAGGATGGCAGTTTCTGTTAGAGAGTCAAATTCCTTTCTACAACAATTGACAATACTTGTCATGTTTTCCATTACTGAATCTCACTTTCAACTCCAGATTTCATTAGTTAAATTTAGATTGCATTAATTTTTGTGGTGGAATTTGAACCCATCTCCCAGAAACAATAGCCTAGCATCTGTATTACTGGTTCAGCGACATAACTATTGTCTTCAGGTGAGCTTTTCATGGTAGCAGTCTAAAGTTCTTTGAGTTTCTTGCATGGCAGTTGCAGCTGAGACATCACTTGCTAGAAACCTCCATTATGATTAGGTCCACAAATATGTCAATGAATTTGCCACCACATCCATGCAGAAATGTATGCCTGCATATTGTGTGTCAGATTGATGATGGATTTCTACTTAACATTGACCACATACTTCCTCGCAGTCTTCCTAAACCCAAGCATCAGTGTTCTTCTGTAGGCTACCCCAACAAAGCAGCTCTGAGCAGAATGCTTACTTTGTTTTTCCCATACTGATTACTAGATGCTCATGTCTGGTATTTCACCATGTACTCATTCCATCCTGTACTATCCTTTAAATTATATGTGATCTGAGCTACAAATGTGAAATTAAATGATAGTCTGTCCTCATCATCCGTGTCTTCTTGGTGTTGGTCATCTGTCAGATTTGTATTTCTTTATTCCTGAAAGAAGAAAGTGTAAGGTTGTTGTGTAGTTATGCAATGACGAAGAGAAAAAGTGTGAAATGTATTGTTAAATCATCTGCTGGAGGTAAATCAGAAGAAAGCATGAGATGAGAGCAAGGTGGGATATAAGGATATTGTCATCTTGATGTCTTCAGCTTGCCTGCTGACAAGAGCCTATGCAATAGCTTTCTCATTAGCAGTGAACATTTTCTGCAATGTGGAGTGTGCTTGATTCCCTCTGGTTAGTTCCTGTTGTTCACTCCAATTGTGCACTGTTTTACCCAGACAGAAAGAAGGAAATGTGTCAATGAACGTTAATCAATCTGTTTGGGTGCTGTAGCTATCATGGTTGAACAGCTGGCAGTTTATACAAGCTGTGAGATATGGGTGCAGGGGTAAAACAATAACAAGAGTGTGAGGGTGTTGTGGAGCGTATGAATGTCAAGTATTGGATCTGCTTGTTGAAGAGTATTGGTCGTTGAATGTTAGCAATATAGTGATTTGAGCATTTGTCTTGGATCATAAAACGTAACTAAATGGTTCTTTGGATTTGGTTAAATGTAATTAAGAGAAGACTTGAGAACATAAATTTACTTTAACGTTTAAGTAAATAAAAAGATGATAAAGAAAGGAAAAACAACAATAAGTCTCACGCCCTTCTGCCCATCAGGAACTCCTCGATCGATGACTGGTCTGGAGGCTAAGGTTCGCGCCTGGCACCATTCACAATCCCGGTCTCAGTGGAAGTCCAATGATTCAGAACGAAGCACTCTCTCTCTCTCGTACAGTGTAACGAGCCACAAGTACAGACAAACAAGTTGATTGTGCCATATTCGGCACGTTCAGCAATGTGAGTCACCCATCACAGGACTTGTTCAAGGTCTTGGAGCTATCGAATATGATTAACAATTGTAACCCATCCTATACAATCCACCCCGACGATATTTGACAGTGCATGTTACAATTGCAGGTGCAGATGCAAATCAGCTATAGCCGCGCGAAAACCTGTTATAAGTGTCTGTAACCTACACCAAAAAATTAAAACTACAATGAAAATAACCATCATTAATACACAAAAAAACAATAGGGTGTATCATCAAGTTAATGATTGCAGTGGCCTTCGGGGACCAACCCTTAAATATCTCCTTCTGGATGAGTGGTGCTGGAAGAGCACAGCAGTTCAGGCAGCATCCAACGAGCAGCGAAATCGACGTTTCGGGCAAAAGCCCTTCATCAGGAATCACCTTAAATATCTCCCTCCAGTGATCGACAGCCAAGGCTGTGATAGAATTAGCAAGTCATGTCAACATTAAGTTCCTGTTTCGTCATGTGCCTCTGCCTCTGATGGGATCAAAATCAAGAGGAGCTCACAGAGAATTAGGGGGTTCATGCATATGCTACTTTCAGTAATATTGTTAATTACAGTTGCCACGCAACCATGTCACATTAATCTATTCCAGCTACCGTCGTGAAGTCGAGGATCTCATTCCTGCTGCTTGTTGGTGATCACGTGGTGAGGGCCTTTAGAACTTGCAAGAGGGAGAGAGAAGAGAGAAGGAGTGCCAGAAAGAGAGAGAGAGCCAGACCAGCTGGCTGTTAGTCGATTCCATTCTGTTTTGTGCGCTTTAATGTTAATTACTGCTACCATCTGACTGATGTGACCAGAATATCACTTACATCTTTTCAGTTAATCTATTTATGTAATTTTCTGTAAAATGCAGTATATTCCAGATTCAAGTTCCTTAATTTGTATTTTTTTATCCTTCAGTTCCCTATCCACAGATCACCTCACCCAATAACAGTAAAATGACATTACACATGGACTCAAAATTTCTCCAGCTTTCTTCATCTGTATCCGTCTTGAGGATACTTCTTCAATGTTTCCTTCTTTGCCAATTTTATGAATGATTGTATCATTGAGAGTTAGAACATAGAACATAGAACATAGAACAATACAGCACAGAACAGGCCCTTCGGCCCACGATGTTGTGCCGAACTTCTATCCTAGATTAAGCACCCATCCATGTACCTATCCAAATGCCGCTTAAAGGTCGCCAATGAATCTGACTCTACCACTCCCTCGGGCAGCGCATTCCATGCCCCCACCACTCTCTGGGTAAAGAACCCACCCCTGACATCTCCCCTATACCTTCCACCCTTCACCTTAAATTTATGTCCCCTTGTAACACTCTGTTGTACCCGGGGAAAAAGTTTCTGACTGTCTATCTATTCCTCTGATCATCTTATAAACCTCTATCAAGTCACCCCTCATCCTTCGTCGTTCCAACGAGAAAAGGCCGAGAACTCTCAACCTATCCTCGTACGACCTACTCTCCATTCCAGGCAACATCCTGGTAAATCTTCTCTGCACCCTCTCCAAAGCTTCCACATCTTTCCTAAAGTGAGGCGACCAGAACTGCACACAGTACTCCAAATGTGGCCTAACCAAAGTCCTGTACAGCTGCAACATCACCTCACGACTCTTGAATTCAATCCCTCTGCTAATGAACGATAATACTCCATAGGCCTTCTTACAAACTCTATCCACCTGAGTGGCAACCTTCAAAGATCTATGTACATAGACCCCAAGATCCCTCTGTTCCTCCACCTGACCAAGAACCCTACCATTAACCCTGTATTCCGCATTCTTATTTGTTCTTCCAAAATGGACAACCTCACACTTGGCAGGGTTGAACTCCATCTGCCACTCCTCAGCCCAGCTCTGCATCATATCTAAGTCCCTCTGCAGCCGACAACAGCCCTCCTCACTGTCCACAACTCCACCTATCTTTGTATCATCTGCAAATTTACTGACCCACCCTTCGACTCCCTCATCTAAGTCATTAATAAAAATTACAAACAGCAGAGGACCCAGAACTGATCCCTGCGGAACTCCACTTGTAACTGGACTCCATGCTGAATATTTACCATCTACCACCACTCTCTGACTTCGACCGGTTAGCCAGTTTTCTATCCAATTGGCCAAATTTCCCTCTATCCCATGCCTCCTGACTTTCCGCATAAGCCTACCATGGGGAACCTTATCAAATGCCTTACTAAAATCCATGTACACTACATCCACTGCTCTACCCTCATCCACATGCTTGGTCACCTCCTCGAAGAATTCAATAAGACTTGTAAGGCAAGACCTACCCTTCACAAATCCGTGCTGGCTGTCCCTAATCAAGCAGTGTCTTTCCAGATACTCGTAAATCCTATCCCTCAGTACCCTTTCCATTACTTTGCCTGCCACAGAAGTAAGACTAACTGGCCTGTAATTCCCGGGGTTATCCCTATTCCCTTTTTTGAACAGGGGCACAACATTCGCTACTCTCCAGTCCCCTGGTACCACCCCAGTTGCCAGTGAAGACGAGAAGATCATTGCCAACGGTACTGCAATTTCCTCTCTTGCTTCCCACATAATCCTAGGATATATCCCGTCAGGCCCGGGGGACTTGTCTATCCTCAAGTTGTTCAAAATGTCCAACACATCGTCCTTCCTAACAGGTATCTCTTCTAGCTTATCAGTCCGTTTCACACTCTCCTCTTCAACAATACGGTCCCTCTCGTTCGTAAATACTGAAGAGAAGTACTTGTTCAAGACCTCTCCTATCTCTTCCGACTCAATACACAGTCTCCCACCACTGTCCTTGATCGGACCTACCCTCGTTCTCGTCATTCTCAGGTTTCTCACATACGCATAGAATGCCTTGGGGTTATCCTTGATCCTATCCGCCAAGGATTTTTCATGCCCTCTCTTAGCTCTCCTAATCCCTTTCTTCAGGTCCCTTCTGGCTATCCTGTATCCCTCCACTGCTCTGTCTGAACCTTGTTTCCTCAATCTTATGTAAGCCTCCTTCTTCCTCTTTACTAGACATTCAACCTCCCTCGTCAACCAAGGCTCCCTCACACGACCATTTCTTTCCTGCCTGATCGGTACATACATATCAAGGACACGTCGTATCTGCTCCTTGAAAAAGTCCCACATTTCCACCACATCCTTCCCTGACAGCCTATGCTCCCAACGTATGCTCCTCAAATCCTGTCTTACAGCATCGTAATTTCCCTTCCCCCAATTGTAAAAACTTCCTTGTTGTGCGCACCTATCTCTCTCCATAACCAAGGTGAAAGTCACAGAATTGTGGTCGCCATCACCAAAATGTTCACCCACTAACAAGCCCACCACTTGTCCCGGTTCGTTACCGAGTACCAAATCCAATATGGCCTCCCCTCTGGTTGGACAATCTACATACTGCGTTAGAAAAGCTTCCTGGACACACTGCACAAACACCGCCCCATCCAATCTACTTGATCTAAAGAGCTTCCAATCAATATTTGGGAAGTTGAAGTCGCCCATGACTACGACCCTGTGGCTTCTGCACCTTTCCAAAATCTGTTTCCCAATCTGTTTCTCCACATCTCTGCTGCTATTGGGGGGCCTATAATAAACACCCAACAAGGTGACGGCACCTTTCCTATTTCTGACTTCAGCCCATACTACCTCCAGAGGCAGATCCCCCTCAAACTTCCTTTCTGCAGCCGTTATACCATTTCTAATTAGCAATGCCACCCCCCCTCCTTTTTTACCACCCTCCCTAATCTTACTGAAACATCTGTAACCAGGAACCTCCAACAGCCATTCCTGTCCCTCATCTATCCATGTTTCCGTGATGGCCACAACATCGTAGTCCCAGGTACCGATCCACGCCTTAAGTTCACCCACCTTATTTCTGATACTCCTTGCATTGAAGTATACGCACTTGAGCCCATCTCTGTGTAAGCAAGTAGTCCCTGTCAGTGCTACCTTCTCCACAGCCTCCCTACAGTCTTGGACATCCTGACACACAGCTAGCTTACTTGCTGGACTACAAGTCCAGATCCCATCCCCCTGCCAAATTAGTTTAAACCCCCCCGAAGAGTGCTAGCAAACCTACCCCCCAGGATATTGGTGCCCTTCTGGTTCAGGTGCAACCCGTCCTGTTTATACAGGTCCCACCTTCCCCAGAATGCAGTCCAATTGTCCAAATATCTGAAGCCCTCCCTCCTACTCCATCCTTGCAGCCAAGTGTTCAACTGCACTCTCTCCCTATTCTTTGCCTCTCTGTCACGTGGCACCGGCAACAACCCAGAGATGACGACTCTGTCTGTCCTAGCTTTTAGCTTCCAGCCTAACTCCTTGAGCTCTTGAATGACCTCCCCACCCCTCTTCCTACCTATGTCGTTGGTGCCAATGTGTACCACGACTTCTGGCTGCACACCCTCCCCCTTAAGGATTCTGAAGACATGGTCCGAGACGTCTCGGACCCTAGCACCTGGGAGGCAACAAACCATCCGAGAGTCTCGCCCATGTCCACAGAACCGCCTGTCCGTCCCTCTAACTAGAGAGTCCCCTATAACTAGCGCTCTCCTCTTCTCCCCCTTTCCCTTCTGAATCTCAGAGCCACAGACCCCTTCACTGCAGCTTACACCTGCAAGGCTGTCCCCCCCAACAGTTTCCAAAGCTGCATACTTATTTTTTAGGGGAACGACCACAGGGGAACCCTGCACTGCCTGCTTCTTCCCCTTCCCACCTCTAACTGTTACCCAGCTACCTCTGTTCTCTGGCGTAACTATGTCCCTGTAGCTTCTATCGATCACCCTCTCAGCCTCTCGAATAATCCTCAGCTCATCCAGCTCCAGTTCCAGTTCCCTAACTCGTTCGGTGAGGATCAGGATCTGACTGCATTTCCTGCACACGAAGTCGGCAGGAGTATCGGTGGTCACCCCTACCTCAAACATCCTGCAGGAGGAACATTCCACCGCCTGCGCTGCCATGACTGTACACTGTCTCCAAAAACAAGAACACTGAGTCAATAACCTGAGTCATTAACTACCTCCATATGCAAGTACCTCCTTTGAGCTACAATAAAAATGGTATCAAACTTTACAACTCTAACGTTCATCAGGCTTTATCTTTAGTTTCTGTTTCCCACTTTTTATTTTCCCCGAGGTTCTCTTAGTACACACCATCTGAGTCTTAGCTCAGTCTTCTTTCACGTACGCTGTTCCAACACATTACAATTTCATCTACTGGATTAAACACAGGAGTGTATACAACTGCTCAAGATGGGGTAACGTATGTCATTCAATGGGACCTTTCACTCAGTCTACTATTACACTTCCCAGAATCCATATTCTTTCATTTCTGTAACATTTTGACATAATAGCCAATCACAATTTTTATTTTGATTGTAATTCTTTTTACATACTTTTCACTAATAGCATTTTCATCGTTTTCAAGTCAGTATTCTATGGATTATGTGTCAGCATCTTATTGTTTAAACTGTTTTTTGTGCTGTTCAAGGTCACATTGATCCTTTCACGATCTAAGTGTACATCGCTGAGACCCGTTCTTCGGTGCATTTTTTAAACATGTATTTCCTCATGTTTGTTACCTCCAAGGTAACATTCACTTTTGCACACTTATATCGGTATCCCAAGACCGCATTCTTGACCCCCATATGATATTATCAAATAATGTATGAGGTTTTACTTATCTCTCCACGTATGGCCCTAATGCCTGCGTCGTGGCTCGATCATCAGATTCAGTTCTCTTAAAAGGAAAGACAAGGACGTAAACATCACCAAGAGAAAAGCTATTAGTTTAGTGTTGTCATCTAAACTCCCTTTCCACTAAAATGCATTTTAACCTTAATTTTTTTTGTCTTCTGCCACCAGTCTCCACCCTCAATTACATAATCTCAGCCAATTTTGCAATTGAACTATTACCACCTACTAATTCCGAAGCTCTGGAGAGATTTCTAGTCCATGGAACATATTTTTATAATATTTTAAAACAGAAATCAAACATTTCTGTTTGATTCAGGCAAAACATACTTTGTGTGTTCTTCCTCTAAGGTGATCCATATTTTTTAAAGTTATCTGATAACTCATTCTAGATATTTGATCTATCTCTATGTAAATTTGTCCAGATTCAATATTCTACTTACTCCCTCAAAAGTCACTAACCATTTTAATGCATTGAAACCACTGAGATGGTGTGCATGTACTTTATTATTTCCCAGAATCTCTTTAAATGTTCAAGTCTTAATATAATTTTTTGTCATGATATGCTTAAGTGTACCACGACTCTGGTTTTGAGATACCTGATTCTCAATACAGTTAATGTTTTCGCAGTAGTTCTCCAACTATTGAGATGTGTTATTGATGAATGTTTTGATGAGTTGAGGTGCCTCATCCATCACTGTGTTGCAATGTTGAAAGTCTGCAAACAGGTTCAGCATTCAGTTTCTCCAATTTCTAAAAGAAAACGAACAAACTCCGTCCATTTCACATCAAGCAGAATGGGTTAATTCGTGTTAATCTAAGACGAATTCAAAAAAAGGGGGTGGAACATAAACTCTTGCACTTAATGATGTCGCCAGTCTCTCCTCCTCCTGTGAAGAAATTAATATGTTATACTTTAAGAAAAGCACACGTCTTTTGTTAACTTTGCCTATTCTAAATTCCTTGTCCACAGAGAGTTGCATTTTCAACATTGCAATGTCCCTATCACTTGGACAATTTTACACCAAAGTACATTTATAATGAGCCAATCTTATCATCTGGAATTAAAGATTCACTCGTGTGTTAAAATAATATTTGGAAGTTCACTCTGGCCAAAAAAGAAATTCCAAACATGGTAATTTCTGGAATTAAAATTTTTGAATCAACATTTCATCTTTTGCTTTACACAACCACTGATGGTTTCATAAAAGGACATTACATTAACCATACATGTCCCACACTGAAACAGGCACACACCACACTTTTAAATCACCATGGATTCCTAAAATGCAAACTGATTTCAAAGCATCTCCAGATCTTGAGCTCCAAGGGACAAAAGTGCACAATTGCACACTTTTAGTTCAGTGTTTTTCCCTTCTCTTAAACATGTTCCTGAATCCCATTCTTATCATTAAAAATATCAAAGCACAAAGTGTACCCAAATAGTTCTTTGGATTTGATTGAATGTAGTTTAGAGAAGACTCAACAACATAAGTTTACTTAAATATGAATATTTATTAAGTAAATTTAAAGATGAAAAAGAAAGCAGAAAAACAGTAAGTCTCATGCCCTTCTGCCATCAGAGAATCCTCAATTTTGGGCTGGTCTGGAGGCTTAGGTTCATTCCTGGCACAGTTTACGATCTCACTCTGAGGGAAAGTCCAATGATTCAGAATTAAGCTCTCCGTATTGTACAGTGTAACAAGCTGCATGTACAGCAAAACAAGTTTTTGTGCCATCTTCGGACCATTCAGGAATGTGAGTCACCCATCACAGGACTTATTCAAGGTCATGCAGCTGTTGACTATCATTAACAATTATAATCCATCCCCTACAGCATTGTCTAAGCCTGGTAGTTTAGTGCAGGTGGTAGAACTTAGCATTTGGAGATGCATTATCTCCACTTGACCACTTCTGTGAGGTCATTGAGCTTCTTGTGCAACTACATCCAGGCACTTGAAAGTTGCCTCCAGGTATTCTGCAAACTTCTTTTCTTTCTGAGCATTTTTGAAGACCCCTTATGGATACTGGATGTCTCTTGTACATATTACTAGAAACCTTGGTGAAGTAGCTGAAGCATCCAAAGACATTGAAGTCCACTTTCCCTCATGTATTTCCATTATTTAATGCTTTACAGATCAAATTAGCTTCCAATTGCTAGCGCTTTGTCCAGTCACAATATACCTCCTGTTTAAGAAGTACTTAAGTAGCATTAACTGGTATCAGCCATACAAAATTTACAAAACAACAGTAGAACAAATGTGGCATGGATGAGCTTTGCTTCATCATAATCCACACAATTAATCACATGTCTCAATTCGTATGCCCCTTTTTAGATTCTGTTGAATATAGCCTCCAAGAAATTTAACAAATACTTTTTTAATGAACATTTGTGATTGTCATGTATATTAATATCCCTGATTTATCTTAGATAGTGTATTTAAAATTAGTTATCTTCCAGACATTCTTTTAATTTTTTGTGACACAGGATTGATTCATTCAGTGGTTTCTTTCTGTGGCTGAAGAGCTGTTGTGTCCTTATAGCCAGAGATCTTAATTTCTTCAACCATTACTTAATACAGATAAGTGGACTGGGACTTCATTGACATTTGCTATTCATACCTGAATGAAAATTGCTTAGAAAACAGCTGTGCTGTGCTTATATATGCTACTTCAAAACCTCAGGAGGCTGTTTAGTACTAAAGAGGTGCCCAACCTGATTATTTCAGCTAAGACTTGATTATTATAATGTTGGCCATTTTGCACTGGAGAGAAGTTAATTTGTACATCAAAGAGTTTACAGTATAATCATTAAAAGTCACAAACAATAGTTATGAAAATAATAATTTCTTGGCTTATATGGCAGCAATTGTTGCTGAACAAAGAGACCTTTGGGTGCAGTTTCATAGTTCCTTGAAAGTTCAGTCGCAGGTAGATAGGGTAGTGAAGAAGGCATTTAGTATACTTCCCTTTATTGGTCAGAGTATTGAGTATAGGAGTTGGGAGGTCATGTTGTGGCGGTACAGGACATTGGTTAGGCCACTTTTGGAATATTGTGTGTAATTTTGGTCTCCGTCCTATAGGAAGGATGTTGTGAAACTTGAAAAGATTCAGAAAAGATTTACAAGGATGTTGCCAGGGTTGGAGAGTTTGAGCTATAGGGAGAGGCTGAATAGGCTGGGGCTGTTTTCCCTGGACGGTCAGAGGCTGAAACGCGACCTTATAGAAGTTTATAAAATCACGAGAGGCATGGATAGGATAAATAGACAAGATCTTTTATCTGGGTTGGGGGAATCCAGAAGTAGTGAGCATAGGTTTAGGGTGAGAGGGGAAAGGTTTAAATGTGGCCTAAGGGGCAATGTTTCCACATAGAGGTTGGTGCATGAATGGGATGAGCTGCCAGAGAAAGTGGTGGAAGCTGGTACAATTACAACATTTAAAAGGCATCTAGATGGATATATGAATAGGAAGGATTTAGAGGGATATGAGCCAATTGCTGGCAAAGGGCCTGTTTCTGTGCTGTGAGTCTCTTACCATCTCTATGACTCTATGATAGAATATGTTGCATTTCATAGGGGTAGATGCTCCATTTATTGTAAGCCACAATCCACCAACTCATTTGATTTGTTTAGCCTCAGAATTCCCACACGACGTGAACTTTTTAACTGTATGCTGAATACTGGGATATGTTTATTTTGCTGTTGTTAAGTTCAATTATAAACACAATACGTGGTATCAAGAATGGTTGGAGGCACTGGGTAGTATAAAGGCCGTGACAATAATCTGCCAAAACTGCTGAAGACGTGTGCTCCAGAACTTGCCGCTCCCCGTAACCAATCTGTTCCTGTACAGTTACAACACTGGCATCTATCCAACAATGTGGCAAATTGCCCAGGTATGTCCTGTACATAAAAAGCAGGACAAATCCAACCTGACCAGTTACCGACCCATCTGTCTACTTTCGATCATTAGTGAAGTGATGAAAGGTGTCATCACTATGCTATCAAGCAGCACCTGATCACTCATGCCCAGATTGGGATCTGCCAGGACCACTCAGCTCCCTGACCTTATTACAACGTTGCTTCAAACATGGACAAAAGAGCTGAATTCCAGAGGTGAGATGAGAGTGATAGCCCTTAATATTCAGGCTGCATTCGACTGAATGTGGCATCAAGGAGCCTCAGTAAAACTGGAATCAGTGGTTTCAGGGGGTAAACTCTCCAGTGGTTAGAGTCATACCTGACACATAGGAACATGGTTGTGGTTGTTGGAAGTCAGTCAGTCTCTGCAGGAGTTCCTCAGGATAGTATTCCAGACCCAACCTTCTTCAGCTGCTTCATCAATGACCTTCCCTCCATCGTATGGTCAGAAGTGGGATTGATTGCTGATGATTGCACAATGTTCAGTACCATTCATGACTCCTGACGCTGAAGCAGTCCATGTCCAAATGCAACAAGATCTGGACAATATTGAGGCTTGAGCTGACAAGTGGCAAACAACACTTGCGCCACACAAATTCCAGGCTATGACCGTCACCAGCAAGAGACAAGTTAACCACTGCCCCTTGACATTCCATAAGACCATAAGACCATAAGACATAGGAGTGGAAGTAAAGCCATTCGGCCCATCGAGTCCACTCCGCCATTCAATCATGGCTGATGCGCATTTCAGCTCCACTTGCCAGCGTTCTCCCCGTAGCCCTTAATTCCTCTAGACAACAAGAACCTATTCAATAGTATTATCATCACTGAATCCCCTACTATCAACATCCTGAGAGTTATCATTGATCAGAATCTCAGCTGGACTCACCACATAAACGTAATGGCTACAAAAGCACTTCAGAGACTAGGAATACAGCAGTGAGTACTCACGTCCTGACTCCCCAAAGTCTGTCCACTATCTACAAGGCACAAGTCGGGAGCATGATGGAATACTTCCCATTCACTTGGATGTGTGCAGCCCCAACAACACTCAAGAAGCTTGACACTTTTCAGGACAAAGTAGCCCATTTGATTGGCATCACATCCATTGGCATCCATTCCCTCTACCACAGATGCTCAGTGACAAAAGTGTATGCAATCTACAAGATGCACTGCAGAAATTCATTAAAGATCCTCAGACAGTGCCTTCCAAAACCATGACCACTTCCATCTAGATATATGGGAACACCACCACCTTCAAGTTCCCCTCCAAGCCATTCATCATCCTAATTTGGAAATATTTTCCTTCACTGTCACTGGGTCAAAATCCTGGAATTCCTTTCCTAACAGCATTGAAGGTTAATCCACAGCAGGTGGAGTGCAGCGGTTCAAAAAGGCAGCTCACCACCACCTTCTCAAGGGCAACTAGGGACGGGCAGTAACATGCTGAGCAGCCAGTGATGCCTACATCCCGCAAAAATGAATCAATAAATAAAACTGACAGTATTGAAAGAGGTAAGAGAGTAGATGAAATAAACACAAAATGCTGGAGAAACCCAGCAGATCTGCAAGCATATGGGAAGAGCAAAACTAAGTTAATACTTGGAGTCTGATTTGACTTTTATTTGGAGGAAGAACCCCTCCATATTGGAGGTCATATTGGACTTCAAACATTAACTCTGTTTCTCTCTACATAGATACTGCCCAACCTACTGAGTTTCTCGAGCATTTTCTATGTTTTAGACTTCTGGTATCCATACTATTTTGCTTTTATTAAGGTAGTGTATGTGTTCACCTTTCAAAGTTCGACAGACTTTGGAATTATTCCAGGAGACTGGCACTGGCAACTGTCGCCCCGTTCTCTAAGAAAGGAGTGAGAGAGAAAATAGGGTACAACAATGGATAGAATATGTACTAAATCAGGCAATAAAGTATAGTGAGAAAATAATAATAGGGCAAAGTCAATGTGGATTTATGAAAGGGAATCATTTTAGATGAATCATGTTTGGAGCTTGGAAAGGATGTAACTAGAAGAATAGATAAGGAGGAGTTAGTAAACATGTTACATTTAGATTCTCAGAAGGCTTTCAACACGATCCTACACAGGAGAATAGTAGAATTAGTAAGATTGAAATACAGTGGTTAACAGTAACTCAGTGAATAGGACAAACATGGGTAATTGTAAAGCAGGCTGTGATTAATGAGATAATGTTTGAATTCCAACTATTTACAATCTATATCAAAGATCTGGAAAAGGGGTTTAATGTAATATTTCCAAGTTTGCACATGACACAAAACTATGTGAGAGTGGGAATTGTGGATAGGATGCAAAGACACTTCAAGAGGATTTCGAGAGGCTAAGTGAATGGGCAAATGTTTAGTAGATGGAATACAATATGGCAAAATGTGAGGTTATCCACTTTGAAATGAAAAACAGAAATACGATTGTTTCTTAAATTATGAGAGGCTGGAAAATGTTAAACTTCAAAGGGATTATGTGTCCTTGATTATGAATCATTGTAAGTTAACATGCACTTAACAATGAAGCAATTAAGGAGGCAAATGATACATTGGCCTTATTAGGGCCACTCAACTCTTGACTTCATTACAGCCTTGGTTATAACCTGGACAAAAGACCTGAATTCCAGAGATGAGATGACAGTGACAGCCGATATAGAGGCTGCATTTGACTGAGCGTGGCATCAAGGAGCCCTAGCAAAACCGGAATCAATAGGAATCAGGGGGAAACTCTCTGCTGATTGGAGTCATAACTGTCATGTAGGAATGACAGGAATATCGTGATTATTAGAGGTCAATTATCTCAGCTCCAGAACATCTCTGCAGGAATTCCTTAGGGTGGTGTCTTAGGCCCAACCGTCTTCAGCTGCTTCATTAATGACCTTCCCTTTATCGTAAAGTCATTATTGGGGATGTTCACCAATAATTGCACAATGTTCAACACCATTTATGACTCCTCAGATATTGAAGCAGACCATGTTCGAATGGGAGAAGATCTGGACAATATCCAGGATTGGACTGACAAGTAGCAAATAACATTTTCATCACCCAAATGCCAGACAACGACCATCACCAGTAAGAGATAATCTAACCATCATCCCTTGACATTCAATGGCATTACTATCACAGAAACCTCCAATACCAACATTCGGGAGACTGCTGTTGACCAAAAACTCAACTGGACTAAGTACATAAATACAGTGGTTACAACAGCAGGTCAGATGCTAGGAATACTGTGGTCAGTAACTCACCTCCTCAAATCCTATCCACCATCTACAAAACACTGCCTCCACAAATAAAGCTGGTGTGTACTATTTACAGGACCTGATTGACATATTCCACCATTGTAATTGATTTACTTTTCAGTGTTCATTACTTTATTCAATAAAATTTTCAATTCTACTTTCAAATTTGGACCCAATGACCATAGCTCTGTGAAAGCCTATGCCTGTGCAAACCTTGCACTAGACCAATTTAGCAGTAAAACAGCAGATCCACTACATCACAAATCAGGCTCTTCTCTTTAAATTTGTCCTTGTACCAAATACGTATGAGTCATTTAAGAGTGTGCACTCCCTTGTGGGGACTACAAAGTTGACATGACAATACTCTTTATGCACATTTCTCCATTACAGTCTCTTCACCATGCCTACAACTTGCTGTCCCTCTACATCGACTTTGAGAGCATTTAATGTACAATGGGCTATGAGTTATGCATCTGTTTTCTCAATAGTATTGCTCAATGAAGGAAAGTGAACATGTGAGGGCCCATTCTGATCTAACGGCCTTAAATGTTAAAGTTCAAATAAAAGCAAACTACTGTGGATGCTGGAAATCTGAAATAAAAATGAAATGCTGAAGAAACTCAGCAGGTCTGGCAGCATTTGCAGAGAAGGAAACCATTAAATTTTGTGTCCAAGAGTCCTTAGTCTCAATGTTAAATCTGCTTTTCTGTCCTGCTGAATTTCTCTAATGTTTTCTATTAAGCGTAATAGCATTCCTTTAAGAAGCCCAGGCATAGGATAAACCTTTCTCTCCTGAAATGTGTAGAAGCTTCACAGATTCTGCTATCTTTTCCATAAGGTGTGTGTAAATGGTGGATGATTTGAACATTCCAATGACCAGCTCCTCTCCTATTTCTTGCCTTTAGCCTCAGCGTTCCTGACTTTCATCTGGAACTCCTTGGCTATAGTCCTGAACTTATAGGTGTGTGGTTCCCCAAAAAATGATGCTATCTGCGGTCACCCACATTCTTGATTATGGGAGAGGACCCTATGTCAGTCATTGTAATTAATATTAGATGGAATGCATATCTGGCAACCACTGAGTATTCATAGTACCTGAGTCTCCAATCTGATGATATCATCCAGGCTTCAGAACTGAAGAGAGAAGTGGCTTTGTGATAGGTTTACAAATTAGAGAGAGATGGGTGGGAATAGGTGGGACTGAAGGGAAGGTCAGGGAAAGGTTGAAGGTTGAAGGTTGACAGACATTAGAAATTATAAATGTCACAGAAGAAAAGGACAAAGAAGTGGTAATGATTTTAGAAGCACAGAAACATGGAAATTTGGAGCAGATGTAGGCCATTTGGGCCTGCCGCACCATCCAATATGATTATGGCTGATCCTCTACCTCAGTGCATTATTCCACATCCTCCCCATACCACTTGACAATTTAAATATCTAAAAATTTATAATACTCTTCCATGAATATGCTCAGCGACCCAGCCTTCGTAGCTTTCTCTGGTAGCACATACCACCGTTTGACCACTCTTTGAGTGAAGAAATATCTGTCCTCATGGTCTACTCTGTATCCTGAGACTCCCTAACCAGGCAAGCCATCATCCCTATAGTTAGTCTATCTAGCCCAGTTACAGATGTATATGTTTCAATTCGATTCCCGTTCATTGTTCTTAACTCTAGTAAATACAGGCCCATTCAAATTAATATCTCATCATACAGCATTTCTGACATTCCTGGTATCAGCTAGTGATCCTCTGCTGCACTCTCTATATGACAAGTATATCCTTTTTTTTAGGGAGGGAGACCAAAACTACATACGTTACTCCAGAGAAATCTATTCAGGGGTTTTAGTCAACATTAGTGCAGAATATAGATCAAATCAGCTGAAAGCAAAACCAAGGAAAACCAGACAATTGAGGTGGTGGGGGGTAGGGGTGGGGTGGGGAGGGGGGAGGCAAGGGAAATATGGGAATAAAGAGTTCATGGTTTGAAGCCGTTGATGAATTTGATACTGAGTCCAGAAGACTTAAAAATGCATAAATAGAGAATGAGATGATATTACTCCAGCCTTGCAATGGAATTTTGTTTTATTGATTTGTGGGATGTGGGCTATGCTGGCTAGCCAGCATTTATTACTCAGTTGCCCATGAGAAGGTGGCAGTGAGCTGCCTTCTTGAACCACTGCAATCCATGCGCTGTAGGTTAACACCCACAATATCCTTAGGGAGGGAATTCCAGTGACAGTGAAGGAACTGCAATATATTTCCAAATTAGGGCAGTGACTGGCTTGAAGGAGAAGCCCTTGTCCTTCTAGATGGAAGTGGTTGTGGGTTTGGATGAGGTTGTCGAAGGATTTTTTTAGTGAACTTGTGCAGTGCAACTTGTGGGTAGTACACACTGCTGCCATTGAGCTTCGATGGCGGAGAGAGTGAATGCTGTGGACGTGGTGCCAAACAAGTGGACTGCTTTCCCCTGGATGGTGTCAAGCTTCTTGAGTGTTGTTGGAGTTGCACTCATCCAGGCAAATTGGGAGGAGTCCATCATGCCTGACTTATGCGTTGTAGATGATGGACAGGCTTTAGGGATAGGAGGTGAGTTACTTGCTGCAGTATTCCTAGTCTCTGACTTGCTGTTGCAGCCACTGTTTAGATCAAAGTGGTGCTGGAAAAGCACAGCAGGTCAGGCAGCATCCGAGGAGCAGGAAAATAGACATTTTGGGTAAAAGCCCTTCATCACCCTGGCAATGGTTTTCTACAACCTTTACCATCAGGGAGAAGGTACAGAAGCTTGAACACACACACACACACACACACACACACACACACACACACACACACACACCAGGCGGTTTTGAAACAGCTTTTACCCTATTGTTGTTAGAATACTGAATGGACTCACAAACTCTTAACATTCAGCTGTTTTTGTTTTGCCACTGTTTACCTATTATTTACTTATCTATGCTATTTAACTCTGTGATCTGCCTGAATTGCTCACAAGACAAAACTTTTAACTGTGCCTCAGTACGTGACAATAAATTCAATTCAATTTGATTCAATTCGATTCAATTCAATTCAAAACAGTTGTGGAGAAACTGAGAGAATGGAATGAAGCTCTTTATAAAAGGTAATGTGTGAGGAAATGTAGTCAAGGTCACTGTGGAAGTTAGTGTGTTTGTAATGGATATTGGGAGCCAACCTATTCTCAAAAATGGAGATAGAGAAGGCAAGGAAAATAGGCAAAGGGTCAAAAATGGATGAGGTGATAATGAGAGAAGGGTGCAAGTTGGAAACAAACTTGATTTTTGTTTTCCTTTATATTTTAAGGGGATTTGGCACCACCAGTGAGGCCAGAAGTTATTGCCCATCCCTAATTGCTGTTGAACTGAGTTTCTGGCCAGGCCATTTCAGAGGGCAGTTAAGAGTCAACCACATTGTCATGGGTCTGGAGTCACATGTCGGCCAGAACATGTAAGGATGAAAGATTTCCTTCCCTAATGGAGATTAATGAACTAAACAGGTTTTCCTCAAAATTGACAATGGTTTCCTGATTGCTATCAGACTATTGTAATTTTTAAAAATCCTGATTTATTAATTTAATTTCATCATCTGCTATGGTAGCGTTGACCTGGTCTCAGGATTCCTGATGATGTGCTTTTGCCTGAAACGTCGATTCTCCTGCTCCTTGGATGCTGCCTGACCTGCTGTGCTTTTCCAGCACCACACTCTCGACTCTGATCTCCAGCAACTGCAGTCCTCACTTTCTCCTCTGGATTACTAGTGCAAGGGCAATACCACAATGCCACTACCTCTCCTACTGATCTGCCAGACTGCAGTCTGGGGATCATACCATAGAACCAGCAACACCAGTTAGAGGAACCTCATCTTGTCAATTGGGGAGCTGCAAAGGTACTGGTCATTTATGTCTAGGAGCTGCCACTGAAATTGGTCAGTGGTGTGGGGCAATTACAGCTCTGGGGATATATCTGCCTATCATAAGGGTGTTGTAAGGGTGTCAATAATGACAACAGGGCACAGCAGCCTTTCAAAGATGGCCCGTAGGCAAAGGATGCTGTACTTGAAGTCGATATTTGCTGAGTGGTGAGTTGATTTGAGAATATCACTTGGTGTGATAGAGCCAGAATTGGACGTGTAAAACACCGTAGGGGATGGGCACAGAGTTAATGAAATGCAATTAGTAAGATACAGCAAGAAGTCTCAGTTGGTGTCATGACGAGGGTCCCTCCAAAACCTCGACACAACTTGCACTTAGTCCAAAAATATGTAAGATTCAGCCCCATAAGCTATTTCCTCTGATGAAGTTTACTGACCTGTTCAACAAAAAGCTAGCTATGGATACAGGCATAAACATGTGCCTTATCTACCTATGTGCCACGAGACTTGAAAAAAGAGAAGAGAAAGCTTTCATGCCATTATTGATATGAATGTTACTGACACGACACTCATCCATGACAGCTGAGAAAGAGAATTAATGAAACAAGAGCTCTATTCCTGGAGGTAGTAATTCATCTCTCGAGTTTATCAGCCAACCTCAGACCCAAAGTTATTCATCTGTGCCTGTTGTGGAAATTATTGCCTCTCATGGGCAAAATGAATAATGCTCGTTCCCTAACTGACGTACTCCGAAGACACAGTTCATTATCTTACTAAGGTGGTTGGATGCTGAAACTCCAGAGGGTAACAATTTATTCTCAGAGTTTTTAAAAAAAATCTTAGATTTCCTTTATGTCTCTTTTTGGTCTCGCATAATCTAACTTTTTCTGTCCCATACTTATTATATCCAAATTCATTCAAACTCATCCTGTATCTTTGCTAAGACTTAAGTTTTAATAGTCTAGGAGTTAGACCATTGGACCCAACACTCATAAGTACTGAGCATTATCACATCATATTTTCAGCAATTTGTATTCACAAAAGTAATACCAGCAAAAAGCAAGTACATATATAACTTCATAATTTACATCAATTTTTCTTCCAATTTCCACTTTGCTCTCACCTTCGCTTAGTCCATCTCTAGCTCCTCCCTTCTCTTCCTCGACATCTCTGTTTCTATTTCTGGTGATAGTTGTCCATCAATATCTACTACAAACCCTCCAACTCCCACAGTTACCTTTGCTATATATCCTCACACCCTGCTTGGATTCTATTCCATTTTCCTAGTTCCTCTGTCTCCGTTGCATCTGTTCTGATAATGCCAACTTCGATAAGGGGACCTCCGAAATGTCCACCTTCTTCCTCTACTGATGATTCACCAACACTGCTGTTGATAGGGCCCTCAGCTGGGTCCAACCCACCTCCTACACTTCACACCTTACCCCTCTCTTCCCTCCCACAACTGTGACAGGGTCCCCATTGTCCTCACCTCCAATCACCACATCTAAAGGATCATTATCCACCATTCCCTTCATGTCCAGCAGGATTTCATCACCCCAGACACATACTCCATTCCCTTGTCAGCCTTCTACAGGTACTGTTCTCTGTGAAACATCTTGCTCCATTCCTCGTCCACTCCCAATGCCTCCCCACACCCTTAAGGCACCTTCCCCTGTAATCACAGGAGGTGTAACACCCGTTACTTCCTCCATCCTCACCATCCAAGGCCTGAGACATACCTTCCAGGTGAAGTAGTGATTACCTGCACTTTACTCAATCTAGTCAAATGTATTTGCTGCTCACAATGTGGTCTCTTCTACATTGCAGAAATGAAGTGCAGACTGGCCAACTGCTTTACGAAACACTTAGGTTCTGTCTGAAAAAAATGATCCTGAGCTTCTGATTGCCTGACATTTCAACACACCACCATGTTCCATGCTCAAAGTCTCTGTCTCAGGCTTGCACAGTGCTCCAATGAAGCTCAGTGCAAGCTGGAAGAACAACATCTCATTCAGGTATCCTGCAACCTTCACTCCCTAATATGGAGGTCAATAATTTTAGGCCCTGAGCACTTTCTCTTATGTCCTTACCATAACCACCACATGCCAGGCCTTGACATTACAAGGGTTGCTATGAGCAGCTATTCATTCTCCAGGCTGAACGTTACCCACTCCTTTATCTACTCAAATATCTTTCTCTCTCTCTGGGCACCATCTTCACCTATTGTTTACTCCTTCCTGATTCCCCCCTCCCCTATCCTCAGCTATATGTATATATAATTATACACATATACACCAACATTTTTCCAGTTACATTCAGTTTTGAAGAAGGGTCAGTGGATCGAAATGCTAACGCAGCCTTCTTTTCACTGAGTTGCTGAGTTTGTCCAGCAATTTCTGATTTCCTTACATATATAACTTTATCCAGCAGATGGTGCTCTTTCTTAATTAGTCTTTTCTCTTTCAAAGTTTGAAAATTTAGTATCGAAAATGGAGGGCATTTATAACTTGTGGGTTGCAGAGTATTCTATAGGCTTGAGTACAAAATCTAAGCTGATACCTCAGCACAGTATTGTCATAAATACATTCAACCTAGAGTTTGTCTGCCCACTTAATCCAGAGTAGCCAACCCTCCAGAATTTGTCTGGAGTACACCAGAATTGAAGAGCAATCTCTAAAAAAATACAATATGCAACCCTTGTAAAACCAGCCACCTAATTTGTTGCACGTGAATTCTTTATGTCGGCAAAGAACATGGCACTGTGTACTATCATATGTGGCATCCAGTATACTCAAGTTCATTACACTGCAAACTCAACTGACAATCTTAATTTGGAGTACTTTTCTACTTATTCAAGATTATTTAGCAAAAACTATCCAATTGAAGATCAATACTGTGAGTTTTGTAATCGTTAAGCACATTCGTTATTGTAATAATACCTTGTTTATTGCTGAACAGTCAAATGGATCTGCTGCTTGATGCAATCCGCAATCTTTGGGATCTGGATACATCAAATCCTGGCCTCAGGTCAAACAGCGCTATGGATGCATTGAGATGAATCTGATGGTTTTCTACACTGAGTTCTCATTCTAAGGTAGGAGCTCGATGTGAGGACCAGTAGTTCCATGTCCCCACACTGATTGGTATGCTCTAGATATGCACGGTGCTATTTCCACAGAACTGACCAGAAGGCATTTTAAAGACAGAGATGGGCTCATCATCCAATTAGAGGCAACAGATTGGCACCCAAGGCTGCAGGGTCACTCAGACGCCTTTCAAAACTCTTGGATCATCAGATGATGTGGGACCTGCCAATGTGAAGATGGAGATTAAGGGAGAGGATCAGGTAAGTATGTAAGCAAGTACATATATAACTTCATAATTTAAATCAATTTTTCTTCCAATTTCCACCTTGCTCTCACCTTCGCTTAGTCCATCTCTGACTCTTCCCTTCCCTTCCTCGACATCTCTGTTTCTATTTCTGGGGATTTCTTCACCAGACGCATATTTTCTTCCCTTGTCAGCCTTCTACAGGTACTATTTCCTCCGAAACATCTTGGTCCATTCCTCGTCCATTCCCAATGCATCCCCACATTTCTATGGCACCTTTCCCTGCAATCACAGGAGGTGTAACACCTGTTTACTTCCTCCCTCCTCATTGTCCAAGTCCTCAGACATACCTTCCAGATGAAGTAGGGATTACCTGCAACTTTACTCAAATCTAGGAGAAAGTGAGGACTGCAGATGCAGGAGATCAGAGTTGAGAGTGTGGTGCTGGAAAAGTATAACAGGTCAGGCAACATTCAAGGAGCAGGAGAACTGATGTTTTGGCATAAGCCCTTCATCAGGATGAAGGACTTATGCCCAAAACATCGATTCTCCTGCTTCTGGATGCTGCCTGACCTGCTGTGCTTTTCCAGCACCACACTCTTTCCTCAATCTAGTCTACTGTATTTGCTGCTCACAATGTGGTTTCTTCTACATTGCAGGAATGAAGTGCTGACTGGCCAACTGCTTTACAGAACACTTAGGTTCTGTCTGAAAAAATGATCCTGAGCCTGACATTTCAACACACCACCATATTCCATGCTCAAAGTCTCTGTCTCAGGCTTGCCACAGTGCTCCAATGAAGCTCAGCGTAAGCAGGAAGAACAACACCACATTTCCATTCAGGTATCCTGTAACCTTCATGACTTAATATCGAGGTCAATAATTTTATGGCCTGAGCACTTTCTCTCATTTCCTTACCGCAACCGCCACATGCCAGGCCTTGACATTACAAGGGTTGCTATGAGCAGCTATTCATTCTCCAGGCTGAACGTTACTCACTCCTTTATCTACTCAAATATCTTTCTCTCTCTCTGGGCACCATCTTCACCTATTGTTTAGTCCTTCCTGATCCCCCTCGACCCGATCCTGAATATGTGGAGAAGATGTGCAGGTCCTGATAAACGAAAGGATCATCTATGAGGGGAGTACAGGAGTAGAGGGACCTCAAAATTCATGTGCATAGTTTTCTGGAGGTGGCCAGGCAATTTGAAACAGTTGTTAAGAAGGCTTATAGGAACCATGTGTTTATAAATAGAGGCATAGAATATAAAAGCGAAGAAGTGATGCTATACCTCTACACATCATTGGTCAGAGTGCATTTGGTGTACTGTGTTCAGTTCCGAGCACCTTATTTAAGGAAGGAGATTTACTAGAATCCAGAAATGAAGGATTTTAGATACAAAGAAAGATTTGAGGATTTGGGGTTATTCTCCTTGAAGCAGAGAAGATTAAGAGGTGACCTTACTGAGGTGTTCACAGTAATGAACAATGTTGACAGGGTGAAAAGGGTATTCTGTTTTTACCAGTTGGTAGGTAAGTAATTAGCGATCAGAACTTCAACATTATCAGCAAGAGAGCCAGCAGTGAGACAAGGAGAAACGTCTTCATTGAGAGAGTTGTGAGGATTTGGAATGTGGCCTGGGAGAGTGGGAGAGGTAGATTCCATAGGAGCTTTCAAAAAGAACTGAATATATATCTGAAAGTGATGCTCAGTGGAAAGTGATTAAAAAGAGTGTGTGTTACCAGGAGCTACACCATTCAAACTGTCAGGTTATCACCTAAATCATCTTAGATATCACCCTAGATATCATCAGTCAGCATCATGTATAAGGTATTGAATGTCATTGCCCAAGCAATGTTTGGAGAAAGTGAGGACTGCAGATGCTGGAGATCAGAGCTGAAAAATGTGTTGCTGGAAAAGCGCAGCAGGTCAGGCAGCATCAAAGGAACAGGAGAATCGATGTTTCGGGCATAAGCCCTTCTTCAGGAAGCAATGTTTACCAGCAATTGGAGCCATCACAGTGTTTACATCTACATGCACACACTTCCAATATTTGATTTGGCTCTACTTATTGCTTGGCTTTAATCTTAATTATAGAAGGTTTATCATTGCTTGACTGAAGTAACAAAAATCTGCATAGAAGAATTGAATATTCAGATAGTTGTCAAACAATCAGTTTTCAATAATACACCTGTGGTATCAGAAATTATACAAAAGCAAAACAATGCAGGTGCTAATAAAAATGTAAGATGTTGGACATACTCAGTAGGTGAAGGAGGAATTGATTCTTTCCGCAGATGCTGACTGACTACTGAATATTTCAGCACTTTTGTTTTTGCATGAGAAAGTTTACTGTGGGAACATTTGAACTTGTATTATGTTATGCATAAAAAAAGCCTACAGCAGCATGAAAACAGTTTATATAGCGATTAACAGAGTCAGAAAACAACATAAAAGGTTTTTAAATAATGACCAGAGTTAAACATTATTTTTGTTCATTCTTGAAATATGGATGTTGCTGGCTGGGCCACCTTTTTTTTGCCCAGATGGTGTCAGGCTTCTTGAGTGTTGCTGGAGCTGTACCATCCAGTCGAGTGCAGAGTATTCCATCTCACTTCTGACTTCTGCCTTGTAGACAAGCTTTGGGGAGTTAGGAGGAGAGTTACTCGCTGCAAGATTCCGAGCATCACCTTGCTTGTGTCGCCACTGTGTTTGTATGGCTAGTTCATTTCAGTTTCTGGTCAATGGTAGCTCCTAAGATGTTAATAGTGGGGAATTCAGTGATAGCAATGTAATTGATGTTAAGGGATGATGGTTAGATTCTGTGTTCTTGGAGATGGTTATTGCCTGGCACTTCTGTAGCATGAATGTTATTTGCTACTTTACAGCCAAGCCTGGTTATTGTTCAGGACTTGCTGTATTTGGACATGGACTGCTTCAGTGTGTAGGACTGCTTCAGTCTTACTGATTTCACTGATGTGCTGGGCTCTCCCATCATTGATGATGGGGATATTTGTGGAGATTCCTCCCCCAGTGAGTTGTTTAGTTCTCCACCACCATTCATGACTGCTTGCAGCAGTACTACAGAGCTTAGATCTGATCCAATGGATGTGCAATCACAGCTGTCTATCATTTGTTGCTTATGCTCTTGGCATGCAAGTTGTCCTTCTTTGTAGCTTCACCAGATTGACACCTGATTTTTAGGTATGCCTGATGTTGCTGTTGGCATCCCTCCTGCACTCTTCATTGAACCAGGCTAATTGTCCCTCTTGATGGTAGGGGTTGAGTGGGAGATATTCCAGGACTAGAAGTTGCAGATTGTGCTGAAGTATTATTCAATGGTCTACAGCACCTCATGGATGCCCAGTCTTGAGTTGCTAGGTCTGTTAATAGGTCTATCCCATTTAGCACAATGACAGTGTCACACAACACAATGTAAGATGTCCTTAATGTCAAGATGTGACTTCATCTCCGCAAGGATTGTGCATTGGTCACTTTTACTGATACTGTCATGGAGAGATGCATCTGTGGCAGGCAGATTGGTGAGAATGAGGTCAAGTATGTTTTTCCCTGACCCTGGTTCCTTCCCCACCTGCCACAGACCCAGTCTAGCAGTTATGTCCTTTAGGATTTGACCAACTCAATCAGTAGTGCTGCTGCTGAGCCACTGTTGATAGTGGACATTGAATTCCCCCAGTACATTCTGTACCCTCAGTGTTTTGTTGAAGTGGTATTCAACATGGAGGGTCTTGATTAATCTGCTGAGGTGGTGGGTGTTGTACTTGGTAATCAGCAGGCAGTTTCGTTGCCTATGTTTAACCCAAAGGCATGAGATTTCAAGGAGTCCACAGTTAATATTGAGGACTCCTAGGACAACTCCCTCCTGACTGTATACCACTATGGCACCACTTCAGCTGAGTCTGTCTTGGCGGTGGGATAGGACATATCCAGAGTTGGTGATTGTGGTGTCTGGGACATGGTCTGCAAAGTATGATTCTGTGAGTATAACTATGTTAGGCTGTTGCTTGACTAGTCTGTAAGGCAGCTGTCCCAAATTTGCCACTCACCCCGAGATGTAAGAAGGACTGTGCAGAGATAACAGGGCTGTGTTGCTGTTGTGAGTGCCTTAGTTGATGCTAGGCGGTCCATCTGGCCCCATTCTTATTTTGAGTCTTTCTAGCAATTGTTGTGACTGAGTCTGTTGTTAGACCATTTCAGAGAGCAGTTAAGAATCAACCACATTGCTGCAGGTCTGGAGTCCCATGTAGGCCAGACTAGGTAAAAATAGCACCTGTCTTTCCTAAAGGGCAGAAGTGAACCAGATTGATTTTCCAACAATGGTTTTGTGATCATTACCATTTTGCCAGGAGCAGCAGCAGTGGGAGGAGCATCAGCGAGGACCAGGGACCTGCTGGAAACTTAGTGTCTCCCACCCATCCTCCTCCTCGAACCAAAAAAAAAGTTCTGTGCGCCGGATTGGTCAGGTCACTAGTTTTTAAAAAATATTCTTTATTTTTCTACAGTCTCTCTGGGAATTTAGTACAGTGGAGATGGTGGTTAGGGCAGTTGAATGTTCCTCCTGCAGAATGTGGGAGGTACGAGTCACCACTAGTGTCCCTGTTGACTGCATCTGTGGGAAGTGAACTCAACTCCAGCTCCTCGAAAACCACATTAGGGAACTGGAGCTGGAGCCGGATGAACTTTGGATCATTCCGAAGGTGGAGGGGGTTATTGAGCAGAGTTACAGGGAGGTAGTCAGACCTCAGGTACAAGAAAAAGGCAGATGGGCTACAGTCAGGGGTTGGAAAGGAAACCAGCTGGCAGTGATCCCCTGTGGCCATTCCCCTCAATAACAAGTATACTGTTTTGGATATTATTGAGGGGGGGAGACTTACCAGGGGAAAGCAATGAGGTACAGGTCTCTGGCACAGAGTCTGTCCCTGTTGATCAGAAGGGAAGGGGGGAGATGAGCAGATTATTAGTCGTTGGGAACTCAGTATTTAGGGGGAATAACTAGGGTGTTCTGTGTGGGAATGAGAGAGACTCACGGTTGGTGTGTTGCTTCCCAGGTGCCAGGCCTCATGATGTCTTGGATTGTGTTTTCAGGATCCTTGAAGGGGAGGGGGAGCAGCCCAAGTCATGGTCCACATAGGCAGCAATGACATAGGTAGGAAAAGGATGGGGATTTAAGGCAGAAATTCAGGGAGCTAGGGTGTAGGTTAGTGCGAGAACAAACAGAGCTGTTATCTCTAGTTTGTTGCCCGTGCCATGTGCTAGTGAGGAGAGGAATAGGGAGACAGAGGATTTGAACACGTGGCTACAGGGATGGTGCAGGAGAGAGGGTTTTGGATTCCTGGATAATTGGGGCTCTTTCTGGGGTAGGTGGGACCTCTACAAACAGGATGGTCTAGACCTGAACTAGTGGGGTACCAACATCCCTGGGGGGGAAATTTGCCAATACTCTTTGGGAGGGTTTAAACTAATTTGCAGGGGACTGGGAACTTAAACTGTAGTTCCAGCGTCCTGGAGATTGAGAGTAGTGTGGTCAGAAATAAGGTTTCAAGGTCACAAGAGTTCACCAACAAACAGGACGGTGGTTTAAAGTGTGTCTACTTCAATGCCAGTAGCATTTGGAATAAGATGGATGGACTTGCAGTATGGGTTTGTACTTGGGACTTCAATGTTGTGGCCATTTCAAAGACATGGGTAGAACAGGGACAGGAATGGTTATTGCAGGTTCTGGAATTTAGATGTTTTAGTAAGAACAGAGAAGGTGATAAAAGAGAGGGTGGTGTGGCATTGTTAGACAAGGACAGTATTACGGTAGTAGAAAGGATATTTGAGGACTTGCCTACTGAGGTAGTATGGGCTGAGGTTAGAAACAGGAAAGGAGAGGTGACCTTGTTTGGAGTTTTCCATAGGCCTCCGAATAGTTCCAGAGAAGCAGAGGAAAGGATAGCAAAAATAATTCTGGATAGGAGGGAGAGTAATAGGGTAGTTGTTATGGGGGACTTTAATTTTCCAAATATTGACTGAATATAGTTCAAGGAGTTAGATAGGTCAAGTTTTGTCCATTGTGTGCAGGATGGTTTCCTGACACAGTATTTAGAGAAACCAATAGGGGGCAAGGCCACATTGGATTTGGTACTGGGTAATGAACCTGGCCAGATGTTAGATTTGGAGGTAGGTGTGCACTTTGGTGATCGTGACCACAATTCGGTTATGTTGACTTTAGCAATGGAAAAGGATAAGTATATAGCACAGGGCAAGATGTATTGCTGAGGAAAAGGCAACTGTGATGTGATTAAGGAAAATTTAGGATGCATAGGATGGGGAATGAAACTGCAGGGGATGGGAGCAATTGAAATGTGGAACTTATTCAAGGAACAGCTACAGCGTGTCCTTGGTGAGTATGTACCTGTCAGGTAGGGAGGAAATGGTCGAGCGAGGTGGGGTGGGGGGTAGGGGGTCATGGTTTACTAAACAAGATGAATCTCTTGTTAAGGCTTATCTTAGGATGAGACGTGAAGGTTCAGTTAGGATGCTTGAGAGTTACAGGTTAGCCAGGAAAGATGTAAAGACAGAGCTAAGAAGAGCCAGTAGGGGCCATGAGAAGTCGTTGGTAGATAGGATCAAGAAAAACTCTAAAGCTTTCTACAGGTACGTCAGGAATAAAAGAATGAGTAGAGTAAGATTAGGCCCAATCAAGAATTGTAGTGGGAAGCTGTGCAGGGAGTCCGAGATAGAGGAAGCGCTAAATGAACATTTTTCGTCAGTATTCACACTAGAAAAAGATAATGTTGTCGAGGAGAATACTGAGATACAGGCTACTAGACTAGAAGGGATTGAGGTTCTCGAGGAGGTGTTAGCAATTCTGGAAAGTGTGAAGATAGATAAATCACCTGGGCTTGATGGGATTATTCCTAGGATTCTCTGGGAAGTCACGGAGGAGATTGCCGAGCCTATGGCTTTGATCTTTATGTCATCATTGTCTACAGGAATAGTGCCAGAAGACTGGAGAATAACAAATGTTATCCCCTTGTTCAAGAAGGGGAGTAGATGCAACCCTGGGAATTACAGACCAGTGAGTTACTTCAGTTATGGGCAAAGTGTTAGAAAAAGGTTATAAGGGATAGGATTTATAATCATCTATAGAGGAATAAATTGATTAGGGATAGTCAACAGTTTTATGAAGGATAAGTTGTGCCTCACAAACCTTATTGAGTTCTTTGAGATGGTGACCAAACAGGTGGATGAGGGTAAAGCAGTTGATGTGGTGTATGTGGATTTGAGTATGGTATTTGATAACCATGTCTATGGTCAGCTATTGCACAAAATACGAAGGCATGGGATTGAGGGTGATTTAGTGGTTTGGATCAGGAACTAGCTAGCTGAAAGAAGACAAAGAGTGGTGTTTGATGGGAAATATTCATCCTGGAGTTACTAGTGGTGTACTGTAAGGATCTGTTTTGGGGCCACTACTGTTTGTCATTTTTATAAATGACCTAGATGAGGGTGTAGAAGGATGGGTCAGTAAATTTGTGGATGACACTGAGGTCAGTGGAGTTGTGGACAGTGCTGAAGGACATTGCAGGTTACACAGGGACATAGATAAGCTGCAGACCTGGGCTGAGAGGTGGCAAATGGAGCTTAATGCAGAAAAGTGTGAGGTGATTCACTTTGGAAGGAGAAACAAGAATAAAGAGCACTGGGCTATTGGTAGAATCTTGATAGGGTAGAAGAGCAGAGAGATCTCGGCATCCATGTACATAAATCCCTCAAAGTTGCCAACAATGTTGATAGGGTTGTTAAGAAGGCATAAAGTTTGTTAGCTTTTATTAGTCGAGGGATTGAGTTTCAGAGCCACGATGCCATGCTGCAGCTGTACAAAACTCTGGTGCGGCCACACTTGGAGTATTGCATACAGTTCTGGTCACCACATTGTAGGAAGGATGTGGAGATCTTGGAGAGGATTCAGAGATTTACTAGGATGCTGCCTGGTATGGAGGGAAGGTCTTGTGAGGAAAGGCTGAAGGACTTGAGGCTGTTTTCATTATAGAGAAGAAGATTGAGAGGTGACTTAATTGAGTCATACAAGATAATCAGAGGATTAGATAGGGTGGACAGTGAGAGCCTTTTTCCTTGGATAGTGATGGCTAGCAGAAGGGGCATAAGTTTAAATTGAGAGGTGATAAATATATGACAGTTGTCAGAGGTAGTTTCTTTACTCGGTAAGTAGTAGGGGTGTGGAATGCACTGCCTGCAACTGTAGTAGACTTGCCAACTTTAAGAGCATTTAAATGGTCATTGGATAAACATATGGATGAGAATGGAATAGTGTAGAATAGATGGGCTTCAGATTGGTTCCACAGGTCGGCGCAACATCAAGGGCCAAAGGGCCTATACTGCGCTCTAATGTTCTATATTCTATGTTTAGATTAGATTAGATTAGATTAGATTAGATTAGATTAGATTACTTACAGTGTGGAAACAGGCCCTTCGGCCCAACAAGTCCACACCGCCCCGCCGAAGCGCAACCCACCCATACCCCTATATCTACCCCTTACCTAACACTACAGGCAATTTTGCATGGCCAATTTACCTGACCTGCACATCTTTGGACTGTGGGAGGAAACCGGAGCACCCGGAGGAAACCCGCGCAGACACGGGGAGAATGTGCAAACTCCACACAGTCAGTCGCCTGAGGCGGGAATTGAACCCGGGTCTTTGGCGCTGTGAGGCAGCAGTGCTAACCACTGTGCCACCGTGCCGCCCACAAATAGGGCCCCTCAAAGATCAGCAAGGTTTAACCTGAGACTACGGTTGAATAATTAATGACTAACATCAGCCTGAATAGTAAATAATATGGATAGTGTTGAGTTCTTGGTGAATGAATCTTTATCTAATTTGCTTCATCACATAATTATGTTTGGGGAGGTGATGTCATTCTGCGGAGGAAGTATTCTGCGGTCCCATGTTTGAATTATGATAACCGGCTATCTGTCCTGGACTTCCCACATAGATGCAACTGTCAAGAAGGCACAACAACGCCTCTTTTTCCTCAGGCGTTTAGGAAATTTGGCATGTCCATAAGGATCCTCACCAATTTTTACAGATCCACCATAGAAAGCATACTATCCTGGTGCATAACAGCAACTGCTCTGCCCAGAACCGTAATAAATGGCAGAAGGTTGTGTGCGCACAGCCCAGACCATCATGGAAGCCAACCTTCCATCCATGGACTCCATTTACACCTCTCATTGACATGGAAAGGCTGCTAAATCAAAGATCCCTCCCACCTTAATAAACTCTCCTACAACCTCTTCTGTCAGGCAGAAGATACAGAAGCATCAAGTGGTTCAAGAACAGCTTCTTCCCTGCCATTATTCAACTGCCGAATGGACTCTCTAACTTCAAATAATGTTGATCTTGCTTCATGCATGTCCTGTTTTTTTCACCCTGTGATCTGGATGTCCTCAGTTAGTGTGATCTGCCTGTACTGCTCACAAACAAAGCTTTTCACTGGAGTTAGGTACACATGACAATAATTCAAAATTGACTGATTAGCCATGGGATATGCAGGGCTAGGGCTCGGGTATATTTACAGGTGGGATGGTCTTCAATGGCCTGCTTCCAGAATGTACAGAATTTATGATTCTATGAATTCTGCTTTCTCCTAACAGAGTCGACAGTGTGGTGATGGAAAAACACAGCAGGTCAGGCAGCATCTGAGGAGCAGGAGAATCGACATTTTGGGCAAAAGCCCTTCCTCCGGAATGAGGCTTGTGAGCCGAGGGGGTGGATGGATAAATGTGGAGGCGGGGTGAGGCTAGGGGGAAAGTTACTGGGAGTGTGATATGTAGTCGGAGGTGGGAGCAATGGTGATAGATGGTGACAGAAGGTGATCTCCCAACAGATGCTATCAGACCTGATGATTAGATTAGGTTACTTACAGTGTGGAAACAGGCCCTTCGGCCCAACAAGTCCACATCGACCCTCTGAAGAGCAACCCACCCAGACCTATTCCCCTACATTTACCCCTTCACCTAACACTACGGGCAATTTAGCATGGCCAATTCACCTAACCTGCACATTTTTGGATTGTGGGAGGAAACCGGAGCACCCGGAGGAAACCCACACAGGCACAGGGAGAATGTACAAACTCCACACAGTCAGTCGCCTGAGGTGGGAATTGAACCTGGGTCTCTGGCGCTGTGAGGCAGCAGTGCTAACTACTGTGCCACTGTGCCTCCAGAACTTTCTGTGTTTGATTAAAAGAAGACATATCATAGAGTCATAGTCATACGGCGTAGACACACATGCTTTGGTTCAACTTATCCATGCCAACCGATTTTCCCAAACTCACCCCAAATGCTTCCATTGTATGAAGCTTAGACATTTAAGGAAACTTGTTGGCCTGGTATCTCAAAGGACTCAACTGCAAGACTTATGACTATCGCAATAAATATGGTTATCATATACTCATGTATAGCTGTCAATCAGGATAGTTGTCCAGAGTTTGTATCCAAAGTAACAGTGACCACTGACTGTTTTAAACAACCAGAGAGAGAAAGTAGTGTTTTCTGAGCTACCTCATACTCACAGACTTTGATGGTGGGGATAATGGAAGATTTTATTCCTGAAAACAGGTTAAATTTCAGTGTGCTAATAAAAGGACTCATGGGGAAAGAATATAGAAGTGCAACTGATTAAGGTTTATATGAAGAGTCAACTTATAATGGGCCTGGTGACCTTTTATGGATTACATACCTTTAGAAAAGGAAAAGACAATGATTAAGATAGCCACAGTAATCACCTGACCATTGATGGAGGTAGTTTATGAGCCATCAATAAACAAAACCCTGTTTGAACTGAAATTTATATGTCATCAAAATAACTGAAACCAGTCACTCAGATCTGTATCTTCTGTTTTATTTATAGCTTTCTTGAAGCTTCATATAATCAGGATGAAAATAACCTGCAGATTATCCAGTTTAGGAAATAAAATGAAGCCAGACACAAAAATGCACACATGAATAGTATTTCATGCATAAATGTTTGGGCAGAACAGAAGGAATGATGGTGGATTTTGAAGAACAAAACTCAAAGATTTGCTGTATCCTACCCTGCTCCACCTCCACCCCCCAAACACCAAGCAACTGTCCTAACACCATATCTCTCTTTACCTGTTTCTCTCAGCCTTTCAGAAAAACAGTGCTGGGTGATAAAGCTAAGTAGAGAAACACCCATTCACAAAACATTCAATATATCTGAACATTTTGCTCCTTAGACAATTCTTTTAAACAATTATGTCTCAGGTTACACCTAACTCAGAGGAATCTTGATTATCTGAGGGACATGGCCAGGAAGTATTTTGTCCAGTTAATTGAATTCCGGATAACCAATTGCTGGATAATATAGTTTAGCCAAGCATCGGGATCTTGCGATCTTGCCGGAAAGTCCGATATTCAGATAATCAAATGCTGGATAATCAAGGTTCCTCTGATACTACAAATACATTATGGACAGAATGGTAACTAGGGAGAGTATTGGCCCTTCAAAGATCAGTGAGGCGGCCTTTGTGTGGAGCTGCAGAAAATGGGGGAGATACTAAATTAGTATTTTGCATCAGTATTTACTGTGAAAAAGGAATGGACCTGATTGAGGTTTATAAAATCATGAAAGGGTAGACAAGGTGTGTAGAGACAAGCTTTTTCCCAGGGTGAAGGATTCAATAACCAGAGGTCATGCTTTCAAGGTGAGAGGTGGAAAGTTTAAGGGGGATACACGCGGCAAGTACTTCACACAGAGGGTGGTGGACATTTGGAATGCGTTGCCAGGAGAGGTGTTCGAGGCAGGCACGGTAGATTCATTTAAGATGTGTCTGGACAGATGCATGATTAGGTGGGGAGCAGAGGGATACAAATGCTTAGGAATTGACCGACAGGTGTAGACAGTACATTTGGATCGACTCAGGCTTGAAGGGCCAAAGGGCCTGTTCCTGGGCTATAAATTTTCTTTGTTCTTTGTTCTTTGTTCTCTGTATATAGAATGTAGGAAAATAGATGGTGACATCTTGCAAAATGTCCATATTACAGAGGAGGAAATGCTGGATGTCTTGAAATGCATAAAGGTGGATAAATCCCCAGGACCTGATCAGGTGTACCCGAGAACTCTGTGGGAAGCTAGAGAAGTGATTGCTGGGCCTCTTGCTGAGATATTTGTATCATTGATAGTCACAGGTGAGGAGCAGGAAGACTGGAGCTTGGCTAATGTGGTGCCACTGTTTAAGAAGGATGGTAAGGACAAGCCAGGGAACTATAGACCAGTGAGCCTGACACTGGTGGTGAGCAGGTTGTTGGAGGGAATCCTGAGGGACAGGATGTACATGTACTTGGAAAGGCAAGGACTGATAATGGATAGTTAACATGGCTTTGTGCGTGGGAAATCATGTCTCACAAACTTGATTGAGCTTTTTGAAGAAGTAGCAAAGTACATTGATGAGGGCAGAGCAGTAGATGTGATCTATATGGACTTCAGTAAGGTGTTCGACAAGGTTCCCATGGGAGACTGATTAGCAAGGTTAGATCTCACGGAATACAGGGAGAACTAGCCATTTGGATACAGAACTAACTCAAAGGTAGAAGACGGAGGGTGTGGTGGTGGAGGGTTGTTTTTCAGACTGGAGGTCTGTGACCAGTGGAGTGCCACAAGGATCGGTGCTGGGTCCATATGTTTTGTCATTTACATAAATGATTTGGAGGCGAGCATAAGAGGTACAGTGGAGATGTAGTGGACAGCAAAGAAGGTTACCTCAGATTACAACAGGATCTTGACCAGATGGCCAATGGGCTGAGAAGTGGTAGATGGAGTTTAATTCAGATAAATGCGAGGTGCTGCATTTTGTGAAAGCAAATCTTAGCAGGACTTACACACTTAATGGCAAGGTCCTAGGGAGTGTTGCTGAACAAAGAGACCTTGGAGTGCAGGTTCATAGCTCCTTGAAAGTGAAGTCGCAGGTAGATAGGATAGTAAAGAAGGCATTTGGTATGCTTTCCTTTATTGATCAGAGTATTGTGTACAGGAATTGGGAGGTCATGTTGCAGCTGTACAGGACATTGGTTAGGCCACTGTTGGAATATTGCATGCAGTTCTGGTCTCCTTCCTATCAGAAAGATGTTGTGAAACTTGAAAGGGTTCAGAAAAGGATGTTGCCAGGGTTGGAGGATTTGAGCTGAACAGGCTGGGGCTGTTTTCCCTGGAGCGTCAGAGGCTGAGGGATGACCTTATAGATGTTTACAAAATCAAGAGGGGCATGGATAGGATAAATCGACAAAGTCTTTTCCCTGGGGTTGGGCAGTTCAGAACTAGAGGGCATAGGTTTAGGGTGAGAGGGGAAAGATATAAAAGAGACCTAAGGGACAGCTTTTTCACAAAGAGGGTGGTATGTGTATGGAATGGGCTGCCAGTGGAAGTGATGGAGGCTGGTACAATTGCAACATTTAAGAGGCATTTGGATGGGTATATGAATAGGAAGGGTTTGGAGGGATACGGGCCGGGTGCTGGCAGGTGGGACTAGATTATGTTGGGATATCTGGTCGGCATGGACGGGTTGGACCGAAGGGTCTTTTTCCATGCTGTACATCTCTATGACTCTATGACTTCCAAGGAGTCTAAAGATTTCAAACTTCATAGTCTTGATATCCTTTTTTATACTAAATGTTTTCCTTTCTTTAAATTTTATACCTGTCTCTCTGTTTGTTTGATGTTGGTATTTTGTTATTTTACTTGGGATAGAAAGCAAAATAATCTTTTTTTCAAAGCTGTATTCATTTTGTATTGCTGAAGAAAGACACATTTTGTTGAAACTATTCATCCTGTGTTCATCAGAATATTTCACAAGAATACAAATTCAAGGTGAAAACCAACATTTATACAGCATGAGAAGGCGATGCTAATTTGTTGGCTAATTAGTGCACTGTACTTGATAAAGACATTGCCCTGGAGAATGCACCTATTAATATTGATTGATAGTTAACCACCAGGCTTTTGTTGCATTTTAAACCAGGCAACTTGACGCTGATAAGTCAGGACATTGCCCTGAGAAATAAACCAGCCACTGGCTGTCACTACTTTGTTGAGTTGAAACACTCACAGTGCATACATATGCTCTTTCGTCTGCACAGAACAAGGTGCTGTGTCTTAATATAAGTTGTTTCAGGCACATGTAAGTGCACCACACGACTTTTATCTTTGTCACCTCAGAAGAACTAACATTCATTCTAACACCAGAAATATTTTAGTTGACATCAACTGCAAAATACTGTTGAATCTGAGCAACTATGTTTTTTTTAGTGACATGTTGCAAAATTATTTTGGCTTAAATCTCACTGAAAACTGGTCCAGTTAAAGTAATCAACTCATGAAACCTCAGGTCTATTTTCCAAAATCATTCAGCGGTATACTATGAAAGACACAACACATTACTTGGGCTTATTTCTATGCCAGCACATATATCCTCAATGTGACAAATTACAAGTAATTATGCTTTGAGCTACGTGACATATTACATTACATCCTCTGAAGCCATATGTAAAATTGGATGGAAACACATCATAGGACATGCCTTCACCTCATTACAAAGGTCAGCTACGATCTTAAAGCTTGTATTCCCAAACCGCATGAAATCTTTCATCAGAAAGTAGTTTCACAAACAAATCATAAGTGTTAATTATCCATCAACCATCTCTGAAAAATTGGATTCATTTTAAAATTCCTAGAAGCAGAAACAAAATAAGTCAGTCATAGATTGATCAAAGATAATTAACAAAAGGCATCCATGATCAAATAATTGGCTTTAATGAATGAACCCTTTCATCTGTGAAAAAAAATCAATGAAAGAAGCCAGTGTTCCAGATATTTGCAGAATATTGTGTTCTATGTTATAGGAAACCTCCTCTATAGCACAAATATTTTCAGCTTCTCCAAAGAGCCCTGTATGCAGAAGTGTTACAGAGAGTCACAGTTGTCTAAACATACCAGACATCCTAGATTTAATTTTCATCCTAACCTAGAATGCCTTCTGTAACATTTGGCTGAAAGGACAACAGTCAAGGTTGCAGGTTTTGCTGCAGGAATTACATCATTTAATTGGCCATGCTGGCTAACTCCCAAAAGTGTGGTAATTGACCTTTGTCATTATTCAACATTTGAGGCAGAATAACCCAAATGTCCAAACACTACTTGATTATCATTATGAACGCCTCCTTTACCAAACTGAAAACGTGTCATAGAGTCATAGAGATGTTTAGCATGGAAACAGACCCTTCGGTCCAACCCATCCATGCCGACCAGATATCCCAACCCAATCTAGTCCCACCTGCCAGCGCCCGGCCCATATCCCTCCAAACCCTTCCTATTCATATACCCTTCCAAATGTCTCTTAAATGTTGCAATTGTACCAGCCTCCACCACATCCTCGGGCAGCTCATTCCATACATCTTAGTTTGTTTTGTGTATTTTTCTTCTTTTTCATTTGAATTTGTGTAATTTTCCTATATGACAACTTTCCAACAATGACATGAATTCTCAAAGTCTAACATTAACATTTAAATCAAATTTTCTTCACGTCACTCCAAATTTGAATATGAGTATTTGGTATCATAAAGTTTGTGTAAATCATGATGAAATAACTCATCCCATGACTATTACATTGAAAGACAGAAGATACCAGTCCAGAATGAGTATGTGTTGAAATAGGTATTACAGCTGTATTTGAGAACCTATTGTGTGCTTATGTAAAGAAATAATCAAACCATATAACTACCAGGTGAAGATCATTTTCATTAAAAGTGAACCTAACCATCCCCCCTTGATTTTCAATGGCAGTATCACTGCTGAATCTCGTACTATCAACATCATGATTGTTGCTATTGACCAGAACTTGAATTGGATTGGTATTTAAATATTGCTTTTACAAAAAACGATGAGATGCCATGAATTCTATGGCAAGCAACTCACCTCCTGACACCCCAAAGCCTGCCTACTATTTATAATAATAGATAAGCAAGAGGCTGGAAGAACATAGCAAGCCACACAGCATCATGAGGTGGAGAAGTTGACATATCAGATATAACTCTTCTTCAGGCACAAGTCAGGAATGCAACTGAATACTCTTCACTTCCCTGGACAGCTCATAACACTTGACACCATCAAGAACAAAGCAATCAACCTTATTTACAGCATCAGGGACAATGCCCATGCAGATGTCCACAGTTCAGAGAGACTCCAGACCTGTATTTCAATAGGCAGGTGGCAGTACAGGCTTGAAGCAAAAGATAAAACAAGATACATGCCATTCAAAATTCCCTTTGTTATTTTCTGCTGGTATATGTATCTTAGACATAGCCCTTTGTCAACAAAATTAACACATCATTATTTCCTAACTCACTGAGTTAATAAATTTTGTCAATTACAAAGAATAACATTAGTGCATCCTAAATCAATAGTTTCAGTCATTTGTTTTGTATTCCATTATCTGGAACTGTTATTTCATTCCTTCAACTATTATAATCTAAAGAACTGATTTCTCTCACCATTTGACTGTGGCATCACTTGTTCTCATGATCAGTGTAAAATTTAATTCTCTTCAATGATTAAATCTAATTGCTTTCTCATGTACTTGGAAACATTGCAAACAGGAACTTCAAAATCACAAGAGTAGCAGTCGTCATACACCCTTGTTTAATAGCATCAAACAGCAACATAATCCAAACTGTTAAACTCCAAGGTGAGTAGACATGAACTGGCTCCCTTTACCTATTGGATTAGATTACTTACAGTGTGGAAACAGGCCCTTCGGCCCAACAAGTCCACACTGACCCACAACCCCTACACCTACGCATAGCCGATTCACCTAACCTGCACATTTTTGTACTGTGGGAGTAAACTGGAGCACCTAGAGGAAATCCAAACAGACACGGGGAGAATGTGCAAACTCCACACCGACTGTCACCTGAGGCGGGAATTGAACCCTGGTCTCTGGCACTGTGAGGCAGCAGTGCTAACTACTGTTCCACTGACATAACCTCCCTCAGTTGGTGGCAACCAATGTACCCCCTCCAAGATGTCAGTGTGCCGACCTGATTGCTGTGCATGAACTTCAGAACCTCATGCAATCGGGAAGAAAATTGGTGGGAATACTGGTGGCAACCAGGATAATTTAAAAGATACAGAAATTACTGGAAAATCTCTGCAGGTCTGGCAGCATCTGTGCAGAAAAATCAGAGTTTTGGATCAAGTGATCCTTCCTCAGAATTCTATTAAATGATTTTTCTTCACAAATGTTGCCAAACGTGCTGTTCTTTACCAGCAATTTCTATGTTTGTTTCTGATTTACAGCATCAGCGGTTCTTTTGATTTTAATTTAAAAGCTTCTTTCCTTTTGGATACCTTGCCCCCAGAACAAATGAATGTATATTTTAACCAAGTTTTCTTCAGTTAATGGAAATGGGGATTTACTTGTTAATAAACATGAGAAAAAATAATGACGTAACACATCGTACACCCAGATTAGAAATGACAGGTGAGTCAAAAAAAAATCAATCGGTACACAAGTCATTCTCTGGGTTGTTCATGGTGAGTAGGTGGTGAAACATTGATAGCTGAGCTGTCGATTTCAAATTTCTTGGCTCTGCAGGTTAGCCAAAGTTCTTTTATCCAGTTTCCTTTTGAACGGGTTTGCTAATTGAGTACTTAGTGCTTGAAGCGATGCAGAGATGACCAGTAGATTTCTTTTGACTGTGACTTTTGCAACATGCTAGTGCTCAAACCCAGATTATTACAGACTACCTCAGCCCACGAGCACACACAGTTCCCTTCTCTTCTCTTGAAAGTGGAAATTGCAAACATATCTCTTGCCTAGATTTCTGTATTTTCTCTCATTATGTTCACGGTCTGAGATACTCACAAAAACTTACAGTTCAGTTTGGAGTACTTTTCTCCCATTGAAACTTCTTTTAATGCCTTCAGTTATGACATTATCCTCTCCAGAGAGCCACTGAATTTACATCTGCAGTCATCTTTTGGCTGTACCTCCTTTTTTTTAAAAAAACACATATTGCAATTAAAAGTTCAGTGTGTTCATAGCTGACCCAGGGTAATGATCCATATCATGCCATGTGCTAAGGTTGAGGAACTGATTGGAAGGTGTAGTCATGTGACTACAGAATGACTGGTAAATCATTAATTGTAAATAGTTCAGTCAATCAAGATATAATTTTCTCTGCTGTTGTAAATTTCATCACAAGCTACTTATAGGAATGACTGCAATAATCAAACACCACTAGTTTGGATTTTTGAAAATGTAACTGGGCCTAAGAGGTCAATTACTACTCTCTTATAGTGCAACTGATAACAATGTGCTGCTTACTGGTTCTAATGGATTAGGTCTGCTGACAACTTGAATTCCAGGATATGTGACTGATCCTTGCCCTGACGTTTCCTCGCATCTTTCCCTTGGCAAGGCATTAGACGTGTCTTCCATAGTGCCACAAGTGGTCAAATAAGGCCATGAGACAGTCCTCTCCTCTGCTTTAGAACATAGAACATAGACCTATACAGCACAGGACAGGCTCCTCGGCCCACAATGTTGTGCCAAACATGACACCAAATTAAACTAATCCCTTCTGCCTGTCTTGGTCCATATCCCTACATTTCTTGCATATTCATGAGCTTATCTAAAAGTCCCTTAAATGCCCCTATTGTCTTTGACTCCACCACCACCCCTGGCAGCGTGTTCCAGACTCCTAACACCCTCTGTGTAAAAAGCTTGTCCCTCATGTCTCTTTTGACCTTTTCACCTTAAAAGCATGCCCCCTAGTATTAGACATTTCAACTCTGGGAAAAAGATTCTCACCATCAACCCAATCTGTGCATCACATAACTTTACAGACTTCGATCAAGTCTCCTCTCAGCTTCTGCCACTCCAGAGAAAACAACCTGAGTTTTTCTAGCCTCTTGTTATAGCTCATACCCTCTAATCCAGGCAGCATCCTGGTAAACCTCTTCTGCACTCTCTCCAAAGCCTCTACATCCTTCCTGTAATGTAGCGACCATAAATGAACATAATACTCTAAGCATGACCTAACCAAAGTCTGATAAACCTCAACATAACATCCAATTCCATGACCAATAAAGGCAAGCATACCATATGCCTTCTTTACCATCCTATCGACTTGCGTGGCCACTTCCAGGGAGATATGCACTTGAACTCCAAGATCCTTTTGTACAATGCTACTCAGGGTCCTGCCATTGACTGCATACCTTCCTTAATAGCTGATCTCCTTAAGTGCAGCACCTGACACTTACCCAGATTAACTCCACCTGCCAATTCTCTGCCCATATCTGCAAGAGATCTATATCCTGCTATATCCTTTCACAACCTTCTACACTATGCACAACTCCACCAACCTTTGTAATACCTGCAAGCTCACTCACCTACTCATTTATATTTTTATCCAAGTCATTTATATATATAACACCAACAACAGAGGTCCCAGTACGGATTGCTACAGAACACCACTAGTCCAGGACCTTTAGCCTGAAAAACACCCTTCCATCACGAATCTCTGTATTCAATGGCAATCCAATTTTGAATCCACGTGGCTAAGTCATCATGGATCCCATGCATCTTAATCTTCTGGATGAGCCTACCATGAGGGACCTTATCGAAAGCCTTACTACAATTCATGTAAACAATATCCACTGCTCTACACCCACCTTTGTCACCTACTCGAAGGGACTTTGAAAATAGAAGTTGCTTTGGAAGTAGTAGGTGGACAATTTCACAGCATGAAATGTGGTCCCACCTCTGCTATTGGCACACTCAAAGTTGTGGTTAATTGAGTGGCACCACAGTTTCCAGGTATGCGTAATTGTGAACAGCAAAAGTCAAAGAGAGAGTATTTTTGATGTGTTTTAGATAGGATGATTTGCCTCATTGGAAAGTCTAGGACCAGAGGGCATAGTCTCAGAATAATGGGTCACCAATTTAAGACTGAGATGAAGACGAATTTCTTCTCTCAGAGGGTTATGAGTCTTTGGAATTCCTTTCCACAGAGAGCTGTGGGTCAGAATCCTTTTGAATATTTAAGATTGAGATAGATAGAATCTTGAGAACTTGGAGAAATATATAGTGATATCTTGAAAAGTGTCCATATTACAGAAGAGGAAGTGCTGGACATCTTAAAATGAATAAAGGTGGATAAATCCTCGGGACCTGATCAGATGTGTCTCAGAACTTTGTGGGAAGCTAGGGAAGTGACTGCTGGGCCCCTTGCTGAGATATTTGTATGGCTGAGAGCCATGGATGAGGTACCAGAAGGCTGGAGGTTGGTTAATGTGGTGCCATTATTTAAGAAAGGTTGTAAGGAAAAGCCAGAGAACTTTAGAGTGGTGAGCATGACCTCAGTGGTGGGTAAGTTATTGGAGGGGATTCTGAGAGATAGAATTTACATGTATTTGAAAAGGCTCGGACTGATTAGGGATAGTCAACATGGCTTTGTGTGTGGGAAATCATGTCTCAGAAACTTGATTGAGTTTTTTTGAAGAAGTGGCAAACAAGGTTCATGGAGGAAGTTCGTTCCACACACTAACCACTCTCAGTAGGAAAATTGCCCCTCATGTCTTTTTAAAATCTTTCTCCTCTCACCTTAAAAGTATGACCCCTAGTCTTGAAATCACCTACCCTGGGAAATAGAAACCTGCCATTCACATCATGATTTTATAGACCTCTAAAAGATCACTCCTTAACCTCCTATACTCTAATGAGAACGGTCCAACCTATCCAGCCTCTCCTTCTAACTCAAACCCTCCAGTCCCAGTAACATCCTGGTAAATCCTTTCTAAACCTTCTTATGCTGAATAATATTCTTCCTATAATGGAGCGACCAGAACTGGACACAGTACTCCAGAAGAGGCCTCCCCAACATCCTGTCCAATCTCAACGTCTGAACTCTTATACTCAAAGGTCTGAGCAGTGACGGCAAGTGTGCTAAATGCTTCTTAACCAGCCCATCTATATGTGACACAAACTTCAAAGAATTATATACCTGAACCCTGGCTCTCTTTGTTCTACAACACTACCCAAGGCCATACTTTTAATTGTATAAGTCCTGCCTTTGTTTGTTTTACAAAAATGGAAAATCTCACATTTATCCAAATTATACTCCATCCGCCACTCTTCAGCCCATTGACCCAATTGATCGAGATCTCTTTGTAATCTTAGATAACCTTCCACAGTGCCCACTATACCAATAATTTTGGTGTCATCTGCAAACTTACGAACCATGCCTTCTATATTCTCGTCCAAATCATTTATATTTATAGAGATAAGAACATAAGAAAAAGATCAGCTTCTCAAGCCATTCTATTAGATTGTGGCTGATCTGTTTTGTTTGGAATTCTAATTGACCTAATATTATTGAGCATTTTGGGAGAACAGTTGCAGATTTCCATTTCCTTGATGCAAAAAAAGTGATCCTTGGCATCTTTCAAAATAGCCTAGTTCTAATTTTAAACTTACATACATGGTTGTTCAGGACTCCTCTTTCTTAAGGATAAATAATAAATGCCCTGACACTTCCTGACATTAAATTCTCTCTGCTACAGCTTTATCCACTCAATTAATCTATCCGTGCCTCTCTGCAACTTTCTGCTTGCTTTCACTTTGTCATCTACAGGGGAGCCTCTATTATCTGAATACCAATTATCCGAAAATCAGATTATCCAAATGAGATCTCGAGGTCCCGATGGAACATTACATCAAAGACGTGTTTCCAGCAGTGACCGCGTCTTTTGTTTTCATTGATTAAGAATTATATACCTGAACCCTGGCTCTCTTTGTTCTACAACACTACCCAAGGCCTTACTTTTAATTGTATAAGTCCTGCCTTTGTTTGTTTTACAAAAATGGAAAATCTCACATTTATCCAAATTATACTCCATCCGCCACTCTTCAGCCCATTGACCCAATTGATCGAGATCTCTTTGTAATCTTAGATAACCTTCCCAAATGACTGACCTCCCACCCTCTCTCTCTTTCTCTCTCCCCACACACTTGCCCTGGAATTCTACACAGGGATGTACCCTAAACCCCCCTTCCCCAGATAATCTCTCCAACATTGTCCTGTACAGGGCAAAGGTGGAACCTGTCAAAAAGTTGCAGTAAAAAAATGTGAGTGGTATTTGGAGACTTACCCCACTAAGGCAGCAGTAACAGTAGTCTTGTTGTTGTTGTCCAGTCCAGCTGCCCCAGAGAGGGGGGCAGGTGTATACGGGGCTGGTTGGGGGGGTGGGGCGGTGTTGCACGGGGTTGGAGGCGGGGGATGGTTTTGGGGCGGGGGCGGTGTTGCAGGGGTTGGGGGATGGAGGGGGGGGGCCGGGGCCTCACGAGCTGTGTGCTGCTGCAGTCCCCTGAACGGGGAGCAGGCTTTAAAAACTCCGAGCCCCAGAAGAAAGGCTTTTAATTGATTAACCAAATGGTCGATTATCCGAACGAAATAGTGCCCTCCCATCACGTTTGGATAATCGAGGTTCCCTTGTGATTTGGTGCTGCCAGAAAATTTACACATTTGCCTTTTCATTTCTTCATCCATGTAACATATAGCCATTTTATTTACTGAATATCCATAAGTGTTCTGTAGCTCTTATGCCAAAATTCCAGAAATTGGGATTAGGAGAATCTCTGAAAGGAGTCAATCCTAAGCTTTAGTAACTCATCAAATGGGTACCATGACCAGGAAGACAAATGAAGAATAATCATTCAGCTGAAGTACTAGGACATTATTCAGTCATGAAGTTGTACCCCAGCATGGGGCACTGAACTCAGGAGAAGATATAAAGTACTTCAATGTCTGTTGTTGATCCAGCAAACTGCTACGACAGCCAGCAGTGTTAGAAAGTGGAAGGAAAAGATCAGTGCGACTTTCACATAGTAATATCCTGGTCTCAGCCAAAAGCCCTCTCAGAAGGAAGAATAGAAGTACAGTCAGTGAATAAAACCCCACATTTTAAAAAAAAATCACTTCTAAGTTGACAGCTCAAGAACAGCATGTGCACAGCCCTGGGAATAATTTGCAGGCTTGACCTCCAGTTGCAGAGCAATATGTGTCATGGATTGGGGGGAATCCAAGGTCGTGGGAGAAAATAGCTTATGTTTTTATAAACCAGTTTTGAAAACTGAGATTCCAATTGTACAGTTTTGTCTTGAATATTTGATGGTTGTATTAGTTGTTGTTTCTGTGATATGAGTAAAAGGATGGCACAATATACATTTTAAAACACAAATGTAAATGTTAGAAAATTCAGTTAAACTTCATCATTACACAGACAATCATAAAAAGTTTACCAACTGTTTAAAAAATGATTAAGCCAGTGACGTATTTAATCATACAGTCGTCCTTCAAGCAGAGTGTGAGATGAAAATGATCATGTTTACTTCGATCAGTCAGAGTTCTCCAGTTCTCTGCCAAAAGTGCTGGACCTTTTTCTTGATATTGAATTTCCCTGAAGCTGTAAAATTCTTTTAAGTATTTGTCTAATGATAAGCAAAAATGTGTGATAAACCAGATTTAATCTGTTTAATATATTTCTTAGAATAGAAGGGCAGAGAGAATATGTCACTTGGCAACTTACTAAGTTTGATCTTTTAAATATGACCAAGTTCAATATTGAACTCGTATTTCTACAATAGATTATTAAAATTAATTTCACGTGATGTGTGCACAGACCATAAGGGTAATATTTATTGCCCACATTTATGCAACTAGTTGCCTTGCGAGGAATTTCAGAGGGCACTTATGAGCCACACTGCTGAGGGTCTGGAAATGCATATACACTGGACCAGGAAAGGATGGTAGGTTTCCTTCCCAAAATGGTCCTTTTCCTATTTCTTATGCTCCTTATGATTACTGATACTAGCTTTATATTCCAAATTTATTTGGTTAACTCTGTTTTAAGTTATCTCAGTTACTGTGGTGGGATTTTGATTTACACCTCTCATTAAAGATTAAAAATTTAATTACTCATATGAAATGCTACCAGAATAGTTGAGTAGAATCATATAGCCCCTGTGGATATCACAATATGTGTTATGTAGAATGAATTATTTCAGTTGATATATATATTTCAATTTCAGATCTACTGCTGTCAGTTGCTCTCATTGGTAGTCTAAGCACCTGACTTATAAAGGGGTTAACATGCACTTTCCAAAATATTTTCCATAGAATGGGCTAATCCAGGGATATAACATATTATCCCCTGAAGGTCTGAAGGGAATGTTTGTGGTTTTAATATGTGCATTTCTTCAATTGCTCTGAAAGTGAAGTGAGCTAATCTTCAGTAACAAGTAGCTGGACATGATGCATGGAAGCTACTTTATCTACTTTGCTGAAACATATTTTCTAAGGGTTTCATCTTGCACTAATCAGAGCAATTGACAAGAACACAAATTTGAGAGAAAAACCAACACTTACCCTGCATAAGAGGAATGTGCTGATTGCGGGCTCTGGTGGTAGAGGAATGAGCAATATTCAAACTAATGGTGATTGACAGGCTTGGTTTAAATTTTAAACGAGACAGGGTAACTTTGATTTCTCAGAGCAATGCCATGCCCAATGAACCAACAAATATTTGTTACCTGTTTTGTTGACCTGACACAGGTGCAGTGTTTGCACAAGTTCCTTCTGTCTGCAAAGAACAAGACCCTATGTGTTAATATATGAAACAAAGAACACATGCAAGTAAACCACACTGCAAGTTTAATTGACAATCCTAGAAGCTGCATATATTAATACACAGGGCTCTGTATTGAAGGGTGGGAAAGCAATAGGTAAGGCAGCTCAGATCAAGCATCGCGCTATAGTGCCTAGGCATTATGGCACATGGCTACAGCAGGGAATTCAAGGGTCATAAAGGAATTCAAGTTAAGATTGCTGACCCAGCCATATTGCAAAGTCAGAATTAAAATGAGAAAGGGGCAGATTGGAACTCTAAGTAGCACAGATTTAACAGAAGAAGAAAGTTAGGAGACTTAATTAATGTTGTAGTAAAGGTAGGAGATCATTTACAAAAAGCACTTTAAAGGCAGGAAGTATTTAGTTAAACCAATGGATAGTTAATATAAAATGGAAATAAATGAGAAAAAAAAATGAAAGAAATTGAATTCATTATTAGAGCCAAAGACAGTGGGAAGCATCCAGAGAAAGAAAATGTTAATGGAAAGGGACTCATCTCTTAAAGTTGCAGGTAAGCCATTTAGTAAAACTGTGATTTTTAAGTGAGTGTTGTTGATTAAAGCTGCAAGCATTGGAAATCATTCAGTAAAACCACTAAGACAATAGGAATCCTTTATTAAGATTGGGAACAGCTGGATTTATCCAGTAAAGCCATGGAAAAAGCAGGAATCATCCACTTTAGCTAGAAATGTGAGAATCCTTCGCTTTAGTTGTAAAAGTCAGGAATTTTCCAGTCTGGCTACAACAGAAAACCTGCCAGTGCAGCAGCACTGCTGTTACTGTACTGCAATATAAAAGCTTTTTAAAGCAAGGACAATAAATAATTATGTTGGGAAGACATGACATCAGAAATAATACATACAGAAGGGTTTGGAGGGATATGGGCCAGGTACTGGCAGGTGGGACTAGATTGGGTTGGGACATCTGGTCGGCATGGACGGGTTGGACTTAAGGGTCTGTTTCCATGCTGTACATCTCTATGACTCTATAAATGGCTAAATAGAACACAGTAATGGACATTTTAGAATTTTATTCAAGGTACTGAATGTCTTCTTAGCTAGGTACTAAATCAGGAGTTGAAGAGGTTAATACATCTCTATATACAACTGGCTCACCAAGGTATAAAAGAGGCAGCAGATACTTTTGGAGAGGTACCGAAAGTCTTTGACAATTAATTCAATCTCAGAACTTAAATAAAAGTTTTGAAAGAGCCAAATTTATCAGAAAAGTTCGGCATCCAGGGCAATCCATAAATGATTTTATTAATGATCTCTACAATTGATGGACAAGTTCAATTATAATGGCATTAAGGCAGAATACATAAGAGACAACATTGTTGTCATAATTGCTGATGTAAGTGTGTCAGGTTTCTTACAGTCCAAAGAAGATATTACTTTTAGGAAAGCAATTAAGATGATCAGAGAAGCAGAATTCTGGAAGCAAGTGTCAGTGAACCACTGCAGGGCATCCTGAAAGAGGAGGGTGATGAGTCAGACATTGTGTACATGTTGGCACCAATGATATGGGAAAAAAGAGGAATGAGGTTTTGCATCAAGAATTCTGGAAACTAGGCAGTAGATTAAAAAGCAGGACCTGAATGGATGTAATCTCTAGACTACCTCCGGTGCCACGTGCTAATGAGTTTAGAAGTAGGAAAATAGGATAGATGAATCTATGGATCATGAATTTGTGAAGAGGGAGGGTTTTAGATTCCTGGATCATTGGGACCATTTTTGGGGAAGATAGGACATGTACCAAAGGGACAGTCTGTACCTGAACCACATTGGGACCAAAATCCTTGCCAGTAGGTTTTCTAGTGCAGTTGGGAGGCATTTAGACCAGTCAGGCAAGAGGACAAGATACAGAAAATCGATAAAATAGAGAAACATCCTGCAATAGCAAAGGAAGCAAATCAACGTGAGTTCAGCTATGCAAGAGTCGAGAGAGTAAGGCAAGGCTTAGGTAGCCTTTACTTTAATGATAGGAGTCTAATAGGTAAGACTGATGAGTTATTGACGTGGATTGACACATAGAAGTAGGGTATTGCTGCCTTCACGAAAACATAGATAAGGGAAGGGCTGGACTGGCAACTAGTATAGGATCTGTAGGTGAGGCAGAGGATGGTGTAAAAAGAATGGTGGTCTGGCACTATTGATTAAGGAGTCAAATACTGCAATAAGGAGAGATGATACCTTGGAAGGATCTTCAAATGCGACTTTGAGGGTAGAACTTATGAAGGTTAAGAGGGCAGCTAATTTACTGGGATGCATTATAAGTCCCCAAAGAGTCAGTGGGAAATAGAGGAGTAAATATGTACATAGTTCACAAAGATTGTAATAGTAATAATTTGGTAATTTTAGGGGATTTCAACTTTCCCAACATAATTGTCAAAGTGTTAAGAGTTTAGATGTTGTGGATGAAGTGTATCCAGGAGAATTTTTTGTATCAATACATAGAAGGTGCAATGGGGGAAGGAGCAATACTGGATCTGGTTCTGGAGAAAGAAGCTAGACACACATTTGCTGTGGCAGTGGGGGGACATTGTGGTGATAGCGACTACAACACAGTAGGGTTAAAATTTATTTTGGACAAGGAAAAAGATGGCCTGCAAAAGACGGCTTTGGATTGTGGAAGGCATATTTTAATAAAGTAAAGCAGGTTCTGATCACAGTAGACTGGGAACAGCTCCTTGGAGGTAAGTCTACAGCTGAGGCTGGGGCGGGGGGATGGGGTGGGGAGGTGGAATTCAAAAAGGAACTAGGGAAAGTACAGATCCAACATGTACTCTTCAGAACCATGTGCCTTGATCATGTGTTCATATGTATCGGTGACTCAGGATATCTAATGAAAATGGAAAATGACAAATTATTGGTGTAATTATAAATAGAAACTGTAAAGTAAGTTAAGAGCAGTTGTAAACCTAAACAAAAAATTATCTTGGTTTGCAGAAACCCAGGAAACAAGAATCATTTGATTGTGTTATTTATCCAATCATTTTGTTTATTTTTCTGTGTATTGATCTGAAGAAAAACACAATTCTGTACAACAAGCAGAATAATTGCTGTGACAAGTGCTTTGAAGGTTAAATATTAAACAGCAAGAACCAGCAACCCTTTATTTTTGAATTTCAGTTGTTTTAAGTTCATTTAAAATATTAACACAACCTTTTCCTGCATTTGTTCTTCCTTGTTGGATGATGCACTTGACGTACTGAGCCCTTCCAGCATTGCAGATGTTCTTTAAGAGATAAGATGGCAAGCAGCATCACTAGGTGGAGATGAGAAGTAAAAGAAAACAAATACTGAAATTAAAAACTGAAAATTCAGCATCTGAAACAGGATGACTGGATGTTATTTTAGATGAGCTTGCAAAAGGCATTACCAGAAAACTATTTCTATGGATCAAGATTTGATTATGCCTTTGAGTTTTTTTAACCTAGAGATCACAAGAATTTATAAATTGCTGTAACAAATAAATAAACTGACACTGGAAGTTCTGCCAAAGTGTAGTTGTGTAATGATTATGTGCAGAATCTTCCCAGGCCCTGAATGTTATGGGCTGTGGCAAGAAATTTGCTATGATTGCAAGAGAGGTCAAGCAAGACCTTGTTTGATGTTGACACCAAAAGGTGTTGATCTGAGATTCTCACTAGTGAACAGTTTTAACCGTTAACAGGAATACCACATATTATCCCTCTCATTGCTACCTCATTAATACACACTCTTCCCCACCTGCCAGATAGAAATTAAATGTCGCAAATTCCCGACATGAAAGTAAAAACAGGTATCTGGTGAATTCAGTTTGTCACTTGGCTATCTGCAAAGATGGAGTTTAGATGTCAAAGTCACCTGTCTTTGCCTGCACATGGTGAAGGAGCTGCTCCCTTCACATCATGGATAGAGCTAATGATGAATGGACTCTGTATCTTCAGTCTGTAATTGCAGCTAGACAGAGACTTGCACACACAGCTACTGGTCAGAAATGAACCTACATTTACAAAAGTAAGAACTTATTGACAGGGGTATCTCGCCTGGGTTCTGACAAGGTCTTTTTCTTTCTTTCCCTCCCACTACAACTCAGTGCAATCTCAGATTCTGCAGCTGGGGTAGAGGGTGACTGCCTTCATTGGAGCCTGTTGGCCTTAGGGTTTTGATTGTGTGGCCCCAGGAATGTTTGTGGCCGGAGGCTCAGCCATGCAGAATGTTGTCCTGTCCAGAGCAAGCACTGGCTTGACCCCCCACAGGGTTGACAGGTGGAAGGCCCAGCCACCTCTGGAGGAATCTGAGAGAGACCTATAGGGAGCGTGTACATGTTTCGTTCTCCCGCTGAGTGCCCACTAGCACAACCCTGTTTCCTTATGAGAAAGGGACACCAGATTGAGCTAAGGAGTCTTATCAGTGTATCACTTTGCCCTTGTTGCTGAACACTGATGGTTTGAGTGATAGAATAGGTCTGTGCTCCTAGCCAGCAGACGGTGAGAATGCTGAAGCTGGCTTCCAGATGCCAACCTATCCATGGAGGCAGTGAGATGCTCGCATGCCTGATGCTGTGAGCCGCCAGTGGTGTTGCTGCAGTCCTGCAACATTTGTCTCAGATCACCCAGTGCTCCTGCCTGCTGCTCCCCTGCTTGCTTGTGCATTGATAGGAAATCCCTAATTGTCAACACAAAGGAGTTTTCTCCTGTCTGGGGCTGAGCTGGATCCCATTCCTAAGTAGGCCTCTGACTGCTGGTGGCCTGAGTCATTTCTTCCTCAACCAACTGTGGCAATGTGGTAGTATTGGGCTCACCAAAAAGTCAGAGAGTCATTGAGATCAAAAAAGACCCTTCAGCCCATCATATCTGCTCTAATTAAAAACAAACACCTGACTATTTTAATCCCATTTTCCAGTACTTGGCCCATAGCCTTTTATGCCTTGGCATTGCAAGACTACATCTAAATATTTGTTAAATTTTGGGAGTTTCTGCCTCTACCGTCTTAGAGACAGTTAATTCCAGATTCTACCACCCTCTGGGTGAAAATGTTTTTCCTCATACCTGTCTAAACCTCCTGTCCCTCACAGCTCTATGTGTCCCTAGTGAGACCACACTTGGAATATTGTGTCCAGTTCTGGTCACCCTATGATAGGAAAGATACTGAGGCTTCAGAGAGGGTGCAAAGAAGGTTTACCAGGATGCTGCCTGGACTGGAGGGCTTGCCTTATGAAGAAAGGTTGAATAGGCTCGGACTTTTCTCTCTGGAGAGAAGGAGGGAGAGAGGAGACCTGATCGAGGTGTACAAGAAAATGAGTGGAATAGATAGTGTCAATAGCCAGAGACCTTTCCCCAGGGCAAGATTGACTGGTATGAGGAGTCATAGTTTGAAGATATTTGGAGGAAGGTGTAAAGGAGATGTCAGAGGTAGCTTCTTTACGCAGAGAGTTGTGAATGCATGGAATGTGTTGCCAGCTGTGGTGGTGGAAGCAGAGTCATTAGGGACATTTAAGCACCTGCTGGACATGCACATGGATAGCAGTGAATTGAGGGGTGCGTAAGTTAAGTTATTATATTTTACATTAGGATTAAACTTCGGCACAACATTGTGGGCCGAAGGGCCTGTTCTGTACTGTACTTTTCTATGTTCAATGTTCTAAGTAAATCTATGTCCCTCTGGTCATTGATCTACTTGCCACTCACCCAATTCTGGTTCGAATTTACCAAATTTCTTTGGATCCCATGGGGTCTTAACTTTACTATTAGTCTTGCATGTGGGACCTTTATCAAGGACTGCAATTTCCCCTCTCACATGGTCGATGATGCCCTCACCGCATCTCCTCCAATTCCCGCACCTCTGTCCTTGAACCCCACTGCTCCAATCGCAACCCCTTGGTCCTCACCTTCCACCCCACCAACCTCTGGATACAGCGCATCATCCTCTGCCATTTCCGCCATCTACAAACGGACCCCACCATCAGGGATAAATTTCCCTCCCCTCCCTATCTGTGATTGCGGAAACCATACCCTCCGCAAGTCCCTTGTTAGTCCATGGTCCCCACCAACCCACCCTCCCCTCCCGGCACCTTCCCCTGCCACCACAAGAAGTGTAAAATCTGTGCCCACACCTACCCCCTCACCTCCCGTCCAAGGCCCTAAAGGATCCTCCCACATCCGTCAGAGATTTTCCTGTATTTCCACACATGTCATCGACTGTGTCCGTTGCTCTCGATGTGTCCCTCTACACTGGGGAGACAGAATGCCAACATGCTAAACATTTCAGGAAACATCCCTGGCACACACGCATTAAACAACCCCATTGTCCTGTGCCCAACACTTTAACTCCTCCTTCCAGACCACTAAGGACTTGCAAGTCCTGGGCCTCCTCCATCGCCAAACTCTAGCCCACCTGACGCCTGGAAGAAGAACGCCACATCTTCCACCTTGGGACCCTGCAACCACATTGGCATGATGGGGAAAAGACACATCGGGAGACTGACACATCGGTAGACTGGCACATAGGGAGACTAACACACAGGGAGACTAACACATAGGGAGACTGGCACACTGGGAGATTGACACATTGAGAGACTGGCACATCGGGAGACAGGCACATTGGGGGACTGGCACACGGGGAGTTGGCCACATCGAGAGACCACCACATCGGGAGACTGGCACACAGGGAGATTGGCACACTGGGAGACTGGCACACCGGGAGACTGACACAGAGGGAGACTGACACAGAGGGAGACTGGCACACCGGGAGACTGATACAGCGAGAGACTAGCACATTGGGAGGCTGGCACATAGGGAGGCTGACACAATGGGAGACTGACACACTGGGAGACTGACACATTGGGAGACTAGCACATCAAGTGACCGGCATGGTGAAATATCGGGAGACCACCACATCAGGAGACCACCACACAGGGTGACTGGCACATAGGGAGGTTGGCACACAAGGAGGCTGACACAATGGGAGACTGACACACAGGGAGGTTGGCACACAGCGGTACTGACACACAGGAAGACTGACACACAGGGAGGTTGTCACATTGGGAGACTAGCACAACAGGAGACTGCCACACAGGGAGACCGGCACACAGGGAGACCAGCACACAGGAAGACCGGCACATTGGGAGATGCCACATCGAGAGACTGCGACATAGGGAGACTGCCACATTGGGAGACCAGCACATTGGGAGACTGACACACAGAGAGACTGGCACACAGGGAGATGACACATCGGGAGACTGGCGCATCAGGAGACTGCCGCATCAGGAGACTGACACACAGGGAGACCAACGCACAGGGAGGCTGGCACACCAGGAGACTGACACACAGGAGGACTGCCACACAGGGAGACAGCTATATCAGGAGATCGCTACAGCGGGAGACTGGCACACAGGGAGACTGGCACACAGAGAGATTGCCACAGAGGGAGACAGGTACTTATCCTGTTTCAGGTGCCTGGGCCTAGCCACAGATCTGGAGCCTCGGCCTAGCCTATGAGTCCGAGCTAGATGATTCAGCCTGGGACTAGCTCCTGACTTGCCGGGAGATCCTGGGCTGGGGTGGAGCCGTGTCTGGGTCATTCTGATGTTGCTATTGTTGCCACTGCCTCTAGACTCCTCCTCCTTCACCTACCACTCTCCAGGCTTTAAAGAAAGAAAAATGAAGAAAAATTAAAAAGAAAAGAAAATGAGCTAAAGAGAAAAGAAGAAAGAGAAAAAGAGAAAGGAAGTCAATGGGATCAGGCGAGTCCTTGCTCAGCCCACCTACTCTGCCGGATGCTCCACAAATATCCTATTCTCAGTGATGGGTGAGCCCAGTACATCAGTGCAAAAGGTAAGGCTTTCACAAGAATCTTCAGTCAGAGCTGCTGAGTGGACGATCCATCTTAGCCTCCTCTCAAGATCCCCAGCATCACTGATACCAGTCTTCAGACAATTCAATTCTTTCCTTGTGATATCAAGAAACTGTTGAAGGCATTGGATACTGCAAAGGCTATGGGCCCTGATAACATTCCAGCAATAGCAACAAAGACACGTGCTCCAGAACTTGCTGTACTCCTAACCTAGATGTTCCAGTACAGCTCCAACATTGGCTTCTACTGACAATGTGGAAAATTGGCAAAGTATGGCCTGTACAGAAAAAGATGTACAAAACCAACCCAATTACTGTCCCATCAGTCTACTCTCATCATCAGAAGGTGTTATCAACAATGCTATCAAGCAGCACCTGCTCAGCAATAACCTGCTCAGTGAGGCCCACTTTGGGTTCCACCAGGACCACTCAGCTCCTGACCTCATTACAGGTTCAGACATTGACAAAAGAGCTGAAATCCAGATGTGAGGTGAGAGTGACAGCCCTTGACATGAAAGCCGCATGTCTGAGTGTGGCACCAAGGAGTGTGAGCAAAACTAGAATCAATGAGAATTTAAGGGGTGGGGGAGGGTGGTGGGTAGGAAGCTCTTTGATTGTTGGAGTCATACCTGGCACAAAGGAAGGTGGTTATAGTTGTTGGAGGTCAGTCATCTCAGTTCCAGGACATCTTTGCAGGGGTTCCTCAGGGTGGCATACTTGGCACAACTTCTCTCCAACTTAAGGTCAGAAATGGGGATGCTCACCAGTGACTGCACAATGTTCAGCCCATTCACAACTCCTCTGATACTGAAGCAGGCCATGTTCGAATGCAGCCTGGACAATATCCAGGCATGGGCTAACAAATGACAAGTAACAATCCTGCAGTGGATAACTGACTTCCTGACTCCCCAAAACTACAAGGTGTAAGTTAGAAGTATGATGGCATACCCATCATTGGGTGAGAGTAGCTCCAACAGTACTGATGAACAAGAACTTCAACAAATCCTCTTTTGTCTACTAAGGATGAAATGTGTTTTGTCTGTTGGATTGGGATGTACTTGTGGGCAATGTGAAATCCTTCAAGGAACACTTGTATTCATAGAATCAGTGATACCACTCATCTACCATCAAGTGAATCTTTGGGCATAGCTTATTCATTAACTAATAAAACATATTATAGAATCTTGATCACAATAATTATGACCACACCATTTTGATTATGGTTAGATTAGATTCCCTACAGTACAGCAACAGCCCAACAAGTCCACACCAACCCTCTGAAGAGTAACCCACCCAGACCCATTCCCCTGACTATGGGCAATTTAGCATGGCCAATTCACCTAACCTGCACATTTTCGGAGTGTGGGAGGAAACTGGAGCACCTGCAGGAAACCCACGCAGACGTGATGAGAATGTGTAAACTCCGCACAGTCAGTCACCCAGGCGGGAATCAACCTGGGTCCCTGGCACTCTGAGACAGCAGTGCTAACCAGTGAGCCACCGTGCCACTCAATGCCAATTGCCATTGATCATGCTAATTTAACTTTGTAACTGCTGAGAAGTGGAAGTGACCACGGATGAATGTAAAAGTGTTACCTGTGGCTGATAATTCTCAAATACTTTCCAAAGGTCTCAATTCCCACACAAGGCCCAAGAGGCATTCTCCTGTCACAGTGAACTGTAAGCATGGACACTTATATTCAGCATTGTGGGTGAATGGAGGTGGGAACGGTGGTAAGAAGGGAGTATCCTACCACCTCACAATTTCCTGGAATTGTTTGGTAAATGGCCTGTGCTGTATAACATGTCAGAGATTCCTGGGCGTTAAATTGCCTCCTTCCAGAGACCTCCATTCAATAGTGTGTTCACATCCCATGATAAGTTTCATATCTGCTTCATTTGACAGATCAGGAATCACATTGCTGAGAAGATTTGATATTCCCCATGTAGGGCCATTGCATCCTGAATGGATCCAGAATGGCCATTCTACAAAGACAGCACAGATGAAGGAAGGAGGTACAAAGGTCTCAGAAAGCCCAGAAACAACTGGAACAGCGAAGAGCTGCTGCACAACCTTCAGAGGGGGCGGGGGTCGACAACCGAATCTCCCCTCAGGATATCGAGAGGCTGACGAGAACCAGAATTTACTGTCCATGGTGTCAGTTCCTTGAGGTGACTGAGGCACAGTGTAGGGACACCACACTGGAACACTGGAACACTGGAACACTGGCTTGTGCAACAGCAAGACTTGCATTCTGAAATAGCAGGTGACCACCCCTCCTAATGACCACTAAGATAGCAATCCCACTTCATGTTCATGTGACTGTCTCAATCCTCAAACTCATAAATTTCTCAAGAATGTTACAGGTACTAGTTCAGGAAAATTAGCTTCTGGGGCATCATTTAATGATCATGCATCTGAGAGCAACGTATTGATTCTCTTACGGCCATTATCAGATTGTGAGGAGTCCTGATGCAGATCCTTTTGACCCTCCCACCATTGCTTTTGATTTTGCATATGCAGCCAAATGAATAAATAAAGTTAACGTACACTTCATTCAAATATCAAAATTGACCGAAGCCATGCTTTCAGCATGTTTTCCAGCAGAATATGTGCCACCAGGTGTAGCTTGGGTGTTAATGGAGCATTAGATGTCACCCATGCCTGAATGGGCATGTGCTCCCTTGCAAACCACTTGGGTGGAATTAATATTGCTCTTAGAGGTGTTGTGCATTGATGAAAGTCACATTTATAAATGTAAGGGTTGAAGTCTAACATCAGTTGCTGTGCAGGATGCTTCTCAGAGATGAGCAATGTCTCGTCAACATATCCTTTATCCATCCTCCTTGGGATTTATCAAGAGGCTGTTTAACTCTAACATGATATACATGTACAAAAATACAAATTGCTGGGAAAACTCAGCAAGTCTGGCAGCATCTGTGGAGAGAAATGAGAGTTAACATTTCAGGTCCAGTTTTCCTTCTTCAGATCTGATTGTAGCTCAGAAAAGATGGGCATGTATAGTGAAGATGGGATGGTGGGGTGGGGGGAGGAGTACACAATAGGTAGAGATGAAGCCCAGAAAGAGACAAAACAATAATTGGACAGACATGGGAATGGGTAAAGCTCAGCCTGGTATAATGGCCCCAATTAGCAGTTATTGATTCCCCCGGGCTGATGTTTACCCATCCCTTTGTCTGTCCAACGGGATCATCTTTTGTATGGGACTGAGTACATATCTGCTTTCCGTCAGTTCTCAAAATGCCAGTGACCTGGGACATTTCATCCTGTGTAGAGAGACCTGGGTTTCCTTGTGCATGAATCATAAAACGATGGTATGCAGGTACAGCAGGTAATTAAGAAGGCAAAAGGAATATTGTTCTTCATTGCTAGGTGGATGGAGTTTAAAAACAGGGAGGTTAGGCTCCAGCTATATAGTGTGCTGGGGAGGCCACACCTGGTAGTACTGTGTACAGTTTTGGTCTCCTTACTTGAGAAAGGATGGACTGATACTGGAGTGGGGGCAGAGGAAGTTCACTAGGTTGATTCAGGAATTGAAAAGTTGCCTTTGGAGGAGAAATTGGGTAGACTGGGACTGTACTCATTGGAATTTAGAAGAAGGGGGGGGGGGATCTCATAGAACCATTGGCAATTATGAGGGGAATAGATAAAATAGAAACAGGAAGGTTGTTTCCACTGGTAGGTGAAACTAGAGCTTGGGGGTATAGCCTCAAAATAAGGGGAGCAGATTTAGGACTGAGCTGAGGAAGGACTTCTTCAACCAAGGGATAGCACATTCCTGCTTCTAGTTCTTATGGTCCTTATGTTCCTTGACCAGCTGTGGAGTTATACCATAGATGTGCTCGGCAAAACGTGCTCCCAAACCTATTGTAGAAAGAAAGTCTGCGGGGATGAACATTTCTGAGCAGGTGGACGATGCAGGAGGCAACATTACTAGTATACACACTGAGGAATTGCTGGCTTCTTCCTCCAAGGTGGAGGGGAAGCTGATGGACTGAGGAGCTGGGCTCTTTGGGACTGAAGCTATCTTAGTGCTGCTGACGTCTGCACAAGAGAAGAGAAAACATAGGTTGTGCAATCAGAATAGAAGCTTGAGTATGTTAAAATTATATTCACAGCGTGGTAACTAGGGAGCAGCACAGCACAAATGAAGCTGACTGGGTTATCTCAACATTGAAGTCTCAGCATCTTCACGTGGATGGTCACAGTTACATGTCTCTCCCACCATTTTGAGGATCTTCCCCTCTTTGGGGTAAGCACAGGAATGTCAGCCAGCTTGTCAACCATTCTTATTCTCTCAACCCAGTTGTGCACTATTTTCTCCAGCAACCAGACAAGAGGTGGAACTGAATGAGATGAAAGAATAGTTAATGATGGTGCATGAGCAAGACTGGTGGTCAAGTGGCTGGCCCCTTTGAGTGAGTAAGAAGCACAGTGAGCAGGACAGCTCAGGAGCTTGGGGAATGAGGTGGGTTAGAGCCTTTGATGAAGAAGATACATGTGATATAGCGAGGGGTAGGTCATGTGCCTTGGTGGTAGGTGTACCCAGTGACAGAGTTAGAATTAGATAGCAGAGAGAACATAGTGGCACCTACATTCGCAAGGATAGATCGATGAGAAATCAATTTAAACATAAAAGAAAAAAAAGAATAAAACGATTAATAACATAAACAGCGGTGATAGAAGAATGCTGTAGAATGGAAAATGTATAAAATACGAGTAGACATTTTTTTGAATTAGAGAAATGAATTTAAAAAGAATTTGCATGTGCATCCCCAAAGCATCCCACAACATTGTACTAGTATTATGTATGTAAACATTTAATTTGTGTACAGCAAGGATCCAAAGATGTCAAATAAGATAAACGACACTTCAATTTTTGTCGCAGTTTCTGCAATTGTTTCTGTTTTCTGGTGGCTGCAATCATTTACTTTGATATTTTGATGGCATTGCTTGAAAGGAAGGTATTTACCAGACTGCTAACCGATTCTTTTTCACACAGTGCCATGGGAACATCTATATTCACCTGGAGAGACAGGTGGTGTCTGTAATTTTTCTTGTACTTTACTTGCAACTTACCTTCATTTTATAATCCTCAAGTTAACAAGCACTCTCAACAGCATTTGATTGATTGCTGGTGAACTTTTCAAATGCATTTGATAGTCTGCGGAGGTTATATGAGCAATGTCAAACTATTCCCATTGGTTTAACTATATTGATCAGAGTAGATTGTCCACAGTAAAGGAAAGATTGACAAGTGACAAGGCTTTCAAAAGTGTGATAACAAGAGTTTGGGGGTACTATGTTCCTGTTAGAGTGAAGGGTAAGGCTGGTAAGAGTAGGGAACAATGGATGAATTAAGATATTGAGGTTCTAGTCAAGAATAAGAAAAAAACTATAGATTAGATACAGACAATTCGGATCAAATGAAGCTCTTGAAGAGTATAAAGAGTGTAGGAGCATTCTTAAGAGGAAAATCAAGATGGCAAAGAGGGGATATGAGATAGCAGGTAAGGGTAAGGATAATCCAGAGATTCTCATAGGGCCTCTTAAAAACCAACAAAGTCATCTATGTGTTGAACCTTAGGAGAGTGAAGAGACAGAAGATGAACATTTTGCATCAGTTTTTACTGCAGAGAAAGAAATGGAGCTAGAGAACTTGTGGAACTAAATATTGATGTTTTGAAAACAGTTCACATTGTAGAAGAGGATGTGCTGAAAGTCTTAGAAAATATAGAAGTGGAAAAATCTCCTGGATCTGATCAAGTCTATCCCAGGACATTGTAGGAAGTTAGGGAATAAATTGTGGGGACCTAGCAGAAATATTTGTAATCTTTAACCTCAGGTGGGGTGCCGAAGGACTGGAGGGTGGCTAATATTCAGCCTTTATTTAAGAATGGCTGTGAGGAGAAACATGGAAACGATAGACCTATGAGTCTGTAATTGGTGGTGATCAGTACAGGCCCTTCAGCCCTCAATGTTGTGCTGACCTTTTATCCTACTCTAAGATCAAATTAATCTACATACTCCTCATTTTACATGTGCCTATCTGAGAGTCATTTAAATATCTCTAATGTATCTGACCCCACTACCACCGCTGACAGTGCATTCCAGACCCACCACTCTCTGTGTAAAGAACCTACCTCTGACATCTCCCCTACACCCGCCTCCAATCAGTTTAAAATTATGCCCTTGTGATAGCCATTTCTGCCCTGGGAAAAAGTGTCTGACTATCCACTCTGTCTATGCCTCTCATCATCTTATACTCCTCTATCAAGTCACCTCTCATCCTTCTTCTCCCCAATGAGAAAAACCCTAGCTCCCTCAACCTTTCTTCAAAAGACATGCCCTCCAGTCCAGGCAGCATCCTGGTAAATCTCCTTTGCACACTCTCTAAAGTTTCCACATCCTTCCTATATGAGGCGATGAGAATTGAACACAATATTCCAAGTGTGGTCTAACCAGGGCTACAGCACCTTGTAGCTCTTAAGCTTGATCCCCCTGCTAATGAAAGCCAACACATCATACGTCTTCTTAACAACCCTATCAACTTGGATGGCAACTTCGAGGGATCTATGGACATGGACCTCAAAATCCCTCTATTGCTCCACACTGTCTTTAACCCAGTATTCTGTATTCAAAATCGACCTTCTAAAATTAATCATCTCACACTTTTCCAGGTTGAACTCCATCTGCCACTCATGAGCCCAGTTCTGCATCCTGTCAATTTCCCGTTACAACCTACAACAGCCCTCCACACTACCCATCACTCCACCAACCTTTGTGTCATTGGCAAACTTACTAACCCACCCTTCCATTCCCTCATACAAGTCATTTACACATTCACAAAGAGCAGAGGTCTCAGAACATTTCCCTGTGGAACACCACGGGTCACCGAGCTCCAGGCTGAATACTTTCCATCTATCACTACCCTCTGTCTTTTATGGGCCAGCCACTTCTGTATTCAGACAGCCAAATTTCCCTGTATCCCATGCATCCTTACTTTCTGAATGAGCCTACCATGGGGGAACCTTATCAAATGCCTTGCTAAAATCCATGTACATCACAGGTTGTTGGAGATGATTCTGAAAGATAGGATTTATAAACATTTGGAGAGGCAAGGACTGATTAGGAATATCAACTTGGTTTTGTGCGAGAGAAATTGTGTCTCACAAATTCAATTGCGTTTTTGAGAAAGTAACCAAAAAGATTGATGAGGGCAGCATGGTAGATGTTGTTTGCATGGACTTTGAGAAGGTTCTGCACTAATTGGTAAAGTTTGATTGCATAGGATTCAGGGTGAGCTTGCTAATTGGATTTAAAATTGACTTGACAGTAAGAGACAGGGGGTAGTGGTGGAGGGTTGTTTTTTAGACTGGAGGTCTGTTTGTCATTTATATAAATGATTTGGATAAGAATAAAGTATGGTTAGTAAGTTTGCAGATGACACCAATATTGGCGGTATAGTGGGCAGTGAAGAAGGTTATCTAAGATTACAAAGAGATCTTGATCAATTGGGTCAATGGGCTGAGGAGTGGCAGATGGAGTTTAATTTAGATAAATGCGCTGTTTTGCATTTTGTTAAAACAAACAAGGGTAGGTCTTATCTAATTAATAATAGTGTCCTGGGTAGTGTTGCAGAATAGAGGGACTTAAGGGTTCAGGTACATAATTCTTTGAAGTTTGCATCACATGTAGACAGGGTAGTTAAGAAAACGTTTTGCATGCGTGCCTTCACTTCTCCAATCTTTAAGTGTAGGAGTTGAGATGTCATGTTGAGGTTATACAGGATGGTGGTAAGACCTCTTGTGGAGTACTGCGTGCAGTCTGGTCTCCCTGTTATAGGAAGGATAGTATTAAATTGGGGAGGGTTCAGAAAAGATTTACTAGTATGTTGCCAGGAACGGAGGGTTGGAGTTATAAAATAGACTGGATAGGCTAGGACATTTTTCACTGGAATATATGCTGTTGAGGGGTGTCGCTGACTAGCCAGCATTGATAGTCCATCTCTATTTGCCCTTGAGAAGGATGGTAGTGAGCTGCCTTCTTGAATCGCTGCAGTCCATTTGCTGTGGGTTGACCCACAATGCCGGTAGGGAGGGAGTTCCAGGAATTTGACCCAACAATTGTGTAGGAATGGCAGTATATTTCCAAGTCAGGGTGGTGAGAGGCTTGAAGGGGAGCTTGCAGGTGGTGGTGTTCCCAAGTACCTGCTGCCCTTGTCCTTTTAGATAGAAGTGGTCATGGGTTTGGAAGGTGCTGTCTGAGGATCTTTGGTGAATTTCTGCAGTGCCTCTTGTAGATAGTATACACTGCTGTAACTGAGTGCCAGTGGTGGAGGGATTGAATGTTTGTAGATGTTGTGCCAATCAAGTGGGTTGCTTTCTCCTGGATGGTGTCAAGTTTCTTGAATGTCATTGGAGCTGCACTCATCCAGGCAACTGAGGAAAATTCCATCACACCTCTGACTTGTGCCTTGTAGATGGTGGATAGACTTTGGGTGTCAGGAGGTGAGTTACTTGCCGCAGTATCTCGAGTCTCATACCTGCTCTTGTAGCCACTTTGTTTACGTGGTAAGTCCAGTTGAGTGTCTGGTCAATGATAACCCCAAGGATGTTGACAGTTGGGGTTTCAGTGATAGCAATACTGAAGGAGTTAAGGGGTCGTGGTTAGAGTGTCTTTTATGGTGATTGTTATTGTCTGGCATTTGTGTGGCACAAATGTTACTTGCCACATGTCAGCCCAAGACTGGATATTGTCTTGTTGCATTTGAGCACTGATTGTTTCAGTATCCTAGGAGTCGTGAATGATGCTGAACACTGTGCAATCATCGACGAATATCCCCACTTCTGACCTTATGACAGAGGGAAGGTCATTGATGAAGCAGCTGAAGATTGTTGGGTCTAGGACACTACCCTGAGGGACTCCTGCAGAGATGGCCTGGAGATGAGATGACTGATCATCCACAATCACAACCATCTTCCTTTGTGCCAGATATGACTCTAACCAGCGGAGTGTTTGCCGCCGATACCTATTGATTCCAGTTTTGCCAGGGCTCCTTGATGCCATACTCGGTCAAATGCAGCCTTGATTTCAAGGGCTGTTTCGTTGTAAAAATACTGAAAACCCTAGTTGCAAAATGAGGGATTTAAAATGAATTTTTAAGATTTGTTTTAGAATTATTTTTAATGTGTTGTAGTATTTGTAGTAATATACCAACAGGGAATGAGTGTTGTACATGTAAGACATCTACACAAACTACGTCAAGTGTCACAGTCACTCCCTGAAGAGCATTTTGCATAGTTTATTTAGTGATGTGTTGCCTGATTTATTTCAGCTAACTTCTGGATAATGTAAATGGCTTGTTCTGCATTAATGGTCTATTTCCAGACCACCCACACCTTCTTCTCACATGAGTATATATTAAAGTTTAATGCTTGTGTTACAAGTATAATATTTATAGGATAGTTATGTGTTAGGGCTGCCTCTTCAATTTAAGTTAAAATGGAGAAATGAAGGGATTTGTGTGACCTGTTCTAAATTCTAAATGTAACAAGAGACTCATTGGGGATAACTTTGAAATGTTCTGAATAATGCCATTGGCTACCATTTTTGCTGAGTTGGAAAGAATCGTAAGTCATTACCCAAACACGTACAGGGATAAAAATAAAACAAATAATTGTGGACGCTGAAGATCTGAAACAACAACAGAAATTGCTGGCAAAACTCAGCAAGTCTGGCAACATCTACAGTAAGAAAACAGATTTAACATTTCAAGTCAGGTGACTCTTCCTTAGTTCTGATGGACTTTATCTCCCACAAGGAGTATGTGGTGCTTACAGCTGCTGATACTGTCACGGGCAGGTGCATATGTTACAGGTGGACTGGTGAGGGCAAGGGCAAGTCTTTTCCCCCTTTTTGTAACTTTCTTCACTATTTGTCATGAACTAAGTGCATCAACTATATCCTTTATGTGTCAGTCAGCTCAGTTAGTAGTGATGCGACTGAGCCACTCTTGGTAATGGACATTGAAGTCCTTCAATTTGTGCCTTGCCATCCTTAATTTTTCCTCCAAATGGTATTCAAACTGGAAGACAACTGATTCATCAGCTAAGTTAGAAGGGAGGATAGATGGCATTAACTGGTGGGAGGTTTCTTTTGTCCATAATGACCTGATGCTATGAGATTCCACAGGATCTGTAGTCAATGTTTTAGGCTTCCAAGAATAACAGCTTCATTGTGAATGCTTGACTGAGCACCCATGACTGAGTAAAGCGTTCATCTCTGTGGCTTGTTATTTGTATAGCTTAATGGGTCCTACTTTCATTGTTTGATTGATGCTTTCTAAGCTTCAGATAGGCTTCTCTTGCTTTAATATAGTTTTTCAAATGCCCATTTGCTTATATGGACAAAATTTGGCGATGTTAAGTGGATAAAATGCTTTTTCAACTAGTGTTTTATTGTCTTGTTTGATTAATGGCTCTAGGAACTTGTAAGAGAGGCACTTTGTTTTCAAAAGGAATGTTAAATGCTTGATTATTTTTCTTTTAATGAATATTTTGATGAGTTGACACTGCTGCTATGTGGCATATTGAGTCTGTATCTAGAAGACACTGAATCAGTTGACATAGGTGGATTCCTGAAGGCAGGAGAGACAATGGTAAACATAAATTTGGGGGTCATTGAGGTGGCATGGAAAACATATTAGAACATGGAGTGGATATGGGGAGACGGAGAATCATGGAAGATAAGTGGCAGAAGAATGGAGAGATAGAGGGCCAAGCAAACATGAATATGACTGGGCTGGTGTCGCAGTAAATGCAGGCAAGCCTTCAGATCTGCCAACCTTTGCTGCCAATTCACCTGTTTCCATTGCTTGATTTCTTCAAGGATCTCCTTGAAGAAATCAAGTCTGAATACAGTATAGGCACAAATAATGACTTCAGCAGTGATCATGAGCTAATAAAGGGGCAGAGAAGCCTGGTCAAAATCTAATTTTGTTTGTTGCAAGCATTGAACTGAATTCTGCAGTTTGAATTTTTGAAGTTTCCAACCTTAAGTGGGATTTAAACAAGGTCTCCACTGCATTGGCAGTTGTGTTACATTAATTAAAGAAGGAGCTAAAGCTGGTTCCTCAGACACTGGGTCGGGTAGAACTTCTGTATTACTAACATATAAAACTAAGTTGAGAGTCAGGTGCTGGAAAGGCCCAGTAGGTCAGGCTGCATCCAAGGAGCTGGAGAATCGATGTTTCGGGCAAGAGCCCTTCACCAGGAATGAGGGCTCATTCTGCTCCTCGGATGCTACCTGACCTGCGCTTTTCCAGCACCACACTCTCGACTCTGATCTCCACCATCTGCAGTCCTCACTTTCTCCTACTTTTCAAACTAACCAATTTTACAATAGAGCACCGGACAGGAAGGGAAAGAGATTTGCTTTACCTTGCCTTTTTCGTAACAAATTCAACTTCCGGGAATTAGTTCTTAGCTTGGTTCTCCTCCAGGTGAAGAAACTAGTTTTTTGGGTGAGTATATGGGAAGTGATTTAGGTTTATTCTATTCCCAAGCTTCAAAACAATGCAAGGTTAATAAAACTTTCAAAAACACAATTAAGAATGTAATTGAATAAAGTAATTCATTTAATTGATTACATAGGAAATGAGAGGATACTGAGGAGGGAAGGATGGGTGATATGTCAATGTGTCAAAGCTGCAGTGTATGGAGCTTCTGGGTGTCAGTTTGAACCAGGGTAAACCTGGACTTCAATCAGCTTCTGTTTAGATTTTATAAGTTAAGGCTAAACTATTTCAATGATTCAGGAAAGGGGAATGATACCTGCATTCTTTGTATCAGAAGATGGATCTTAGGATCTTCTGATTTGGTCAGATTCAGGAGAGTGTGACTGTTAGTGAGGCACCTAAGGGGACATGGAGGGCAAGCGTACAAGAGCCTTGGCTTCTGCAATTGTCCAACAGGTTTGAGGTTCTTTCAGCTTGAAAAGTAGTTGAAAGAGCACTTGAAATATCACAACATTCAAGGCTATGGACCTAGTGCTGGAAAGTGGGACTTGTGTGGATTTAGAGTAGATTTTTATCAGTCTAAGGTCAATGGGTCAAAGCGCTTCTTCTGAACTTTTATGATTCTACAATATGGAAGCTACACAAAGATAGGTTCCGTGGGTCTGTAAAGATCTGGCACATGGAGTCTAAGGTGGGAAAATGTGACATTGTCCATTTTGTCAGAAGATTAAAAAATAAGTAAATCATTTAAATGGTGAAAGTTTGCAGAACCCAGTGATGCAAAGGGATATGACAGTCCTCGTGCATGAATCTAAAAAAAGTTGGTGCTCAGGTAAAGTGAGTAATTCGGAAAACTTATAGAATATTATCATTTATCATGAGGTAATTTGAATACAAAAGTAGGGAGGTTATGTTTCATTTATGCAGAGTACTGGTGAGACCACATCTAGATACAGTATTCATCACCTTAAATAATGAAACTTGTAAATAGAGAACATTTAACAGATTAATATCTGGAATGAACACGTTATCTTTGAGGGAAGGTTGGATAGGTTGTGTTTGTACCTACTGGAATTTTCAATGGTGCTTCTGTAGAAGTTGGTGAGGGTCCTTATGGACATGCCAAATTCCTGAGGGTGAAGAGACATTGTTGTGCCTTCTTGACCGTCACATCTACTTGGGAATTCCAAGACAGGTTGTTGGTTATTGTCACACTGAGGAACTTGACTTTATCTACCCTCTCAATCTCTGCTTCATTAATGTAGCTGGAGTACGTTCTCCTCCTTTCTTTCTGAAGTCAAGGATCAGATTTTTAGTTTTGCCAATGTTGAGAAATTCAACAAATATTTCCTTAAATACTCAGATGTGTGAGAATTTAGAATAAACATATGCTTTTCTTGTCTCCTTTTTCTCCTTGCAATTTCCCACAACCTGATCTACATCAAATTTTGCTTCAGCACAGACTGTTAAATGTTTCAAACATGACAATAACCAGCTGACAGCTTGCTGAACAAAATGAAAACTAATGAAAGGAACAGATGTATCTTCTAAGTAGTACAAGCCGCACAAGCTTTCTGTTATTAATGTATCACTTGCAGGGTCATATTGCTTCAATCTGTTGCAAATACTGAAAGTCTCCAACTGCTAGTTGAAGTGAGTCACTACCAGGGAGTTCTCCATATCACCATTTCTCTTGTGTTTGGGCTAATTTTGGCAAACTTTGGTTCATTTAAAATGCTTTGTAAGACGGCAGACAGCTGTTTGGAGACATGCAACATGTGCCCAGCTGTTTCTCATGTGCACTTAGTCTCAAAGTAGTATTTATTATATTCACTGATTGTTTATACTTTGCTTTTTGGAAGTCAAGGCCAATGTTAGTACTGTGTTTCTTTATCTAGAGTATGCCTCAGGGTCAACGTGTATGGACAACCACTATTCATTCTCAAATTAAATAGAAACTTTCATACTAACAACTTATTATTATGATCACATGATGGGAATGCTGGATTTGTCAGATGCCAGTGCGAAATCTGACTTGACCATAAGTTTTAATTTTCTTTTTGCTTACTATTGAGGTTGGTTCTGAACTATAAGCAGGCTGCTGTCAATGTATTTCTAACAAAAGAACGTATGTTTATTACACTGGACTAGACAAGCTATTGAAATTATCTTTATTGTAAGTATCAGTACAAAAGATTCATTCCTTTTATTCGGATTTAATACCTTTACAGTCACTCAGCTCAGTGAACGGTAACCCAGGTCAAAGCTTCTGGTTCAGCAAACATAGCTGCAATTAGTTTCCTTTTGACAAAGTTCTGCATATTCATTGAATGCTATTTTCATTTGTTAATACCTACCCCTTGAAACAAACTGATAACTCAGCTCACTATTGTTTCACATTGGTCCCTAAACTCCATTTTGAACAGCCTTACAGGAGTCTTCCTCTCACTGCTGTCCCAACAGTCTTCATCTTATGTGACTGTCTTCTCAGTGACTGTTACAATTGTCAGAATTTCTCCCCAATCCTGACTGCTTGGGGAATGTGAAAACAGCACCTCTGCTGTTATGGACTTCTTGCCCCTGCCTGAAAATGCTCTGATCCCTTCTCTCTTAACATCTTAAAACTCAAATCAGAAAATATTTAGCAATGATCATCCCAGGCAGCTTGGCCATTTAATTTAAATCGCGTGACTTCTTGTAAATGCTGTTTCAAACTCAATTTAAAAAATGATTATCCGACCTTAAAAAAGGTTAGATCTTCACAAAACTGAAATACTAAAATATATTTTTCCTCTGTTTTAGAATCCAAGTTCTCAAAGAATAATAACATATTGTGAACCTTCATAACACTTGGCTGTTATGAACCTTCATAACACTTCAAGCACATGGCTAACATTTTCACCTGAATTTGTACTCAGTGCGGAATGGACCTGAAAACCCACGGACCACAATCCTGATAGTTACACTGGGACTGTTCAATGAACACAATCTGTACATTAGGTCAGGGAGATGGCACCTCACTTCACACAGGGAAGTAATGTCCCAACACCATTATTAGTGTATCATCGAAATGAATGTGGACCTTTAAAGATGGATATTTTATAAATATAGTAACTTAGAGCTGACATCATTGAACAGTGTATGAAAATAGAGTCTGATTGGGATCTTCAAGTAGTGGCCTTTTGGCACCATAGTCTCTGGCAAGGTGAGCAATGGGTTTCTAAGGTACATTAATTGCAGTGATCTAATTAAACATGTTCCTTTGCTTCTATGTAAAAGACAGAGTATGGATCATACTCAGCCAGCTTACCAAAGCAAAACACTTATTGTTAAATTCAGTTCCAGGATGCTGTGATCGGGCAGCACATGCTGAACAATTCTGTGTGTGCAAATAGTTAACATTAGCAATCAATATAAGATAATTAAACTCATAACATGGCATATTTACATTTGCTAGCAGTGACATACAACCATAAGTAGTGATCTGGTCTCTGTAAGCAAAAGGAATATGCTCAGGAGCTTGTGGAGCTTTTGGTTTTGTATTGCTCTCAGCATAGCTCCACCTCAGGAATCAGAATCTACCTGCCAATCAATAACACCATTTTCTTCTGTGGTATAGATGATTGCAATTGTCTGAAAATTTGCAGTTGCCCTGATGAGTGCAAGGTGAAATGGTTCCACAATCCCTCTTTTTATTTTCAATAATATTCAAGTGATGAAATCATATTTCAAATGATACAAACATAAAAGATTGAACTTAATTATAATTGTGATATCACCTCCATATACAAAAAAAGATATCCAGCACACCCCATGAAGTACAATAGATGTGAGGTGCATAAAACTTCAGATTCACTGAATTCATTCTAACATCTTTCAAGGTAAAGGTATGAGTAAGTATTGTGGCTCAAGGACACCAATTTTCTCCATAATTGTGCGATAGTCATTTCATTGGCTCTGTAGTCTTGGGAACTAAGTTAATTTTGACTTTGCATATTCGATTCTTTAATAACCTTTGTACAGTTCAGAATTTATATTAGCTTGCATTGTTTTCTGTATCATTAGTTCCCGAACCTGATTCCGTTTGAGGATTGCAGTACTAAGATGTTATTCCTAGATTTTAATAAAGTCCGGGAGATTATAATCCGGTTGAAACTTGTTGTAAATGTGATGCAGATGATATTAATGCTCTCAGCTGCTGTTTTTCTTGGGCAGAAATATATAAATCATTCAGATATATTTAGCATTTTAGAATTTATCTTTCTTGAACTAAAGTTGAGAGGAATCATCTAAGGGTTATATCTACTCTGGGACTATTGCAAAAACGGATTTGGATTATATTCCATCATAGAACATAGAAGAATACAGCGCAGTACAGGCCCTTCGGCCCTCGATGTTGCGCCGATCAAAGCCCACCTAACCTACACTAACCCACTATCCCCCATATACCTATCCAATGCCCGCTTAAATACCCATAAAGAGGGAGAGTCCACTACTGCTACTGGCAGGGCATTCCATGAACTTACGACTCGCTGAGTGAGGAACCTACCCCTAAATATTCTCCACTAAATTTTTAAAAAATCCTTCTTGGGATCTAAGAGCCATTGTAAGCCCAACAATTACAATATTTTAAAAAAAACATTTGGACAAGTACATGAATAGGAAAGGTTTAGGTGGGCATTGGTCAAATGCAAGCAAATGGGACTTCTTTGGTTTGGGAGACTTGGTCAGTGTGGATGAGTTGGACTGAAGGGCCTTTTTTTTGTTGTATGACTCTAAGATTTGATTTGTTGCCCATTCCAAATTCTCTTTGAACTGAGTGGTTTTCTAAGCCATTTCAGAGACAGTCCATAAACCCATAAGATTTGAAGCAGAAACAGGGCATTCAGTCCATTGAATCTGCTGTATGATTCAAGGAGGTCATGGCTGATATGATAATCCTCAACTCCAATTTCCAGCCTTTCCCCTAACCCTTGACTCCCTTGTTGATGAAAACTCTATCTATTGCCTCCTTGAGTATACTTAACAACGCAGCCTCAACATCCTTCTCTGGTAAAAAAAATTACAAATTCACTACCTTCAAAAGAAACTTCTCCTCTTCTCTGTCTCAAAAGGACAGGCTCGAGACTGTCCTACAAGGGGAATCAACCTCTCTGCATCTACACTGTCAAATCTTTGAGAACATTAAATCTTGAATATGGTCACGTCTCATTTTTCTAAACTCCAAGGGATACAGGTCAAATCCACTCAACTTCTCTTCATAAGACAATTCTTCTGTACCTGGCATCTGCCCAATGAACCTTCTTGGGACTGCTTCCAATGCTTTCCATTTCTTAAGTAAGAGACCTAAAACCGTTGTGTTCCACCTGTAGCCTTGTAGAGATTTAGCAAGGCCTCCCTATTTTTATACTCCATTCCCTTTGAAATAAAGGCCTATATTCCATTTGCCTTTCTTATTATCTGCTGAACTTGGATGAAAGCTTTTTGTGATTTTGCTCAAACTCCCATATCCCTCTGCACTGTATCATTGTGAAGTTTTTCTCCATTTAAGTAGTATTCAGGTAGGTGGGACTCATTTAGTTTGGGATTATGGTCGGCATGGACTGGTTGGCCCGAAGGGCCTGTTTCCATGCTGTGTGAATGCATGACTTTAAGACTCTGTTGTTCCTGTCAAAGTACATAACCTCACATTATAATCCTTCTGCCAAGTTTTTGATCACTTGGTTAACCTGTTTATATTCCTCTGCAAACTGTTTGTGTCATTCTCATGTCTTGCCTTCTCACCTATTTTTGTGTCATCTACAAAGTTGGCTATAATATGTTCACTTTTGTCATTCAAGTGGTTAATATATATTACAAATAATTGTAACCCCAACACTGATCCCTACGACGCACTACTAGTAAAAGTTTGCCATCCTGAAACCTACCCCCCCCCGCCATTATCCCAATTCTCTGTCTTCTACTAGCTAGCCAACCTTCTATCCAAGATAATATAATACTGCCAACAGCATGGGCTCCAATCTTATTAAGTAGCCTATTGTGTGGTACTGTTAAAAAATGCCTTCTGGAAATACAAACATATTACATCCAAGTACATTGCTGGACAGCTTATCTTAAGAAATGGAAACCGTGATGGAAAGGAATGGAAGATTCTGAAATAGGCCAGGTGAAGGTGACAGCAAGATGGAAATTGAAAGCAAAGCTAACAATTTTTTTTTACAAATCTGAATGAGAGCAGGAAACAGTACCAAAGACATCAAGGTATCATAGAAAAAGTTGTAGGTGTGGGTCCAAGTAAACCTGGATCAAGGAATATTCCACATGCTCTATGAAGAGACAAGGATCACTGAGACCCATGATGCCTTGGAGAAAATGAGATGAGTTAAATGAGAGGCTGTTCAAAGTGAGAACAAGTTCAGCCATGCAATGGAAGGTGGTGGTCAGTGGAGATTGTGCACGCCTCTTTTCAATTAAGTAGCAGAGAGCCTTCAGGTGATCCTGGTGGAGAATGACATGTTGAAAGATTGTGGTTGAGGGGAACAGAGAAATTAAGTTTGCCGATATCACACCAGTAGTTCCCAATTAAGAGATCAAACACAGATATAAGGCTACAGGCAGGGATCTAGGTGGAGGGGCAATATTGGAGATGTGTCAAAAGGTCTAAGCATTGGAGAGAGGACTCTAGTCATGTCGCTCATAAAATTCATTGAGGTGGGAGCATAAAGTCCCTTCCTGAGTAGAGATCACCTTGACATGAGAGAAAGGATGTAGAAAGGGATGATGAATAAACAGCAAGGAATGAGTTTAGATGAAGGGATGGAGACAGATGGAAGGGAAGGGGAAGAAGGATCCAAAGGGGCATCATTATTCTTGAGTGTTTGGAGTTTGCACTGCTTACACCTGAAAAGAACAGGAGAAAGTTTTGTGTTAAAGTGTTGAATAAGACAAAGGATGAATTAGAACTGGGGATCAGGATAGCTTGGTGATTATGTAAGGCAGTGCTGATGGAGAGAAAGAGAGAGAAAGAGAGGATGAGAGGATACACATGGTTCTACATGGTACTGAGTGTTGATTTCAGGATATGGCAGGAGCAGCTGCCTGAGAAACCTGTCTGTCTTGGAGACAACTGTAATCCTGGCTGGGTTTGGAACTTGAATTAGAATCCATCCAAGGTAAGGCCGACCCAGAGACTGTCACTGGGGAAGGAGATGTGAACAGAAAGCAAGTTTTAAGAAACACTTCATCCGACATTAGGAGGGAAATAGAAAAAAAAATGAAGGTGAATAAGCTGAAAATTTAAAATGGAAATCCCATCAGAGAGAAGAGCAGAATTTCTTCAAGGTGAGCACACCTGGAAGAGGAATAGCAGTGAATTTAATTCAAGAATAAAAGGAAAATACTGTGGATGCTGGAAATTTGAAACAAACATATAAGATGCTGAAGAACATGTTCTAGAACAACAGGTCTAGCAGTTTCTGTGGAGAGAGAAAAAGATAAATGTTTTAATTACTCTTCTTCTGGGTAGTGTCATAGAGTCACAGAGATGTACAGCATGGAAACAGACCCTTCGGTCCAACCCGTCCATGCCGACCAGATATCCCAACCCAATCTAGTCCCATCTGCCAGCACCCGGCCCATATCCCTCCAAACCCTTCCTATTCATATACCCTTCCAAATGCCTCTTAAATGTTGCAATTGTACCAGCCTCCACCACTTCCTCTGGCAGCTCATTCCATACACGTACCACCCTCTGCATGAAAACGTTGCCCCTTAGGTCTCTTTTATATCTTTCCCCTCTCACCCTAAACCTATGCCCTCTAGTTCTGGACTCCCTGACCCCAGGGAAAAGACTTTGCCTATTTATCCTATCCATGCCCCTCATAATTTTGTAAACCCCTATAAGGTCACCCCTCAGACTCTGATGCTCCAGGGAAAAAAGCCCCAGCCTGTTCAGCCTCTCCCTATAGCTCAAATCCTCCGACCCTGGCAACATCCTTGTAAATCTCTTCTGAACCCTTTCAAGTTTCACAACATCTTTCCGATAGGAAGGAGACCAGAATTGCATGCAATATTCCGATTGTGGCCTAATCAATGTCCTGTACAGCTGCAACATGACCTCCCAACTCCTGTACTCAATACTCTGACCAATAAAGGAAAGCATACCAAATGCCTTCTTCACTATCCTGTCTACCTGCGACTCCACTTTCAAGGAGCTATGGACCTGCACTCCAAGGTCTCTTTGTTCAGCAACACTCCCTAGGACCTTACCATTAAGTGTATAAGTCATGCTAAGATTTGCTTTCCCAAAATGCAGCACCTCGCATTTATCTGAATTAAACTCCATCTGCCACTTCTCAGCCCATTGGCCCATCTGGTCCAGATCCTGTTGTAATCTGAGGTAACCCTCTTCGCTGTCCACTACATCTCCAATTTTGGTGTCATCTGCAAACTTACAAACTGTACCTCTTATGCTCGCATCTAAATCATTTATGTAAATTACAAAAAGTAGAGGGCCCAGCACCGATCCTTGTGGCACTCCACTGGTCACAGGCCTCCAGTCTGAAAAACAACCCTCCACCACCACCCTCTGTCTTCTACCTTTGAGCCATTTCTGTATCCAAATGACAAGTTCTCCCTGTATTCCATGAGATCTAACCTTGCTAATCGGTTTCCCATGGGGAACTTTGTCGAACGCCTTACTGAAGTCCATGTAGATCACATCTACTGCTCTGCCCTCATCAATCCTCTTTGTTACTTCTTCAAAAAACTCAATCAAGTTCGTGAGACATGATTTCCTACACACAAAGCCCTAATCAGTCCTTGCCTTTCCACATACATGTACATCCTGTCCCTCAGGATTCCCTCCAACAACTTGCCCACCACCGATGTCAGGCTCACCAGTCTATAGCTCCCTGGCTTGTCTTTACCTCCCTTCTTAAACAGTGGCACCATGTTTGCCAACCTCCAGTCTTCCGGCACCTCACCTGTGACTATCGATGGTACAAATATCTCAGCAAGAGGCCCTGCAATCACTTCTCTGGCTTCCCACAGAGTTCTCAGGCCCTGGGGATTTATCCACCTTTACCCATTTCAAAACATCCAGTACTTCCTCCTCTGTAATCTGGACATTTTGCAAGATGTCACCATCTATTTCCCTATAGTCTATATCTTCCATATCCTTTTCCACTGTAAATACTGATGCAAAATATTCATTTAGTATCTCCCCCATTTTCTGTGGCTCCACACAAAGGCCACCTTGCTGATCTTTGAGGGGCCCTAGTTACCCTTTTGTCCTTAATATATTTCTAAAAATCCTTTGGATTCTCCTTAATTCTATTTGCCAAAGCTTTCTCATGTCCCCCTTTTGCCCTCCTGATTTCCCTCTTAAATATACTCCTACTGCCTTTATACTCTTCTCAGGATTCACTCGATCTATCCTGTCTATACCTGATATTTGCTTCCTTCTTTTTCTTAACCGAACCCTCAATTTCTCTAGTCATGCAGCACTCCCTATACCTACCAGCCTTCCCTTTCTCCCTGACAGGAATATACTTTCTCTGGATTCTTGTTGTCTCATTTCTGAAGGCTTCCCATTTTCCAGCTGTCCCTTTACCCGTGAACATCTGACTCCAATCAGCTTTCGAAAGTTCTTGCCTAAGACAGTCAAAATTGGCCTTTCTCCAATTTAGAACTTCAACTTCAGTGCTGGACTTAATCTTAAGAAACAAGATGAGGTGAATGGTAAATGTGGCAATGGGGGAGCATTTTGGTGGTTGCGATCATAACTCATTAAGATTTAAGGAAATTACAGATAAGGCCAAAGATATCCTGGAAATAAATGTTTTTAACTGGGGAAAGGTAGACTTTAATCCGATAAAACAGGAATCTGGCCAAACTGTACTGAAAGCAATTCCTTCCAGGAAAAACCACATCAGAGCTGTGGGTGAGATTTGAAAGGGTAAACATGAGAGTACAGGGCCAACATGTTTGTGTAAAGATGAAGAGTTGGACCAACAAGTCCAGGGAACCTTAAATGTCAAGGGATGTACAGGGATTGGATATGAAAAAGAAAGCTTATGGTAGATATTGAAGTCTCAGTCGAGCTCTGGAGGAGCGTAAAAAGCTCAAGGGGGTGCTTAAGAATATAATTAGGAGAGCGAAGACAGATATGAAAAGAACACTGGTGAGTAACATTAGGGAGAATCCAAAGGGGTTTTATAAGTAGCCATCCTTACCTGGTCTGGCTTATGTGTGACTCCAGACTGACACAATGTGGTTGACTTTTAACTGTCTTGTGGGCAATTAGGAATGGGTAATAAATACGGTCTCACCAGAGAAACCCTCATCTCATGAATGAATTTTAAAAAGGGGCAAGAGAATAACCAGGGAAAGAGTAGAGCCCACTTGGACCAAAGTAGCAACATGGCATGTGGGCATCAGTGAATAGTTCCTATTGCCCATCTCTATTGCTGTAACATTGAGTGGTTTGCTAGGTCATCTCAGAGCACACTTGAGAATCAATCATATTGTTGTGGGCCTGGAATCATATGTAGGCCAGACAAGGTAAGGATGGCAGTTTTGTTCTCTAAAGGACATTAGTGAATCAGATGGATTCTTCTGACAGTTAGGCAATGGTTTCATGATCATTACCAGACTCTTAATTCCAGATTTTGAGTTCAAACTCAATAAGTGATATGGTGGGATTCAAAACCAGGTCTCCAGAACATTACCTGGTTCTCTGGATTGATAGTCTAGCATTAATACTACTAGATCATCATTTCCCCACAGGAAAAAAAAGTTAAATTAATTTTTTTCAAGAAGGTAGTGTGTAGATGAGGGTAGTGTAGTTAATGCAGTCTACCTGGCCTTTAGCAAGGGTTTCAACAAAGTCTCACATGATAGATTTGACAGCCAAGTGCCATTGAATCCAATTTAACAAGTTGAATCCAAAATTGATTTAATGGCGGAAGCAGAGGATAATGGTTAAAGCTGTTTTTGTGATAGGAAGCCTATGTCCAGTGGTGTACAGGGTTTGGAGATGGGTCCACTGCTTTTTTTTTATGCCAGTTAATGATTTAGACATGAATGGAGGAGGTATGATCATTAAGTTTGCAGGTGACACAAAAATTGGCAGCATGATAAATAGCAAGAAGGGAAGCCATGAAGCACTGGACCATTGAGATGGATGGTTTAGATAGGCTGACCAGTGGCAAATGGAATCTAATCCTGAAACGTGAGGTGATGTAGTTTAGGAGATCTAACATGGAAGTACACTTTGAATGGTAGGACTCTAGAAAGTACAAAGGATCAGAGGGATCTTGGTGTGCATGTCCACAGATTCTTGAAGGAAGCAGGTTGTTAAGGTGGTTAAGAATGCATATGAGGAACTTGCCTTTATTGGTCAAAACACCAAGTGCAAGACCAGGGAGTTTATGATGGAGCTGAATTTAATGTTAGTTATGCCACAGCGTACTATGTGAAGTTCTGATTACCAGACTGTAGGAAGGATGTGATTGCATTAGAGAAGGTACAGCTGCCTGGGCTGGAGCGATTCAGGTTTGAAGAGAGACTAGATAATCTTTTACTTAGAAGGCTGAGTGGGGCTCTGATTGAGGTGTAGTAAGTTCTAAGGAGTGTAGACAGGTTAAATAGGGAGAAATGTTTCCTTGTAGTAGAGAGGTCAATAACCAAGAACACAATTTTAAAGTATGGAGCAAGAGGTTTGAGGAGATTTAAGGAAACTTTTTTTTATTTCCAGAGGGTTGTGAGTTTCTGGGACTCACTGCCTAAAAATGTGTGGGCACTCAAGATAATAAAAAAGTAATTAGATCAGCATTTAAAAAGCCATAGCATGTAAGGGTACAGCCAAATGCTGTAAAATGAGATGAGAACAGATGGATGTTTGATAACTGGCATAGACATGACGGGTCGAAGGGCCTCTTTCTATTCTGTACAAATTCTGAATCTCGAACTGGAGAGCATTTAAGAAAAAAAGGTTCCCTTCATAAAAACAGAAAATGACTTTTTTATCTGGGAAAAGCAGGAACCAAACTTTCCTGCAGAAGTTATAATTGAAAGTTGTCCTTTTGGACAACCTCCATCAATAACTTTTGTAAATATTTTGAAAAATGTATGGTTTTAACAAGCTTCTGAAAATGCTGATTTTTTGGAGCAAACTGGAATATATAGTTTATATATACATTTTTGCACAGAAAGTAGAGCTTTCATCGACATTATAAACAATCTAATTAATTTGCTATTAAAATAATTCCTTTGAATAAGTTAAAGCTAAGTAAGTATACATTTCACCAAGAATTGCTGCAGCTGTCTTAAAATCATTTGAAAATCTGAAGTCCTGGGCCCCAAAGCAAATCTGCAGTTTGATCTGTGTAATAAATTCGCTTGCCACATAAAAACAGATCCTTTTGAAGGTCTAGTGCATATGGACATTTCATTCACTCTATTTCTATTCTTTTTCTCAATCTCCTCCAGATCACTACCATTCAGATCACAGCCGTGGAAGATTTCTCTCATTCATTCTTTCTCTTCATATTGAATCTCATTCATTCATTTCCACTTATCCTCATCTCCACTATAATATACTTGTCTTTGTATTTTATTCTTGCTCTAGTGAGCGTGTAGTGCCAAGATGCACAATTTTGTCTGTGGGTTAAAGGGACAGGAACTGAAAACCAAAACTGGGGGCTAGATGGTGCTGTCTACTAGACAATATTCAAAATTTGGCCCAAACCAACTGGATAGAAGTTTCCTCTGACTGGTCTTTGTAGGATACTATTAATGAATTTGTAAAAGTCTCAATGCATTAAGCATGGGCACACAAGAAAAAAACAATTCAGCATAACTGCAGTTTCAGCCAAAGAGGAATGACATGCAAAATTGTATCCTCGGACGTAATGTTGGGACAAGAATTATTTTGTTCCGTAATTATGTAACAAGGCAATTTAGGTAAGATTAAGTCCACCATAGTCTCACAGGACCAAGGGTCTGCTGTCTCATTAGAGGTGGTGGTTTAATCTGAGGGACACCACCACCCCAGACAAGAATGAGGTTAGAAGGTAGGGCCTCTCTTGTAACCTCAGATGGTGTAGGAATTGAACCTACAATGTTGTTATCACTTGTACATTATGAAGCATCCACCCAGCTGACTGAGTTAACAACTCTCTTTGGCTCGTCTTAGAATTATAAATAGCCTTATTATAAGGACAAGCCTAAATTATTTTAACATAAATCTGGAAACCTGTGCGTACAGTAAGTGTTGACATATCAGTGACTTTAATCTTTTACCCTTACTGGATTTTGCAATTGTTATTGCAAAATATTCTCTGTATGTTTACACAGAAATCACAAACTGTATTATAAAATATGATACTTTACATTAACTTGATTATCATTGTACATCTAAGCACCTGCAAGGACAGAGGCCAGACTGTTTGGACTTCAGTGAAGTTGGCAGTCACTCTGGTGGATTCTTGCCAGAGTTACAATAGGAATCAAATGAAACAAGCAAGAAATTTTAATCTTCTAACTTTGAAAGAGCACAGCTGTACCTTAGAGTACAAACACCTTGTGCATTTTACTGTGTCCAGAATCCTGTACTTATATCATCTACCTTTGTGCAGGAGATCGTTAGCAATTGAAGTACGAGCAGTGAATACATCCACAAAACTTTATAAAATTACATAAAGAATGTTGAAGTGATATTTCTGTGAGAATATTTGCAGATTGGAGCAATCATTCTCTCAGAATGTCAAGTATTTAACCCCAACTTTGCCATAAGCTAGAATTGAAATGTTTCAACCAGTCACTGATGGCTGACTCAAAGTTAACTGAATTCAAATCCACTGAGTATTCCAAAGGAACCAGCTCCCACTCAATTAAAAGAGCTTTTTGAACATTTATTATAAATCAGATGTATGCAAGTCATGGAGACAAATGTTTATTCACCAATATTTCAGTAGAAAATCTGTGACACCGCTCTAAGGGCTTAATGCCAAGAATGCTAGACAATGTTATTTTATTCAAACGAGAGGTGTGGTATTGCTGACTGGCCAGCATTTATTGCCTTTACCTAGTTGTCCTTGAGAAGGTGAGCTGCAGTCTATGTGTTGTAGATAGTCCCACAATACTGCTAGGGAGGGAATTCTGGGATTCTGATCCAACATGAATGAAGGAACAGCGATAAATTTCCAAGTCAGGATGATGAGTAGCTTGGAGGGGGACTTGGAAGTGGTGGTGTTCCCAAAGATCTACAGCCCTTAACTTCCAGATGGAAGTGATCATAGAAGCAGCTGAAGATATTTGGGCCTAGGACACTACCCTGAAGAACTCCTGCAGCGATGTCCTGGAACTGAGATGACTATCCTTCAACAACCCACAACCATCTTCCTATGTGCCAGGTAATGACTACAACCAGATTGCTGGTGATCTTCTGAAATTCTATACATTCTGGAGCAGTTCCTATAGGATGGAGGGTGGCAAATGTAGCCCCAATAATTAAAAATGGAGGTAGATACAAAACAGAGAATTACAGACCAGTGAGGCTATCATTAGTAGTGGGGAAATTGCTGGTGGCTACGATAAAACATGTGATAATAAAACATTTGGAAAACATTAATGGGCTAAGTCAAGGCCAGCATGGATTTATTAAAAGCAAATCATACTTGACAAATCAATTGTTTTCTTTTTAGAAATATAGCTAGTAGAATAGGTAAGAACCAGTGGGTATGGTATATTTGGACTTTCAGAAGGTTTTTCATCAGGTTCTTCATAAAAGGTTTGTGGGCAAAATTAAAAGACGAGATTAGCATAGATGGAGAATTGGTTGACAGGAAGTGGGTGGGAATAAATGGTTTTTCTCCAAGTGGTAGGCAATGACTAATAGGGTACCACAAGGATCAGTGGTGGGGCCTAACTATTATATATAAATTACTTGGATGAGGGAATAAATTGTACCATTTCCAAGTCTGTTGATGATTCATAACTGACAGGACTGTGAGTTGTGATGTGGCTACAAGTAGAGTTCAAAGTATTTTGGACAAGTTAAGGGAGTAAGCAAAAATATAGCAGAAACAATACAATGCGGCTAAATGTGAAGTTATACATTTCAGTGTGAAAAACAGAAGAGTATGATTTAAATGCCGATATATTGGATGCATAAATATACAAAGGAATCTGGGTGTCCTTGTACACTAGGCAATGGCTGCAAACAATCAGGTGCAACAAGCAAAAGGCAAACACAATATTTGCCTTCATTGCAAGAGGATTTAAGTTCAGAGATAAGGAATTTCCACTGCAGTTATTCAGCCCGTTGGTGAAACCACACTTGAAGCATTGCATGAAGTTTTGGTCTCCCTACCTATCCTTAGACTGTGACCCCTGGCTTTGGACTCCCCAGTAAGGGAAAACACCCTCTCTGCATCTCGTCTGTCTAACTCTGTTTGAACTTCATATATTTCCATCTGATCCTCTCTCATCCTTCTAAACCTTCATGAGTACAGGCCCAGTCAAAGCAATGTCTCCTTAAATGATAGCCTTGCTATCCCCCAGATTGGCTTAGTGAAACTCCACTGTATTGCCTACCTAAGGATAGGTACGGAGACCAGCCTGGAATAGAGGGAATGAAGTGGAGGTTCACAAAACTGTTTGGGGGGCGGGGGGGAGGGGGGGTGTGTGGTGGGGAGATGGGAGTGGGTGGCAAGGGATGTGCTCCAATTTGATACAAGTTTTTTTTTCCTAAATCATTGGCTTCTCCTCACTTCCAAATCTTATGGTTTCTTTCAATGAGACTAATTATTTTCCTGCTGAATTAAAGGTAGTGTTGCCTTTAATTAGAACAGCCCTCACTTATTTTAAATACATTTGCAGGAAGATACAAGACATGAGGAGAAGCACTAGATGTTAAAGTTACTTATAAAAGTTCAGATCTATAAGCAAAAACATACATTGTGCTAATCAGTTCCTCAAAAAAGACAGAATTGCCAAGGTAATTATTTGGATTTCATAAGAACAACTTGACATTTTGAGAAAGGTCATGCTTAAGTTAGAAGCAACAGAGAAACAGAACAAAGCAGTGTTCTCGATAATGAAGTTTATGGCGTGATGTATATGAATATCTTGATGGGGCCTCCAATCTTATCATGTGCATGGAGTCTGCCTTGAAGCATATTGCCAACTTTTGATTGGCCAAAACGATTCTCCTTTCATCTTTGTTTCTACATGAACTTATAAATATGTTGGTCCTTCACTGATTTTTTTTTGACAGGGTGCATGTTGTTTAACAAATATAATTTCAAAGATCAAGAGAAGGCAATGTTTTAAAGACAGGAAATCGCAGGTATTTTACTGAGATAAAGCTGCAAGTTATCTAAAGCATAAATTGTGAAAGGTCAGCAGATTGAGGAGGCAATTAAATGTGTAGCGCGTTGTCCTTGTTGAAGTACAGTACTAGAGTATTGTTGGTTGAAATGCTCTTCAATTTTCTTAGATTCATAGGCAGGAATTCTGGGCCTGCTGAGTTCAGGAGACGAGGATTAGTTCAAAAATATGAGTGTGGCATACTGGGTATATGGCACACCATTCTAATTTCCAGATATTTTAGGGGAGGCAGGTTCAGGGCTCAGACACTCTGTCACCCCAAGAGATGGACAGTTAACTACAACCAAAATGTGCCTTGTTAAACATAGCCAACTGGGATTTTTCAGTCAATCCCTTTTTTACTGTCATGACAGCGTACAGACAACTACTGAGAAATAGGCACCCAATAATAAGCCAGTGTGTACCTGCACATGAAGGTTTACAGGCTTTGTCTAGTTGGCTGTCTGATGCTGGTGAATCCAAAATCCATGGCTGTAGGAGGACATCACCCTCCACCCCACACACCATTCCCACCCCAAAGGCCTGGCTACTTATTCCATTTTTTAAAAACAGTTTTTTAAAAAAGCTGATGAGAGAACACCTCCATCTTGAAGCGCCCTCTCCAGTTATTTACCATCTACTGTAACAGGTGTACATAGTTCTGGAAGACCTTTGATTGGGCTTCTAGTTTCTAAAACCCACCCAATTGCTTTTAATTATATGGGGTATCTGCCTCCATGCTAATTAAAAGTGCAGCCTGTCAAAATCCCAATAAGTGACTCTTTCCCTTTTGGGGTGAGTTGAAGACTTAGAGATATTTCTATTCCTGAATCATGCTGTCTGATTCAACCATCTGAATTTGTTTGAGTCCATTTATTCAGGTGCCTTTTAAATGTTAGTCATGATATGGAGGTGGAGGTGCTGGTTAGGCTGGGGTGGACAAAGTTAAAATTCAGACAACACCAGGTTATAGTCCAATAGGTTTATTTGGAAGCACTAGCTTTCAGAGTGCTGCTCCTTCATCAGATGATTAACGAAGGAGCAGCACCCAAAAGCTAATGCTTCCAAATAAATCTGCTGGACTATAACCTGGTGTTGTATGATTTTTAACTTTTATACTTTTATAGCCTTCGATCAAGTCTCCCCTCAGCCTTCGCCAGTCCAGAGTAAACAATCAGAATTTTTCTAGCCTCTCCTTTTCGCTCATACCCTCTAATCCAGGCAGCATCCTGGTAAACCTCTTCTGCACCCTCTCCAAAGCCTCCATATCCTTCCTGTAATGTGGTGACTGAAACTGAACACAATACTCTAACTGTGGCCTAATCAAAGTCTTATAAAGCTGCAAGAAGACATCCATACACTTGTACTCAATTCCCGGACCAATAAAGGTGCATGCCATACACCTTCTTTCCCACCCTATCTATTTTCAAGGCCACTTTCAGGGAGCTATGGACTTGAATCCCATGATCCCTCTGTACAGCAAAGCTGTTCAGGGTCCTGCCATAGCTTTCCTTAACATTTGCTCACTCAAAATGCAGCACCTCACACTTACCCAGATTAAACTCCACCTGCTATTTCTCTGCCCATATCTTCAACAAATCTATATCCCACTGTATCCTTTGATAACCTTCTACACTACCCACAACTCCACCAATCTTTGTACTGTCTGCAAAATTACTAACTCACCCATCTACATATCCATCCAAGTCATTTATATATATATCACAAATAGCAGATGTCCCAGTACAGATCCCTGTAGAACACCACAAGTCACGGATCTCTAACCAGAAAAATAGCCTTTCACTACTACCCTTTGCCTTCAATAGGCAAGTCAATTCTGAATTCAAATGGCCAAGTCAATGTGGATCCCATGCATCGTATTCTTCTGAATGAATCTACCATGTGGGAACTTGTCGAAAGCCTTACTAAAATCAATGTATGATGCAGAGGTGACGTTGTTGGACTGGGGTGGACAAGGTCAGAAGTCAGAAGTCACACCACACCAGATTATGGTCCAACAGTTTTATTTGAAATCACAAGCTTTCGGAGCATAGTCCTGTTGTCAGGTGAAGAGCCAGGACACTTCATCTGTTGAAGGCAGCTTGTGATTTCAAATAAATTTATTGGACTATAACCTGGTGTCATCTGACTTCTAAACTCAATGTAGACAACATCCACCCTCATCGATCACCTTTGCCACCTCCTCTAAATATTGAATTACATTAGTAAGTCATGACCTGCCCTGCACAAATGCATTTTAAATCCTATCTTTAAGAATTCTCTTCAATAGCTTCCCAACCACTGATGTGAGACTCACAGGTCTATAGTTTGCTGCATTATCCCTATTTCCCTTTTTGAAGACAGGAACAACATTAGTTACTTGCCAGGCCTCCAGGACCTCTCTAGTGGCTAATGAAGTTACAAAGATCTTGGTCAAGGCACAAGCAGTCTCTTCTCTAGCCTCTCTCAATAACCTGGGAGAGATACCATCAGACCCTGGCACCTTATCCACCTTAATGCTCTTCAAGAGAACCAACATCACTTCTTTCTTGACCTCAAAGTGCCCTAGCATATCAGCATGCTCCACACAAATCTCACTATTCTATGCATAATTCTCTTGGATAAATACCATTGCAAAGAACTCATTAGGATCCTGCCCACATCCTCTGCCCCCAAGCACAAGTTCCTTCCTTTATCTTTGACCAGTCCAAACTTCTCCCTAGCTATCCTCTTATTTTTAATGTATATATTGAATGCCTTGGGATTCTCTTTAACCCTACTTAGCAAGGTCATTTCGGTGCCCCTTCTTGCTCTCCTAATTCTCTGCTTGAGTTCTTTCCTTCTTTCTTTATATTCCTCATAGACAGTGTCCGATTTTAGCTCATAAACCTTATTTATGCTTTTTTTTTTGCTTTTGACTAAATTCACAACCTCCCTCATTACCCAATGGTCGCTTACCTTGCCATTATTGTCCTTCCTCCTTCCTGGAACATGTCAGTCCTGAACTCTGATCAGCAGGTCTTCAAACAACTCCCATATGTCAAACGTGGACTTGTCCAATAACCACTCCTCCCAATTAACACTCTAGCTTCTGCCTAATACTTATGTAATGTGTCCTCACTCAATTTAGTACCCTCCTGCAAAGTTCTGACCTATCTTTATTCATAACTATCTTAAAACCTAAGGATTAGGAACAAATTACTGCAGATGCTGGAATCTACCGAAAGCAACAAATGCTGGAGATCAGACAGGTCAGACAGCATCCATGGAGAGAGAGAAAGTTACCATTTTGAGTCTAGATGACTCTTCACCAGAGTTAAAACTTAAGGAGTTGTGATCACTGTTTGAGATAGAATTAATAGTCACATGGAAAAATGTGGGTTGATTGTTTAAAGTCAGCATGGATTTGTTAAAGTAAGATAGTGTTTAACTAGCTTTTTAGAGGTTTTTTTGAAGAGGTTGGTGAAGGCAACACTGTACGTTGGTGTACATGAATGCCTCATCTTCCGCCTCGGAACACTTCAACCCCAGGGCATTAATGTGGACTTCACCAGTTTCCTCATTTCCCCTTCCCCCACCTCACCCCAGTTCCAAACTTCCAGCTCAGCACCATCCCCATGGCCTGTCCTACCTGCCTTTCTTCTTTTCCGACTATCCAATCCACCCTCCTCTCTGACCTATCACCTTCATCCCACCCCCATCCACCCAATGTACTCTTTGCTAACTTCCCCCACCCCCCTCCCTGACCTATCACCTTCATCCCGACCCCCACTCACCTATTGTACTCTATGCTAATTTCTCCCCACCCCCATGCTCCTCTCATTTATCTCTCCACCCTTCAGGCACTCTGCCTATATTCCTGATGAAGGGCTTTTGCCCGAAACGTCAATTTTCCTGCTCCTCGGATGCTGCCTGAACTGCTGTGCTTTTTCAGCACCACTCTACTCCAGAATCTGGTTTCCAGCATCTGCAGTCATTGTTTTTACCTACATGGACATCCAAAAGGCAATCAATACAGTGCCACGTAGTAGACATGTGGAAAAGACATAGAATAAAAGGTCCCGTAGTAACATGGATCCAAAGTTGACTGAAAGTAGGAAACAGAGCAATGTTAGTGGGTAATTTTGGGATTGAAGGCATGTTTCCAGTTGAGTTCATTGGGGAGATGATGGCGTTGTGGTATTGTCACTGAACTGTTAATCTAGAGACCCAGTTAATGTTCTGGAGACCTGGATTTGAATCCTGCCATGGCAGATGGTGGAAATCAAATTTAATAAAAAATCAGGAATTAAGAGTCCAATGATGGCCATGAGAAAAAAAAGTCTTGGAATAAAACGCATCTGGTCGACGAAAGCCCTTTAGGGAAGGAAACTGCTATCCTTACCTGATCTGGCCTACATGTAACTCCAGACCACCAGTTGTTGACTCTCAACTGGTCTCTGGAGAAATAGGGATAGGGATAGGCAATACATGCTGGATTAGCCTAGCCATGAAAATGCCCTCATCCTATGAATGAATTAAAAAAGAATTCTCCAGGGGTAAACATTGGCGCCCTTGCTATTCCAGACATGGGTGGGTAGGGGACAAATTCAAATCTGATGATGTAAAATTTGGGAGCATTGTAAACTATTGAAGGGTATAAAACTTCAAAAGGACATTGGTAAATTGGTGGAGCGGATAGATAGTTGACATGTGAAGTTCAGTCTGGAGAAGTATGAGATGATACATTTTGGTGTGAATAACATGGTGAGACAACATACATAACAAAAAAGGGCATTATGCTAAAGGGTGTGGAAGCAGAGAACAGTGAATGTACATGTTCGTAAGTAATTAAAGTTGGTAGGATGAATAGAGAGCAATTCATAAAGCAGACAGTATTGTCGGCTTCATTCATAGGGGAATAGACCACAAGAGCAGAGAGCTAATGCTGAACTTATATATGCTTCAGCTGGAGTATTGTGTACAGCTTTGAATGCCACAGTTTAGAAAAGGTGCAGAAGAGGTTTACAAGAATGATTCCAAGACAAGAATCTTGAGTTTTAAAGACAGATTGGAGACATTGGGACTGTTTTCCTGGACAGGAGAAGGCTACAGGAGATCTGATAGAAGTTTCCAAAGTCATGAGGGGTCTGAATAGAGTAAATATGGAGAAACTGTTCCCACTTGTATGAGAATTGAGAACCAGAGGCACAGGTTTAAGTGTTTTGCAAAATAGTCAAATAGATTAATTTGAAATCACAAGTTTTCAGAACAACACTCCTTTGTCAGGTGAAAAGACTTCACCAAACGAAGGAGCAGTGCTCCAAAAGCTTGTGATTTCAAATAAACCTATTGTACTATAACCTGGCGACATGTGACTTCTGATTTTGCCCGACCCAGTCCAACACCGGCATTTCCACATTCAGGAAGTGGTTAGTGAATGGAATGCACTGCCTGGGAATGGGATGGAGGTAAGTTCAATTGAGATATTCAAGTGGATATTAAATGATTATTCAAATATAAACCATGTGCAGGGTTATGAGGAAAATGGCACTAAGTCAAAATGTTTAAAAGACTAGTGTAGACACAATGGACCAAATGGCTTTCTTCACTGTAACAATTCCATGATTCTCTAATTCTGAATGTAAACAGACTGCCATGTTTTGTATATTATGTCATGGATAGTTAACATTTAAATAGTGCCTTGAACATAATGAAATATCGTAAGACATTTCACAGGACCATTGGAAAACTGAGACCAAACCACATGAGGGGAAAGTAGTTCAGCTCATATCAGACACCCCAGAGTGTTAAAGGAGATAGTGCATGCAGTGGCAATTATCTTTTAAAGCTTTATAGATCTGGAACGTTTCCTGCTGTTTGGAAGGTAACAAATGCCACTCTACTATTTAAAAAGGCTGGAAGAGAATAATGGGGATCTATAGATCTGTTACAGCCTAGTAGAATTCTAGCATCTATTATAAATTTAATTTTTAATTCATTTGTGGGACTTGGGTGTCGCTGGCTGGCCAGCATTGCTAACCCATCCCAATTGCCCTTGGTGGTGAGCTACCTTCTTGAATTGCTGCAGTCTACTTGCTATGGATTGGCTCAATGTTGGTAGGGAGGGAAATCCAGGAATTTGACCCAAACGTCTGTGATGGAACGGCAGTATATTTCCAAGTCAAGGGTGAGTGGCTTGGAGGGGAACTTGCAGGTGGTGGTTTTTCCAAGTACCTGCTGCCCTTGTCCTTCTAGATGGAAGTGGTCGTGGGTTTGGAAGATGCTGCCTAAGAATCTTTGGTGAATTTCTGCGGTGCATCTGTAGAGACTACAAAAGAGTTTGGGATAAATAGACTATTGGTTAATAATGATCTGCTTGGGATAGTCGGCATGGATTTGTGAATGCAAAATCTGACAAACTTGTTGCAGTTTATTGTACTAACAAGTGATCAAGGGAAAGTGGTAGACGCAATATATTTGAATTTTTTGAAAGCTTTTGGTAAAGTCCCCCATTGAATGTTGGTTATCAAAATTCAAGTGCATGGATCAGATGGTAATGTACTGGCATGGATTAATGATGGCTAATGGACAGAAAAAAAACAGGTAAGAATAAATGATCATTCTCACACTGGCAGGCTGGATGTAACGACCAAATATAAAACTTCCAAGTTTACAAATGCAAAACTAGATGGGAATATGTGATGTTAATAATATGTGGAGCAGCTTCAAGTGCATTCAATGGACTGAGTGTGATGAATATGGCAGATGATAAATAATATAGAAAATTTGAAGCCTTCCGTTTTAGTCGAAAGAACAGGTATGCAGAGAATTTCTTGAATTATCAAGATTGAAAAAATCATGAGGGACATAGATGGGGTGAATAGCCAAGATCTTTTTTTTCAGGGTGGAGGAGTGGAAAGCTAGAGGGTATTGGTTTAGGGTAAAAGGGGAAAGATTTAAAAGGGATCTAAGGGGCAATGTTTTCTCAGAGGATGGTGCGTGTATGGAATGAGCTTCCAGAGGAAGTGGTGGAGGCTGGGACAATTGCAACATTTAAAAACATCCAGATGGGTACATGAATAAGAAGGTTTAGAGGGATAAGGGCCAAATGCTGGTAAATGGGACTAGAGTAATTTAGGATATCTGATTGGTATGGACAAGTTGGACTGAAGGGTCTGTTTCAGTGCTGTTGACTCTATAATTGTAATAGTTAGGAAGTGTAGATGCACAAAGGAACCTGGGTGTTCTCAACAATAAAACACTGAAGACTCGCACACTGTTAAAGCAGGTAACTCAGAAGGCTTATTGAATATTTGCCTTTATGGAAGAAGATTTGAGCACAGGAGTATTGCAGTCTTACTTCAATTGTTTACAACCTTGCTTAAACTGCACCTGGAGTACCGTGTGCAGTCTTGATCCCATTATTATTTAAAGGATATTATTGCTACAGAGGAAGTACAACTAAGTTTCTCCTGACTGGTCTACGAAAAGCAATTTGCAAAATTGAGCTTGTATTCTCTCAAGTTTCAAAGGGTCTCATTGAAGCTTACAAAATACTTAAAGGGTAGATGTAGCTAAGATGTTATGGAGTCTGGAGCAGGTGAAACAGTTTCATAATAATGAAGACGCCCTAGATGAGGAGTATACCTTTTTGGCCAGAGGGTTGGCATACCCTGTCCCAGAGGGCTACAGAAGCTCAGTGTTTGAGCATGTTTAAGGTAGAAATTGACAGATTTAAAATGGATTTGGAGATTGTATTTGGGGAAAAAGACATTAAAATGTATGATCAGCAATAATTTGTATTCAATGGGAGAGGTTTCCAGCCTTAAACAGGGTCTTAATAAGCTTCAAACAGCTCAAGCTAGCTCCCCTGTAACTGGCTCAGCTTGGCCTTTTGTGTAATGAGCATATCAGACTATCAGCTCTCAAACTCAGTATGATCAAGTAAAACAAAGAATTGCAGATGCTGGAGATCTGCTCTTCCCCTGGCTGCCTTGTTAAAATCCTACAGAGGCAAGGAACTTTAGAATTTAAACTGTAGACATCAGTTAAGCACTAACAACCAACAAAATAAAACAATGAACTGCAAGTACTGGAGACCTGAAACAAAAGCAGAAATTGCTGGAGAAAGTCAGGTCCGGCAGCATCTGTTCGAAGAAAACAGAGTTAACACTGAGTTCAGCGACTCTTCATCAGAACTGATGTGTCACCAGACTCTGAATGTGCTAACCACTGAGCCACCAGCATTTGAGCTGGATGAATAAGGGAGGAAAAGGAAGAAAGGGCTCTCTTCTGCTCTCTTCTTCCAACTTTTTCACCCTCCAGGAATTGATTCTTACTCTGCTAGAGGAGAAAAAAGCTGGGTATTTGAGTATTTAGAACTGTACAGCATAGGGACAGGCCTTTCGACCCACAATATTGTGCAGAATATGACGCCAATTTAAACTAAACCCTTCACAAACTAGTTCCCCTGTAACCGGGCCAGCTTGGCCTTTTGTGTTACGAGCATATCAAATTATCAGCTATCAAACTCAGTATGACCAAGTAAAGTAAAACAAAGAATTGCAGATGCTGGAGATCTGCTTTTGGTCCATATCCTTGAATTTGATAAATGACAAAGGTCAAATCGATTCTCAATTTTCAGCACGGTGTTGCAACTGGCAGTAAGGTTAATAAAGCATATGTGAAAAACATAAATAAATGAAATAATTGGTGAATTAGAATAAATGAAAATGGCAGGACTGGTGTTGTTTCACATCCACCAGTTAAGATCTAGAATATAGAATCCCTACAGTGTGGAAACAGGCCCTTTGGCCCAACAAGTCTACACCGACCCTCCAAAGAGTAACCACCCAGACCCACTCCCCTACATTCACTCTGACTAATGCACCTCACCTACACATCCCTGAACACTATGGGCAATTTAGCATGGCCAATTCACCTAACCTGCACATCTTTGGATTGTGAGAGGAAACCAGAACACCCGGAGAAAACCCACACAGACAAGGGGGAGAACGTGCAAATTCCACACAGTCACCCAAAGCAGGAATTGAATCAGGGTCCCTAGTACAGTAGATTTTCCTGCTCCTCGGATGCTGCCTGACCTGCTAAGCTTTTCCAGCACCACTCTGATCTAAACTCTTGATCAGATGGGCCAATGGGCTGAGAAGTGGCAGATGGAATTTAATTCAGATAACTGTGAGTGCTGCATTTTGTAAAAGCAAATAGGAGCAGGACTTATATACTTAGTGTCAAGGTCCTTTGGAGTGTCGCTGAACAAAGAGACCTTGGAGTGCAGGTTCATAGTTCCTTGAACGTAGAGTGGCAGGTAGATAGGATAGTGAAGACGGCATTTGGCATGCTTTCCTTTATTAGTTGGATTATTGAGTAGAGGAATTGGGAGGTCATGTTGTGGCTGTACAGGTCATTGGTTAGGCCACTTTTGGAATATTGCATGCAATTCTGTTCTCCTTTCTATCAGAAAGATGTTGCGAAACTTCAAAGGGTTCAGAAAAGATTTACAAGGATGTTGCCAGGGTTGGAGAATTTGAACTATAGTGAGAGACTAAATAGGCTGGGGCTGTTTTCCCTGCAGCGTTGGAGGCTGAGGGGTGACGGTATGGAAGTCATGAGGGGCATGGATAGGATAAATAGACAAGATCTTTTCCCTGGGGTGGGGGAGTCCAGAACTAGAGGGCATGGGTTTAGGGTGAGAGGGGAAAGATATAATAGAGACCTAAGGGGCAACTGTTTCACACCGAGGGTGGTGCATGGATGGAATAAGCTGTCAGAGGAAGTGGTGGAGGCTAGTACAATTACAACAGTTAGAAGGCATCTGGATGGGTTTATGAATAGGAAAGAGTTTCAAGGGATATGGGCCATGAGCTGGCAAATAGGACTAGATTGGGTTGGGATATCTGGTCGACGTGGACTGGTTGGACCAAAGGGTCTGCTTCTGTGCTGTACATCTCTATGACTCTATGCTCCCACAAGCTCAAAATCTCATTAACTTAGGTATAAAATTGAGCCCAACAAATCTTGTAATTTGTGATTATTACAAGGAAGAAAATGATCAGAAGAGCTATTAGATTTGTGTAAAAGCTAATATCTCATTGTTTTTGAAGGGAACCTCAGCTGGGCCTATAAACTACTCCAGTACTACTAAATAAAGGTGACTGTTAATGCCCTCAGGCCTTTTGCCATACCTCATCCAGATTGTGATTGTCCAATAATAAGTGATGGATATTTTTAATCAGCTTTTTTGGACTTGTTATTAGCAGATAGTGCTTGAACTAGAGAGACCTCCCATCCCAGGGGGAGGGACACCTCCACTGCCCCTTAAGAGCCTTATGAAAATCTGATATCAAAGAAAATTGCACCAAATTTGAGAAAATTCTTATCTGGATGAAAATGAGATCTGATGCCATGCGATTTTCTTCTCTCAAGACAGAAAATTGCTTTCATCTTTATTTCTATCTGTGATCTTATTGTTTATTTATGTCGGTGGCACATTCTTTTCCCTTATTTATTAGGGTACAAAAATACTGAAATATTTCTTTGCTACATTTACCACAGTCTCCAATTTCTTGCCCCAAGCTCTTATTCTTTTATTTGCTGTTACTGTTCCCTAGTGACTTCAGTGCGGACTTAATTACCATGTAGTTTGCATGCTTCCCTAATACTGCCAATCACCCATGACACTGGTATCAGTGATAAAAAACTTCCAACACTCCCAAATTTCCTGCATAAACAAGCTAATTTTTTGGATTAAATAAATATTTCTTTTTAAAACTAGTTAATATAAAAATGATTATTTCTCCAGATAGAAAAGTAAGATCTTTTCTCATAATTAGCCTTTATGTAGTGTCTGAAAATGTAAAAGTTCTTTCAGTGATTTGACTGTTTACTTGACCATGGATCTGGGAAGGAAACAATATATTTTTCAAATGTTTACACAGCTTCTCTTTTCATGCTACCATGCTAAAAATATAATACACTAACTGTTACAAAATATACAGTTCACACACATTTACGGTTGTTCTGGCACTTGAATGGATGCATGGAAAGAGATTTTCAAAGTGTGATGTGCCAGATGTGAAGAAAGCAGTTAGTAATATCGCAGCTTTCTCTTTGTGATACGCTGCCTGTCCTCCAGCTTCTTGGTCATTCTGGAACATTTTGTACAGTTGGCCACTTGATTCTGCCCAGGGCCTCTCTTCCATTGTCCAGATGAGTGGCTGTACATTCACATGGTTTCACACTTCCCAACCAGACAATTTGCTGCAATGGCTACTCTTCCCAGCTCACATTCGTACCTCTGGAATTCTCCAAGCATCCATTTGGAGAGAAGATGGACTTTCTTTCCGCTTTGTCTTTTTGTTCTTGAAGTGTTTGTATGGTGCCAGATTGTGGTGACAGTTGAAGCTTTTCACTGTACTTTACCACATTGTTCACTGTAGAGTGCAAGGGACAATAAATCATCATTCATTCCTGTTCATTCCTATTTTTTATTCACATGCCAACCCTTGACAATATCACCTGAGAACACTGTATTGGTTTGCATTTGTGCACTGACAGCAATCACCTCTTCTTCATCAAACTCCTCTCTCCATCCATCCAGTAGTTCTATGTTAGCTATTGGAAAAACCAAAACTTTCTACAATTAAATAGTGGGAAGATCAGAGACTTTGTACTCAGTCCTTGCCATGAATATTGTTCCCTTGTCACTGATTCAGTTGGGGGAGCAGTTAGCTAAGTTGCATGGACAGCTGGCTTTTCAATACAGAATGATGCCAATAGTACAGGTTTAATTCTGACACTAGCTGAAGTCACCACCCACCTTTCCAATCTCTCCCCTCACTTGAGGTATAGTGATCCTCAGGCTAAACTTACCACCAGTCATCTCTGTCTCGTGAGAGAATGGGACTATGGCAACTTTACCAAATGCTCCTCTTCACTACAATGAAAGTGTTATTGTTACTATACACTAAGTCCAGAGTAATAGGAGTTCACATTCAAGCCTTTTCGGTTTTGAACCAAATTGATGGAGCTGGAAATTTAAAGCAGGTCAATTTGATTTGAGACAACAGATTGTAACTGGGACTGAAAAAATGGTAAAAGTGTCCAGTAATACAAAAGAAATTAAATCCCATTCAGTTTCAAACTGTTGAAACCTCAACATGTATATCCTTGTATTTCACTTTTTGGTTTTATTGTTCACCATGAGTAAATCAACCACTGATGCACTCAATATAAATGCTGGGAATGTAACCCTACTATCTCTTCTGCTCTTTACAAATTGTTGAAACCAAATCGATCTCCCAATCTCACAGTTATCCTCAAACTAAACCTGGATTCAGATCATCACGAAGGAAAGGTAGCTTACATTTCCATGACTGTTGGGGAGTGTTATGCTTGTGTATGACTAGTCCTCAGGCAAAGTTCACTGATTATTTACAGTTTCAGATGGGATACCTCAACCTGTCAAGTTCCATGGGGAGGAGAGCTCACCTTGGATCATCTGTAGTCATGACAACTGGTGCTGGAGTAATACTGAAATAGTGAGTAGAAAAGAAAGAAATTACCCTCTGTCACATAGATAATATATTGTTTGTCTCCATAACCCATTTGCCAACTTCTAAATTTCTTCCTTTACCAAGGAATCATCTTTTGCTGCACTTTAGACTAAAAAAGATCCTCTTTCATTTAATCCAGTGTGCTTAGTCATTTCGTCTCTTTTCAGTACCTGAACCACTCTGCTTTGCTTTCCCTTGGCTGTGCAGTGCTGATGCAGCTGGGACTAAGCTCAGACAAGTTGCCCTTTCAGTGAACACACTGAGGTAATGAGCAGCAGCTGCTTGCTTGCCCGAACTGAAATCTCATGTTTTGAATGAAGACTCATTAGAGAAAAAAAACTTGTTTTTCGGATTGCATTGAAACTGATTTTTGTACACTTGAATGTAATGTGAATGAAAACTACTCACAGACAACAAAAGTGTTAACACAGAAGACCAAAGACAGAAAAGGAAATCAGTTAAGGGAAAGTCACTGCAGAGCATTTAATTGAGGATCCAGGATCTGACTGAAATGTAGATTACCCACAATGCAAACCCTCTAAGTGAAAAGCTAAGGTTCACAATCATTAAGTAGGTACACAAGGGTGTATGGAAGTTCATTAAGTCACATGTTAGATTTCTAACACTGTGGATTTACTCACAATGTAAATACCTAGTGGTATTATTGGTAGAGTATTAATGCAGAATCAAGAGTGTGGTGCTGGAAAATCACAGCAGGTCAGGCAACATCGGAGGAGCAGGAGCATTGTCATTGTGGGCATAAGCCCCTCATCAGGAATGAGGCTTGTGGGCCCAGGGCTGAGAGATAAATGGGAGGGGATGTGGAGCTAGGGGGAAGGTAGCTGGGAATGCGATAGGTAGATGAAGGTGGGGGAGAAGGTGATAGGTCAGAGGGGAGGGTGGAGCGGATAGATGGGAAAGACAATGGACAGGTCAAGAAGGCGGTGCTGAGTTGGAGGCTTGGGACTGGGATAATGTAGGGAGAGGGGAAATGAGGAAACTGGTGAAATCCATATTAATCCTGTGTGGTTGCAGGGTCCCAATCGAAGATAAGGTGTTCTTCCTCCAGGTGTTGGGTAGTTAGGGTTTGGCAATGGAGGAGACCCAGGACCTGCATGTCCTTGGTAGAGTGGGAGGGGGAGTTGAAGTGTTCAGCCACGGGGCGGTGGGGTCTTTTGGTGCTGGTGTCCCAGAAATGTTCTCTGTAATGATCCGTAATTGGTGTCCTGCCTCCCTGATGTAGAGGAGACCACATCAGGTGCAATGGTTACAATAGATAACATTTGTGGAGGTAAATTGCTGTCAGGTGTGGAAGGATCCTTGGACGGAGGTGAGGGGCGAGGTGTGGGTGCAGGTTTTGCACTTCAGTGGATTTCACCAGTTTTCTCAATTCCCCTCATCCCACCTTATCCCAGTCCCAAGCCTCCAAGTAGGCACCACCCTCTTGATCTCTCCATTGTCTTTCCCACCTGTCCGCTCCACTCTCTTCTAGACCTCTCACCTTCTCCCCCACCTTCATCTACCTATTGCATTCTCAGCTAGCTTTCCCCTCAGCCTCACCCCCTTCCCATTTATCTCCCAGCCCACAAGCCTCATTCCTGATGAAGGGCTTATGCCCAAAACATTGATACTCCTGCTCCTCGGATGCTGCCAGATCTGCTGTGCTTTTCCAGGACCACACTCTTGACTCTGATCTCCAGCATCAGCAACCCTCACATTCTTCTATTAATCCAGAATATAAAGTAATCTAGAATGGAGTCTATGTAATGTTCTGAGGACCTGGGTTTGAATCCTGCCATTGCAGATAGTGAAATTTGACTTCAGTAAACCTCAAATTAACTCTAATGATGACCATCATTGATTGTCAGGGAAATATCATCTGGTTAATTGATGCCTTTTGAGGAAGGATACTGTCATCCTTATCTCGTCTGACCTAGATGTGACTCCAGACCCACTGCATTGTGGTTAGCACTAAATTGGCTCTTGAGCCTAAATTGGCTCTTGAGCAATTAGGGATAGGCAATAAATGCAGGCTTAGCCAATGACGCCAACATCCTGTGAATTATTTTATAAAAATGCACAATATACCACTGTACTCCAGTAGTCAGGTGCAAACAAAGAGATTAGAGGCACTTTCCCACTAAATCTGCCAACATGCTGCTATTAAACTGTCAGTTACTGGATTTATGTCTCTCATTCCATCCTGGTGCTTAGAGATTACTGACTAGCTGCTCACCAATAAAAACAGACATAAATTCCTCAAACTAAATGTCTATAGATATTCACTACTTTTAGCAAACAGGAATCTTTCACAAACAGATTTATGATGCGATCTGAGAAATTTTAAAGCTTTATGAAAGCTAATATATTCACAACTGTCTAAAATGCATTGTATGATCAATCAACAACAATGTAAAAAGAAATAATCTAGTTCAGTGCAACACAAGTCTGGGGCTTCTTGTGGCTCTGCTCCAAGACCTAGCCAAGATGGCTATGGTTCAGTCTGGTATAGATCAGGTGTTTGAAATGTTACTCTGGGTGTGTCTTCCTTCTGCCACCTTCTCAGTGCTGAGTGCCCTAATGAACAGTATGCAGTGTTCAGGGGTACACCTGGCATGTTCTGCAAGTGGAGGGCATTGTAAGGACTGCAGTGTTTTGAGGAAACCAGGATTAATATTACAATTCAGATTATAAATTTATTGCATTTTCAAAGATTTTAAGGAAGAATTATAATGAGGGAGAAAGTTAACTGATACCACTTCTAATTTTATAGAGTGAAGTGCCTTCAAGAGGTCACTATCTTCATAGCCTAGGGAATATTCTTCATTGATATCACTGAGGAAACCTACCATGGAGAATAGCCATGACGCTGCCTGGCACTCCATTCACCATCTATAGGGAGTTGACCTAAGACCATTAGAGGTAATACTACTAAAGTTAATTTATCTCCCAGTATCTCGACAACCATTCCCAATATTAGTTGCTGCTGAGCTGGTATGATTGGAATAAAAAAACAGACCTAGTTAGTGCCATTATGAATAAGTAGATTCACACCTTGGAAAATATAATGACCGTATCAAAGCAATAAGTCTCCATCACACTACTGAATGAAAGACAAAACCAAAATATAATAGAATAGTTTAAACAAAGAACTATTTTCAATAAGTATTATGTTTAACTTGATGACACCTGGATTATGTTGACATCTGGGTTATGTTTTAAAATATCGTGGCATTTAACATGAATGAAAGTTTTTATTCTGTGAATGTGTATTCCAACTACAATGCCCAAGAGAAGCTTAAAAGCTTCAAAATCTGTAGTCTCTATTTCTTTCTGCTTCAGGATTCTCAGGTTTTAAGTACTTACAGTTTGCTAGCTATTCTCAGATCTATGTGGCAGACAAATATAAACGAGAATTGTAAAATGAGATTTTTATGTTCACATGTGATCAGACAATTTAAAATTTCATTTCAAAACTCTGGGCAACTTTCAGTCCATTGAATATTACATTTACTTCTAGCTTATCAATAACAGAAAGAAAGTAATCCTTATAAAACACTTATACTTTGCTACCAAAAATCTCAACACATTCCTTGTTTTAGGTCCACCCAAGAGTTTCCCTATAAGACAGGTGGCACAGTGGCTCAGTGGTTAGCACTTCTGCCTCACACTCTCTATCTCCATTACAAAAGTCAGCAGGAGGTCACTCATTTTCAGTTCTCCAAACTTTAGCCATTTTGCATTAATAAAAGGCGTCCTTTGAACTGCAATTCCTTTAGGCCTGTTTCCCAGAGATGTGCTTTTATTTCCCTTACATTCAAAGAATTTCAATCCTCAAATTTAAAATTACATTCGCATGAATTAGGAAATAAGATATTTCTAACAGTGTCCCATCTTTCATGCTTCATAAATTATTCAGAATTTTCAATAAGATTAATATTAATTTAAACTAATTCTGTGTTCAATGGACTCTGATGTATTTTGGTTTTGTCTGCAGATTAGTGGTGCAATGGAAATTTATTGCAGTCAGAGATTACAATTTATTGCAATCACTGTCCATAGGGGAAAAAAATAATGTTTGCTGTTTCACTGTGGCTGTTGACATAAACCTGAGGGTTATGATAGAAGACTCATGATTGATTTCACAATTGATCATTATCACAGTGAGGTGCTTATCGTTTTGAGGTTTTAGTGATATCTCCAAGTGCTGACAAAGTATTTGAAGTAGAGCTATGAATACAAATGTTTGTTTAAATAACAGATTAAGTAGTTGAATGAAGCTAAATGCAGTGAATGTGATTTTATTAATGAGTTTTTAAATTACTTCATAACTAGTAATTTAAAACTTTTTAAATTTCCTGTCAGCATAGGTGCTGACCTCTGTTATGGTCAAACTAGAGCGAGTTGTCATGGAGGATGTAAAGCCAAAGGATGTTAAGTGAGGGGTGGATTCATTTGCCTGAAATGCCAGAAGGGTTTTAGAGAGTCAAGGGCTATATGGAATGCATAGGTTGGCAGAGGATTATAAAGGGACTTGGGGCTTTGGATTGAGGGCCATATGTTGGCACAGGAGCCACAAAAGTGCAAGGTGGGGTTGTGAGATGGCATGGATCTGCATGAGTGGAGCATGGCTTGTATGTGAGAGGTCTGAGGGTTGGATCTTTTTAAAATATTTGTTAAAGCTGCAACAAAGTCCTTATCACCAAAACTGTTTCTTTATTTTGAGATTCTGCCTCCACAGGCATTGCCCACTGTGATTACTGCAAATTCCTCCCTGAGGTGGCGAGTCTAACTGCCAGTAAATTCCTACTCTCCGGAGCAAGGATCAGATTATCTCGGTCACTTTAGTCTGAATCAGGTTCATGGTGTATTCGGGTCATATTGCTAACTCCTCACATTTGTGAAAGATGATAATTCGACAATAACATTATCACCTCAAAGATGTGATTCCTTACAGAGCCTTTTAGAGGAAATACCTACTTACATTTATTAGTCAAATCCATCCTATATCACTTGACATTACTGTGTGAGCAAAATAAAGATGTACAGGTCATCACAGCGGCCAATACTTGTGGAGGCAAAATAAAGAGACAGTTTTGGTGATGAGGACTTTGTTGTATATTTTAAAAAGATTCAAATTTCACATACTGTCCATGCTCCACTCATAGAGACCCATGCCAACTCATGATCCCACCTAACCCCTGTAGAGAATGGGGAAGATACTAAACGAGTATTTTGCATCAGTACTTACTGTGGAAGAGGACAAGGAAGATATAGAATGTAGGGAAATAGATGGTGACATCTTGAAAAATGTCCATATTACAGGGGAGGTGGATGTCTTGACATGCATAAAGGTGGATAAATCCCCAGGACCTGATCAGATGTACCCTAGAACTCTGTAGGAAGCTAGGGAAGTGATTGCTGGACCTCTTACAGAAATATTTGTATCATCGATAGTCACAGGTGAGGTGCCGGAAGACTTGAGGTTGGCAAACGTGGTGCCACTGTTTAAGAAAGGTGGTAAGGACAAGCCAGGGAACTATAGACCAGTGAGTCTGACGTCTGTGGTGGGCAAGTTGTTGGAGGGAACCCAAGGGACAAGATGTACATGTATTTGGAAAGGCAAGGACTGATTAGGGATAGTCAACATGGCTTTTGCATGGGAAATCATGTCTCATGAACTTCACTGAGTTCTTTTTTATATAATATATATTTTTATTAAGAAAAAATAGATTTTTAAATATTGCAACAAATATAAAACAATGCAATTCCAAACAGTACAAAAATAGTACAAAACTAACCCAAATAATAAAAAAGATTCCCCAACCCACCCTCCTATACGAATGTATAAACATATAGAGAAGTATAAAATTTTTAAAAAACCTAAACTAGCTATTTAACTAACTAAATAAATGCCTAACAACAAACAAATAAATAGTAATAACTCAACCCAACCAAACAAAACACTCATACATTCACAGTTCCTCCTCCCTGGATAATGGACTCATGAAACACAATCGTTACGGCTATATAAAAGCCCTTGTTAGTGTGGCAGATAAATCTGTGTCCAGGTATTTCAAAAAGGGTTGCCATGTCTTGTAAAAATTCTCAGTTTTGTGGTGTACCATATTTGTGAGAAAATCCAGGGGAATGTGCTCCATAACAATCTTCCAACAGGCCTGGGGGGTTTTCTGATATCCAACCGAGCAAGATATTCTTCCTTGCACAGAATGTAAGAAAATTGAAAAGTTTTGCCTTATGCCAGTCTGCAGGAAATACAATGGGTAGGCCCAAAAAGAGCAAAATAGGATCCTTCTCCACCCCTGCACCTAAAATCCTCTCCATTGCACCCACCACAGCACTCCAATATGTTTGAAGCCTGTCACAAGACCAAAGACAATGGGTAAGAGTACCCGTACAGACCTTGGGGCATGGTGAAGATACCCCTGGTTTAAATTTTGACAAATGGTCTGGAGCTAAGTGGACCCTGTGGAGAATCTTCAACTGTAAACCATGGGTCCTATTGCAAATTGATATCTTCCTTGCATTCTCCCAAATATCCTCCCATGCCTCTGATGAAACTTCTACTCCCAGCTCTCTTTCCCAAATCTTGCAGAGTCGATCAGACTCATCTGAGGTGGCACCCCCCAGTTGGTGATATAGAGTACTGACAGAGAGTGTACTCTTAGCCCTTAGTACCCCTCTTTCTATGTCAGATTTGTAGGGATCTGTCAAAAGTGTGGTCCTTTTTTGAATAAAATCCCTAACTTGAAAAAAACGATAGAGGTCTCTATTGGGTAACTCGTACTTCCGTACTAACTGATAGAAGGACATCATTACATCTCCCTCAAATAAGTCACCCATGCAAGATATACCCCTAGCTGCCCAACATCTAAATCCTGAATCTATCATACCTGGTTGAAAACTCGGCATACCCATTAAAGGTGTAAACAAAGATGTTTTGTCAATATTATCTTCCCTCTGCTGAATTGCCCTCCATTGCTTTAACAGTGTTGATGACTATTGGGTTATGGCAATATTCCCTAACTGTCCTCACCTTGTCCAAAAACAGCAAACTGGTAAGGGGGCACCTTGCCTGGGAGACTTCGATATCTAGCCATATTGAAAGAGGGTCCCCACAAACCCAATCACTTACATAGGTCAAGAGCGAGCTTAATTGGTAATTTTTAATGTCCAGAAGGTCTACTCCCCCCAATCTGTGAGGCAACTGCAGTTTGGCTAATTTAATGAGGGGCCATTTACGGTGCCAAATAAAGGAGCTGAACCAACTGTTCAGTCTCCTGAGTGTTTGTTTATTGAAAATCAGGGGGAGCATCTGTATAGGGTATAGCAAGTGAGGGAGAATATTCATCTTAATAAGTGCTATCTGACCCAATCATAAGACTGGAAGTGCCTCCCATCTTTGGAGATCTTGTTTAATTTTTTTCAAATAATTGAGTAAAATTGGCTTTGAACAGCCAATCCAGAACTGAAGTAATGAATATGCCCAAATACACAAAACCCCCCTGTGACCACCTAAATGGGAATCTATAGTCGCCCTCAAGAGCCAACTCTTTCGTAAGACCACCCATAGGTATAGCCTCTGATTTAGCAAAATTAATTTTATACCCTGAAAAAGCGCCAAATGCGTGAATGCATTGTATCAGGCAAGGCACTGAGACTGCTGGATTTGTCAAGAAAATTAGAACATCATCTGCATACAGCGAGATCTTATGTAATTTTGACCCCACTTCTGGAGCTGATATATTGAGATCCCCATGAATGGCCTCTGCCAACGGTCAATCACCAACGTAAAAAGTAATGGTGAAAGGGGACAGCCCTGCTGGCTGCTCCTAGAAATATTAAAATTGCTTGATCGTACCCCATTGATAATGACCGCAGCGAGAGGGACACTGTAGAGAACCTTTATCCATCTTATGAAAACTTCGCCCAGACCAAACCGGTCTGGAGTATAGAAAAGGTACGGTCACTCAACTCGGTCAAATGCCTTCTCTGCATCTGAAGAAATCACCAATCCCTGTATTGACTGCTCTCAGCATGCTTGAATTACGTTAAGCAGCCTCCTAACGTTATTGGAGGATCTGCAACCCTTTATGAAGCCCGTCTGATCCTCTTTAATAATAGAGGGTAACACAGTCTCCAGCCTTAACGCAAGAACCTTAGAGAGGATCTGAAAGTCCACATTTAAGAGCAAAATGGGCCTGTATGAAGCACAGTCTTCCGGATCCTTCCCTTTTTTAAGGATAAGTGAAATATTGGCCTCTTTCAGAGATGGTGGGAGACAAGCATGACTGTATGAATCATTAAACATATTCAGCATCGGGCCTGACAGTATACTTATAAATTCCTTATAGAATTCACTGGGAAGTCCATCAGGACCGGGTGCCTTTCCACTCTGAAGCTGCCTCACAGCTTCCTGCACTTCTTGCTCTGATAATGGGGCATTGAGAAAGGACTGTTGTTCGGGAGTCACACCCGGGAGCTTCAGATCTCTAAAAAAGGATTCCATTTTGGCCTGCCCCTCCTCACAATTCTCAGACTGATATAACTTAGAGTAGAATCTCTGGACCGCCACATTAATCTTTTTAGAATCACATGTTAGGTTCCCAGACCCTTCCCTAATCGCTGTAATGGTTTGTGGGGCACTTCCCTTTCTGGCAAGGTATGCTAAGTATTTGCCTGGCTTGTCACCATGCTCGTATAACCTTTGCTTTGCAAAAGCCAGCTCCTTCTTTGCCGTCTGCGTGAGCACGGAGTTTAGTGTAGACCGCAGTGCCGTAATCCTCTGTAGTTTGACCAATGAGTGTCTGTCAAAATAGGCCTTCTCGGCTGCCTTCAACCATGCTTCAAGGAGACGTTGCTGCTCACCGTTCTGCCACTTCCTACTTGTGGAATATGAAATAACTAACCCTCTGGCATAAGCTTTGGCAGTTTCCCAGAGAACAGATGAGCTATCAACCGAGCCTATGTTGATGTCTAGGAATGCCCGAAATTCCCTAGAGAAATACTCCACAAACTTGCTGTCCATGAGAATAAAGGGGTCCATTCGCCAGTACCTTGAATCCATTGTAACATCCTTAATTTTAACCATGAGGTACACTGGAGCATGATCAGAGATGGCAATATTACCAATCATACAGGATGCCACCAGATCCAGGGTTACCGCAGGGGTCAGAAAAAAAATCAATCCTTGTGTGACATCTGTGAAGATTGGAGAAAAACGTGAAATCCCTACCTATAGGGTGGAGACACCTCTAGACGTCCACCAATCCTAATTCCCCACACAAACCCAATAACTGTTTAGTTTGTGCAGAGAGTATCGAGGGACCTTTAGGCAACCTATCTACTGTGGGGTCCATGAGGCAGTTAAAATCTCCCCCTATAATGATGTGCCGACACTTGAGACTTACCAGTTTAGAAAAGCATCTACCAAGAATTTAAGAGGATGAGCTGGGGACAATAAACATTTAAAATACCATATTCTTCCCCATTTATCAAGGTTTTAAGAATTACAAACCACCCAAATGTGTCTTTAACACATTACAACAATTTAAATGAGAGATTTTTCCTTACCAATATAGCCACTCCTTCTGGTATTAAATGATGAAAAATAAACTCGGTCAAAGCCATTCTGCTGTAATTTCAGATGCTCCTTGTCATCCACATGTGTCTTCTGTAACAATGCAACATCCACCTTCTCCTTTCTAAGACTCAAGAGTACCTTCTTCCTCTTAATTGGTGAGTGACTTCCCTTGATATTCCAGGTACACCATTTAATCAAATCATTAGCCATAATCTTCTGCAATTACATTTAAATTCCAGAGAGGAGGAACCTGAACCACAAATTGCTGAGTCTTAGTGCCACACAGTCCACCAAATATAAAAACTACATAAGCTAAAACCACTACATTTAACAAACATATAAATAATTAAAAATAAAAAACCACAGAAACCAGAAAACAAACCAACATATAAAGCGACAATAGCGCTGAGTAGGGGAACTCACCTCCTGCCCGGAGTGGGCAACTACCCGTCCCGAACTGCCAATAAATAGGCATCTAACCATCTCAACCACCTTCACTTCTCCCAGCTAGAGCCACATCGCAAGCACAAGCTAAAAAGAATAAACATCCCATAGAATATCAATATGAATAAAACAACATTCTTTTATTTAAAAAAAGGGGGAATAAATAACCCCATCCTTTGGTATGTACTAACTTAGAAAGCTAAAATGTACATCTTAACCATCGCCAGACATAGTTTGAACCAAATTATTATCAAGAGAGGAAAAAAAAGGGGAAAAACAAAGCTCCAACCGGATTTCCTCCATTTCTTTTACAGAATGATAAACGCATACCCAAGCAACAATATTTATACATACTACAATTGTTTAAATTAGGTTAGTTCGTCCACAAAGTCTTTTGCCTTCTCCGATATGTCAAAGAGATGCATGGATCCATCTAAGGAGATCCGAAGCACTGCCGGATCTCTCAGGGAGTATTGAATCCCAAGCTCCTTCAGTCTTCTCTTCACACCATCATACGATTTTCGTTTCTGGATCACCGCCACTGAAAAGTCATGAAAAAACATGATCTTAGACCCCTCGTAAATTAGGGCCTTTGGATCCTTCCCCTGGAGTCTGGAAGCCTCCATGACTCTCTCCTTATCCCGGTAATGATGGAACCGCACCAGGAAAGGACGAGGGCGTTGACCCAGACCCAACCTCCATGCTGTGACCTGGTGAGCCCTCTCTATCTGCAATCCTCTCATGCCAGTCTCCAAGTCAAGAAATTTTGGAAGCCAATCTTCAACAAATTCCACAGGCCGCTCACCTTCCTTATCCTCAGGAAGACCAATGATCTGAATGTTTCTTCTCCTGCCCCTGTTTTCAAGATCATCCACTTGGTCGTGCAAATTATGAACCTGCGTCTTCAGGGCTCTTGGACCTCTTCCTTGAATGAACTGGCATCAGCTTCCACCACCGTGACCCTGTGCTCCACCTCATCCGTCCTCTTCTCCAGGTCTCCCAGCTGCTGCTCATGCTTCTGCAGCATGAGAGAGACTGGAGCCAGCTTCTCTTCAATCTGTTTCCCCAACATCTCGTGAGATTTCGAGAGCTGGTTCACCAGGTCCTGGAGAGTAATCTGCTCCGAGCCTGCTGCAGGCTGAGCTGCAGACCCAGCCTCAGATGCTCTTCCTCCCTTTTTAGGCATTTCTAGAGAGCTGAAAATACAGGTAAGTTAGTTTTTAAATGTTTCTTGGGGCTCCACAATCTTTCCAATGCCCCAAGAAATCCTGATGACCTGGGTTGGGTGGGTTAAAGAACCGTCCTGCTCCTGCTGCAATGCAAAGCTCTGCAGTGTGATCTTCGCAGATCGCCACCATCTTAGATCCCCTCACTGAGTTTTTTGAAGAAGTGATAAAGAAGGTTGATGAAGACAGAGCGGTAGATGTGATCTATATGGACTTCAGTAAGACTATCGACAAGGTTCCCCATGGGAGACTGGTTAGCAAGGTAAGATCTCACGGAATACAGGGAGAACTAGCCATTTGGATACAGAACTGGCTCCAAGGTAGAAGACAGAGAGTGGTGTTGGAGAGTTGTTTTTCAGACTGGAGGCCTGTGACCAGTGGAGTGCCGCAAGGATCGGTGTTGGGTCCACTTCTTTTTGTCATTTATATAAATGATTTGGATGCGAGCATAAGAGGTACAGTTAGTAAGTTTGCAGATGACACCAAAATTGGAGGTGCAGTGGACAGTGAAGAAGGGTACCTCAGATTACAACAGGATCTGATACCAGATGGGCCAATGGGCTGAGAAGTGGCAGATGGAGATTAATTCGGATAAATGTGAGGTGCTGCATTTTGGGAAAGCAAATCTTAGCAGGGCTTATATATTTAATGGTAAGGTCCTAGGGAGTGTTGCTGAACAAAGAGACCTTGAAGTGCAGGTTCATAGCTCCTTTAAAGTGGAGTCGCAGGTGGACAGGATAGTGAAGAAGGCATTTGGTATGCTTTCCTTTATTGGTCAGAGTATTGAGTAGAGGAACTGGGGGGTCATGTTGCTGGTGAACAGGACATTGGTTAGGCCACTTTTGAAATATTGCATGAAATTCTGGTCTCCTTCCTATCGAAAAGATGTTGTGAACCTTGAAAGGATTCAGAAGAGATTTACAAGGATGTTGCCAGGGTTGGAGGATTTGAGTTATGAGGAGAGGCTGAACATGCCAGGGCTGTTTTCCATGGAGTGTCAGAGGCTGAGGGGTGACCTTATAGAGTTTTACAAAATCATGAGGGGCATGGATAGTATAAATAGATAAAGCTTTTTCCCTGGGGTGGGAGAGTCCAGAACTACAGGGCATAGGTTTAGGATGAGAGGGGAAAGATATAAAAGAGACCTAAGGGGCAACTTTTTCACGCAGAGGGTGATACGTGTATGGAATGAGCTGCCAGAGGATGTGGTGGAGGCTGGTACAATTGCAACATTTAAGAGGCATTTGGATGGGTATATGAATAGGAAGGGTTTGGAGGGATATGGGCCAGGTGCTGGCAGGTGGGACTAGATTGGCTTAGGATATCTGGTCGGCATGGACGGGTTTGATTGAAGGGTCTGTTTCCGTGCTGTACGTCTCTATGACTCTATTTGGCCCTCAGCCCAAAGCCCCAAGTCCCTTTATAACCCTCTGCCAACCTATGCCTTTTTCTGGCAGTGATAGAGCTACATGGGACCCAATCACTTCAGATTAAAGAGCTGCTAGTGTGATCTGTTTATTTGAAAGTTGATTAATGGTGCTGCTCTGACTTTCCCATAGACAAACATTAACTTGTCTTGTGCTAATCAGTAATGGTGTTAAATCTGTTGCCTTGGCTTCAACATTAAAGACATAAAAAAACGCAGCTGCTGGATTCTGTATTCCTAATATAAATCCACTTACTTACATCTCACTGCATCTTTATTGCAAGCTCAGTTACAATGTATACATGTGAGGGAATTCTAAACTCAGTGTAAAATCATGGCAGTTGTTTGGATCCTGAAATTCATAAAGCATGAATAACCCCCATGTTAAATGCCATTCCCTGAATTTATCATCAAGTGAAAATAATTATTTATTATTTGCAACTGCAAATGCAGGCAGAATTGAAGTCAGCCCATTGTGGTGGGACCAAAGCAGCCTGACCCACTTAATCACAGGAGGGGCCCATGTCAGTCTCCCAGCAACAGCAAATCCTTGCCTGATTAGGTTGAAGTGCAGAAGGGGCTGACACAGAATATCAGTAAGGCTACATAGTAAACCAAATGATATTCATTATTCCTGACTCTACCCAGTTCAGCGGTTGTTCAGAAAGCTATCCAGCAACTCTGCCAGGTTTCCAGTGGCTCCCTCGAGCAATTGCTCAATATCAGCTCATCCCAACTGGGGGACCTGCTATTACAGGTTTAGGCTATGGTGTTGCTAAAATCCACCATGGCCTCCAATATCCCTGGCTGCTCAATGAATTTACCCTGTGAACTCTTTCCCTTCTTTGTTCACTTTTGGCCTGGGGTCCTTTGATGATCTATACTCCTGGTAGGTGAATTGCTGTTAGCAGCTACTGCTTCAGGTGTCACTCTCAACCATGAGGAGTTCTCAGTTTTGATTGGCTGGTAAGTCTCAGCAGGTAAGACATCCACCACCAAGGTTCCAAATTCCAGGGAAGACCTGACAATTATCACTTAAATCCAAACACTTAGCACTATTAGGCCTCCACATGGAATTGATAGAGTTCTCAGTTCGTTCTCCAAGCAGTGATCAAAGCCGTTAGTGTGTTGATTAAATACAGCCCTGGCTTCAATCTTTGTTTCACTATTTATTTCCTAAGAAAAACTCTCAATTTTCTAACCTATCTTTTACTTTTGGTGTAATTCTAGTGCATTGCCACAAACACTCATAATATCTTTCATCTGTGTGAAATGATCAGAACTGTTGCAAAGAATAGCAGAAAATAAGTGATTCACTAAGTTCCTTGGAAGAGTCAGAAGAGATCTGAAACATTTGCTCTATTTTTCTCTCTCCACAGAAGCTGCCAGACCCACAGAGTTTCTCTAGGATTTTCTGCTTTTATTATCTGGCATGATTGTAACCAAATAGGGATTAATAATTTTCAAATTGCATCATTTTAGTGCCTCAGATTTTCATGGACTGAAATGGTTTTGAAAAGGCAACAGCTGACTTAAAAAGTTAACAGCAATCAGCTGACTGACACAGGTTAGCTAAACTTCAAAAATTCAAAATGGAATAAACATAGTCATCTGGCCTATGTTACAATGACAGGTCAGAAGCAAACATACTATGCATGTTTTTAGTCCATAATTTCAATGTTTTAACAAATGAGGGCTGCAAATGAGGCACAGTGACTTTAAATATAAATTTAATGATGGGTGGGCAAAAATTTTGTGGGACCAGGTAGAATGCAATGTTGAGATTTGTCAACGAAACTTCAGAAAGAAAGAACAACTTGAGATTATGAGGAGCTGACTACATAATTCCTCACCACCCAACTCCAGGGAGAGAGCCACCTCTTGCAGACATTTTTATGGTTTCCCTTTATGGGAATATACAAAAAAGGAGCTTCAATATGAATCTGTGTTGTTAATATTAGGCTGTGAAGACCAAAGTGTGTCTAGAATGCTGTGGAAATCACAGTCTGAGAACTGTCAGTAAGTACCCCTGTGCTATAGGTAAAGAAATAACAATTTATCCCATACTACTGCAGCCCAGATTTAAAAGAAATTAGGGCAACAGCACACCAATCAAACCAAGAAACTCAAATTGGTCTTTTCAATTGTCATCATCAACAATACTTATGCAATGCATCTATGGTTGCAGCACTGTCTTACTTGCTCTTCGCAAAAATTAGAGAACTGATCTGTAAAACCTTTTTGAGGTTTAACAGCAGAGAATGACAAAATGATAATTGCTCTTATTACCACTTCCTCAGTTTTTCTTCTGTCCTGGCCTGTTATCTGTAATCTTGTTGTTTAACTACTGCTTTCATATATCTCTGCGCTCCGTCTCCACTAATCCCCTTACCTCCACCACTTTGGCTTCAACATAAATACCAGTTCTTCCTAGCCGCTACCAGTTCTGATGAAGAGTCACTAGACTCAAAATGTTAACTCTGCTTTCTTCTCACAGATGCTGCCAGACCCATTGAGTTTCTCCAGCAATTTCTGTTTTTGTTTCAGATCTCCAGCATCAGCAGTTTTTCATTTTATTATAATCTTCTTGTTTTCTTCATTTTTATCTTTTGGGACTTACCTCATATTTCAAATCTATTTGTATGTGAGTGGTGTTAGTATTTCTTGTGTATAGTAGTTAATAAGCTCACACTTTTTTTGTTAATTCAAGAGAGGTTGTTTACATTGGCTCCTTTTACTATTTTGTGTGTGGGAAAAGGTATCTACATTCCTTTCTAAATTAATCATGTTGCAACAAACTGAACGGGGTGGGTGAACAAAGAAGGGAAGCCCGTTTTAACCAGTGGGTATGGGGACTTAAGTTAAAAGCTGCTTACCGAAAACTCTGACGTAATTCTCCATGAGAAATATAAAAACTCCACCCCCTTCCCAATAGGAATACATCTCAAGGAGCAGAGACTGACTGTATCCAGCTACAGCCACACTCACTGATGTTTGAGTGGATCCATAAGTCCCTGTTCCCAAAGAAATCCTTCCCTAGTCACCCACGACTAACTGGGTGGGATGCAGATGGGGAGAGTGGTAAGAAGTTGAGGACCCATTGGAGAAAGGGTAAGGTTGGGATCTGTCCTCAGGACAGAAAGGGTAGCCCTGAGATGAAAGGTGAAGCTAAGAAGCCTTTGGGCTGATTTGTAGTGACCTTTTCGCTCAGTGGAATTCCTGTCTTGTTGGAGGGATTCTTGCTGTGAGGCAGATTGAGCCTTTGTGCCGAATTTTACCAAACCTGTCATATTAATTGCCGTTTTTACTCATATGGCATGTACCATTTCCAATTTCTGTCTCATCTTACCACACGTTATTATCAGAACAACTCATCACTCACTGGATATCTCAGAATTGACTTGCATTCCTGGCATAGGCATCTTTAAAAGGTGCACCCAGACAAACACTGTCAATGCAGAGTTTCCCTGCAACAGTTCCTGACATTTTTTGGACATGGCAAACAGAGGGAAATCTGTGCCACACTCTGTGGGCAGGATCCAGGAGCTCCTACTGCGTGGGATGGTGTAAATACAGGAATTCCTCTTTCCCCAGGACCATCTAGTGAAGGTTGCTGTCCAAGTTAAAGCAGTCTTAGCCATTTGGAGAAATGTTGGAAGAAAAGTGGTGTCTTTCTATACTCGGCTATATCTCTGTTACTGTACCTCCAACCTGCCAAGACTCATGCTCCACCACTCTCACTGTTGCCTGCAATATCTTCTTTACTCAATCTTATAACATCACTGACCCTGCAGGTGCTGCCTTTTTACTCACTCAGGAAACCTCTCCACCTGCGCTGATAGCAATAGTTGTGTCACCCATGTTCATCTCCTCCAGTACTTTGACCTGTTTCTCATTCCATGAAGAAAACAGACCATAATGGTACAAAAAGAGTCAAGACAGTTGAGGAAGAGATCCTGACCTTCCCCTCTCTGAGCAGGGTCTGGGTTGGTAACATGTTGTGCCAGGAACCCTGAGAGAAGGTAGTCCTGCCTGACTGAGTCCTTCACTGAGTCCTGCTGACAACCAAGTAAAGCTTCTTGGTTATCTTTCTGCACTGAGGATGGTATCTCTGACAGAGGTTGCAAAATGTAAAATAGGCAAGGTAATGCCAGGCAGAGTTGCTGTGAGCTCAGATTAACAGAGAGCTGTGATAGTGAGTGAAGAGCCCAGAGATGTATTCTGGTGCTGTCCATGAATGTCCCTGAGTGCACAGTGTTCCTATTGCAGCATTACAATGATGGTTGCTGGTACATCTAACTGTGCAGCCCTGAAGTTTAGAAGCAGGCTGTAAGTGGATCACAAATGTTCTTTGATGATTCTTAGAGGCTGACATGTTAGTGATTTATTTCCATGAATATAGGGTGGGTATGGAATACGCCCTGACACATTAGTATCCTGTACTAAATCAGGAGGTCATTTGGAACAAGCAGTGAACTTGACCTGCCACACACGTTTGTGGCAGATTATTGAGTCGGTTTGGTCAGATTGCAACTAAAATATTGATGAGGTGAATTGAGCCATCTTTTGCTCCTGATGGAAGGGTGACCACATTTCCCAAGTTTGAGGCGAGCAAGATCTAGACCCACACTGGGAAACACTGAGGACCAGTCAAACCCTATCACTTCTCACCAGAAATAGCAGTAAGTGTAAGTCCTGGTAAAAGAAATGAAGCTCGTTCTCATCCCCCTTCACCAGGTTCATCTGGAATGTGGCCCAGTGTTGTAACTAGTGATAGTACAAGCCTTACCCAGTTTGCTTGGAGACAGGATTGACCCGACTCAGGTGACTGACTGTGTGGAGTTTGCACATTCTCCCCGTGTCTGCGTGGGTTTCCTCCGGGTGCTCTGGTTTCCTCCCACAGTCCAAAGATATGCAGGCCAGGTGAATTGGCCATGCTAAATTGCCTGTAGTGTTAGGTAAGGGGTAAATGTAGGGGTATGGGTGGGTTGCGCTTCGGCGGGTCGGTGTGGACTTGTTGGGCCGAAGGGCCTGTTTCCACACTGTAAGTAATATAATCTAATCTATTCACAATGGTAGTGGTATCAAAGGTAACAGCATTTGCAGTGGTCTCTGAGAAGTCCATTGAGGTCAGAAAGGATGAACAACTGCAGGAGTAATTGTCTGGAATTCTCTCTGACTGTATGATCACAGGATCTATGCTCAGACATGGTCAGCCAGTGGAGATTGAGTTTAGTTTGCCGAAACTTCTTCCTGACTCTAGAAGCCCCCAGCGGGTAATAAATAGAATGTCCTTGGTAGTGGACCAGCAAGCAAACCCACTGTTAAAACACTAGCTTGGAGATCTCCCATTGAAGCTGAGGCAGATGCAGTCACTGAACACTGTGATATTAAAAATGACATGCTGATGAGAAAATGGAGACCCTCTCGCAAGTCTGCAAATGAGAAGTGGACATCAAGTAGTGATGCCTTTGAGGTACTGTGCAGAAAGATTACAGCTAGCTCATGAAACTCCCACGGCTGGTCTTCTCATCATTCGCAAAACCATGGCCCACGTCAGCCAGCATTTCCAGTGGCCGCAGTCATTTAAGGCTATAGTCAGGTCTTGCAGAACCTTTCACATCTGCCAGGTTGTGGGAAGGCTCTAACCTACACCCTAAGGATCCCACAGAACTCAACAAGCACAAGTATCCTCATTGAGAACACTGCTAACGAAGCCACACCACATTTTTCCAGCATTTGCTGCTGTACTTCAGTAACTAAAAAGTTTAAATATCCCAAAGCCTCTTTGAGAAGCTATAGAGACAGGTTAACACGAGAGGGATGTTAATGTAAAGGGGGAAGGGGTAGGGTAGAAGATGAGTGGGTGAGGTATAGGGCAGCAGGTGGTTGAGTTAAAATGACAAATGAGTGGGTAAGTCATGTCGGGGGTAGCTCATGTTAGTGGGTGGTCAGGTAGTGGAGAATAGTTAGGTTACTTCAAGGAATTCTTACAGCATGGAAACAGACCATTCAGCCCATCAATCCTCTAAAGAGCAACCCACCAGGACCCACTCCCTTCCATCATATCCCTGTAACCCTGCATTTCCTGTAGCTAATCAACCCAGCTTGCATATCCCTCGGCACTATGAGTAATTTAGCATGGCCAATACACCTAATCTATACATGTTTGAACTGTGGGAGGAAACCACGCAGACAAGGGGACAATGTTCAAACTCCATATGGACAGTTGCCCAAGGTTTGAATCGAATCAGAATCCCTGGCACTGTGAGGCAGCAGGGCTAACCACTAAGCCTGTAAAAGGCCATTTGGCCCATCGAGTCTGCAACAACTCCCTGAAGAGCGACCACTACACAATGCCCCTGTAATCCCCATTTTACCATCCTTGGACTCTATGGGGCAATTTAGCATGATCAATCCACCTAAACTGCACATCTTTGGACTGTGAGAGGAATTCACACCATTCAGAAGAATCCCACGTAGACACAGGGGAGAATGTGCAAACTCCACACAGAGTGTTGATCAAGGCTGGAACTGAACCCAGGTCCCTGGCACTGTGAGACAGCAATGATAACCAATGTGCCACCATGCCTATAAATGTGGGCTTGACCGGGAATTGAAGGCTGTGGATAATCACTGTGTAATAGGGGTAGCAGTCATATTGTTGTAGGGTTAGTAAAGAGAATCTGGGTAGTCAGGTCAGGTTGAGGGGGTAGCTGGGGATATAAGGGGCATTCAGGTCAGCTCAGTAGGTCATCGTGTTGGGTTAGGGTTTTCGACAAGAGGTCCAAGGGATGTAGATGGGTTGGAGCAGGCATTTGCGTTGGAAGTGGTAGTCAAGGGGAGAATCAGAAGATAAATAAGAAAAGCTCTTGTGCAGGAGTCCAGTGGGAAGTTGGGGAGGTCAGTTGCATAATTACCTGGTTTTTATCTAACATTTCCTCATAAGTCAACACCAACTGAAAACTCTGACTCAAAGAGAGTTGGAGACTTTTCTGGAGTGTTTTGAACACTGGGTATTTGCTCATTGGATGTTGAAACTTCCAAGGAAGTTCCCATGTAATCAATGCATGAGGACTTCAAAGAACTGTCAATCTTCCCACTTTGTGGTTTGTCAGGTTTCCAACAGTCAGAACATGAAATATCTGGGTTGTTGTTTGTTGGTATTGAATTCATAGGATTTCAGTGAAACTAGCTAACTTCTCCTTGGAGGGGAAAGACACTTCCAGCCAACAGATCACAAGTGTATTCCTACAATCTGGGTTGGAATTGAATTCAGACGTTAAAGCCAATTAATACATCTAATAATTTAGTTGTTAATCATATATTTCCTGATGTGATTCTAGCCAATTACTCAGTTAATGTTCCATCGAAACGGGGCATTTAAATTTAAAAATCACATGACACTATATTATAGTCCAACAGATTCATTTGGAAGTACAAGCTTTCAGAGCGCTGCTCCTTCATCAGATAGCTAGTGGAGTAGGATCAAAGGACACAGAATTTAGAGCTAGAGATTATAGTGTCATGCACTAATGCAATATATTGAACAAACCTAGATTGCTGTTAAGTCTTTCATCTTTTAGAGTGTGCTTTCGAAACCGGAGCCCATTCTAAAAGATGAAAGATGATACTTTGCTATAAATTCCGTGTGCGATGATCCTACTTCACTAGCTATCTGATGAAGGAGCAGCGCTCCGAAAACCCGTGGTACCAAATAAACTTGTTGGACTATAACAAGGTGTCATTAACTTTGTTCGACAGCAGCACCTCCACATCACATTTAAAATAGCCACATAGATATGCATTAATATTGAGTTTCTGGCTTCCAGATCATCAGAGAACAAATATATGATCAAAGATGTTCACTGGGACCTTGTGGAAGTCCTGAGATTTGGACCTGCATGGGAGTTGCTGGGATATTCTATCTTCTGATGACCAATTTATTTGCTCACCAAGCTAGCCATATCACCAACCCTGTCCCCTAACCACCTAGCCATCCAATCACCTATACAAGTCATCTGCTTACCTACTCATCTCCTTATACCATGACCCCTGATCCACCACATCCAACTCACCCATATGATCCACTTAGTCACTTTTACACCAACATGCTTACCTACTCTCTCATTCATTCATTAACATTCAAACCTGACATGCCTATAAAAATGGGGCATGATCTGTCTTCTCCTTACTTGGCTCATCAGGTCTGGCTAATATATTTTGTACAGTTTTCTGCAATGATATCTTAAGCCAGAATGCATGCCAAAGCAACTTTTATTTCAGAATACCTCCCATAAAGAAAGTAGTCAGATTTGAACTGCCCAAAAGATCAGGCCACATAACAGTTCTTATATAGATAAAGTAATTCAAAACAGGTAATCAGAGATGAGAGGTTTAGAGCAATATAGGTTTTATCAGTCTGATGTTCCACCAATGAAAATTATTACTAAAGGAAGTATTTGGGCTGCTCTAGCCATTATCAAGATAAGCATGTTACATCATATGGAAATGTCCTTCTTTGTTACTTTGTCCTACTTGTGAACACTTGCACATTTTAAGACACCAATTTTCTATATTTATTGCCTCAACTATCAGTTTGGTCCAATACTCCCCACTAAAATCATTAAGAGTAAACGCCAATGTCTTAGAGAAGCATGGAAACACGAGTCACCTCTGTCCCTGCAACTACATATCGCATCTAGCAAAAGGAGAAGACATTAACAGGAATGCATCGAGAGTTAGGTTTCCGCAATCATGAAGAGAACGAGACCATAAATTTCAAGAAGGGATTATGAGTAGTGTGTTGTGAGAAGTCAAATGTTTGCACACTGCACTGATCATAAAATTGAGCAATTAAATCTCTCAAAATATGAAGACCATTAAGTATTTGTGGAGATAATTCCAACTAACCTCAGAAACAGATGGGATCATAAATGGTTACATATATAGGACATAGATCGAGTAACTAGAAAATCAAGCCATTCTCAGCTATCACTGCTGTGTAAAGAGGTTCAACACTTACTGAACTGCAAAAGCATGTAGCTCTCTGACAGATTTCAGGATTAATTGGTTATTGGGCCTATATTTACTGTGAGGACACTCGTCAAACAGTCAGCACAAAATTCACTTGAAGCTATACGTTACACTAACAGGTGATGCAAGCAGCTGCAATAAATAATAAATAATTTGATATCAAGTGTAGAGCTTTTCAAATGCAGTAAAAATCTCTTTTTAAAAGATTGCTGCATTGGAAGATATTGCAAGTCAGAAAGTGTACAGCGGAGGTTAGATTAGGGTGGAAAAATCCTGACTTTAAAATTCAAACTAATTAAAACCAGGGCAGAAATCATTAGAAAGGAGTAAATGAGCAAGCAGATTAATCTTACTGGTCTTTATTTTAGTTGTTCAGAGTTATTACTAATACCACGTAATTTTGTTACTGTTATACCAGTACTTATTAAAATTAGTAGTTGAGTTGAAAATTTCAAACTTGCTTAGCTGTGGGAAGTGCAAATGTGTGAATGTTAGTAGTTTAAGGGATTATTAAGTAATAATTGGAGTAATTAAGTCCAGTGATATGATATGTCAGTAATAACTGCATCAGCTTTTGACTTTAATATGCACGGAAATTCACATGACTGCAATTATATCTCTTGAACTTTTGCAGAAAAAATAACAGAGCAGAGAGAGGAATGAAGAACTCAAGCAACTGTTGACTGATTAACTTTATCTAATCCTTGGTAAAATAATGTAGAAATTTAGAGATACTTAGACCAAAAGGGCAAATTTTCCTAATCATCTGCCAAATCTACTGGGGATCAGTGTAACATCTGAAGAAATAGCATAAATAAAGTTCAGACAAATGCAACTGAGTATTCAGAAGAGCATATCAAAGATATAGTCAATGTGGAAGTATCATGGGTAGACAATGTTTGACTAGCTTGATCAGAGTTTTTGAGAGTTTGTCTGATTTCTTCTGGTTAAGGTGATCAAAGGTTATGGGGAGAAAGCAGGAACAGTGTATTAAGTTGGATGATCAACCACTATCGTATTGAATGGCGGAGCAGGCTTGAAGGGCCATTCCTGCTGCAATTTGTTTTGTGCATAGATGGATGGGTGCATCAGTGTTGTTGTGGATACTGTTGAAAAGGGCTATCAGAAAACACTTGAAGAAGAGCTGCTTAAGAAATGAGTCAAGAAAGCTAAGGCTAAACAATGTGGGAGTGACAGCACTGATAGATAGTTAAAGACTGAGAAACAGACAGTAAAACCTTGACATACCAGATGTTTCTCAGACTAGCAAACACTGTCTCATGGCTGTCCCAGTGATCAATGTTAGCATCATTTAGTTCCCCAATAAAACTAATAACTGAGACATAGGCATAAAGAACTAGATACCATTTTAAATAGTATTTGCTACTTAAATGGTATAATCATAGAGTCATACAGCACAGAAACAGACTCTTCAGTTAGACCAGTTCATGCCGAACATAATCCCAAACTGAACTCATCCCATCTACATGTTCCTGGCCCATATACTTCAAAACTTTTCCTGTTCATCGACTTATCCAAATGCCTTTTGTATGTTGTAATTGTCATTCCACATGCTAACCATCCTCTGTGTAAAGAATTTGCCCCCATGTGTTTTTTAAATCCCTCTCCTCTCATCTTAAAAATGTGCCCCCAGTCCTGAAATGCCCCATCCTAGAGAAATGACAACCACCATTATCCTATCCATACCCTTCATGGTTTTGTAAACTTCTATAAGGTCATCTCTCAACCTCCTATGCTGCAGTGAAAAAAGTCCCAGCCTATCCAGCCTTTTTCTATAACTCAAACCTTCCACACTCAGCAACACCCTGATATATCTCTTCTGAACCCTCTCCAGATTAACTGGGCAATCCGAACTGGACACCGTACTCCAGAAGAGGCCTCACCAATGTCCAGTACAACCAGCTCCTACGCTCAAGGGACTGTGCAATTAAGGCAAGTGTGCTAAACACCTTTTTCCCACCCTGTCTACATGTGACACAAACTTCAAAGAACTATGTACCTGAGCTCCTAGGTCCCTCTGTTCTACAACACTACCCAAGGTTTTACCATTAATTGTATAAGTAATGCTCCTGTTTGCTGTATCAAAATACAATACCTCACATTTATCCAGACTGAACTCTATCTGCCACTGTTCAGCCCATTGACCCATTTGATCAAGATCCTTTTGTAATCTGAGAGAACCTTCTTCACTGCCCACTATATCAACAGTATTGGTGTCATCTGCAAACATACTAACCATTCCTCTGATATTCTCACCCAAATCATTTATATAAATGACAACAAAAGTGGACTCAGAGCCGTTCCCTGTGGAACACACTTGGTGACAGTCCTCCAGACTGAAAAGCAATTCTCCACCACCACTACTTTTCTTTCTAATCTGCTTGATAAAATAGTGAAGTTTGAATTTATCCACGTTATGCTCTGTGTGCCAAATTTTTGCCCACTTGCTTAACTGATCTATATCTCTTTGCAGCATATTTACCTCCTCCTGACAACTTACTTTCTTAATTATCTTTTTGATATTACTTTAACTACTATTGCTCTCTTCATCCAAGTAAACAGCAAGTTACATTAGAAATGCTATTGTGCAACAAGGTAGGATTAATTAATGATGTCATTGATGGTGGTGGCCGGTAGCAGTGGTCATCATTTGGTTGAACATTACATTCAGTTTGAGGGTGAAAATAATGGGTCCAAGACAGGTATTTTAAACTTAAATAAGGACAATTAAGAGGACATGGAAGTAGAGGTATATAAACTGGACATGCAAATTACTTTAAGGGAGTCTGTGCTTGATGCAGTTTAGCAGGATGAAGGGGGAATCTCATTGAAACTTACAGAATACTGAAAGGCCTCATTAGAGTGAGCATGGAGAAGATGTTCCCACTAGGGAATCCAAGGCCACAGCTTTAGAGTAAAATGATAATCTTTTAGAACTGCAATGAGTTGGAATTTCTTCAGCTAGAGAGTGGTTAATCTATGGAATTCATTGCCACAAAGGGCTGTGGAGGCAATGTCATTCAGTGTACTTAAGTTCGAGATAGATAGGTCTTATATCAGATTGGTAAGGGGATCAAGGGTTACAGGGCGAAAGCAGAAGAATGGGGTTGAGAAACATATCAGCCATGATCGGAATAATTCTGCTTCTCCATCTTTTGGTCTTACGATAAGCCAATTATGATGCTGCTGCAGCAGCAGACATTAGTACTGAATAAATTGTTGGAACTGATTAAAATGCCACAATAAAGATTATTGAAGAAAATCATGGCTTGTGGTATTGGGAGTAACAAATTGGCGTGGATAGAGGATTGGATGGTTAACAGGAAACAATTTCGCATAAATGTGTCTTTCTGTTTAGCAAAATGTAACGAGTGATGTGCCAAAGGGATCAGTACTGGGGCTCCACTTTTTACCATTTATATAAATGGCTTTGATGAAGGTTTCAAAGGAATGGTTGCTAAATTAGCTGCTGACAATATGTATAAAAGAAATGTTTTGAATTTGAAGGCATGTACTGTAGCTTTAAGAGAGAGTGAAGGTTGTGCGTATCATCCTGAATCCCAAGAAGCTTTGGAAACATGGCCTCAGAATCTGAAGACCATGTGTACTGTCAGGGTTAACCAAATGATTGGGATAAAGGGATCCCACTCGTATTGTTTGCCATTAGAGATGCCCCAAACAAATCTACTCAGTTCACTCCTTCACTCCCTTCGAGTTAACGTTCGGATACAAGGTGAGAGGCCCTTTAAAATTAATTAAAGAAAAATTGACAGGACCAAAGTTGGAGATCTCATACTTAGATTAAGTATCGGAGGTGAGGGAGAGATTAAATCGAGTAGATGAGTTAGCTAAACAAGATCCGAAGAGGGCACAGCATAGAATGAAGCAGGTGGCAGATAAAAAGTCTGAAATTCGGACCTTTTCCCGTGGGGATGATGTATTAGTGTTGTTACCAGTGGCAGGAAATCCCATCAAAGCCAGGTTTAGTTGTCCCTATCGAATTGAGAAAAAGTTAAGTCAGGTAAACTATCTGGTGAAGATGTAGATAGGAAAATCCTTTTTCGATATGTCATGGGAATGTGTTGAAACCTTATTATAATAGAGAGAAAGAACTGGAAAAACAGGTACTAGTTATTGCCCTGCAGAGTGAGGAACCAAATTCAGATGTTGTGGAATTTGATGTGTCTCAAAGTATGTTTAAGTAATGAGGAAGTCCTTGAGGAGTTGGATAGGTTAGTGAACTATCTGTCTCAGGAGCAAAGAATGCAGATGAAAGGCTTTTTGCAGCAGTATGAGAACATATGCAGGAATAAGATGGGGCAGACTAATGTTATTGCGTATGAGGTAGAAGTAGGAAATGTTGTTCCATTAAAACAACACCCCTACAGACTTAATCCTCTCAAAGCCATACAGGTCCAGAAGGAGGTGGATGTGATGCTCAACGAAGATATCATTAAACCGAGTCAGAGTGAGTGAAGTTCACAATCCTGTTAGTCCCCAAACCTGACAGAACTCAACGATTTTGTGTGGATTATCAAAAGGTCAATGCCGTAACAAAACCAGAATCATACCCAATACCAAGATTGGAGGACTGTATAGAGAAAGTTGGACAAGCCACTTACATCACAAAGTTGGCCTTACTATGTGGTTATTGGCAAGTACCTTTATTAGAGAAGGTGAAAGAGGTTTCTGTGTTTGTTACCCCACATGGGCTATATCAATTCAAAGTAATGCCCTTTGGAATGAAGAATGCACTGGCCACATTCCAAAGACTCATGAACAGAGCTGTGGCTGGGTTAACAAACTGTGCAGTTTATCTAGATGATGTAGTGATCTTTAGTCAGTCATGGAAAGATCACATGGTACAGTCGGCAAAGCTCTTTGAATGATTAAGAGAAGCAAACTGGCAATATTAAACTTAAAGAATGAAGAATTCGCGAAGGCAGAGGGGACATTCTTGGGACATAACATCGGTCATGGAGGGTTGACCCCAATAAACGCAAAGACGAAGGCCATCAAGGGATTTCCATGACCAACCTCCAAGAAAGAGGTGCTTCGATTTTTAGGACTAAGCAGATTCTATCAGAAGTTTATTCCAAACCTCAGCAGCGTAGTGGCACTGCTAACAGATTTGCTGAAGAAGAACACAAAATTTCAGTGAACAGCAAAGTGCCTGAAGGCATTTGACAATTTAAAAGCAGTATTTACCACTGCACCAGTTTTAGCTACACCAAACTTTTTGAAAATCTTCAAAGTTGCAATTGAAGCCAGTGACATAGGAGTTAGAGCTGTACTGCTACAGAAAGATGATGTTAGAATTGAACAGTCAATTGGTTACTTTTCAAAGAAGCTCAACACCCACCAGACAAAATACTCTACCATTGAAAAGGAATTACTGAGTTTGGTACTGGCCTTACAATATTTGAATGTTTATGTGATGAACAATGTGTCGGAGATGGTTGTGTACACAGATCACAATCCTCTTACATTCTTAGAATGATTTAAAGACAAGAATATGAGATTATTTTATTGGAGTCTTATGTTACAGATTTTTTATTTACAAATTGTATATGTTGCGGGTCATAAGAATGTGATAGCGGATGTGTTATAGCGGATTTAATGGATAAAGTATAGATAAGATTGAACAGATTCCAATGTTATCTATATGTATTTCATTGCAATGAGGTTCAGAATTAGGGGGGAAAAAAGAAGCCATCTTTTCAAACTTGGGCATAGAAATGGCAGATGGAGTTCAATCCTGACAAATGCGAGGTGATGCATTTTGGAAGATGCAATTCAAGAGTGAAATATACAGTAAATGGAAAAGTCCTGGGGAAAATTAATGTACAGAGAGATCTGGGATTTAGGTCCATTTTTCCCTGTGCTGTAATTTTCTTTGTCCTTTGTTTTCATTATGATGGTTCATTTTTTCTTAAGAGCTGAGGAGTTATGAAGTTGAAGGCATGGTCTGTACCTTTAAGAGAGAGTAAAGGGAAAAGTGTGGGGCTGTTTTACCTGTAGCGTCGGAGGCTGAGGGGTGACCTCATAGAGGTTTATAAAATAATGAGGGACATGGAAAGGATAAATAGACAAAGTCTCTTCCCTAGGTTGGGTGAGTCCAGAACCAGAGGGCATTGGCTTTGGGATGAGAGGGGAAAGAGAGGGGCAATTTTTTCATGCAGTGGGTGGTACGTATATTTGTAATGAGCTGCCAAAGGAAGTGGTGGAGGCTAGTACGATTGCCACATTTAAAAAACATCTGGATGGGTGTATGATTAGGAAGGGTTTTGGGGGATATGGGCCAAGTGCTGGCAGGTGGAACTAGATTGGGTTGGGATATCTGGTTGGCATGGACAAGTTGGACCGAAGGGTCTGTTTCTGTGCTGTACATCTCTATGACTCTATGACTCTAAAGGTTGTTTTGGCAGTGAAAGATTGCAGACAACTGACATATGACTGACTAGCAGTCTCAGAGTGCACTGGAAAATTGAAAATATGTAACATTTGACTGTAAACTCAGTTGTTTTGACCACCATTTGAATTCAATCGATTGATTTAAATTATGCCCCAGGATACTAAACCAAATCAAATTTGAATTTTACTGTTTTGACAACATCGAACCAATGAGACGATCCGATGTTTGGTGTATAAATTTTCCGGCATTTTGAGAGTTACCCAGTGAGAGAGAGAATGACAAACTGCCATCTAGAGAGAGACTGCTATTCAAAACACCCTCTGTCAAAGGTACCTTTTATCTATGAAATATCTTTGCAGCAAAAGATCAAAGACGACCCAGAGACAGACAGATGCTGATGACGACAGCTGCTGTCTGGTTTTGAAAATTAAGTTGACGTAATTTTAATAGGAGCTTTTATTGGATCAGAATGTTGTTATTGAGTTGGAGGTAGATAACAGACCTATAAGAGAAAGAAGGCTTGGAGTTGTAAATAGTTGTTGTTTAATGTTTACTTTTAGAGTTAAAGAATAAAATTGATATTTCACTGTAATCATGGAACTTGGGGAGTTCTCTGTCACTCATACTTTCACGGATTATGAGGCGAGGTGAAATTTTGTGCATATGGTTTAATTAGCAGAAGGGTTCACCACCATGTCATAACAGTAAGTAGTGAAGAGGACATAAAGAGGTTGCAAAAGGATATAAGTAGGTTAGATGAGTGGGCAATTGGAGCATGAAGCGGGAAAATGTAAAATTGTTCATTTTTGCAGGAAAAATAAAAAAAAACTCATTAGAGATTGCAGGACTCTAGGTTGCGGAGGGATCTGGATGTTCTAGTTTATCAATCACAAAGTGTTTGTTCACAGGTACAGTAAATAATGAGGAAAACTAATAGAACATTATTGTTAATTGTGAGGAAAATTGAATACAACAATAGGGAGATTATGCTTCAGATATAAATGCATTAGTGAGATCACATCTGGAGTATTGTGCACAGTATTGGTCTCCTAAGTTAAAGTAAGATGTTAATGTTTTGGAATCAGTTGCTCATCAGCCTAATATCTGGAATGGATAGGTTGTCTTTGAGAAAAACTCGTGTTGTACCCTGCTGGAGTTTCAAAGAGTTAGAGAAGACTGGATTGAACCAAATAAGATCCTAAGGGGGGCTTAACAGAATGAATATAAGACCATAAGACATAGGAGTGGAAGTAAGGCCATTCGGCCCATCGAGTCCACTCCGTCATTCAATCATGGCTGATGCGCATTTCAGCTCCACTTGCCCGCATTCTCCCCGTAGCCCTTAATCCCTCTAGACAACAAGAACCTATCAATCTCGGCCTTGAAGACATTTAGCGTCCCGGCTTCCACTGCACTCCGTGGCAATGAATTCCACAGGCCCACCACTCTCTGGCTGAAGAAATGTCTCCGCATTTCTGTTCTGAAATGACCCCCTCTAATTCTAAGGCTGTGTCCACAGTCTCCTAGTCTCCTCGCCTAACAGAAACAATTTTCTAGCATCCACCTTTTCAAAGCCATGTATTATTTTGTACGTCTCTATTAGATCTCCCCTTAATCTTCTAAACTCCAACAAATACAATCCCAGTATCCTTAGCCGTTCCTCATATGCTAGACCTGTCATTCCAGGGATCATCCGTGTGAATCTCCGCTGGACACGTTCCAGTGCCAGTATGTCCTTCCTGAGGTGTGGGGACCAAAACTGGACACAGTACTCCAAATGGGGCCTAACCAGAGCTTTATAAAGTCTTAGTAGTACATCTCTGCTTTTATATTCTAACCCTCTTGAGATAAGAGACAACATTGCATTTGCTTTCTTAATCACAGACTCAACCTGCATGTTTACCTTTAGAGAATCCTCGACTAGCACTCCCAGATCCCTTTGTGCTTTGGCTTTATTAATTTTCTCACCATTTAGAAAGTAGTCCATGCTTTTATTCTTTTTGCCAAAGTGCTCACATTAAATTCCATCAGCCATTTCCTGGACCACTCTCCCAACCTGTCTAGATCCTTCTGTAGCCTCCCCACTTCCTCAGTACTACCTGCCTGTCCACCTAACTTCATATCATCGGCAAACTTCGCTAGAATGCCCCCGGTTCCCTCATCCAAATCATTAATATATAATGCGAACAGCTGTGGCCCCAGCACCGAACCCTGCGGGACACCACTCGTCACCAGCTGCCATTCTGAAAAAGAACCTTTTATCCCAACTCTCTGCCTTCTGTTAGATAGCCAATCCTCAATCCATCCCAGCAGCTCACCTCGAACACCATGGGCCCTCACCTTGCTCAGCAGCCTCCCGTGTGGCACCTTATCAAAGGCCTTTTGAAAGTCCAGATAGACTACATCCACTGGGTTTCCCTGGTCTAACCTACTTGTTACCTCTTCAAAAAATTCCAACAGGTTTGTCAGGCATGACCTCCCTTTACTAAATCCATGTTGACTTGTTCTAATCAGACTCTGCTCTTCCAAGAATTTAGAAACCTCATCCTTAATGATGGATTCTAGAATTTTACCAACAACCGAGGTTAAGCTGATTGGCCTATAATTTTCCATCTTTTGCCTTGATCCTTTCTTGAACAAGGGGGTTACTACAGCCATCTTCCAATCATCCGGGACCTTTCCTGACTCCAGTGACTCTTGAAAGATCTCAACCAATGCCTCTGCTATTTCCTCAGCAACCTCTCTCAGAACTCTAGGGTGTATCCCATCGGGGCCAGGAGATTTATCAATTTTAAGACTTTTTAACTTTTCTAGCACTATCTCTTTCGTAATGGCAACCATACTCAACTCAGCCCCGTGACACCCTTTAATTTTTGGGATATTACTCATGTCTTCCACTGTGAAAACTGACGCAAAGTACTTGTTAAGTTCTCCTGCTATTTCCTTATCTCCCATCACTAGGCTCCCTGCATCAGTTTGAAGTGGCCCAATGTCTACTTTTGCCTGTCGTTTGTTTCTTATGTACTGAAAGAAACTTTTACTATTATTTCTAATATTACTGGCTAGCCTACCTTCATATTTGATCCTCTCATTTCTTATTACACTCTTTGTTATCCTCTGTTTGCTTTTGTATCCTTCCCAATCTTCTGATTTCCCGCTGTTCTTAGCCACTTTATAGGATCTCTCTTTTTCTTTAATACATTTCCTGACTTCCTTTGTCAGCCAAGGTTGTCTAATCCCTCCCCGGTTAATCTTTCTTTTCTTGGGAATGAACCTCTGTACAGTGTCCTCAATTATACCTACAAACTCCTGCCATTTTTGCTCTAGTGTCTTCCCGGTTAGCCTCTGCTTCCAGTCTATTTTAGTCAGTTCCTCTCTCATGCCTTCATAATTACCTTTATTCAACTGTAACACCATTACATCAGATTTTGCCTTCTCCCTTTCAAACTCCAGACTGAACTCTACCATATTATGGTCACTACTTCCTAAGGGTTCCCTTACTTTAAGATCTTTTATAGAGTCTGGTTCATTGCAAAGCACTAGGTCCAGAATAGCCTGCTCTCTTGTGGGCTCCATGACAAGCTGTTTCAAAAAGCCATCCTGTATGCATTCCATGAATTCCCTTTCTTTAGGTCCACTAGCAACATTATTTACCCAGTCCACCTGCATATTGAAGTCACCCATGATCAATGTAACCTTGTCTTTCTGACATGCCTTCTCTATTTCCCGGTACATGTTGCGTCCCTGGTCCTGACCACCTTTAGGAGGTCTGTACACAACTCCAATTATGTTTTTTTTGCCTTTGTGGTTCCTCAATTCCACCCACACAGACTCCACATCATCCGACACTATGCCATTCAATACCATAGATTTAATTTTGTTCTTAACTAACAAGGCAACCCCACCCCCTCTGCCCACCTCTCTGTCTTTTCGATAAGTTGCAAAACCATGGAGGTTTAACTGCCAGTCCTGACCCCCCCTGTAACCAAGTCTCTGTGATGCCTACTACATTATAATCATTCACTATTATCTGTGCCATTAGTTCATCGGCTTTGTTATGAATGCTACGAGCATTCAGGTAAAGTGCCTTAATGCTAACTTCCTTATCATTAGAGATGTTGGAAGTCATATGTCCTAAGTTATCCTTATGGAGAAGATGTTTCCTCCTGTGGGTGAATATACAACTATGGGTCATTGTTTAATAACAAGTGTTGCCAATTTACGACAGATGATGGAAATTCTCTTCTCTCAGACGGTCATAAATCTTTGGACCTCTGTTTCTCCAACAACATAGAAACAGAGTGTTGAAACATTTTTTGCAGAAGGGGTGAATAGATATTTGGTAAAGAAGGATGAAAAGTTATTAATGTAGGCAGGAATGTGCTGTTGAGGTCACAATCAGATCTGCCATGATCTTTCAAAAGCACAAGAATGGCTTATAGGTTCAAATGGCCTGCTTCTGCTCCTTGTTCATTATTATTGTTCATGTGATTCAATACCTAACCAGGAATTAATCATAGCAGTGAGTAATTACTTTTGACGAGGGGTGTGTTGGTGCCCTTGGAATCTGACGACATAAAATAGTATTTTGCTTAGCCCCTACTCAGCGCAACAGGGCAGTATTTGGATATTGCTGTAAATGGTTCAGGGCGTGTGCTCCTGATGCACCTACAAAGATGGATTTTTTGTTCCAAGCATGAAAGAGATTTCATTCCCATATTTGGAGGCACATGCTTGTCGTTTCCAACCATTGCAATAGCCTTTCCAATGTTTTGTGAGGAGTGTACTTGAATTTCTCACTGGGAATTGCCTTGTGACTGCTTCTGATTGGTTGTTGTAATTTAGGGCGAAGATCAGCAAAATGATTATTTAACTTCTATCCAAGGAAATTCCGAGCATAAATTTCTCACAAGATAAGTGACATTGAAGTCTTACTTACTCAATATGGAGTTACTATTTTCAATAGAGATCCAGTAAGTGATAGAAGTTGAATATTTAGACATTTATGATTGAAATTCGTTGAAACATTCTTTACATTGCTGGCGTGGCTGACGAGTTTATGCAGCCAAAAATATTCCATCTGCATTCCGACTAAACACCCTTTGTACATCATGCTACTCTGTCCCAAAGGCCCAGTGTTGACACACAGCTTGACATTGTCCAGTCGGGGAACATTGCAAACAGATGGGAATAGATAAATTCAAACATCGGCTTTTATTTGTAGTCACCAAAGGCAATTGTAAACGAAATCATTAGAGGCTCAGTTTGTCCTCTCGATATAAACCAAATACTGATATAATGACTACATTCCAAAATGTACTCAGCTCCTGTCTTGCTTTGGCAAAAGTGAGGACTGCAGATGCTAGAAACCAGAGTTTAGATGAGAGAGGTGCTGGAAAAGCATAACAGGTCAGGCAGCATCCGAGGAGCAGGAAAATCGACGTTTCGGCCTGATGAAGGGCTTTTGCCCGAAACATCGATTTTCCTGCTCCTCGGATGCTGCCTGACCTGCTGTGTTTTTCCAGCTCCTGCCTTGCTTTGTAGCACCCAATATAGTTGAGTTCTGTCACAGACAAGGAGAGCTTCCTTATTTCCAGTAACATAGAGTCTTACAGCAGGGAAACAGACCCTTTGGCCCAACTTGTCCATGCTAACCAGGCATCCCATTTGCCAGCTTTTTGCTCATATCTCTTTAAACCCTTCCTAATCATGTACCCATCCAGGTGCCTTTTAAATGTTGTGATTGTACCCATTTCCACCAGCTTGTTCCATTCATGCACCACGTTCTGCATGAAAAAGTTACCCCTCTGGTCCTTTTTAAACCTATCCTGTCTCACCTCAAACCTTTGCCCTCTAGTTTTAGTTCCTGTACCCCAGGAAAAATATCTTGGCTATTCACTCTATCCATGCCCCTAATGATTTTATAAACTTCTATAAGGTCACCACTCAGCCTCTGACCTTCCAGAGACAATTGCCCCAGTATATTCAGCTTCTCCCTATAACTCCACTCCCAGCAATGTCCTTGTAAATCTAACCTGGTATGCCTTGGAAGATTAGTCCCATTCCCCAGTTCCTCAGTATTTATTTGATCCTGTCATTATCTGCTCCAATTGTGTACAGCACAGCACACCAGGTTTGTGCGGCACGCTGTCCAGACTATACTGGAAGACCCATCTGTACTTCAGAATGGTCCTAGCAGCAGAAGCACATTTTCAGCAACCCTATCATCTGCCCCACCATGGTCCCAGTTAAGGATTAGATAGCATTGTATCTGCTCTGGTCTGAGGAAGGGTCACTGAACCCAAAACATTAACTCTGATTTCTCTGGCAGCACAGATGCCACCAGACCTGCTGAGCCCTTCCAGTAATTTCTGTTTTTGTTACTGATTTCCAGCAACCACAGTTCTTTTGGTTTTTATAGTGTATTTGCCCTCCACAGTGCATTATGCAAAGTTGTCATGAGCCATGATTGCTTTGGGTATCTCTTGTGTCCCATTTACCAACCTTGTCATACATTTGGATCCTCAAATGCAGCAGCTACGTGAGAATGCTCCAGGATATAGGAGGCATGGTGACAGTCAGGAAATTGGGCATGCTCCTCCAGGAAGTGGTAACAGTGATCATAGATCACCTGAACATCAATAGAATGGAACTCCTTCCTGTTTTTGAATTTTGCAGCACTGTGATACCACTCTCACAATTCCATACAGTGTACTGTCAATGGCACCCATCCCCTGAGGGAGTCAACTATATTCCCAAATCCTACAGCCCAGGCTACAGCATTGGGAATGAAATTATTCAGTGTGACCTTGCATAGACCCCATTGGTCACTATTCTGATGTATTTGAGGATGCATGACTATTGGATCCCAAACAGGTTTCCCATTGCTCCCTTGAAGAGGCCAACACATGCAGGTTCAGAGTGCCGTTACCTTCACAGTCACCGGGAGAGGATGGTCTCCCACTCCTACAACTCTCAGGTCTCAGCCCAGCCTCCAGCTCAGTGTTCAGGGACATATGAAGCCTGTGTCAGCACTGCATCTACTCATCCCCAGCAAATGGGTATTCAGGACTGAAAAATTCTCAGCTACCTGAGGACCCCACGTATCCTGACAGGCCGATGGTTGCAACCTTCCCTAATCTGGGTGCTCTTCATGTTCTGTTGCTGCTCCTAGCCTGGGTGTCTATCTTAAATGTCCTGCATCCCTCTTCACCTTCTCAGGAAGGCAGACACAGCAAACAGCATCCCATCAGCTCAGGGCACTGGGCTCTCAGTGGAAATGGAGACACTGGAACACCTGAAGTGAAAGAGGCACTTGGGTCTCGGGTCAGTCAGTAGTGCAGATGAGGGCTATACACAGCCCTCCAGACAGTGAGACTGTGCTGCACCTTCATAACGAGGGTCATATCTCCATCATTCATTCAGCTTCAGACTCAGCTCGTGCACTAACATGGTGATGGTGCCACACTGCCTGAGTGAACAACACTTTATATCAAACAGGAAGTTCTATTGCACTTCCAGAACCTTCTCATCCCAGACCCACATCAATCCTTCATCTCATTCCTACTGACGGACATGAACAGCAGTCTCCCTTAGTCTTTGCTGTAAAAGAGCCTCAATACCTCAATACAGCAGTACTGATAGTCTTTGGGCTTGGGCTGCAATCTGCTCATGGCATAGCAAGGCAAGACATGGTTGCTGCGAGTCTGTATGTAGACACTGAGTGGATACTAAGAGGACATGTGAGCAACTTTTGAGATGCAGCCTGGTCCAGACTGGGAGCTGTGACCTCTAGCAGCCTTTCAGTGCTAGCTTCTGCTGGGCCCTGCAATACAGACCTGTGCTTTTTGAGGGGCCTGCAAATGGATCAGAGGGATAACATGATGGATTGGCAAGTGTTAGATGCCAGCATCTGGTGATGGGTTGTGTGTGCTACTGCTGCCTGTGGATCATTCCCTGACATGCTGTTCATTGGTGAGGAAGAGAGAGGTTCTTCACAGCCAATAACAAGTGGAAGTTACCAGGTACTGTACAGAGTGCCATGTTTAAATTTCTCAATATCTACCTTGTTTGGAGCATTTCGTAAGATAGAAGTCTGAATATTAATGAACCAAGTTACAGTATTAATAAAATGTTTAACAAGCTATAATCCATCTTAAACGGCAACTCATCCCTGCCTAGCAACAAACTGATCTCACATTGCTTGGTAAAAACATAGACACAACAAGATGCTCCCAACATTCAGGAAGATTGTGTCACACATCTCACCCCTGTCACGCAATCCTGGATAAGATTTTGCCGGTTCTTTAAGTTTCACTTTAGAGTTAGAGTTCTGTGAGTGGTCCCGGTTGTTTGGAGTTTGTTTACATGCAATTGAATGAGGCTTAAAAGAAATCTTGAGGTGAATAGTTCAGTGTTTTAGAAAACAAAGCTTGAACTGTCAAAAGAAGAGAAAGGATAAAGATAAAGCAATAGAATGAAACAAAGCTTGCACACCAAAGAGAGGGGGAAATCAGACAACAGAACTTGGCTAAAGAAAACCTGACAGTAGTGGAAGAAAGCAGAGATGTTAACTCTGAGATTGATTCTGATATCAAAAAGGGAGTTGCTTTGACTAGAAATCCATATTTAATGCTTAAACTTACAGAGCTTGGAGTTGAAAATACTTCATTAGAAAATGATTTGGAGATGCCGGTGTTGGACTGGGGTGTACAAAGTTAAAAATCACACAACACCAGGTTATAGTCCAACAGGTTTACTTGGAAGCACACTAGCTTTCGAAGCGACGCTCCTTCATCCACCTGAAGGATGGTTATAGTAAACCTGTTGGACTATAACCTGGTGTTGTGTGATTTTTAACTTCATTTGAAAAGTGAGGTTGAAGTGGTCAAAAGCTCTTTGCACCTTAATATTACTAGATCCTAATATGTACAGTTATGAAGGTATGTCCCAACTCATCAGAAAAGCAATCCACAGACTAAGCAGTTGTTAAACAAGCAAGGACAGAGTTAGATGATGTTATGGAGGTGGAATAAGTGGTTTTATTGACAGTGAGGATACGGGACCAGAAGCTGAATGTGAAATCAATATTGTCATTGTATTAGGTGCCATGGTCTGAACAAATATCATTTAGCAAATTAGTTGGGGGGATTCATTTGATCACACTTGGAAGACTGTAATTGAAGGAATGTTGATAGAAGAAGAATGGTAATGCAAAGTGTATCAATGGGAATTCTGGTGAGTAATGAATTTATTTGAATATTGTTCAAAGGCAAGGCAATTAGAAGCTCAACTTATAGAAATAATAGTTGATGGCTTATCAGATTTATTAAAGACCTGCATGCTTTCAGATACAGCAAAATGCTATGGCACGGATAGTGTTAATAATCTTGCCATTTTCCTTGATCTGCTCAATGGAAGGATGCGACAAAACTATGCCTCAAAGAGGGTCTCTTTTTCTGGCTCACTACTTCCTGACGTAGTTCAATTCCATGCTCTGTGAAGCAAGAGATTTGGTTTCCAAAATGGCCAAATATGAGATCTGTTCCTTTACACCGCTGTGGACTTCGAATCGTACTTTAAAATGAATATTCCTGCTTAAAAATGTGGTGTTTCCCAAACTCAGCCATTTTCCATGTTATTATTGACCAATGTTACAGGACCAACGCCACAAATAATAATGTTATTTGATCTGTGATCACTGCCTGAAAGGATAGTAGAAGTTGAAGTGGCAGTAGTTTTCAGAAGTGAAGTGGATGGATACTTAAAAAAAAGAATATGTTTGCGGGGCTTTGGGTAAGGAACAGAGAAGGGAGTCTGATCGAAGAACTCATTCAAAGAGTCTTCATGGACATGACAAATCCAATAAACTACCAAGGATGTATATGAAAGTTGGGCAGGTCTTTCACACTACCTCACTCTGAAATTGCACATCTGACTAAACATTCTACACTTCTAACTCATGTGCTTTAGTACTCTTAATTAGATCTCATAATTTGAGAAAAAAAAGTATAAATAATTAATTTTTCACTCATGGTAATTGTGAAGAACATTATCATGATAACTGCCTTGCATTGTGTTTAGTGTTTACTCAATTTGAGCAGTAGAGGGCACAAACATTCAATATTGAGACCATCTGAATAAATATTAACAAATTGACTTGCCAATGATTCTCTAAGAATATGACACTCTAGGTTACTTCTGCTCAATCTCGTGACAGTAATCAGAATGAACAATAACAGGAATCAGGATGAATATGCAAATGCTGGATCTCTGTCAGCAATAATACTTGATCTATTTTCCGTTGTTCTTCTGGTAGTCAGAGGAAGCACTTGGGGTAGGTGTTAGTAATGGTGTTTCTATAGAAAAAACATTAGAGAGGACTGCATGTACAGAATCATTTTTGACTGCTACTATAACATTAGCCAAACATCTGTGCACAGACACATCGAAAAGCCACAAGAGCATTATCCTCCAAAGATCAGTGTTTTCAGTACACCTGGTTGCCATCTGACAGGACACTGACATTTTACGAACTTGAAGGATTCCCCAAGCTTCAAGAGATCAGAGTTCACGCTCACTTGGTCACATGTATTTCCTTGCACAATGAGTATCCCTTTATCAACAAGAAAGGATTCCACTCCACAAATTCAACCAGTAGCAGAACATCTTGTCAGAAAGTTCTGTAATAAAATAGTGGGGTTTCGGAGAGGTAGCATCCATTCCACAAAAAGAGCTTTTCCTTTGTACTAATGCACATCTCTTCTAGAATTGCTCCAAGTTTGAACATGAGAAAGATATTGAATTGCTTTTAAAATGAATACATCATTTTATACAGTGGACAAATACATGCATCAACCTCTCATGGTGAATTCATACAAGCTGCACATTTATTGACTGGAAGGCCCAATGGTTGACAACATTTTCCTGATTGGTTGGAAGCTGCTCTGACCATATGAACTGTCTATCACCTCCTGTATTTGTAGAATGCCAGCTGGTGCTTTAAGGCACTCAGTCTGTTGTAAATGAGATACATCAGCCAGCCTCGCAAATAAAGAAACTGTGAGCAGTTTCTGCACCCTAGGGTGACCAACTAAGAGATCCTTGATTTATTTCACCATGGCAACCTGGAATAAGGAATAATAGAGGAATAATTATACAATATGCATATTAGTTCCTTTCTTTGCAACATGTATGACATGACCACACAGGCTAGCAGACAGAAGATTGCAGAAGACCACAACAATGTGCCTCGACAATCTCATCTTTCCAAACACAGATTTTGCCAGATTGGCAATGCCCACTATGATGGGTGAGAAGGCTGGGTTCAATACAACCTTGGCCACTTGAGGGTGCCACAGCCATATTCCAACTTTAGTAGACAGCTAATGGGGAGCTGCTGCCAGTGCTCCTGTTCCTTTAAGGAATGAGATCATAGCTTAAAGAGTTGCCAGCCAAAAGGAGAGCTGACACCTCTTTAGTACCACCAGTGCTAGTGAGAGTAAGTGACCACTGCCAGCACTGCAGCCAATCAGCTGAGAAATTCATTGCTGGAATAAGTCAGAGGTTGGCGTCATCAGGAACAGCCAGGCAAGTCCTGTTGAGAGATGGAAGTTGATAGAATTGATAAAGATGTGGACACCAAAGTGCCCCCACTTTGGACCACTACAAGCCCAGTCAGTAGGACCCAGACCCCATGCTAAGCCCAAAGGGAGGCTGCCAGATTTAATATGGCAGTGTCCCTCCAGGACAGAGAGGTCACCCACCACTGATAAGTTCTGGAGGTGGTGGGAAACGATCTACAATTAATTACACAAGTGATACATTTAACAGGACTGTGCCACTGGCAAAATGCCTTGCTGTACAAAGGCAACGGGCATAACCACCCACTCTCCATCCTGATTTTCAAGCTGCTCCAACCTCTTATTGAACTCCTGTGGGTAGTGGGGATGAATACCTTTGTTCACTATGTCTTTCCAAAGCCACGTGACCTCAGATGACGTTTAGATTTATGGAAAATAGTCATTTACAGAGCATTCAGAATCTGGTGTTAGATGTGCAGTTGCAGGAATTGAATTAATTTTTGTAGCTAAAAGAGAGCTAATAGATGTAACCAAAACTACATAGAATTATTTCAACTTTGTTCTGCAGCTTTTACAGGAAGGTGATAGCTAGCTGTGTCATTATGACTTTGAATGCTTTGTGAGGACATGAGGGAGATTTCAGAATGAATTTGCAATTCTTCTAGTCTCAAATATTAGACTAGGAGATGCCCACAGTGTTAAACAGGAACCCTGCACAAATAAGAGTGTCAACTCTTATCCGTGATTGGGAAGGAGAGTTACAAACTGTTTTGCACCCTAGACCTCACTGAGGGCCAGAAAAATAAGATTTGTGAAATTTTGGATTCTTGAAGACCAACTTTGAATCCTCTAATAGTTTTATTTACTAACATTAGAAATTGTGAAAAGAGGATGAATATTGATCGATATGTGACTGCATTTAAATGTCCAGCTGAAGCTTGAGTGCTTGAACAACTGAAGTATAATTTCACCAGATATACAATTGTCTGCTGAAAATCAAGAAATGTACTCTCAAAAAAGCTCTTGACATGTGTTGATGCTCTTGGGTGGCAAACAACCAGGTGAAGAGTGTTTATAGTAGAAGTGATGAGGCTGTGAATTATGTGGAAAGTAGACCAAACCTTCTGAGTCAATGAAGAAAAAAGCACCAATTAAAAAGGACCAGCAAAAAGATCAAGAATAGAGTACAGAATGGAAATACTGTGGATAACAGTACAAGAAGCTGAACTTCTTTTCACACATGTTTTGCTGTACAGGCGAAAATCAAGCCAATAAAGATAATTGCTGAAAAGCTGTTGGACAATATTCTGAGAAATTATTATATACCAGCATCTTGTTGACAAGTCTCTAGGTAAAAATTGGCATGTTTTTGTTGAAATAATAATTGCAGACAGAGATCATCAAGTGAATGTGAGGTGTCAGGTGAACACTGGTTCTACGTGCTGTATCATGAGCTGTACAGACTTGTGGGAATTTCCTCAAGGTAATGACTCAACAATAACTCCAAAGGTAAGTTTAAGGTTATATGATAGAAGGATGCTCACTCTGTGGAGAAAAAAACTAAGCCCAGAGTCCAATGCTGTGGAAAGGAAGAAAATGTAGATTTTTGGACATTGGACTCCATACTAAACAAAATCACCTCAACCCAGTTAAAACAAATCAAAAATTGCACTGGGAGCCCTATAGATACTAGAAGAAATTTATGGTGTTTTCCACATCCACAAGCTACTGATTGTTGTACAATTCTTGATAGACTACAAAGATTGCTTTCATAAAGCTTTGATCTCTCTTTGGTGAATATTGTCTTAATGTAGATGAGGGTGTGAAGTCAACTGAACATTGCTTGAGGAGAGTTCTACTTGCCCTCAAGTCCAATCTGAAAGACTAGGTGAAGAACTTGAAAATATAGGAGTAATCAAGTAGGTCAGACATCCTATGGCCTGGATTAACAGCACTGTAGCAATGAACAGTCCTGGAGATGTTTGCTGTACTTTTACATTCACTTGCATGCACTTGGGATTTCACTTGTACCCTACAGTCCCATAATTTCTTCAGCTTCTGTGCAGTGCATGGGCAAAAACTCTGTCTTTGAGGTAGTGTTGTGATCCTCAAACATTTCATCCTTGCCCAAAGATGATGATCAAACATGATGTCTCAGTCAAGCATGCACAGAGCCAATCCAGATCTGATAGGTCAGTGTTCCTTCTGTAAAGTATAGAAGGATTCTCAAAAATGCCCACCATTTTCAGCTCATTTGATTTTGGTGCTCAATCTTCAATTACTAAAATCAATTGGAGAATCAACACCAGTAATGAAGAAATGCTACAAATGACTGATCAGAAGTCCATATAAGAAATTGTGAGAGAATTACCTCAGCTTTCAGACCACTTATTACACCCACCAGATGTATTTCCTGTCAGAAAGGCAGTAAAATAAATGCAAACAAATACAAGTAGAAAATGAAGGTGGCCAAAGAAGACCCGGTGAAATTCATTTAAGGAGGTCATCTAGAGTAGAATGCCATTCTTGTGCTTCATGGTTTTCTATACATTGACCACAACAGAGAGACAGGTTCATGTCAAGACATATCTCTAAGTTTATCAACAATTACATACTGAAATTTGACATCTCATAATTACATTAACAAGTCTGGGTTATATATCTACTTAGATTACGATTACATTTCATGTATAGTTAGTAATAGAGTCATAGAGGTCTACAGCATGAAAACAGGCTCATCAACCCAACTTGCCCATGCTTCCCAGTTTTCACAATTTAAATTAGCTGACTGAATGACCAGCACACTAGCTAGTTGCTTGCTAACAGACTGACTAATGAACAGAGATCGTCTGTACTACAATGTGATGTGTTGTGACGTCATCTAGCTACCATGCAACGTTCCCTTTTCTCCCTTTGAGGTAGAAGAAATTGGTTCTGATAATGCTATGCAAGAATACATAGTCATCCATTATCTTAAAGATTATGTTTTGCTGGTCATACAATATGACTCAATCTAGTATTTGTATAATTATCAGAATGCAGTTATGATGTGCTATTTGTCATTACGTATGGATGTGCACCATGTGTTATAGATGTATGGTTGCTGTCGGGTATAAAATTTTCACTACCAGAGTCATCATTTTGTACAACAGATGGAATGTCTTGTTAACTTGTGTCATCAGTTTCGCTGTAGGATTTGGCCATTGTTTGTGATGGCATCATATGATCTTGGCTGGACACAACAGTGTAATATCTTCCCATTAGCCCATGTATTCATGCAAAGATCTGGATCTCTGATGCTTTGTCCTGGCTGAAGTTCATATAACCATCTGCATGCTCATTCATCATTCTCTTGTACCATCTTCTCCCTGCTCTCCAACTGTGCATCATGTACATATGGTTAGATGGTAAGAATGTGTGAGGGAAGAACTGAGTGGATCTGTCTCCAAACATGAGAACTTTAAGGGAGGGTAGCCACTACCTTAAGGAATTTGTAAATTTAACATGGCTATCCACAAATCTTGGCAAATAGCTTTGCATTTAATAATCATCACCTTCACTGCATGAACAGTGCACTCTACAAGATAATTAGATTGAGAATCATGAGGAGAGAAAATAGTGTTCAATAATCTTCCTGCACATGTCTTTGAAAGGTGTGTTCATGTACTTTGGACCATCATTAGAACATACTGAATATAGTCAACAATGGCTGCATTGGTTATATCTTTGATTTTTCTCATGAAAGGGAATATGGTGAAATAGTCAGCCAACAGGCTGTAGTCATATCCTTAAGACACATAAAATATGAGTTGTGAACCACAGCTTACTGGGACATTTGTATGGAATGCAAGGTTCTCTTCATTGTTGAGGTTAATAGATTTGACATGTTTCACACAACTTGATCACTTGGTTGATCAATAGGCAGGTCAGAAAGCTGCAGTGCAGAGGGATTTAAGGATCCTTAGGTGTGAATCCCAAAATGTTTGTTTCGGTGTGATGCACTTGTACCACTGTCAATCTTTGCATATTGAGTATGTTAATCATTTATTTTGGGATATATCATGTGGATGGAGGCAAATGCTTTACCTTTCTTGATAACATCCATATGATGTGTCAATTAAATTTTTTTTATTCATTGATAGAATGTAGGCATTGCTGGCCAGGCCAGTATTTATTGCCCAGAGAACAGTTAAGAGACAACCACATTACTGTGGGCCTGGTGTCGTATTTAGGCCACACCAGGTGAAAATGACTGTTTCCTTTGCTAAAGGGCATTTAGGAATCAGATGGGTCTTTACGATGATCAACAATTAGACTCTTAATTGTAGATTTTTTATTGAATTCAAATTCCACCATCTGCCATGGCAGGATTCAAATATTGGTCCCCCTGACCATTAACTGGGTGTCTGAGTTAGTAATCTAGTAATGATACCACTAGCCATTGCCTCCCTTAACTAGACTCTGCAAGCTGTAATATTGTACTTACCTCTAGGATTTTGTTGGCATGTTTGCATGGCATGAAGGGCATTTGAAAACATTTTGGCATTACCCTGAGTTGCCACTTCTTAAAATAGGGCTGTTGAACATTGTATTGCTCCTTGGGTTTCTCTGGGCACTTGACCTTTTTGCGCATTTTAGCACACTGACTTCTGGTAGAACATCATTTGCATCCTGTTACAAACTGCCAGCCACTGTTTTGGTGGATGAGGCAATCCACATCACGAACAAGGTTTGGTTGTTTCAATGCCCCCAGTCATTGCAATAGATGCGCCATCAAGATTTGCAGATGTCACTTGACTGCTACAGTTGTTTCCATCTTCTAGCAGTGCATCAATGGCATAATATTGTCCAGAAGATCTGTGCAATAAAACAACTGTTGGTTGGAGTGAAAGTGATTGTGAATTAGAGGCAGAATGTGTCCATTTTTCCCATATGGGACTTGAGGGACGAAGCATAAATAAACAAGTTTTAAATTAAACCATTTCAATGTACAGATTTTTCAGTGAGATTTTACAGTCTCTATTTGCTGATCTGCTGCACTACAGTATACTCTGACACTATTAACTTTTGTCAGTTTGCCTCAGAGCTATTGATATTAAGGTCAGATCCAGTGCAAGTTTATAGCCACACCTCAAGGTTGATTAATGGCATGAGACAGAAAATCTTAATTACTGGAAATCTGAAAGAAAATGAAAATACTGGAAAATACTGGAAAAGCAAAACAGCTCAGTCAATATTTAAAAGAGGGAAAAAATAATCAGTTCACATTCCATCAATTGAAATGTTTGCATATTGTTGCCTTTCACATGCTGACTTGACCTCATTTGCAGTTTTGAGAGAATTATTGCAATGGTCTGAGTCATTAACCAGCCTGGATATTGCCTACTAAATACAGATAATATTATAGCATTTCCTTCTATAATCTATAATGTAGTTTACTATCCATTTACAGGATTGTGCTGCAGCTAGTGGTAAGACTTGAAGATTTACGACATCACAGTACCGAGGGAGTGGGCCAAATGCAATCAATACCAGATCTAATTTGTTGTGCTGCAACTTGTCTGATGTCAATGGGATTGCTAATAATGGATTGACATATTATTTCATGGTATCAGGTTTTTAAGCATCCTCAGTGGCCATTAAAGGAGAGAATCAGAAATCTAAGTACTTGTGTGCACAGAAAACAGAAACATTTTGTAAAGTAAGATGTCAACGTGTATGTGAACCAAAATGGAAATAAATCTGTCCCTGATTCATGGGTGGAACACTGAAAAGGCAAAGTAGACTCTACAAGAGATAAATGCAAAAAAAATGTAATTCAGGAGTTTGAATGACAGCCAAGGAACAGTAATTTAGATGGGGTTGGTAGATTATATAAACTGTGGCAATTACCTTATTCATTCCATACTCTTGTTAATTGCTCAAAATTAGTTCTGCATAAATGAACATAAGGAATACAAACTTAAATTCTATAGTAGCTCCAAGTTGACATGCTACTGAGAGATGTTGCACACCTGCTATACTGAAGTTTTAAGTTACACCCGTATCAATTACTGTTAGAATGCAGCACTACCCCTACTGTGCTATACTGTCTCTACCCTGTCCCTATTCCAACACAAAGTAAACTTCAATTCTCAACATGCATGTAATCCTTACCTTTTATACTACTACTGTAGTTTTATAAAAATTATGGAGTCGCAAATGGGAAGTTTCAGACATACCTAGGGTGGCACGGTGGTTCAGTGGTTATCACTGCTACCTCACAGCGCCAGGGACCCGGGTTCAATTCTTGCCTAGGGCTACTGTCTGTGTGGAGTTTGCACATTCTCCCCGTGTCTGCATGGGTTTCCTCTGGGTGCTCCGGTTTCCTCCCACAGTCCAAAGATGTGCAGGTTAGGTGAATTGGCTATGCTAAATTGTCCGTAGTGTTAGGTGAAAGGGTAAATGTAGGGGAATGGGTCTGGGTGAGTTGCTCTTCGGAGGATCGCTGTGGACTGGTTGAGCTGAAGGGCCTGTTTCCACACTGTAAGTGATCTAACCTAAACCTATTCTTCAATGCTGCTCAAAAAGATTGATTTATGTTCCACCTATTTCATGATGTTTGGAAAACAGTGTCTATAAAATATGACAGGAAAAAGTGCCTGAAGATGCTACAAAGAATAATTTATCTTTCTCATCAGATTACTTTATAAAATAATATATTACAGAGGTTTTATGAACCATTTCTGCTGTCAAAATGGATTTAGAGACATAGCAACACTGGGATCTGCATCTAGCCCTGAGTTTAAATAGTGTGTTGGAGTCAGTGAAGCACATGTAACCAATTGCACTAATAATAATTGAAAACAGTGTATCAGGACTTTCAAGCAATTGACCATCAGTTATTTTGTTTCAATCAGCAGCAATTAAAGGAAATTGTTTTCTGAAATCTCACATCAGGGTGCCATTTTCTACAGGATTGAAGCTCTTAATTAATCTATACTGGTGTGGATCTAATGCTGGAAACTTTTAGAGGAGGGAAATCTTCTTCCTGAAGGCGGGCTGGAGATGACCATCTCATTCTGCAGCATAGATGTTTCTATTCAGCATCAACTCCCACCCTCCCCCTTTTCCTTTCCTTTCACCTCTTGCTCCTTCCTATGAACAGTCTCCTACTGAAACGTCACTGTCACACTTCTATGGAGGGCTATGTCATACTAGTACAGTACACCACTAAAATGGCTGAGACCCTGCAGGTGGGCACTGGAGGGCACCAGCCAATATCACTAGAAGTGCATCTTCAGAAACCTCATGACCTGCTGTATGATTGTTCTGCTGAGCAGATTACCTTGGTTCAATTGGCTTTGTCCATACATGGATGTGTAGCTATTCAAAGGTTCTTCACTTTCTCCTGTAGGATTTATCCACACAATTTCAGGATGGAATGAGATCTGAGACATGTAGACTAAAAGCGGATAATAGAGGAGCCAAGCAGCTAATGGGAAAGTGGCTGTACACAGAGAGAAAATACTAGTTGTGGTCACAGATCAGTTCAATAAGTGAAAGGACTTTCTATAGAATCTGATTGGCCAATTACTGGTGTCTTGATTGCAAAAACTGTGGACTCCCTGTACCTTGGAGAATCCAGTGGTTGAGAAGCCCAGTGCTCTGTTCTGTGAGCACTTTGTTTCATGAATGTGGTGCCCAGTTCTGTCAAAAAGGACAGTAACAAAGGAACTCCAACATGGTGTGGCATGCAACTGAATTGTGATGACAGAAAGATCCACAACTAATCCTTGGAAGGAACTGGAAGCAAAGAGGTGCATGGTCACGGTGCTGTTGATGGCTATGGATGATCACTGCAGCAAGGATCAAGATCTTTTTTGGCCTTCAACAGACATATGTGTGCAACCATCTGCCTGGAGAAGGTGAGTCTCTTGTGGCACTAGGTTTTGCCTTGTCTAGATCACCCTGAAGCCACCTCACATCTCCAATGAGCCCGCTCTTTGTACATTGATGCACGTTGGTGACATTGTGAGATGTGAGGAGGCTTCAGGGTGATCTAGACATGTTGAGCATGTGGGGAAACACAAGACAGCTGCAGTATAATATGGATAAATATTAAGCTAGACACTTCAGACTGAAAAACCGAAAGGCAAATGTTATTTAAATGATTATACATTGAGAGTCACAAAAGGATTTAGATGCTCTTGCACCAGTCATTGAAAGTTAATAGGCAGGTGCAGCAAGTGATTTGAAAGTCAAATAGTACATTGGTCTTCATTGCAAGAGGATTTGAGTTCAGAAGGGGGGGATGTCTTACTCTAGATATACAGGGCCTTGCTGAGACCATGCCTGGAGTATTATGTATATTTTTGATCTCCTTACCTCAGAGAGAATGGAGGTTCATTACGTGATACTGGGGATGGCAAAACTGTCCTATGATTAGTAGTTCATTTAACTGGGCCTCTATTCACTACAAGCTTAGAAGAATGAAACGGGTTCTGATTGAAATATACCATATTCTAGCAAGGTGGAACAGACTAGATGCAGGAAAGATGGTAACTCTAGTCGAGGGAGTCTAGAATGTGAGTCACAGTCTCAGGTTATGGGGTGGACCATTTGGGATTATGTTCTGCGTGGGCTGGTTGGACCAAAGGGTCTGTTTCTGTGCTGTATGACTCTATTACTCTGTGAGAAAATATTTCTTCACTTGAGCATAGTCAACCTGAGGAATTCGCTATCAGAGAAGGCTGTGAAGGACACATTGCTGAGTGTATTCAAGGAAAAGATTGATGATTATTTAGATATTAAAGGTAGTAAAAGGTATGGGGAGAAACCTGGAATATGGGGTTGAGGTAAAGAATCAACCATGACCATATTGAATGGCAGAGTATGGCCAATTCCTGCTCCTGGTGATTATGTTTCTGTGTATTCAATTTCAATTTGGAGATCTGATGTAATGGTAAAATAATTAGAGAAGGTGATAGAAAAGCAGAATAAGAAGGAGAAATGCAACACATTAGAACTGGGGACACCAGAAATCAATTGATTGAACAATGCTTTAAGTGACCCATCATTCTCCTCACTGAGCAGTTACACAGAACCCTCTACTTTAATATTCCTTATTACTCCATTCAAAACTCCCATAATCCTCAAATAAAGGCAGTTAAAGTCATTCAGATAAAATTTATATGAACAATTCAGTGACAATGCAAATTCCAATGATTCTGTGATAAATCACAGAAGGTCACAAATGTGATGAAGATAGCAGCAGATATTATCAAATGCAATACCTTGATTTCACCTCTGACCTAATTGATCAATAATACATAGCACTCAATAAATGTCCTCAGCAAATTTGATGTAAATGTTCTAGAATACATCAAAATGGAAGGCTTTAAGTGATAACATTTTTCAAATGTTCTGTAAAGAATTCATCAATTCGAATACCAATGGGGGACAGCAAACCAGCTCTCTCAAAATTACATTATCAAATAACAGTGAAGCACTTTCATTTTAATTCTTAATTCCAAGTGCTGCAATTCAGCGATTAACTTAAAAGAAGGGACTATTGAAGTGTAAGTTAGGATTTTGGGAATGGATGCGTTCATAAATAAATTATTAACTGCCACTGCAACCTTCACTTGCTCATAATGGATAATTTCTTTAACATTTAATTTTGATAACCTTTAAAATCAAAAGTCTAACCAAAACTTTTTACTTATATGTTGATTTAATATTTTGGCAACTCATCTTTATCGACAAGATACCTTATCAAATGTGGAACAAACTCCTAATTTTACTGAAAAGATGAAAGAACAGTCATTCTTCTGAATTGTTTATTTATGATAAGTTCATGTATTGCTTACAGCATATATCATTCAGTAGATTGCTTTGTTGGGGGAAGGTTCCCTCATACAGAATTCCACTGGAATTCAATTACAAACCATCATGTTAACATTTCAATGCAATGTCAATGTGAGCTGCTTCTAGTGGTAATGTCACTGGGTTAGAGATTCAGGCTCTGGGGATATGAGGTTCAAATCCGTCTGGATGCAGGTGCCAGAACAGTGGTTATGGGAGGGTAAGAGTTAACCTGGAAGTTCTCATCACTGATTCTTGAAGTCTCATGCCAAAATGAGCAAAAAAGGTTGCCCATCTCTACGCATCAACCCCTTCTTCCCCACCCCCCAGCCCCCAACCCTGCCACTTAACAAAATCTTCTTTTCCAGCAACACATTTTTCAGCTCTAGATTGGACCTATTGCAGGGGTGAAAGAATCTACAAGAGAGAAAAATACTTGACCTTATCCTCACCAGTCTACCTGTTACAGGCGCATCTATCAATGACTGTACTTGTAGGACTGACTACTTCACAAATAAGATACCCTTCATTGTGTTAGATGGCACTACCACCATGCTAAATGGGTTAGGTTTCAAACAGAACTGGTACCTTAAGGCGGGCAACAATGAGTTGTTGTTGGTCCTCAGCAGCAACAGAAATATGTTCAATCAAATATGTAACCTCATGATCCGGCCCATTACCCCATTCTCCAAAATCACTAAGATATCCAGAGGAAAAAATTTTAAAAAACAGTAACTCTTGGAAATGAATGTATTGTGGCCTTCATTTAGAGTACACACGATGAATTAGACCAGTATATCTCATTTACTAGTTTTTACTGCTTTTTTCCTTCTGGGTAGGCAATTAGCTTTAAATCAATAAAGATGTTATGTAAGGTGCATAATTTCTACATATTTTAATATAATTTATTTTGGATTTTTGAATTTTGAAGACATCAGTTGGGATTATATTCACTAGAGTTCAGAAAAATGAGAGGAAATCCTCATAGAAACCTATAAAATTCTAAGAGGACTAGATAATTAATTGCAGGAGGGTGTTCCCATTAGCTGGGAGTTCATAACAAGGGATCACAATCTAAAGATTCCCTGAATGGGTTATTTGAAGCTGGTGAAAGTCTAAGCTCAGTAGTTTAAAGGCTCCAGGATGCAGCTATCAGATTCTCAGATGGGAAATCAAAGCCGTTGTTAAAGTACTATAGATGTGAAAATAGGCTCGTTGTGGTGTTAATAATGTCTGAGGCCTACTGGGAGAAGGCCTGACCTGGTAGGAAAAGGCAGTTGATGCATAGGAATGGCTCTACCTGCAAGTTTCCCTCCATGGCACTCAACCATTCAGATCTGGAACTGTAACTGCAGTGTTGCTGGGTCAAAATCCTGGCACTACCTTCATAACAGCATTATGATTGTACCTTCACGCTAAGAACAGGAGTAGTTCAAGAGGCAGCTTTACACTACTTTTGAAAGAGTACATAAGAATAAATAAAGAATAAATGCTGGCCTAGCTAGCAAAGTTCATATCCTATAAATATTTTGAAAAGACAATTTATAGAATTTATATTCAATAAAAAATGTGAAATATCAAGCTAGTTTCAGTAATGGTGATTGAAATTTTTTTCAGATAAAGGTATCATTGATTGTCATAAAAAGTCTAGTTCTCCAAAGAAGGAATCTGTCGTTCTCCCCAGGTCTGGTCTACATAAGACTCCAGATCTAAAACTGTATGATTGACTCTTAACTGCCCTTTGACATGGCCTAGCAAGTTGCTCAGTTCAAGGACAATTAGAGATGTAAAAAAAATGCTGACTTGGAAGAATAAAGAAACATTATATTGCATGTTCCTTTCTTTTGATCATTAGAAGACTTCACTCTAAAATGAACAAGCAGAGTAGATAATCGCTACATCTACAAATGTGAAATAGTCCTCTTCCATCTCACACGGTATCAGTTAATCCTGGAGAATGTACAGTTCTCATAAATGAATCTGTTTGACCAGCTTTTGCAAATTTGTGGGAAACTAAAATGATACCAGGCAGATTCTGAGGTCAAATTATGTGCTCTCCCTTTTGACAGACAGTCATCCACGTCAAACAGATTAAAAAGGAAGTGGATAGAGGCTTTTCAGGATTTACTTACAATCTGCAGTACAATTGAAGTGATCTCCAGCTTCAAGAGCCACATCTGAATGTAATACTTAACGTCAGCCAAGTTTCTGGGAAGATTCAATATTGGAAGGAAAGTAGATTGCAAGATAAATACAACATAGCAACAGTTTGGGTATCTTATTCTGATCTGCCTATTTTTTCTGTGATTGGTGGCCACAAACTCTACATTAATGAAATGATAGCTTTTCCTATTGATGAAGCCTTGCTGATTGATGTGCCAGCGAAAAGAAATCATTATTCTCAAACATTTACCATTTCTGATGGTGTACTCCTCCTTTTCCTTGCACATTATTCAAATTATAGATTTCTCCATTACTAGTCAAAGGGCAGGGATTTACTGGGTTTCAGTTGTGCTTTCCTTTCAAACTGTGCTATATTTACATAAAACCTTGGGGTATTGTTGGTTCATCAAGACCTCAAGGATGGCTTCTATTGTGGAAATGTCTAGTTTCTTAATTCACTGGTTTTACAGGCATAACTTTTAGTTTTAAGATATGAATTTTTAATGTATATAAATGGAAATATCTGATTAAGAAACTGAGAGAAAAGGATTCAGAAGTGAACACAATTCGAGCAAACCTTGGGCAATTGGAGTTGAAAGGAGAAGCTTTATTGCATTTGCTGGGATGATGGTAAAAAAACATTCACAGCTAGGATTATAATGACTACTTTGGATCTACATGGAAAGACCAGTTTGCTTAAAGACACCTTGAAAAAGCTTTGAAGTTGGAGTGTAAACTGGAGACATTTCAGTTATTCCTAAAGGTCCTACAGATCAAAGCAGATAAATGCAACTTGTAAACATTAGGTTTGTTGTGTCTAATAAAAGGACTTTGATCTCTATTAGAGATAATAAATTATTCATGTAAGTGCCAGGATCAAAGGATCATTTTGAAGGTAAAAGATAATTAGTTTACATTTTTGTTGGGAACATCTCTAGTATGCCACATAGCAGTGAAAGTAGGTTAAATGAGGAAGTACCTTTTTGTGTTTTGGCATCCTCTGTGTGTTTTATAGACACAGGCAGAGAGAGAAAGCTGCCATGAGTCACAGAAGAATGTGTGTAGGCATTGAAGTATCTGGTAAAAATCAGAAGATTAATTATAGACCATGCAAGAAGGTAGTGAAGCTCTTGTTTGAAGAAGTTCTGAAGAACATAGAATATAAGATATAGAACAGTACAGCACAGTACAGACACTTCGGCCCTCAGTGTTGAGCTGAACTTTTATCCTACTCTAAGATCAGACTAACCTACATACCCTACATGTTACTATCATCAAGAGTCTTGTAAATGCCCCTAATGTATCTGACTCTACTACCACTGCTGGCAGCACATTCCACACACCCACCATTCTCTGTGCAAAGAACCTACCTCTTACATCTCCCCTAAGCCTTCCTCTAATCACTTTAAAATCATGCCCCCTTGTGATAGCCATTTCAGCCCTGGGAAAAAAATCTCTGGCTACCCACTCTATCTATGCCCCTCATCTTGTACACCTCTATCAGATCACCTCCCATCCTTCTTTGCTCCAATGAAAAAAAACCCTAGCTCCCTCAACCTTTCTTCATAAGAAATACCCTCCAGTCCAGGTAGCATCCTAAAAAGTCTCCTCTGCATCCTCTCTAAAGCTTTCACATCTTGCCTATAATGAGGCGACCAGAACTGAACACAATATTCCAAGTGTGGTTTAACCAGGGCTTTATAGACCTGCAGCATAACCTTGCAGTTCCTAAACTCAATTCCCCTGCTAATGAAAGCCAACACACCACACACCTTCTTAACAACCCTATCACCTTGGGTGGCACTTTTGAGGGATCTATGGACATGGACCCTAAGATCCTTCTGTTCTTTCACACTGCCAATAATCCTGCCTTTAACCCTGTAATCTGCATTCAAATTCAACCTTCCAAAAAGAATCACTTCACACTCTTTCAGGTTGAACTCCATCTGCCACTTCTCAGCCCAGCTCTGCATCCTGTCAATGTCCCATTGCAACCTACAACAGCCCTTCACACTATCCACAACTCCAGCAATCTTCATGTCATCAGCAAACCTACTAACCCACACTTCTCCTTCCTCATCCAAGTCATTTATAAAAATCACAAAGAGCAGACGTCCCAGAACAGAACAGATCCCTGTGGAACACCATGGTCATCGAGATCCAGGCTGAATACTTACCAACTACTGCCATCCTCTGTCTTCTATGGGCCAGCCAATTCTATATCTAGATAGCCAAGTCTCCATGGATCACATTTCTCCTTACTATTTGAATAAGCCCTTATCAAACATCTTGTTAAAATTCATATACACCACACCCACTGTTCTACCTTTTACTAATGTGTTTTGTGACATCATCAAAGAATTCAGTGAGATTTGTGAGGCATGCCCGCCCCTCTCAAAGTCATGCTGACTATCTCCAATGAGGTATGTTTTTCCAAATAATCATAAATCCTGTCTCTCTGAATCCTCTATAATAATTTGCCCACCAATGTAAGACTGACTGGTCTGTAATTCCCAGGGTTACCCTTTTCCCTTTCTTGAACAAGGGAATAATATTTGCCACCCTTCAATCACCTGGCACTACACCAGTGGAGAGTGTAGATGCAAAGATCAATGCTAAAGGTGCAGCAATCTCTTCCCCTGCTTTCCGTAGTAACTTTGGGTATACCCCGTCTGGCCCAGGGGACCATCTATCCTCATGTTTTTTAAAATTTCCAGCACATCCTCTTTCTTAACATCAACCTGTTTGAGCGAATCTGCCTGTCTCATGCTGTCCTCACAAATGACAAGGTCCCTCTTAGTGGTGAATAATGAAGCAAAGTATTCATTAAGGACCTCCCTTACCTTCTCCAACTCCAGACACAAGTTCCCTCCACTATCCCTGATCGGCCCTGCCCTCACTCTGGCCATTCTCTTGGTCCTCACATGAGTGTAGAGCACGTTGAGTTTTTCCTTAATCCTACTTGCCAAGGCTTTTTCATGCCCTCTTCTAGCTCTCCTAAATCCCTTCTTCAGTTCCTTCCTGGCTATCTTGTAACCCTCTACTACCCTGTCTGATCCTTACTTCCTCAATCTTAAGTAAGCTTCCTTCTTCCTCTTGACTAGATGTTCCACATCTCTTATCATCCAAGGTTCCTTCACCCTCCCATCCCTTCCTTGCCTCAATGGGACAAACCTATCCAGCACTCGCAGCAAGTGCCCCCTAAACAACATCCACATTTCTGTGGTTCATTTCCCTGAGAATATCTATTCCCAATTTATAGCATTGGAATTCCCCCTCCCCAATTAAATACTTTCCCAAACCATCTGCTCCTATCCCAATCCCTATAGTAAGGGTCAGGAAGTTGTGATCACTATCACAGAAATGCTCTCCCACTGAGGGATTGGACAAGCACCAAATCCAATATGGCCTCCCCTCTAGTTGGCCTAACTACATATTGAGTCATGAACCCTTCCTGGACACACTTGACAAAGTCTGTTCCATCCAAACTATTTGCACTAAGGAGGTTCCAATCAATATTAGGGAAGTTGAAGTCACCCATGACAATAACCCTGTTACTTCTGTACCTTTTGTAAAATCTGTCTCCCAATCTGCTCCTCAATGTCTCTATTGCTATTGGGGGGTCTATGAAAAATACTCCCAATAAAGTGACTGTTCCTTTCCTCTTTCTGGCTTCCATGTATAATGACTCAGCAGAGACATCCCTAACCCTGGCAGCCATGAGGCAACATACCATTCAGGAGTTTCATTCGTGACCACAGAATCACAGTGCTAGAGACCTGGCCACTGTGGCTTTCCACTTGTAGGAGCCCCCAAAGAACAAACAGTAGCCAAAATGGTATACTTATTATTGGGAATCCTATTGGACTCAAAACAGATTTTCTTTCAGGTTTCCTTCTTCATACGTATTTTGCTTTTATTTTAAATCCAAGCTTGAGCAAGGCTGAGGGGATTAAGGGGAGTTACGAGTTACCTGGTAGAATGCTAGTGGAATAATCACAGGAAATCTCATATCTTGATAAATAGAGGAACTCTGAAATGAGGGGAATTGAAGTTAAATCCTGAGAGCTGTGGCACACCTTAGTTTCATTCCAGGAGAAATGAAAAGACCCTCAAGAGCCTTCAAAGACCCTTGATGGGATTAAATACAGCACAGAAAGTGGACTGTTAAATATTTTGAATAGTATTTAAATAGTAAAGATTGCAAAATAAAATATTACATTTATATTATTTAATTGGCTTGTATAAAACACATTTACAATATGCAACTTTATGGTGTTAGTTGATGAAAAGATGTTCTGGGATTTACATATTAATGAACCAAAATCTGCAACCCATTCTACAAGATGAAAGACTTAACAGCAATCCAGGTTTGTTCAATATACCATTTTAATTGTAGGGCACTGTGATCTTTGGCTATAAATTCTGTATCTTATGATCCTGCTCCACTAGTTACCTGATGAAGGAGCAGTGTTCTGAAAACTAGTGCTTCCAAATAAACCTGTTGGACTATAACCTGGCGTTGCGTGATTCTTAATTTTGTCCACCCTAGTCCAACACCTCCACATCACAACTTTATGGTGTAATTCCTTTCAGTTATAAATGAGACTTCTACTTTTTTAAGAAAAAAGTTTCCCTCAAGATCCTAAGAATTTCATTGCAGACAAATCACAAAACAGCATCATCAAAATAACTTATGTTTATTTAATGTGTTTAATGCATTAAAATTCCTCAATGCACAGTATAGGAGGGGCATGCAGTAGTAGTGAGATCAATTCAGTCTTCAGCCAAAGACAGGTCTTCTTTTACAGATCCTCCTCCAGGTTATCCATTTTAGTTATAACAGGGAAAATGTCCATTTAAAACACTTTCACCTTCATGATAGAAAGGACTAGCTGGGAGTCCTGATAGTAATTCTTCTAGCTAAATAACTTCATTCCTCATTGCAAAACTAGCAAGTAAAGATTAACAAAAATGAGAGAATATGAAAAACAAAATTCTGAAAACAACTTCCAGGTTTTTGGAGTGAGGTTTCACAGCTTTGTCGGCCTCCCAAAAAGGTAGTTCTGTATAGGTCATGAATTATGCTTATGCACGATCACCCACATCGTTATTTTTCACTTTTAGTGGTTATGGCGAAAATGATGGTCAATATCCTACAAACTGGGGACCGAACTTCCTGCAGTGTAGTGGATTGGAAACTAGTGGACACATTTATTTTCTAACGCAGTCACAATGAGTCACAGATGCTGCCAGATCTGTTGAGTTTTTCAAGCAACTTCTGTTTTTGTTTCAGTTTTCTAGCACCCACAGTTCTTCACCAGTTCACAGTTTCAGATTTCACAGCAGATTAAGGAGAATAATGCCTAATGTTTCCTCTATTATCTTGAGGAAATTGTAAATATTAATGATGTCACACACCAATTATTACAGCAGTGTAAGTTAACTGCAAATTCAGCCCTAATGTTACAGTGCTGCATTGTTGCTTAGGGACTGAACTCTTTGTTTTGTATAGTTTCCTTAGTAAATTACTTCAATTAATGAGCTCCAGACTTCACCTTCATCAAAAAAATTAACCTTTTATATCAGAGTCAGAGCCCTTTATGTGTGTTGCATTTATAAAATAGAGAGTGTGAAGTTTCAATACAGGTTGGTTGCCTTCTGTTTCAATTACATTTGTAATTTCATCCTCTGTTTTAAGTAAGACACTATTAGATTTAAAAAGAAAATTCATTCCACCTTCTTGTAAGTCAATACAGCTGTCTGTCCTGACAGAAACGGACGCTGATTTTTGTTGATTTCTTTGATGTCCAAAGCCATTCTCTGATTGGTTTTCAATTAGTTTTCCACATATTTGCCACAAAGATCTTTTTTATAGATAGCCACTGCTAACTATGATGTGATTTCATTTCCAATAGGGTATTTTATCTCATGCGATAATGCTTATTTTCTACCTATATGAATGCCACTTACTAGGCAAGAATTTATTGCCCATCCTTATATGCTCAAATGGTATGTAAGAGTCAACCATATTGCTGTGAGTTTGGAGTCACATATAAGACAGACCAGGTGAGGATGTCAGATTTCTTTCCCTAAAAGATATCAGTGTTTATGATTATTGATAGTGGTCATCATTTTGCTAGTTTTTAATTTCAGATTTGTATTGAATTAAAATTTCAAGCACATGCTCCCAGATCATTATCCTAGGATTCTGAGTTATTAGTTCGATTATATTAAGTGTGTTCAGGAACACTTTATCAATCAATATGGAGATGGCCCTACTCGAGAAGGGGCAAAACACAACTTCCCCTTGGGAAATAAGGCAGAGCCAGTGACTGAAGTGTTTGTGGGAGAGCACTTTGGGACCAGTGACCATAGTTCTATTAGTTTTAAAATCGTTATGGAAAAGGATAGATCTGGTCCACAAGCAAAAATTCTAATTTGGGACAAGGCCAATTTTGATAGTATTGGACAGGAATTTTCAAATGTTGATTGAGATAGGCTGTTCACAGGTAAAGGGATGTCTGGCAAATTGGGAGGCTTTCAAAAATGAGATAACGAGAGTTCAATGCAGCATGTTGCTGTCAGTGTGCAGACCAAGGCTGTCAGGAGTAGGGAACACTAGATGACTAGAGATATTGAAGCTCTGATCAAGAAAAAAAGGAGGCATATGTAAGATGTACACAGCTGGGATCAAGTGAATCCCTTGAGGGGCTGTATGAGTGCACTGAAGAGAGAAACCAATATGCCAGAATGGGGACATGAGGTGGCTCTGGCAGATAAGGCAATAGAGAATCCAAAGAGATTCTACAAGTATATTAAGGGCAAAGGATTAACTAGGGAGAGAATAGGACCCCTTAAAGATCAATGAGGCTGTCTATATGTGGAACCACAGGAAATGGCTGAGATCCTAAACCAATATTCTTCATTAGTATTTACTATGAAAAAAGGCAAGTAAATATTGATGCCTTAAGAATCCACATTATAAATGAGGTGGTGCTGGAGGTCTTAAAGTGCATAAAGGTACATATATTCCCAGGACATTTTGGGAAGCTAGGGAAGAAAATAAGGGGTCCCGAGCAGAGATATCTGAATCAGTGTCAGCCACAGGTGAGGTGCCAAACAACTAGAGGTTGGCTAATGTTGTGCCATTATTTAAGAAAGGCTGCAGGGAAAAGCCAAGAACTACAGACAGGTGAGCCTGACATCGGTGGTGGGTAAGTTATTGGTGGAAATTCTCAGAGACATGATCTACATGCATTTAGAAAGGCAAGGACTGATTAGGGATAGTAAACATGGCTTTGTGTGTGGAAAATCATATCTCACAAATTTGACTGAGTTTTTTGAAGAGGTGACTAAGAAGGTAGATGAAAGCAGATCTGTAGATTTTGTCTGTAAGGACTTTAGCATGACCTTTGACAAATTTCCACCTAAGACCGTAAGACATAGGAACAGAAATTAGACTATTCAGCCCATCGAGTCTGCTCTACCATTCAATCATGGATGATAAGATTCTCAACCATATTCTCCCGATTTCTCCCAATAACTCTTGATCCCCTTGATACTCAAGAACATCTCTATCTCAGTCTTAAATATACTCAATGACCTGGCCTCAACAGCAATGTATTCCATAGATTCCTCACTCTCTAGCTGAAGACGTTTCTCCTTCTCCATTCTAAAAGGTCTTCCCTTTACTCTAAGGCCATACCCTCAGGTCCTAGTCTCTCCTACTAATGGAAACATCTTCCCAACATCCACTCTGTCTAGGTCATTCAGCATTCCATACGTTTCAATTAGATCCCCCTCAACCTTCTAAACTCCATTGAGTATAGTCCTCATACATTCCTCATATGTTAAGCAGTTCATTCCTGAGACCATTCTTGTGAAGCTCTTCTGAACACACTCCAGGGCCAGTACATCCTTCCTGATAAAAGGGGCCCAAAAATGCACCCAATACTCCAAATGTGATCTGACCTGAGTCTTCTAGAGCCTCAGAAATACATCCTTGCTTTTATGTTCAAGTCCTCTCAAAATAAATGCCATCATTGCCATGGTAGACTGGTTAAAAAATTTAGATCAATGGCATCCAGGGAGAGCAGCCAACTGGTTACAAAACTGGCTTGACGGTAGGAGACAGAAGGTGTTGGTAGAGGGTTGTTATTCAGACTCGAGGCCTGTGACTAGCAGTGTGCCATAAGGATTGGTCCAATGCTGTTTGTTATTTATATAAATGATTTGGATGAGAACATAGGAGGCATGATTAGTATGTTTGTGGATGACACCAGAATTGGTGGTATAGTGGACAGTGAAGAAGGTTATTCTAAGAATACAATGGATCTTGAGCAGCTGTGCTGAAATATGGCAGATGGAGCTTAATTGAGATAAATGTCAGGTGTTGCATTTTGGTAAGAAAAACCAGGGCAGGACTTACACAGTTACTGAAAGGACTCTGGGAAACGTTTTCAGACAGAGGGTTGAGATATATAGTTTTTGAAAGTGGCATCACAGACAGAGAGGGTGGTGAAGGCGGCAGCTGGCATACTTGCTTTCATTGGTCTTAACATCGAGTATAGGAGTTAGGACATCATGTTATCTGTACAAGATATTGATAAGGCCACATTTGGAGTACTGCATATAATTCTGGTTGTCCTGCTATATGAAGGCTGTTATTAAATTAGAAAAGATTTACAAGCATGTTACCAAAACTGGAAGATTTGAGTTATAAGAAGAGACTGGGTAGGCTGGGACTTTTTCCCTGAAGCACAGGAGGCTGAGGGTTGACCTTATAGAGATTTATAAAATCATGAGGAGCAGGGATAAGGTGAATAGCCAAAGTCTTTTTCTGAGGGTTGGAGAGTCCAAAACTAGAGGGCATAGGTTTAAAGTGAAAGGGGAAAAATTGAATGGGATAAAAATGGAAATTTCTGGAAAATCTCAGCACGTCTGGCAGCATCTGTGGAGAGAAGTCCAAGGTAACATTTCAGGTCCAGAAATGCTTCTTTAAACTGATGGTAGCTAGGAAAAAAATTACTTTTTTTTTTGCAGAATGATTGGCACTATATCCACAAGCATCTAATCCCCTCACCATCAACACTCAGTAGCAATAGTGTGTAGTATCTACAAGATGCACTGCAGAAATTCACCAAAGACACTCAGATAGCAGCTTACAAACCCACGACCACTTCTATGTAGAAGAATAAGGGCAGCAGATTCATGTGAACACCATGCCTGTAGGTTCCCCTCACCTTCCTAACTTGGAAATATGTCACTGCTCCTTCACTGTTGCTGGGTCAAATTCATGGAATTCCTTCCTAATGGCAATGTGGATCAACTCACAGCAGGTGGACTGCAGCAGATCAAGAACGCAGCTCACCACCACCTTCTTAAGGGACGGGCAATAAATATTGGCCAAACAGTGACTTCCACATCCATATCGACATATGAATAAAAATAAGCCAGATTGCATGGTGGGATGGTGGTGATGGTGAGTAAACAATAGGCGGCGGTAGAGCCCAAAAAGAGAGGAAAATGTCTGGACAGTCAAAGAATGAATAAAGAAGAATGAATAGCTGCTAATAGGTACTACTGGTAGCTGACAATGGGTTATGTGTGGTAATAGCCCATGTGATGACAAGGCCTGGGGCTGGGGGTGGGGAAAAGCAACATTAAAGGTGCTCAAGCCCTAAGATTGTTGAACTTGATGTCAAGTCCAGATGGCTGACCAGTTTCCAAGTAGAAAATGAGATGTTGTTCTTCCAGGTTGCGATGTGCTTTGCTGGAGCACTGCAGCAAGCTTGACATAGAGATGCTGGCCAGGGAACATGGTAGTGTGTTGAAGGGGCAGGCAACTAGAAGCTCTGGATTATTTTGTGGATAGAACATTGGTGTTTTGGGAAGTGGTCCCCCCAGTCTATGCTTTTTTTCCCTGATGTAGATAAGACCAGAGATGCTGCTAGACCTGATGAGTCTTTCCAGCAATTTCTGTTTCTGTTCCTGATTTATAGCATCTTTGGTGCTTTGGGTTTTTATGTTTAAGATTTAAGAGGGACCTGAGGGACAACTTCTTCAAAAAGAGGGTGGTGTGCATATGCCAAGAACTGCCAGAGGATATGATAGTGGTGGGTACAATTACAACATGTAAAAGACATGGATAGGATGATTTTAGAGAGATATGAGCCAAAAACAGGAGAGTTGGACTAGTTCAGGAAACCCATTCACATGAATGAGTTGGGCTGAAGGGCCTGCTTCCGTGCTGAATGACTTTTTTTAGTTAACTTGTTTTTCTAATCAACACACCTCTGGAGCTGGTGGTCTTGAGCTTAGGCCTTCCAGTCGAGAGGTAAGGACAACCTCTGTATCACAAGAGGACTGTATGACTCTATGACGAAAATGAGGACTGCAGATGCTGGAGATTAGAGTCGAGATTGAGTGGTGCTGGAAATGCATAGCAGGTCAGGCAGCATCCGAGGAGCAGGAAAATCAACGTTTTGCGCAGGAGGCCTTCATCAGGAATGAGGGGCTCTATGCTATCATATCAACCTCTCATAAGATAAGCAACTGGGTATGGATATCATGGTATTACAGAATTCAGCTGATGTTTCTTACAGCTAAGTATTATACGCAAAATTAAATTTCAGCAGAGTAGCATGCTTCCAGTAGTATGCCATGCTTCAGATGTTTCCAGGATTGAATGGAATATGAGATTTTAATACCTTTAATTGACATAATGGAGTACAGCGATGATATCATAAGCCTGTCTCTTAAAGGCATACTGAGAGTGAAACATACTTCAGCACAGTCTAACAACTATGCTTCCTACAATACAACAGTGACTACATCTCTGAATCTTCAAACATTGGCTTTAAAGTACTTTACGGCATCTGGTAATCAGGAAAAGCATTATACAAATTCAAGTTGGTCTTTCTTTTTAGGTGGTGCATTGCAGACCATGTTACTCTGGGTAAAACTGTTTCTTTTCATTTTCCTGCTGGTTCATTTGCCAATTATTTGAAATCTGTGTAATTTGGTCACTATCCCAACTATCAATGGAAACAATTTCTCCTAATGTACCCTATTGAAAGCTTCATAACCTCTACTGAAATTCCCTTTCATCTTTCTGCTCTAAGGAGAACAATCACAGCTTCCCCAGATTCTCCACATAACCAAAGTGTATAATTTCTCATTTATTTCATTCCAAAAAAACACTTCTACCGGAATTAAGATTTCCCAGAACAACTTTATGTTCTTTTACAATTTGTTGTGATTACCAAAGTGCCGGTGTCACTGATGACCGATACTAAGATTTTTCACTTGTGCTCTTTTGCAAACAAGCTCGACATTTTTATGTTAAAAATTAATTTCTCATGGTTTATTATTATTTTACTTATCTTTGTCAAGTCTCCATATAAAATAATCTCTGTGATTCTAAATTGCAGGTTTGCCCTTCACGGTATTATGACTTTTAGCAGGTGAGGGTTGAGCTGTGTTTAGGAATTTTGACTGTTTTCTCCACCCAGTCACTGTTTGAAAGACTGTTGTTTCGTTGTTGGACAAAGACCTTTGAGCTGAGTGAGATGTGTTTATGCTGTTGCTATCAAAGGGTCTTTCATCTCCACAAAGCAAATTATTAACACATTCCATTGGAGAGGTGGGGGTGGATGCCGGTCAGAGTGAAAAAAATAGTTGGCTAAAATGGAACAATTTCTTTCACAAACACTTTTATGATAGTGAATGGCTCCCTGCCAAGGACCTTATGCCCAGTGAAGCACTGCTAACTGATTGTTAGTCTGCAGAAGCCCTGTAGGCAGAGCCTTTTGTGTGCAGGAATTTCCAATTATAAAGCCAATGGTGTGGGAGGGGGCTTCTCCAGACTCAGTCAGATGGGGTGTGTGCACTCAGCTTAGCCTGAACCTGCAGAAAAGCAAATTTTTTCTCCCTGATGAATGAATAACCACGTCTGTTCCAAAGTAGTTTCAAGGTTCAGAATTTATTTCTGGATTGTCTTTTATTTTCAAGGTGGAATATATGGTTTTAAAAATGAGAAGGCTTTTACTTTTGCGTTTTTGATAATAGTTCTATGGAAATCATAAAACATTTTACATTGGAAAGACAGCAATAAATATAAGGCGGCTTCGGCTAGATATATACATCACATCCCACATCTAAGGACTTTCTGAGACCTTTCAAAAACATCCTTGGTTTGTAAACTCTGAGATGTACTTAGATTCATCATAAGTTGACAGAAATTAGATCAAAACAAGGAATAACATGTTGACATTCAGAACAGATAAGTACCTGTCTACTCCATAATAGGCAAATTTGTGTAATGGAGTCTTCTTGTGGAGGTACTGGAATTAGATCATGTAAAAGGCAAAACAGCAAAGAAGCAGGGACTTAAATGCTGTCAGAATGACAGGAAGAGCAGCCAGACAGCTATTAACCATTACTTTAAGGTAATCTTACTTTTGAAGTCATGAATTTTACCACAGCAAACGTGTAGCAGTAACTTATACCAGTGATTACATTTCTTTTTTCAGATAATGCAATGTAAATAAGCCATTCTGTTGTTAATGCTAAACTAATTATGAACAAGGGGCATAGTTTCCACTGAATGTCATCAGTTTCTTATTGAAGAACCATGCACAATAAGCATCAGTAGTCTCTTTGAATTACAAGAATTTGGCATACGCAGGCTGGCATTACTTGCCAAGTGATGCAGGTGTTGTGAGACTGTTTACTAAAAGTAGCACTGCCATCATTACACTACACTTCTTTAGCTGTTTTCATGGACAACAGCTATTGCTAGCGAAAGCATTCTCATGGCTTTAATGAAAACTTTATCTGTTACTGCTATAAATAGAACCATTCCTGGGCATGGTGAGATCGAGACCAAAAGGAAGGAGAATTTATGGAAATGACAGGAAGTCAAACTAGCCAGCAATTTAATTCTGCCTTTGGGCATTTTTTTTCTCTGAATGCACATTTTTGTAGTCAACAGCAGCAATTATAAAAGAAGAGTCTGAGACTCATTTACTTGTAATGTCAAAATCTAGAACAGTGCCCAATTGATAGATGTTTGAATGCATACACTTTTCATTTAAAAAGCAGAATACCATCTTACCTGAACAAGTAAAAACTGGTTTAAAAAAAAAGTATCATCAATCTAAGGATTACATTGCTTGCTTGGTTCACAAAGCCGGTGTAATATTTTAGCAGCAAATTGGCTGAAAACAGTGAAAGGTATTAGTGACAAAAGGGCAGAGTCAGTCTTTACCTAATACAGTTCACATTACACTTTGAATGGGTCCCATACACTAAACTTATGATTATACTGCTCTCAGATTTCAGGGATAAATTAATTGGAAGGAATGGTATGCATCCCCCTGTTATTGTAATGAGGCCATAACACTATAAATGTTATAATGATACTCTCTATTACTGTGATACAGCTTAGAGCAGCATTTACTCTTTACTGGATTTCAAATACTTTGGAATATCCTGAAAGTGTAAAATACATTATATAAATGCAAGTATTTTATCCTCAAAATTTTCTTGTGTTCCTTTTGTGTTCCAAAGATGTGAGTTATACCATCAAAATTTTAAATTACAAACTTCATAAGATAACGTGAAAAATATTGTCTGCTCATGTTATTTATTTGTCAGTTTTCTTTAAATATGTATCCTGACTCCACTGGAGAGAATAGTCAGGGGTAACCCTTATGGACATTTTCAGAAACTCCACAAAATTCAGGCAGCCAACCATCTGCTATTGAGATAATCTTGCCTTAAAAAAGTGGTCCTGTTTCTAAGTACTGCTGGCCAGTCAGAGGATCTTTGCCCGGGTACCACATGGGAGACTGATAAAGAAGATAATAGCTCATGGGGTCCAAGGTAACTTGGCAAGTTATATCCAAAATTGGCTTTGTGGTAGGAGACAGAGTGTGGTGGTATGAGGCTGATTGGAGCCCTGTATCCAGTGGCGTACCACAGCGATCTGTCCTGGGTCCCTTACTGTTTGTCATATTTATCAATAATGAAGATGAGAATGTGAGGGTGGTGGGGTGGGTATTTGGGGAGAAGATGGAGGAAGATGATAAATAAATTTGCAGATTACACAAAGGTTGTCCAGATGGTTGACAGTGAGAGAGAAGGTCTTAGGCTACAGGAGGATATAGATGGATTGGTCAGATGGTCAGATCAATGGCAGATAGAATTTAACTTTGAAAAATGTGAGCTGATGCACTTTGGAACAAGACAAGGGAGTACTCAATGAATGACAGGATACTAGGAAGTTCAGAGGAACAGAGGGATATTGGGGTACTTGTGCATCAATTCCTGAAGTTTGCAGGACAGGTTAATAGGGTAGAGGAGTAGAGGATTCCTGCCTTTATCAATGGTGGCATGGATTACAACAGCATGGAGGTCATGTTGGAGCTATACAGAACTTTGGTTAGGTCCCAGCTGAAGTACTGTATGCAGTTCTGGTCACCTCAATGTAGAAGGATATGATGGCACTAGAGGGGGTGCAGAGTAGATTCACCAGCATGTTGCCTGGATTGGAGAATTTCAGCTATAAAGTGAGGCTGGATAAACTCAGGTTCATTTCTTTGGAGCAGAGAAGGTTAAGAGGGGAAGTGATTGAAGTTTATAAGATTGTGTGTGGCATGAACAAGGTGGATAGAAAGCAGCCTTTCCCCTTAAAAGGGGAACATATTTAAAGTGAAAATCAAAAGCTTTAGAGGGATTTGAGGAAAGTGTTTTTCATGCTGAGTTTGCTGGGATTCTGGAATGCATTGGCTGGCAGTATAGTTGAGGTGAGTAACTTCACAAACTTTAAAATGTACATAGATGAACACTTAAAGTATCATAACATTCAAGGTTATGTGCAGAGGGCACGGAAGTGGGATAACCTAGGTAGTAGTGTATTTCTGGCAGTACAGACCTGATGGATTGAAGGGCTAAATTTGTACCATATGACTTTATGACCTTATGGCTAATAGCTCAACCCAACAGCACCACTGAGAGTGAGAGCAACTGTTTTGGCTGCAGCATCCAATGTGATGAAGGGCCTATAGTTTAAGTTTCCTGGGGCCATTGAAGTAGCTCCTCTAATGCATGGGTTATTATGGAGGATGGAGAGTTCATTCATTTGGGGCATTCCTTGTCGAAGGAAGCGCTTCATGGAGCACAGGATGTCCAATGAGAGGGGTGGTTCCCCACGGGACTGCCACCAGCTTTTAATGAGTCACCTCCCCACATGGACCATGGCCTCAGTATTAGCAGGATGCAGTCCTTAAATGGCTCTTAATTGACCACTGCATGTTGGACTTCATAGTGAGAGTATTTGAGTAGAGGAAGAAGGATGTCCTGCTACAATTATATAGGGTATTTGTGACGCCGCACCTGGAATATTGTGTGCAGTTTTGGTCCCTTATCTGAGGAAGAATATTTTTACAATAGATGGAGTGTAGTGAAGGTTTACCAAGTTGATGCTGGGTTGGCAGAACTGACAAACGAGGAAAGATTGAGTCAGTTCAGATTGTATTCACTCAAATTTAGAAAAATGAGGGAGGAAAATCTCATAAACTTCTGCCAGGACTAAACAGGAAAGAAGTTCCCAATGTTGGGGAGTCCAGAAACAGGGATCATACTTTTGGTGAAATGGATGAACCTTTTAGGATTGGGATGAGGAACAATTTCCTCATCCGTAAAGTGATTGGGGCCAAAACATTGTTTTCAAGAAGGAGATAGATATAGCTCTTGTGGCTAAAGGGTTCAAGGGATGTAAGGAAGGGTGGGATTAGAGTATTGAACTCAATGGCCAGCCGTGATCATATTGAATGAGGGAGAAGTTTCAAGGGATTAAAAGGCCTACTCCTGCTCCTATTCCTTTATAAATTGGGGGATATTGTGAAGGTTACAGTCACTCCAACTTTCCTAAATTCTTTGCTTTCCCTCTCAATTCTAAAGCACAGCAAGTTCTAGCCCACTCCAAACAACTACCCGTTCATGCAATCAAGACCAAATCATTGTCATATGTGCTCCCTGAGGTACGTGTCGTGAACCAATATGTTCTTTTAAGACTGGACATTGCTAAAACGATCAATGCAAATTATGTGACATTTGGTATTTAAACTACACAGAGTCTCACATCTCTAGTGAATACTCAATTAAATATGGGCATTCTTAGACATCCAGGAAATTCATACATTTTGTTGTTTAAGAATAGACTAATGCAAAAGACTTTCCAGATATTGTGATTCCCTGATACCAATCAAATAAGTTATCATCTAATTGAATGGATCATTCGAAACAAAGACATTGGCTGTTTCAAACCGTCACTACTTGGGATGTGAAATCAACAGGACCACCTACCTTATTTGGAACATCACTCTGAACATATAAAAGTTTCATTCTGAGGGATTCTTGTTGTTCAAAGCCTTGTAAATCTCTGACAGATACATTTTTGTTAAGTGTGGCACTGGAAAAGCACAGCAGGTCAGGCAGCATCCAAGGAGCAGGAGAGTTGATATTTTGAGCATAAGCCTTTCATCAGGAATGTGGTGGGTGGGGTGGGAGAGCGCTAAGAGATAAAGGGGGTGGGGGTTGAGGGGAAGATAGCTGGGAAGGCGATAGGTAGATGCAGATGGGGGACCTGCATCTATTGCATTTTCAGCTAGCTTCCCCCCACCCCACCACCACCCTCCTATTTATCACTCAGCCCCCTTCCACCCCTACATTCCTGAAGAAGGGCTTATGCCTGAAATGTTGACTCTTCTGCTCCTCTGGTGCTGCCTGACCTACTGTGCTTTTCCAGTGCCACACCTTTTGACTCTGATCTCCTGCATCTGCAGTCCTCACATTTTCGTTAAAGACAAGGGATTAAGGCATTTGGGCCAAATGCGGGTATATTTGGCCAATCAGCCATGATCTCGTTGAATGACAGAACAGGTGGTGCTGAATGACCATCTCTGGCTCCTATGTCCCCAGAAGTTCTTCCAAAGACATAAGACTGGCTGCAAGAACTTTGCATTTTACATTCAGGATATTTAAGAGGAAAGCAATAAAATTCTTTAGTTTAAAACTCACAAAAATGTGGTGTTGGATTAAATTAATTGAAACATGTATGCTGAGGGTTAAAAAAAAACTCACATCCCTTACATACAAAAACATGCTGAACTGCGGCAGTAAAGGGAACATATAAATTCAATTCATGATACCAATCAAGGACAAACACTTCAGCATTTGTTCTCCCTTTATGGCTGACATCAACTATCAATGTTTGAAGGGAAACATGATAGACTGATTTTCAGAATTAATTGCCTCAAGTAGTTCAGCAAACTTTGACAGAGGGGATCTGTTGTTGTTAAATTCTGTTTGAAACAAACTGGGAAGGGTTTCAGATCTTCAATATATATGGTTTGTAATCATCAGCCTTTTTAAAAAAATACACAATCTTAATGACAGAAGCATTTTAGGTGAGAGGGAATAGCCAGAAAACTTTCTGTACAGTACTTAACACATTATCCTGATTGGCCACCCAGCAGTTGTCATTATCTCATAAACAAATACAGATACACATGGCTTTTTGACCTTCCTCCCTCCCTCCTTTCTTTAGGTAGGACTTGCACCCTTTCAACAATGTTGGAATTGCCTTTACTCCAGTTTGTAGCTTCCCATATTATGGAGCTGAATCCTGGAACCCTTCCATTCTATCGCATTGTTACTATCCTTGCAGTTACACATCTTCAGCTTAGTGCTGCTTTTGGGGCAGACACTAAGCAGATGTTACATGCTTTCATGTAGGCCAGGAAATAACATGATGGGATCAGATGGCCACTGACCTCACTTGTGCACCTCCTAGTGGCTATTTATACATTGGCTACAGCTTACATAAGCATCACCTCTCTGCCCTCTGAGACTAGAATGCAATTTGGGGAGGGGTGATCTAAATTAGCTTCAAAATTGTGGAGAAAAATACAAATATAAAATAAAGCACTTTCTCTGTGTATTAGTTTTTGTCCCTGAATGCTGACTTACTTTGCACCCCTTTTCAGTTTACGACACTCCTTTGTATATCCATCAACTCCTGCTTTGAAGTTTTGTTAGATGTTTCACATTGATACGATCCTATCTTTAGTAAGAGAACTCGACAAATTTGTCCTCTCACTGACCCTGTTTCTTTCCCATTCCTTAATCTTGCAGCAGTTATCTGACTTCTAACAGTAACTAATCTATGTTATGTTTCTTTCAAGGATTAAAGTAAGGATATGTTATTTGGATAGTCACCCCTCCCCCACCCCTTTTTAACAAACATGTGGCATTAATTTACTTCAAGTTACTGACTACGAATATTAACTTTTAGGAGGAGAATGTTGTGTAGGATCTCCAGCACGTGCCACGCTGTCCACTGTGTTGATATGCCAGACAAGTTCACAAAGTTGTACAATTATATTCTTACTGACATTGTTAATAATTGTGGTGTTTTTAAGTAGTGTCGTATTGCTTCAGATAAATTATATCGTATTTGTATCATCTTTAATATAAGGATAATTGGCTTAATTTGAACAAAACTTGGCCATTATCATGTAGATTTTCTGTGATTAACAAATGCTTCAGGATGTTAATGCTGGAATAAAAACTAAATGAAAATATGAACTGCAACAGGGTATTTTACGTAACTCTAAATTCAACTGAATTTAGCCACTGAATTTGGAAGTGTAAACCAACAGAAAAATTACAAAACAGAAAGACATTATTCAACCTATTACATCTGTGGTGGACCAGTAAAAGCTTGTCTTTGTAAATTCATTTTACATTTCTTGATTGATATCTCTGTAGGTTACTTCACTTCATGTGCATAGCCAAATATTGTGGATTTCTTCCTCTGCCACCCATTAAGGCTGTGGGTTCCATTTCCTATTCATCTTCAGGGCAAAACAAATATTTTTTAACTCTCCTCTAATCCCACTGTCAATTACCTAGGTCACAGTTTCTCTGCATTTTGCAGGGCTCAGCTGGAGAGCTCTGCCAACTCTCAAAATCAACATCATATAGGAGCACCAAAATAATCTCAGATATCCCTTTGGTAGGATAGAGAAGCACAATAACTTTCTGTAAAATGTAGTATCACAGACAGAGTGGTCCAACAGGTTTGCCAAACTAGCAGATTTCCCTCAAAATCTGGGGCCCATCTATGGCATCCACATCACCACAAGTGTACCAAATCATCAGCTTAACACCTTCATAAACAAGAAATGCTTCCAGTCTGAATATTCTAGTGGTATGTGACCATGCACACCAAGGCTTTCATGCACAACTGTGTAGTCTGGAAATTATTCTGTCTCACTTAACCTGAAGGATTTGCAGCTATCCAGAGTTTCCAGACACCAGCACAAGTCTGAAGTTGAGTTCTGGAGGACAGGGGGTGCACCTAAGGAGATGGCTGATGACTCCATTGAGGCATTTGCCAACAGAGCCCAAAGGTCATTATTAAATAGTGGGCTATCTGCATCTGGAATATCTACTTTAGGTACCTTTACTGTTCTAGATAATCTTTAGAGTATTACTCTTCAAGTGTATCCAGAATGACCATAGTGCTACATGGTATCCAATATAAAATCATAAGATGCAGGAGCAGAAGTAGGCCATTCAACCCATTGAGTCACAATGGTGAGTTAATCCTCATCTCCACTTTCTGTTTTATCCCAATTATCCTCGATTCCCTTACTGAATAAAAATCTGGCCATCTCAGCCTTTAATATACTGAAAAAAACAGCCTTAATAGGCCTCCAAGGTAAATATTCCACAAATTCACTAGCCTCTGAGAGAAGAAATTCCTCCTTCTTTGCCTTAAATGTGCAATCCCTTATTCTGAGATTACACCTCCTGGTCCTGGGCTTGCCCACAAGGGGAAACAACATTTGTGCACATACTATGTCAAGTCCTCTAAGAATTCTGCATGTTTCAATAAAGTAATTCCTTTTTCTTCTAAATTCCAATAAGTACAGGCTTCAGGGCAAAACAAATCAACCTTTCCTTGTAAGACTGTCCCTCCATACATGATATCAGCCTAGTGAACTTTCATTGCACTGGCTGTAATGCCAGCATGCCTTTCCTTCGATAGGGGCCCAAAACTATTGACAGTATTCCAGCTGTGATCTGACTGGTGCCTTGTATAGTTCTAGCAAAATCTTCCTACTTTTATACTCTAATCCCTTTGAAAAAAAAAGCCAACATTCAAATTTGAATTTGGGCTTTTTTGTGATTTATGCACTCCAAACTGTAGCTTTCTGCAGTATTTCTCCATTTAAATAATATTTAACCCCTCTATTCTTGTGCCATAGTGTATAGCCTCATTTTTCCAGATTATATTGTATTCCCCCAAGCTTTTTGCCCACTTGCTTAACCTGACTGTATCTCTCTGCAGACTCTTTGTAACATCCTCACCTTTGCTTTCCTAAGTATTATTGTGTCATTACATGGTGCATTGGAGGGGCCTGAGGGGGAAGAAGCCATCCATGTAGAGCATTAGAAGAGAAAGAACATGAAGAGTAGGGGGACAAGGCCCATCTCCAATCTCATGAATCAGACCCCGAGAAGAGGAAGGCAGCACGAGGAGACCAGTTGGAAACAGGCCCCTATAGCAATGGCTGACTCATTGAAGGATGGGCTTAATACCAGGAGTCTGCTAATTCTGAGTACTCTCCATGATATTTGGAAGATCACAAATTATATAGCAGCTTCCATGAAATGAACCTTTAACATGGAAGCTACACTTATTCAGGTCAATACCCATCCCCAGCAAGAAGAAAGTCAATGCCATCAACATGGCTCAAACCATGGCCACTATAATCATTGATCTCAAGATCTATCAGATACACAGGAAGATATGGACTCTATGCATCTATGTTAGAGGCTGTCAGTTAGCTGGAGGGTTGTGTGCCTACTCCACCATGCCAGTAGTACTAATACAAAGCAGGCTTTACATCCACGACCTTCAGGTATGATTGTCTGGAGTAGTAGTACTTAGTTGCTGCACATTGTGAAAGGTGTTGCCACATGTATGTCATCAACCATTTTCTACAATGTCGATATACCATGAGGATTTATTGTCAGGAGCATGCAACATCTGCAAACACGCAATGCTGCTCCCAGTTCCCAGCATCTACCACTTAGAAGGTGAAGGCTTCAAATGCAGTGGAGAAATCATTCAAGTGCATGTCCCTGAAGTACACATTGCATCGGAACATGTAGAGAATCATCAGAAGTGACTGGGTGTCTGTCTTCACCTGTACATGTTCTTGAAGTGGATGTCATAAATGGATTGGATCTTTGAGTCTGATCATTGATCCTGTCTTAAAGATAATCATCGATGGACAATAAATTTTGCAAGGAACATCTCAATTTGCAAACGTTAATATACTGCCACTTCATCTGAATATCAAGAGGAGGAGATAGTCTTCTACCGCTGGACATGCATGAGTATTGGTTACTTCTAATGATGTCAATAGAGTAGGATTTCAGCACAGTCTAAATTGTCCATATTAAGAACCTTCTCCATTCTGTTAAGATTCTCATCATGGGTATCATGGAAAATAAGAGCAGCAGTATGTCAGTCAACCTTTTAAGTCTGATCTGCCATTCATTATGATCAGGGCTGACATTCAACATTGTACCCCATGCCCTTTGAGCCCTTTAATCCTAAGAACTTTATCTAATTCCTTCTTGAAAACGTTCTTTGGCCTTAGCCACTTTTTGTGGCAGACAATTCTACAGATTCTCCACTCTCTTGGAAATCTCTCCTCACCTCAATCCTAAATGGCCAAAACCATATTCTGAAACTGTGACACTTGGTTCTGTGCTGTCTGGTCATCAGAAACATTCTTCCTGCATTTGTCCTGTCTAGTCCTGTTGCTATTTCATAGACTTCGCCCATCATGCTTCTAAGTCCAGTAAATATACTCCTAACCAATCCGGTCTCTGTTACCTCAAGAATCAGAAAACTTTAAGGCAGAGAATTCCATAGGGCAGCCACTGTCTGGGTGAAGAAATTTCACCTCATCTCAATACTAGTTTGTCTACAATTTTCCTTAGATTATGACCCCTGGTTATGGATTTCCTGGTCATCATGAACATACTTTCTGTGATTTCCTCTCTAGTGCTGTTAGAATTTTATAGATTTCTAAAATCTTCCAGTGAATGTAGTCCTTACCAATCTAATCTCTCTTCATACGTCAGTCCTGCCATCCCAAGAATGAGTCATTTCCTAAGATAGTATCATAATCTAAGTCAACAGACTATCATGAGCAGCTCATCTGGCCAAAATGCCGTCATCTCCATTTTGTGACTAATAAAGCATTTCCAGCCTTCACTTGGTAGAATGTGTTCCATCATCATAAGGCAAATAGGCAGCAGAATTACTATATTTTCCTTTAGAAGTCCATAAACTGAAACAAAGATAATTAAAAAGGATTGAGGGCAGAGTTGGCTGGAGAGAACTAGGGAAGAAATTTACCAGCAAAGTTCATTGAGGGGCAAGGGCAGACGTTTCGGAAAATAGTTCATGGCTCACAACAAAGATGTATTCCAATGGGAAAATAGGAGGAATTGTAGGAAGGGGAAACGCCAATCATAATCAACCAGGGAAATTAAGGATAGCATCAAATTTAAATAAAAAGCATACAAACTGCCAAAGATTAGTGATACGCCAGACAATTGGGAAATCTTTACAAACCAGCAAAAAATGACCAAGAAATTAATGAGGGAGAAATTAAATTTTGAGGATAAATTTGCAAGTAATACAAAAATGAGGGTGATATTAAGGGATTCAGGATTGGATGAGAATTCTAAACTCAATTGCACTGGAGAATCCAAAATTAGTGTAGGTGATGTAGACAGGAAATAGGTTATTGGGACTTGGTATGGAATAAAAAGGGCAGTCGAGAAATTAAAGATAAGCCAGCATGACAAAGAAAAAACAACTTGGATGGAAATATGGACATGTTCAAAAATACAGCGTGCAAAAACATTTACATGAACATAGTCACACACAACAGAAGATTGCAAACTGCGTGGATCCCAAGGAGAGTTGTCTGTTTCTATTCAGTGCCTAGTTCATAAAAGTGAAATGTAGCACAATAATGCTCCTCAACTGTTTATAGGCATAATTGTAACTAATATACTTTCTTCCATATTCTTTAAAATTTATACACTTCTGGTGCTGATAAGATTTCTTTTCTGAAAAGATGATGATGTTTGCATAATAAATAATGGTCCTCCTAAATCAATAACTTTAACCTAATAAGTCCCATCACAGATCTTCAAAATCAGTCAATGAAGTTGAGTGTGGCCTCCCGGTATTATGTGTCTTTGAAAAGGCAGTGAAAACAACCAGCACATTAAGAATTAAAGACATTGTGATTCACCAGAGTTTACAGCCAAAACAGACCATAACAGCTCAGTGGCAAACACAGTATCAGACCTAATTATAGACACAGGCACAATCAGCTGCCATTAGAGCTTGTCTAAAACCACACAAGCTCACACTGCTGTGGTCTATGTGTATGACTGAGGGTCAATGGTTTCCTTACGAGTCCTGGTTTCTCATAAGCTCTGGCAGCAAACCACACTATATTCTATTTGTTCTTTCATGCATTGAATAAAGAAACAGCTGAATAATTATTGCTGAAAATACACAGGGTCACCTGAGGGTAGTTGTTAAGTAAGGCAAGGGTAAGTTATTTTCAAACAATCTTTTGCTTTGTCTCGGATAATGCATCTTTAAGGCATGAGCAAATATCAAGTCAAAATAGCTGTGCCAATTAATACTTTACATCATTCACCCAGTAGATCTGCTGCCCTGAAGCCAACAGCTTCAAATGGAATTCTTATTCATGGCAATGTCCTGTCAGTCCCAATACATTCTCCATCAGTAAACGTTTGTTTTCCTTGGATTATGAAGCATAGAGAACCACTTTAAATTAATATGGAGTTTGAACATTATTAATTGCAATAGTCCTTGAACAGAAGTGCAGCTTCCAAGTTTCAGAACCAATCAGGTCAGCCTAGGGATATATAAGCTTTTGCCACAATGCACAAACTCAATTTTCATTAGATTTCTGAGGCCTCAGTATTCAGGTTGCTGGAGCAGTACATCTCAGCTTATGTGCTCACCCATGCTACAAGTCAGGAGAAAGCGAGGACTGCAGCTGCTGGAGATCAAAGTTGAAAAGCCTGAAAAAGCACAGCAAGACAGGCAGCATCTGAGGAGCAGGAGTGTCGATGTTTCAGGCATAAACCCTTCAGTTCTACACAGGCATTCCCTCCGTAAGTCCCTCATTAGGTCCACGCTCTCCGTGCCACCCACCCCCCCCCCCCCCCCACACCCCCACCAAACCATCCCTACTCCTGGCACCTTCCCATGCCACCATAAGAAGTGTAAAACCTGCATGTACACCTCCCCCTTCACCTCCATCCAAGACCCCAAAGGGTCATTCCACATCCAGCAGAGATTTTCCTGCACATCCAAACACCTCATCCCCTCTGTCCATTGCTCTCGATGTGGTCCCCTCTACATCGGGAGACAAGACACCAACTCACGGAACATTTCAGGGAACATCGCTGGAACATGCACCAAGCAATCCCACTGCCTCATGTCCGACCACTTCAACTCCCCTTCCCATTCTCCCCAAGGGCATGCAAGTCCTGGGCCTCCTCCACGACCAAATCCAAGCCACCCTACGCCTGGAGGAAGAACACCTCATCTTCCACCTTGGAACCCTCCAACCACACGGCATCAATGTCAATTTCACTAGTTCCCTCATCTCCCCTCCCCCACCTCATTCCCACATCCTTCCAACTCGGCACTGCCCCCTTGACCTGTCATACCTGTCCATCTGCCTTCCCACCTATTCACTCCACCCTCCCCTTTGACCTATCACTATCATTCCCCACTGGCATCTCCCCATCGCCTTCCCAACTACCTTCCACTAGCCCCCACCCCCACCCTCCTATTTATCTTTCAGACCCCTTCCCCTTCCTCTACATTTCTGATGAAGGGCTTATGCCTGAAATGTCAACTCTCTTGCTCCTTGGATGTTGCCTGACCTGCTGTGCTTTTCCAGTGCCACAATTTTCGACTATGCTACAAGTCAGTCACTCTACCAAAATCCTCAAGAATGCTCACAGCAAACTCCTGTGGAACACATTGGACTGCTGAACATTGTTGGCAATATTTCCTGAATTATAGGTTTTTAAAATAATTACTTCACTCTCAACGAGCATACAAGAAGAAAGGAACCAGGGACCTTTGTGCACAGATCTTTGAAAGTGACAGGAATAAAGCATTTGGAATCCTGGCCTTTATAATGAGAGGGATAGAATACAACAGGCAAGGGCTGAGTATTATGTTTTTGGCTAAGCACAAGTTCCATCGAGTTTTTGGGAAGATTATCCACCATGAGGCCATGCCAGGTTTTCTCACCATATCTTACCACACCAGTTGAAAGCAATTACCTTCCCTACCCCATCCCACAAGAGCCTTCAGAATTGGCCAGCATCCCCAGTTCCATATTTAAAAGGACATTGTGCACCGAGACAAGCATTGCCCTGCACGGTTTCTGACCCAGAGACAGCGTACAGAGGGAAATTGCTGAACTAGATTTTAGGCAGGGTCCTGGAGACCCTGCCGGATAAGATGATGCATAGGCAAGACATCCTCTTCCTCCAGGACCAGTATTGGAAGCCATGAGAGGCCCATATTCTGGCCTCTCTTCCAGTTGAGGAGGAGAGCAGCCTCTAATAGAGTAGAAAGAGTCAACTCAGATGGTGAGCTGTCTGACAATAATCTGTGGATGACATCTTGATTCTGACTGCCCAGAGTGGCTAACTAACTGTGTCCAAGCCCTTGGACTGACATTGGAGGCTACCCTTGACATTCTGTGCTGGGACCTCCCAACTAAAGGCTATAGGAAACAAAAGAGTCCAGAGGTACAGCCTGAGCTAGATGTGTGTCCCTGAACATATCGAGTCCTTGCTACAGCATTACAATGTTAATTGCCAATGCAGACTGAGGTACAACATTGAAATGTAGTATCCTGTAAGTGGATTGGAGATGGATCATGATGGTTCCTAGAGGCTGGCACATGTTGGATGCCAATATCCATGGACATGAGAGTGCATGTGGCTGGTGCTGATGGACCATGCCCTGAGGGGTTGGTGTTCAGTGTCCAGCATGGAGATCCTGCAGCGGTAGTGGTCAATTGAATTCACCGGGGAACTGCTCTGATTTTCAAGATTTCTCAAAATTTAGCTTATTTGCCGATTTTGGTAAAGTAGGAAACAGAATATTAATGAGGTGAGTTGGGCCATTAACAAGGCATTTAACAAGCATTGATCCCCTTATTTGGCAAATTGCGGCCACCTCACAGTGCCACTTGTCAAAAGCATATTAGATGGAGCAAGATGTTCCCAAAGTCAAGATGCAGCTCACTAATTTTGTCTGATTGTCTGATTCTGTTGCAAACAATGCCCATGTTGCTCAGACCCCTGTAATATTCCAGCCAAGAAGTTATATTAAACATCTATCTTAGAACCAGTTGAAGCATTGTGTTGAACACTCTACACCATACTTTAAGAACAGCATGAGGCTTTAGAGTCATGCAGGAGAGATTTGTGAGAATGTTTTATTCAACAAATGGTTAGGATTTTGAATGCATGATAGAGTAGTAAAAGTAATTTTGAATGGTAGTCTTCCAAAAGGAATTAGATAAATGTTTGAAGGAGAAAAAAACTGCAGGAGAGCAGAATTATTTGGATTGCTTTTTAAATGAGCTGTGCCAGACCTGTAGTGATTGTAACGAGGTCAGCCAGGTATACCTTATAGAAGGAGTTCCCTGACTGGGGCTGTTAACTTTGTCCAATCAGGGAGTCCTAGCTGACAGATATAAACAGGAGTGTCACCCTTTGATGTGAAGGGCAGTGATTGTCACTGGCCACTCGGGTGTTTTCCTATCTTCCTGGTGGTGGAAATTGAATAAAGAATCGTGCACCTTGTGTCTTTCACTGTGTCTCACATCTGCACACACACAACATGGGTGCTGGGGGAAAAATAAGCACTACTGCAGTTAGGGGGCAGTGTGGGGGTTAAAGGAGAAAGAAAAAAAAGAAGGGAGAAAAAGGAATGTCAGAGGTTCTGGTCTCTTAAAAAAATAAACAGGAGTGTCAAAGGTCATGTTCCCTCTGAGAGCTGCCTCTGAGGAAGCTGGACCAGTGCCAAGTACAATGCACGTGTAACCTGGATAACTTGGTCACCAGATACCAGTTTCTGTGGAATTGGTACAAGATGCTTTGGGCTGAATAGCTTTCTTTACTGCTATACTGTACTATAATTGTAGAGCTCTAATCATATTTCTTCAAGAAGGTAGTGGGTTTTTTTGAACCGTTGCGTCCTTTGTGATAATATTGTGCCCACTGGGATTGTCCTTTTTCCTCATTCACTTTCATTTGATCAGTTGTTCAGTTCCTGGAGGCAGTCGGAGAGGTCATGAGGTCACCAGTGAGCAGCAGAGCCTGTCGGGATACGTGAGTATATAGTTTAAATTTACTTACTTTCAGATTGGGCATTGTTCAGTTCCTGGAGGCAGTCAGAGAGGTCACGATGTGGGCGGCACGGTGGCACAGTGGTTAGCACTGCTGCCTCACAGCGCCGGAGACCCGGGTTCAATTCCCGCCTCAGGCGACTGACTGTGTGGAGTTTGCACGTTCTCCCCGTGTCTGCGTGGGTTTCCTCCGGGTGCTCCGGTTTCCTCCCACACTCCAAAGATGTGCAGGTCAGGTGAATTGGCCATGCTAAATTGCCCGTAGTGTTAGGTAAGGGGTAGATGTAGGGGTATGGGTGGGTTACGCTTCAGCGGGGCGGTGTGGACTTGTTGGGCCGAAGGGCCTGTTTCCACACTGTAAGTAATCTAATATTTTGGCAGTTGTTTTACCTGAAACACTACTCGGGTAGTGTCTCCTGCCCATTCTCCTCCTCTAACCAAAAAACAACTTCTGTGCATCAGATCGTAAGGTGACAAATGTTTCCTTTCGTGTTTTTATTTCAATGGTCTATTTGGGAATTTAGAATAGTGGGAATGGAGGTTAGGGCAGTTGAATGTTCCTCCTGCAGTATGTGGGAGGTAAGAATCATCTCTGGTGACCCTGCTGACTTCATCTGCAGGAAGTGCATCCAACTCCAGCTCCTCAAGAACCATGTTAGGGAACTGGAACTGGAGCTGGATGAACTTCAGATCATTCAGGAAGTGGAGGGGGTTATTGGGAGAAGTTATAGGGAGGCAGTTACCCCACAGCCACGTGAAGAAAGTAGGTGGGTTACTGTCAGGCGCGGGAAAGAGAACTGGCAGGCAGTGCAGGGATCGCCTGTGGTGGTTCCCCTCCACAACAAGTATAGTGTTTTGGATACAGTTGGGGTGGAGTGACTTACCAGAGGTAAGCAATGGGGCACAGGTCTCTGGTGCAGAGTCTGTACTTGTTGCTCAGAAGGGAAGGGGGAAGAGGAGCAGAGCTTTAGTGACTGGGGACTCCATAGTCAGGGGGACAGATAAGAAGTTTTGTGAGAATGAGAGAGACTCACAATTGATGTGTTGTCTTCCAGGTGCCATGGTTTGTGATGTCTCTAATCTGTTTTTGGGATCCTTGGGGGGGAGGGGGAGCAGCCCCAGGTCATGGTCCACATAGGCACCAATGACATGGGTAAGAAGAAAGGTGGGGATTTAAGGCAGAAACTCAGGGAGCTGGGGTGGAAGCTGGGTAGAAAAAACAGAGTTGTTATCTCTGGTTTATTGCCTGTGCTTGAGAAAGAACAGGGAGAGAGCGGAGCTGAATACATGGCTATAGGGATGGTTCAGGAGGGAGGGTTTTGGATTCCTGGATAATTGGAGCTCTCTTGGGGAGGTGTGACCTCTACAAAGAGGATGGTCTTCACCTGAACCAGAGGGCTTCCAATATCCTGGGGGGTATATTTGCTAATGCTCTTTAGGGGGTTTAAACTAATGCAGCAGGGGGGATGGGAACCGGAATTGTCATTCCAATGTAAGGAGGTTGTGGATAGTGAGGTCAGGGATAGGTTTTCAAGCTCACGAGAGGGCACCGGCAACCAGGATATTGGTTTGAAATGTGTGTCTGCTTCAATGCCAGGAGCATCCGGAAGAAGGTGGATGAACTTGCAGTATGGGTTCGTACCTGGGATTTCGATATTGTGGCCATTTCAGAGACGTGTGAAGAGGAGGGACAGGAATGGCTGTTGCAGATTCCAGGATTTAGATGTCTGAGTAAGAGCAGAGAAAATGGTAAAAGCAGGGGGTGTGGTGAGGGGGGCAGCTTGCATTGTTAATCAAGGGTAGTATTACAGCAGCTGAGATAAAGTATGAGGACTCATCCACTGGGGTAGTTTGGGCTGAGGTTAGATACAGGAAAGAAGACTTACCCTGTTGGGTATTTTCACAGGCCTCTGAATTGTTCCAGGGATGTAGTGGAAAGAATAACAAAAATGATTCTCATTAGCACCGAGAGTAACAGAGTAGTTGTTATGGGGGACTTTAACTTCCCCAATATTCACTGGGAATACTATAGTTCAAGTAGTTTAGATGGGTCAGTTTTTGTTCAATGTGTGCAGGAGGGTTTTCTGACACAGTATGTAGACAGGCCAACAAAGGGCGATGCCATATTGGATTTGATACTGGGGAATGAACCCAGCCAGGTGTTAGATTTGGAGGTAGGTGAGCACTTTGGTGATAGTGATCACAATTCGGTTATGTTTACAATAGCAATGGGCAGGGATAGGTATATACTGCAGGGAAAGGGGATAACTGGGGGAAAGGCAATTATGCTGCGATTAGGCAAGATTTCAGGCATAGGATGGGGAAGGAAACTGCAGATGATGGGCACACTTGAAATGTGGAGTTTATTCAAGGAGCAGCTACAGCGGGTCCTTGATAAGTATATACCTATCAGGCAGGGAGGTAGTTGTTGAGAGAGGGAGCCATGGTTTACTAAAGAAGTTGAAACTCTTGTCAAGAGGAAGAAGAAGGCTTATATGAGGATGAGGCATGAAGGCTCAGCTGGGGGGCTTGAGAGTTATAAGTTAGCCAGAAAAGATTGAAAGAGGGGGCGAAGAAGAGCCAAGAGGGGACTTGAGAAGTTGTTGGCCGATGGGATCAAGGAAGACCTTAAGTTCTTCTATAGGTATACCAGGGATAAAAGAATGACTAGAATAAGATTAGGGCCAAAGATAGTGTGGAAAGTTGTGAGTGGAATCTGAGGATATGGGGGAAGTGCTTAGTGAATACTTTACGTGAGTATTCACATTGGAAAAGGGCAATCTTAGTGAGAATATGGAGATACAGCCTACTTGATTAGATGGTTGACAAAGAGGAGGTTTTAGCAACTTTGGAAGATCTGAAAATAGATAAGACCCCTGGGCTGGAGGGGATTTATCCTCGAATTCTCTGGGAAGCCAGGGAGGTGATTGCAGAGCCTTTGGGTTCGATCTTTATGTCATCATTGTCGACAGGAGTAGTGCCAGAAAACTGGAGAATAGCAAATGTTGTTCCCTTGTTTAAAAAGGGGAATCAGGACAAGCCTGGTAACTATAGGCCCATGAGCCTTACTTCGGTTGTGGGTAAAATGTTGGAAAAGGTTATAAGTGAAAGGATTTATAATCATCTGGAAAGGAATAATTTGATTAGGGGTAGTCAGTACGGTTTGTGACGGGTAGGTTGTACCACACTAACCTTATTGAGTTCTTTGAGAAGGTGACAAAACAGGTGGATGAAGGTATAGCATGTGATGTGGTATATATGGACTTCAGTAAGGTGTTTGATAAGGTTCCACATGGTAGACTATAGCACAAAATAAAGTTTCAGGATTGAAGGTGATTTAGCGATTTGGATCAGAAATTGGCTAGCTGAAAGAAGACAGAGGGTGGTAGTTGATGGGAAATGTTCATCCTGGAGCTCAGTTACCAGTGGTGTGCCACAAGGATCTGTTTTGGGGCCACTGCTGCTTGTCATTGTAATTTCACATCATGATCTGGATGTGGGTGTAGAAGGATGGGTTAGTAAATTTGCGGATGACACTAAGGTGGGCAGAATTGTGGATAGTGCTGAAGGATGTCATGGGTTACAGAGGGACATAGATAAGATGCAGAGCTGAGAAGTGGCAAATGGAGTTTAATGCAGAAAAGTCTGAGGTAATTCACTTTGGAAGAAATAACAGGAATGCAGAGTACTGGGCTAATGGTAAAATTCTTGGCAATGTAGATGAACACAGAGATCTCGGTGTCCAGGTGCATAAATCCCTGAAAGTTGCAACCCAGGGTGCTAGGCTTGTTAAGAAGGCATATGGTGTGTTGGCATTTATTGGTGGGGGGATTGAGTTTTGGAGCCACAAGCTCATGCTTCAGCTGTCCAAGACACTGGTAAGGCCGTACCTGGAGTATTGCGTGTAGTTCTGTTCACCTCATTATAAGAAGGATGTGGAAGCTTTGGAAAGGGTTCAGAGGAGATTTACTTGGATGTTGCCTGTTATGTAAAGGAGGTCTTACAAGGAAAGGCTGAGGGAACTGAGGCTGTTTTTGTTGGAGGGAAGAAAATTGAGAGGTAACTTAATCGGGATGTATAATATAATCAGAGGGTTAGATAGGGTGGACAGTGAGAACATTTTTCCTCGGATGGTGAAGGCTAACATGAGGGGAGATCATTTTAAATTGATGAGTGATAGATGTAGGACAGATGTCAGGGGTAATTCTTTTCACTCAGAGTATTAGGGGCATGGAACAGTGTCTGCAACAGTAGTAGACTTGATGACATTAAGGGCATTTAAATGGGCATTGGACATACATATAAATAATAATGGAATGGTATAGGTTAGATGGGCTTCAGATTAATTTCATAGGTCAGTGCAACATCGAGGGCTGAAGGGCCTGTACTGCGCTGTAATGTTATCTGTTCTATTTGCGTCTCAAATGTGCTCCCATGTCGCTCTCTTTTTAAAAAAAATTACAAGATTTTGAATCATAAGAAATGATGATGTATGTCCAAATCAGGCTAGCATCTGATTGGAGGGGACATTTCATGGTTTTGTTGTTTTTGCTCTCCTTGTTAGTAAAGATCACAGAGGAGAGAGGTGTTATTGAAGTAAATTTGCTTTGTTGCTGCACTGCAGCCTGTAGATAGTGCAACAGACAATGAGGGAAGGGTAATTGGGGTATAAGGAGACCGGAATCTATCAGAGTTCCTGGCAGATTGGAGAGCCCCTGAGAATCTCTCACGATCGTATCTACTCCAGAGCTGACGAAAGTGAACCTGCTGGCTCCTGGGCAGCAGGAAACTAGCTGTTGACTGGTAACATCTGCTACAAGGAGAACAGTGCTTCACACTTTAGTATCCTCAGTAGTGCAAAATTAGAAATTTATATCTGAAAAATGTATAACTGTGTAGTTTTATATAAGATATTACTTGTAACATTTGCCATAGCAGTAAATTCCAATCGATGACAATTGAAAGCAGATCCCCTGAAACAACTGAGATAATTGCTGATATGTATCCAGTTGGAAAAACAGTACGAGATCTTCAGTTAAGTGACAGTAGCAATGCTTCTTACACTACAGTCCCAGTACTGGCACTACTGCCTTCCGATGCGTTTGTCCAGTTGAGCTGATTTTGCATAGTGATCTTGGAAACCTGCTGGTTAATCTGAATAAATCCAGTTACTGCAGTTGGCTTTGCTCACATCCTGCATCAAATCATACAGAAAAAGGAAAAATACACGGCAAAAAGTACAGATTTCATACTGAAGCAAACAGTAAAAGGACCATCCATCAACAAATTCTCTAGTTATTAACATTTAATAGATCCACTTACCTCGAATCTGAGAATAAAATTTGACACTGAACAAGGACTACTAAAATGATTTTTGTGCTTTTGAACAAAATTGTAAAGAACAGCAAAACAAATAGATTGAATGACCAAATATTTGTTCTAATGTTTCTGTTTGTTAAACAAAGCAATGGAAGTGTTTTATGGTGAAAACAACAGAACTGAAATATAGGCTAACAGCAGCAACCTTTCAATTCCAAGTGTGCCATAAATTCTTTGCTGAAGAGTAAATGAGGAGTATGAAAAGAATGAAAGTTAAAAATGAAAATGTAAGTAACAGATCATTTCTAATTAGCAGTAGTGTAAGGTGACTCTGAACTAGTGCTGACATCATTGGGGAAATGTATGCAATAGGAAGAGAAGTGAGTTCTTTCATTTGCTGTCTAACTCAAACATGAGGATGTGTTAATTAAGCCTAACTGCCAAGCGTTGAAGGATGAAGGATTGGAGTTGATCAATGGTTATTCATGTTGCAGTTTTGAAAAATGAGAGTATCTGTGGTTTTAACTTTGTGTCTGCTTTGTCCTGCGACTTGCAGTATGCATTAACATGTTCAGCTTTAGACTTAGAGTTCAGTTTTGAAGCAGTTCTGCACCTCAAGAATAATTTTCTTGAAGAGGTGGCATAGTGGCTGAGTGGTTAGCACTACCACCTCACACCACTGGGGACCTGGGTTCAATTCCAGCCTCAGGTGACTGTCTATGTGCAGTTTGCATATTCTTCATGTGTCTGTGTGGGCTTCCTCCCACAGTGCAAAGATGTGCACGTTAGGTGGATTAGCCATACTAAATTGCCTGTAGTGTCCAGTGATGTATAGGTTAGCAATGGGAAATGTAGGTTATAGGGTAGCAAGGTGAGTCTGGATGGGATGTTCTTTGGAGAGTTGGTGTGGAATTGTCAGGCCTGTTTCCATAGTGTAGGGATTCTATGAAATGTCCAGTACATCTCTATCTTTGACAGTAAATCTTTTTGGAATTATTATTTTTCTATCCATTTCTTCTTTGTGTTTGCTCTTATCCCTTTAAAGTTGTTTTACATCTAAAGTACCTCAATGCTGTTAATAACCTGCTACCTTTAGACTTGTATTCTCATGTTAAATCAATGTCTTAAATCTGGTATCCTAAAGTTTCCTTAACCTTTATACTCTGTTCTGCAGTTGTAGTATGACAAGCCATTCACTGAGCTTTAAACTCTGTAGGCCAGCAAAACTGTACTGTATTATTATTTATAACCTGAAAATGTATTAAATGACAACTGCTGTGCTACTTATTGGGGTTCTCACACCCTATTCAACAGTCAAATGGCGTTTTCCCATTTTCCACAAACTTCTCTCACATTCTGCTGCGAAGGTACAGGTTTACTGCTCCATCGTTGGCAAAATGGATGTTTTCCCATCTTCCATGATCCAAAACACAGTACACATCCCTGTTCACAGTTCCTTTTTTTAGGACAGTTCTATAGCTATGGCTTTAAAAATATTCTCAGTGAAATGAAATTTAAATCCTCAGTGCCATTATCTGCTAAAAGTCTTGAAAATTTTTGAAACTTGCTTTCTGTTGGGCTCTTCCTCTTATATCTTCCTTTTTGTCCCCTTACATGAACTGTGCCACTTTTGAGATACTGCGACCTCAATATAAACTCCTTTCTAACCCTTGCTATGTAAACTGTGGCTTTGTTTCATTATCATCACTTCTTATCAGACTCTGGGTATCAACCACGATGCTTGTGATTGGAGTTGTTTTCTGCCACTCTCTTCAAATAATTCTCCTTTCTCTGCTGAGTCTGATTATCCGTGGTAGAGATTAAACCATTGAACACTTTTACAGGAAGAAGCATTTGCCTTACATAACAAGGTGTACTTTATTGCATGCTAGCAATAGGTACAATTAACATTAACTAGTTTTACATAATTACAGCTGTTGGAGCATGTCTGTCTCTATGGGAACCCTATGCAAGACTGACTGATTCTCTGTCCAAAGACTATGTTACATCATCAGATTGGGTGTAGCTAACACATTTTCTGTAATGACTCTTTCAGAATAACATTACATAGCATTATTCTGTTCAATGTTTACTCTTGAATCAACATCACTGTTAAATAGATTTAATTATCATTATTACAAGGCTGTTGTGGGAGGTTGCTGTGCATCCATTGTCTCCCCATTTCCTACATTTCAACAACAACTACACTTCAAAAGTTACTTAATTGGCTGTAAAGTGGTTTGAGAGATTATGAAGTCATGAAAGGCTTCATTTAATAGCAAGTGTTTCTTTCCTTTTAATGTATCATGCTAGTAAGATTATATGGCATGCTGTTCTTCCTCTGTTATTCACACATATTATTCCAAACCAATTCACTGTGAATACCTGTAGGATTTTTTTTTCTCCTCCATTCACATTCACTCATCTCTCTGAAACCGTCTTGGCTGTGTGATTCTTGTCATTAGTGACTCATGTTCTGTGACGTTGTCTTGGCTATCACACTGTGATGTCAAAACAGAGAACCTTGACTATCTTGAAAATTTCATATTACAGCAGTGTTCCTTTATTGGGAGCTGATCGAGTGAGAAACCAAGGGCAGCAGTGAGCAACAAGGCTGCCAAAATACTGACCAGCTCAATCAGGTATTGCCTGTCGGCAAATCAGACGTTATGGATCACAGAAATAGGATTGGTTAGCTTGGATGGCAATATAGAGAGATACCAACAGCATGGGTTCAGTTCCTGCAACCAGCTGAGATTACTATGGAGGACTGTCCTTCTCAGCATCTCCCTGCACCTGAGGTGTGGTGAACCTCAGGTTAAACTACCACCATCCTGTATCTCTCTAAATAGAGAGCAACTCAATGGTCTGGTAGGATTATGGTTACTTTAGTTTAAAAGGAGCAGGAGGATCGAGGTTTTGGGCATAAGCCCTTCTTCAGGAAGCTTATGCCTGAAACGTCGATTCTCCTGCTCCTATGATGCTGCCTGACCTGCTGCGCTTTTCCTGCAACACATTTTTCAGTTCTGATCTCCAGCATCTGCAGTCCTCACTTTCTCCTTACTTTAGTTTAAGTATGGAATGTAAATGAGCAAGGTATTTGATGAAAGCAAGTCAACAGCATCGCTTGAGAAGATGGTTTGTTACATTTGCATCATTAGCTACAACAGGCTGTGAACGGTACATGATCACTTTACAGCCAATGAAATAGCTTTTGAAGTGTACTCAGTGTTGTAATGTCATAAACGTTACTGCCAACATTGGAATAGGAAGATCCAAACAACACCAATTAAATAAGGACCATATAATTTGAGTTTCTTGTGATGTTGGTTGACTGTTCAGTTGGTTCTGCTCTAACGTGTGTCTCTTCAAAATGAATTGGCTTTAATGCAATTGAAGAATTTACACTGTTACATATAGAATGCGAACTTTCCTTACCTGTGTTGGCTACAATGCAATTCTGGCCCCATTAAGTTAAATGGCGCGGCTGTTGCATGATTTTCTTATAATGCGAGATCACACACGATCAGAACTGACTGTACCTGGCATTGAGAGTAAGCAACTGCAGAAAGTGGCAGAGAGGATATTCCACTTAAATTCTTTGATCAGATGAAAATGTATTTGAAAAGGAAAGATGCATTCCAAAAGCAACTAAACAGTACTCACAACAGGGGAATATTGAAAGCCTCAATGTTTTCATCTACTATGTTTTCAAAGTCTTCCACTGTGGAAGGACATCAGAAAGTAAATCAATTGTATTAAACATTTTGAAACTGTGTCATAGCAACCCAGAAAAAGTAAGAAAGTGACCACAGTCTTTGTGGACTATAGGAATAAGAAACAGCTGTCTGAAACATTGCTTGTAATTTAGAATAAGTAACAAGAGAGTTGAGATGTAAGGGTTTTAGATTCCTTTGAACAATGCGTGCATTATGTAATAATAACTATGTTATCAACTATGAATCTACTGTGGATTACCACTCAACTGCTCCATAATAATCATTAATCTGTCAGTGTGGATGCAGTCAGACAGCAGCTGCATGAATCATTATGTCCACGGTGGTTTGCAAATTGCATTCAAGTATTTGGACCAATGCAACAAGATAACGTGAATTTTTGAAATTTGCTCATAGATGTAGGCCAGGCCACATTTGTTGCCAATTCCCAGTTGGCCTGTAAACATAGTAAGTCCTTCATTGAACCAATACAGATGGCACTCCCACAAATGTGTTCAGTGTCATTGATTTTTTGCAGAAATTCTCTTTTAATTGCCAGTTGCAAGGCTGCTTCAGAAGCCTTTAGAGAACATATTACAGTTTGGGACGATCAACATAATTCAGCCAGTCAAGTGTCTTGACCCCCCCTCCAACACCAACTTTCCCTTTTGGATCACACGAGAGAACTTGACGACCTTTACAGTAAAATACATTGACCAGTGTTAAAAATCACTCAACACCAGGTTATAGTCCAACAGGTTTATTTGGAAGCACACTAGCTTTCGGAGTGTCGCTTGTAAGGACACAATTGTAAGGCACAGAATTTATAGCAAAAGTTTACAGTGTGATGTAACTGAAAAATACATTGAAAAATACCTTGTTTCTTGAGTCTTTCATCTGCTAGAATGACCATCTTAGTTTCACCTCTTTCATATGTAAATTACAAAACTTTATTTTAAAAGTTACTTTCTCAGGTTAACTGTAACAATTGGTGTCAGCCAGATAATATGTTGAAGGTGATAGCTCCCTGTGTTCTCTGCCTGTGCCATAATGTTTAGACTGATTCTCATCTAAAAAGTGAGTTAAGAGTCTTACACGAATTCGTGCAGTTTTTGAGCAAAGTACAATGTAACCCTGCAAGTACAAATTCACCCCACAAATGTATATGTGTGGGTGTGTCTGAGAGATAGTGTATATGTGTGTGTATGTGAGTGTAGAGTGTCTAAGTCTGTGAGGGGGACATGTGAGAGTGTGGGAGTGTGTGTGTCTGGGGTGGGGGGTTGTGAGTGTGTGTGAGAGAGAGTGTATACGTGTGTGTGTGAGTGTAGAGTGGTCTAAGTCTGTGAGAGGATGCATGTGGGAGTGTGTGTGTTTGTAGGGGTGTGTGTGAATGTCTGTGTGCGTGTCTAAGTATACGTGTGTCCATGTATGCATGTGTATAGGAGTGTGTGTGTGTCCGTATGCGTGCGTGCATGCGGATAGTGCAATGGTGGTCACCTGTAATGTGACATGAACCCAAGATCCCAGTTGAGGCCCTCCCTATGGGTACGGAACTTAGCTATCAGGCTCTGCTCGGCCACTTTTCGCTGCTGCCTGTCCCGAAGTCCGCCTTGGAGGATGGTCACCCGAAGGTCCGAGGTCAAATGTCCTGGACCGCTGAAGTGTTCCCCAAATGGGAAGGAACATTCCTGTCTGTTGATTGTTGTGCGGTGCCCATTCATCCGTTGTCATAACCTTTGCTCAGTTTCCCCAATGTACCATGCCTCAGGGCATCCTTGCCTGCAACATATAAGATAGACAACGCTGGCTGAGTCACGAGTACTTGCCACATACATGATGGGAGGTGTCCCCACGTGTAATGGTGGTATCTATGTCCACACCTTGACATGTCCAGCAGCGCCAACCGTGACAGGGCTGTAAGGAGTTGTCCTGAGAGCCGGGCAGTTTGCTACGAACAATGATCTGTTTGAGGTTTGGCGGTTGTTTAAAGGTGAGTAGTGGAGGTGTAGGGAAGGTCTTGGCGAGGTGCTCATCCTCATTGATAATGTGTTGCAAGTTACGAAAAACATGGCGTAGTTTTTCAGCTTTTGGGAAGTACTGGACAATGCAGGGTACCCTGTCGGTTGCAGCACGTGTCTGTCTCCTGAGGAGGTCATTACAGTTCCTTGCTGTGGCACATTGGAACTGGTGGTGGATGAGTTGAGCATCATATCCCGTTCTTGTGAGGGCATCCCTGAGTACTTCCAGGTGCCCGTCACGTTCCTCCTCATCTGAACAGATCCAGAGTACACATAGGGCTTGTTCATAGGGGATGGTTGTTTTAATATGTTTTGGGTGGAAGCTAGAGAAGTGTAGCATTGTGAGGGTGTCTGTGGGTTTGCGGTAGAGTGTAGTGCTGAAGTGTCCATCCCTGATGGAGATGCACGTGTCCAAGAATGAGACAGACAGTCGAGATTAGTCCATGGTGAGTTTGATGGTGGGATGAAACTTGTTGATATCACTGTGTAGTTTTATCAGTGACTCCTCACCATGGGTCCAAAGGAAGAAAATGTCGTCAATGTATCTGGTGTATAATGTTGGTTGGAGGTCCTGCATAGAGAAGTCTTGTTTGAACCTGTGCATGAAGATGTTGGCATATTGGACTACAAATTTGGTCTCCATGGCTGTTCCATGTGTCTGGATGAAGAATTTGTTGTCAAAGGTGAAGATGTTGTGATCGAGGATAAAGCGGATGAGTTGTAGGATGGTGTCTGGAGATTAGCAGTTGTTGGTGTTGAGTACTGAGGCTGTTGCCGTGATGCCGCCATTGTGGGGGATGGTGGCGTGGAGTGCTGAAACATCCATTGTGATGAGAAATGTTCCTGGTTTGACTGGTCCATGGGTGCTGAGTTTTTGTAGAAAATCCGTAGTGTTGCAACAGAAGCTGGGGATCCCCTGTGCAATAGGTTTCAAGATGCCTTCAACATAGCTGGAGAGATTCTCACACAGAGTCCCATTGCCTGATACGATGGGACGTCCTGTTGTATTGGCATTGTGTACCTTGTAAAATGTTATCCTTTTACCTCAATGAGGAATCCACCTCACTGTGGTTAATGAGACCATCAACTCTGTCTAACACATTATTATACTTTCTTTCTTTGCACGTCTTCTTGCCCTCGCCCAGAACAATGACAGGGTTTCCTTTGTCCTCACTTTCCAACCCATTTGTTTTCTTTGTTTTAACTCATTCATGGGATGTGAGCAGCGCTGGTGGTGTTGAGCTGCCATCTTAAACAGCTGCAGTCCAGGTGTTGTAGACTGACCCACAATGCACCAGGATTTTGACACAGCAACACTGAAGGAATGGCAATATGTTTCCAAGTCAGGAAGGCTAGTGGCTTGGAGGGGAGCTTTCAGATGGTGATCTTCCACGTAGCTGTTGCCTTGTACTTCTAGATGGTGAATGCCTGCAGTGAATCTTGTAGGTAATACACACTGCTGCTACTGAGTGCCAGTGGCAGAGGGAGTGGATTTTTTTTTTCTGGTTTTTTTTTTCTCTTTTTTTCTTTTTACTTTTTTTTCTTTTTTTTATTTAACCCCCACACTACCGCCTAAGTGCAGTAGTGCTTATTTTTATTCCCCAGCACCCATGGTGTGTGTGTGCAGGTGTACAACACAGTGAAGGACACAAAGTGCACGAATCTTTATTCAATTGCCACCACCGGGAAGATAGGAAAAACACCCGAGTGGCCATTGACAAGCACTGCCCTTCAAACCACAGGGCAATGCTGTGTGATCAAAACAGTGAAGGGGAGGGTAGGGACTAAATCAAAATAGAGTTGGAGGGAGAAATGATACACTCCACTCCCTGCGGTGCCCACCTCTCCCTGAACGACTCCAGGGTGTTGGTGGACACCGCGTGCTCCTTCTCCAAGGACACCCGGGCTCTAACGTAACCCCGGAAGAGGGGCAGGCAGTCGGCCCTAACGACCCCCTCCACGGCCCGCTGCCTGGACCTGTTGATGGCCAGTTTGGCCAGGCCCAGGAGCAGACGCACGAGGAGGTCCTCGGACCTGCCTTCCCTCCTCCGTACTGGGTGCCTGAAGATCAGGAGCGTGGGACTGAAGTGCAGCCAGAAACAGAGGAGAAGGTTTTTAAGAAAATCAAAAAGGGAGTGCAAACGCCCACACCCAATATATACATGGTCCACGGACTCCACAGCGCCACAGAACAAGCAGTTGGGCTGGGAGTCCGTGAACCACCGCAATCTGCGGTTGCAGGGGACTGCTGCGTGCAGCACCCTCCACCCCAGATCCCCAAGAGAAAGGGGGAGGACTCCCGCGTAGAGAGCCCTCCACTGGGGATCTCCACCGCCCGGTGGCAAATGGGCACGCCAAGGCGTGTCCGGACGGTGGATGAGGGAGAAGAGGTGGGCGGTGTGCAGCAGCAGTCGATACAGGGCCCTCCTTTTTATGTCCCTGAAAGCAACAAAATTAAAATTCCGGAGGCGGCTCAGGTTGTGGGGCACAGGCTCCCGCAGGAAGTACGGGACCTTGGGGCCAATGTGAAATTCCGTCCGGGCCGGGGTGAGCGCGGACGGGCTCCCACCGCACACCTGAGCGTCCTCCAACTGGTGCACTACGTCGGGTCCGAGCACCGCCGTTTTAAGGCGTCGGATGGCGGTGGCCACGGACCGGACGTCTACCGCTGCCCTGCTCGCTATGTCCTGCGGCAGCGTCCAGCCCAGGCCCCCGGCACCCAGCACGTCCCCGACCCTGGTCGCCCTCGCCGCCACGGCCCTCCCCTCCGACAGCCACTCGAACCCGCGAGTACGGAGGTGCGGATTGGGAGTGGATTTTTATGAATATGGTGACAATCATATGGTGACTAGATGGTATCAAACTTCTTGAGTATTGTTGGAGCTGCACCCATCCAGACAAGTGAGACTATTCCATCACATTCCTGACTTGTGCCCTGTATGGCTTTGGCGAATCAGGATGTCAGTTCCTCGATGCAATATTTCTAGCCTCTGACCTGCTGTTTTAGTCACAGTGGCCATGTGACTAGCTCAGATCAGTTTCTGGTTAATGAGTACAGACACTACCACTGCTTCACAAGAGAGCCCCAGGAAGAGCTGTATATTGTTCCTTAGTGTATGATAAACCTTTTGATGTTTGAACAAACCACTGGCTCAGTAATTGTGCCAAAGCTAGATTAACCAATATAAAACAACATCTCCTCCATAAATTTGTGATTCCGTCACAACAGGACTAAGCAGTGTAAAACAGATCCATTTGAACTCAGCACTAAACTTAAATGACCCTGCCATGTTTGGGTTTCACTCATGTATAAGTCATACCTTTCACCGACTCGCTAAAACTGGATCTATTGGAAATGGAGGCAGAGTTTTGTTTCTCAATTCTGCTCATCATTTCTGAATGTCTGCGGAGTTTATTGACTCCTTAAAAATCCTGCCGTTAGACTGCCAGGGAGAGAAGGATAGGATGGAAAATAATACTGAGGTTCAAGATCAACCATGAGCTCGAATTTTTAATCTATTCTTGTGCTGTGAATATTGCTGGCGAGGCCAACATTTATTGCCCTTACCAAATGATGGATGCTGGTCCAGCCTGTGGCCTCATATCCCAATAATGAATAAAAAACATTAAGACTGAGGCTGATCCTCAACTTCAGCCCCCAATTCCACCCTATGACTTGTTGTGACCATCTCCAGTCAGTGTTTTTTTCAATTTAAAAGCCATTTCAGTCCATGACAGAGCCAAGGTATTACAATCAGTTGAGGGAATTCAAAAATAAATACTCCTTATTTTATTGTCATGATACATTGCCTTCACATCCTCCATGAGGCCACGATAGAGATCTATTTGTTAACAAGTTTGTAGCTCTAACACTATTTTTCAAGTTCTGAATGTTACCCTTCCTTAAAATTGAATGTTAGAATTCTGGAGTCAATCATTTTGGTTAGTCTAGCTTTGGAATGATGACTGAATCATTGGGATATTTAATTAACTACAGTTTGACATGACGAGGTCTCTCACTGCTGAGGCCATGATCATTTCACTCTACATCTTGCAGCTATATGTTCTCTTGCATTATAATATGGAAAGTATAATTTACAGTCTCACACACCGTAACATTATGGTTGGCCTCAAGTTATTCCATTCCATTTCAGAAACTGTGATTCTAAAATCTATCGATGTCTAGCTTGAATATATTCAGCTAATAAACATTCAAAGTTCTTTTCCTCGTCAGTGCAGTCTGAACAGGTAAAGTCATAAAAGGATTAAAGTGTTGGGCACTCAGGCACAATATCCAAATCAAAAATATATATTAGGAAAAACAATGATCTCAACCCCTGGAAAACTCCATTCCAAATGTTCCTCTAGCCTTAAAAATATTTTGTATCTATGCTTCTGCTGTCCCTTTTATTCTATGAGCTCTCATATTACTCAAATATCAATCTAAAATACTTGGTTATGTGTCGAGCAAGGATAGTAGCTTAATGACATGATTCCCACTCTGATGTTCCCCCAAAGGCTGCTCTTAGTTATCATTATGCCCTTTAAACCACAGCAAATGTCATTTGTTCATTCATTCCTAGCTCAACAGGGACCAAGGACAGCAGTTCAGTGACATGGCTATCACAGTGAATAGTGCCTGAAAACTGAAAGTATCGATTAAAGGTGAGATGTGTCAACATACCACAGTTGTATCCATATGTATAAGCTCCAACAATGTTAACTGTTCCACTATCATAGAGAAAAATAAGTTTGTACAGGAGTTGGCATTTTCACCAAATTTTCAAAACAAGATCTGCAAAATGTCCATCAGTGTAAATGATTAAATCATAATATGCTGCTCCTTGACAGGTTCCTGCTGAAGCTATAGTTACATAGTTAAAGAGACGAGGAGAATCTCATGGAGACTCAGGGTAAGACTCTCATGAAAAGAATTTACTATCTCGGGTTAGATAAGACTTCAGCCTTGAGCTTCATGAAACTGGTTTTAGTGAACTGTATAAATAATTGCCTGTTATTCAGTTTTACTTTTCTGCAATTTTTTGGTACTTTAATACAGTATACAAGCTAAGAACTTTTCTTTTACTGATTTATACAGCAATTTTTGATTTGCAACTTCTTGTCACTAATTTTCTCTTTGTTTTTCACATTCAGAAGTTCAGAATTTTTTAATTGGCAGTAAAGCTGACTTGAATCTAATCCCCTTAAAACTGGGAAAATTTAGTTCAGAAGGGAAGTTAAAAAGCTAGAAGACTGACACTGAAAGACCATCATCTAGAAAGTGGCCATTTCTGGTTCGAATGGAGACAACAGAAGGTGTGGGCTGAATGGCCAGTGAGAGAAACCAAGGGTCTCAGTGTTCCTCCTGGTTTCTGTAACTCTTATTCCATCCCTCCTTAACAAATCCATCATCTGTTAGGTGCCCAGAATTGGGATCTGTAATCAGTTGAATAGTTTTATGCAGGTTTAGCAAAAGCACTTGGCTTTTGTACACTGTGCTTCTTTTCACATAGCTCACCAAAAGCCCAGGTTTCGTTATGATAGACTTTAAACCCATGACTTTGCAGACAATTACACAGAAATTGAACATTCATATTATTCAGTCAACTGCATTTCTTTGTACCTGGCTCTATCCAATTACTGGACAATAATGTCAAAATACCTTTAACTTTCTGAACCAAATAAGAAGCGCAGTTCGTAAGTTTGCAGAGGACACCAAAATTGCAGGTGTAGTGGACAGCGAAGAGGGTTACCTCAGATTAAAACAGGATCTTGACCAGATGGGCTAATGGGCTGAGGAGTGGCAGATGGAGTTTAATTCAGATAAATGAGAGGAGCTGCATTTTGCGAAAACAAATCTTAGCAGGACTCATATACTTAATGGCAAGGTCCTAGGGTGTGTTGCTGAACAAAGTGACCTTGGAATGAAGGTTCGTGACTCCTTGAAAGTTGAGTCGCAGATAGATAGGATAGTGAAGAAAGCGTTTGGTATGCTTTCCTTTATCCGTCAGAGTATTGAGTACAGGAGTTGGGAGGTCATGTTGCGGCTGTACAGGACATTGGTTAGGCCACTTTTGAAATATTGTATGCAATTCTGGTCTCGGAAGGATGTTGTCAAACTTGAAAGGTCTCAGAAAAGATTGACAAGTTTGTTGCCAGTGTTTGAGGATTTGAGCTATAGGGAGAGGTTGAATAAGCTGGTGCTGTTTTCCCTGGAGCGTTGGAGACTGAAGGGTGACCTTAAAGAGGCTTATAAAATCATGAGGGACATGGATAGGATAAATAGACAAAGTCTTTTCCCTCTGGTGGGGAGTCCAGAGCTAGAGGGCATACATTTAGGGTGAGGGGGGAAAGATATAAAAGAGACCTAAGGGGCAACTTTTTCACACAGAAGGTGGTACGCCACTGCTGCCTGGGACTTGCCTAAAGCCCCCTCCTGGACAAAACAAAAACACTGCTGCCCAAGGCCTGCCTGCACCGCTGCTACTTGGGCCCTACAACACCAGAGACTGTTGCTGTTGTCGCCTGGGCTACCCAGAAAACCATCCAGTAGCACAGCATGGTGAGCCCCAATACTGCAGGCCCCAGCCATACCCACGCCAGAGTAGCTGCTGCCTTAGGCTCGGCTGCTCCAGCCCCAGCTACAAATCCGACCCCCTTCAGGCACCTGACTAAACGCCTGGGGGTTAAGGCCTACCCACAGCCGAACATGACCATCAAGGCTTGCAGCAAGGTCATGGTTAGTGTGGTTGGCCCACTTGCCATCGTCGCTGCAGCCTGCATGTACAGGAAGACCATATTCTTCCTTAGGACTGAGCAGGTGGTCCATCTGGCAGTGCAGAAGGGGCTCACTGTGGGCAGGACTTTCCTCCCTGTCAACCCACTGGAGGCCACAACCCAGAGGATCATGATTTCCAACACCCTGCCCTTCATTGTGAGTGAGCCCCTTCTCCCCCATTTCCAAACACTGGGGGACATCTGGCTGGGTATCCAACCACTCCTGCTCGGTCTGAAGGACCCCATCCTCTGACATGTGTACTCCTTCCGACGCCATGTGTTTATATGCCTGGCCCAGGAGGAGGTCACCCAGGACTCATTTGCCCTCCTCCACGAGGGTGTGGTCTACCACATCTTCTGGATGGCAGACAGCATGCAGTGCCACTTGTGCCACAGGGTGGGGCACATCAGAATTAAATGTCCCACCCAGAAGGCTACCCAGCCCACACTGGCAGCCACAGATGGTACCACCTCACCCACACCCCCACCCTCCCCCTCAGACAACACCACAAGCCCCATCAGCAGGGGTTAAGCCAGGGGCTACTGGTACCTCAGCCTCTGGCAGGGAGGGGGTGAGCATACAGCTGGTCAGAAGACACAGACAAAGACACAATGCACCCAGCCCACCCCTGTGGATGGAACCCCATGCCCTCCCTCAGGACTGGACCCTCACCTTGCTCCACCACAGCACAAAAATGCCTCTGTATCTGCACCAGTGTCACCCTGCGCAGGAACCCTGACCCCCACCCCTCCAGATCCTGTATGTGTACCCATAACTTGCTTCATTGATTCCCTCCCCTGTAATGTCCACCCCTCCCCCCCAACCCAGTCCCTGAACCCCACTGTGTGGCATGAATCCTTGGGGAATCTATGCCCTCTGACTGACACCTACCCCACGGTGACAACTCCTGGGGAACTTGGCCCTGAGGTTCCAGAGCCCTGCCCCACTCAGCTGGAACCCAGCTCTTGCTTTTGCTTTGGCTTTTGCTTTTCTGCTCCCGCTCCCGCTCCTGCTCCTGGGCAGGAAGTAAGGCAGCACCACCTGGCATCCCAAGCATGGGACAGAAAGTGACACAACTGGCTCTCCCTTCACCCACCACACCCCCTGCTTTCCCCCATCCAATAATGTTCCTGGAGAGGCTGGAGGGAGGAGCCTTGAGTCCCATGACCACCAAGGTGGGCGGGGAAGGGAAGGCCCATAAATTACTCCTGCCAGCCTAGGGAAGAGGTGCTGCACCCTGGAGGGGAGAGACTTCTAGGTAGTATGCTAGCAGTGCTGACCCTCCCCAGGGATGAGCCCATGGCATCTTGTGCCTGTCCAGCACCATGACCTAACCTGCCTGCACCCCTAGGGGCTGCAGCATGTCCTTCTGATGCTGCTGTTCTGCCAGTCCCTGGGGATGACCTAGAAACCAATGTGGGCCATACAGCTGAGTTGTTGAGAGGTGGAGGGGAGGAAGGTGTTATCCTTGCTCCTCCCTCCTCCCTCCTCCCTCCCCTCTCCCAGACTGCTCTTCCAGGTGTCTTGGCCTTTGGGGAAGAACCTTTCCCCCCCCCCCCCTCCCCAAAGGAGATGCGTGTCCTGGTGTCAGGAGAGGAATGGAGCCCTGAGCCTCTTCTGCCCCATGACCTGGCCTCCGGGCATTCTGGGAAGGAGTGCACTGAGGATGTTACTGCCAGTGACCCTGAGGGTGGGGTTGCTGGAGGTTTGAGGCCAGCTGGTGGTGCCAAATCTTGGTCGGGGAGAGGCAGGCGACAGAGGATGACTTCCTGGAGGTGGGTTCAGGCTTGGTGGTGGACAGTGGGGTGACGTGGAGTCTATCTCCAGTAACGTTACTGACTCCCAGGTGCTCCCCACCGAGCTGCCTCTCATCCCTCTCTGGGAACTCTGGGAATTTATAGAGGAAACTCGAAGTACCCGGGATAGAGCTCAACTGGCACGAGCGTGTGTACTGGTCAGTCCAGGCTGCTTGCCAAACACTGAGGCGAGGTATAAACAAGCAAAATTGTGTAAGGAATTTCCTGGGTGCACCCCTGGTGAGGACAAGGGACTTTTGTGCCCCTCTCTCTCGTCTTCCCAGTAAATGTATATAGTTTTAATCATATTGGTGGTGGTTGCACAATACTGCTGACATGAACACAACTACAGCCAGCCTCCACCTCAATGGCAGCAGAGAGTCACAGCGCAGATTCCAGGCCTTCTCGGCCCTACCCCGGGAGATGAAGCCACCTGGCTCCTGGAGTGGCCAAAGGGGGGTCTACAGGAGTCACCTCACCTGCAGGTCAAGCAGGGTGGTGATCTTGTTGGCCCACACTTTCAGTTGGAGATCTCGGGTTCAGGGAGTCTGTGCCAGGATGTTTGCTTCACCTGACGGTGTGCCTTTGTGAACGTCCATGCTCCTGTAGTTGGACCGATGCAAATGTGCTTTTATGGAGAAGTGTCCTCTCATCTCTCCTCCATTGAAGACCAGTGCATTCTCCTTGGGAGATTTCAAATGCATCCTCAAGGAGAGGGACCACAGCAGTGCCTGGTCTGGTTTGGTGTCTGGGAGGGGGTTGGGGGACTTGGTCAAGTCCTTTTGACCTTGTGGATGTCTGGCAGAATCTCCATCCCAACTCCATCGCCTTCACCTTCATGAGGCCTGGAGTCGGAGTGTCCGGAATTGACCGCCTGTACATTCCGCAGGTGTATGCCTCCTGCTTTCCGGCAGCCTCCATGCAGCAGGTGCCGTGCATGGGCCAAATACTGGTGTGGGCAGAACTCCTTCCATTCAGTGCTTGGCTCAGGTCTGCGTACTGGCACTTTAACAACCTGCTACTGGAGGACCAGTGGTTCCGGGATGCGTTTCGTTGGTTCTGGGCCGACTGGAGAATGAAGCAGGGTAGTTTCCCCTCCCTGAGGCTATGGTGGGACGTGGTCAAGGCACACGTTCGTATTTTCTATCAGGTGTACGCCAGAGGGGTAGCGACAAATAGGCAGAAATCCAGGATCAAGGATCTGGAGTCATGTCTCGGACAGCCCGATGTGGTCCTGGCCCTGCAGGGGGTGTACAAAGTGAAGGAGGCCGTGGTCTGAGACCTGCAGCTCATCAGGAAAAAAGGCGTGGCACCGGTCAGCAGCTCCTTGTCCCTGGTCCCTTGTCTCTGATCCGGAGGGTATCAGGGCCCAAATCCACTCTTATTACATGGTTCTGCTCTCTCTGGATCCATCCAGTAAAGATGCTCAGAGTTCTGTGGGAGGACTGCTGCAGCTCAATCCTGAGGAAATTGAAAGGCTCGATGCTCCTATCAGTTTAGAGGAGCTGACCAGCTCTCGAGGGGCAAGCCCCTGGGGCTGGATGGGCTGACTGGAGTTCTTCAGGGTGTTCTGGGATGTCCTAGGGAGGGACTACGCGCAGGTCCTGGGGGAATGTCCCAATACCGAAGAGCTGCCTCTTTCTTGGCACAGGGGCGGTCATCATCCAGCTACCAAAGAAGGGGAACCATCGTTCCTTAAAGAACTGGCCTCTGGTCTCCCTCCTCAGCACAGACTACAAAATTTTCACCAGGGTGTTGGCTTCTTGTTTGGCTTCTGTGCTGGCTCACATGGCTCACCCGGACCGGTCCTACATCGTTCTGGGCTAGAGGATATACAAAACATCCACCTGTTCCAGAACCTGGTCCATTTCTGTCGACGGGCTGGTCTGCTGAGTGCCTTCCTACCTCTCAACCAGGAGAAGGCGTTAGACAGGGTTGATCACGAGTACCTGCTCGGGACTCTGCGGGCATTTGGGTTCGGGACTTAGTTCGTCCGACTGTTGTACGCCGCTGCAGAGTGTCTGGTTAAAGTTAACGGGTCCCTGACGGTGCCCCTTTGCTTCGGGAGAGGAGTCCGTCAAGGCTGCCCCTGTCCGGCCAGCTGTATTCCCTGTGCGTGGATCCTTTTCTGCGCCTCTTGCGGAGGCGGTTGTCGGGGCTGGTTCTGCGCAGCGTGGGCACGGGGCTGGTCCTCTCTGCCTACGCTGACAACGTGCTCCTCACTTTCACCGACCCGGCTGACCTGGGGAGGATGCGCGAATGCCAGGCCATGTACTCTGCAGCGTCTTCCGCCAGGATCAACTGGGCCAAGTGTTCCGGACTACTGGTCGGTCCGTGGCGGGTGGACTCTCTGCCGGAGGAGTTACGGGGGTTCAGCTGGATTACCACCCATCTCCTCTACCTGGGGGTCTACCTCAGCCCGGCTGAGGAATCCTGGCCGGCCAACTGGCAGGAGCTGGAGGCCAAAGTCTCGGCTCGCCTAGGCCGCTGGACAGGACTGCTCCGAGTGCTATCTTACAGGAGTCGAGTGCTGGTCATAAACCAGCTGGTGGCCGCCATGCTGGGGTACCGGCTGGTCACTTTGGTCCCTCCTCCTGGCTTTGCTGTTGACGCCCAGAGAATGTTGGTCGACTTCTTCTGGGACCAAAAGATGCACTGGGTCGCTGCGCAGGTTCTGAGTCTCCCTCTTGAGGAGGGCGGTTAGTCGCTGGTGTGCGTCCACACCCAGGTCGCGACATTCCGCCTTCAGACCTTGCAGCGATACCTTTACATCGAGCCTCCTCCTCTGTGGTGCGCCCTGGCGACATATTTTTTTTCCGTCAGGTGCATAACCTCAACACGCAGCTCTTGTTCATCGACCGTGACGGTTTGGAGGTCTCCCTCAAGACGCTGCCTGTCTTTTACCAGGACCTGATCACTGTCTGGAACATGATCGAATCGCGTCACGCCTACCCTCCGGCTGGAGTAGCGGCTGTCGTCAGGGAGCCGTTGCTCGGGAATCCGCACCTCCGTACTCGTGGGTTCGAGTGGCTGTCAGAGGGGAGGGCCGTGGCAGCGAGGGCGACCAGGGTCGGGGACGTGTTGGGTGCCGGGGGCCTGGGCTGGACGCTGCCGCAGGACATAGCGAGCAGGGCAGCGGTAGACGTCCGGTACGTGGCCACCCCCATCCGACGCCTTAAAACGGCGGTGCTCGGACCCGACGTGGTGCACCAGTTGGAGGACGCTCAGGTGTGCGGTGGGATCCCGTCCGCGCTCATCCCAGCCTGGACGGAATTTCACATTGGCCCCAAGGTCCCGTACTTCCTGCGGAAGCCTGCCCCACAACCTGAGCCACCTCCAGAATTTTAACTTTTGTCCGTTTTTTTTAAGGACGTAAAAAGGCGGGCCCTGTATCGACTGCTGCTGCACACTGTCCACCTCTTCTCCCTCATCCACCGTCCGGACACGCCATGGCGTGCCCATTTGCCACCAGGCGGTGGGGATCCCCAGTGGAGGGCTCTCTACATGGGAGTCGTCCCCCTTTCTCTTGGGGATCTGGGGTGGAGGGTGCTGCACGTAGCAGTCACCTGCAACTGCAAATTGCGGTGGTTCACGGACTCCCAGCCCAACTGCTTGTTCGTGGAGTCCATGGACCACATGTATATTGGGTGGGTGTGGGCGTTTGCACTCCCTTTTTTGATTTTCTTAAAAACTTCCTCCTCTGCTTTTGGTTGCTCTTCAGTCCCACGCTCCTGATCTTCGGGCACCCGGTACGCAGGAGGGAGGGCAGGTCTGAAGACCTCCTCGTGGGTCTGTTCCCGGGCCTGGCCAAACTGGCCATAAACAGGTCCAGACTACCTGCCCCTCTTCCGCGGTTACGTTAGAGCTTGGCTGTCTGTGGAGAAGGAGCACGCGGTGTCCACCAACACCCTGGAGTTGTTCAGGGAGAGGTGGGCGCTGCAGGGAGTGGAGTGCATTATTTCCCCCTCCAACTCTATTTTGATTTAATCCCCTGCCTTTCCCTTCACTGTTTGATCACACGGCATTGCCCTTTATGAAGGGCACTACTTGTCATTGGCCACTCAGGTGTTTCCTTTCTTCCTGGTGGTGGAAATTTAAGTAAAGATTTATACACCTTATGTCTCTCAGTCTCACAAACACACACACACAACATGGGTGCTGGGGAAAAAATAAGCACTACCGCAGTTAGGCGGTAGTGTGGGGGTAGGGGGAGAGAAAGAATTGCAGTGTCAGACATCCTGTTCGCTCTGAGGGAGCTGGATCAGTGTCAAAAACTCTCCATGTATAAATAAAGGGTGACTTGGTGATGGGATATTGGCATCTGTGACTTTATTTCTGAGGCAATGAGAGAAAAGCATGCTGCTGAAGAAATTGGCTCTTAACAGTCATCTTTGAGTTGGTGTAAAATTTACTGGCATCACGCTGTTATTTGGGAAGCTTGACCTATTTGATCCTTCCACTGAAGGCTGGGCCCAATAAGTGGGAAAAATGCATTATTTTTTCCAGTCAAATGACAAAAAAACAAAAAAACCTGATTTCATCCTCAGCTTGAGGAAGAGACTTCTCAGCTACCTGGACAGACTGTCTGTCTGTCTGTCTGTCTGTGCTGTTTCAGCTGAGTCAATTTCGCTTCTGCAATATCCCCACACTAATAAACTGGAAATTCCTGCGATCTCTAATTTATTGGGTTAATTTCTCCAACAGTGCTGCATGCAGCGGTCCTCTGCAACTGCAGCTTGCGGTGGTTCACAGACTCCCAGCCCAACTGTTTGTTCGGTGGTGCAGTGAAGCCCGTGGACCATGTGTATAATATGGGGTGTGGGTGCTTGCACTCCTTTTTTGGTTTTCTGGAAAACCTTCTGTACTGTTTTTGTTTGCACTTCAGTCCCATGCTCCTGATCTTTGGGCACCTGGTGCAGAAGGGGGAGGGTAGGTCAGAGATCTCCTCGTGGGTCTGCTCCTGGGCCTGGCCAAACTGGCCATAAGCAGGTCCAGGCAGCGGGCCATGGAGGGGGTCGTTAGGGCCGACTGCCTGCCCCTCTTCAGTGGATATGTCAGAGCCCGGGTGTCCCTGGAGAAGGAGCATGCGGTGTCTGCCAACACTCCTGAGCTGTTCAGGGAGAGGTGGGCACCGCAAGGAGGGGACTGCTTTATTTTACCTCCCCAACTCTATTTTGATTCAATCCCTGCCCTCCCCTTCACTTTTCTGATCATGCAGCATTACTCTTGTTGAGGAGGGCACTGCTTGCTGCTGGCCACCCTGGTGTTTCCTTTCTTCCTGGTGGTGGAAATTGAATAGATTTGTAGATATGTTGTCCTTCACTATGCCTCACACCTGCGCGCGCGCGCACACACACACACCATGGGTGCTGTGGAAAATATAAGCACTACTGCTGTTAGGTGGTAGTGTGGGGAATAGAAAAATATATAACCAGGAGATTTAGAATCTCCTCAGTTTAGGGGACTGATTCTGGGCCACAGTCAGTGTGTTTTTAAAAAGAAATAACCAGGACAGATTTTCAGGGAAAGATGGGCACCGTAGGGTGTGGAGTGTTTTATTTCCCGCTCTGACTCTATTTTGATTTAGTCGCTGCCTTCCCCTTTGTTTGTTTGTTCACCCAGCATTACCCTTGTTGAGAAGGGCACTGCTTGTCACTGGCCACTCGGGTGTTGCCTTCCTTCCTGGTGGTGGAATGCAAATAAAGATTTATGCACCTGTTGTTCTCCACTATGTCCTACACCTGCGCACACACACAACTTGTAAAAAACAGAAGATTGGAATCTCGTCAGTTCAGGGAAAAGAAACAAAAAAATAAAAACAGGGTTTAGAACTTCCTCAAAAAAACAAAAAAACCCAGGACATTAGAATCTCCCCAGTTGAGGACTGACTCCGAGCTGGCTGGCCACAGCCAGTGCACTGTGCACTAGTAAATTAAAGGGTGACTTGGTGATGGGACCTAGCCTCTGTACAGTTATTTCAGTGGTGACAAGAGAAAACAGGACCCACGTGAAGAACATTCACTTGCAACAATCCTCTTTGGATTTGGATAAACATTTCTGTCATCGTGACTCTATTTGGGAATCTTGGCTCATTTAACCATGCTGTCAAAGGCTGGGCCCAGTATGTGGAAAGAATGCAGTATTTTCTCTGGGCAAATGACATTCGGACAGTTGTAAAGCAATGAGTAATCCTTCTGACTGCGTGTGGAGCTGCAGCATCTTCAGTTATAAGGGGCTTAACTTTCCCAGAGGCACCAGACAGTAAAACCTTCCAAGAGTTGACAGAGTTGGTTAAAGAATATTATGACCCAAAACCATCTCTAATCCTGAGATGTTATTGGTATTATTTAGCAATCCATATTGGAATTTTTGACAAGGTGACTGACAGTGGCATGTGATTTTGGGTTGACATTGAATGAGATTAGATTAGATTCCCTACAATATGGATACAGGCCCTTTGGTCCAACAAGTCCACGCCAATCCTCTGAAGAGTAACCCACCTAGACCCTATATTTACCCCTGACTAATGCTCCTAACACTATGGGCATTTTAGCATGGCCAATTCACCTGACCTGCACATCTTTGGATTGTGGGAGGAAACCAGAGTACCCAGAGGAAACCCATGCAGACACAGAGAGAATATGCTCCACACAGACAGTTGCCTGAGGCAGGAATTGAACCTGAGTCACTAGCACTGTGAGGCAGCAGTGCTAACCACTGAGCCCCTTGCCGCCCAATGCTGCGAGATCATTTGGCATATGTGATTAATGACATAACCATGCAGAAGCGCTTACTAGCTGAAGCCCAATTGGACTTCAAACAGGTACCACAGCTGGCCTCATAATTAGAAAATATGGCAAGTGGAGCATGGAAACTATCGGGCATTCCAATGGAAGTGGACACCTCACCTGTCTGACTGAGGTTGGGGAACACCACTTGAGTGCAGGTTACCGCAGAGCCTCACATTGGGCATGTCCTGACCATAGGGACCCTAAGCCAGCCCACGGCAGAACCCCACAACAAAGCAAGCTTGGCCAAAAGGCTAAACAGTTCTTCAGGATCTGGTCCAGTGAGCATTGTAGTTGCTACTGGAATGTGGACTCAATAGCAAAGGAGTCCCACAAGGCCTGACTTGAGTAGGAAAACTTGCAGAGCAGTGTCCAGGAGAGCGTACATCATGGAAAGTTCCCCTACATACCAGTTGGAACAATTAAATTGCTTAGTCCCACCCAAATTGGAGCCAATTAAAATGGAGATTTGGTTAAATGGTCACCCAGGTCCGATGGAGATCGAAACTGATGCAGGTGTGTCTGTGGTTGCAGAATCTGTCTTGAACAAGATTCGCTCAGGATTCCAACCTCTAAGCTTGTGTAAGACTTCAGCCAGACTGAGAACATATGTTGGATAACCGTTGCAAATTAAGGGTATGACTTTGGTTCTGGCCTCCTATAAGAAGCAGTTGGTGCAGCTACTGCTGATTGTTAGTAAATGTCTCGAACTATTGGGGTGGAGTTGGTTGAGAAAGATTCACCTAGGTTGGCTCAACGTTTGTCGATTGGAAAATGGCTGCCTCAGCGAAGTCCTAGTGAAAATATGAATTTTTCAAGAAGAGCTTGGGACTATCAAAGGAACCAAAGCCACTTTACATGTTGACCAGGATGTAATTCTGAGATTTTGCAAGGCCCGCCAGTGCCATTTGCCTTGTGAGCATAAGTAGAGATGGAAATTCGAAGGTTGGAAAGTGAAAGAATCATCAGACCAGTGCAGTTAGCAGAATGGGAAGCACAGGTTGAACCGATTGTGAAGCCTGTTGGCTCATGTTGCCTTTGTGGGTATTTTAAGCAAACAGTAAACCGCTTCTCACAGCTTGATAAATAGATTAGATTAGATGACTTACAGTGTGGAAACAGGCCCTTCGGCCCAACAAGTCCACACCGACCCGCCGAAGCACAACCACCCATACCCCTACATCTACCCCTTACCTAACGCTACGGACAATTTAGCATGGCCAATTCACCTGCCCTGCACATCTTTGGACTGTGGGAGGAAACCGGAGCACCCGGAGGAAACCCACGCAGACACGGGGAGAATGTGCAAACTCCACACAGTCAGTCGCCTGAGGCGGGAATTGAACCCGGATCTCTGGCGCTGTGAGGCAGCAGTGCTAACCACTGTGCCACCGTGCCGCCCACAAATACCTGATTCCTCGCACAGAGGACTTGTATGCAAAGTTGGAAAGGGGAACTGTCCTTTATAAAGCTGGACATGAGCCACACCTACCTGCAGCAGCGACTAGATGACGAGTCTCAGAGGTATGCCACAGTTAACACCCATAGGGTTTATATCAATATACAAGACTGCCATTTGGGGTATCATCAGCCTGTGCTCTTTTCCAGTGGACCATGGAGAACATTTTACAAGGGCTACCCCAGGTTGCCATTTATCTGGATGATATACGAATAGGGAAGACCAATAAAGAGCACTTGGAGAACGCGGACATACTTAAATATTTCTTCCAGATAACCTTAGAAGTGAAAAATGTGTGTCCCAGGCATCCCCATATGACTGACTTGGGTTACAGAGTCGATAAAACTGGATTACACCCATTGGAAGAAAACCTGAGGGTGATCAAAGGAGCCCCTGCTCCTATGCCTGTACTAGAGCTTAGGTCCTTCCTCAGGTTAGTGACTTATTATGGAAAATTCATACATAACCTGGCCTCCATCTTGGCACCCTTTCACCTGCTATGATTGCGAAGCCAAGAAGCAGCCTTTAAGGAAGTGAAAATGCACCTTTCATCTAAGGTGTTGGCCCACTGTGATCCGAAGTGAGAGGTAGTGCTGACATGTGATGCCTCCCAGTACAGTATGGGGGTGGTGTTGGCTCACTGGTGGCCTTAGCGTATACTTCCCGGACTTTGGCTAATGCCGAATGCAAGTATGCCCAGATAGAGAAGGAAGGTTTAACGGTTATCTTTGGTGTGAGGAAGTTTCACCAGTTCTTTTACGGATGGGAATTTGTCATAGTACAAATCACAAACCCCTGCTAGGGCTACTGAAGGAAGAAAAGGTGGTGCCATCCATAGCTTCCAGTAGAATTCAGCATTGGGCCCTTATTCTCAGTACCCACAAGTACAAGTTAGAACACCAGCTTAAGTCTGATATTTCCAGACCTGTGGGAGAGGGTGAAATGGCAGCAGGAACACCAATACTGGCGAAATGCCTTCTGTAAGTCAGAGAAACAATTTAATTAAAGGGATGAAGATTGGTGCTTGAACAATGGAAATGGCCCTCTATGGGTACAGGGTGAAATTGATATGAGGTCAGGTGCTATGACTTACAAAGTTTGGGTCAGTGACGCAGTCCTGAACAACCATGTGCATCACCTAAAAGCTTTTACCTCACAAACAGCAAGCGCAATCATACCTGGCCCCTCCAAACAGCCAGAATGCCCAGCAAAGACTGCATGTGCTCGTCCTCCAACTGGTGTCGCGGAAACCTTTGAGTCCAAAACAGATGCAGACTCCAGCATCATTGCTGCTGGAAGAAGAGGAGGGGACTCTGCTGAGACATTTTGAATACAGGAGATGGGCCATGGTCTGGTAAACACTGCCTAAATCCGAGTCTGAGTCAGAGGAATCAGACCTGGGGTGAAAATGTCACAAGAGAAGCAACAAATGAAAGACCAGGCCCACATCCTCAGCGTTGGGGAGAAGAGGGTAGGGATGGGGAGAGCAGTAGTGATTGGGACCAGGTGGACCTCATTGACTATGAGGTCATTAACCAAGATTAACAATCCCAAACAGGAAATTCCTGTCTGGGAATCTCCTCAGATGAGGACTGACTCCAAGCTGGCTGACTACAGCCAGTGTACTGTGCACTAGGAAATAAAGGGTGATTTGGTGACCCGACCCAGCTTCTGTGCAGTTATTTTGATGGCTCACATTGCTCAGGCCTCAAGAAGGTTCTATCCTTCACCTGGTACTCCACCAGACTCCAGCAAGGTCTGACTGAACCGTTCACCAGATATCACATGATGCAAGAAAGAAAGGAAAGAATAAGGAATCCGAGTCATTTTACTCAGCAAACAAATACAGTTGTGTAGAGTGGCAGAATATTGGCCGATTAACCCGTAATCAGGATGGTCGACGTGTCAGATTGATATCTTCAGACACCGACTAACCTGAGGGACAAGCTCCTTAATCAACGAACCCAGGTCCCCTGAGAAGCACGGACTCTGCTGATTAACACTGCCTGCTACCCCCATCCCCAGGCCCTGGGTGGCTGATTACTTTCAATTAGGAAATGGAGTTGGTCATTGAAATAGTTTAGTAAGGATGAAACCTTCATTTTAAAAGTAATTCTAGATTTTACTCCAAAGTTCAATTGTAAGATGCAGATGAGAATGCACCAAAGGAAACCACATGCCCATCTGGATAATCCCATAATCAATCTTAGATTACTTTAGCTGCTTATGAAAAGCGATTAGAAAACCGGCAGAAAGTGGTTTTCCTGCACTAAGATTGACAACAGGACACCGCTGACAGGAGCAGTCCATTGTGCAAGTCAAATGTCACAGAAGGGAATACAAACCATTTCCACCTTTAAATTCCAGGAATCCCGGGCTATGTATGTGTCGAGGTCTCACAGTGGGAAGGGTGGTGAGACTGGGATGGGGTAGGGGAGCAGTTGGAAATCAAGGTGGGAGGAAGCTTTTTCTCAGAAGGCCGACTTTGGAAAATGGTACAAAAGTAAAAAGAGGGCACTTGAAGTAAGAATTATAAAATGAATCTTTACCACATTGTGCAGTACGACTTGCCTAGTCACATTGTCTTTCCTGGTAAGAACCGACAAAGGCTGCTTGGTTGAGTGTTGTAGAGAAAACCCGCTTGGTAGTCAAACAAGTAGAGGGTCTTGTCTTAAACAATAAGTAGTTTATTGTGTGAGAGCAACTGTATGTAAGTTACATTAATACAAATGACATTATTCCAGTATGGTAGGGTCTTAGTCCTTCGAAATCCTAAGCCGTTCTCTACCCTGTATCCCCCCCACCTCCTGCCCATATGACATCAGCATATTGTCTGATGCCTAAGGCATGTTTCAGTATTAATGCTTCTAGTTCCTTACAACCTTATTGAACTATTGCTGTTTCCCTCTCCCACTCACAGCCCATGTAAGATGATCTGGTGGGGCTTTTCCCTGCCCCTGAACCCTTTTGCCAGTCTCTAAGTTGAAGCTTTTTATGCTGTGAATAATTACAACCTAGAACACACTGCCTGAAGAGGTGTTGGAAGCAGATTTAACACAATCCTTACTTAACTAATACTGCTTTGCATAGTCTGAGACTGGTCACAACTAATCAGAACTTTCAGAATTATTTAAATGTAAGCTAGTAATTCATAGATTTTAATAAATTTTTTCATGCTTTTATAAAATTGATATAAACAAGCTAAAAATAATAAAGACGGTAAGCTAACATAACTGATGGAAAAATAAAAGATTCTAATACAAATTTTCCAAAAACAGTTTTCATTTTTCAACCAAAAATACTTGGTTGAAATAGAAATAGCTTGGAACATTTTTGTTCATTACATGGTTAATGGTTTCTTTTCCATCTATTATCTGGCATTCCTGGAATATATAACTCATAAGTTCATCTTGAGGTCATGTAGTAAAAGTCTGTTTGTGTGAAACAAAATGAATAACTTATATTTCCATGCTTATTGCAGACAACGTTGATTTAAACATCTTCTGCTTTGACATCAAGAATCAGCACCAAAACCTTCCAGGTTCGATAGATTCCAAGTGACTTACAAACCTTTGCAATGTCTTGTCAAGGTGTTTCTATCCTAAAATCAGAAAGTCGGCATTCATTGCATTATTGGAACATTTCTGTATCCCTCATGAGCACCCTTATACAATTTCTGAGCTAAGATTGTCAGTTTGTGTTGAAAAATCAAAAGCTGAGCAAGTTATATGGAAGGTGAAGAATTATTCCCATTAATTATTGAAGACTGACAGCTGAGGATACCAAAATACATATGGTATGAGTATTGGAGTCAGGACCAGGCATGCCTAAAATGAGGTATCAAACTGGTGAAGCTAAAACACTAAACTACTTGTATACCAAGCAGTGGAACCAGCAATCGATAGAGAGAAATAAATAATTCCACACCCATCAGATCTAAACTCTGCGGTCCATATTCAGTTGTAATTGGTGGTGGACGAGGAAACAAATAGCAGGAAGTGGGGTCTCCACAAATATCCCCAAGCTCAGTAAACTAATGCAAATCGGAAGATTGAAGTATTTGCACCTATCTTCATCCTAAAATACTGAAAAATTCTTCCTGAGGTCCCCAACACTACAGGTGCCTGCCTTTAAATAAGTTAATCCCCATGATATCGACAAGTTACTGAAGATACTGGATACTGAAAAGACTAAGGGTCCTGACAACATTTATGCAATAATACAGAAGGCTTGTGCTCTAAAACTAGTTGCGCCTTGAGCTAAGCTCTTTCAGTAAAGCAATGGAAGATGTCATCAACAGTGCTGTCAAGCAGCACTTAGTCAACAATAATCTGCTCACTGACTTCCAGTGTGTGTTCCACCAGAGAGACACAATGTGTATGATACTTGCCAATTATCAATCCAATTCTGGATATTGTCCAGGTCTTGCTTCATTTGAACTTGGACTGCTTCAGTATCTGAGGAGTCACAAATGATGCTGAACATTGTGCAACCATTGGCGAACATCCCCACTTCTGACCTTATGATGGAGAGAAGCTTATTGATGAAGCAGCTGAAGATGGTCAGTCCTAGGACACTACACTGAGAAGCTCCTGCAGAGATGTCCTGAAGCTGAGGTGACTGACAACAATGACCTATGTGCTAGGTATGTCTCCAACCAGTAGAGAGTTTGCCCCGATACCCATTAATTCCAGTTTTGCTAAGACTCCTTATGCCACATGGCCAAGTGCAGCCTTGATGTCAAGGACAATCACTCTGACCTCACCTTTCCCATGTTTCAATCAAGGCGATAAGGTCAGGAGCTGAATAGCTCTGGTGGAACACAAACTGGGCATCACTGAGCAGCTTATTACTGAATAGGTGTTGCTTGATAGCTCAGTTGGTAACACCTTCCATCACTTTCCTGATGCTTGTTGACCTATCATTGAAATGCTGCGGCCAGGCTGTCTTGCACGTACAGCGAAAGACCCATCTCATGGGTTAGGCCAGGCTGCATCTCAGGGCTGTTTGCTTGCTCTCTTAGTTACTGTGCACTTACTTGGATACTCACAGCATCTCTGCCTTGCCTTTTTGAGCTTCATGTTATTCAGAAGTTACAGGTTCACAACACTTCTGTGTTATCTTGCCATTTATTGTAGACACAAAGCTTGCTCTGCTAGAACTGGGGTTGCTGTGGCTGTGGTGTCTAGATGGCACAGAGAAATGGGGGAGGAACAGAAGAACCAGCAAACCTGGAGCTGGCAATCACCTCGAGCAGCTGCCAAACAGCTTCCACATGAAGAGCTAAAATCTGAAGGTCCACTCATTATGCCCAGAGTCACTCATGCTTGATCCAGTTCCTCCAGATGAACAAGGTGCAGTGTCCTGAGACATTATCAGGGAACAATGCTACTTAAGGCAGACTTGCAACCTGAATGGGTAGGTGGCTAGCCTGTTTCAGTTGCTGTTAAGGTCATGACTGTGCTGAACTTTTTATGCAATTAGCTGCTTCCAAGGATGCATGGGACACCTGTGTGGGATCTCTCAAACCTCCACCCACAAATGTATTGAGCCTGTTACAGATGCAGTTTGTGCCAAACTACATGGCTTCATCTTGTTTTGCCATGTTAAGGTCAGTGCTACAGTCCGGCCAATGGTCTTTGCCAACGTAGCATTTGACAAAAAGTTGTCAAGTTTCATGCCTCTGATGTTGTTTGTATGAACATCTCTGTATCAGGGAATGCAGAAAGTGAATCACTGCAAGTATGTGCATTGAGAGGAAAACAATGTTTTGAAACAAGCTTGGCAAAATGTTGAAGGAAACTGTCTAATCTGGTTTTAGCTAGATAGGCAATAATGTGATCACACTGTATAATCAATTTGCTGAGCTACAATTAACAGAGCTGGTTGGCTTTACAATTAATTTCCATGCCAAAGAGCTCAAAAACCAATCATCCCTTACATTCTAAAATGTTGGTATTCAGAACTCCCTTGAGCCCCTGAAGGCCATTGTGTGGGTGGTTTGGAGGCAAAATCCAGCTGCACTGTGGCTGATAAATTATTTTATTCAGTCTGTGATTCTGTGAAAGAATATTTCTATGATCTATCCTCCCAAACATTGTCAAACAGATCTTTGCAAGTTCTGTAAATAGGACAAAAGAAACAATCATTTTGGACAAATTATAGCATTCCCGTTTCAATAATACTCCCATGTTTTTATCATTTAAAATATCGTTGCCCATGTGCCTAATGTTCATAGCAATCAGTATGCCTTTTCTTTCAAAACTGATTTTTAACTTTTAAGTGATTGTGGTTTATTTTGTGTCACTGCTTTCTTCTCCATGTTTTTCACTTGCCACCTTTATGTGTAAGTATAGTTAATGCAGCAAGGCGATTCATCTATGTTGAACTCTCACAGTTTCATGAAAGTTCAAACACAGTCCTCCCACTGCCTCACCACTGTGCACCTTTCTGGTTTCTGCTTTCATTAATGATAATGTGGAGAATTTAACTTTACTTGTGAATGTTGAAATACAGCAATTAAAAATTGCTTAAGCAGATTTTGAATGCTTTTAAAATTCAAACAAATTAGAAATAAAGCTAAATTGAGAATTAGATCTAGCAATGGAACTAAGAATAGCTAAAAGCACAAAGAGGTGAGATGGTGAGCAGAATTATTTATTATGGAGTCAGTTATTAAATGTTACTAAACACACCACAGCAACTATCATTGCAATCCTGCAGCAAGGACATGATCCACTCAGAGATATGCACCCACTCATAGACTGGACCAGACTGTATCTCCAGGCTAAAATATAATAAACAACTGTGGATGATAGAAATCTGAAACAAAAGCAGAAATTGCTGCTGAAATTCAGCAGGATTAGCAGCATCTATGGAGAGAAAAAAGGGTTAACATTTTGAATCTAGTTTTGAAGGAGGATCACTGGATTTGAAACATTAACTCTGCTTTCTCACCACATAGGTTGCCAGACCTGCTGAGTCTCTCCACGCTGTTCACTTGCTCTGTTAGTGCTCCCTCGCATTGGGCCTATCTGGATGCTCACCTGGGCCTTGCCTTGTCTTGCCTTTTTATGCCTTGACTGTCAGCCAGAGATACCTGGTTCACATGACTGCTGTCGCACCGTATCATTTAACACAGGCAAAAAACTTGTCATGGCCATCAGCAGGAATCAGTCAATCAAGGATGATCCACTTCGATAAAGATCCTGTCATAATAAGTCAAGATCTCTCTACCATTGCAGGGGCTTGGATATGATCATATTGCCACCCAAAGTGGTCACAGTCCGGATCCTGTCCACATAAGGGGTAAAGAATCAAATGATGGACAGCCACCATCTGTCTTGATTCTTTCTTTCTGCCCTATTGTGCGCTGTGTTACTCTTGGATTCATAGAATCCCTATTGTGTGGAAGCAGGCCATTTGGCCCATATAGTCTACACTGACTCGCTGAAGAGCATCCCACTGAGACCCACCCCTCTCCGGTATCCCTGCAACCTGTATCCCTGCGGCACAGTGGCTCAGTAGTTAGCACTGCTGCCTCACAGCACCAGGGTCCCAAGTTTTATTCCCGCCTTGGCCGATTGTCTGTGTGGAGTTTGCACGTATTCCCCATGTCTGTGTGGGATTCCTCCGGGTACTCCGGTTTCCTCCCACATTTCAAAGATGTGCAGGTCAGGTGATCTGGCCATGCTAAATTGCCCATAGTTGTTAGGTGCATTAGCTGGAGGGTGGGTTACTCTTCGGAAGGTCGGTGTGGCCTTGTAGGGCGAAAGGACCTGTTTCCAGGGAATCTAATCTAATCTTTAAAAAAAAACCCCACATTTACCATGGCTAATCCTGCTACCCTACATATCCCTGGACACTATGGGCAATTTAGCATGGCCAATCCACCTAACCTGTATATCTTTGGACTGTGGGAGGAAACCAGAGCACTCAGGAGAAATGCATGCAGATGCGGGGAGAGTATGTAAATTCAACATAGAGAGTCACCTGAAGAGATTCAAACCTAGGTTTGAGGCAGCAATGCTAACCACTGAGCCACTATACCACCCAAGATTGAGAGAGAGAGAGGAAAGAATTAAAGTAGGTGACATGACTTACTTTTGGTGAGATGGGAGGGATCCTGCCTGGATGAGCAGTGTAGGGAGAGTATAAGGTCAGTGATGCTGGGGCTTGGGGTAAGTGACAGTAAGTGAGGGAAGATGTTACACGCAATACTGAGAATGGTATAGCATGAGTTTTGGTGGGAGGTACACATGATAGCAATGATAGAGTGCATGTGAGATCTCAGACAGGGAATGGTAACACATATGTTGGTGGAATGAAGAAGGTAATTGACCTTCTTTCTACACTGCTGGGCATCCCACCAGATAGCTCAGTCTGCACTGACTTGGGTGTCAAACTCTGACCAGAGTGTCAAAGCCTGATGTCATGACCACCACTGCTGGCCCTGAGGAAGAGGGCATCTTGCATCTGCATCATCCCAACTAGCAGGACTTCCAGGGCCCTGTTCAGAAAGCAGGGCACCAATTTTGTCTGCTATGTCTGGGTAAAATTTCAGGAACTGTGCAGGACAGCTCCAGGCTGACAGTGTTTGTCCAAGTGCACAAAAAAGTTTTAAAGATGCTACCAGTGCCAGAGTTGCTGATCAATCCTGGGATATCCTGGCAGTGGAGCATTGTTCTGGTAATAGCAGATGGTAGAATGGGATGAAAATTGTATGAGAGCTCCCAGAGATGACGGGTTTGTCACATGAAGAGAGATCGAACAGTTTAGGCTTATACTCTTTGGAATTTAGAAGAATGAGGGGAGATAAAATTGACGTTTTTAAAATGATAAAAGGTATGGATAAAATAGTCATGGAGCAGTTGCTTCCTTTTGTGGAGCATTCTCGGATGAGAGGTCATAGTCTAAGGATAAGGGGTAGCAAATTAAAAACAGAGTTGAGGAGAAACTACTTCTCCAAAGGGTTGTGAATCTGTGGAATTCACTACCCCAAAGTGCAGTGGATGCTGGGACAGTGAGTAAACTTAAGGAGGAGTTAGACAGATTTTTAATTGGTAATGGGTTGAAGGGATATGGGGACAAGGCAGAAAAGTGGGGGTGAGGAGCATATTAGCCATGATTGAATGGTGGAGCAGACTCAATGGGCCAAATGGCCTAATTCTGCTCCTATATCATAAACTTATGAGAGAGGCAACAACAGGGCTTATGAATTGAGCCTGGTAAGATAAGCCAAAAAAACCCATTGGACCTCACAGAGAGAGACACTTCATGAAACTCGACAACTGACACTGCCACAGAAAATGTAAGATTCTATGTATAGTTACAAACTAAAAGGGACACACTAGTTAAATAAATAGATACAAAGAAATTTCTGCTTCAGCCAGGTAGTGAGTGTCTGGAGGTAGATAGACTTTTGAAATATTAACAACTTGAGGGTTACTTTGAGGTGAAATGAGAAAGGAGGAGTGGCTTGAGGCATCAACCACCATCTTATTGAATGGTGAGAAAGATTTGAGGGGTTGAATGGCCTTATGTCTGCTTTTAATTCTTATGTGCTTATGTACCAATAGGATATTTTACCTCTCCTGTCAATGCTTATACTATCTTCTGTAACATAAGAAACTGGGAGTGATTATTATGATTTTGAATTTATTGCAACTAGCTATTACATAGAAACATCATATTGCTCAGCCACATAAGTGTCTGGGCTAATTTAGTTTACAACACTGTCTTAAAGGTACACTGAGACATAACACAACACAGAAGAGCATATATCTTCTTTTCAATCCCTTGACCAACTCTTGTGCAGAACTGCATCCCAGCTCCAAGCAAATCTGCTTTTGTTTATGCAGTATTGTTCACAATCTTAATAATACAGATCATTTCAGAAAACATAAAAGGGCTTTCCCATATATTTATGGTGAAGAGAAAAGCAAATAGAAACATGTGACTATTTACCGCCACTATTAAATTTAGAATTTGTTTGGTACATTTTGCAATCTTGCATATAATGCAGTTGCAGATATAAAAATTCTTTCTGAAATCAAAAGTGAGAAATGATTATTCAAATTGTATTTTAGCTGGACAAAAAACCAGAAAGAACTGTGGATGTTGCAAATCTGAAGCAAAAACAGAAAATAGTGGAAAATCTCAGCAGGTCTGGCAGCATTTGTGGAGAGAAATCAAGAGTTAACATTTTGGGTCCAGTGACCTTTCTTCAGTTTCCAGCAACTTCTACTTTTGTTGCATTTTAGCTAGAACTTGTGTTACCTGAAAGTATAAGGAGAAGTTAGACAGATTTTTAATTGGTAATGGGTTGAGGGGATATGGGGGGAAGGCAGAAAAGTGGGGGTGAGGATCATATCAGCTATGATTGAATGGCGGAGCAGACTTGATGGGCCAAATGGCCTAATTCTGCTCCTATGTCTTATAAACCTACGAGAGAGGCAACAACAGGGCTTACGTAACTGAATATGTACAGTACAACATATATTTTCTGACATTGGCTTATGCATTTAGGACTGCAATCTTTTAATAAATTTTTGTGATTTACGCAGTTGACAGATTGAATAATTAGTTCTTGTTAAATAAGTTAGTGAAGAACTGAACCTGTAGAAATAAAACATTTGAGCATTATCTCAGAGGGAATCTTTCCTTTGTTCACTGGTTGGGAAAATATTTTAAAAAGTGGGAAGATGTTCCATATTCAGTGTATCTAAGAGCACAAAAACATTGTTCTAACAGAGGTGCTTGCAATTTAATCACAAGTAAAATCAAAAATCATTCTTTAATTTAGAAGAGCAAAAGTGGAGCAAGGCTATCTGTTCAGAACGAATTGAGAATTATTTATGTGAGTGCGTGTGAAGAAACTCGTGCATATTTGCATAATCTGCTGTCTTTATTGATTAAAGAAAATTCATTTCAGTGAGATTGTAATTCATTCAGTCCCATGACTGATTAGATTTTCCTCTCAAATAATACTTATGAGTCATAGAGGTCTATAATACAGCAAAAGGCCCTCATCCCATCGAATCTGTGCCAGCCAAAAACTACTACAACTATTCTATCCCACTTTTCAGCATTTGGCCAACAGCACTTGTATGTCTTGGCATTGTCTTGGCCCATCTCAAAACATATATGTTATGAGGGTTTCTGCCTCTACCGACCTTACAGACGCTGAGTGCCCAATTCCTTTCACTGTCTGAATGGGAATATTTTTCCTAACATTCCCTCTAAAATCTTCTGCACTTTACCTTTAAATCTATGCCACTTGGTCATTGATCACTTCACCAAGGAGAAAAGTCCTTCCTCTCCACCCTATCTGTGTCTCTCGTTGTTTTATATATATAAATTATGTCCCTTCCCAGTTTTCTCTGCTCCAAGGAAAGCAATCCCAGTTTATCCAATCACTCGTCATAACAAAAGCTCTCCAGCCCAGGCAACATCCTTCACACTCTCCTTTGCACCCTCTCCAGTGCAAATACAAAGTGGATTTCAGAACTGCACAGTATTTCACCTATGGCCTGACTAACTTTCTATACAGTTTCAGCAGAACCTTCCTGCTCTAAAACTGTATACCCCAACAAATAAAGGTAAGTAGGAGTAATTGAGGACTGCAGATGCTGGAGATTGGAGTCAAAAAATGTGGCACTGGAAAAGCACAGCAGGTCAGGCAGCATCCGGGGAGCAGGAGAGTTGACGTTTCAGGCCCTTTGGGGAGGGAGAAGGGGGTTGAGAGATGAATGGGGGGTTGGGGTGGGGGGAAGGTAGCTGGACAGATGATAGGTAGGTGGAGGTGGGGGGGTGATGGTGAAAGGTCGAGGGGAGGGTGGAATGGATAGGTGGGAAGGAAGATGACAGGCAGGACAGTTCAAGAGGGTGGAGCCGAGCTGGAAGGTTGGATGTGGGATGAGGTGGGGGAGAGAGGAGATGGGAAACTGGTGAAGTCGATGTTGACAACATGTAGTTGGAGGGTCCCAAGGCGGAAGATGAGGTGTTCTTCCTCTAGGCGCGGGTGGCTAGGATCTGGTGGTGGATACAGTGCATTATCCTCCACCATTTCTGCCACCTACAATCAGACCCCACCACCAGAGATATATTTCCCTCCCACCCCTACCAGCATTCCACAGAGACCATTTCTTCTGTGACTCCCTCGTAAGGTCCCCGCCCCCCACCAACCCACCTTCCACTCCCAGCACCTTCCCCTGCCACCACAAGAGATGTAAGACCTGTGCCCACATCTCCCCTCTCACCTCCAGCCAAAGCCCCAAAGGATCTTTCCACATCCAACAGAGACTTTCCTGCACATTCAAGCACCTCATCTACTGTGTTCATTGCTCTCGATGTTGACTCCTCTACCTTGGGGAGACAGGGCGTTTCAGGGAACATCTCTGTGACACACACACTAAACAACCCCACTGCTCTGTGGCTGACCACTTCAACTCCCCCTCCCCCTCCCACTCCGATGCAAGTCCTGGGCCTCCTCCAATGCCTCCTCCTCCCTTACCTTGTTTGTTCTGCCTAAGTGCATCACTTCATGTTTATCTGGATGGAATTCCATTTGCCACTGATCAGTCCATCTGACCAGGCCATCTATAATCCTCCTGTAATCTATGGCTGCCTTCATCACTATTTGTAACCCTACTGATTGTTACATCCTTCATGAACTTACTGATCAACAATCCTACATTCAGTATAAATCATTTATATAAATCACAAATAGTAAGGGCCCCAACACTGATCCTCCCAGTCACAACACTCCTCGACATCACCCTCTGCTTCCTGCCACTCAGCCAATTCTGGATCCAATTAGCTAAATTTCTTTGGATCCCAAGCATTGTTATCTTTGCTATCAGCCTCCTATGTAGGACTCTATGAGAATGCTTGCTGAAGTCCAAGTAGATTACGCCAAACGCATTGCCCTCATCAGCACACCTAATCACTTCTTCAAAAAATTCTATCAAATTGGACAGATATAATCTCTCCTTAGCAAAACCATGTTGACTGTTCTTGATTAATCCTTGCCTCTCCAAACACACATTAATTCTATCCCTCACAGTTACTTCCAATAGCTTCCCACCACTGAGGTTACACTAGCTGGTCTGTAGTTTCGTTGTTCATCCTTTGCTCCCCTCTTGAACAGCAGTGACCACATTGGCTGACCTCCAGTCCCCTGAACCTCTCCTGCGGCAAGACAGGAATTGAAAATTATCGCCAGTGCCCCTATTACTTCCACCCTGGCCTCACTCAGCAACCTGGAGATTTAGTTAAGATTTAAGACTGCCAGACCACTCAGAAGCTGCTCTCTTTCTATGCTAATTTCTTTATTTATATCACAGTCATTCTCCCTGATTTTTGTACCAACATCGTCCCTCTCACTAGTGATCACTGACACCAAATATCCATTTAGAACCCTACCTACATCCTTAACCTCTTGACACAAATTACCACTGTGGTCCATAGTGAGCCCTACTCTTTCCCTAATTATTGTTTTACCCTTAATGTGTTTGTAAAATAACTTTGGATTTTCCTTTATTTTACCTGCCATTATTCTTTCATGCCTTTTCTTTGTAGGTCCACCTTAGACACAGCACACAGAGATGAACTGGATGAAGATCACATATCATAAGCTTATCCAACTTGACAATGGGGTATCTGAAACTTCATGTTTTTTAAATGGATGAAAATCTACTAGGTGCATTTACAACTTTTGTGATCTTTCTTCCCCAATTTTCATAGTCATACAACATAGGAACAGGTTCTTTGGCCCATCATGTGTTTGTTGACCAATAAATACTAAACTGCATTAATGCTATTTACCTGCATTTGGCCCATAGCTTACTATGCCCTGACATTTTAAATGCTTGTCCAGCTGCTTCTTAAATGTTGTGAGAGTACTTGCCTGCACCACCCTGTCAGGCAGCACATTTCTACCAGTCTCTAAGTGAAAACATCTTTCCTCAGATCTCCTGCTTCCTTCATAATTTTCATAAAGACCCATGGGCAAAAATAAAATGTCTGCTCTCATATAGTTGCATGGAGAGAACCAGAAACCATTGAATCGTACAGTACAGGAAGAGTGCTTTGGGCCTATTGTGCTAAGTCTGAAACAGCAATCCAAGTGGAGATAAAGAACATCAAATTTGAGAAGGAAATTCTGCTTTAACTAAGATGACATTGAAGAAAAGACAGTTTCTCACTGTATGTTAGAGGTCTGCACATGGAGACTGGCATGATGCCAATATCTTTCATAACTGTAAGGTTCCTACTTATTTCAAGAGATGCAGGTCTAATAAGGATGGTCACTGGGAGACAAGGGCTGCAGACTGAAACCATGGCTAGCGACTCTGTCAGGTAACCATGGGGTCTGAGGCCAAGTGTGGATACAGAGCAGCTCATTCTCCCAACAGGGCCATTCTTTTACCAGGAGCAAATGATAGCCCTCCTGAAGATGAGATTGCACTTCTTGGATCGGTCTGGGAGGCTTTGCAGTTCCCTCCAGACAGACAGCAATACTATGCTTACATGGTACTATGCTTACATCTGGGGCAGGGTTTGTGATGAACCTTGAAGATGTGGGAAACTGGCAGCAGACCTCTGAGAGGGAACATGAGGATACTGAGCAAGAGAGACATCATCTTCAGCATCTTGGAGCACAGCAGTGTGAGGTGCAACAAGCCAGACAGAATAGAAACAAAGCCAGAAATTGCTCAAAAAGCTCAGCAGTTCTGGGAGCATCTGTGGAGAGAAATCAGAGTTAACGTTTCAGATCCAGTGACCCTTCCTCAGTTCTGACTGAGGAAGACCTGCTACGCTTTTCCAGCAATTTCTGTTTTTGTTTTTGATTTTCAGCTTCTGTAGTTCTTTCAGTCTTTATTCAGGCAATAATATATGTGAGCTGCACGAGGTCATCATTCATTGACTGTAAATTTGTTATTGTTTGAAAGGCAAGCAGCCCCTGGTTATTTCCAGAAATAAATAAGCTTTGCTGTTAGTTTCTTTTCTCTTTATTTTTCCTGTTGTTCAATAAAAGTTAAAGTTACAACTGTTTGAAAGCTTTCCAATATGTGATGCTCCCATATGGAACAATGACAAAATGTTATGCTGCACTTTTTTGGTATTAGGAAAGAGTAGCACTCCTTCAGACATGATCTAACATGATATGCTGCTAAGCACAGATAACCTGTTTAGCTTCATTTCTGTAACTGAAGTTACCACGACTCTTGATCAGAGGGTTGACAATATAAAGCAGGAATACTTTTCCGATTATGAGATCCAGTTTCTAATGAAGTGTCGCCTCTTGCATCCAATGTGCTTTCCATAAGATTAGAAAATATAGGAGTAGACGGGGGGGCTATTCAGCCAATTGAGTCTGTTCTGCCATTCAACGAGATCATGGCTGATCTGTCAATTCTGCACTCCACAAATCGGCCTTTTCCCTATAACCTTAATTCCTTTCCTGATTAAAAATCTATCTATCTCAGCCTTGAAAATACTCATTGACAATGCTTTCTGTAAGCATCCTACCCCCAACATCCCTCAAATGAATAAACAAAAAGCTGTGTGACTGTGCAGTATCTAAAAAAACCCCACTCCATCATCCTCCACCATATTGACTTCTGCTCCAGTTAAAATATACTCAGAAATCTGCACAGGCACAAAAGAAAAATAGAGGGAACATTGCTTATTAACACAGTCTTCACAGACCTTTGCAATAAAGAATTCCACAGAATCACTGTCCTCTAGGGGAAGAAATTCCTCCTCGTTTCTGTCCTAACTTGACGACTACATATTCTGAGATGATGCCCCTCCGTCCCACAAGGGGCAAAAAAATCTCTACACCTAGTTAATTAAACACTATAAGAATCTTAGAAGCTTTTCAGAAGCTTTTCCTTTTCAGTTCCTCCCACCACATATACTGTGCAAGGCTGGCCTGACACACAGCTAGGCTTTAAATATGGCATCAGTGGAAGCTGCAGGTGAGGACACAATAGCATAAGCGTGATGCTGTAAGAGTATGCTGCATGTACAACAATTGTGTGAATTGTGTGAAAAATCCCATTAGAGATTGCAGAGAGACATTCTCTATGAAATTACCTAAAACTGGCACGGTTGACCTTTGGTAAAATTTAACCCTATTTAAGAAAGCAGGGAGACAGAAAGCTGGAAACTGTAGGACAGTTGGTTTTAAATCTGTCACGGTGAAATTCTAGTACTCATTATTAAAGAAGGTGGAGCAGGTTAGTTAGGAAATGTGATCAAGCAGTCACCATGGCTTTGTGAAAGGGACATTGTGTTTAACTAATTTACTGGATTTTTTTTAAGGATGTTACAAGCAAGGTGGTTGAAGGAGACCTTGTAGATGGGTACCTGGGTTGGCAAAAGGCATTGGTTTGGATGCCACATCAAAGGTTACTATGTAAAAATATAAGCACATGATATATGGAATAATATATTAGCACTGATAAAGGGTTGGTTGGTTAATTGGAAGTAATGATTGGGATAAATGGGTTGTTGGGTTGGCAAGCTGCCTCAACTCTTTACAATCTATATCAATGACTTGGGTGAAATGATTGCTAAATGGTATGGTTGCTAAATTTGCCACTGACACCAAGATAAGTAGACACTAAGTTGCCAAGAAGAGGTAGAACATCTGCAGTGGGAGTCGATTGATTGATTAACGGAGCATGCGGAAGTTTTGCAGATGGTGTATAATGTAGGAAAATGTGAATTTGAGCCCTTTGACATGGTGAAAATGCTATTTCAATAGGGAGAGATTACAGAAACGATTATCTGGGTAGAGGACATGTTTCAAATGAGAGGGGAATGTTAGGATTTATTGCAAAAGGAATGGAATACAAAAATAGAAAAATATTGCAGCAGCTGTACAGTGCTCAGGTGAAATCATATCTGGAATCGAATGTACAATTTTGGTCTCCTTATTTCTGAAAATTTGCAAGTGTATAAGACGTTGTTCAGAGCTCAACTCATTCCTGGAAAGAAGGCCTGATCTTCTGAAGAAAAGTTGATTAGGTTGTGTCTATACCCACTGGACTGCCAAAGAATGAGAAATGTGCTCATATTGAAACATTAAATATCCTGATACTTTTTCTTGCAGATTAGGATTATAATTTAAGAATAAGTGGTTAATGAGATAACGAGAGTTCAGAGACAGTATGTTCCTGTTGGCATGTATGGCAAGCCCCCTACATATAGGGAACACTGGATGACTAGAGAAAGTGAGGCTTTGGTCAAGAAATAGATGGAGGCAGATGTCAGGTATAGACAGCTGGGAACAAGTGAATCCCCAGAGCAGTAAAAGGACAGTAGGAGTATACTTAAGAGGGAAACCAGGAGGGCAAAAAGGAGACATGAGTAGATTTGGAAAATAGAGTTAAGGAGAATCCAATGAAATACTATAAATACATTAACGGAAAAAATAACTAACTAGGGAGAGAACAGGACCCCTTAAAGATCATCTATGTGTGGAACCGCAGAAGGAGGGTGAGTTACAAAACAAATATTTCACGCCAGTATTTACTCTGGGGAAGGACAGGGAAGCACTGTTCCTTGAAAGTGGAGTCACGGGTAGACAGGATGGTGAAGAAGGCATTTGGCACTCTGGCCTTCACTGGTCAGAACATTGAGCATAGAAATTGGGATGTCATATTGTATCAATACTGGATATTGGTGAGGCCACTTTTAGAATACTGTATAGAATTCTGGCCTCCCTTCTACAGGAAGAATGTTGTTAACTTGAGAAGGTGCTGAAAAAATTACAAGGACGTTGCCAAGACTGGAGCATCAGATATAGAGGGAGAGGCTGTATAGGCTGAGGCTGTTTTCCCTGGATGTTTGGAGGTTGAGGGGTGGCCTGATAGAGATTTATAATATCATGAAGGGCATGGATAGAGTGAATAGCCACGGTCTTCTTCTTGGGGTGTCAGAGGCATGGGTTTAAGGTGAGAGGGGAAAGATCTAAAAGGGACCTGAGTGGTAACGTTTGTAGCCAGAGGGTGACACATGTATGAAATGAGCTGCCAGAGGAAGTGGTGGAGGCTGGTATCATTACAACATTTAAAAGGCATCTGAATGGGTATATGAATAGGAAAGATTTAAAAGGATATATGCCAAATGCTGGCAAATGGGACTAGGTCAAATTGGAATGTCTGGTCGGCATGGACAAGTTGAACCGAAGGTCTATTTCCATGTTATGCAAATCTATGACGCTAAGACTCCAGGTTGTCCTTTTAAAATAGAAATTAGAATTATTTTTCTCTCAGAGTTGTGGAATTCTCTTATCTAGAAAACAGTGGAGGCTGTGTCATTGAATTTATTCTAATCAGAGTTAGCAAATATTTGATAGACAAGGGAGTCTAGACTTAAGGAAGAGTGACAGGAAAATTGAAGCTGAGACCACAATTAGGTGAGCCATGATCTTATTGGATGGTGGGGCAGATTTGAAGAGTCAACTATTTCTTTTGCTAAGTCCTACTCTGTTAAGATTCCTGCAAATTCCAAGGACACAGAATATGTCACTTCTTTCGGGTTTCTGCATATCCTCTGCTGAAGTTACAAGCCAAAAGTAACTGCAGGAATTCAACCTTAATGTCCTTTGATCGACTGCTAAATAACCAGCTTTTAACAGATGAGACCAATCTCTTTCTACGAGCTGGCCCTGAGTTTGGAAAACCACAGGACTAACTAGTTCTCAAATAAAGAAAGAAAACAATTTTTAAATCACAATTATCTGGCTGATACAGCTGTCCCTTTTTCCTTCCACGCTCTCTGCCAAAACAAAGAAAAAAAACTGGTGTCTTCACTCGTTTTACATGACCTGACCTCAGGCTGCCATTTTTGTGGGTTTTTGAGTCAGGAAAGAGTGAAGAAAAGAAAGAAAGGAAGGGCAAAAACATTCTGAATGGGGAAATTCCTTTCTGTGCTGCTCTTGGACAGAAAGCAGCTAGCTGAGCCATGATTTTCAGCCATCAAGTAGTTTCAGCACAAAAGCTACAGAAAGAACCAGCACAAAAGCCACTGGTATGAGATTGGCAGATCATTAGGGTCCATTTAGAGGGAGGTCAACGTAGATGACAGGGTCAATCACGGGACTATGCCAAGGTTAGCATCACATACATGCAACTTGTGGCAGCATTGCAGCAAAGGAAAATAGATTTTCTGATTATTGTTACTGTTATGAGTGTGGTGCTGGTTCTGAAAAAAAATGCCTAAATATATAAGTACATAATGGCAAATGTATTTTATGTTGTTGATAATCTGATATGATATAGGCAAATAAGTCATAGACTTTTGGTGGACTGGATAATCTCCCATGGTCAGACATACATTGTTCTCTTGTCAACAACAGCCATCTAGAATTGGCTTCACTGTCTGGAACACATCCAGGATAAACAAGTCCCCTCCCTGATGGAGTCTCTGTAGCCGCCCAATATCGGGAGACTATCTAACTCTTGATATGCCAAGCTGTAAAATAAGAATTGCTTGATAACTATTTTAGATGTTATTAATATCCTTGATATATTTTCAAGAAATTCTGAAGGTTCTTTAGCAAAGGACAGCTTTTATTTTACTTACAACTATGTTTTTTTACAAGAAATATCCTTCAGCTCCCCAAATAGTCTTCTTGCCTGACATGTGCCACAGAAATCTTGTAAAGCTTTACAAATCTGTAAAGCTTGAATAGTAGAAATGTTTGTACATGCAGCATTACTTCTTTACTTTCAGAGAATCATGTCCAGTGTAATGTATACATCTGGATTTAGGTCACACTTTCTAACCAAGCCTCAAAAAAGCAATGTCAGAGATGTTGGCACAACTGCTCATAGAAACATGTAAAAATAAAAGAGTCAAAGTTATGACACTATCAATTTATTGTAAGCATGGCTAGTTATAATGCAGGCCTTAACACTGAGTTATACAAGGGAGGGACTACCATTTTAATAAAACAATTCTGTATTGTATATTTGGTATTCAAAGGATTTAAAAATATCTGTAAATATAGTTTGATTGTTTGTGACATTATATTGAGCTTCCAACCTCCCTCATGAGTACTTTTCACTTATTGTTATCTAGTTAGTCTGATTAAACAGGTTAGCTTAATTTAACATGTTTATTATATTTTTGGTTTAATCTTAATTATCTAAGTACACAACACGTCGCTTTGGAATGGAGCGCTGCTATATTATTCCCAGATGAACATGACATATACTGCTACCTTTCCCTCCCAACACACAATGTCAATACTTTTTTGGATAAACTAATCTCTGTCACAACACAAAACTCCTCAGACTGAAATGGAATGTAGTCATGTGATTCCTTAATCCAAAACAAAATCCTGTCAGATATAATGGTTCAGTGTGCCAGTCTGTACTGGGCACACAACAGATAATACAGTACAGAATCAAAGCATCAAATAATGCTGCATAACAGAAGAATTCATTTGTAACTGTTGCAATGTTGTAAATATATCACATTTATATTAGTTACTTATAATAAAGTGTTAATAATAGTAAAAGTGAAATGTGGACAATTCCAACATGCAGTTGGATTGACTGCAATCCCCCCATATAATGAAACAAATATAGAGACCATGAGACTGGCAAAACTCAGCAGTCTGGCAGCATCTGTGGAGAAACAGTTTACTTTTTGAGTCCTATACGACTCTTCTGCAAAACAGTTTAAGTTAATGGAAATTCATTTGTTCCACGTTCACAACCCAATCACTTCAGTTCTGCTGTAGAGATGCACAAGTCTAATTTCAGCAAGGGAAAATACGAGGACTTCCAAAATTTATTCTATCACTGGTTTGAGACACTTGTGAAATAATTACAACAGATGTGAAGCACAAATGCACGATAGTGCTTAGAAATTTAATTTATAATCATCTCAGAGTTAGCTCATTCATCTGTTGGGTCATTGTTACCATTAAAATTGAATGAAGGACAGATTGTTGCATAATGATAATAACGCTGCCCTCATATGCCAGAGGCCCATGTTAATGTTCTGGTGACATGAGCAAATCCCACCATGCTAGTTGGTAGAATTTAAATTTGCTGAATTTGTCTTGTGGCAAGTGATAATGTCCATGCTTCTAGTCCAAATGATCTAGGTTTAGGTCATGCCTCAGCCAAACAGGTTGATTTCTGAAATAAAAACTTTAATGGCCTTTACGTAAAAGTGAGTGAAACACTGTTCATGTGTGTAATGATGTGTGCAAGTAGCCCCCTGTTCTCTGGTCTGAGGGTATATACAGACAGTGATATAACTGGGTCGGCTGACTTCACGTTGTTGGAAGTAGGAATTAGTGTCAAGTTGGTATTTTTAATAACAACTGAAGAATACAGCATAAACAGAACAGAAATTATATAACTTACAGTTGGGAAAGTAATGCATCATTTCACTCTTAAATTAGTTTTCTATTAATGCTTAAAATAGAATAAGCCCATTAAATTGGTCTTTCTCAGCCAACTGATAGCAAAGCTATTAACTTAGGCATTTCAAAATAACCTTAATTAAGTAATTTTCAGAGACCATTATTGTATTAAATGGAAACAAGCATGAATGCAAAACTAACTGAAAATTTTAGAGTACATGCCTTTCATTAACAATGTGCAATGCAGCAGACCTATTATTAAAGTTAAGGAAAGAACCATCTTTCCATAAGGAAAGAACCACCAAGATTTCTCTGCTCTTCTACACTAATGGTAAGATTCTTGGTAGTTTAGATGGAGAGAGATTTCAGTGTCCATGTAGATAGATCCTTGAAAGTTGATAGAGTTGTTTAGAAGGCATATGGTGTGATTAGCTTTTATCTGTAGAGATTGAGTTTCGGAGCCACGAGGTCACGTTGCAACTGTACAAAACTCTGGTGTGGTTGCACTTGGAGTATTGCATGCAGTTCTGGTTGCCACATTATAGGAAGGATGTGAAAGCTTTGGAAAAGGTTTAGAGGAGATTTACTAGGATGTTGCCTGGTATGGAGGGAAAGTCTTACGAGGAAAAACTGAAGGACTTGAGGCTGTGTTCATTTAAAGAGAAGGTTTAGAGGTGATTTAATTGAGACATATAAGATAATCAGAGGGTTAGATCAGGTGGACAGTGAGAGGCCTTTTCCTTGGATGGATGGGGGAGGTGTCAGAGGTATTTTCTTTACTCAGAGTAGTAGGGGTGTGGAATGCACTGCTTGCAACAGTAGTAGACTCACCAAGTATAAAGGCATTTAAATGTCATTGAATTAACATGCGGATGAAAATAAAATAGTGTAGGACAGATGGGCTTCCGATTGGTTCCACATGTCGCCGCAACATCAAGGGCCGAAGGGCCTGTACTGAGCTGTAATGTTCTATATTCTATCTTCTATGTTTAATTTCAAAGTTGAGAACCCAAAGAGGGTGAATTCTGTTGTTACATGGATCTAGCAATGTGCTAATTATTCACAGTAATTATTGGTTAATAATATATGCTATTCTGGTCTCCTTCCTATCGGAAAGCTATTGTGAAACTTGAAAGGGTTCAGAAAAGATTTACAACGATGTTGCCAGGGTTGGAGGATTTGAGCTATCGGGAGAGGTTGAATAGGCTAAGGCTGTTTTCCCTGGAGCATCAGAGGCAGAGGAGTGACCTTATAGAGGTTTATAAAATCATGAGGGGCATGGATAGGGTAAATACCCAAGGTCTTTTCCCTGGGGTGGGGGAGTCCAGAACTAGAGGGCATAGGATTAGGGTGAGAGGGGAAAGATATAAAAGAGACCTGAGGGTCAACTTTTTCATGCGGAGGGTGGTGCGTGTCTGGAATAGGCTGCCAGAGGAATATAGACAATAGACAATAGACAATAGACAATAGATGAAGTGCTGGAGGCCGGTACAATTGCAACATTTAGGACATCTGCAAGGGTATATGAATAGGAACGGTTTAGAATGATATGGACCGGGTGCTGGCAAGTGGGACGAGATTGGGTTGGGATATGTAGTTGGCATGGATGGGTTGGACCGAAGGGTCTGTTTCCGAAGGGGCTGTACATCTCTATGACTCGATCACTCTAAGTGTAGAGCTTTGTGTAAAGATGCGTTGTTAGGTCTAGCAAAACAAATTATTTTGTTGTTATTACAGCTACTGCATGAGACTAAACATTCCTTGCAACTAAAAACAATTGCTCATTTAATATATTAACACAAGTGGCATGTATAAATCAGTAACAACAGAAAATGATGGAAATCATTAGAAAAACAGAAAAATAGTAAATGTTTCAAGTCCAATATAACTCCTCTTCAGTTCTGTTTCTCTTTCCTAAGATGCTGCAAGACCTGCTGAGATTCTCGAGCATATTTTGTTCTTATGTCAGATTTTCAGCATCTGCAATATTTTGATTCTATCTTTTATTGCTGCACATGGTTTTAGGGACAATTTGCCCAGCCAAGATCCAATTTATGGAAGCAAACCTGAACAAGTACTGCAGCTCTGGAGTCTTTTCCTTAAACGTTTGCTTCGAGTTTTATAATTGTTCTAAAGCATCTCAAGCCTAGACTCTAGTCAGCTCCCAACTTAATGTCTGTTCTTATACAGTTACTTATAACCACATCTTATGCAATATTATACCTAAACAAAGATCAATATGCTCCGAACAAAATATAATCTGTTGTAAACATTCCTCATATAAATTACTCAAACTTTTTAAATATATTTTATTGAAAAATAGATTTTTTTTATATTACAACAAATACAAAACAATATAATTCAAGACAATACAAAGAACGAACACCAAAAAAAGTTAAAAACCCATATCGCCTTCATGTACAAATGTATAAGTATATATAGAAAAATGTATATTAAAAACACTTCAATTAACTATTTAACTCAATAAATAATAAGTTATAACAAACTAATAAATAATGATAACACAGCTCAACCAAACAAAACACTCACTCGAATATCGAGAGCATTAGTTTTCACATATTCATACATTCACAGATTCCCCCTCTCCGGACATTGAAGTTGTAAAACACAATCATTATGGTTATATAAAAGCCCTTGTTAGTGTGGCAGATAAATTTGTGTCCAGGTATTCCAAAAAGGGTTGCCGTGTCTTATAGAAATTTTCAGTTTTGTGATGTACCACATTTGTAAGAAAATCCAAGGGGATTTGCTCCATGATAATCTTCCACCAACCTGAGAGGTCCGGGGGTTTTCGGATACCCAACCTAACAAGATATTCTTTCTTGCGCAGAAAGTGAGGATGTTGAAACGTTTTTTTCTTATGCGCATCTACAAGGAACACACTGGGCAGGCTAAGAAGAAAAGAGATCAGGTCCTTCTCCACTCTTATACCCAAAATCCTCTCCACTGCACTCGCCACAGCACTCCAGTATGTTTGAAGCCTACCACTGAGGTAGGAACTGAGACAATGGATGAGAGTGCCCGTACAAACCTTGCACTTGGGACATGTTGAAGATACTCCTGCTTTAAATTTTGACAAATGATCCGGAGCCAAATGGGCCCTGTGGAGAATCTTCAACTGTAAAGCATGGGTCCTATTGCAAATTGATATCTTTCTTGCATTTTCCCAAATATCTCCCCAAGCCTCTGAGGAGACCTCAATACCCAGCTGTCTCTACCACACCCTGCAGTTGATCAAACTCACCAAAGTGCTGACAGAAAGTGCACTCTTAGCACTGAACATCCTCCCCTGTATGTCGGATTTGGAGGAATCAATCAAAAGTGTAGCCTTTTTTTTTGAATAAAATTCCTAACTTAAAAAAAAAGGAAAGAGGTGCCTGTTAGCTCATTTTTCTGTGCTAATTGTTCAAAGGACATCATTGTGTCTCCCTCAAATAAATCGCCATGCAAGACACATGCCTAGCTGCCCAATATTTGAATCCTGTATCTATCATCCCCGGTTGAAAACCCGGCATACTCACTATAGGTGTGAGAGAAGATGTTTTGCCAATATTACCTTCCCTCTGCCGAATTGCCTTCCATGCTTTAACAGTATTGATAACTATTGGGTTATGGCAATATGCCCTAACTGTCTTAATTTTGTCCAAAAACAGCAAGCTAGTAAGGGAGCAACCTGCCTGAGAAGAGGGTCCCCACAAGCCTAATCACTCAAGTAAGATAAAAGCAAACTTGGTTGATAGCTTTTAATGTCCGAGAGATCTACTCCCCCCAATCTGTGAGACAATAGCAGTTTAGTTAATTTACTAAGGGGCCGTTTGCGATGCCAAATAAGAGTTGAACTAGCCTTTCAGTCTCCTGAACTTTTGCTTCTCGAAGATCAGGCGGAGCATCCGTATAGGGTATAATAAACGGGGGAGAATATTCATCGTAATAAGTGCTATCCAATCCAACCATGAGACAGGAAGCGCCTGCCATCTTGGAATGTCTTGTTTGATTTTGCCAAATATTTGAACAAAATTAGCTTTAAACAACCAATCTAGAACTGGAGTGATGAATATGCTCAAATACACAAAACTCTTAAATGGGAATTGATATTCGCCCTCAAGACGAGCACCTTCGTAAGACCACCCACAGGCACAGCCTCTGATTTTGCAAAATTAATCTTGTACAGTGAAAATATGTCAAACGTGCTGATCCAATGTATCAGGTGAGGCACTGAAACTGCTGGATTTGACAAAACAATGAGGACATCATCCTCATACAATGAAATCTTATGTAATTTTGACTCCACTTCTGGAGCTGGTATATTCGGCTCTCTACGAATGGCCTCCACCAATGGTTCAATCACCAATGTAAAATGCAATGGAGAAAGGGGACAACTCTGCTGGCTACCCCTAAAACTATTAAAATTGCTTGATTGTACCCCACTGGTAATGATCGCAGTGAGAGGGTCACTGCAGAGAACCTTTACTCATCTTACAAAGGCTTCACCCAAGCCAAACAGCTCCAGAGTGTTAAAACGGTACGGCCGTTCAACTCAGTCAATTGCCTTCCCTGCATCTAGAGAAATCACCCATCCCTGGATTGATTGTTGTTGACATGCCTGAATTACAGTAAGCGGCCTCCTAACATTATTGGAGGATCTGCGGCCCTTTATAAAGCCCTTCTGTTCCTCTTTAACAATAGAAGGTAACACAGTATCCAGCCTAAACACAAGAGTCTGAGAGAGGATTTTGAAGTCCACACTTAAGAGCGAAATGGGCATATATGGAGCACAGTCCTCTAGGACCTTCTCTTCTTTTACGAATAAGCAAAATATTGGTCTCTCTTAGAGATGGCGGGAGACGATCATGATTGTACGAGTCATTGAACACGTTGAGTATCAGGCCTGACAATATGTTTATAAATTCCTTATAGAATTCGCTGGGAAGTCCATCAGGATCAGACGCCTTTCCAGTCTGAAGCTGCTTCACAGCCTCCTGCACCTTTTGCTCTGATACGGGGCATTGAGAAAAGACTCTTGTTCGGGGGTCACGCCTGGGTCTTCCAGATCCTTAAAAAAAGATCCTATTTTGGCCTGCCCCACCTCACAACCCTTAGATTGGTATAATTCAGAGTAAAATCTCTGGAAAGCCACATTAACCATTTTGAAGTCACACATTAGGTTCCCAGACCCTTCCCTAATCGACATAATGGCTTGAGGGACACTCCTTTTCCTGGTGAGATATGCTAAGTTCCTGCCCAGTTTGAAACAATGCTCATATATCCTTTGTTTTGGGAAAGTAATCTCCTACTTTGCTGTCTACGTGAGCACGGAATTCAATGCAGACCGCAGCACCATAATCCTCTGTAGCTTGACCAACGAGGGCCTATCAGAGTTAGGCTTCTCAGCTGTCTTTAACCTTGCTTTGAGGAGACGTTGCTGCTCGCCCTTCTGTCACTTCCTACTGGCAGAGTAGGAAATAACTAATCCTCTGTCATAGGCTTTGGCAGTTTCCCAAAGGACGGACGGGCTACTAACCAAACCTGAATTAATGTCCAGGAACACCCTAAATTCCCAAGAGAAATACTTTACAAAGTTATTATCCTTAAGAATAAAGGATCCATTCGCCAGTGCCTAGAATCCACTGTAACATCCTTTATCTTAACTAACAGGTACACTGGAGCGTGATCGGAGATGGTAATATTACTAATTGTACAAGATACCACCAAGTCCAGAGTTGCCACGGGTTCAGAAAAAAAAACAATGCTGGTCTGACATCTGTGTGGATTGGAAAAAAATGTAAAATCCCTGCTTGTAGGGTGGAGCCACCTCCAGATATCCACCAACCCTAATTCCCCACACACAGATCCACTAATTGTTCATTTGTACAGAGGATATCGTAGAGCCATTGGGCAACCTGTCTACTGTGGGATCCATGAGATGATTAAAATCTCCCTCTATAATGATATGCCGGGACCCGAGACTGATCAATTTAGAGAACGCACATACCAGAAATTGAGGGGATGGGCCGGAGGGCAATAAACATTTAAAACATCATATTCTTCCCTATTTATCAGGGCTCTGAGAATTACAACACCCCCCCAACTCCCCCCCCCCCCACCCCACCCCCGTGTATGTCTTTAACACACTCTAGTAACTTAACTGGGAGATTCCTTCTAACCAATATAGCCACTCCCCTACTTCTGGTATTAAAAGATGAAAAGTAAACCCGATCAAAGCCATTCTGCTGTAGTTTCAAATGCTCCGTATCATCAAGTGTGTCTCCCGTAACAAAGCAATATCTATTTTCTCCTTTCTAAGACTCAAAAGTACCTTCTTCCTCTTAATTGGTGAATGACCCACTTTGATGTTCCAGGTACTCTATTTAATCAAGTCATTAGCCATAACTTTCTGCAGTAATACTTTGATTCAAGAGAGGAGGAACTTGAACTACAAATCATCGAGCCTTAGTGTCACAAGATCCAGTGAACATAAAAACTACAAAAACTAAAACCACTACAGTTAACAAACCTACAAAGCTATCAAAGATTATACACAACAAAAACCAAAAACAAAACCCACCATATAAAGCACCAACAATGCTGAATAGGGAAACTCACCCCTGGCCCAAAGGGGGCAACTACCCATCCCAAAATCCAACCTTCCATCCCGCTGCCAATACTGCAACCCGGGCATTTAAATACCTAAACTGGGCATAAACTGCCCATAAGTAGGCATCTAGCCATCCCAACCATTTCCCCCCCTCCTAGCTAGAGCCACACCGCAAACACAAGGAAATAAACCATGTAATAACAATGTGAATAAAGAAATTTTGAAAAAAAAAGGGTAAGTACCCCACCCATCCTTTGGTATAACTTAACTTAGAAATTGAAAATGCACATCTCAAGTGCTGCCAAACATACTTTAGATCAGATTATTTCCTTTCAATAAAATGGGAAGAGAAAGCCCTGACCGGATTTCTTCTTTTTTTTGAAAGAGAAACAGATAAATACCCAAACAACACTAATATTTGTACATATTAAATTGTTCATATTAAATTAATTTGTCCATAAAGTCTCTTGCCTTCTCCGATGTGTCAAAGAGATGTACAGATCCATCTAAGGTGATCCACAGCACTGCTGGATACTTCAGAGAGTACTGGATCCCAAGCTCCCCCAGTCTTCTCTTGACACCGTCATAGGATTTTCTTCTCTAGATCAGCGCCGCTGAGAAGTCCTGGAAGAACATGATCTTAGAGCCCTCGTAAATTAGGGCCTTCCCCTCGATGCTGGAAGCTTCCACGATTCTCTCCTTATCTCTGTAATGATGAAACCACACCAAGAGAGGACGAGGATGTTGACCCAGACCTGACCTCTGCACTGTGACCCAGTGAGCTCCCTCGATCTTCAAGCCTCTATTCCAACCTCCAAGTTAAGGAATTTTGGCAACCAGTCCTCCATAAATTCCGCTGGCCGCTCACTTTCCTTACCCTCCGACAGACGGATGATCCGAATACTTTTTCTCCTGCCCCTGTTCTCGAGGTCATCAACTTGGTCAAGCAAATTAAAGACCTGCATCTCCAGGGCTTGGATCCTTCCCTTGGAGGAACTGGTATCAGCTGCTACCACTGTGACTGTGTTCTACCCCATCCGTCCTTTTTTCCAGGTCTCCCAACTCCTGTTCACGCTTCTGTGGCATGAGAGAGATCGGGGCCAGCTTCTCCTCTATCTGTTTGCCCATCATCTCATGAGATTTCACAAGGTCCTTCACCAGGGCCTGGTAACAAATCGAGTCTGAGGATACCGCAGGTTGGACTGCCGGCCTGGCCTTGGATGCGCCTCCTCCCTCCTTTGGCATCTCTGGACGGCAAGAACAAAGGTAAGTTTATTTTTAACAGTTTCCTGGAACTCCATGACCTTCCCAGAGTCCCAGGATATCGTGGTGGTCCGGGTAGGGCAGGTTTAAAGTTCGTCCTGCTTGTGCTGCGGTGCAGAGCTCTGCAACACGATCTTCCTAGATCACCACCATCTTCAAACACCATAAATTACTCAAACTTTATGAGTTTATTCATTAATTTTACAGGGCTTACAGATTTTGACCTATACTTCAGGTCGGGGTGTCCAGAAGAGCAAAAACTAGCACAGTATCTGTATTGGCTGAAGCAGAAAACAGTAGCGTAGTTTTAAAATCGTATCCTAATTTACAGCTAATTTCTCTAGGAGGCATTGAATGGCATCAGTAGGTGCCATTCTGTTTGACCAGCATCCAGAAATGCCTTCTAGCATTTTCCCCAATTAAGTTGGTATTTTGGGCTCACATCATGACCACTAACAGGCTCATTTAAAAAAAATCTAATGTGAATCAAATCCTTTCACTCTGGACTTAAGTCAGTTTTTAGAGCACTTTATGTTGGATTGATACTAAAGTAGCAAGAGTATATCCTACAGGTAAACTGAAAGAAAGTGTTACCTTAGTTGTATAGTTTGAAGAAGAATTCAACATGTTCATATCCTTGTTGGAAGTGTTACTCAGTGTTTTTGCATTAACGTAGTTCCAACAGGATGTAATATCAATTTGTGATTGAATTATTCCATTGTCTCTCTGGCATGGGAAGCCTGAATTCTCTTTACATCAGAACAGATCATTGACAACATCTAAGTTGGCCCAGTAGTCACTGGTGCCAGTGAGAATCTGGCACAGAGTAAAACTATATAGGCTGAATTTGACTTGGGTAACATTGTATTTAAATTATGGTACACAATGTCTGCATTGATTCAAGGCCCAATTTACATCCTTGCAAGCTGCAAAGTATGATTGACCTACTAGTAAATCCAGTAAGGAATTAAGGAGAAAAGACTTTAATCAGAAAGCAATTAGAATGTGAAACTCCTTAGCACATGGAGTACATGATTTGAATGTCGTGAACAGGCTTAAGGAGGAGATGGCGAAGTATATAAAGAAGAAAAGAACAGTTAGTTACATGGGTCAGGTTAGATGGAAAAAGGTGAGAGGAGTATTAATACCAATGTAGACCACTTGACATAAATAGCATATAAAACTATGTAAACTATTTTGTTGTGCTTAAGCTACATTCTTATAAGTAGTACAGAAGCACCTCAAAATGATTGAAGTTACTTTTATTGCTGGCATTTAATTGATTTGCTTTTCTAAGGCCCCCACACTTGTAATACATTGGATGTAATACAAGAGCTTAAGCAAACACTAAGAGTGGGAGTAAATGTGTTTTATAGTTATGACTCATTTATTTTGATCTCACATTGCATTTGAAATTATTCATGTGTCCTTTCATATCTGAATGGTCATAAATCCTAAAGCTCTACTGGTGCTGGTTTCCACAGTTCAAGTCTTACCTGATTCCATCAGTTCTCTCGTGTGGATCTATAAAAATAAAGAGATTTAATTATTAATAATCTTGCTAGAAAGAAAATAGGAGAGACAGAGATTTTAGCCTAAGATTGCCCTTTACAATATTAGCAGATTTAAGTATAAAGACTAAATCTAATAAAATTAACAAAATAACTGGATTATTTCCATCCCAAGGTATAATTGAGAAAAGCTTAATTTCAGCCCTCTGAGTTTCATTATCAATTGCCAAAATACTTATCTCCAACAGTTACAAAACAGAAAAAGGTTTTATAAGAAAATAAACTGTGAATGATAGAAATTGGAAGTGAAAATCTGAAAATGCAAAATGTAATCTTGTCTTTTCTTTCGTTTCCAAATATAAATTCATCTACCATATGTATCAGATATTGTCTCATAGCCCATCAACTTTGCTATGAATATTGTAGACTAAAATTAATATTGTTCCATTACTTTAGATCTGGATCCACAATATTCTCTGAATAAGTGACAACAAAAGCTTGGGAATCTTTTTTTCATGCCTGAGTATAATTACTGGGAGTTAAAGCTTAGCTAATGATAGCTTTCTATAGGAAATTCAAGGCAACATAAATGCTTTCCTGGTTTTTGTAACATGTTGAAAGGAAAATTATTTGATGTAGGCATAAACGCATTCTTTGGAAGAGGTAACTACAGAATATCATAGAATCAAGAGGCTTTACTGTTCAATTATCATTGCTGGGGGTTGAGGCACAGAAACGGAGCAGACAATCTAATTACTTGTTCTCCACCAAGCACATCTGCAATTCATTGTCCTAATATAAATGAATGAAGCTGTTACTGAAAACAATTATGAATCTGAAATAATTATTATCGGTTCTCAAATTAACGTGTGCAATGCCCCATTATTCTCATTGGGAATGAAATGGAAGTTGATTTCATGGTTATAAAATTACTCTGACAGGAAGCCAAAATTTATGATAAATCTGTGCTTTAGGGTCAATACTTCCGGTGCTCAGAGTATTTTTGTTTTATATCCCATGTCTGGTCAGGCTGTTAGGTTTTAGAAGACGAGTCAGAAAATGAAAAACCAATGGAGTCCAGGGGTAAATGTTACATTGGATCCAAAATTAGTTCTGTTGCTGGAATCAAAAGTTCATAGCTGATGGGGTTTTTGGGGCTAGGAGGTGGTTGTAAGTTGTGGTCCACAGGTCTCAGGACTGAGTGGTACACTTTTCTTAGTGTAGAAATAGTTTAGATTTACATGAAAGGGATATAATAAAAAATTGCCAAAGTTGTGAAGATTAACCATGTGATTGTGAGGAAGAGAACTATACACTGCTAGAAAATACCAATTTTCTGGTGAATGGAAAAGTATCAATTAATCAAAAAAAAGCTATTTTCTCATCAACTCATTCAGCAACGTTTTACATATGTTTAGGATAGGTGAAACTTTAATCCAAGTCTCCTGCCTCAGAAGTGAAGATATTCTCACTGTGCCACAACAGCCAATTGGAGAGTGGTGTGAAATAATGCATTTTGGAGGGGGGGGGGGGTGCGGGTGTCACACGTACACAATAAATGGTAGGATGCTGAAAAATCTAGCAAAATTGTGGGGCCAAAGAACCATACAAATGATACAGCACAAAAAGGTCCAACTTGTCCATGTCAACCTAAAAAGATGCCCTTCCTAATCCCATCTTCCTGCATATAGCCCATAGTCTTGCAGTTTACAGTACTTAAGCTGCAGACCTAGGTGATTTTTAAAAGACTTTAGGGTCTCTGCCTCCACCACCAACTTAGGCAGTGAATTCCAGACAGCCACCACCCTCTGCATAAAAATGTTTTTCCTCACGTATCCTTGAATCCTTCTGCCACTTAGCTTGAATCTATGACCCCTAGTTTTTGAACTCTCTGTCAAGGAAAGCAAATTCCTCCTGTCTATCTCTACTCCTCACAACTCTGTATACTTTATTCATGTCACCCCTCAGCCTTTTCAGTTCCAAGAAAAACAAACTCAACCTGTCCAATCTCTCCACATACCTACAATTCTCCAGCCCTGGGAACATTTGAGTAAATCTTCTCTGCACCCTCTCCAGAATAATAATGTCCTTCCTATAATGAGGTGACCAGAACTACACACAATACTCAAGTTGTGGCCTCACCACTGTCTTATAAAGTTTCATCATTCTGTCCCTATTATTGTATTCTATTGTATTCAATGAACGAAAGAATTCTGTATGCCTTCTTTACAACCTTATTTACTGTACTGCTACCTTTAGAGACCTATGCATTTGATTAGATTCCCTACAGTATGGAAACAGGCCCTTCAGACCAATAAGTCCACACTGACTGCCCAAAGGGTAATCCACGTAGACCCATTCCCCTACTCTATAGTTACCCCTGACTAACGCAGCTAACACTGTGGGCAATTTAGCATGGCCAATTCACCCGACCAGCACATCTTTGGACTGTGGGAGGAAACCGGAACACCTGGAGGAAACCCACACAGACACGGGGCGAATGTGCAAACTCCACACAGACAGTCATTCAATGCGGGAATTGAACTCGAGTCCCTGGTGCTGTGAGGTAGCAGTGATAACCACTGAGCAACCATGCTGCCCCAAATGTGTGCCACATTTACATGTAAAGATCTCCCACTTCGCCAACCCCTCTCAGTATATTCCTGTTTATTGTGTATGCCCTTCTGTTATTTGATCACCCTAAATACATTATCTCATATTTATCACAGTTGAACTCCATCTGCCACTTTCCTGTCCATTCTGCCAACCCATTTATATCATTTTGGAGTTACAGCTATACTCTACGCTATTCATTACATGGAGAAAGTGAGGACTGCAGATGCTGGAGATCAGAGTTGTGAGTGTGGTACTGGAATAGCACAGCAGATCAGACAGCATCCAATGAGCAGGAGAATTGACGTTTTGGGCGAGAGCTCTTCATCAGGAGTTCCTGATGCCTAAAACATTGGTTCTCTTGCTCCTCTGATGCCACCTGTGCTTTTCCAGCACTACATTCTTGAAACTATCCTTTATATAGCCAATTTCTGTGCTGTCTGCAAATTTCCCAATTGTACCCCCACATTCAAATCCAAATTGTTAATGTATAAAACAAGCAGCAGGAGTCCCAACACTGAGCCCTGTGGAACATCAATTGAAACATCTGTTTGCAAGAGCCACTTTCAACCATTGTCCTTTGTTTCCTGTCACGAAGCCAACTTTGGGTCCAATTTAACACCTTACCCTGTATCCCATGGGATTTCTTTTTAACCAGGCTGCCATGTGGGACCTTGTCAAATGTCATATGAAAATTCATGTGACAACATCCACTGTACTACTCTCTTTGATCCTCCTTGTCACATCTTCAAAGAATTCAATCAAATTTATACAGCATGACCTTCCCTTAACAAAGCCATGCTGACTATCCCTGACTAGTCCATGCCTTTCTAATTGACTGTTCATCTGATCTCTCAGGATTGATTCTATCAATTTGTCCAATACTGAAGTATCTATAATTGTTTGGCATTTTCTTTGTATCCTTTTTAAACAACAGAACCAGATTTGCATTCCTCCAGTCCTCCAGCACCTCACCTGTGTCTCGTGAAGATTGGAAAATAATCCTCAGAGCATCTGCTATTTCGTCCCTGACCTCCTCCAGCATCCTACAGAACAATCCACCCAGACCTAGTGACTTATCCACTTTCAAGAATTCCAACTCCCCTCTTGATATGATTAATTTGACCAATATTTCCCACTGCTCCCTTTGGATTACTATATCTACATCTTCCCATATCCTCTGCATCTTCACACAAGTTCCCTTCGTCATCTCTGATAGGTTTCCTTGACTATCTTTTTGCTGTTATGTTCTGGTGAAACATCTTCAGGTTTTCCTTTATCTTGCCTGTTTTTTATTCATGCCCTCCATAAAGTCCTTTTTTTAAAACTTGATCCCTGTACTTTCTATACTCCTCTTGGCTTTCTGCAGTGCTGAGTTTTTTTATGCAATCATAAGCTTTCTTTTTCTGTTAAATCTTCTCCTGTGTTTTGCAAGACAACCATGGGTAGGTTTGACTGTACCATTTGTATTTTTTACAGGGGACATGCCTGCTTTGTGCCCAAAGGATCTCACTTTTAAAGTGCTTCCCATTGGTTTACTGGTTTTAAACTGAGGAAGGAAAATATTACAAAACTGAGAAATGATTTGTGCTGGTTGGGTGAATCGGTCATGCTAAATTGCCCATTGTGTTATGTGCGTTAGTTAGGGGTAAATATAGGGTAGGGGAATGGGTCTGGATGGATTACTCTTTGGACGGTCAGTGTGGACTTGTTCTGCACTGTATTGTTCTATGTTCTATGAGGTGAAGTGGATAGGACGGTTAAAGGATAAAATTTTTACTCCTGATCTATCTCTATCTTTTTCCATAATAATACTAAATCTAATTGGATTGTGGTCACTATTGCTGATATTGTCGCCCATTTTCACTTCACCCACTTGCCCATCTTCATTGCCCAGGACTAAATCCAGAACTGTGTCACTTCTCATTAGACATGTCATGTATTGTTTAAAAAAATTGCTGGACACAGTACATGAATTTTTCACCCTCAATACCCCATGTATTGTTTGAAACTAAGTTAATATTGGGATAATGTCTCCTACTATCATTGCCCGCTTATTCCTACAGGCAGAAATTTGTATACATACACGTTCTTCTATCTCCCTCCCACTGGTTGGGGGTCTGTAGTATATTCCTAGTAGTGTGACTGCCCCTTTTTTATTCCTAAATTCAACACATAAAGCCTCATTTGTTAACCTGTTTAGTATGTCATCTCTTCTCACACTGTAATTGATTCTATAATCAATACTGCTACCCACCCCCTCTATTTTTGTCACTCACTCTATACTGCCAGTGATAGAGCTGCCAATTTTGACCTTTTTTTAGCCAGGTTTCCATTATAGGAACCACATCGTGCTGCCATGTTTCTATCTATGCCCTTAGTTCATCTGCCTTGTTGTTATATTCCTTGCATTGAAGTATAAACAACTCAACTCCTTCAATTTCCTTTACCGGATGCTTTTGAATCTCATTTCTTTTGTCTTTTCGAGTCACTGATTACATCATTAACTCATGTTCTCCCTCCTGTTTCCAGCTCTGAATCTGATCCATCTGATCCTACCCTTAGTTCCTGTTCCCCTGCCAGTCGAGTTTAGTACGAGGCCTTGATATTTCATGACTTCAGGTTCCAGAATTTAGTCATAGTGGTTAAAAGGCATATGGGAAGTTTCCTTTATTGGCTTAGATTTCAGGAGCAGGGACGGTATATAAAATTGAATGAAAGAGTTCTAATGGAATGTTATTAACTTGAAATGCTTCTCCCTCCTCAAATGCTACCTGACCAGCTAAGTATTTCCAGAATTTTCTGTTTTTATTCTTTCTTTTGCTTTCTTTTCCCCTGGTGCTTTCCTTTAAATTCATCTTTTAACATATTCTTCATTGTTTAAATCTTGCACTGATTATTTCATAGTTCTTCCATCTGGTTAATTAAGGTGATACAGTTATTTCTCCTGTTTACTCAGTTCCCAGTGCCCTGTTGAGACCATCAGACCATTCCCATTTCTAATTTCAAGCACCTTGCAGGGCAAATACCTTGCAGACTGAATTCTAATGACTGGTAGCTGCCATTCACCAGCCTGCTTCAACTATATCTAGTGCCTTATCTCTCCCTTTAGTTTAACTTAGCTTTTCTCACACTTTCCTTTCTCTTATATTATCTCATCATTTTTTAATGTCTCGAAGATTTACCTCCTCCCAGACACTCTTTTAAGCTAAAAATATTTAAGCTAAAAATTTGTTAATTTTCAGGTTACATTCCATGTATTCCCAGTGAGCTGAATGTAACCTATCTTAGATATGTCACTTTCTCTTTCCTAAACTTGTAGAATACTAGCCCTTATTTTTAAGTTTCTTTTCAGATTCCTTCCTGATACTATTCATTTTCTTTATCTCTTAACTTTTTAAAATCTTTTCTCTTTTTCTTCATTTTTAAATTATATACATAAAGGCAATTCACCTTCTTCCAATTTATTTTCTGCTCCTTTTTTAACCATATACATTGAGTTTGCAGCATTGTGGCCTCCAGACCTTTCTCTCTGTGTCTATTCCTCTCACTTATCTACAAAACTCAGGATACAATGTTAGGTTACTTCAGTCTTCTCTCATATTTCAGTTCTCTGATTCACGGGTGAAATTATTCTTGGGTACTGGTGCAAAACAGGTCATGGCAAGTCAGTAGTCCTTTTACATACAGCACACATTTCGTTGCCATTGACTTTGACCACATGGGTGGTGTGCACAGAGCCTTACAAATTACCACTTACCTGCTTTGTATTATATTGCAAGAGTAATTTCATCCATTAGGAAGAAGCCTCTTTTCAGCCACCTTCCCCCCCGCTCCCCCCCCCCCCTCCGCCCCCACCCAGCAACTACACCCTCACTTGTATTTTGGGATCAAAATTGGGTTCAGTATCCAAGATGTGGTCTGTCAAATTGCAGCCTTTGTTCCTCTGATTTCTATGCTACTAATTTGACAAGTAGTTCAGTTTTATAGTTGTTGATTGCTACTCTGAACTTGTTAGGCCTATGAGCACTGCATCTATTAAATCTCCCACATTTTTTCCAATTTCATCTTTAGCTATTACAAAATCATTTCCAGAGTACCTACGATTGGTATCTATATATAATTTCAATCCTACATGTACAGATATTCACACCACCTGTGTTTAGTTTCATCTATCATCGGTGAAGATTTCATTCATCTTACTTTGAAGTTTGTAACTCATCTCCCCAGAACAATCTGGCTTTTAAAATGTGTTTTCAAATTTGATCAGCTGAATTCAAACAGCTTTTAGAAATTAGAAGAAGATTTATATGCACACATTGAGGAAAGTGTTGGAGCAGATTAAGAAAGCAATTACCGCAGCAACCAGGAACTTGGGCTGTATAAATAGAGGCACAAGGTAGAGAAGGAAAGAAGTTATGGTGAACCTTTACAGAACTACATTCAGCCTCAAATGGACACCATACTTAAGGGAAAACTGGAAGGGTGCAGAAAAGACTGCAAGAATATTCTGAAGAGAAGTCACTTCAGCTTTCTGGATAATTTGTCAACACTCTTCTTAGAGAGTGTTGAAGAGATCTTTGATAAAGGTATTCAAAATTGTGATGGATCTGTCAGGATCTAGAAGGTATGGCTTGAGAGTGTGGTGGGAGCAGATTCAATTGTAACTTTCAGAAGAGAATTGACAGCAAGGCACTACTTGACCAAGGTGGCATCAAGGTGCCTAAATACAACTAAAATTGAAGTCAGTGAGGATCAAGGAGAAAACTCCCTATGGATTAAAGGATCTTGGTTGAGTTGATGGAAGTCCATCAACTAAGCCACAGGCAACTCTGCAGGACTTTACCAGAACTGGGTCCTATGTTGGTTGCTTCATTCTTGGCATTCCCTTTATCAGAAATACCAAAATGTGGGGATGTTCACTGATGATTACACAGGGATGAAAATTGTGTTCATTTTGCTAAGTTGGAGGTGTATTATTTTGGAGAGTTTTCACTGCATTTCTACTTGGCTGGTCTCCCAGATGGCCCTCGATGGCCTCCAACACTTTCAACCTCTTCCAGTCACATTTTCTTGTAGACATGTTGCTGTAGCCACTGACCAGCTTGCATCCTCACCTTTTTTTTAATCTCTTCCTCAGCTGAGAAGAGTTCATGAGAAATCAGAAACCACATTTGGCTCAATGAAGACTTTTGAGTTGTAGCCTGACTGTTTCACAGCACACTTTGACACAAGGCCCTTCAAGCTATGAGCCTCAGGGAATTGGCAAATAACAACATAATTGATAAATATAGTAAGTAAAAAGGTTTACCAGGCAATGCTGCAAACTTAACTGCAAACTTCTAACTCCACTCTCTACCATGAGCTATCATCTCATCCTTAATCAACAGGAAGATGTACGTTCAGTCCAAGTGCCAACCGTAAAACCACTCAAATATGCAAAAGTTAATTAATTTGGTATATGACATGCTAATAATTTAAAATTGATAATTATTAGTAATTACCAAGTTATAATTAGTCTTTAATGAAGAGTGAATGGGCTTCTAACTTTTGATTTCACCTACCTTCCACAATTGGGCGAGATGCACATTGGAGTTCATGGCATACTGGTTTGTGATCTCTATCACTATAGAATATGAAAATGCTAGTCTAACCTCTAGTGAATTGAAATTTATTACGGACATTTGGTTGATCTCAGCAAAACAGAATAATTAAAAGTGTGGCTGCATTCAACTTGAACAGCAAAATAATACATTTCTGTTACACGGTTTAATGCTCCAGTGTTTGCAAAATTTACTGAAATACTGTGGGCAACTGCAGGAGATTTCCTGGTGTATTCTGAAATATTGTTTTTGTTAAATTCAACACCTGTGTAATTTTAGTGCTTTAATATTTTCCAGTGTAGGTTATAATTTGGCCTCTGATTTCCAGTCATTAGCTGCTGTGTAAATATATTACGGTTGAAAAAAGGAAACATCTGTCAGAATATGTCATGAGAAACTATTAAAATTTTGCATACTGAAGTGACATTAGTGCACAGTTTGAGTGCTCAGGTAATCTGTTGCTGCCTTTTAAAAAAATTGCTTTCTAGAAAACATCATTTCGGCTCTTCTGATCATAGCAGCAGATGCTGCTCCTGGGACTTAATTGAGTGGGGCATCCAATCTCTTGTTTTCTTGCTCGCCACCCCCTCCGCCCCCCCCCCCCCTCCTTTATTTCCTGTTCTAAACTGACCTCCCCTCTTGCTTTGTGTGGAGGGCAAAAGGAAATGGATCCATTTGTGCTAGTCTTTTAAGTACACACAGCCTTACAACCCCACGACACATTGCAACTTTTCTCATCCCTCCCTTGGCACTGTGCGACAGAATAAACAGAGTCAAGAACATAAAAGGAGCGTTTTCAGAATATTTCAAACTCCCATAGCAACTAGAAAGCTTTAATAGGATAGCCTTTCTTCTCTCTCATGGAAACAATTTTTTGTTAGCGTGGAGCTGGCAGCAGTTCAGTCCTGAGAATTTTAAGTTTTGAAGGTTACAAAACTTGGCCACTGTTCAATGTTTGAGTTAAAGGCAACTTTCTGTATTACACTGTTACTTGCAGTTTTTTATGGTAACGCAGTTTCCGTTTCTTTTACAGAAAAAGAAGTATTTTGCTTTTGAAGTATACTATTATAATCAAGCTGCCACAATGATTTACAGTAGTCTCTCATATAAGTGCTTAAAAAGTCTGTATGTACATTTTTAGGTTTCACGGTGAACCAAAAAATAATTCAAGTACATTGTGTGGTGTTAGTAACTGAATAATACTTCAATCAGTTTAAAGCATATATTTTTAAAAAACTTTACATTATGTTGGGCCGTGAAACTAAATACAATAAACTTTTTATGTACCAGCAGCCATGGAACCAGAAGTTGATCAATTATTCCTGTTGATCAAAAGGTCCATATAATCAGTATAAAAACATACACTAAGTAGTACAAACATAATGCAGGGGTTGTACACATCATTTTTATGCATTTTTTACAGCATAAGTCACTGAAATAATAATGCATCTTTGCTTTAGATAAAACTTACCAGCACAGAGCCTTCTTACTCGCACTCTTAACTGACTACTCAGACATTATGGAGATTGCGATAATACCGTATACTACTGGTATTTGAGCTATATAATTTTTACCAGTTTATTGTGAGTGATTAGATTAGATTAGATTAGATTACTTACAGTGTGGAAACAGGCCCTTCGGCCCAACAAGTCCACACCGCCCCGCCGAAGCGTAACCCACCCTTACCCCTACATCTACATCTACCCCTTACCTAACACTATGGGCAATTTAGCATGGCCAATTCACCTGACCTGCACATCTTTGGAGTGTGGGAGGAAACCGGAGCACCCGGAGGAAACCCACGCAGACACGGGGAGAACGTGCAAACTCCACACAGTTAGTTGCCTGAGGCGGGAATTGAACCCGGGTCTCTGGCGCTGTGAGGCAGCAGTGCTAACCACTGTGCCACCGTGCCGCCCACCGTGCCACCGTGCTGGTTCATGAAGTGCCAGTTTAAACAAAATTTTCTATAGTCATAAGTGGAGTGTGCGTTTCCAAAATGTGTTATGTCAATTCCCCACATTTTGCGTCAACATTGAAGTTACAATGTTCATCACTGACCTCAAGAAATATTGCCCCAAAAAAAAGATCTCTGTGGAGTGTATGCCCATTTCCCAGTGGCAGCTTAAATCTGGCATCATGTCAAATTGATCCCCTGATGTGCAGCAGCAATGAAGTAAGCAAGCAATGGAGTTTGGCTGCTTACCCTATCATGTTGAAGTATGCTCACAGGCAGCAATAGAAAGCATTCAAACTCTTTACTCCCAATTTAAATTATATAGCAAATTGATTGTATTAAGATAAAGTCAACATAAAGTAACAAAATCAGCTATTTTTTTTTAAATGTAGTTTGTGTTCAAAATAATGGTCAAACCTAAATTCCACAAGTATTAGCTTTTTAGAGAGTGTAGATGTCTAACAGTCATTATAAATATAGTGCACCATTTAAAAACCCAGTTGTGTCTCATTCAACAAGATAGAGCTCCTTCAAGGTTTTATAGCAAGGCTAACAATTCTTATTCCTCCTTGCCCATTGCGAAACTTACTTAAGCATCTCTTGATATTAAATGCCTGTCTTGCCAGTTTTCACGATTTAGATTGGACATTGAGCACTACTCACATGAGATGTACAAATCATGGCAAGATCCATATAAAAGATCACTTTTAAACATTAATAGATATGTAGCTGCCTGAACCTGAATCCTTATAATTAGTATCAGCAGAATAATTATAGTAGTGGACACAAACACATGGGAAATTCAGTCAAAGGCTAACATTGACCAGAATTTTACTGACCTCATTGCTCTGTTCCCTCTGGGTGGGCAGTTTTAAAATCAGACACAATGTGAGGTTACAAAATACATAAATTTCTAAATCCAGATGGAAATATCAATCTATTGTAATGTGCTGTATTAGCCTGCATTAAAGCCTTTTGAGATTTATTTAGATTTATTCAATGAAACATGCAGTTTCTCTTTATTTACTTTTACTACTCTTAAGGAACCATTGGCCTCCAACTGAAAGCCAAGTTTGCATCTGTATTCTGCTCTGATTGGCTGATATAACATGTCCTTCTGCTGGCCGTAACTGGCATTTCCAGTGTATTTTTTCACTGACATGGAACAAATAATTTCCATGATGTTTCCCAGTTAGCTTCATAAATGAAACTCACTCAGTAAGCAATAAGAGTTCAAATGAAAGGCCAAGCTATGGATATAAACTTATGAACTTTTGTCTGAGAGGCTGATGCTAGGCAGCCATAAATTATAATTATTGTACTTTCTACTATAAAGCACACCTCATATTTGGTTATTTGTGTTACCAAGTGAACAACTACACCTCTCTAAAGTGTCTTAAAATATTTGTGTGTGTGATAACTGGTTGACAGTAGTTTAGCAGAGTCCGTAGTAACTATTGAAGATCCATTATTGGTTAATCAAGGATATTATTGGAGAGATACAACATGCTGTCTGGGTATCTCATAATGTAGCAAATGTTCTACCATCTGCAGTTCAATATTTAATGGAGTATTTTTAGACTTTCAGCCAATGTGATTCACTTCACCAGATTTCTTTATCATTCATTCACGGGATGAGGGTAGCATTTATTGCCCATCATAGAATCATTGAATTTCTATAGTGTAGAAAGAGGCCATTTGGCCCATCAAGTCCACACTGACCCTCCAAAGAGCATCCTACCCAGACACCCTTCTCCCACCCTATCCCTCTAATTCTGCATTTTCCATTGCCAATCCACCTAACCTGCACATCTAAACTGTGGGAGAAAACCAGAGCATCCAGAGGAAACACACACAAGACATGGGAGAATGTGCATACTCCACTCAGACAGCCATGCAAGGCTGGAATCAACTTGGAACCCTGGCACTGTGAGGCAGCAGTGCTAACCACTGAGCCACCATGCTGTCCATCCTCAGGGGCAGTTAAGGTTCAACCACATTGCTGAGGTTCTGGAATAGGTAAGGATAGCAGTTTCCTTCCCTGAAGGGCATTATGAGCCAGATGGGGTTTTCCAGCAATCAACAATGGATTCATAGTCATCATTAGACTCTTAATTCCAGGTTTTTATGGAATTCAAATACCACAATCTGCCAAGGCAAGATTTGAACCCAGGTCTCTAGATTAACAGTCGAATGATATTACCATTAGGTTATGTTAGTAAGAATCAGCTCAAGGCAATAATCTTGTGCTCCAGAATAAACCCTTCGCTAAATTGTTCCCAGAAAACATAACCATTTATGCTTCAATGTGGAAAATCAGAAAATGGTGGGGATATTTATTAACAATTGTATAATTTTCAGTTCCATCTGTAAGTCCCCAAAACTGAAGAAGTCTATGTGTAGTCAAACCTGTACAACATTTAGGTTTGAACTGTCCAGTGGCAAGTGACATTCACACCACCAAGTGCCAGGCAATGACTAATTTCAACCTCAGACCATCTAGCCACCTATGCATGTTTAATGGAATTACCACTGATGAATCACCCAGCAAAATCACCCTGGGTGTTACTGTCTGTGAGAAATTGACCTGGACTTGCCATATAAATATTGAGGCTAGAAGACCATAAGACATAGGAGCAGAAATTATGACATTCAGCCCATCAAGTCTGCTCTGCCATTCAATCATGGCTGATAAGTTTCTCAACCCCATTCTCCTACTTTCTCCCTGTAACCCTTGATCTCCTTAACAATCAACAACCTATCTATCTCCGCCTTAAATATACGCAATGACTTGGCCTCCACAGCCTTCTGCAGCTGTGAATTCCATAGATTTGTCACTCTCTGGTTGAAGAAGTTTCTCCTTATCTCCATTCTAAAAGGTCTTCCCTTGGGACCTAGCCTCTGCTACCAATGGAAACATCTTCTCACCGTCCACTCTGCCCAGGCCATTCAGTAAAGTGTAAGTTTCAATTAGAGTCCCCCCAGTCCTCCTAAACTCCATCAAGTTACCTGAGTCCTCAAGTGTTCCTCATATGTTAAGCAGTTCGTTCCTGGGACCATTCTGGGAGAAAGTGATGACTGCAGGTGCTGGAGATCAGAGTATGGTGCTGGAAAAGCACAACAAGTCAGGCAGCATCCAAGGAGCAGGAGAGTTGACATTTCAGGCATAAGTCCTTCTAGCCCAATACATCCTTTCTGAGATATGGGGCCCAAACTGTGCACAATACTCTAAATGTTGTCTGATCAGAGTCGTATAGACCCTCAGAAGTACATTTCTGCTTTTATATTCAGGTCCTCACAAAATAAATGCCAACATTGCATTTGCCTTTCTAACTACTGACTCAACCTGCAAGTTTGCCTTGAGAGAATCCTGGACAAGAACTCTCAAGCCTCTGTGCACCTCAGACTTCTGAATTCTCTCCACATTTAGAAAATAGTCCATCCCTCCATTCTTCTTATCAAAGTGCATGACCTTACACTTTCCCACATTGTACTGCATCTACCACTTCTTTGCCCAGTCTCCTAACCTGTCCAAATCCTTCTGTAGCTCCCCACCTCCTCAATACTACCTGACCCTCTACCTATCTTTGTGTTGTCTGCAAACTTAGCCAGAATGCCCTCAATTCCTTCATTGAGATCGTTAATGCATGAAGTGAAAAGTTGTGGTCCCAATACTGAGCCTTGTGGAACGCCATATGTCACTGGCCACCATCCTGAGAAAGACCCTTTTATTCTCACTCTCTGCTTTGTACCAGACAGCCAATTTTCTATCCATGCTAGCGCCTTGCCTCTAACACAATGGGCCTTTATCTTACTCAGTAGCCTCCTGTGCGGCACCTTGTCAAAGGCCTTCTTGAAGTCCAGGTTGGTAACATTCATTGGAGCTCCTTGATCTAACCTGCTCGTTACTTCCTCAAAACATTCTAGCAGATTTGTCAGACATGACCTCCCCTTGATGAAACCATGCTGACTTTGCCCTATTTTACCATACATTTCCAAGTATTCAGAAATCTCATCATTCCCAATGGATTCCAGAATCTTACTCACTACCAAGGTTAGGCTAATTGGTCTCTAATTTTCTGTCTTTTACCTTACTCCCTTTTTAAACAGAGCTGTCACGTTAGTGATTTTCCAGTCCTCTGGGACCCACCCTGACTCTAGTGATTCCTGAAAGATCACCACTAATGCCCCTACTCTCTCTTCAGCTATCTCCTTTAGTGGGGTATAGTCCATATAGTACAGGCGATTTATCCACCTTCAGACCTTTCAGTTTTTCTAGCACCTTCTCCTTGGTGATGGCCACCATCCTCAGCTCTGCCCCCTCACTCTCTTGAATTTTTGGGATCTTACTCATGTCTTCCACTGTGAAGATTGACCTGAAGTAATTATTCAGTTCCTCAGCCATTTCCTTGTTCCCCACTACTATCTCTCCAGTGTCATTTTCCAATAGTCCAATGTTCACTTTTGCCTCTCTTTTTGCCCTTTATATAACCAAAGAAACTCTTACAGTCTACTTTTATATTTCTGACTAGCTTACCCTCATATTTAATCTTTTCCTTCCCTAATACTGTTTTGTTGCCCTGTGTTGATCTTTGTAACTTCCCAATCCTCTGGTTTCCCTCTCTTCTTCGCTACTTTAAAAGCTTTCTCTTTTGCTTTTATGCTATCCCTGACTTTCCTGGTCAGCCATGGTTGCTTCATCCTCCCTGTACCATGCTTCATTTTCCTTGGGATGTATCTCTACTGTATCTCCTAAATTACTCCCAGACTCTTGTGCCATTGCTGTTCCACCGTCTTTCCTGCTAGACTCCTCTCCCAGTCAAATCCGTCCAGCTCCTCCCTCATGCCTCTGTAGTTGCCTTTATTCAGCTGTAATACTGTTACCTGTGATTCTATCTTCTCCCTCTGAAATTGCAGAGTAAATTCAATCATATTATGATCACTGTCTCCTTAGGGTTCCTTCACCTTAAGCTCATTTATCAAGTTTGCCTCACTGCACAACACTAAATCCAGTATTGTCTCTTCCCTAGTGGGCTCCACCACAAGCTGCTCCAAAAAGCCATCTTAGAGACATTCCACAAATTCCTTTCCTTGTAATCCATGACCAACCTGATTTTCCTAGACCTATATTGAAATTCCCCCATGATCACATCCTTTCTATCTCCTGGTCAAAGGCTGTAAGTTCAGCAGCAAGAAACTCATCTCCTAATTCCCAAAACCTTTTCACCATGGCACAAATCAGGACTGTCATGGAATATTCCTTTTTCACATGGGGAAGTACAGCTTCTACAACATACATGAAGTTTGGCACTGTCCAGGATATTTTATTGTCACTCCCCCTTCAACATTCACTCCTTGCAATACCAGTGACACCATTATGTACTATCTACAAGATTCGCTTTCGCAACCATTAAAGACTCCTTTGGTGGTACTTTACAAATCATAACCTCTACATTAAGAAATATAAGGGCAGCTTTCATACAACACCAAACAATACCTCATCCTGAATTGGAAGTATATCATAATTTTTTTTCTCTGTTGCAGGATCAAAGTCCTGAAACTCCCTTCCTAACAGTACAAGAGTGTCCCTACATAAGATGAAGTGCAACAGTTCTAGAGGTCTCATCATGACCTTTTCCAAAGCAATTAGTGATGGATAACAGATATGACCCATCATCTCATCACTGTAATAGAATCATAGTGCACAAAACAGACTGTTCGGCTCAACTAGTCCATACCAAACATAATCCCAAACTGAAGGAGTCCCACCTGCTTGCTCCTGGCCCATATCTCTCCAAACCTTTCCTACTCATGCACTTATCCAAATGTTTTTCAAATGTCGTAATCGCACCCACATCCACCACTTCCTCAGGAAGTTTATTTCACACATGATAGTGGTGTGAGGTTGATTTCACTATCTGCAGCAGGGAGTCACTGGGTGTTTATGGTCAGAAACCTTCAGAACTGCAGATCCTCAGAATTTCACCAGATTTGAAAAAGGGTCACTCGACCTGAAATGTTAATTCTGATTTCTCTCCACAGATGCTGCCAGACGTGCCAAGCTTTTCCCAGCAATTTCTGTTTTGTTTTTGAGGCTTACAAGGTGGGTTGGAGAGACAGGAAGGAAAGATGGACTTCACTTGGGTCTTCTCTTGTCAGCATCTCAGCTGCTTGACCACTTACACAGAGAAAGCAGATGCTTAAACATACAATAAGTGAGCCTTTCACATGACAGACAGGCAGAGATTCACACATGGTCATTATTGCAAGGTTTGTGAAGGTTTGTAGCTCAGGTTGAGGTTTAGTGTGAAGGTTTGTTCGCTGAGCTGTAGGTTTGATATCCAGACGTTTCATTACCTGGCTAGGTAACATCATCAGTGGCGACCTCCAAGTGAAGCGAAGCTGTTGTCTCCTGCTTTCTATTTATATGTTTGTCCTTGATGGGGTTCCTGAGGTTTGTGGTGATGTCATTTCCTGTTTGTTTTCTGAGAGGTTGATAGATGGTATCTAGATCTATGTGTTTGTTTATGGCGTTGTGGTTGGAGTGCCAGGCCTCTAGGCAGACCAAATACTTAACTACACCAGCAACCATCCCAACACACACAAATGAAGCTGAATCAGAACCCTATTGCAACGAGCCACCACACACTGCAGCACAGATGAACTTCGGAAAACAGAGGAGAACGGATACTCAAAAAATACAGTCCGCAGATTCCTCAAGAACAAACCATGACAAGCAGACCAAACACAGCCAGAAACCCTAACCACCTTACCATACATCAAAGAAGTTTCAGAAATGACAGCCAGATTACTAAGACCCCTCGGAATCCTAGTAGCACACAAACCCACCAACACTCTCAAACAAAAACTAACAAACTTAAACGACCCAGTACAATCCATGGACAAAACCAACTTCATCTACAAAATTCCATGCAAGGACTGCCACAAACATTACGTAGGACAAACCAGGAAGAAAGTTAGCCACCAGGATACACGAACACCAGCTAGCCACAAAAAGACACGACCCTCTCTCCCTCGTAGCCCTACACACAGATGAAAAAAAGCCACCATTTTGACTGGGACAACACATCTATCCTGGGACAGGCTAAGCAAAGACCTGCCAGAGAATTCCTAGAGACCTGGCACTCCAACCACAACGCCATAAACAAACACATAGATCTAGATACCATCTATCAACCCCTCAGAAAATGAACAGGAAATTACATCACCACAAACCCCAGGAACGCCATCCAGGACAAACATATAAATAGAAAGCAGGAGACAACAGCTTCCCTTCACTTTTAGGTCGCCACTGATGATGTTACCTAGCCAGGTAATGAAACATCTGGATATCAAACCTACAGCTCAGCGAACAAACCTACACACTAAACATGGTCATTACTCATGTAGTTCCCCTTATTATTTCACCAGCTTATATCTGAAATCCTCCTCCACAGTCACAGTTCCACAGTTTCAGTGATAAGATAGACATTTAAACAAACAGATTACAAGCAGGAAGATTTCACTCACCTCCTTCAGCCTTTTCTGTCGTTCAATAAGAACAAGGTTGAATCTGATTGTAATCTCAAATCTACATTCCTGCCAACCTCTGACAACCTTTTCCTCCTTGCTACAACAATTGATCTACCGTTGCCTTAAAAATATGCAAAGACCACACATCCCAATCTGACCACGTCCCATTTAGACCATATCCCTCTAAGCTGTTCCTATTCAAGTACCAAACTAGATGTCTTTTAAGTGTTGTAATTGTATCCACCTCCACCACTTCCTCTGTTTTAGACATACATTACCCTCTTCGTGAAAAAGTTGCCCCTTGGGTTCCTTTCAAATCTTTCCCCTCTCATCTGAAACCTATGCCCTCTAGTTTTGGACTCCCCGCAGCTAGAAAAAAAAGAGCTTGGCTATTCAGCCTCCCCATGATTTTATATAACTCTATAATGCTCCCCCCACCTCCAACACTCCTGGGGAAAAAAACAGCCTATTCCTCCTCTCTCTCTATAGCTCAAACTTTCCAGTCCTGGCAACATCCTTGTAAATCTTTTCTGCACCCTCTCAAGTTTAACAAAATCCTTTTGAAAAGAAGCCCAAGCAGAATTGTACACAGGATTCTAAAAAAATAGCCTCACCAATGTCCTGAACAGCTGCAACATGGCATCCTAAGTTGTATACTTAATATTCTGACCAATGAAGGCAAGCGTGCCAAACACTTTCCTCACCACCCTGTCTACCTGTGACACCAATTTCAAGGAACTATGAGCCTGCACTCCTGGGTCCCTTTGTTCAGCAACACTCCCAAAGCCCTACCATTAACTATATACATTCTACCCCATTTGCCTTACCAAAATGCAAAACCTTACATTTAATTAAATTCCATTTGTCACTCCTCGGCCCATTGCCCATCTGATCAAGGTCTGAGACAATCTGAGATAGTCTGAGACAATCTCCTTCACTGTCCACTACCCCATCTATTTTGGTGTCACCTGCAAACTTAGCAACCATACTTTCTACATTCACACCCAATTCATTCATATACATGACAAAAAAGCAGTGGACCCAGCGCTGATCCTTGTGGCACTCCACTGGTCACAGGCTTCCAGTTGAAAAGCAACCCTCCACCGCCACCCTCTTTCTCCCATCTTCAAGCCAATTTTGTATACAGTTGGTTAGCTCCCATTGGATCCCATGTTCTCTAATCCTACTAACTAGTCTTCTTGCAGAACCTTGTTGAACTCTTTGCTGAAGTCCAAATAGCGGTGTACTACTTTTTTTTTGTCACCTCTTCAAGTTAGTGAGACAAGTTCCCATGCACAAGTTCATGCTGACTATCCCTAATCAGTGCTTGCCCTTCCAAATGTATGTAAATCCTATCCATCAGGATCCCCTCCAACCCACCACTGACATAAGGCTCACTGGTCTATAGTTTCCTGGCTTTTCCTTACAGGTTTTGTTAGATAAAGGTTCCAAATTAGCTTACCTCCAGTCTTCTGGCACCTTACCCGTAGTTATCGCTGATACAAATATTTCAGTAAGGGGCCAAGCAATCTCTTCCCTAGCTTCTCAGAACGTTTTGGGAAACACCAGATGAGGTCCAAGGGACTTATCTACCTTAATGTGATTTAAGACATCCAGCACCTCCTCCTCTGTAATATGAACACTTTTCAAGATACCACTGTTTATTTCTCCAAGTTCTCTAGCTTCCATATCTTTCTCCATAATAAATACTGATGTGAAATACTCATTTAGTATCTCACCTATCTCCTGCCGTTTCACACTTAGACAGCTTTGTTGATATTTAAGGGGACTTATTCTCTCTCTAGTTACTCCTTTGCAGTTAACATATTTGTAGAAATTCTTTGGATTCTCCTTAATCCTATTTGCCATCCTTTTTGGTCTCTTGATTTCCCTCTTGAGTATACTCCTACTGCCTTTATACTCCATTAAGGAGTCATTTGATCCCAGCTGTCTATACCTGCCATATGCTTCCTTTTATTTCTTGATTAGAGCCTCAATTTCTCTAGTCACCGAAAGACAATGCCTCACAGACTCTCATGCTGAAATGTAAGCATGCAAGGACATGTTCTTTTAATGTGGCAGGGAGCTTTCCTTTGTTGTAGTTTTGGATTGGGAGTTTAGGGTTATGGTGACTCATGAAAAGAATTTTACCCTCAATGCAGCATTAAAACTTTGTTTATGGTAATAATAATTGGATGAAGCAACATCTCTTAGAGCTCCTTATGAAGGTATGATAATAGCCTTTTTGAGAAGTCTACATGCCACACTATGTCAAGGCCTAACACAAGTCTTCATTGTGATGGACATGAAGGCTGAGGAATTCTCTCAATAAACTTCTGTTACTTTTCTGACTTTCCCCACAACTTATTAGCTCACAGATCACCCATGGAGATTACTGTGGCTGGAATCCTGAATGTGATGGTTTGTGGATTCCTGTTATCTGAGGCTATTTGATGTTGTGTTTGATTGCTTGTGAGAGATGGGCAATGCTTAGCAATTACAATTACTTGGGATGGCTGAAGAGACTATACATCTCTCACATGGATGTAACTTAATCAGGTTTGCATGCCCAAAGTTTCTGAGCAATGGCAGTGATGAATAGATTGTGGCTGCTCTTGTCAATCCTCTCAATTTGATGCTGATGCATATTTCTTTTTCTGATCACAGCTTCTACAGAATCATGCTCTGCAGCATCTCACGAGTAACTCCATTGGAGTAGAGCTGGGGACGGTCAGGACATGCCTGCGTACTATAGCACTCCTTGGCATTTGCTATGTTTAAAGGATATGGAAGATGGATTAAAGAATGGTGATTGGTGAATGGGCGTCTGGCTAGATGGGTGAGTGAATAGGTGTGTCTATGTGTAGGTGGGTGAAATCAGTTGAATTGGATAAGAGGCTGGGTAAGAGTAGTTAGATGATTAGGCATTAAAACAGTATGATTATAGGAGGTCAGTTGTGTAGTTACTCAGATATTGGCCTAGGTTTAATCTAATGTTTCCTGGGTAGCTAGTTGAACGCATTCACGGATGGCCTCAGGAAGCAGGGGACTTGGTTGCCAGAAGTTTCAAATCTGAGAATTGAAATAGTTCTGTTTCCATAGATGCTGTCAGACCTATTGAACATAACTGCTCTTATTTCTTGCTGTAGTCATAGAACTAGAACATAAGAACTAGGAGCAGGAGTCGGCCATCTGGCCCTTTTGAGCCCACTCCACCATTCAATAAGATCATGGCTGATCTTTTTGTGGCCTCAGAGAAAGTGAGGACTGCAGATACTAGGGATCAGAGTCGAAGAGTGTGCCACTGGCAAAGAACAGATGGTCAGGCAACATTCAAGGAGCAGGAGCGATGTTTTCTGTCAGGAGCCCTTCATCTGGAACTCTGAAAAAAGGTTTGTGCCTGAAACGTCGATTCTCCTGCTCCTCAGATGCTGCCTGACTAACTGTGCTTTGCCCGTGTCACACTTTTCAACTTTTTGTGGCCTCAGCTTGATTTACCCGTCCTCTCACCTTAACCCTTAATTCCTTTACTGTTCAAAAAGGTATCTATGTTGCTTTTAAAAACATTCAATGACGTAGCCCCATTCAATGGGGCGGCATGGTGGCTCAGTGGTTAGCACTGCTGCCTCACAGCGCCAGGGACCCAGGTTCAATTCAATGTGTGGAGTTTGCACATTCTCCCCGTGTCTGCGTGGGTTTCCTCCGGGTGCTCCAGTTTCCTCCCACAGTCCAAAGATGTGCAGGTTAGGTGAATTGGCCATGCTAAATTGCCCGTAGTGTTAGGTGAAGGGGTAAATGTAGGGGAATGGGTCTGGGTGGGTTGCTCATCGGAGGGTCGGTGTGGACTGGTTGGGCTGAAGGGCCTGTTTCCACACTGTAGAGAATCTAATCTAATCTAACCTCAACTGTTTCACTGGACAGGGAATTCCACACATTCACAACCTGCTGAGTGGAATTTCATAATTCAGTCCTAAATGTGCTCCCCAAACATTTGAGGCTATGCCCTCTTGTTCCAGTTATAGAGATGTACAGCATGGAAACAGACCCTTCATTCCAACTCATGCATGCCGACCAGGTATCCTAAATAAATCTAGTTCCATTTGTCAGCATTTGGCCCATATCCCTCCTAAACCCTTCCTATTCATATAGCCAACCTTTTAAATGCTACAATTGTACTAGCCTCTACCATTGCCTCTGCCTCTGGTAGCTCATTCTGTACATGCACCACTCGTTATGCAAAAAAGTTGTCCTTTTGGTCCCTTTTAAATCTTGCCCCTCTCATCTTGAACCTATATTGTCTAGTTTTGGACTCCTCCAGCCCAGGGAAAAGACCTTGCCTATTTATCCTGTCCATACCCCTCATGATTTTATAAACCTCCGTAAGGTCACCCCTCAGCCTCTGACGCTCCAGGGAAAATAACCCCAGCCTGTTCAGCTTTAGTTAAATTCGGCATTTGTTCTCCAAATAAGGTTGTAGGTTCCAAATAAGACTGTCAGTTCCAAACAAGTTTATCTTTTTCTAGGTTAAAGTAACCCCAGATTGTTCTATCACTCAAATGTGAGTAATGTCTGTGGATCAATGTTTAACCAAGCTGTTTTGTGGGGTGTCTTTAGAAAGGAAAAATATTATCATGCTGAGGGGAACAGTCTGCTTAATAAAAAAAATTAATTTTGATGTTTTCAAGAAACATGAAACTTTGATCAAACTATTAATTAGAATCAAGTATGCACTTGCAATAAATAATAATAAAAAAGAACAATTGGCTAACACATTGCTCTGTGCTTGCAGTTTCAGTTGTATTAATAAATAGTAGCTTTGTCGTTATCAGTAAGTTGCAAGTCTTATATGAAAACAATAATAAAGAATTTCCATGCTCAGAGGGAATATTTTGTACCATGCCAAGGTACTGATTTTATTTCAGTTCCATGGAAACTGCTACAACACACATTAATCCTCACTGCTGTGTTATCACTTTATCATGTAAAGAGTGCATTCCACTCTAATGAGTGTTGGAACTGTCACACCTTGATAGGAAAGAGGCAGCTACATATTATAATGCCCTTTGCAATATTCAAAGCTAACAACTTAAGTAAAAGTCATACAATTAATACTGAAGTAACATCTTAAGTATTTCAAATGCATTTCTCACTTGCATTATTTCTTTTCTGTTGATGACATTGGTAAGTCCATGTTTATTGACCAACCTGAATTTTCCTAAGGGTAATAAGCTTTAATCAGATAGTACATGGATCTCATGGTTGCACTTTTAAAAGATCTAATATTTGGTCTGTTTTCAACTATGCCATTGGGGTTGGAAAGAGTTGGAGGGCTTTTTTCCTTTGGAAGATTAGATTTCATGTGCTCAAATCTATCAGCTGGTGAGAAAACCAAAACAAATGAATAACCTAGATTTCATCCCTCACTTAAATAACCATTGCAGACTCATCAAGACACTGGTAACAGTAGCAGTTGCACAGTTCTCATGGAGCCCAAGGCCCACCTTCACATTAAAGATAGCCTCTATTTTGTTTTGTGACATTCTCACTACAGGATAGATCAGGCCCCTTGCTGAGATACATGTATCATCGATAGTCACAGGTGAGGTGCTGGAAGACTGGAGGTTGACTAACGTGGTGCCACTGTTTAAGAAGAGTGGTAAGGACAAGCCAGGGAACTATAGACCGGTGAGCCTGACCTCGGTGGTGGGCAAGTTGTTGAAGGGAATCCTGAGGGACAGGATGTACATGTATTTGGAAAGGCAAGGACTGATTAGGGATAGTCAACATGGCTTTGTGTGTGGGAAATCATGTCTCACAAACTTGATTGAGTTTCTTAAAGAAGTAACAAAGAGGATTGATGAGGACAGAGCGGTAGATGTGATCTATATGGACTTCAGTAAGGTGTTCGACAAGTTCCCATGGGAGACTGATTAGCAAGGTTAGATCTCATTGAATACAGGGATAACTTGCCACTTGAATGCAGAACTGGCTCAAAGGTAGAAGACAGAGGGTGGTGGCGGAGAGTTGTTTTTCAGACTGGAGGCCTGTGACCAGTGGAGTGCCACAAGGATCGGTGCTGAGTCCATGACCTTTCGTCATTTATATATGATTTGCATGTGAGCATGAGAGGTACAGTTAGTAAGTTTGCAGATAACACCAAAATTAGAGGTGAAGCAAAGAAGGTTACCTCAGATTACAACTGGATCTTGATCAGATAGGCCAGTGGGCTGAGAAGTGGCAGATAGAATTTAATTTAGATAAATGCGAGGTGCTGCATTTTGGGAAAGCAAATCTTAGCAGGACTTATACACTTAATGGTAAAGTCCTAGGGAGTGTTGCTGAACAAAGGGACCTTGGAGTGCAGGTTCATATCTCCTTGAAAGTGGAGTTGCAGATAGATAGGATAGTGAAGAAGGCGTTTGGTATGCTTTCCTTTATTGGTCAGAGTATTGAATACAGGAGTTGGGAGGTCATGTTGCGGCTGTACAGGACATTGGTTAGGCCACTTTTAGAATATTGCATGCAATTCTGGTCCCCTTGCTATTGGAAGGATGTTGTGAAACTTGAAAGTGTTCAGAAAAGATTTACAAGAATGTTGCCAGTGTTTGAGGATTTGAGCTATAGGGAGAGGCTGAACAGGTTGGGGCTGTTTTCCCTGGAGAATCGGAGGCTGAGGGGTGACCTTGTAGAGGTTTACAAAATTATGAGGGGCATGGATAGGATAAAGAGACAAAATCTTTTTCCTAGGCTGGGGAAGCCCAGAACTAGAGGGCACCAATATAGGATGAGAGGGAAAGATATGAAAGAGACCTGAGGGACAACTTTTTCACACAGAGGGTGGTACGTGTATGGAATAAGCTGCCAGAGGATGTGGTGGAGGCTGCTACAATTGAAACATTTAAAAGGGATCTGGATGGGTATATGAATAGGAAGGGTTTGGAGGGATATAGGCCAGTTGCTGGCAGGTGGGACTAGATTAGGTTGGGATATCTGGTTGGCAAGAATGAGTTGATCCAAAGGGTCTCTTTCTGTGCTGTACATCTCTATGACTCTATGACTCTAAGACAAGACCTAGCAGTGCAAACTAAAACACCTATGATGAACAAATCGACTATCAGCAGTGACAGAGTTCTATTCTGCAACAATCTATAATCTCAAGAATCAGAATATCCCTCACAAATTTATCACCACCACACCCTGGTTCAATGAGGAATATGAAAAAACTTGCCGCAAAGATGCCTGAACATAAGATGACAAACTGATGAAGCTGCAGCATAAATAAAATCATGCTAAGCAGTGGACACACCCTGTTGTGGCCAGACCTAAGTCATCCTATAGTCAATATAGTCAATATGTCAGATCAAAACTTGACAGTCCAAGCATTTAGTCATGAATGCAAATGGTGATGGACAATAATGCAACTTTTAATAACTTGTAACTTGCTGGGACTGCAACAATTTGATTGGAACCATCACAATGAAGCAAGGACAACATGGAGCCTCTTTTTAAAAAGAATTAATCAGGGGATGTGGTCTTTGCTGGCTGGCCTGCATTTATTACCCATCTTGAATTACCCTTGAGATAGTAGTGGTGATTTGCCTTCTTCGATTGCAGCTGTCCATTTGGGGTAAATACACCCACAATGCCATTCGAGAAGAAATTCCAGGATTTTGATAGTGGTGATATATGGTGATATATGGTGATATATGGTGATATATGGTGATATATGGAAATGGGGATATATTTCCAAATCAGAATGGTGAGTGGCTTGGAGGGAATTTGCAAATGATGATGTGATTATGTATCTGCTATATCTGTCCTTCTGTAAGATAGTGCTTATGGTTTGGAAGGTCCTGCATGAGGAGCCTTGGTAATTTCTACATTGCATCTTGTAGATGGTACACCCTGGTGCTCCTAAGTGGTAGACGGAGTGGATGTTTTCACAAATGATGCTAATAAAGCAGCTGCTTTGTCCGTGTTGGTGCCGGGCTTCTTCAGTGATGTTGGAGCTGCACTCTGTGAAATATTCCGACACACTCCTGACTGGTAACTTGTAGATGGTGAACAGGTTTAGGGAGTCAGGAGGTGAGTTATTCATTGCAGTATTCCATTGCCTATGACCTGCTCTTGTAGCTGCTGTACATATATGGCTAGTCCAGTTCAGTTTCCAGTCAATGGTAATCCCCAGGATGTTGATAGTGGGGGATTCAGTGATCATAATTCCAGTAAGTATCAAGGAGGAATGTTAATTCCAGAGCTTAGTAAATCCAGGAGCACCAGATATATAACGGCGAAGGCCTAGATGAAGGCTGAAAAGGAAGGTCATCATTGAAATATTAGATTGAAGGCCAGGAAGAGTAGGTAAACAAGCTTTCCTTTCCTGAACACAATCCCTGTCACATTCTGGACCCATCACATTCTTACCTGAGTAGCACTGACCATTCCAGATTTGTCTCTGCTTCAGCCTCCTGGCAAATGTACATCTGAAGCCAGGCCTCTTGTAATGATGCTTGGGAGTTAAATCTGCACAGGATCACTGTCATAAAGCTAATTTGAGTTCACACTTTCCATGCTAATTGTATGCTCACTCCTATTCCACATTGCAATGGGGCTTAGTAGATTAACAGATGTGAGTGCAATGAAGGTAAGGCCAATAATTATGTCATCAGGTACTTAAACATTTTCTTTTCTGTGTTTATTACTGACTCTTTAAGCTGTTTCAAGCACTTAACTATAATTTCCCACTCTCACTGTTTCCAGTCACGTTATCACCTTCCCCACCCCTGCCTGACCTCCAGAAGTACTGCACTGATTTTCCACGTGCAATTGGGGAATCACGAGCCTAAGTGATGTTGACCCTGGAAACCTTATTCGGGTCAGCTATGGGTCAGCCAGATTAGTGAAATGCCTATCCTGTCACTCCAACACTGTACTTTGTGCTGGAGGTGAAAATCTCTCTGGAATATTTATAGATGCACATACATTGCTTGGATCATTACTTCGTGCTGTTCAGACCTTAAAACATGGCTGCCGCAGGTTAAAACCAGTGGCCAGATGACCAGTAAGAAAGCATCTTTACTTTTCTGTAATAGACCCCAAAAGAGTAGCAAATAAAATCAAATTTGTTATTGTAAAATTGATGCAGACACCATCAAATCACCCTCCTCTCCCACCTCCCCCCAATATTTTAGTGAGACTTTAATTTTAAATGGTGGAGAACCTGCATTAACATGACAGATGAAAGATTACATAGCATGGACTGAGAGTGGATTTGCTACTTCCCTGTGTGTAAATAAAGTAAAGTAGATGTTGAAGTAGAAAATTATGATTTGTAGGGCAGTAGTTAGGCAATCACAGGGTTACTTGTGTTGTCTTAAAACAAAATGTGCTTTGTTGAGATGATCTGAGGAACACCTTGTGTACAAAATGGTTAACTGCAGGGCATGCAGTTAAAAGGAAGAAAGCTGCATGTGTATAGGGCCTTCTGATATTTCAAAGCAATTCACACACTATGTAGTTTTCTTTTGAAGTGTAGTTACTGTTGCAACATAGGGAAGCTCAAGAACTAATTGTGCACAGTAAAGTTCCACAAATAACAATGAGATGAATGACCAGATGACGTTAGTTGCAGGATGAATAGTGGCTGGGAACATACAAACATAAATACTAGCAGGAATAGACTATAAGGTCCTCAAGTATTTGCTTCCTTACATATTGAGACTAAAATTGCACACTGTACTTTAACAACAGAAACAGAAATTGCTGGAAAATCTCAGCAGATCTGGAAACATCTGTAGAGAGAAAACAGAATTAACATTCTGAAGCAGGGTCACTGGACCTGAAATGTTAACTCTGATTTCTCCCCACAAATACTGCCAGACCTGCTGAGATTTTCCAGCAATTTTGGATTTGTTTCAGATTTCCAACACCCGTAATTCTTCAGTTTTTTTGTCACTGTACTTCAAGTATGTTCTCATCAAATCCCGATATAACTGTAGCAAGACTTCCTTATTCTTGTACTGAACATACTTGCAATAAAGCCCATATGTAATTTTATTCAATAGCTGCTTCCCATACACACTTTTTTTTCTTGCAGGGGATTCTGAGATATAGGACTTACATTCATTTAGAGAGGCAAGGACTAATTAGGGATATTCAGCATGGCCTTTTTTTTGTGCGTGGAAAATCGTGTCTCACAACCGTTACTGAGTTTTTTGAGGATATAATCAAAAGATTGATGAGGGCAGAGCAGTAGACGTTGTCGACATGGGATTTATTAAAGCCTTTGACAAGTTTCCTCATGGTTGACTGACTAGTAAAGTTAGTTCACGTGGGATGTAAGGAGAGCTTGTGAATTGGAAATAAAATTGGCTTGATAGTAAGAGAGAGCAGGTGCTGGTGGAGGGTGTTGTTTTTGGACTGGAGCTCTGTGACGAGCAGTGACCACAGGGATAGGTGCTGGGTCCACTGCTGTTTGTCATTTATGTAAATGACTTGAATGAGAATTTAGGTGGTATGTTTAGTAAGTTTGCAGATGACACCAAAATTGGTGGTGTGTAGGACAATGAAGACGGTTATCTAAGATTACAAAGGGATCTTGATTAATTGGGCCAATGGGCAGAGGACTGGCAAATGGAGTTTAATTTGGATAAGTGTAAGGTATTGCATTTTGGCAAAGTGATCAAGGATAGGACTTATTACAGTTAATTGTAGGGTCAAGAGTATAGTGCTGGAAAAGCACAGCAGGTCAGGCAGCATCTGAGGAGCAGAAGAATTGACGTTTCAGGTATAGTCTGCTCCTCAGATGCTGCCTGACCTCCTGTGCTTTTCCAGCACCACACTCTTAACTCTGATCTCCAGCATCTGCAGTTCTCACTTTTTCCTAGTTAATTGTAGGATCCTAGCTACTCATTCCTTTTTCATGTACTTATAAAACCTCTTACAGTCTGTTTTAATATTCTTGGATTATTCAATCTCATTCAATTTCCAAGTGCTAGGTACCAGAGCTCTGCTGGTCCATTTTGAAAAGCTCCAATGACACCAAAGAGAGAAGATGAGATTTTGACTTAGACAACTCATTCAAAAATGGCAACCTCACCAATGCAGCATTCCCCCAGTACAATGTAGAAGTATTAATTTAAATGAACATATGAACACATGAATTAGGAACAGGAGTAAGTCCATCAAGCTTGTACTACTATTTGATAAGGTTATGGCTGATCTGTTTATGGTTTTTACTTTTCTGTCTGTCCTACCCTTTGACTCCCTTTAACTAACTCGGTATTAAAAATATGAAATGACCTAGTCTCCACCGCTTCTTAGGGAAGAGAATTCCACAGATTAATTGGAAGGGTCACTGTACGTGAAATATTAACTCTGATTTCTCTCCACAGATGTTGCCAGACCTACTGAACTTTTCGAGCAATTTTATAATTATTATCTAAGAGAAAAAAATTCTCCTCATCTGTGTTTTAAATCAATGACCCCTTATTTTTAAACAGTATCTCCTAGCCCTAGTCTCGACCATAAGAGGAATATAAAAAAATGTCTGGGGAGGTGGAGCTTGAAAATGCACCATTCTTACTGAGCAACATAACTATATAACCAAATCTGACATTTAATGTGTGCTCCAACTAACATAAATCGTCCTTACTTCTTTCTGTTAAACTTTTTATAAGTGTTATCTGGTGTATTCAGGATAAGCTTAGGAAGGTGTAATATATATGCAAAGATGATTTAAAAAGATCGTAACGGAAAGAGATCTACCCTTTTCTATAGTGGGATTACAATTACGATTACACCAATTAAACAAGGGGTTTTTCTCGTGTAGCATCAATGCAGCATATCAAATTAATCAGCCAGCCAGTTATGAAAATAAATATAAATAATTGGATTTCAATTTCCAAAAATCTAGTTTGTCATTTGCAAATGACAGGAAATTCTTTGAGTTGTGCTTTTCAGGCATTTGCATCCAATGATGGTATATTTGTCCATATTTGTGAAACTATATTATGCATTTCCAGCAGTGGTGCAGGGCAGTGCAGGAACAAACAGCTCTCTAAAGATTTCCATTCTGATAGAGATATACATCAAAGCCGGGAAACATCTTTGCTCCATTATTTTAGATAGATAATCTGCGATAGCACCTTTCAGTGGCAGAGCGTTTCGAAAGTTGTCCCTCTTGGGAAATGAAAAAACAGAAAATTATTGATCCTAAACACAGTAGCCTGGCCAAGTCATGCGAACAACAATTCTATCAAACTACACCCTAAAGGCTTTGAACACTCAGACATGTTTGTGTTCAGCAAGTCGAAACCTGTATCAAACATCTGAATCAAGCAGCCGCAATATTATTAATATGTGGGATGTGAACAATAGGAATGTATAAAAATAGGAGACTTTATTGTCAGCAATCTATGTTTTGAAATATGACAGCTCACCAGCAACTCAAGTCTTTCTTTCTACGGAGGGTGTGGTTCAAAATAGGCAGCACACTAGGGAATGTAGCATGGCTGAGTTAAAGTGAACTTAGCACATCCGTTTCTAGGAAATCCACCAGACACGTAGGTGTCTCACAGTCAAAAACAAGACGTCAGCAAAAAATGAGAATGATCTGTAACCTGATGTATTTGATTGTCATTGATGTATGGTGCTTAATCCTCTTGATGTTTCCTGTCACTGTACATGCATTAATGGAGAAGTGGATCTCACAGAATTTACTTAATGTCCCCTACATCTGCACTTCCTTTTCCATCTGTTTATGAAGCAATACTTGCCCAAGTCATTTACAATTATACTTCCAAACTTCCCACTGCATAGCCATTAGTTCTTCATTTTTACAATACCTGTATTATTACGCAGCTGTTGGTTTGCTTATGGGGAAGGCATTGACATAGTGGTAATGTCACTGGACTAGGGGCAATCCAATGGCCCACATTAACGTTCTGGGGACATGGGTTTCAGTCCCAACATGACTGATGGTGAAATTTTTAATTGAGCCAAGAATGTGGAATTAAAAGAGTCTAATCAACTATGTATCCACTGTTAATTGTTGTAAAAAAATCAATATAGATCACTCAAGTCCTTTAGGAAAGAATTTCTGATACGCTTACATATAACTGATAACTACCCTCTGAAATGATCTAGTGAGCCACTCAGTTGAAAGGCAATTAGGGATGGACAACAAATACTACCAGTGATGCACACAACCTAGACAAAAAATTTAAAATCTATACCTTCACCTCCATGTTTGATATCCCTGTCTGCAGGACAGAGGGTTACTTTATCACTTGTTGGAGATGGTCATTGCCTGGCACTTATGGGACCCAAATATTAATTGGCACATCAGCCCAAGCCTGAGTGCTGTCCAGGCCTTGCTGTATATGGACACAGGCAACTTCAGTATGTGAGGATTCACAGATGGTGCTGAACATTGTGAACCACTAGTGAACATCTCCATTTCAGACCTCATGATAAAGGGAAAGTCATTGATGAAACAACTGAACATGGTAGGGCCTAGGACACTGTTCTGAGGAATTCTGCAGTGATGTCTCCTGCTGAGGAGATTGCCCTCCAACAACCACAATAATCTTCCTTCGCCAGATACAACTCCAGAAATTAGAAAGCTTTTGATTCCCATTGACTCCAGTCTTGCTAAGGGTCTTTGATGCCATACTCAGTTAAATGGTGCCTTGAAGTCAAGGGCAGTTACACTCACCTCCATTATTTTGAATTCATTTGTTTTATTCTTGTTTGGACTCAGGCTGAATTTGTAAATTAGCAGTCAAGGCACTCTTTGTGATTGACATTGAAGTTCCTGACCAAGAGTTCCTTCACTGCCCTTGTTATCCTCAGTATTTCCACCAAGTGGTGTTCAACATGGAGGAGTACTGATTCATCTGCTCAGAGGGGAGCTGTAGCTGGTAACCAGCATGAAATTTCCTTATCCATGTCTGACCTGATGGCATAAAATTTCATGAAGTCTAGAATAAGTGTTGAGGACTCACAGGTCAAATCCTTCCTAACTATATACCACTGTGCTGCCACTGCTGGTGGGTCTGTCCCACTGGTGGGACAGGACATATCAAGATGTAGAGATGGCGGTGTCCTAGACATTGTTTTTAAGATATGTATAGAGTAGAATCCCTACAGTATGGCAATAGGCCATTCATTCCAATGAGTCCATACCGACCTTCTGAACAGCATTCCACCCAGACCCACCTTATCCCTGTAACCATGCATTTTCTATGGCCACTCACCTAACCTACACACCCCTGAATGCTATGGGTAATTTAGCATAGCCAATCCACCAAACTTGCACATCTTTGGACTATGGGGGGGAAGCCAGAGCACCCAGCGGAATCCCATCTATAAGTCACTATTCAGGAGTGTGATGGAATACTCTCTGCTGGTCTGGATGGATGCAACATTATCCTGGACAAAGCAGCTAATTGATTAACGTCCCATCCTCCCCATCGAACATTCAATCCCTCCAGCACTAACACACAGTTTTGGCGGTATGGACCATCTACAAGATGTACTGCAACAACTCACCAACGCTCATTCAACAGCATTTTTCCAACTGAGTATCATCTAAGAGGACAAGACCTGCAGATACATGAGAACAACACCACTGCATCACTGCGTCAACATCATGGACTTCCCTTTATAGCATCCTAACCACAGTCCAAGCACCACATTGGTTCAAGCAAGCAATTCATTGCCAAGCTTCACCAGGACAGTTAGGGATATACAATAAATTCTGGCCTCACTATTTGTGCCCACATCCAGTGAATGATTTCAAAAAAGCATATTTTGTGAATATGACTTAAATTGTATGTTAGTGGAATGGAGGATGCTAATATTACATTGCAAACTTATGTAATATTTGTGATTCGCAGAATTTTTTTTTCTTCATTAGAGTTGATAAACCCAGCAGAAGTCACAGTAGTATATAGTTGCATGGAAGCTGTGCTGAGAATATTCAGCATTGACTCTGGACCTCATGAAGTCTCTGGCATTAGATCAAGCATTCCCAAAGGAAACCTTGTGCTGATTAGCCCTGCCTGCCCCAACCTCAGGAGCAGAGGGTGACAAGTGTGCTGAATGTATTCTAGCTGGAGCTATCACCAAGCTTGACTTAGTAGTGCCACTATCCAAATACCACAACCTTAATGCTTGGAGAGCCCAGTGTTTCAGAGTGCAAAAGGTAGGGTTGAAACGTTTTGCTAGGATCTTCAGCACAATTGCAAAGTGGATGATTGAGTTGGCCTCTTCAGATGTCCCCAGAATCACAGATGTCAGTCTTCAACCAGTTTCACTTCACGTGATATCAAATAAAAGCTAAAGGCGCTGGTTACTGCAAAGGCTACATGTTCTGACAATATGCAGCAACACTACCAAAGACTTATGCTCCACTCAAGTTGTTCCAGTACAGTTACAACATTGGCATCTATACAATGTCCTGTATACTAAAAGCAGGACAAAAAAAATCCCTGCTAATTACTCCCCATCAATCTACTCTCAAACATCACCGAAGGGATGGAAGCTGTCAGCAGCTGTACTACTAAGTGGCACTTTCAAAAGAATAACCTGCTCACTGATGTCCAGTTTGTGACTCAATCCTGACCTTATCACAACCTTGGTTCAAAAATGGACAAAAGAGCTGAATTCCAGAAATGAGGTGAGAGTGACAGCCTTTGACACAAAAACTGTACTTAACATCGAGGAGCTCTAACAAAACTGGAGTCAATGGGAAACAGAGGGAGCACTTATTAGCCTGGGTCTGCATTACTTACCCAATGGTGTTAACATGACACTACTGTTCCTGTGTTAAACTTTAAAATAATTGTTGTTGACAGGAATGTAATTCTTAGGAAAATTATTGAATGTTATGCATTTAGTTCAGAACAAATGAATGTCCACACAATGATGCACTTTCAAGCACAGCCAGGCAGAATCTACAATGAACGATATATGATTGCAGAGTAACCAGAACAACAAAATGCCATTAGCCCAATTGAGCAGGTTGTTTCAACAAAGCATGCTCTATTCATTCTTTTGTTGACATGACCACCAATTTAATTGAATTACAAGAAATTGCACACCATTCTCCAGTTAATCATGTAAATTCCAGAGTATCCAGTTGACCTCATATTACAAATCCCCCAGTATTCAATTGCTTTTTTGTGCAGTTGTCTTTCCAAGCTCAATCTTGCTCTTTGCCACCACTACTACTGTCTGTCTGTTCTAACGCAAAGATGAGGTGAACATTCCTAACTAGTTGTGCTTTTTAATACATTAATTACTTTTGTTCAGATAATTCCATAATGCATTCTCCTTCCAGTGGGATGGGATCATGATGGTAATGACTTGTTTATATGATATGATTTCATGAGAATGACAATGTCTGGCTGTTGCTTGACGAGGTTGTGGAATATTCTCCCAAGCCCGTAGCCATTAGTAAAGGGGACATAGCAGGTGTAACAGGGCAGTGTGTGTGCTGTTGCTGTTTGCAGGGCTCAGGTCAATGCTTAACAGTCTGTCTACATTCATTCATTTCTTTCGACTTTGTAGCAGCTTGATACAACTGAGTGGCTTGCTGGGTCAGTTCAGAGTGCAGTTCCTGCGCAGGCCAAACTAGGTAGATTCCTTTGCCCAGAGAACATTGTTAAAGTAGATGGGTTTTTAACAACAATTCATTGATCACCATTGCATTGGCATTTTTGTTCAAATTCCTGATTTATTAATTCAATCCAAATTTCACTGACTGCACCGGTGTAATTCAAATCCATGCACACAGAACATAAGCCTATACCTTTCAATTAACAGTCCAGTGATATTACCAATAAAACAGAATTGAAATTTATTGTCACATGTACTTTTACATGAAAAATAGAGTGAAAAGTTTTATAAGTCACTGCACTGCGGCACCTACATCGACGACAGAATTCAAACATAATCATAAAAAAAGAAAACTTAAGACAGAGTTCATCACAGTTCAGTTAATGGCAGTTGGGCTTGTGGAAAACCAATTAATGCCCTGAAGACACAGCTGGGTCAAGACCCCTATTCTGGGACAAGACTGCGATGCTGGGAGGCTGGAATGCTAGCCTGAAACCTCCACCGAAGAATAGCACCACATCAAGGTGAGACTGCCACTTCTGGATGAGACTGTCTGCAAGATGGCTGGAATATTCTGAAGCCGAAAGCAAGGAAGATCTCCACGCAGGGAGAAGACCACCATGTTGGGAGACTGCCACGCTGTGCCGAGACCCCCAGTTCACCTTCTTCAGGTGTCCGGGCCCAGCTGTGGACCTGGACCCCCATCCTAGCCTTTGAGACTAGGCCAGGTGAGTCAGCCCAGGACCTATACAAGACATTCGTAAGGACGCAATTCTGGTCATCCTGCTATAAGAAGGATATTAGTAAACTGGAAAGGGTGTAAAAAAGGATGTTACCAAGGCTGGATGGTTTGAGTTATAAGGAGAGTCTGGGACTGTATTCCCTGGAGCGTGGGAAGCTGAAGGGTGATCTTGTAGAGGTTAATAAAATCATGAGGGGCAGAGATAAGGTGAACAGCGAAGGTCTTTTCCCCAGGGTAGAGAAATCTATATCTAGAGGGTATAGGTTGAAGGTGAGAGGTGAAAGATTTAAAAGGGACCTGAGGGGCAACTTTTTCACATGAAGTGTGGTGCGTATATGGAACAAGTTGCCAGAAGAAGTGGTAGATGCGGGTATAATTACAATATTTAAAAGACATTTGGATAGATAAGTGGATAGAAAATGTTTAGAGGAATATGGGCCAAATGCAGGTGGATGGGACCAGTTCAGTTTAGGAGACTTGGTCAGCATGGACCAGTTGAGCTGAGGGCCCGATTCCGTGCTGTACGACTCTATGACTATGCTATGTACTCAGCGGGAGATCCCAGGTTGGGGTGGAGCCAAGTTTGGCTTATCTTGGTTTTGTTGCCACCTGAGAACTCCTCCTTCTACTGCCACTCTCCAGACTTAAGAGAAAAAGAAAAAAAAGACAAAAGAAAAAGTAAAGGAAATGAACTAAAGAAAAAAAGAAGAGAAAAAAGGGAAAGAAAGTCGACAGGAGTGGACAAGCTTCAGGGTCAGCCCACCTACTTTGCCACCATCCACTGCACATGCTGAAACATTGGGCTGGATTCTACAGACCTCTAGCGGTGAGCTATGAGGCAGGGGGCCTGTGAGAATGGCAAGGGTGGGCCAGTGATATACCTGTCAGCTTCCTGCCTCCATGGGATTTTGACTGCAATGAAGAAGGTGGAGGATGGTCCTCACACCCAAAGCCAATTGAGTTACTCAGTATTTCCCTTTTTTTGCACTGCTAGCATTTAGGCTAGCATTTATGTGGAAACCCACTTGGGGAAGAGCAGAGGTCTGCCTGTGGGCTAAGGGTAGCTCCCATTCTGGGACTCTGTGACTGATGAGGTGCCAAAGCCAGCAACAATTCCTACCACAATGGACACAGCTTAAAAATAAGGGTTCCCTCATTTAAGGTCTAGGAGGCAAAAGTATTAGAGCTATTACAATACAAAGGGGTAACCTGTGCATGTATCCAGCGGATGTGGGTGAGGTCTGAAATGAATAGTTCTTTTGTGTATTCACAGAAGAGAAAGACATTGTAGCCATGGATATCAGTTGGAATGGTAAAGATCTAGAGGATGTTAAGATTAAAAGGACAAGGTGTTATATATTTTAAGGGGCATACAGGTGCACAAATCCCCAGGGACTGATGAGGTATATTGCAGACTGCTATGGGAGGTAAAGGAGGAGATGTTGCTGGCAAGGTAACTGGAGGAGAATTAATATGGTTCCATTGTTCAAGAAAGGCAACAAGAATGGGCCAGATAATCCTAGACCAGTTAGTATAGAGAAATTATCATAAAAAATCTGAGGGCAGGATTAATCAAGACTTAGAAAGGCAGGGATTGATCAGAGATAGTCAGCATGGATTTGTTAGAGGAAAATCCTGTCTGACTAAATATGTTGATGAAGGTAGTGTAGTTTATGAAGCTAATATGGGCTTCAGTAAGGCCCACATTGAAGGCGAGTATAAAAGGTAAGAGACTAGGGGATCCCCAGATAAATTGGTAAACAGGATCCAAAATTGGCATACAGATAGGAATTAAAGAGTGATGGTGGAGGGTTGTTTTTGTAAGTGGAAACCTGTAAACAGCAGTGTTTCACAGGGATCGGTGCTGGGACCCGTCCTGATTATTATGCTCATGATGACTTGAATAGGTTTGATGAGTGAGCTTGCAGATGACATGAGAATTGGGGCTGTTATTGAGGATGATCTCAGGTTACAGTTTGATTTTGATCAGTTGATAAATTGATCAGAACAATGGGAGATGGAATTAAATCCTGAGAAGTGTGAGATGATGCATTTTGAGAAGCTTAATAAGGAAAGGACATACATAGAGAGTACTAAGGAGCAAAGGGCATTGATGTCATGAGGAATTAAGGGCTACGGGGAGAATGCTGGTAAGTGGAGTTGAAATGCCCATCAGCCATGATTGAATGGCGGAGTGGACTCGATGGGCCAAATGGCCTTACTTCCACTCCTATGTCTTATGGTCTTATGTACAGTTCCATGGATTCCTGAAGGTGTAAGAATAGGCAGATAGAATGGTGAAGAGGGATGCAGGATGCTTGCCTACGTTAGATGGATATATCATATTGAAGCAAGGAAGCCTTGTTACAACATTATAAAACATTGGTTAGGCCGGAGATGGAATGTTGTATGTTGTTCTGGTTGCCACACTGTAGGAAGGATATGATTGCTGTAGAGAAGGTGCAGAGAAGAATCACCAGGATGTTGTCTGGGATGAAAAGTCTTAGTTATGAGGAGAACCTGGATAGGCTAGGTTTGTTTTACCTGGAGCAGAGGAGAAATTGGGGGGGGGGGGGTTAATCTGACTGAGGTATGCAAGGTTATGGGAGGTATCAACAGAGTAGATCAAGAGAATTGCTTTCACGTTGCAGACATGTGTAAGAGCAGAGGGAATAAGTCTAAGGTGAGGAGCAAATAATTTAGAGGAGATCTGAGAATTATGTTTTCACCAAGGGACAGTAGGTGGATGTATGGGCATAAAGCATGTGCTTCCTGGAGACAGATGTTCTTGCAAACTCTAAGAAGCATCTAGATTGGAGCTTAGGCTCTGGAGCAAGTGCAGTTTGGTGTTTGTTGTTTGGCATAGACCTGGTCGGCCGAAAGGCCTGTTTCTATGCTGTATGTATTTTTCACTTAGAGGGACATTCGGAACTTCACAAAAAGCATTTCAGACTATGTCATTGAATAATTTTAAGGCAAAGGCAGCTAGATACCTGACTAGAGCAAGGGGTGGTGCATCAATGTGGAGTTGAGTCCATGATCAGATCAGCTGTGAACTCTCTGAATGGTGGACAGTCAATTGCAGTTAAATGACGACCCCTGTTTCTATTTAATTTGTTATATGTGCATACCTTTGAGGCAACACTACTCCTAATCTGCCTTCACCAGCATTCTATCCCTCACCATAGCCTGACTAGGACAAACTGCTCCCATGCTATCCCCTACTCCCAGGAACAAATGCAAAAGTGGCCATCACTCCATCGCTGATTTTCAGACTGTTGAACAGAGCTCTCACTAATAACCAGTACAGGGTTCCCTTCAGCTCTCACACCCTTCACTGAGGCATCTCCCATACAAACAAAATTCTAGGCATTGTGCCATTTTTCTCCTTATCAGCTGATTTCTCTGTAGCAGGTTTCCACTGAAAACAATCTCAGTTCAGAAAATATAAAATATTTAGCTGTAGAATCCACTTCTGCTTCTTGAAATAATCTGAATTACACAAGACATTGAGTCATGAATAGAGCTGAATTTAATTTTTGTACGTTTTCTACCAATTTTGTGTGTAACTTTTTCCCGAACACATGCTTATGCATGAAAAGCAATGGATTTCAATTACACTCTAGATGGAATAATATGACAGTATGCCAGCACAATTCTATTGCCAAGCCTGACATTTGGCCAATGAGGGAGAATTTGCAGCAACATTAGGGCAAACAGTACTTTCACTTCCCCTAGAACAGCCATGTGAGGCTAACAACTTTTCATCTATACAAGGACTGCTATTATTCAGGAAGGAAATAAGAAACTCAGCCCTTGTCGCTCTAAGCTGCACCATTCTCATCTCAAACACATACAGCAAAGGGCTCAATGCTAGTAACACCATCTACAACATGGTGTTGGAGAAATTAAAGATAGGTTTGTGTAAAAAGAAAAGTTTAGACTCCAGTCCCTGGTTTTAAAAAAAATATCTGTGGGGATTTCTTTCTCATTGTGTTTTCTTGGTGTCATTGTTGTTTGGAGACATTTTTTTCTCTGAATATAACTTTGCTTTTCTGGTGCCAATAACAACACGAATACCCAAAATATTAAGAATTTTGCTTCTGTGCAGCTGTATATTTGAACAAGTAAAGAATGCCGATTGGAGTTGAATGCAGTAAATCCAGTTTTTGCTCTCAGTGCATGCAGAAGTGGTTGTATTGTGATTGAGCTAAAGACAGTGCAAGTTCTATTAGAGTGAAAAATTTAATCACAGCGGGGAGCAAATATTGTAAAATTTGCAGTAGATAACAGATGCTTCCAACTCTTTAGGCTCACATATGCTTTTTTACTGCCATTTTCTACTGAGAAAGTCAGAGAGAGTGAAAATTCCTGATATCTCAAAGTCATGGGAGCATAAGAGTCATAACAGACCTAAAGCATGTGCTCCTGCAGACAGATACTCTTGTAAAATTTATTAATTATCTGGATGTCCTTCCCAGCTCATAGCATCCACAGCATTTCATTGAAAATAGTGACTGCCATATAATGTGCATGCATTTAATTGAGTTCACTGTACAGAACGTTGATGAGGCCATTTTTGGAGTACTATGTACAGTTCTGGCTGCCCTGCTTTAGGAAGGATATTATTAAATTGGAGAAGGTTCACAAAATATTTATAGGATGTTGCCGGGATTGGAAGGTTTGAAGTAAACGGAGAGGCTGGATAGTTGAACCTTTTTCACTTGAGCATAGGAGGTTGAGGAGTGATCTTATAGAGGTTTATAAAATCATGAGGGTCATAGATACGTTGCCTAGCAAAGGTCTTTTTCAGAAAGTGGAGGAGTTCAAAACAAAGCGACATATTTTTAAGGTGAGAGAAAAAGATTCAATTAGAATCATTAAACTCCATTTGCCACCTGGACATAGATAAGTTGCACAGCTGGGTTGAAAGGTGGCAAATAGAGTTTAATGCGGAAAAGTGTGAGGTGATTCACTTTGGAAGGAGCACCAGGAATTCAGAGTACTGGGCTAATGGCAAGATTCTTGGTAGTGTAAATGAGCAGAGAGATCTCGATGTTCATGTACGAAGATCCCTGAAAGTTGCCATCCAAGTTGAGAGGGTTGCTAAGAAAGCATACAGTGTGTTACCTTTTATTGATAGAGGGATTGAGTTTCGGACCCACGAGGTCATGTTGCAGTTGTACAAAACTCTGGTGTGGCCACACTTGGAGTACTGTGTACAGTTCTGGTCACCGCATTATTGGAGGAATGTGGAAGCTTTGGAAAGGGTTCAGGGGCAATTTGCTGGGGTATTGCTTGATATGGAGGGACGTTTCTTTTGGGGAAATGCTGAGGGAATTGAGACTGTTTTCGTTAGAGAGAAGAAGGTTGAGAGGTGACTTAATTGAGACATACAAGATAATCAGAGAGTTTGATAGGGTGGACAGGGAGACCCTATTTCCTTGGATAGTGATGGCTAGCACGAGGGGACATAGCTTTAAATTGAGGGATGATATACTACAGAGTCAGAGGTAGTTTCTTTACTCAGAGCGTAGTAGGGGTATGGAATGCCATTCCTGCAACAGTAATAGACTCATCAAGTTTATGGGCATTTAAATGGTCATTGGATAAACATATGGATGAAAATGGAAAAGTGTGGGATATATAGGCTTCAGATTGGTTCCAAGGGGGGCGCAACATCAAGGCCAAAGGGCCTGGACTGTGTTGTAATGTTCTATGTTCTATGATGTGCAGGTTAGGTGAATTGGCCATGCTAAATTGCCTATTGTTCATAGATCTGTAGCTTAGGTCCATTAGTCAGGGTAAAATGTAGGGTAATAGCACAGGCAAATGGATCTGGGTGGGTTACTCTTTGGAGGGTCAGTGTGAACTTGGGCCAAAGGGTCTACTTCCACATTGTAGGGCTTCTATGATTCTAATTGAATCTTTTTCTCTCACCTTAAAAATATGTCTCTTAGTTTTGAACTCCTCCACTTTCTGAAAAAGACCTTTGCTAGGCAACGTATCTATGACCCTCATGATTTTATAAACCTCTATAAGATCACTCCTCAACCTCCTATGCTCAAGTGAAAAAGGTTCAACTATCCAGCCTCTCCGTTTACTTCAAACCTTCCAATCCCGGCAACATCCTATAAATATTTTGTGATCCTTCTCCAATTTAATAATATCCTTCCTAAAGCAGGGCAGCCAGAACTGTACATAGTACTCCAAAAATGGCCTTATCAGCGTTCTGTACAGTGAATTCAATTAATTGCATGCGCATTATATGGCAGTCACTATTTTCAATGAAATGCTGTGGATGCTATGAGCTTTACCGAGTTATCTATGTCCCTGTCTAACCAGCAACATCCTTCAGCACTATCTACAACTCCACTGACGTTAGCATCACCTGCAAATTTACCAACCCATCCTTCTACGCCCTCATCTAGGTCATGTATAAAAATGACAAATAGCAGTGGACCCAAAATAGATCCTTGCAGTACACCACTAGTAACTGAACTCCAGGATGAACATTTCCCATCAACCATCACCCTCTGTCTTCTTTCAGCTAGCCAATTTCTGATCCAAACTACTAAATCACCTTCAATCCCATGCCTCTGTATTTTGTTTAATAGCCCACCATGGGAAACCTTATTAAATGCCTTACTGAAATTCATATACACCACGTCAACTGCTTTACCCTCATCTCCTGTTTGGTCACCTTGTCAAAGAACTCCATAAGTTTTGTGAGGCATGACCTACCCTTCACAAAACCGTGTTAACTATCCCTAATCAACTTATTCATTTCTAGATGATTATAAATCCTATCTCTTATATCCTTTTCCAACACTTTACCCACAACCAAAGTAAGGCTCACTGGTCTATAATTACCAGGATTGTCTCTACTCCCCTTCTTGAACAGGGATAACATTTGCTGTCCTCCAGTCTTCTGGCATTATTCTTGTAGACAATGATGACATAAAGATCAAAGCCAAAAGCTCTGCAATCTCCTCTCTGGCTTCCCAGAGAATGCTAGGATAAATCCCATCCAGCCCAAGGGACCTAACTATTTTCACACTTTCCAGATTTGCTAACACCTCCTCCTTGTGAGCCTTAATCCTGTCTAGCCTAATAGCCTGTATCGCAGTATTCTCTTCAACAATATTGTCTTTTTCCAGTGTGAGTACTGACAAAAAATATTCATTTAGTGTTTCTCCTATCTCCTCAGACTCCACGCACAACATCTTTAGACTGTGGGAAGAAACCGGAGCACCCAGAGGACACCCACACAGAAACGAGGAGAATATGCAAACTACACACAATCACCTAAGGCTCGAATTGAACACAGTCTCTGATACTGTGAGGCAACAGTGCTAACCACTGAGCCATTGTGGGACCTGAGGTGCAGCTATTTTACATAAAGGGTCGTTCATATGTGGAATGAGGAAGTGGTAGATGCAGGTACAGTTACAACATTTAAAAACATTTGGACAGATACATAAATAGGAAAGGTTGAGAGGGATATGGGCCAAACACAGGCAAGTGGGACTAGTTTAATTTGGGAAATGTGGTCGGCATGGACGAGTTGGACTGAAAGGTCTGTTTCTGTGCTGTATGTCTCCATGACTCTATATCAAATGAGTTAAAAGTAATTCTATAGTTCTCATCTTGTAATTTCCTCTAATATCTCAATTGGATAATTGCAATAATATGGTAAACAGTCTCACTGAGCAGATTGTTTTCCATTTGCTTCCTGAGGGATAACCAGTCTCCGCTAGCAGCTACTATTAGCCTCAGGATATCTCGCACAAGGAAAGGTGAAAAGAATCAACCAACACTCCCAGTACCTGAAGTATGCATAGAATTCAGGTCAGAAAGAGATAGGGTAAGCTGTGAAAGGTCGACTGTGAAAAAGCCCATTGCAATTCATGCCCTTGTTATGTAAGAATTATTGCTGCTCGATTGGAACTGTAGTCCAGCATGAGTCAGCACCTGCAGAAAATACAGAATGACAAAATTATGAAATGGAAACCAGCCATTTGGCTTAAGGAGATATTGTTTATTTTATCCTCTGATTCTGTTTGAATTGAAGTCCCACACTTTTAATGTTTAACCATACGTTTCAATTGGGTTAAATTTGATTTAATTTGTTTAATTTTGTTTTGCCATCACTTCAAAAAGGACGTCTCATCTTATCCATTTGGCCAGCCAGCATCCTGTAGTGGTGAGGCAGAGAATTGTGTTATGGGCCTTCCCTTGATCTGGTTAACAATCTATTGGATGAAAAGAGGGAGAGTCCACAATTGGAATCACTTTTGTTTTGTGGTGTTGACCACTCCTGAGCGACCTTGCAGATGGCGCACAATGTCTTCAATAATGCAAGAAACCTGCCACAACTGGTAGGTGTATCAAGGATTGTGCTGTGCAATTGTTCAGTATGTGTTCAGATGAGGTTTCAATGCCTGGATCAGTTATCAGTATACCCTGGACAGAATGTCTCTTACCATGGTGGTGTACTACAATCTCACTCCTCAAAAAGGGAAGCAAGAGGAATCCTCTAAGGAAGATCATGGTGAGGAGTCTGAGATTAACAAGGATGACCATCAAAGAGATGAAAACAAGGCAATCCATATCAAGCCAGGGAAAACTTATAGTGACCCGCTGGTGGAGTGACTGAGCTGGGTAGACACACTTTCTGTTCATGTACATTTTCACTTGTGCAGTTGGAAGTTAGCCTCTGCTTGTTTTATACAACTCTCCTCAAGAATTGGTTTTCCATTTGATTCATCTTTGCAATGAAATGTTGATTTATTCTTTCAACTTATTTCTGATTTCTTCACCTCTTTGAAAGCTAAACTATATGTTTGAACCGTGGACTAGTCTAACATTTGTGCTAAAACAGCTATGAGACTTTGAATACTTCCATGACCATGTGCTCCTGGATGTTGATGTTAAAATACTTGTTGAACCAAGGGCACACTACTCAGATCAGTGAGTTCACTCACTGGCGAATAGTCCTGGGTTGTCCCACAAATCTGAGACTACTCCTCATATGCCTTTCCCTCACTGTATCGCTGCACAATATAATGAAACTTCACTGTACGATTGTAATGCCTGAGCATCCTCGATGACAATGTCCATTTATTTTGAGCTACGAAGTTGTATTGTTCCTTCCATTCAGCTTTGTAACTACAGAAAAATTAACACGTGATATGACCATTGCTCATCTTATATCCTTACATTTTGTAGGATGGTTTTGAGAACCCTAGATGTGCGACAGGCCCGGCCCTCCTCGAATTTGTAGATTCATGACAGAATCTACCATCATTGTCATAAGCAGATTCCATCAGTTGGGTGACCCTGGGCCTGGTTCCTTCTCTGGAGCTTATTGTTAACTTTAATGTCTCCAGGATTCATCTGTGGTGCCTTGATTGCAATGCCCACTCAATTTTAGGTGCGTGTTTCCCTGATGGATGAGGCCATCTCTAGTCACCCATTTGGCTGACTATGAAAGATGTACCAAAGTGTGCAGATAGAAACCCAGCACACATTTGTAATGGTGGAACTTGGTCCACGACTTTTATTTCAGAGAATTATCTCATCGTCAATTGGTACAATAAGACTACAACAGAATAATTAATATATTTTTACAAAATGCAGATTATAAACAATGGCGTTCATTCAGGAGACTTTCTGTTTTCTCTCTCTCCCCCCATGTTTAGATATTGTCTTGACATTTATGGCTGGGCTGGAGAGTACCTACTTACTAGTATGTCCTGGTGACTTTGAAGACTGTGGAAGGTGTAGATTAGGGGCTCTATGCCTGAAGGGCCCAGCTAGCTGAGACTTTTCTCTTGGGCTGCTGGCCTATCCTCCTCAGCTTGGACTGCAGAATCAATATGTCCATTGGCAGAGGGGAAATGGAAGGGCAGGGCCCCACTGGAATGTCCTGAGAATAAGCTGGTGAGTTGCCTGTTCCTTTCCCTGTGAGGATGTGCTCTTTAAGAAGAAGGTGCACCTGGAAGAGGTGCCTTGCCCCCATTTTGCCTCACCATTGATGCTGAACTCCCATTGCTGAAGTGATGGAATGCAGGGTGAAACACGCACCCCACAGCCATTGAGTGCTCTATTGGGCCTGACTCCAAGGCATCCCCACCCCCCTGTCCCATGCAATCACAGGCCGCAGCCACAGGTCAGAATGGGGACAGGGTCAGATTCCTCCATCTTTTGCTCCAGTCCACTGAGAGCGTCTGGTACTACAAACTGATGTTCCACCTCTCTGAATGTTGACCATGTCACTTATGGCCAAGTCTGGGGCCAAATCTTCAGCAGGAGCCTGGTCTCCAAGAGTCCTCTGAATGTTAGAGAGCTTGAGTGTTTCCTTTTCTGATTTTGTTCCATGAGTCTAGCCTATATTGAATGCCCCTCTGCCAATGGACATATTGATTCTGCAGCCCAAGCTGAGGAGAATAGGCCAGCAGCCCACGAGGAAACTCTCAGCTAGCTAGGACCCTTCAGGCCCAGAGCCCCTAATCTAGACCTTCTAATATCTTCAAAGTTGCCAGGACATACTAGTAAGTAGGTAATCTCCAGCCGAGTATCTAGACATGGTGAGAGAGAGAGAAAACAGAAAATCTTCCAAGTGAACATTATTGTTTATAATCTACACCTTGTGACAGAATCAGAGCTGGTGGTAGACGCAGGTGAATACTTTGTTAGAGTATCCTCTGAGGGTTGTCAGGATTTTCTCAGAGGTGCTGCAGAGGCATTGAGGATGCAACCTTTTGTCCTGGGGTTGCTTATGCCTGTAGAAGAGAAAGAATTAGTTGGTGAAGATATACAATAGACTCTGCACAGCACTGTGTTTGCCATCGTTCACGTCTAAGATGAACAAACCACAGTGTTGTATCTGGGATCATGGGCCATTTCTGACACAAACCAAAATCTTAATAAATCAGGATGTGGAAAGAAGAGGAAATTGATGAATTTACAACAATTAGGGAATTGGTAATGAGCAAACTGCTAGCACTACAAGCTGACAAGTCTCAGATTCATTCCCAGAGTTTTAAAACAGCTAGTTAATGAGGTAGTAGATGTTTTGGTGCTAACTTTCCAACGTTCACTCAATTCTGGATAAGTTCCAAACAGACTGCAAAACAGCAAACATGTCTCCTCTCTTCAAGAAAGAGAGTCAACAGGAAATGATAGGTTAGTTTGCTTGATGTTTGTGGTGAGGAAGGTGTTAGAATTGCTCGTCATAAATTATAGCTGGGCACTTAGAAACATTCAAAATAATCAGGAAGAGTGAAAGGGAAATCATGCTTTACCAATTTTTTAAAAAGTCTCTGAAAGAGTAACATACTGTGGATAAAGGAATGCCCTATGAAGTACTTGGATTTCCAGAAAAACTTAGTGAGGTGCCACCAAAATGGTTATTGTGCAAAGTATACTCACATGTTGTCAGGAGAATGTATAGAAGATTGGCTGGCAGAAAACAAGGGGTGTGCATAAATGGGTCCTTTTCTGACTGGCAAGATGTGGCAAGATGGGCTCTGCCTATGCTAAGGCCTCAAGATTTTACAATTTATATTCATGACTTACATGACGGGAGAGAAGATACAGCAGCGGCATTTGCTGCTGATGTAAAGATAAGTGGGTAAGGATATTGCGAAGAGGATATAAGGAAATTGCATATCAATACATATAGATGAAGTAAGTGGACAAAAATCTAGCAGATGGACTATAACGTGGGAAAATGTGAAATTGTTCATTTTGGCATGTATAATCAAAAGGCAGTGTTAACAAAATGACAAAGGATTGCAAAATGATGAGATGTAGAGGGATCTATGTTTTCTAATACTGGAGTCACAGAAAGTTAGCGCGTAGGTACAGCAAATAATTAAAAGCAAATGGGAAATGATACCCTTTCTTAAAAGTATAATTGAGCATAAAATTAAGGATGTTCTCTGTGCAAGGCATTGATGTGATGTAACTGCTTTGCAGGTGTTTCAGAGGAGATTTATTACATTGATGTCTGGAATGAGCGGGCGGTCTTATTAGACAGGTTGGGCTTGTTTCCACTGGGGTTTCGATAGAGGAGGAATTAATTGAAGTCTATAAGATCCTGAATGGTCTTTGCAAGGTGGATGTGGAAATAATGTTTTGTCATATGGGTGAGTTCAGAACTAAGGCACACTGTTTAAACCTTTAAGAGTCATCGTTTTAGAACAGAGAAGAGGAGAATATATTTTTCTCTCTTGGACTTTGGAATTCAGCCTCAGAAAGCAGTGAAGGTGGGGTCACCAAATATTTTGAATATGGGGATAGATAGATTTTTGTTAGGTAATGGAATTAAATGTTATCTTCTTGAATGTTTGATGGGCCAAATAGCCTACTTCTGCTCTTAATGTTTATATTTGTACATTTGGCCCTTTTTATGTCTTGCACAGTCAGCTGTATTGCTCACTACTGAAAGAAGGTATGAGACTTAACATTCTGAACCCCAACACTAACTTCAATCCTCTCTGCCTGATTGTGGGCCAACATTTTCTGGAATGACAAAGTGTGAGATAAAGACAATGAGCTGTGATAGCGATGGGTGACAAGCACTTTGTGAGCATACAATGGTGGTAAGCTGTTCCCAGTAAGTGAGCAGGAAGCGCAGTGCCCAGGAAGGCTTAGTAATCAAAAACATGGGATGGGTGTAAGCCCTTGACTGTGCATCATGCCTGTGATGCTGAGGTTTGCAGCCTATGAGGCTTCGTCAGATGTTTGCAGCGGCAGAGTTAATCTGGGTGATGTCCCTGTGAATGTAAGCTAGCTGAGAGAAGTTGGTTGAGTGCAGGAGATTAATCATTTTGTCCATGCACTACTGTCATTTCTATTAACGGGGAGCACTGGTACTGCTTTTTGCTGCTATCTCCATCTGAGCCAGATGGATTGATGGACAGCCTCCTGATGCCATCCTGTGGGAATTGTACTTCTTTTCTTCAGTGACTACAGGGAAATAGATGGTGACACCTTGCAAAATGTCCAGACTACAAAGGAGGAAGTGCTGGATGTCTTGAAATGGTTAAAAGTGGATAAATCCCCAGGACCTGATCAGGTGTATGTGAGAACTCTCTGGGAAGCTAGAGAAGTGATTACTGGGCCTCTTGCTGAGATATTTGTATCATCGATAGTCACAGGTGAGGTGCCGGAAGACTGGAGGTTGGCTAACATGGTGCCACTCTTTAAGAAGGGTAGTAAGGTCAAGCCAGGGAACTATAGACCAGTGAGCCTGACATCAATGGTGGGCAAGTTGTTGGAGGGAATCCTGAGGGACAGGATGTACATGTATTTGGAAAGGCAAGGAGTGATTAGGGATCGTCAACATGGCTTTGTGATGGGAAATCATGTCTCACAAACTTGATTGAGTTTTTTGAAGAAGTAACAAAGAGGATTGATGAGGGCAGAGCAGTAGATGTGATCTATATGGACTTCAGTAAGGCGTTCGACAAGGTTCCCCGTGGGAGACTGGTTGCATGGTTAGAGCTCATGCAATACAGGGATAACTAGCCATTTGCATACAGAACTGGCTCAAAGGTAGAAGACAGAGGGTGGTGATTGAGGGTTGTTTTTCAGACTGGAGGCCTATGAACAGTGGAGTGTCAAAGGATCGATGCTGGGTCCTCTACTTTTTGTCATTTATATAAATAATCTGGATGCGAGCATAAAAGGTACTATTAGTAAGTTTGCAGATGACACCAAAGTTGGAGGTGTAGTGGACAGCGAAGAATGTTACCTCAGATTACAACAGGATCTGGACCAGATGGACCAAATGGGCTGAGAAGTGGCAGATGAAGTTTAATTCAGATAAATGCGAGGTGCTGGATTTTGGGAAAGCAAACCTTAGCAGGACTTATACACTTAATAGTAAGGTCCTAGGGAGTGTTGCTGAACAAAGAGACCTTGGAGTGCAGGTTCATAGCTCCTTGAAAGTGGAGTCGCAGATAGATAGGATAGTGAAGAAGGTGTTTGGTATGCTTTCTTTTATTGGTCAGAGTATTGAGTACAGGGGTTGGGAGGTCATGTTGCGGCTGTACAAGACATTGGTTAGGCCACTGTCGGAATATTGCGTGCAATTTTGGTCTCCTTCCTATCGGAAAGATGTTATGAAACTTGAAAGGGTTCAGAAAAGATTTACAAGAATGTTGCCAGATTTGGAGGATTTGAGCTACAGGGAGAGGCTGAACAGACTGGGGCTGTTTTCCCTGGAGTGTCAGAGGTTGAGGGATGACCTTATAGAGGTTTACAAAATCATGAGGGGCATGGATAGGGTAAATAGACAAGATCTTTTCCCTGGAGTCGGGAAGTGCCGAACTAGAGGGCATAGGTTTAGGGTGAGAGGGGAAAGATATAAAAGGGACCTACGGGGCAACCTTTTCACACAGAGGGTGGTAGGTGTATGGAATGAGCTGCCAGAGGATGTGGTGGATGCTGGTACAATTGCAACATTTAAAAGGCATCTGGATGGGTATATGAATAGGAAGGGTTTAGAGGGATATGGACCAGGTACTGACAGGTGGGACTAGATTGGGTTGGGATATCTAGTTGGCATGGACGGGTAGGACTGAAGGGTCTGCTTCCATGGTGTACATCTCTATGACTATGACTATGACTCTATCAAATGGCAGTTGTAAGGAGGAGTCACTGAAACAAGGGGCAAGCTCCTGTTTCTTTTGTTCGCAATTGGGGTGACCACCACACTTCTCCTGGCATGTGAAGTTGAGCCCAGTTGTCTTTAAATACAGCAGCAGAACTTTTGAGCCTGGAATGTCCCACCAAGGCAAGAGCTTCCTCCTCATTCACCACATGTGATTTGCCCAGTCACTCAAGTAACATCTCACTTGTATAGATAATGTGGCTGTGAAGTAAATAATCACATGAGACATCTCAAATTTCCATTGAAGGCAGAAAAAAAAATCCTGTTCATAAATACTTTGCGGAAGAAATTTGTGGCAATATTTGTTATAAATTCATTTCATAGAAGAACATCATTTTTTTTGACACAGAAGTTAGAAACATTTAGAGGAAATTTTGATGACAACATGAAGGCAGTTTTCTTATCCAGTTCAAACATGGAGCTGGGTCAGAAAGCAGAAGCGAATAGGTTCATTAGTTCACACAATAGAAAGCGTGTAACTAAGGCTTAAAAGAAATGGCTTAGTGTAAGTGTCAGAACTGATCATTTCTCAAATGCCAAAAGTAAATTGGAAGTTACCACAATTTTGTGAAAGTGGTAGGAACGTGCTTCTAATAGTTAGTGCAAGATTCCCTTTTTACAACCAAGCCGCCCAATTTTTGTTTATTGGTTCTTTTTTATTTCCTGTTCTATTCTTAAAAGAGAATGATCTTTTTATGCATGATATAATGGCAGATAGTGATTTATGATCACATAAAGCTAATGGGAGACAGAGTAGCTCTCATTCATGTACAAGGGCTTTTACAAACTGAAAAAACATTACTCTTCAAACCAATCCATTCCCCACCCCTTGGTTGAATCTCAAAAACAATGTCTGGGTAACATAAAGCTGTACTGCACCCATTTCAATCTGCCTATTGTTTTAGCTTGTTTTTGTATGCTAAATAATTCAGATGTTAAAAAACTAATCCATTTTATTTACAAGCAATAAAACTAAATGTGAAATGCATACTGTGACTGAGTTATACTGAAGTTTCTTCAGCATAGCAGCAGAGATTTGTAGTATTTTAGTATTGTTTTTGTGCTATATTAAATAAAATTGATAACTTTCTGACTTGCCAACACATTGGAAAATCTATTGAAGCACAGCAGTTGAAGCAGAAAATGAATGTTGGCAGTAATCTGATAGCTCATCAAATTTTCAGTGGTGTGTACGCATCAGGAGGGGATAAACTTTTACTCACCAGTGTAGCTGCAACTAGTTCAAACAAGGTATTTTTAAAGTAATAATTTGAAATCATTCTAGTGTTACCTAAGAGGCACCTGCCTCCCTTGGCTCTTTGTTAACATAAAAAATAATTGGTGTTTGAATATTGTGCAAGATTCTGTTTTCACAACCAAAATACATATGCACGCAAAGCTCTGGTTTGTTTGAGCAAACAGTGCAATATCAATGCTGCTAGTGTGCTCACCATGGTACACCAAGGCTAATAAATCACATGGGACTTCAGTTATATCACACTAAATTTGCAACTAAGTATTTACAATAATAAAACTTCAGTATGAAGTTGTTTTCTTCAGTGCATTAAGAGAATACAAAACTAGCACACATTATTAGATTACTGATTGTGTGGAAACAGGCCCTTCGGCCCAACAAGTCCGCACCAACCCGCGACCCACCCCCCCCCCCCCCCCCCACACCTAATAGGGCAATTTGGCATGGCCAATTCACCTAACCTGCACATTTTTGGATTGTGGGAGGAAACCGGAGCACCCGGAGGAAGCCCACACAGACACGGGGAGAATGTGCAAACTCCACACAGAGAGTCGCCTGAGGCAGGAATTGAACCCAGGTCTCTGGCACTGTGAGGCAGCAGTGCTAATCATTGTGCCACTGTGCCACCCGCCCACTGTGCCACCATGCCACCCACAGTTAAGTTCAGTTCAGTCTATGATTGTAGTTAATGTCATAGAACCACAGATCATACAGTATATTCAGCCCATTGTGCCTGTGCCAGCTTTTTGTCAGGAATTCTCAATTAATTGTGTGCCTCTGCTCTTTTCCTGTAATCTGACAAATCTTTCCTTTTGAAAGCTACTATGATATCTGCTTCCACCACCATTTCAGGTACATAACAGATCATAATAATTCGCTACATAAAAACAAATATTCTCATCATCTTTCAGATTATTTGGCCAATTGCTTTAAATCTGTCTCCTCTGATTAATAAATCTTCCTGCTGATGAAACAGATTATTTTTATTTACTCTATTAAAAACCTCTCATCATTTTGAACATGTCTGTCCTTCACCTTCTCTATTCTAAGGAAAACAATTCTAATTGCTCCATTCCTGGTATCATTCTTACAAGCCTCTTCTGCACCTTCATCAAAGGCTTGACATCCTTCTCAAAATGTAGCATTCAGAATTCAATGCATTACTCAAGCCAAAGTCTAACCAGCCATTTATAAAGGTTTAGCACAGCTTCCTTGCTGTATGACTCTATTAATGAAACCCAGGATCTAGTGTATTTTCTGGACATCTTTATCAAATTGTCATACATCCCTCCAAATTTTTACAGTTGCGAACCATCAGGTCTTTCTTTGCCTGCACCTACAGCAAATAGTTTCAGTTTACTTTTTTATTGTCTCACCTCATTCTTCCTTCTAAAATACATCACTTCACATCGCTTTGCATTATGTTTTACCTGAAGTTTGTCTGTTATTTTCACCAGTCTGCCTATGCCGTCCTGAAGTCTGCTACTATCTCCTCACTGTTAACTACATTCTCGATTTTTGTGTCATCTGCAAATTTTGAAATTATGCCCTATATACCAAATGTAGATCATTAATTTATTCTAAAAAGATCAGTAGACCTAATAACAGCACCCACAAGATCCACCCCCATGTCCCCCAGCATATATATTGTCAGTATGAATACATTTAATATTCCCTCTACTTGTCCTCTATCACAATCCCTTCTGTTGTTATTTCAATGACAAAACTAACCTCAACTGACTTGCTAATAAACTAACTGTTGTGTGCCTTTCACCTTGACAACTGAGTAAGCCCTAACAAGATGTGCTAAGCTGACTGTCAGGCAGCCCCTCTTCATTTCATAGCGTCCAACAAGGTATTTATTTCATAGCTGACAATGAAAAGACACAGGGGAGGAGAGAATGGGAAAGGAGAGTATAAAAATAACCCGCAGCTGAATGCATAAGAATGAATCCCCAAGAACAAATTGTTTTTAACTCCAAAATTCAGGTCTATTTCTCATGATGTGTTATATATAATCACGGTCACTATGTTAGTGTACCTTTAAGAAAGTTGCTCATTCGATTGTCATTGTATCATAGCACTTGACCTATGGGTATAAAAACCTTATACTTCTTACCGGAGGGGAAACTTGAAGCATGCCATGCTATTGAAAACATGCTGCTTGGTGTAATCTATGATTTTAATATTTGTCCAGTCACTTGTGTGCCTGTGAATGTAATATTTATACAGTATTAGCTGTAATTTGAATCTGCAATACTGCATTGTCCACTCCCAGTTTTTGTGTTACAAGAGGCTACATAAGAGTCATCTTGTCAAGTGCAGTATCCTGCTGGAGGTAAAACCATGTCACTTCACAAAAACTCTCACCTAGTCTAGGAGTTCTCTTCATAACATTGCACAACAGGAAATCTGCATGACTTTTCAAAACTGGCTGTATAGTGTGATATGAGAAAATATGATCAGATTTTTCTAGTTTGTGTACGAAGGCATCATTTCACACAATTTGATGCCTCATCTCCACCTCTGTTTTGGTTTATAAAAGTTATCCAGTCCTCATCCACGTTTTTTCCCCTCTGGATTTGGCTATTCCAATACTCTGCTGGCTGCCTGTTATCTTGCACCCTCTGTAAAGTAGTAGTCACTGAAACTCTGTTTCCCTCAACCTAACCTGCACCACCTGGCAGCCCTGTCCACCTGACAGCCCTGTTCCCTTTACCTTATGTTGACTCCCTATATTTGAATACCTCACTGTGAAATGTTCAACCCCTGTTTACATATCTCTCCATGACATCACCGTTCACTTTCTGTAGCCTTCTCTCTACGATCTTCCAGGAAGTCTGTGTTTCTTCAACTCTGACTTTTACTGTGACCTCATTCCCTTTGCCCCACCTCCAAACCATTGTCTTCTGGCAGTGAAAAGAGACAGGGCTAAGAGGGAGTGCATCTGGGCAGAATACTGCAGCAAATTCTGGGGAGAGCAAATATGAATACGAATGATTTTACTGCCATGTGTGTTACATGACAAAAACAGTAAAATACAGTGAAAAGCTTTTCCATTGTCACCATGATCTGGCACCATTGTGAATAGTTTAAGAATTAGATATAGCCTAGAATCCACCAGTGCAGAGCCAGCTCATCATCAACAACGCCTGCGTCTCCATCTACACCGGACCCAACCAACATTGAAGTTACCACCCTTCAGGCACCATCTTTCGTCGCTGGGCCAATTCTCCTCCAGCAGCTCATCACTGCCTGCGCCGGACCCTACAACATCAGAATTGCATCTCTCACTGCTGGGCCTACCCCGCTGATGTCCCCATGATGCCCTCCCATCACCGCTTCACCAACAGCAGCACCAGATCCAACAAAAGATGAAGTCGCCGATCCTCAGCTGCCATCTTTTATTGCTGGGTCAACCTCACCAACATCGCTTCTGCCGATTGATTCTGAGTTCATGTCCCATAGTCACCCCGGAAAAGTCAATAAGACCACTCTGGGCTCACTTCCCGCTGCCGCGCTGGGCTCACTCATTGCTGCCAATGCTGTCTGGGCTCAGACAAAAGGCAAGTAAAGGAAAGAAGAAACAAAAAGAAGAAGCAAAAAAAAGATCAGTGGTCAGAGTGGAAGAGTCCCAGCTCAGGAACCCTGCTCTCCTGCCATTTTGATGATGTCACTAATAGCCAAGTAGCCAAAGGTTGCGGTCATATTATTCTAATGGTCATAGGTGGGAAGGGGGATGTGAGTCAGAATTTTGGAAACTAGATGGAAAATTCATAAAAAGGATCTCAAATATAGTAGTCTCATGTATTACTCCCAGTTCCACATGCAAGTGAGTACAGAAATAGGAAGGTAAGACAGATGAATGTGTGACTGGAGAGATGGTGCAGGGTGAAGGAATGATGTTTCTGAATATTGGGACTGGCTCTCGGGGATATAGTTTCCATATGAGCTGGATGGATTGCATCTAAACAGAATGCAAACTGAGTTCCTCGCAAGGTAACTTGCAAGTGTTGTTGGGATGACTAAATTAACTCATCAGGATGTGAGAACCAGGAGAGAATATGTATATTGTAATATCTGGGTCCACAAATTGCTGGCTGAGGCAGATAGCCCACTAAAATAGAGAATGGTAATTCAATATCTGGAGTTGAGGTAGGGAAGAATTAATGAAATCTAAATCAGGGTTACAATGCACATGTGCCAATGAATAGAGTATAGATAATAAGATTGGGCAGTTACAGGCTCAGATTGCATTCTGGGATTATAATGTTTTGGTGATAATGCAGACTTGGCTAAAGGATGGATAGGTTTATCTGTTGAATATTCCTGGTTACAAAGGTGTTCAGAAAAGAAATGAAAGGAGAAAAAGGAGGAAGGGTAAGTTTTTTTTTGGTTAGGGTAAACATTGTAGTACTGGAAAAAGAGGATGTTTCAAGGATTCAAAGAAAGAATCAATTTGGCTACAACTAAGAAATAGGAAGGGTGCAATTACATTGTTGGTGGTCAATATATCACACTAAGCAATGGGAGGATTAGAGAACTATGCAGGGAAATTATAGAGAAGTAAAAAAATTAGAGACTAGTCAGAATGGGGGACTGGGATATATCGACTGGGAATGAGGCAGTATTTGGGGCAATGAGGGACCATTTGTCTTACATTTCTTTTTTGGAGAATTTCATACAGTAGTATGTGCTGTACAGCTCAACAAGAAAGCAGGTACTTCTAGACTTGGTTCTGAGGAATGAGGTGAGCCATAAAGATCAAGTGTTAGTGAGGAAACACTAGGAAATAGTGATCATTGTACCATAGGATTTAGGATGATGAAATGTGAAATTGCTTTATTACAGGTCTTTGCCACTACTTCTTTCGTTCTCTGATTCTTCAAGATCAGCCACAAAACCTCTTTGACCACCATTTTAGTGTTTTCTTTAGCTTGGTGATAAGTTTTATAGATGAGATGTTTTGGGATGTTTTATTATATTTAAGGTACTAGTTTACAATGGCTGAAATTTTATCTTTTGTTAGGATTAAGAGTCAGGATGGGAATGTTAGATGTCAACTAAATTACATCCCCCACTGCCAAGAAAGATCATTGGATCTTGGACAATCAACTGGCTAAGAGATTACCGAAACAATTTGGCTCATTGACCTATCACAGTGATGTGCCAGATCACCAGAAGCTGTCAGCATCTAACCTACCAGCCAGTCAGAGACTGGCAGTTTCTTGATCAGAAAGAACATCTGTTGAATTCTCATCTTCACAATATCCAATAGCAAGAAGGTAGGTCTCCAGAGTTGATCAAAGGCAGCAGCATGGAGATAGTTTTCGGATGCTAACTCCTTACCACCCATCCATGCCTCTCCTTGCCTCCAGATTGGGGAAAATGGAGCTCATCCCAACCCAGCAGGTACATTACCGTGATTAACCAGACGGGGCACCAGTTAATCATCTCACCTACGAGGAAGGCAAGTAATTAGGTATGGGGTGAGTTGGGTCAAGAGTACAGTGGTGCTGGAAAATCACAGTAGGTCAGGCAGCCAACATTTCGGTCAAAAGCCCTTCATCAGGAATGAGGCTGGGAGCCTCGGTGGTGGAGAGATAAATGGGAGCGGAGTGGTGCTGGGGAGAAGGTAGCTGAGAGTACCATAGGTGAATGGAGATGGGATTAAAGGTGATAGGTCAGAGAGAAGGAGGAAGCAACTAGTTGGGATGGAAGATTGACAGGTGGGACAGGTCATGAGGATGGTGCTGAGCTGGAAGGTTGGAACTGGGGTAAGGTGGGGGAGGAGAAATGAGGAAACTGGTGAAGTCCATATTGATACTGTGGGCTTGAAGGGTCTCAAGGCGGAAGATGAGGCGTTCTTCCTCCAGACATCGGATGGTGAGGGAGTGGCGATGGAGGAGGCCCAGGACCTGCATGTCCTCAGTAGAGTGGGAGGAGGAGTTGAAATGTTCAGCCATGGGGCGGTGGGGTTTGTTGGTGCAGGTGTCCCGGAGATGTTCTCTGAAGTGCTCTGCAGTGAATTGAGGCTCTTAAATGGCCTTTGTTTTACCACTTAATGATCTGGCTAGCAAGTCAGGAAAATCCACATTGGACCTTCTAGCCCAACACTTAATTGGACATGAAGAGGGCGATTGTATCTCCAGTGCTAATACACTTGTTATTTCCCCTTCTTGTTATCTCTTTCACCACCTCCAGAGTGGGGAATTTGCTATTGTTGTGGACTGAAGATCACAAATATTATCAGTTTGCAAATAATCAATTTTGTAGCATTTAGTTAAGGTGAAAGAGGAATTATTGTTTCAACCTGTTCAATGAATAGAAAACTAGGTAAACAAATAGTTTAGCTTTGACTTGCCCTTTTCTTTTGAACCTGTTGCTTTGATCTTTCTGAATGATACATTTCTACACAGAACTTTTTCAGTATGAAACATATCAGGTTATTCATTTACATGAAGGCAACTAATAAACGCTTCGATGTGGCTGTATTTGAGCTTCAGAAGTAGAATGCACTATTCAAAATTACAACCAATGTCAAACTCTGCAAGGCTTTGAAATAGGATGATTTTGCTGCATGCATGTACAATATGACCATGGCCAAAATCTTTCCAGCTCCTGAATGATATGGATAATAGTGAATATGGCAAGATCAGAAAGACGAGATTCTTAAAGTTGAGATAAAAGTCCAATTTTGTGTTGTTGTCTGTTGCATCTATTTAAACAGGTTGGTTAATTTGCTTCTGGCTGCTGCCACTCAACATTACTGCATAATCACCATCATCAGAGTTTTCTTTGTGTACGATTGGTGTGCCATACATTGGCCTGAGCCAGCTTCTGGTCCTACTCACTGTGATCCACAGTGACTTTGCCTGATTTGAGTTGTTGTTCATTTCCTGGAACCTACACACGTGCATTTGTACTTCTACCTCACACTCTCTGCTCGATATTTCACTCATCATGTATCTCTTTCATTCCTGATGAAGGGCTTTTGCCGAAATGTTGATTTTCCTGCTCCTCAGATGCTGCCTGATTGGCTGTGCTTTTTCAGCACCACGCTCTTGATTCTAACCTCCAGTATCTGCAGTACTCACTTTCGCCTAGTATCTCTTTCAATTTACTCCATCCACGAAGAAGGATTTCCCATGTCTCAGAATGGTTAGTGGGTCGGTTGTTGGACACTGTTGTTTTCATTTGTCTTACAAGCATAAGTGTGCTGGGGATGGTAACCACTTTTCCATTTACATTACACTAAAATGCAATATGAAAATCCTGCTTTGTTGCTTTACATTTGAAGACCATTCATTTCATAGAATGTACAATATGTTCTGCTCCACTGCTTGAATATAGATAGTGGGGTCACAATTAAAGTTCCATCCACGTTGCATGCATAAGAAGCTGTACTGAGGGGCTGCACACAATGACTGACATGTAGAAGAAAGAAAATTAGCATGAACACTGGTGATATAGTTTAGTCCCCACTTAATATTCATGTTTTGAAATGATTTGTCAGTTTATTGTAGTCTTTATTTGGGATGCCAAATAAAATGAAAATAGAGACAAAAAAAACTGCAGATGCTGGAATCCAAGGTAGACCAGCAGGATGCTGGAAGAACACAGCGAGCCAGGCAATTTCAGGAGATGGAGAAGTCAATGTTTCGGGTATAACCTTTCTTCAGAATAAAATGGTAATAGCGTACATTATATCAATAATGGCCAGGTCAAATGGAAAAATAACAAACATTTCTGCATCTGATTAAGTATCTTTCTGAAGCAAACTGACATCAACTCCCATTTGATGTTCCCTCTAAGTTACCCAGCCACTCCAATGTTTCTCTGAGGTACCATGCAGACCAATTGGTCTATCAATCTGAACTCTGGTTTCTGAAGTCAATGCCATGCACAGGCCTTGGAAGTCCACATATTGAAAAATAATTTATCTAATTTCCTTTTATAATGATTCATTATATCCAATCCCATCAATTTACTATGCTACAAATCCCAGATTCACTCAAATATCCTACTTCTCTCTGAAAAAAACAACTCATGAACACCACCAACTGGTTCAGTTGGGCTGAATTGCCTGTTTCTTTGCTGTACATTTTATGTCAGTCAAGAACAGATTCACAATTTGATGTCTTTTTTTTAATTCATTCACAGAATGAGGGTGTTGCTAACTTCATCAACATTTATTGCCAAGAGGCCAGTTAAGTCAATCATGTTGCTGTGGGTCTGGAGTCACATGGATGACAGTTTTCTTCCCTAAATGGCATCAGTGAACCAGATAGATTTTTTTCTGGCAATTGAAAACAGATTCATGGTCATCATTAGGCTTCTAATTTCAGGTTTTCATTGAAATCAAGTCCTGCCAGCTGCCATAATGGGGCTTGAACCCAGGCCCTCAGAACATTAACTGGGTCTCTGGATTAACAGTCCACTGATAATACCACTAGGCCATTGCTTCCCCAGTTTTTACCTTTATAACAAAGGCATATGAATGCAGATCACAATGGCGGAAAACCTGCTGTTGCATGGCAGATCCAGATTGAGTTTTACTGCTCGCAGGATTTGAACGGAATTCATATTCTATGGGAAGCTAATTGAAATTGTATCCTTCATTTTACCCAGACTTTTCTTTTCCTTTCTGTTGTTTCGGCAGAGGTCTGGTGCAGCAATATCTCCACCTATTAATACAACCATGTACAGGATTCTGGTTAAAGGGTTCATTTATAGAAGGAACAGGATCAGTTTGGAAAACTGCATTTTTCACCTATTTAGTATTTGTTTTCAATTCATAAATAGTACTTAATTTGAACCATGTACTGATTTTGCAGTCACTAAGCATTGTGCAGGTTTCAGATCCCTGATGCAGGGTTGAACTGGGACCCTGAGTTCACATTTGTCAGGAGCCAAAATGCAAGTTATATTTTCCCAAAGGCAGTTCCTAATTGCTCACTTTCCAATTAAAGACAGCAAGTTCAGAGACCACTGCAGCACCAGGAATTGTCACATTCTCTAAAACTGGGCAAGTTCTTTATCACAAGATCCATTCTGTCGGATTACTAACAAGGTTGTAAAGGTTAAAATCTACCCTGATTACTTCTGATCCCTACAGAATGACTAGGGAGACAGGGAACAATTTGCATCGAGAGTTAAACCAGTGTGATTTGCTTATTTTAGTTTCTGTCCACAGCCAGATAGGATTCTAGTTAGCTGAGAGAGAAAATCATTTGCTTTAATGGATTGACTTAATAAAACAAAGTTATTTTGAGAACTGGAAGTCATTGCCCTACATTTCTGACTTACTCAACTGAACTTGTAACCCAATAGAATTTGGCTTTGTCTCTGGTAGTTATGTTGATTTTGTTATGTCTATTTAAAGTACATTTATTGCATTCAAAGATGTTGCATGATTGGGGAATGCTAATATTTAAAATATAAAGATAACGGCACTATGAGGGATTCATGTTAATTCTGTCTGTAGTGATTTTGTTGTTCAAACCTAAAGGCAGTATTCTTTATGCCACTTGTAAGGTTACAATTGACATATACCATGTGCACAATGTCACATGATAATAGGGTAAAACCAGTGGGTATAATTACCACCAGCAGCATTATAATTAACGGAACAGCTGTAATAGGTCAAAGTATTACTCACAATTCATGGCCAATAATCACAAACCTCATGCAAAAGCAATGTCACAACATGAATAAACTGAGCATTTTTTTCTGTTCAACACAGATCATATTGTTAAATCAATGTTAATTTTCATGCCATCATATACCAAAATTGAAGCTTCCTCACTTTTCCTTTGACAGAGTTCCTATTTTGATTCCCTCTAAATCATATGAATTTAATATTTGAGGTGGTTTACTGAGTCCAGAAATTCTTCTTGATGGAAATAATTGCAGCAGCAATGACCGGGCAAGCTGAGACCAGAAATTCTATCAATAGGTCAGCTCACCAGCCCTTTAGCATACAACAGAGACCAAGTAGGATTGTGTATCTGGTTACCCTACTGGTATTTTTTACTTATCTGATGAATTGCTAAAGATTGTTTATCCACTGAAAAGGCAAGCAACTGAGTGCAGTCTTTGATGCAATCCCTGATTTCTCATACCTCAAGGTAATGTGCACACCCAACTTTAAATTCACTCATTTAAATTTTAACTCAAGGCCAGAAATATTATTATTGCCTCAGAAGAGAGTTCTCAATGTTTAAATGACATTTTTAAACATGAGTTCTTTATGGTTAATTATGGGGATCACTTTAAAAGTGTCGCTCTAGAATTGCATGCAAGGTGATGAAAAAAAACATGCAGGCCTGCTAGAAAATCAGCAAAGATCAAAACATAAGGCCATAAGACATAGGAGCAGAAATTAGGCCATTCAGCCCATTGAGACTGTTCCACCATTCATTCATTGATGATGTTTCTCAACCCCATTCTCCTGCTTTCTCCCTGTAACTCTTGACAATCAAGAACCTATCTATCTCCACCTTAAATACATTAAATGACCTGGCCTCCACAACCTTCTGTGGCAGTGAATTCTGTGTTTACAAACAAAAACAGAAATTGCTGAAAAATCTCAGCAGATTTGACAGCAGCCTATGGAGAGAAAATCACAGTTAAAGTTTTATGTTCAGTGCCTCTTTTTTTAGAACTCAAAATGTTTATGTACAAATGGGATTACTGAACGGGAAAGCTAAGTCACTGGATTTAAATAGATAACAAAACATCACATCACTGTACAGTGGTTGTTTAAAAACCATAAAGATCTGAAATTGTCATTATACTCTCCCAGAACACACAACTATAGAACACCTTCCATCTGGGTGTATCAAGGCTTGGAAAGGCAACTGCTCTCCCCAGGTCTGTAAAAAATAAACTAGAGCATTGTGAACACAGCCCAGACCATCATGCAAGCCCACCTCCCATCCATTGACTCCATCTACACTTCTCGCTACCATGGAAAGGTAGCCACCATCATCAAAGACCCCTCCCACCCTGGATATAAACTTTTCCGTCAGGTAGAAGATACAGACGCTTAAACATACATTCCAATAGGTTCAAGAACAGATGTTTCCTTGATGTTATTCTGAATGCAACTCTCCAAATTCAAATCTAATGTTGATTTTACTTTAATGCACTTCTTGTGCAGCCATAATCTTGTATGCCCTTCTCTGAATAAACAAGTCCTTGTACGTTAGGATCTGTCTGTATTGCATGCAAAACAAAACTTTTCAGTGTACTTAGGCACATGTGACAACAATAAATCAAATCAAATCCCATATACTGAAAGAAAATTGGATACCTATCCAAGTTTGTCAGCTTTCATTTGAAGTCTGAGTACGCAAGGACAGGTGAAATGTTATGCTGGTAATTAATCCATGCTGTCAATCAAAAATGATTTTTTTTTAAAAAAAGACACAAATTTGGTCAAAGACTGCAAGGATGATTTCACAGAAACCTTTGTGCCATCCAATGCAATTTGAATATTTCCTAAACTTTCACAAACACGCAAACTGTCAAGAGTAATTCCAGGTAATGATCACCCTCAACTTCCATGGCTCCACCTTCATCCTAGCTCACAAAAGAATGATCTGCTAACTGAGCCAAATTTATAGATATAGATAACTGATGCATTATTTTTAGCATGCCTGTCACCTCCATGACTTTTCCCACTGTAATATCAAAGCACCATAAGATTAACTTTAACTTACTGTTGTGCTTCTCAAAAATAGTAGCATTATTAATGTCACACCACTAGTGCCCCTCTGCATCACAAAAAAGATTCTCATAAGCAAAGAGATGATATCTATATCACATTATGTAGCTTGTCTGTGATAAGGAACAAGACTTTCTGCAAATCAATGATTGCTTCCCAGGCAGCAGTGATGGATCATCAGTCATTAACCTGATGCCTCAGGCTGTTAGATAAATGGCTGGTTAGCTCAGTTGGCTGGATGACTGCTAAGAGATACCAATAACAAGGGTTCAGCTCTCAACATTGTCTGAGGTTACCATGAAGGACTCTAGTTCTCAACTTCTTCTCTCACTCTGACCCTCAGGTTAAATTGCCACTAGTTGAGTCTCTATCTAATGAAGGAGCAGTCTCTGGAGTTACTTTTTTATTAGATACCATTAATGTGCCATCCTGTTATACATTTGCTTCAAGGCTTCAGAGTGTTAGAGATAGAGAACTCTATAGACCTCCTCATCCTCTGCTGTTCACCTCTTGGGAGACAGCTGACAGAACTTGCAGCATCTTTACATCCACCTTATGTAATCGTGTTGCTGGATATGTTAATTCTGGTAGTCAAGGTACTTGAGCAAGCTTTATTTTGTATTATTTTTGCCATTGCAATCCATTTTGTTTTCAAGTTGATTTTTCAGTACTGGTTCTGCTTCCATTTCACTGGTTTATGTGGAGATCAGTAGTACTCAGAACTTTATGGTCAAGTGCACATGTGTTCTCAGAGGCTCTACACTCAGGGTCTGGCTTTGCATATGTAATTAACAACCAAAGTGGAAGCTCGGGAGGGGATTTTGATGAAAAACAAGACCAGCATATCTTCCCTGAACACCATTCCACTTCAAGATGGCAAATTGGAAATTATGTCTCTTAAAGTGTGTGTATTATATATATATATTTAAATATATATTGTATAAATGATGCACAACTACGTTGACAGTAGTTAATGATATTTACTTAGTTTGTGCATTTGACTAACATAATTAACTTGTAAAGTACCACTACTTCATTATAAATGACAATTTTAATGGGCAGAAAGTCATGAATTAGCGCTATTAGAGGGACATCACCCCAGGGGATTATTATATAAAATTGTACTCTTATTTTCTATGATGCACAATGTCATTTTGATGCTATGCTTAAGTAATATATACATATTATATAGAGATTACTAGCATAACCTTTTCAGATCTGCAGCCCAACATCTTGAGTAAAATTTTATATTCATTTTTTTAAGAGGAAACTGGCCTAGCTTAAAGCAGGTTTTAAAGGATATTGAAACAATTATCTGAAAATCTGAGGACGCAAAGGTTGCTAACCTGCTGTGTGGTCTGTGGAAAATAGTTTGAAGAACACCACAGGATATACTGGATAATAAAACAATGGTATAGTCTCACAGTTGGCAGCAAAGTGATTAATTCTGTTTAGAAACAGGACTTCATGATTTATTGCTGTCAGAAGGAATGAGTTTTTCTGTGCTAATTATTTCCATTAGTGCACCGAGTACTGAGATTTCAGAGCAGCAATCTGACAACTGTTAATATGTCTCAACATATCTGAAAGCATGCTAATGACAGCACAGCGCTTTGTATTGGAACTAATATATATATATATATATGGCTATCTTTGCTAGGTCTCAAGACTTTTTTCACTCTTCTCCTTGTTTTAATTAGCTCGAAAAATCTGTTACCTTAAGAGGTCACATTTTTATCCAATCATGGAACATAGGCGTTGCAGGTGGCCAGCACTTATTGGCTATCCCGAGCTGCCATTGAACTGAGTGCTTTGCTCATCCATTTCAGAGGATGGTTGACAGTCAACCACAATACTGTGGGTCTGGAATTCCATGTAGGCCAGACCAGGTAAGGATGGCAGTTACCTTCCCTGAAGGGCATTAGTAAACCAGATGTGTTTTTCCTGACAATTGACAAAGGTTTCACAGTCATCGGTCGATTCTTAATTCTAGAGTTTTATTGAATTCAAATTCCATGATCTGCCATAATCAGATTTGAACCCGTGTCACCAGAACATGAACAGCTTTTCTGGATTAATAGTCCAGCAATATTGCCATCAGGCCATTGCCTTCCTCATATACTTGATTTAAAGTGTGCCCTACCCTAGTTTGTTTCTTTCAAAGCATGGATATTAATGGTGAAAGCAAGAAAATAGAAATCAGGGAAACACAGATCTATAGTACCAGTCTGGACCACGGGTGTTAATGAGTTATCCTCTTTTGGTTTAATCTAACTCTTTTTATGTCTTCGGTGATGAGACAAACTGAAGATCTGAATGAATCAGATTGGACTTGAAATGTTAACCCTGTTTCTCTGTCCACAGATGCTGCCAGACCTGCTGAGTTTCTCCAGCATTTTCTGTGTTTATGTTACTAGCCCTCCTAACTACCTTGTATTGACCACTGACTTCTGCTTTCAGAGGTTCACTCTGGAAAAGCAGTAATGCCAATGCTTCATCTCTTGTGTGTAATGTTCTAGCCATTGCCTGTTTTCCTGCCCATTCTCTCATTTTTGCGCACCAAATTTTCAAATGCTCTTCTGCTGCTTTACATGCTACTGTGAGTCTTTCCAAAACATGGACACCAAATTGAACACTGAGAGTTCAACTTTGCGCTTTGAAAACTTTTTCTTGGTCAATTTTAATGGTTCCTTTGCAAAATATTCCAGACAAGTTCCCAAACTTTTTCATGACTCATTGGGGTAGTACGCTGGATATCAAGCCCTAGTATTGCCAGAATCATCACCATAGAATCATAGATTTATGCAGCACAGAAATGTGAAAAGATTTCATCAAACTACCCTAAGTCTCCAATATACCTGACTGACAAACTTAGGTTAAAATAAAATAATCACGAGGTTTCTGTACTTAACAAGGAAATATTTATTTGTTACCAGAGTAGTGCCAGAGGACTGGAGGCTAGCAAACGTGGTTCCCTTGTTCAAGAAGGGGAGTAGGGATAATCCTAGTAACTATAGGCCAGTGAGTCTCACTTCTGTTGTGGGCAAAGTCTTAGAGAGAATTGTAAGGGATAGGATTTATGCACATCTGGATAAGAATGATGTGATCAAGGATAGTCAGCATGGTTTTGTGAAGGGCAGGTCGTGCCTCACAAACCTTATTGAATTCTTTGAGAAGGTGACTAAGGAGGTAGATGAGGGGAAAGCGGTAGATGTGGTATATATGGATTTTAGTAAGGCGTTTGATAAGGTCCCCCATGGTAGGCTACTGCAGAAAATACAGAGATATGGCATTGAGGGTGAGTTGGAGGTTTGGATTAGGAATTGGCTCCCTGGAAGAAGACAGAGGGTAGTAGTTGATGGCAAAGGTTCATCTTGGAGTGCCGTCACTAGCGGTGTTCCGCAAGGATCTGTTTTGGGACCATTGCTGTTTGTCATTTTTATAAATGACCTGGAGGAAGGGTTAGAAGGTTGGGTGAGCAAGTTTGCGGATGATACGAAAGTCGGAGGAGTTGTAGACAGTGAGGAAGGATATGGCAGGTTACAGCGGGATATAGAGAAGCTGCAGAGCTGGGCAGAAAGGTGGCAAATGGAGTTCAATGTAGCTAAGTGTGAAGTGATTCACTTTGGTAAGAGTAATAAAAAGGTGGATTACTGGGCTAATGGTAGACTACTTGGTAGTGTGGAAGAGCAGAGGGATCTTGGTGTCCATGTACACAGATCTCTGAAAGTTGCCACCCAGGTAAATAGTGCAGTGAAGAAGGCATATGGCGTACTGGCTTTTATTGGTAGAGGAATTGAGTTCCGGAGTCCTGAGGTCATGCTGCAGTTGTATAAGACTCTGGTGCGGCCGCATCTGGAATATTGTGTGCAGTTTTGGTCGCCATACTATAGGAAGGATGTGGAGGCACTGGAACGGGTGCAGAGGAAGTTTACCAGGATGTTGCCTGGTATGGTAGGAAAATCCTATGAGGAAAGGCTGAGGCACTTGGGGTTGTTTTCATTGGAGAAAAGAAGGTTTAGGGGTGATTTGATAGAGGTGTACAAGATGATTAGGGGGTTAGATCGGGTTGACAGTGAGAACCTTTTTCCACGTATGGAGTCAGCTATTACAAGGGGGCATAGCTTTAAATTAAGGGGGGGTAGATATAGGACTGATGTTAGGGGTAGGTTCTTCACTCAGCGAGTCGTAAGTTCATGGAATGCCCTGCCAGTAGCAGTAGTGGACTCTCCCTCTTTATGGGTATTTAAGCGGGCATTGGATAGGTATATGGAGGATAGTGGGTTAGTGTAGGTTAGGTGGGCTTTGATCGGCGCAACATCGAGGGCTGAAGGGCCTGTACTGCGCTGTATTCTTCTTCTTCTTCTATGTTCTAAAATTATCTTTAATCAATGGCAAGTAAGAATTTTTAGCTTAAAACACTGCATCTTACACTCTACCTCTTTAAATTCCCCTCTCACATACAGACAGACAACAAGAAGGCAAGATATAGACATCAAAGATGGGAAGAAAAGAAAATCAGGGGAACACAGTTTGATTACACCAGTAGGGATCAAAACTTGATTAGTTGTTCCTTTTCCTTTGCTGATGAGACAAGGTTATTTGACGCCAATGCCATCTTTTATTTATTGTTTGAGGATTTGCCATTTTTTTTTAAGAGTTTCTGAAGGTGATTTTCCATTTTTCATTTGAACAAGGGAATTGGCAGATAAAGGGAGTAGGAGGCAGCTAGCTGTTACTGGAGACTTTCCTGTACCTCCACACAGGAGAGAGAAAGACTCACGCAGATTTTTGATGCTTCCATTTTGCAGGTTCGGTATTCCTGTTGCACCATCTCAAAATAAACCTGGTCAGGGGCCAATCAAAACATTGTTGTCAAGCAATTGTCCCCTAGTTCAGAACCCATCAGCACCCTTCCATTTGCTTTCTCTCCTGTTCTTCTCGGAACAGGCATCATTGTATGTGATGCATACTGTGCTCCAGTGAACATGATTTTAAAAACTGCAGCTATCTTTTTACACAGTGTCCTTGGTTGAAACAGTATCTCCCTTTTATCGTCCACAGTTCAAAAATAAAGTAAATTTTTAAAATGCGGTATTTACAAGTAATCAAATCTAGGCACTTTTACTGTAGTATCCATCATGCCATCATCCCGAGTTACTGAACCATTATTATCACTCGAGGCAAACATTGACAAAACAACCAGGTTTACAACCTTCCAAAAATTGCCGACAAAAGAAGATTCTATAAATATCATGCCATTTGTTACTAAAGTCTTGCTTAAGTTGAACCAATTTCTGTTTATTTTTTAAAATTTTTGCCTCAAGTGCATTGTTATTTTTGGAAGTGAGCTATGAATTAAACCAATTCATCACAAGTTGCATTTGTGCATACCAAGCATAAACAAATTTAATGATTTTACTTTATATGCTGTTGTGTTAAGTTGTTGACCTAATTCTACAGCTTCATTGCTGTATCTCTAATGCAAAACTGGTGAACCCTCAAACAATAAAACAAAATAGCTAAAAATAACTATTTGCAATTTCTGTATGAAGATCCCAAGGTTTTCATGCCAGTGTTATAGTGTGAGACCAATAAATTACTTTTGAACGTCAAAAGCTCTTTATGAAGCTGATTTTTGAACTGTGCCAGGTAAAATGTAATTATATTGCATTACCTCATAAGGTCACTTTTCTAGTGATAATGCAATAATTTCTCTGAAAGTAAAAGCAGATAAATTGTACAAAGCAGGGGTCTGTTCATTGTTAAAAGTCCCATCACTTATTCTACTTGTATTGTTACTTCAGTCATTTTAATACTTAATGAATATGATGCATGGTCAAAAATAATCAGTCGGATTGAGACAACTTAGCTCAGAGGAGAGCTATTGCCTGTTTTTCTAAAGAATCAAAGCCAAATTAATCATTTTTCAGATTTATAATGGCAAAAGAGATCAAAATAATGAAGAGAACCTTGAGAACATTTTAGGTTCATCAGCAGAGAATGTAGTATTATTTCTTTGAGTTTGTTAAAAAGGATTAATTTCTTATGACAATATTGTTTTTGACAGCATCAGTATTATATCTTCATTTATTTATTTTAAAAACACATTGTCTCTCCTTTTTATGATTCTATGTTCTATGATTCCTTGTTCTCCAGGATAAACTTTCTCTATCTCTCTTAGTTGCTAATTCTGACCAATTTGATGAAGTGTATATCACTCTGTAGAAGTAAGATTGAACTTCTATTAAGTTAACTGTGGCCCAGATCTTCTGGTGTCAGTAAATTGAAGACTAGACTGTATCTAACATTTTACATGTCAGGACGTCTAGGAAATCCAGATGCATCAACCATTGTGAGAATTGCTTGGAAAATTTAAACTTCCAAAGGGCCATTATCCAGCATCTGGAATTCTCCAAAAAATGTCTCCAACACTGACTTGGAGTTGGATGCTTCAAATATTAATATTTCCAATTCTCCAGTCTTCTAGCAATACCTCTGAGCTTAAGGAAGGCTAAAAATCTATGGTCAGTGCCTTTGCAATATATACTGAGATTTCCAAGTATCCTTGGATGCATCCCATTTGGTCCAGTGACTTGTTCACATTAGGTACAGACAGCTTATGTGATACTCCCTCCTTATCAACTTTGAACCTTTCAAGTGACTGGGTTTCCTCTTCTGTCACCATGGTCTTGAAAGCATCTGCTTCTTTGGTAAAGACAAATGCAAGATATTTCCTCAATAATTCAGTGTTGCTCAATTGGCTGGATAGCTAGTTTGCAATGCAGTGTAATGCCAATAGTTTGGGCTCGATTGCTATGGTTACAGTGAAGGAGAGCCCTTCACAGCCTCTCTTCTTGTCTGAGACATGGTGACCTATACTAGTAACCTTGGTCTAATGAAAGAGCAGCCTTATCATCCAGTAAGACAGTGGCAACTTTATTATTGATGTACCTCTTGAAGAGTTTGGAATTTCACTTTTATGCTAGTTCTGAGTTTTATTTTCATAAATCCTCTGCTTCCATTAATAGCTTTTTCACCTCTTTTCTGAACCTTCTGTATTTGGCTTGGTTCTCAATAGTATTTTCTATCTGATACCTTCTATGAGCATATATTTTCATCTTAGTCTTGATTCTATCTCTGTTATCATCCAGGGGGATTTGCATTGTTTTCCCTACCCTTTTTCTTTGAAAACAAAACAAAGACATGTGGATGCTGGAAATCAGAAACAAAATCAGAAGTTGCTAGAAAAGCTCAGTAGGTCTGTCAGCATCTGTGGAGAGAAAGCAAAGTTTTGGGTCCCGTGACCACTTTTCAGAACTAGAAACTCTTCTAGTTTGACCAAGATGTGGTTGTCCTCTAAAATCTTACATGAAGCAGGCCCTGTAATTTATTTTGCTTAAAGAGCATATAGCTGTAAACTTCACCACGAGCAGCAGCGTATATAGCATAGCAGTCTGGCCCACCCACCAATCATTCAAATGAACAGGTGGTACAGCAATAAGCAGGCAGCACATTGCTGGTATGCTGCCTGTTTATAATGAACAGCTAGTGCAGATTCATCATGTATTGTGATCCCCTTTCCCATTTCCCCTTTCGTTGCCTTCAAAATAGGAAAGGGAAGAATAGTCAAATAATCTGGGAAAAGTATGTTCATAGATATTAAGAAGAAATTAGTTTACCAAAAACTCCAAACTTCTGAGTCAATTAAAAATCACACAGTTTTCACATTCAACAGAAACAGTTCTATTAAACGTTTTTAAAAAGTAGTTTGGTAACACAGGTAATTTGATTATATTTTTAAGAGGAGCTGTCATTTGAATCTCTAAATTTGTTAGTGAAAATAAGTCTGTGGTACACTTGCACGGAACATAAGAATCATTTTAACATTTTTAAAAGTATTCATTGTTGTTTTATAAATATTTTTTCTGTTGTTTCTCAAATAGAGATTTATCCTTGAGTGGAGTAGCCTAGAGAATGATTAAGTCTGACTTAAAGTCAAAATTGATTCAAGTGCACATATTTCCCATTGGTTTCTATGGCATTGAATTCCTGTTTAATCTTGATTATTTTTCTCATGCATGGGATTTGATTTTGTGTTGCAGTGCACCTAGAAGATCTAAGGTGACCTTGTACTCTCTGTTTATGCACCACAAACCATTAATCATTCATTAATGGCCTAAGTCACCTGACTTAAGTCTGTTCCCAGTGAAGTATCTCACAATTTGTTTTAGCCTTCAAATGCACTTTATCGTGTTTCCTACTTGAAAGCAAGTGGTTGGAGCAGATAACTTGATGTACTCATTTTCAGGGTTCCTATAGCAACACTGTAAATTCCTATACAGCTCAGAGTATTTGGAAGACCTTGTTGTTGTGCAGATTCAATTGCATGGTCTTTGGAGGTAGCAATATCATGGGACAAACATCAAAATGGGAAGTAATGCACGTGTTGTTTACTGAGTCTGTTGATTGCCAAAGTTAAATTGTGAGTAATTACTAAGAGAGCAAGTCAATCAAAATAGAGTGACAACTCAGTTGTCCCTTAAGTGTTGTTAGTTTATTTTGTCCTATTTTACATCTGTCAATTTCTTGCCCTATTTTCATTCCACTGATTATCGGTGGTTCCTGATGAAGGGCTTTTGCCCAAAACGTCGACTTCGAAGCTCCTTGGATGCTGCCTGAACTGCTGTGCTCTTCCAGCACCACTAATCCAGTATCGGTGGTTCATACCTTATCTAATGCTAGACAGCCCAAGGCCTTTCCAAGGAAGAATTCAAATGCCTTCTGAAAAATATCTTGACTGTTCTTCAAAAGGTTTTCCCAACATGTAAAACAGGAAAGACTTTCCTTCTGTATCTGTAACCCTAAGTCTTAGGCACTGCAGCAGCACTTCTGCAATCTAAGATCAGAAATTCTTAAAGAATATGAGTGAGTTTAAATGTTTTGAATTCAGTTGAAAAATATTTAGTATTTGAATGAAATAGAAGATAAATGTTGGATACATTTATTCATGTGATGTGGGTGCTGCTGTCTAGCTTTTAAACCAGTTAAGAGTCAACCACATTGCTGTGGATCTGGAGTTTCATATATACCAGACCAGATGGGGACAGCAGATTTCCTTTACCTAAAGGTCATTAGTGAATCAAATAAGTTGTTACCATTGATAATGATTTCATGTTCTCCTTTAGGCTAACTTTGTAACTCCAGATTTATATTGAATTTAAATTTTGCCACCTGCCATGGTGAGATTCGAACTTTGTCCCTAGGATATTAATCTGAGATTTGTGAATTACTAATCCAATGGCATTGCCCCGACACTACCACCTCCCCAAACATGATGAAAATCTGCTGATGTTTTCACAACCCACTATTGAATAATAAAGTGGTTAAAGCATTAGTTGTAGTTGACAGAATAGTTTTTAAAGGACGCTACAGAGGATCTAGTGCTATTCCGGACATTGGAAAGCAAGAAGGTGTTACTCTGGAAATCCGTAATATGAAGAAAATATAGAGTCATAGAATCATACCGTACAGAAGAGACCCTTTGGCCCATTGAGTCTGCCAAAAATACACAAATATCAACAATAGTCTCACTTTCTTGCACGAGTTCCATAATCTTGCATGTTATGACATTTCAAATGCTCATTCAGGTACTTTTTAAAGGTTGTGAGTTTTTCCCCAACACCCTCTGGGTGAAAACATTCTTTAATTCCCTTTCTAAACCTACTGACTTTACTTTCAAAGTGTTATTTTAAAAAAAGTCTTATTGAAAATATCTATTTGCTAAAATAAATCATTTTAATCGCTAGAAGTTAGAGCGTCTTTAGATATACAGTCTGAGGATCTTTGGATAAAACCGTCATGTTTCATGCAGAATGAACTTCCTCAATTACAATGCAATCGTTAATAAAATCACATGTTAAGAGCCATCAGGGAAAATGATAGTAGGAGAAAAATCAGAAGATTGGAATGTAGCTGTGATCTAATTGCCAACAAAACACCTATCATGGGAATGATCTTTTTGTTTTCATTTTTATTCACGGGGAAGCAGCTATGCTTCACTATTAATGTTGACAATCAAAACACTGATACAGTGTGGAAGGTTATGGTGCCACCAGGAATAGATCAATCAGACAGACTTTCATGGGAGATCATATGATCTGAATGGCCACAACCAATATAGATAGTGACTTAAGTTATCTACAGGGATTTCAAATCTAGGACCAAAATCAACAAACTAGGGAACATTTCTCAAACTAAAACAATGAAGTAATGTTTCCTCAGTTCTGTCTGTGCTACATTTCCTGAATCATAGATTTTGTTTAATTTTTTACTGAACAATTACACATGGAACCCTCAACAGACTGGACAATCTACTTCAAGATAACTGCACCCAGCTTATCTGTTTCAGGAAAAGTTTTGCAAATTTTCTGTCTGATGACCTGAGGATTATAGATGTCAATAATAAACATCTCTTACATTGCACTGACTGTGGCAAGCTACTTTCCATCCTATCATTGCCACTATTACCTGTTGCTGCTCACTGATAGTTTCATCACATGCAAGCCCCTCAAACTCATTATCTGAGCCAATATCCCAGTTGGTGCCTGGACAGATTGACAGAAGTGCATCCTCAGCAGTACAAGACCTTTCAGGTTAGAGTCTTAGAGACATATAGCATAGAAACAGACCCTTCAGTCCAACTTGTTCATGCTGACCAAACATCCCAATCTGACTGAATCCTTTTTGCCAGCATTTGACAATTATCCCTCCAAACCCTTCCCATTCACTTATCCATCCAAATCCCTTTTAAATGTGTCAAGAAGAGCCTAGAGTAAAGATCTAGGGACAGCACGGTGGCTCAGTGGTTAGCACTGCTTCCTCACAGCACCAGGGTCCCAGGTTCAATTCCAGCCTCGAGCAACTGTCTGTGTGGAGCTTGCACATTCTCCCTGTGTCTGCGTGGGTTTGCTCTGGTTTCCTCCCACAGTCCAAAGCTGTGCAGGTCAGCTGAATTGGCCATGCTAAATTACCCATAGTGATAGGTGCATTAGTCAGAGGGAAATGGGTCTTCGGAGGGTCAGTGTGGACTTGTTGCTGAAGAGCTTGTTTCCACACTGTAGGGAATCTAATCAAAGGGACAAGGGTTAATTAGAGTCTGGACAAGAATGGCGGACAGTTTTTAGAATAGAGTCAAGAAATTAGCTGACTGAATGAAATGTTGCAAGTCATATACAGACATCCCGCTGTGTTGATTAGCCAATCATACCGCCTCTGATGCTGCTAGCTGTGTCTGAGCCATTGATTTCGTGCTGTTCTGCTCTGTGTAGGTGAAGGCAATGATACTGACAACTTTTCCGCCTGTCTGTTCATTTACTTCAGAAAAAGAGGGTGGGTGTTAGAAAGCTAAGTGAAGGTATATGCAATTCATCCATACAATGGATATGTTGAAAGCCAATTAATGGAATGACTTGTGATGCAAAGTGGTGGCAACAGCACTAGCTGAGGTCACCCTGAAGATAACACATTCTTGATCTGAGGCGTGGTGACCCTCTGGTTAAACCCACCTCTAAGGAGACAGCAGCCCTATGGTCCTCTGGGACTATGGTGACTTCTATTCAGTTGGGAGTTCGTTAACCCAGTTGACCAAGTGGCTGATGCCAACAGTATGGGTCAATTCCTGCACAGTTAAGGTTACGATGAAGGTCCTGCCTTCTTGACCTCAGCCCTTGCCTGAGTGTGATGACTCTCAGGTTACACTCGTCAGTAGATGTGGGCCTCTTTCTCTCTCTCTCTAATGGCAGAGTGCAGCCATGCCAACTTTACTTTACCTGGAAGATGGAGAAAAATGAAAATGAAAACAAGATGACAAAATCCTGAAATGTAAAGGAAATTCTGTGTGGTCCTTCTGTCTGATAACTGCTGTGAGCTGTTCTCAAATTTGAAGACATACTTGACCCTCAGATATGCTTCTGATCATATATCCAGAGCCTCGCTAACACTATCTATTTCTAACATTGAAACATTGCACACCTCGGCTGCTGAAACCCTCATGCACATCTTTATTACCCTGAGGTTAACTGTTACCACATACCCCTAGCTGGCCTTCCACCTTCCATACTCTGTAAAACTACACCATTCAAACCTCTGCAGCCCATTGACATCAAGTTCTGTACACCCATCACCCCATTCTCACCAACATATACTTGCTCTAGTTAAATGAAGCCTCAATTTTAAATTGCTCCACCTTGTTTTCAAATCTGACCATGATCTTGCTGTCTCCTATCTCAGTTTCTTCCTGTCAACCTATAAACCTCCAAGATACTTCACTCTTCCAGTTCTAGCCTTGGGCTTCAACATTGATGCTCTCTCAGCACTAAACTCTGGAATTTCTTTTCCGAACTTCTCCACATCTCCAATTCCCTTTACTCAGTTCAGGTGTTCCTTAAAACCAACCTCATGACCATCTCCTTAATCTCCCCTTATGTGGTGTGGTGGTGTGGTGTCAAACTTTGTTTGATAACACCCCGTGAAGTTTAAAGCTGCTTGATTAAAGTTACAATATAAACAAACGTTGTTATGATCTAAATATGAATTGAAGGGATATTAAGTGAATTGTGCTATTGGTTATATGTGAGAAATTAATGGTCAAAGTATTCTGGGGTACTGTTAAGAGGTATAGAAATGAAGAACTGGACTTGCCCTTGTTTGTCTTCTGAGGTAACTGAATCACTTTCTGCATTTAACTAGAGGTCACAGTCTAAGAATAAGGTGTAAGCCATTCAGGACTGAGATAAGGAAGAATTCCTTCACTCCGAGAGTTGTGAACCTGTGGAATTCTCTCCCACAAGAAGCTGTTGGGGCCAGTTTGTTATTCATATATATAATATATATATATATATATATTCAAGAGGGAGCTGGACGTAGCCCTTGCAACTAAAAGAATCAAGGAGTATGGGGAGAGGTGGGAATGGGATACTGAGATTGCATGATCAGCCATGATCATATTGAGTGGTGGTGCAGGTTTGAAGGGCTGAATGACCTCCTCCTGCATCTATCTTCTATGTTTTTATGTACCAGTGAACATGGCTGTTTGGTGTCATGCTGAGTATGTAAATTCATCTCTACCCTGGCCTGTTTAACTGCTGTCTTGACAGGGACTGTGCAACAGTATTAAGCAACCAAGCCAAACCTTTGACTCTGTTACCCTCGCCCGCTTCCCCACCCCCCACTTCCCACCCCACCCCACCCCCTCCACCCTCACCCCGACCCCCATAATCCACACCAATTAACTTTTCTAAAATAGACATTTTGATTAAGTTTAAATAAAAACTCTGTATCTGATGTGGTAATGTCACTGGACTAGTAACCCAGAAGGAGAAAGTGAGGACTGCAGATGCTGGAGATCAGAGCTGAAAATGTGTTGCTGGAAAAGCGCAGCAGGTCAAGCAGCATCCAAGGAGCAGGAGAATCAATTTTTCGGGCATCAGCCCTTCTTCAGGAAGGGCTGATGCCCGAAACGTCGATTCTCCTGTTCCTTGGATGCTGCCTGACCTGCTGTGCTTTTCCAGCAACACATTTTCAGCTAGTAACCGAGAACTCAAGCTAATGTTTTGGTGATGTGAATTTGAATTCTACAATGACAGGTGACGAAATTTGAATTTAACCTGGAATTCAAATCTAGTCTAATAGTGACCGTGTTGATTAGAGTCATAGAGTCATAGAGATGTACAGCACAGAAACAGACTCTTTGGTCCAACCTGTCTACGCCGATCAGATATCCCATCCCAATCTAGTCCCACCTGCCAGCACCTGGCCCATATCCCTCCAAACACTTCCTATTCATATACCCATCCAAATGCCTCTTAAATGTTGCAATTGTACCACCCTCCACCACATTCTCTGGCAGCTCATTCCATGCACATACCATCCACTGCATGAAAAAGTTGCCCCTTAGGTCCCTTATATAACTTTCCCCTCTCACCCTAAACCTATGCCCTCTAGTTCTGGACTCCCTAACCCCAGGGAAAAGACTATCTATTTATCCTATCCATGCCCCTCATAATTTTGTAAATCTCTATAAGGTCACCCCTCAGCCTCTGACGCTCCAGGGAAAACAGCCCCAGCCTGTTCAGCCTCTCCCTGTAGCTCAGATCCTCCAACCCTGGCAATGTCCTTGTAAATCTTTTCTGAACCCTTTCAAGTTTCACATCATCTTTCTGATAGGAAGGAGACCAGAATTGCACGCAATATTCCAACAGTGGCCTAACCAATGTCCTGTACAGCCGCAACATGACCTCCCATCTCCTGTACTCAATACTCTGACCGATTAAGGAAAGCATACCAAACGCCTCTTCACTGTCCTATCTACCTGTGACTCCACTTTCAAGGAGCTATGAAACTGCACTCCAAGGTCTGTTTGTTCAGCAACACTCCCTAGGACCTTACCATTAAGTGTATAAGTCCTGCTAAGATTTGCTTTCCCAAAATACAGCACCTCACATTTATCTGAATTAAACTCCATCTGCCACTTCTCAGCCCATTGGCCCATCTGGTCCAGATCCTGTTGTAATCTGAGGTAACCCTCTTCGCTGTCCACTACATCTCCAATTTTGGTGTCATCGGCAAACTTACTGACTGTACCTCTTATGCTCGCATCCAAATCATTTACGTAAATGACAAAAAAGTAGAGGGCCCAGCACCGATCCTTGTGGCCCTCCACTGGTCACAGGCCTCCAGTCTGAAAAGCAACCCTCCAACACCTTTGAGCCTGTTCTGCATCCAAATAGCTAGTTCTCCCTGTATTCCATGAGATCTAACCTTACTAATCAGTCTCCCACGAGGAACCTTGTCGAACACCTTACTGAAGTCCATATAGATCACATCTACTGCTCTGCCCTCATCAATCTTTTTTGTTACTTCTTAAAAAAACTCAATCAATTTTGTGAGACATCATTTCCCACGCACAAAGCCATGCTGACTATCCCAAATCAGTCCTTGTTAGAAAAACCCACTAAGTTTATTAATGACCTTTGTGGAAAGAAATCCACCATCCTTATCTGATCTGAACCACTTGATGTGACTCCAGACACATAGCAATGTGTTTGGCTTTTAACTGCCCTTTGAAATGAGTGAGCCATTCGGTTCAAAACCAACAAATGGTGGGAAACAAATGCTAATCTTGCCAGTGATGCTCGCATCCCTTACGTGAATAAAAAGAATTGTAATTACAGATTTAATTAAATGGAAATAGAGAATATAATGATATTGATTGTACATGGCATTATTTGATACTATTCATACAATATGTAAAATAATCTGAAACATGTGTTGCTGGAAAAGTGCAGCAGGTCAGGCAGCATCCAAGGAGAATCGACGTTTCGGGCATAAGCCCTTCTTCAGGAGGGCTTATGCCCGAAACGTCGATTCTCCTGCTCCTTGGATGTTGCCTGACCTGCTGCACTTTTCCAGCAACACATTTTCAGCTCTGATCTCCAGCATCTGCAGTCCTCACTTTCTCCTAATATGTAAAATAAGTCAGCACTACAATGTGCAACATGGTTCAAACGATGTAATACTATGAGTTACTAAAAGATTGTATGTACAATTTACCCAATCAATAGTTATTACAGTAGAGTAACCTGGACTAAATTATGTTCTTTAATATTATGTATCAGTTCACATTTTTGGGATAGTTATATAAATGTAACACATTGGAAAATAGTCACGTAATTAGGATATTATATAATGAATGTTTGGGAAGGTTTGTAAAATGAATATGGAAAAATTGAGTATATGTCAGTATTTGTGGATGGATGTACATCAATAGAGGCCCGGGGTTTAGATCTGAGTGCTGCTGGAAAAGCACAGTAGGTCAGGCAGCATCTGAGGAGCAGGAACATTGACGTTTCTGGCAAAAACCCTTCATCAGGAATAGCCCTTTCATTCCTGTGCTGGAAGGTGATTGTTTCATGCACCCACCACTCAATACACACCTTCCCCCTGAATGTTGTCACCCCAGACACTGTTTGGTTACGTCAGTCCTGAGGATGCTCCTTCACCTTTATATTGTAGTCCTCATGATGACAACCCTTCCTATCATTTGTCTTGAACCATATGCTCCGAAGTTGTTCAATTATCCAAGACGACAATGCAACTTTCAAATTTTTGGTATAGTTATATAAATGTAATACATTGTAAAATAGTCACGTAATTAGGATACTTTAGTATGAATTGTTGGGAAGGATTGTAAAATGAATACAGAAAAATTGAGTATATGTCAGTATTTGTGACAGAGAAAGTATATTCCTGTTAGGGTGAAAGGAAACGCTGGTAGGTGTAGGGAATGCTGGATGACGAAGGAAATTGATGGTTTGGTTAAGAAAAAGAAGGAAGCATATGTCAGGTATAGACAGGATAGATTGAATGAATCCTTAGAAGAGTATAAAGGAAGTAGGAGTATACTTAAGAGGGAAATCAGGAGGGCAAAAAGGGGACATGAGATAGCTTTGGCAAATAGAATTAAGAAGAATCCAAAGAGTTTTTACAAATACATTAAGGACAAAAGAGTAACTAGGGAGAGAATATGGCCCCTCAAAGATCAGCAAGGCAGCCTTTGTTTGGAGCTGCAGAAAATTGGGGAGATACTAAATGAGTATTTTGTATCAGTATTTACTATGGAAAAGGATATGGAAGATATAGACAGTAGGGAAATAGATGGTGACATCTTGCAAAGTGTCCAGATTAGAGAGGAGGATGTGCTGGATGTCTTGAAATGGGTTAAGGTGGATAAATCCCCTGATCAGGTATACGCGAGAACTCTGTGAGAAGCTAGAGAAGTGATTGCTGGGCCTCTTGCTGAGATGTTTGTATCATCGATAGTCACAGGTGAGGAGCGGGAAGACTGGAGGTTGGCTAATGTGGTACCACTGTTTAAGAAGGGTGGTAAGAACAAAGCAGGGAACTATAGACCAGTGAGCCTGACCTCGGTGGTGGGCAAGTTGTTGGAAGGAATCCTGAGGGACAGGATGTACATGTATTTCGAAAGGCAAGGACTGATTAGGGATCGTCAACATGGCTTTGTACATGGGAAATCATGTCTCACAAACTTGAATGAGTTTTTTGAAGAAGTAACAAAGAAGATTGATGAAGGCAGAGCAGTAGATGTGATCTATATGGACTTCAGTAAGGTGTTCGACAAGGTTCCCCATGGGAGACTGATTAGCAAGGTTATATCTCACGGAATACAGAGAGAACTAGCCATTTGGATATAGAACTGGTTCAAAGGTAGAAGACAGAGGGTGGTGGTGGAGGGTTGTTTTTCAGGCTGGAGGCCTGTGACCAGTGGAGTGCCACAAGGATTGGTGCTGGGCCCTCTACTTTTTGTCATTTACATAAATGATTTGGATGCGAGCATAAGAGGTACAGTTAGTAAGTTTGCCGATGACACCAAAATTGGAGGTGTAGTGGACAACGAAGAGGGTTACCTCAGATTACAACAGGATCTGGACCAGATGGGCCAATGGGCTGAGAAGTGGCAGATGGAGTTTAATGCAGATAAATGCGAGGTGCTGCATTTTGGGAAAGCAAATCTTAGCATGACTTATACACTTAATGGTAAGGTCCTAGGGAGTGTTGCTGAACAAAGAGGCACCTTGGAGTGCAGGTTCATAGCTCCTTGAAAGTGGAGTCACAGGTAGATAGGACAGTGAAGAAGGTGTTTGGTATGCTTTCCTTAATCGGTCAGAGTATTGAGTACAGGGGTTGGGAGGTCATGTTGCGGCTGTACAGGACATTGGTTAGGCCACTGTTGGAATATTGCATGCAATTCTGGTCTCCTTCCTATTGGAAAGATGTTGTGAAACTTGGAAGGGTTCAGAAAAGATTCACAAGAATGTTGCCAGGGTTGGAGGATTTGAGCTACAGGGAGAGGCTGAACAGGCTGGGGCTTTTTTTCCCTGGAGCATCGGAGGCTGAGGGGAGACCTTATAGAGGTTTACAAATTATGAGGGGCATAGATAGGGTAAATTGACAAAGTCTTTTCCCTGGGGTGGAGGAGTCCAGAACTAGCGGACATGATTTAGGGTGAGAGGGGAAAGATATAAAAGAGACCTTCGGGGCAACATTTTCACACAGAGGGTGGTACGTGTATGAAATGAGCTGCCAGAGGAAGTGGTGGAGGCTGGTACAATTGCAACATTTAAGTGGCATTTGAATGGGTTTTTGAATAGGGAAGGTTTAGAGGGATATGGGCCGGGTGCTGGCAGGTGGGGCTAGACTGGGTTGGGATATCTGGTGAAATAAACCAGTTGGACTGTAACCTGGTGATGTGTGATTTTTAACTTTGTACACCCCAGTCCAACACCAAATTATGATCTTTTAGAATGGGCATGTTGGTTTCAGTTCTTTCATATATACATTCCAGAACTTTCTTAAAGTTACATTCTCAAGCTAACCTTTAACAATAGATGTCATGTTGGCCCAGATAATGCACTGAAGGTGTGAGGTGCCTTGTGTGAGGCTGTCTGTGCCCCAGTGTTCAGACTGATTGTCATCTAAAAAAGCGATTTACAGAATTTTGCATGGATTTAAGCATTTTTTTTGCAAAAAGACCAGATCTTAATCAATATATAATTTCAGTTTTATCACTCTGTAAACTTTTGCTATAAATTCTTTGTCCTATGATCTTATATTCCACAACCACCTGATGAAGGAGCAGTCCTCCAAAGGCTAGTACTTGCAAATAAACCTGTTGGACTATAACCTGGTGTTGTGTGATTTTCAACTTTTGTGTAAGATGTGCAATTAAGTAGGTCCTCTTGGATCACACTGAAAATTGTACATATCATATGTGGGGTCTCTTGGATTTGCAATAGGCTTAGGAGAACAATTTGTGATGCATGCATCTGGCTTTGAAAACTTTAGCTAAGGATAAACACAACAGATAAAACAGGGTCTCGTTTGATTTTCCAAATTAGAATAGATTATATTTTATGTGCCTCTTTATAAGCAGTGACTCTACCTCTGTGTTTTTCTTTTATGGGAAATGAAACATTATATGTATTCCTATATGACCAGAGGCGACAAAGTTTGTGCAATTTTGCAGGCTAACTATATTCTATAAAGTGGTGGTACAATCCAGCTTGCTTCATATTCACAATCCTATTAGTGTCAGATCCCATTGAAAAAAGCAGGTCTGATGTTAATGGCATTATTCCTTTGAACAAAGAAAAGTCCTAAGGGGCTGTTAGCAATTGACAGGCTGAGACAGAAAAAGTAAATCAAAGATACTCAGAAATCCATTCAATTATCTGTACTCATATTCCTCATGACAATATTAAAGTCAAACAATTGTATGAGACCAACAATTAAATATAGAAAAAAAAAATTGCCTGAGGCATTCCGAGAAACCAAGGTCTGAAGTTTCTATCATTTTCAAAGGAAGAATTACTCTTATTTGCAACAAAATCTAGTACATTTAATTAATTAGAACTATGTTTTATGAAAACTGTCTGCTGAATGCATTTATTTTCACTCTACAAAAGGAGTTCCTTTGCATATACCCCATTTACATCCATCAGACTTCTCAAAGAAACTTACAGCCACAGAAGTAGTTTAGAAGGTGCAGTCACTGTTGCAAGAAAGGGAACATGGTAGCTGAACTGCAGATAGCAAGCACCTAAAAACGAAGTGTGATAATGACCAGAAAATCAATTTATGTGATGCTGCTGAGAGTTGGACATGACACTGAGATAACTCCCCCTCCCTCTTTTTCTTCTTCAAAATAGTGTCACAGAGTGTATTATAGTCACTTAAGAGGATAGTCATCTCAGCCAAAAGACAGCCCCTCTAATAGTTCAGCTTACTCCCAAGTCAAAGCTTTGGGCTTGAGTAAGATTTGAATCCACAATCTTCTCCTATAGAAATAAGTGTGCTACCAACTAAGCCAATGGCAAGCATTACAAGACTATGTTAGAATCTAAAAGATTAGCAAATTGGATCATGATCTCATGCAGAAAATCCATATGTTTAATTAAGCCACCATGCAGTAAGATACAACAAGCCTGATTTGGAGAGTGCTGATGAGCTGTTGATGCAATATTGAGACAACTTGTGTTTCACAGGAATCAAGCAAGACTAGCTACCTTTGGCCAAGGATAAAAAAGAAAGGCAGTTGATAATGTTCTGAAGAAGGTGTTCTGAACAACATGTGCTGAGAAAGGGTAACTGTACTTGCAATGTGAACTCTGCTTTCTCTCCACAGATGCTGCCAGAGCTGCTCAGTTCTTCCAACAATTCCTGTTTTTGTTGCAATTGATGAGGTCTTGCAATGGCTAACAGCAGAATTTCCTAATTATTGAGCTTAATTCCTTATTATTAAGTTTGTTTTTAGCATTCAAAGGCTATTGTTTCCATGTGGATCACTGGTACACCAATATGCACAATATGCAAAAGGTGAAAATTGACTGACAGAGTTTAATGGGTTTTGACAGTTAAATATCACCCTAACCTCATTTCTAGAGCAGTCAGCAAGTTCCTAGCTCACACTACAACCCACTTACCCAGAATTCAAATAAGGACTTGAGAGTTACAGTTATTACAGTCAAGATCCTTTGTCTTATCTGTGTCAAATTCTGATATGAACAGCAATAAACAGGGATTTATTTCTGACACTTGTCCCTGTTCCATGCATTGTCACTACAGCAAAGCCTATTGAGGTATTTATCTCCAAAATCAGGAAGGCCTTTGGAAGCTATCGCAGAATAATTGATTTTGCAGGACTTTGTATCAATCAAACATTTCAAAATTCTTTCAAAGAGTTATTGCCAAAACCAGTCAGCTACAGAGCCAGTCTCCCTTTCAGCACTGAAAGATGCCCTTTGAGTTGGGAAACAAACCAAAAATAAATTTAATGACCCTATTGCTAAAGGTTTGACAGGTTTCGGAGATTGAAATGATGCACCTGTTCACATCAGGTAGACCAGTCTGATAGAGGAACACTGTGGATCTTCAGAACCAGTTCTGACAAAAGTTCACTGGACCTAAAACATTAAATCTCCTTTTCCCAACAGATGTTGCCAGATCTGCTGAGCTTTTCCAGCAATATCTGTTTTTGTTTCTGATTTCCAACATCCACAGTTCATTGATTTTTCTCTATGTCAGAGCTGCTGGCCTGGTCAAAAGATGCCCCCTGTATCTCACAGGATCGATCACTGGCTGTAAATTATAAGGGGAGGAATGTGGAAGAAGCTTTCTGAATAGAGTAGGGGAAGAGTGGAGAGCAGTTCAGGACTGAAGGGGTCTTAACTTTCCTATCAAGTTAAGAGGAATATCTTTTGGAAAAGTGTTAGAATGTAGACACACAGTTTAGTGTCAGCCAGGAAGTTCTGCACAGTGCTGTAAATGATGAAGCCTTTGACTGCTTATTTTTGATCACTCACAGATCTTTACAGACACTTACTGGTTCCTTAAAATCCATAGCTTTGACCATATTTTGTTTCTGACATGATATCTGTGACTCTGCGTCTTGCGTTTTCTTAATTCTCCAGTTAATTGCCTTGGGACCTTTTATTAATTTTAATATGCTGCATGAATCTAAATTATAATTGTTGACCCTACACTGCAGAGTGGAGATGGTGGTGTATTGGCACTATCACTGGGTTAGTAATTCCAAGCCACAGATTAATGTTCGGAGACCTGGCACTGTGCGAGATGTACAATTTGAATTCCATAAAACGATAGACCAATGGTGACAATGTTAGTTGACATAGCGAGCCATAATCTGCTGTCCTTGCTTAGCCTGTGTGTGACAAAGTAACATGGTTGACTCTTAACTGCCCTATAGGTAAGAAATGTCGGTAATGCTCACATCCCATGAATGAATCTTTTTAAAAAATGTCCAAAAGGATTTTAGATCACTGGGAAGATTGATTCTCTGATTTACATTCCTAGTTGAGAACTTGGGCTTCACGACGATACAATCTTCAGTCTTTTTGTTTCCCCCGATCCATGCATTAGAAGGTCACATTAATCATTAGGTACAGTTTAATAGAGCTTCAGTGTTCAAATGTTTATGGCAAGACTGATATGCAGTACCATAGAAACCTGTACTCATGTTGAAAAGACTGTTTAATGATTACCACTTGCTCTGATTCTTTTATTTCTAAGGAACATCACGATTCAGTTGGTTAATGTAATAAACTAAAGAAAATTATGAATTACTTCTTTCAGAAATTAATTTGAAATTTCAAGATTAATTTTAGCATCCCTTCATTTTCCTTACCCATTTTAATGGCTATAAAAATATCTTAGCTTATTCAATGTATGCCAATGATATCACTAAAGCAAATGCCAGCTAAGAATTAATGATTCCAAAAATGCAAAGTGTAAAATGACATCAATGGATATAACTATAAATTCTATATTCTTTAGTACTGTGTTTGTTTCAACAATGTTTGCTAGCTTAGTTGACCCCTTGATAATGTTTGTTCAGTTACTCCAGTTTTAAATTTTTCGTCTTCTCCCTGATAAAATCACTTCCCGTGAACAGCATTGCACCAACGGAAATATTATCATGCAGAAGAACATCACAACTATGGAAGTTTTTAATTATTGCAAAATATATATGTAAACTGAGAGTGGGGGACATTGAGGGAAGTGCTTTGTGCTGAATTTGCCTGTTATTGTTCATTTGATGCACCATTGCAATTTAGACATAAAATTATTTGTCTCCTATTCTGAATATTTTAATTGCCTATCTGCATATAGTTGAGGCAGAATACAAGAAGAACCATTAGGTATAGTGATGCCACACTTGTGACACTGCTGTTCTCCATTAGTTTAGTTCATTTATGGAGTGTACAGTGAATGATATTCCAGGGATCTTCATCATTTGCCCTCTGTGTATTCAGCACAAGAAGAAACAGAAAAAAGTAGTGTAGAATTAATCGCAATTGTGTTTTCGTATAAATATAAATAGCAAATTAGATTAGATTCCCTACAGTGTGGAAACAGGCCCTTCAGCCCAACAAGTCCACACTGACCCTCCAAAGAGTAACCCACCAAGACCCACTTCCCTTTGACTAATGCACCTAACACTATGGGCAATTTAGCATAGCCAATTCACCTGACCCGCACATCTTTGGACTGTGGGAGAACACCGGAGCAAACCCACACAGAATGTGCAAACTCCACATAGATATTCACCTGAGGCTGGAATCAAACCTGGGACCCTGGTGCTGTGAGGCAGCAGTGCTAACCACTGAGCCAACGTGCTGCCCCAACCTAACAGACTAGTTCATTTTGACTCCTAGTCTGTGCTTAATTGGCTAATATTAATTGGATAATGATAATAATTATATATCTCACCTCAATGTCTATACAATGGAGAAATACAGAACTGGAAGAGTTTGTGATGTTGGGTGATGATGTGATTCAGTTCAGCTGTGATGCCTGTAACAGTTGAATAACCTGCACTTACTTTCATACCTGGTCACGTCTGATGAAGTGAGGTATGTCAAGTTGTCATTATGGCAGAAACACAACCTATTATGTACTAAATCAAGCAAAGGCAGAATTGGAAGGAATATAACTATAAATATTGACACTTTACTTACAATTGACAATAATGGTGCAATTTTTACCATTTCCTTTTTTAAGCAGAGTACGGCAGAGAAAACCCAGGTTTTCAATGAATTACTTTGCTATGGGAGAGGTGCCTCAAAGTAGAAGTTCATGTAATATGTTTGCCTTAATCAGGTGAAAGTGTTACTGGATTGGGGAGGTTTAGGGTTGTATTGGAGGTGAAGTGGGGGATGGTGGAGGGACAGAAATGCTGCTAAAGGGAATGCTGATGAATGTGGCCTAGCTATCTACCAAATCCCACCATCTGCTTTCATACAACATCATTCACCCTTTATTTCCAACTCACCAGCTCTGCCAGATCCAGCTGGTGCTGGGGGAAGTAGATCATGCTGATGTGTGTTTGCTACCAAGGATGAGGACACTATGAAAGCCAGGAATTAAAGTGGAGTGTGACTGCAGAATGAACCCCCTCATATTTATGTTAAGTTATCATATTCATTGCTTGTTAATTTTTACAGGAGGTATGGAGGTCACTGTATGCGGGCAGTAGATGATGCATGTCACTATGGACACAACTTTATTATTCCCAAATTTACTGCAATATGAAACTTTGATGCTGAAGCAGGGGCTGGGTTCTTCCACATAAACATGGAGAATCGGATCTCTGCAGCTCTCCCCTTTGTAGAGTTCACACAATAAAGAATAGAAAAGTTGAATTATTTTATTCTTCAGATACCTAGACCAATATCACAGCTTAAGATTCTGAAGTGATTATTTCTACCAAGTCTTTTGTTCCCACTAGGATAATTAGCTCAGCTCCTTCTGGGAAAAGACCACGGAAGCTTTCAACAAGTGGGGGACCTTGACTCTCAGGAAATCCGCGGACCCTCAGGAAGTCAAGAAATGCAGAGAAATAGGCAGGAAAAATAAGTTGAGGCAGAAGATCAGCTACAATCATATTGAATGATGGAGCAGGCTCAAGGGACTATCTGGTCACCTACTATTACTATTTCTTATGGTTTTCTGTTGGCCTACATGCATAGGTGTATCTGAGGGAGATGAATGGGCAACCTATTTATACTACATCAGGAGTGACAGTATTAGGAGCACTAACATTAACTTGCATTTATATAGCACCTTTAGTACATAAAAATATTCCAAGGTAGTCAAAAAAAGTGAATCAATCCCTATCTCTTCTATATCACAACAACAAGAGCAGGTTAGGAGCCAGAATATCAATGCATTGGGCTATTTTAGAATCCTTCAACCCTGAAGAATCAAAGAATTTTGATCTGCAATCCTTATGAGTAAAGCTCTACACTGATCAGAATATTTTATTGAATCAATTGAAATAACTATAAATTACAATATATCATCAAATTGGCATAAATCTGTATTGTCTGCAGATAGTACAATCCAAATGTGCACCATAGTACCTAACTAATATTTTAAATAGTGCTCCGATAAAATGCTAAATAGCAGATTGAGATGGCAAATGTACAGTACAGCGATTGTGAAAACAATCACATTCAATGTTTAGCTCATATTTTCATGAGTACACCATTGTTTACAGCCATTAATTTTGAGCTGCCTGACAGATATCAATGGTTGGTTGCTTTCACAACTAAAATACTTATTTCAATATATTTAGCTGACAAAGAAGGGAAGAGGTCAGAGAATGGAGACAGTTGTATGAGCTGTAGAGTGATTTTGTTTCTGTGCTGAGGAGGAACTCTGTTTGATTTTCCTGATCTTACTCACATCAAGTCAGCAAGTCTCTGCAGGCCCTATGATTGTATTTTATTCAACTTACTGCATTAATTGGAATTTTAGGCTGGAAGTTTTAAAAAGGTTTTAAATATTTTGTGTTTAATTGCAAAGGTGAGTGAATATGTCAGGCCTAATGAAAGGTGCCTCAATTGAATTAATATTTAATTTCATTTAATCATTTATTGTAGCTGTGTTTAAGAAAATTGTAATGATTCACTGAATTAATCAAACTGGTGACTCTGAACAAAAGCTAATTGGTATAAAAGTAAAACTCAAAATGGACTCCATACTGAATGCAGGCTCAGATCCTAAATTGATTTAAAATGAAACTATTTTCAAAAATCCAGTTCTACCATTTCAAATCAGAATGTCATCCCTTCAAGAAAATTATGTCAATAGTGAATGCAGGAACATTTTATTTTATTTTCTGCCTTAACAGACCATAATTTCAGAAGCCAGTTTAGGTTCGATAGCCTGATCTGTTGACACAAGATCACAAGACAGATACACATGACTGAGCTCAATAAGACAGCGAAATTCATCGACCCAAAAAAATCCTAATCTCTCCCCATTATGGAATCTAATTATTTTTTAATTGACTCCATTCATTATTCATTAGAGTTTAGAAGAAGGAGAGGCGATCGTATTTAAATATAGAACATGTTGAAAAGGTTTGATGCGGTAGATGTTGAAAAGATATTTGCACTAATCCCAAACTAGGGGACATGGTTACAGAATAAGGGACCGCTCATTTAAAACTGAGGTGGCAATGAATTTTACTCCCAGCACTAGTGGACTTACAGAATTCTCTACTCCAGGAGGCAAGAAAGTATCTAAAGAAGATGTAGATTGATTTTGAAATATCAGGAAGTTGCCAGCTATGCTGATGTGGCATAAAAGCAAAGTTGAGGCCTGGGGCAACTCATCCATGATCTTACAGAATGATGGCACAGACCGAAGGAGTTACATTGTCTCCTATATATTATGTTCTATGTCATAGAGTCATAGAGATGTACAGCATGGAAACAGACCCTTCGATCCAACCCGTTCATGCCGACTAGATATCCCATCCCAATCTAGTCCCACCTGCCAGCACCCGGCCCATATCCCTCCAAACCCTTCCTATTCATATACCCATCCAAATGCCTCTTAAATGTTGCAATTGTACCAGACTCCACCACATCCTCTGGCAGCTCATTCCACACATGTACCACCCTCTGCGTGAAAAAGTTGCTACTTAGGTCTCTTTTATATCTTTCCCCTTTCACCCTAAACCTAGTTCTGGACTCCCCCACCCCAGGGAAAAGACTTTGTCAATTAATCCTATCCATGCCCCTCATAATTTTGTAAATCTCTATAAGGTCACCCCTCAGCCTCTGACGCTCCAGGGAAAACAGCCCCAGCCTGTTCAGCCTCTCCCTGTAGCTCAGATCCTCCAACCTGGCAACATCCTTGTAAATCTTTTCTGAACCCTTTCAAGTTTCACAACATCTTTCCGATAGGAAGGAGACCAGAATTGCACGCAATACTCCAACAGTGGCCTAACCAATGTCCTGTACAGCCGCAACATGACCTCCCAACTCCTGTACTCAATACTCTGACCAATAAAGGAAAGCATACCAAACGCCTTCTTCACTGTCCTATCTACCTGCGACTCCACTTTCAAGGAGCTATGAACCTGCAATCCAAGGTCTCTTTGTTCAGCAACACTCCCTAGGACATTACCATTATGTGTATAAGTCCTGCTAAGTTTTGCTTTCCCAAAATGCAGCACCTCGCATTTATCTGAATTAAACTCCATCTGCCACTTCTCAGCCCATTGGCCCATCTGGTCCAGATCCTATTGTAATCTGAGGTAACCCTCTTCTCTGTCCACTACATCTCCAATTTTGGTGTCATCGGCAAACTTACTAACTGTACCTCTTATGCTCGCATCCAAATCATTTATGTAAATGACAAAAAGTAGCGGACCCAGCACCGGTTCTCCACTGGTCACAGTTCTCCAGTCTGAAAAGCAACCCTCCACCACCACCCTCTGTCTTCTACCTTTGAGCCAGTTCTGTATCCAAATGGCTAGTTCTCCCTGTATTCAATGAGATCTAACCTTGCTAATCAGTCTCCCATGGGAACCTTGTCGAACGCCTTACTGAAGTCCATATCGATCACATCTACTGCTCTGCACTCATCAATCTTCTTTGTTACTTCTTCAAAAAACACAATCAAGTTTGTGAGACATGATTTCCCACGCACAAAGCCATGTTGACTATCCCTAATCAGTCCTTGCCTTTCCAAATATATATACATCCTGAACCTCAGGATTCCCTCCAGCAACTTGCCCACCACCGATGTCAGGCTCACCGGTCTATAGTTCCCTGGCTTGTCTTTACCGCCCTTCTTAAACAGTGACACCACATTTGCCAACCTCCAGTCTTCCGGCACTTCACCTGTGACTATCAATGATACAAATATCTCAGCAAGAGGCCCAGAAATCACTTCTCTAGCTTCTCACAGAGTTCTCGCATACACCTGATCAGGTCCTGGGGCTTTATCCACCTTTAACCATTTCAAGACATGCAGCACTTCCTCCTCTGTAATCTGGACATTTTGCAAGATGTCACCATCTATTTCCCTACAGTCTATATCTTCCATATCCTTTTCCACAGTAAATACTGATGCAAAATATTCATTTAGTATCTCCCCCATTTTCAGTGGCTCCACACAAAGGCCACCTTGCTGATCTTTGAGGGGCCCTATTCTCTCCCTAGTTACCCTCTTGTCCTTAATATATTTGTAAAAACTCTTCGGATTCTCCTTAATTCCATTTGCTATCTCATGTCCCTGTTTTGCCCTCCTGATTTCCCTCTTAAGTATACTCTTACTTCCTTTATACTCTTCTAAGTATTCACTCGATCTATCCTGTCTATATCTGACATATGCTTCCTTCTTTTTCTTAACCAAACCCTCAATTTCTTTAGTCATCCAGCATTCCCTATACCTACCAGCCTTCCCTTTCACCCTGACAGGAATATACTTTCTCTGGATTCTTGTTATCTCATTTCTGAAGACTTCCCATTTTCCAGCCGTCCCTTTACCTGTGAACATATGCCCAATCAACTTTCGAAAGTTCTTGCCTAATACCATCAAAATTGGCCTTTCTCCAATTTAGGACTTCAACTTTTAGATCTGGACTATCCTTTTCCATCACGATTTTAAAACGAATAGAATTATGGTCGCTGGGCCCAAAGTACTCCCCCACTGACACCTCAGTCACCTGCCCTGCCTTATTTCCGAAGAGTAGGTCAAGTTTTGCACCTTCTCTAGTAGGTACATCCACATACTGAATCAGAAAATTGTCTTGTACACACTCAACAAATTCCTCTCCATCGAAACCTTTCACACTATGGCAGTCCCAGTCGATGTTTGGAAAGTTAAATTCCCTACCATAACTACCCTATTATTCTTACAGATAGCTGAAATCTCCTTACAAATTTGTTTTTCAATTTCCCTCTGACTATGAGGGAGTCTATAATACAATCCCAATAAGATGATCATCCCTTTCTTATTTATCAGTTCCACCCAGATAACTTCCCTGGATGTATTTCCGGGAATATCCTCCCTCAGCACAGCTGTAATGCTATCCCTTATCAAAAATGCCACTCCCCCTCCTCTCTTGCCTCCCTTTCTATCCTTTCTGTAGCATTTGTATCCTGGAACATTAATCTGCCAGTCCTGCCCATCCCTGAGCCATGTTTCCGTAATTGCAATGATATCCCAGTCCCATGTTGCTAACTGTGCCCTGAGTTCATCTGCCTTCCCTGTTAGGCCCCTTGCATTGAAATAAATGCAATTTACTTTATTAGTCCTACCTTGTCCCTGCCTGTCCTGATTGTTTGACTCACTTCTGTTCTCACCTGCACCCGTCTCAGATCGACCTCTTTCCTCACTATCTCCCTGGGTCACACCCCCCCACCTTACTAGTTTAAATCCTCCCAAGCAGTTCTGGCAAATTTCCCTGCCAGTGTATAAGTCCCCTTCCAATTTAGGTGCAATCCGTCCTTCTTGTATAGGTCACTTCTACCACAAAAGAGATTCCAACGATCCAAAAATGTGAGTCCTTCTCCCATACACCAGCTCCTCAGCCATACATTCATCTGCTCTATCCTCCTATTCCTGCCCTCACTAGCTCGTAGCACTGGGAGTAATCCAGATATTACTACTCTTGAGGACCTCCTTTTTAAATTCCTGCCTAACCCTCTGTAATCTCCCTTCAGAGTCTCAACCCTTCCAATGTCGTTGGGTCCAATGTGGACAATGACTTCCTGCTGGCCCCTCTCCCCCGTGAGAACATTCTGCACCCTCTCTGAGACATCCTTGATCCTGGCACCAGGGAAACAACACACCATTCTGCTTTTACTCTGCTGGCCATAGAAATGTCTGTCTGTACCTCTGACGACAGAATCCCCTAACACAATTGATCTCTTGGAACCAAATGTACCCCTCGTTGCATTAGAGCCAATCTCAATACCAGAAACTTGGCTGTTCGTGCTATGTTCCCCTGAGCATCCATCACCCCCTACTTTTTCCAAAACAGCATACCTGTTTGAAATGGGTATATCCACAAAAGACTCCTGCCCTAGATGCCGACCTCTCTCCCCTTTCTGGAGTTAACCCATCTATGTGACTGTATCTGAGACTTTCCCCCCTTCCTATAACTGCCATCCATCACATACTGTTGCTGTTGCAAATTCCTCATCACTTCTATCTGTCTCTCCAACTGATCCACTTGATCTGATAAGATTCACATCCAACAGTATTTATGGCAGATATAATCCGCAGTAATCCTTAAACTCTCTCTAACCTCTCACATCTGAGAAGAAGTACATATCACTCTATTAAAGGCCATTTTTGCTCCTTCACAATCTACAGATCCAGAAAATAACACCGTCTTATTCCTCTACAAACACTGCCCCAGGTTAAATTAATAGTTATGGCTTATATTTTAAGTTTAATCAAGAGACTTATCTTCAAAAACATATAATCAAGAAAGAATCCACTATACTCACTACTGCAGCCTTTCTCTTGGACAGTTTTAAAACAACCATTAACTTATCTGATTCTGTGCTGTGAACTTCGCCCAACAGTTCCTCCAAGATTAGTTGTGAATTTCACTGTTTGTTAATTTTCCCAGATGCACTCCGATGTCCAGCAATACACGAATTCAAACAGCAAAGGTGGTAACTGTGTAGGTTCTCTCCCTCTCTCTCTCTCTCTCCTGCACTTACTTTTTCATGTCCTTGTGAATCCAAAGATGTAACATCCAATGCTCTCTGAAAACATATTTCACATATTGGTGACTGAATGAAGAATATACTCCTGTTATTATTCTAAAATGTGACTTTTAGTTTGAAGTTTTAACCAACTCTCCTTGGCCTCCTTTCACAATTCAATTTATTACAGTTTTAACTTTTCTATCCCAAAATTATAACCTCTACAAAAATATGGAGTGATTTTCAAAGAGAATTGGATTTATACTCAAAGTGGAAATATTTACAGAAATATAAGGACAAGAGCAGGGGTGTGAGATTAATTGAATGGCTCTTTCAAAGAGCTGCCACTGGTAAAATGGACTGAATGGCTTCCTCTGTATTGAATTATTCCATAACTCTAAGATCATTTCTCATTTCTCTTCCTTTCTAGATTGAATATCTCAAATTGAGCAGTTTTTGTGAATACTTCAGATCTTTGACATATCCAAACCCTTCACTGTACAGTCTCCAGTATAGATTGTGTCTCAGAAATCAGAGATAGACAGTACTTAAGTTGTGGTCTCACCAGAGCATTCTAAAATCTGATCATGATTTTCTCTGACTTGTATTCTATGGTTTTGACTGCATAATTTAACATTTCTTTGGTTTTGTTAATTGCTACTCTTCATTGTAAAGGCATGTTTAGTTCTGTGTCTCATAAAACTCCTGAATCTCTTTTAATTTTATTCTCACATACATCAGTACCATTGGGTCCATAAACATGTTTTGACCACCACATTCTATAATTTTTGAGCTGCCTCTTCTAATTAAATTGCAAATCCTAATTGCAAATGTGGCTATTTTGCACTGCGTTTCTGAAGGCAAGTCAATTATGAATTAGAAACAGTTGCTAACCCTGTACTTAGGCCTAAGGCACCCAATATTTCCCTCAGCTTCACATGACTACTTTAATATGTTCTTTTAATTCTTTTTCCCTTTCAGCCAGTTTCTTTATTCCCACCGCTAATCCTAAATTCCCATGACTTTGATTTTAATTAATGGCCTTTCATACAAAACTTTGTCAAATGCTGCTTTGGAAATAAAAGTTCACTGTCATAGCATGTCCCACAATCCACCTGTCACTTGCATAAGGTTATGGAGGCTGGTTCGGCAGAAACTTCCCCTTCTAAATCCATGCTAGATTTTGTTTATTGATTTATTATTCTAAAGATTATTATCAAATTGTCTTTTGATGAACAATTTATTTTACTTTGAATGGATGGGACACTAAATGAGTCCAATATTTGCTTGAATCTGTTTCATTGCTTTTTTTGAACATGGGCACCATTCTAGCCTGGTAACTCCCCAAGAATTAAATTAAATGAACATTGGCCTCAGATTAAAGCCTTACACCTCAAAAACAATAAAGGACTCTAAACTTTATTTTTTGTACTTTCGTAAGATGTGGGTGTTGGCGCAAACCAGCATTTGTTGCCCAATCTTATTCTATATTCATTCAAGGGAGATGGATATCAATGGCTGTCCATAGTTGCCCTTGAGAAGGCAGTGGTGAGCGATCTTCTTGAACCACTGCTGTCCATCTGAAGCCCAATTGCCATTGAGTTAGATGGCTTACAAGGCCATTTCAAAGCATAGCTCAGAGTCAACCACATTCTGTGTATCTGAAATTACATGTAGGCCAGACCAGGGAAGATTTCTTTCTGTAAAAGACAAATGAACCAAATAAGTTTTTATAAAAATTGATAATAGTTTCATGGAGCTGAATCTTTTGTTGGTTTGGCTCATCGCAAGTTGTTTTGAGATTTTTGAAGGATTTCTCAGCGCAAGATGTAATAAGACTTTTGGCCACTTTTATTAAGCTTATCTCATTCCACAACTACCTGGGTGTCCCTCTCCTGCAATTCTATCTTATCACATGCCATTCCTGAATCCACTCTCTAGACATCCACCAAAGACCAGCATGCCTTGTGCCCATGCCATCTTTACAAGGTCTCTATACACCAGATAAGCATTGGCAGTCTGGCATTGTCCCTCAACAACAGTGTAATGGCAATTCAGACAACAAAGCTACGCCACTGAAAGCAAATAGCTGACATGACTGATACCTACTTGCACGTATATCTCAATTTGTCACCGTGGTCACTGTTTAACCACCATGTGAGTTGACTCATCCTTAGCTGCATTTCACAGAATCACCCTCTCTAAGTCACCACAAATCTGTCCCCAAAACACTCTGAAGGACCACATACTGTCACTATCCAGTTCTATCATTTCCCCCAGTTTCTCTATTGCCATTGCATCTGTTCTGATGATGCCACCATCTAGAGGAGTTCTCAAGAATGTCTACTTTAACTGAGAATTTCTTGCCACTATGGTTGTCCGGGCCCTCAGCTGTGTCTGACCCATTTGCCACACATCTGCCCTCACCCCTTCCCTCCCCTCCCACATCACAATGGGGTTCTCCTGGTCCTCACCAGCCTCCAAATGATTATAAACCTCAAATTCTTCCAACTCCAGTGGGATGCCACTGCAAGACATATATTTCCCTCCCTTCCTTTGTCAGTCTTCTGCTGAGATTGTTCTCTCCAGTACAGCCTAATTCACTCCTCCTCCATTCCTAACACCTCCCCACACTCCCACAGCACCTCCCATACAATAACAATAGGTGCAACTCTTGCCCATTTACCTCCTCCATCCTCAGCATCCAAGGTCCCAGACACACCCTTCCAGGCAAAGCAGGGATTTGCCTGCACATCCTTCAATCTAGTCTAGTGTATTTGCTGCTCACAATCTGGTCACCTCTCCACTGAAGAGATAAAACACAGATTGGGTGATCACTTTGCAGAACCCCTTGCTCAGTCCTTAATAATGACTCCAAGCTTCCAGTTTCGTGCCACTCCAACACACCACCCTGGTCCCTGGCTAACATTTCTGTCTCAGTCTTGCCACAGTGCTCCAAAAAGGCTCAGCACAAGCTTGAAGACCTAAACCTCAACAGCGGACAGCACAGTGGCTCAGGGGTAGCATGGTGACTCAGTGGTTAGCACTGCTACCTCACAGCACCAGGGACCTGGGTTCAATTCCTACCTCGGGTGACTGTCTGTGTGGAGTTTGCACGTTCTCCGTGTGTATGCATAGGTTTCCTCCGGGTGTTCCGGTTTCTTCCCACAGTCCAAAGATGTGCGGGTCAGGTGAATTGACCATGATAAGTTGCCCATAGTGTTAGGTGCATTAGTCAGAGGGAGGTGGGTCTGGGTGGGTTACTTTTCAGAGGGTTGGTGTGGACTTGTTGGGCTGAAAGGCCTGTTTCCACACTGTAGGGAATCTAATCAAAAGCTTTTGATCAACAGCTAACTCTCTGTTTGGCTATCCTTTATTTCTCTCTCTTGGGGCTCCATCTCTATGTACTCTAATCATTTCCACTCCCGCCCTGTCATCAGTATAAATATTTCACATGACTTTGGACATTCCACATGCATGACTAACCATCGCCAAACCCCTGGACTGTGTGTGGATTCAACAGACAGCGTCCTGTCCTTGCCTCAATTGGGTTGAGGACTAGGCCCTACTGAGTTTCTGGCATGGCCATTTGGTTAAATAAATGTGCGGTGTGTTTGCCTGTGTAACTAACACTTACCGTAGGTGTTAGATTGATGTCTTAACTGCTGATCATGGATGAATATCTCCCCCACTCAAACCCAGCCAAATCGCGAATGACAAGGTGCCTGTCTATATGTCTGCACAAAACAATGCGTCAATATAGAAGCACTAACAGACTTTGACTGTGGGTTAGTGCCAATGCACTAACAGGCCTAGCAAGTGGATTGGAGAGGTGCCATGATGTTCATGATTGTCATGAGGGTTTGACAAATGTCAGATCCCAATGACTGTGGACCAGGGGTGTGCGCAGCTGGCACCAATGGAACATGTGCAGCCTGTAGTGAGCTGAAGTCCCAGTGTCCACTCGGAGTTCCATTTCGAGATTTCTCAATGTCTAACTTGTTCGGACCTTTGGAAAGATCAGAGGCTGAATATTAACGAGGTGACTGATGGCACTAATAAAGTGTTTACCAAATTAATTGACAACTCACTGCTACCTAGTGAGAATCTTTTCTTGCTGCTCAGCAACAGCTTCAAAGATGCAGTAAGTTGCTCCTAACATCAAGACAGGCTTCACTATACTTCTCGCATGATTCAGCCATAAATATCATCATTGCCTGTGTCACTCAGACCCCTAGAAGATTCATTATTACTGATATTAGCTTCTAATTCTGGATTTTATCAGCTGATCTGCCAGAATTTCGAGCCATGGTCTCAGACGTTTCGACTAGGCCTCGAGATTTCTCATCCAATGATATTGCCACCATGTTCACCAAAATCTGGAATTGAGTACATTTACACATTTGTCGTGACCAACCAAAGAAATTGAGCAGTGGAGATCTGATTCACCCCTTCCCACCTGGTTACACCACATCCAATGGCATCCTGGCCCAAAGCACTGAGACAATGTCAGGCTTTCAGATGAATCTTGTAGTTTTAAAATAGAATCTTTGCAGTGCATATAGAAGCCATTTGAGTCTGCACTAACTCTCCAAAGAGCATCCCACACTATCCCTGTAAATCCATCTAGCTTGCACATCCCTGGACACTGTGAGCAATGTTTAAGCATGGCAGTCCACTTAACCTGCACATCTTCGGACTGTGGGAGAAAACCAGAGCATCCATCAGGTTCACTGATGTCCCTTAGGGAAGGAATCTACCATCTTTACCTGGTCTGGCTTACATGTGACTCCAGACCCTCAGCAATGTGGTTGACTCTTAACTGCCCTCTGGGTAATTAAGGTTGAGCAATAAATTCCGGCTTGGCCAGCAAAACCCTCATGTCATGAATGAATAAAATGTTCACAGGGAGGATGTGCAAACTCCACATAGACATATGCCCAAGGCTAGAGTCAAACCTAGGTCCATGACACTTAGAGGCGGCAGTGCTAACCACTGTGCTGCTGGTTTAATCTTAACTTTGTTGGACCCTAGTCTTCCTCACCATCCATAAAACATGCTTGTCAAACAATTCATCTGGTTGTCTCCAGAAATGTTAGTGGCTATTCTGTGCACAAAGCATTTAATGTGGGGATCTTTCAAATCTATCTGCTAAGGAGAAGGTACCAATATCCTGGAACATTGATGCAGGTGGTAAAAGGTCACATACTCCAATTGAAGCCTCAACTGTCTGTTATGAAGATCAATGTTCCTTGAAATTGCTGGCATATGAGGTCAATGGACTGCAGCATAATTCCTTCGCCTTTCCAAATCATAGTAAGATTACCTCAGAATGGTTACCTTTCTTTTCAGCATCAATGTAATGCTTATCCCATGGTCACATCTGCCAAATGAAAGTATCTGCACAACCTCCCCTGAGAATCCTCAGCTACTCTCAATCCTTGAACAGCCTCATGTTGTGTAACTCAGTGTACTATGTTGGTGCAGTTAAGGATGTTTCATTGAATGGTGTTGTATCAGAAAGAATTTTTCAGCTCCTTTGGCAGGTGGGTGTTCCTGATGTATCCTAATGGTTTGATCTCATGACATGAAATTAAAAGATAAATGACATAAACAGGTGCCATCTGGCCCAACCAGTTTGTGACAGTGTTTATACTTCACTTCTGTTGTTCCCATGTATCCTCATCTTACTTGATCAGCTTATACTGATGACCATTAGATTTGCTTTTCTCCACATCAGATTAGATTACTTACAGTGTGGAAACAGGCCTTTCGGCCCAACAAGTCCACACTGACCCTCCGAAGAGCAACCCATCCAGACCAATTCCCCTACATTTACCCCTTCACCTAACACGGGCAATTTAGCATGGCCAATTCACCTAACCTGCACATTTTTGGACTGTGGGAGGAAACTAGAGTACCCAGAAGAAACCCACGCAGAGAAGAATGTGCAAACTCCACAGAGGTAGTTGCCTGAGGCGAGAATTGAACCCGGGTCTCTGGGGCAGCATTGCTAACCACTGTGCCACCATACCGCCCATATATGTAGACATCCATTCTGTGTCTACTCTGTAAAATTTCCCAAGATTTTCAAGACAAATGTTTGGTCTTCAAAAGAGAAAAGATTATCTTTGATTATCTTTGTTGAAAGGTATAGCCAAACAGTGCTGGAATTATCTTTATAAATCTTCTTCACTTTCTCTATTGACTCAATATCCTTGTCATGAACAGAGTATTCCATTGGCATGGTTTAACCTGTAGGTGGAATTTTTCCAGCCCCTCATTGACCTGGGCATTGGTGGGACTGTTCTGCACTAGCTTGCAGTGTTCGAACTGGTGAGTAGCTGGGATTTAAATGGGGTGCTGGCAGCATGAATGCATATAGTCTCGGCAGCAGCAAGCATGCGCAACCCTGGTGAGTGCAAAATAGTGGAAGCATAGTGCTGTGGGGTAAATTACATGCTTAATGAAGTGAGCATTGTACAAATACATGAAAAACATTTGCTCAAGCACAAGGTGGGAAACACTCCATGAAACTCCTTGAAATTGACAATTAGCTGAATTTTGTGAAAGTTCAGTCCAGAAATTCACTACTTCTTAATTCTCTCAAAATAATTCTACTACATTGTTTGTTTTTTTTTATCTTGTTAATTAGTACTTCTACTTATAATGATTTGTATCCACAGATACCATCCTTCACAGTATTTAGATTTATCTTATCCAAGTAATATACTGTCACTACGTTGCTTAGCAAAATGAATTACCTCCCACTTTTATATTAAGAATCATGTGGCAAATTAAATGCCCATTCTACCACTCTAATAATACCTTCCTGTTATTTGTTGGAAGTTTTCCTCAGTATTGACTACGTGCTCTTCAAATTTGGTGTCATCAACAAATTTAGAAATTGTGGTTTTTATTCTAAAGTCTGAAATATTAAAATAATGTGGGAACAACAACAATCCCAACATTGATCTTTCTGTTCACCTTTTGTCATTCTGAATCCTTAGTCTGCCCATTCTGCTTTTTGTCTTACAGTCAGCTAACTATCCATTATGTTACCTGTCACCTGACACTCCATATTCTCGCCTTAGTCATTAGACTATTAGATTGACCTTTTGAAAAGACCTTTTGCAAGTCTAGATAAAATATATTCCAATGATTCATTGGACTTCTTATGAACCATTCTTGAGGAAATACCATTTAACACATGGACATTGTGTTCAAAAAGAGTTTGTTTTGCTTTTGTGTGTACATTATATAAAACTTTGCCTCATGGGCTCCCTGCAAGTTCAGGTTCATTAATTTGCACTAAAACTGATGCAAGAACGAGTGGCCAATCAATAAGCACCTGCAGAGTCTTGCTAAATTAACCTAACAGCCATTTAATTGGTGTGAATAGTGCAGTTTGTGAGTCATGCAGCTGTTGAGTGGGCAATTTTTGTGAGATGCAAGAAGGGCATAGAGGCGTAAAGCAAGACTTACAGTTCACGATTTGGAGATTGTAGTAGATGTGGGTGGTCTGGCAGCTGGCCCAAAAAAAATCAGCTGACTGTTACCATTGTAACAAAGCCCCTGGTATTTTCTGCTGGCAATACTGTAAGCAAGTCCCCCGGGCCTGACGGGATATGTCCTAGGATTATGTGGGAAGCAAGAGAGGAAATTGCAGAGCCGTTAGCAATGATCTTTTCATCTTCACTGTCAACGGGGGTGGTACCAGGGGACTGGAGAGTGGTGAATGTTGTGCCCCTGTTCAAAAAGGGATTAGGGATAACCCCGGGAATTACAGGCCAGTTAGTCTTACTTCGGTGGTAGGCAAAGTAATGGAAAGGGTACTGAGGGATAGGATTTATGAGTATCTGGAAAGACACTGCTTGATTAGGGACAGCCAGCACAGATTTGTGAGGGGTAGCTCTTGCCTTACAAGTCTTATTGAATTCTTTGAGGAGGTGACCAAGCATGTGGATGAGGGTAGAGCAGTGGATGTAGTGTACATGGATTTTAGTAAGGCATTTGATAAGGTTCCCCAGGTAGGTTTATGTGGAAAGTCAGGAGGCATGGGATAGTGGGAAATTTGGCCAGTTGGATAGAGAACTGGCTAAATGGTCGAAGTCAGAGAGTGGTGGTAGATGGTAAATATTCAGCCTGGAGCCCAGTTACAAGTGGAGTTCCGCAGGGATCAGTTCTGGGTCCTCTGCTGTTTGTAATTTTTATTAATGACTTGGAGGAAGGAGTCGAAAGGTGGGTCAGTAAATTTGCAGATGGTACGAAGATTGGTGGAGTTGTGGATAGTGAGGAGGGCTGTTGTCAGCTGCAAAGGGACTTCGATATGATGCAGAGCTGGGCTGAGGAGTGGCAGATGGAGTTCAACCCTGTCAAGTGTGAGGTTGTCCATTTTGGAAGGACAAATAAGAATGCAGAATACAGGGTTAATGGTAGGATTCTTAGTAAGAGGGATCTTGGGGTCTATGTTCATAGCTCTTTGAAAGTTGCCACTCAGGTGGATAGAGCTTGTAAGAAGGCCTATAGTATATTAGCGTTCATTAGCAGAGGGATTGAATTCAAGAGTCGGGAGGTGATGTTGTAGCTGTACAGGACCTTGGTAAGGCCACATTTGGAGTACTGTGTGCAGTTCTGGTCGCCTCATTTTAGAAAAGATGTGGAAGCTTTGGAGAGGGTGCAGAGGAGATTTATCAGGATGTTGCCTGGAATGGAGAGTAGGTCGTACGAGGATAGGTTGAGAGTGCTAGGCCTTTTCTCATTGGAACGGCGAAGGATGAGGGGTGACTTGATAGAAGTTTATAAGATGATCAGGGGAATAGATAGAGTAGACGGTCAGAGACTTTTTCCCCGGGTACAACAGAGTGTTACAAGGGGACATAAATTTAAGGTGAAGGGTGTAAGGTATAGGGGGGATGTCAGGGGTAGGTTCTTTACCCAGAGAGTGGTGGGGGCATGGAATGCGCTGCCTGTGGGAGTGGCAGAGTCAGAATCATTGGTGACCTTTAAGCGGCAATTGGATAGGTACATGGATAGGTGCTTAAACTAGGATAAATGTTCGGCACAACATTGTGGGCCGAAGGGCCTGTTCTGTGCTATATTGTTCTATGTTCTATGTTCTATAACACCTTCTCAGTGGTACATTGTTCTGTAAGAATAAAAATAGGCTATGCCTAAGAGTACATATTAATAAAAACAAATCATCCCATTGGATAGATAACACCTACCTGCCACTCTCTACTCCTCTTTCGTTGTTCTTGCAGCTTCCAAGTTTACGTGGCCTGTGAAGAGCTTTTCTTGGCACTGCCTTTATGATTCAGGTGATCAATGCTGGTTACAATATGATACCAAGCTGTAAAGACTAGGAAGATTCCATATTCAACTTCTGCTCAATACTAAGTTAAATGATCTCAAGTGAGAGAATGACAGAGGCACACAGTTTTGCAGGCAGGGGTCCCATTTCTAATCTCTCAGATTGGAGAATTACAATTTAATTGTGAATCTGTCCTATTTTTCAAGGCAATTTATGAACTTGCTACCTGGTCCTCTTTACAGTAAATACCGTAGGAGTAATTTTCTTGTGTTCTTCAGAATGATTTCTCCTAGGCTCTCTACATTTGTACAGTTTAGTTTTCTGTCTTATTTTATTTTGTCTTGTCACATACATTGATCGAGAGACAGAATTTTTGTAAGTATTCATTAGTTCTTGACATTTATTGATTCATACGCAGCAGTGAGCCTTTTAAAACTGTTCCATTTGTCCTCAACTGAGGTTTATTTTTCCTTGCCCTTACTTCCTCAATCCTTTATAAACTATTTAATAACATTGCAATACATATCTTACTTTTGCTTATTTAATTGTGTCACAATTAATTCTAGCATCGTAAATTTAAATGTATTGCATCTAAACATGATTTATGCTTTTAATATGTTTTTTGGATAACTTGACGTTAGTATATTTTCACCTGATTTACCTCCAGTAACTTGCCTTACACTCAGAATTACATTTATTGGCTCAGATTCCAGGTCATTTGAGAGATATAATTTATATTAGAGTAGTTAAAATTACCACTATCATCATTTTCAACTTCATGTACCTCTCATATCTTCCAAAGAACTAGGTTAAGCAGAGATCAGTTTCAGCACTGATCAGAATCAGAATCAGAAGCAAGTTTTCTCTGTTCTGCTGGAACAAATTACCTTCACTCAAGCCTAGGATATTGAGGTAGGTGTTCAACCCCCACCTGCCTCTGACAGTGTCTGAACAGATGGATTTAAAATATCAATTACTCTCATGCTTGTATATGATATTTTCTGTCCAAGATTAATCATTTGTACGATCATCCTGACAGAGATGAACAATTTCCAAGTCAGCCTTGATATTTTGGTAGTTTGATGCTAAGGACAGGAAAGTTTTGATTTTAATTCATCATCTGGTTTGCCCCAGACAGCCAATGCACATCATGAAAACCTGAATGAACCTCTTAGCTGTCTTCTTGAATTGTTGATGTCCGTGTAGTGTTAGTGCACCCACAAGGCCCGTAGGGAGGGAATTCCAGGATTTTGACCATTGGACACTGAAAGAATCGCAATATATTTCCAAGTTAAGATAAGAATGGCTTGGAAGGGAACTTGCAAGTGGTGGTGTTCCCATTTATCTGCTGCCTTGGTTCTTCTACATGGGAACAATCATGCTTTTTGAAGGTGCTATTGAAGGAGTATTGGTGAATTTCTGTCATGCATCCTGTAGCTGGTTCACACTGCTGCTACATGTTGGCAGGAGTGAATGTCTGCTCCAATTGTGCAGAGCACAGCACACCAAAGTGATGTGGCCGAGTCTGTCTGGTCTGTAATGGACTACCTGCCCCCTCTTCAGATTGATCAAGCAGTGGAACCTCACCTTCAACAGCTTTATCATCTACTCCACCATGGCCTTGGTTGAAGCATGGGCAGCAATTTAGTGAAGGAGCTACGTCAGCTGAGTGACCAACCCATTACATTAAAAAAACTGTGCCTGCTTTGCCTTAGCACCCTCCCCATCTTAGTCCCACTTCAAACATTGCATTCTGTGAGTCCATTGTTGTACTTACATCGGGATATAATGCAGCAATGTTCTCTATCCCACAGCAACCTTGAAAATACCACAAGTGATGGACACTTTTAATAAACATTCACGTCTTTTTAAGGCATGGCAGTTACCTCTGCATCACTGAGATGACAGTGCTAGATTTTCAAGCACCAATGGGCATCATCCCAGTAATTTTCCAGTTGCATTTCATATCCAGAGAACTGCAGTGATGTTCACCATTGGCACTGGGCTCCACCTCGTATCCAGGAATGCGTCCAGAGCTGCCATTTCTCCTTTAACCTCATTGACAATATCTGATTCCCCTCACTGCTGAAGCTGGCACATCAAAACTGACCATTGCTCACTTGCTAGGCAGTGGTTGGACAGACCCTTTTGAGTGTAATAAGTAGTTGATTAACTGTGGCCAAGCCTGAGGACTGTTTGCGGACTCTGACAGACAGCTCTCACCCACTGTCACTGGACTGAGGACTAGCCCCACTGAGTTTCTGACATGACCATTTGGTTGAATAAATGTGTGGTGTGTCTGTCGTGCAGGCCGCTGTATGTGTTATGATTGCTGACCATTGATATGGCCCTAAACTATTATCCTCACCCCGCACACCCCATCCCCTCCCTTGTCCTTCTGGATGGTAGATGTGAATTTGAAAAGTGGCAAGGAGCATTGTAGGTACTGCTGCACTGTACTTTGGTGATGGAGGAGTGAATAATGAAGCTGTTAAATAGGCTGCCAATAGCACAGGTTGTTTGTTCTGGTGGGTGTCACTCTCGAGTGTTGTTGGACTCATCCAGGGAAGTGGGAGCATTGTGCCATGGATAGGCTTTGAGGAGTTAGGAGATGAGTTACTCACTGCAGGATTCCTAGTCCCTGACCTGCCCTTGTAGCCACAGCATTTATATGGCTAGTATATTTCAGTTTCTGGTCAATGGTGATCTTCAGGATGCATCTACTATAGGCAGATTTATTAGGAGGAGGTCAAGTGCGATTTTCCTCTCATTGGTTCCTTCACCCTCTGCTGCTGACCCAGTCTAACAGCTATGTTTTCTCAATCAGCTTAAGGGAGAGGTATTATCACTGGATTGTTAATGCAGAGACCCAAATAAGATTCTGGAGACCCAGGCTTAAAGCCTACCATGGCAGACGGTAGAATTTGACTTCAATAAAAATCTGGAATTAAGAGTCTAATGATGACCACAAATCTATTGCCAGTTTTCAGAAAAACCTTCACTAATGCCTGTTTGGGAAGGAAACTACCATCCTTACCTGATCTGGCCTACATGCAACTCCAGACCCACAGCAATTTGGTTGACTCTTAACTGGGCAATTAGGGATGGGTTATAAATGTTGGCTTAGCCAGTGATGCTCTCATCCCATGAATGGATGGAAAACAGAGAAAGAAAATGTGAGTGGGGATGATAATAAAATCCACCACCTGGACTGCATCCCATGCCAAGTGATGTTGAATGTGAGGAAAATTGATCCCGTATCTGAGGGGAGACAGTAGGTCATAAGCAGCAGCAGAATGCTTTGGTGCCCATGTTCGATCAGTTGCTATAAAAATCATCAAGTCCAGAATCAATACTGAATGCTCTCAGGGCAACTGTCTCCTGACTGTATACCCTCTGTGACATCCCTGATGGCGGGTATGTCACATCCCGTTGATAAGGTTGGTGGTATCTTGGACATTGTCTTTATAATATGATTTCAAGTCATTTGTCTAGTCTGTGAGACAGCTCTCCTAATTTTGACACATGACCCTAGATGTGAATAAGGAGGAGTTTATAAAGCCAGCAGGGTTGTGTACATTATTGATCTTTCTGGTTCCTTGGCTGATGGCACGTAGTCCATCTGGTTTAATTTCTTTTATTAGGTTTTGTCATATTTAAACACAAGTTAAGAGTAAAACGTGTTGCTGTAAATGTGGAGTCATATGGAGGCCAGACCAAGTGAGGTTGCAGATTTTCCTTCTCTAAAGGGCATTAGTGAATCGATGGGTTTTTTAAAGAATCAGCAGTGGTCACCATTAGACTAATTTTTAACTCCAGATTTATTAATCAAATTCAAACTTCTCCATTTTTCTTACTGGATTTGAACTATTCCCTGAGCATTACTCAGAGTCTCTGGATTACTAGTCCAATGACATTAACACTATTCCATTGCCTCATGCAATGTCACCATGATCCTGCTGCAGTTGTAAAGGATCCAGCTGAATTTGGACCACCAATCTTCCTGTCAGCTCAGGGCAGCATGTTGAAATCAGATGGGGTTTCCAGGGTAACTGGGAGCATTTTAACAATCCAGCCATTTAGTTCCTGCTGGGCAAGGAGGGTTAAAATGCAAGCACATTAGACTTGACTTGATACAGACTCCTCGCAGCTGTCAGACAAGGCTGACATCTTTTCAGATAGATGTAAATGCAAGTGCAAGTCCTCAAGACTTAAGAAAGTGTGATTAGCCAATGGCCCCTCTGACTAATTATTATATAATAGTTCAAAAAGAACAAGATAATGATTTTGAGCCTTATCACAGATAAGTTCCTTTAATGTTTTGAAGATTTATGTAATGCACCAGTGGAGATGTAAGATTCAGCTAACCTTATACCACACACTATGGGCTGTTCGCTCAGTGGGTGGTAGTGAGTCTCCTGCCAGCAATATTCTCAGAAAACCAAACTCTCAAATGTTTCCCCTTATTGTAGTACCCACTAAATAAAATATATAATTATCAGGATGATAGATTTGTGAATTTCACGTTTGTTATTGTTGAAATCATTGAAGTGATATCTATCGAAGCAGCTCTTTTAATGAATTATTTTTTCAATTTGCATCATGACCTGTAGCTGCATTCTTATCCAGTAAAACACAGACTTCCAGCCGTCAACCATAAAAAAACTAAGGAACATAGAAACAGACCAGACCATTCAGTCTCTTACTTCTGTCTAATTAGGTCATAATTCATCTGTATCTCAATTCCATCTAAGCTTCTTTGATCCAAACCCCTTGTGAGCCAATCCTAATAAGAATCTATCAATCTGTCTTGAAAGTTTTAAGTGACTTGGCATGTTTAGCCTTTTGGGGAGAGGATTCCAGATTTCTCTACATTCTGCAAACAAAGTACTTTCTGATTTCACTCCAGATGGCTTAGTTCTTTTGCCCTATGTATGGATTTTCTCAACAAACGAAACAGGTACCAATGTTCTAGCAAAGAGGATAAATAGGGTGGTCAGTAGGACTTTAAACTTCTGAGTTGGGGGGAAGGGAAAGTGAAAGCGACAGGGAGTATGGAGTTAAATAGAAAGATATGTGGCAGGATAGCATGCGTGCAGGCGGATTTAAACTTGAGACAGACTGGGAATGCAGCAAAAAGGAAGGATAACTTAGGACATCTTATGACTTCCAATATCTCTAATGATAAGAAAGTTAGCATTAAGGCACTTTACCTGAATGCTCGTAGCATTCGTAACAAAGCAGATGAACTAATGGCACAGATCATTGTGAATGATTATGATGTGGTAGGCATCACAGGGACGTGGTTACAGGGGGGTCAGGACTGGGAGTTAAACATCCAAGGGTTTTCAACTTATCGAAAAGACAGGGAAGTGGGCAGAGGGGCGGGGTTGCCTTGTTAGTTAAGAACAAAATTAAATCTATGGCACTGAATGACATAGCGTTGGATGATGTGGAGTCTGTGTGGGTGGAATTGAGGAACCACAAAGGCAAAAAAACAATAGTGGGAGTTATGTACAGACCTCCTAACAGTGGTCAGGTCCAGGGGCGCAACATGTACCGGGAAATAGAGAAGGCATGTCAGAAAGGCAAGATCACGGTGATCATGGGAGACTTCAATATGCAAGTGGACTGGGTAAATAATGTTGCCAGTGGATCCAAAGAAAGGGAATTCATGGAATGCTTACAGGATGGCTTTTTGGAACAGCTTGTCATGGAGCCCACAAGGGAGCAGGCTATTCTGGACCTAGTGCTATGTAATGAACCAGACTTTATAAAAAATCTTAAAATAAGGGAACTCTTAGGAAGCAGCGATCATAATATGGTAGAGTTCAGTCTGCAGTTTGAAAGAGAGAAGGCAAAATCGGATGTAATGGTGTTACAGTTAAATAAAGGTAATTATGAGGGCATGAGAGAGGAACTGACGAAAATAGACTGGAAGCAGAGACTAGCAGGGAAGACAGTAGAGCAAAAATGGCAGGAGTTTGTGGGTAAAATTGAGGACACTGTACAGAGGTTCATCCCCAAGAAGAGAAAGATTATCCGGGGAGGGATTAGACAGCCATGGCTGACAAAGGAAGTCAGGAATTCTGGATTAGTGGTGCTTGAACAGCACAGCAGTTCAGGCAGCATCCAACGAGCAGCAAAATCGACGTTTCGGGCAAGAGCCCTTCATCAGGAATAAAGGCAGTGAGCCTGAAGCGTGGAGAGATAAGCTAGAGGAGGGTGGGGGTGGGGAGAGAGTAGCATAGAGTACAATGGGTGAGTGGGGGAGGAGATGAAGGTGATAGGTCAGGGAGGGGAGGGTGGAGCGGATAGGTGGAAAAGGAGCTAGGCAGGTCGGACAAGTCCGGACAAGTCAAGGGAACAGGGCTGAACTGGAAGTTTGAAACTAGGATGAGGTGGGGGAAGGGGAAATGAGGAAGCTGTTGAAGTCCACATTGATGCCCTGGGGTTGAAGTGGTCCGAGGCGGAAGATGAGGCGTTCTTCCTCCAGGCGTCTGGTGGTGAGGGAGGCCCAGGACCTCCATGTTCTTGGCAGATTGGGAGGGGGAGTTGAAATGTTGGGCCATGGGGCGGTTTGGTTGATTGGTGCAGGTGTCTCGGAGATGTTCCCTTAAGCGCTCTGCTAGGAGGCGCCCAGTCTCCCCAGTGTAGAGGAGACCACATCGGGAGCAATGGATACAATAAATGATATTAGTGGATGTGCAGGTAAAACTTTGATGGATGGAAATCTATCAAAGAAAAAGAGAGATCCTATAAAGTGGCCAAGAACACTGGGAAATCAGAAGATTGGGAAGGCTACAAAAACAAACAGAGGATAACAAAGAGGGAAATAAGGAAGGAGAGGATCAAATAATGAAGTTAGGCTAGCTAGTAATATTAGAAATTATAGTAAAAGTTTCTTTCAATACATAAAAAACAAACGACAGGCAAAAGTAGACATTGGGCCACTTCAAACTGATGCTGGAAGCCTAGTGATGGGAGATAAGGAAATAGCAGGAGAACTTAACAAGTACTTTGCATCAGACATAACAGTGGAAGACATGAGTAATATCCCAACAATTAAAGGGAGTCAGGGGGTTGAGTGAGTATGGTTGCCATTACAAAAGAGAAAGTGCTAGAAAAGCTAAAAGGTCTTAAAATTGATAAATCTCCTGGCCCCGATGGGCTACATCCTAGAGTTCTGAGGGACGTGGCTGAGGAAATAGTGGAGGCATTGGTTGAGATCTTTCAAAAGTCACTGGAGTCAGGGAAAGTCCCGGATGATTGGAAGATCGCTGTTGTAACCCCCTTGTTCAAGAAAGGATCAAGACAAAAGATGGAAAATTATAGGCCAATTAGCCTAACCTCGGTTGTTGGTAAAATTCTAGAATCCATCATTAAGGATGAGGTTTCTAAATTCTTGGAAGAGCAGGGTCGGATTAGAACAAGTCAACATGGATTTAGTAAGGGGAGGTTGTGTCTGACAAACCTGTTGGAGTTCTTTGAAGAGGTGACAAGTAGGTTAGACCGGGGAAACCCAGTGGATATGGTCTACCTAGACTTCCAAAAGGCCTTTGATAAGGTGCCACACGGGAGGTTGCTGAGCAAGGTGAGGGCTCATGGTGTTCGAGGTGAGCTACTGGTATGGATTGAGGATTGGCTGTCTGACAGAAGGCAGAGAGTTGGGATAAAAGGTTCTTTTTTGGAATGGCAGCCGGTGACGAGCGGTGTCCCGCAGTGTTCAGTGTTGGGGCTGCAGCTGTTCACATTATTTTTATTGATCTGGATGAAGGGACTGGGGGCATTCTAGCAAAATTTGCTGATGATACAAAGTTAGGTGGACAGGCAGGTAGTACTGAGGAAATGGGCAGGCTGCAGAAGGACCTAGATAGTTTGGAAGAGTGGTCCAGGAAATGGCTGATGGAATTCAATGGGAGCAAATGCGAGGTCTTGCACTTTGGAAAAAAGAATAGAAGCATGGACTACTTTCTAAACAGTGAGAAAATTCGTAAAGCCAAAGTACAGAGGGATCTGGGAGTGCTAGTTGAGGATTCTCTAAAGGTAAACATGCAGGTTGAGTCCGTGATTAAGAAAGTGAATGCGATGTTGTCAATTATCTCAAGAGGGTTGGAATATAAAAGCACCGTTGTGCTACTGAGACTTTATAAAGCTCTGATTAGGCCTCATTTGGAGTACTGTGTCCAGTTTTGGTCCCCACACCTCAGGAAGGACATACTGGCACTGGAGCATGTCCAGCGGAGATTCACACGGATGATCCCTGGAATGGTAGGTCTAACATATGAGGAACGGCTGAGGATCCTGTGATTGTATTCATTGGAGTTTAGAAGATTAAGGGGAGATCTAATAGAAACTTACAAGATAATACATGGCTTGGAAAGGGTGGACGCTAGGAAATTGTTTCCGTTAGGTGAGGAGGCTAGGACCCGTGGACACAGCCTTAGAATTAGAGGGGGTAAATTCAGAACAGAAATGCAGAGACATTTCTTCAGCCAGAGAGTGGTGGGCCTGTGGAATTCATTGCCGCAGAGTGCAGTGGAGGCTGGGACGCTAAATGTCTTCAAGGCAGAGATTGATAAATTCTTGTTGTCTCGAGGAATTAAGGGCTACAGGGAGAATGTGGGTAAGTGGAGTTGAAATGCCCATCAGCCATGATTGAATGGTAGGGTGGACTCGATGGGCTGAATGGACTTACTTCCGCTCCTATGTCTTATGGTCTTATGGTCTTATGCTCTTATTATTCATATCTAACCCCTTTAAACATGACAATTTGATCATGACTCCATCTCTTATTATCAAGTGAATACACACCAGCAAACCCATTATGCCATGACATCAGGCTGGTGAATTGGTGCTACATTGACAACAAGGTTAATTTTTCCTGAACTTCAGCATCTAAAATTGAAATGAAAGCATCAGATGGGGTCTGACCAAGACTCTGTACGGTTGAAACATAATTTTGATCCCGTTATAATTGGGTGCAAACATGTAATAAACAGTATTTGTGTACATAAATGCATTAGCTTTTAGTATTTCATGTGCATGAATACAGAATCTACATTTTAGTTCCTCAGATCCTAGCTGCTCTATATTGAGAAGATATTCTGACTGCCTTTTTAATTCATTCTTGAGAATTATCTGTCTTCTGACTGCCTTAAGTAAGGAAATTAGATTTGGGTTTGGATTTCCCTTTGAGTCACAGCCAATTTTGAAGTACGATACCCAATAAAATAGTGCTGGGAGGCCTATCCCCTCTGTTCTGCCAGTGGAAAATACATATGAATTGTGTTAAAACAGCATCATTGTCCTAATTTCTGTACCCTGTGCATTACATGGACAGGACCAACAATGCCATTTGGTTTCCACAAATGTCTCATCACAAAGCCAACACAGATTAAAATTTTGTAACTATGTGCAGTCTGAAGTTGATGACACACTGAGCAAGCCATTTTGATTCCTGGAGCTGAAGTTTAACTGTTTGAAGCTCTAAGAAACTGCCAACTCATTTATTCCCATTTCTCAAGATAATCCTTCCATTCTTTAGGCTTGATTGAGGAGAAAAATATCAAAGCTGTAAGGAAAAACAGATGAGTTATTGTTCTTTTAAAGGCCAGTCCACTGCAATTTGGAACAAGTGGGCAGGCCAACTCCTTCCCTAGTGATAACACTCCAGCCCAGAATGTTATTACACAGCTCAATCTTGTCAAATCAGATGGCCACACATTTTGAAGCAACACCGTTGAATTGCACTTCAAAACACAAAACCAAACCCTGGGCAATCGGCTGCAAATTTAGAATTGCTCAACATGCTGCAGCGAGTCGTATACATTTGTTTAAATAGGAAATACTGAACGTTAAGTGAAGTGAACATCACTTTATCCATGTGTTATATGCAGCTGTATCAAGGTGACAGGATGAACTCCCTGTCAGCTCCTCGTCCTGCTCAGGTTATCAGGGAGTTCCAGGCGGTTCTCAGTTTATGAACGTCTGATTTACAAACATTCGTACTTACAAACATAATCCCATACAGTGAAGTAATTTTAGAGACCTGACATATTAACACTCCCTGTACTTAGGAGGGGCTCCTTCACATTATCCTGCATAATATACAAATCGACTTGTGAGTGTACTCCAGAACAGAACCAATTCCCAAGGCAGGAGCTGGCTTCTACTTTTGAAAGCTCATTCCCGGATGTTCCTGATGAGGACAAGGGATCCGCAGCCCCTCTGCCAGTAACACCAGCGGTCCCTACGTACAGATTCAATTTCATCAATATCTAACTTAGCATTTACATTATTCTCTGATCTAACTGCTGGCAGAGAAGGATGAGCATCACCTAGAAAAACATGTGTAAGAGAGTTAAGAAGAACATCAAAGCTTCATGGTATTTACAATTCTATCTCAGATAGATCATATGCACTCTCTTACTGCCCATAAGGTGCATGTTGTGTATGGAAATTGGTGTGTCTTTTCATTGCTTTTGGAGTTGTATTCTGATTAACAAATTCAGCAGAAAAGATGTCATGAGTTTAAATAAAGAAGTCAATTTACTCTCACAGTGTTATCCCAGACTAATGTAAGGTTACACATAAATGTCTCACACATGCATACAGACAAAAATTGGATATAGTTTAAGATAGAGCACTTTATAGATTACAGTTAATTCGCTTCTGATTCTGATCTCTGGCCTCCCACATTGCAAGCTGAAGTGAAGTCCTTGTAAAGCAAAATGTCCAGAGCAGGTTTTTGAATTCTTCTGCTCAAACACAAGGAGATTAGTTTTCAGGGGAACTTTGAATCCTGGAACAAGTTAAGTACTTTTGCTGCTTATAAGTTGTAGCTGGTTTCCAAGTCTGACTCTGAGGCAAACTGATGACTGCTGGTTCTAATAGTTCTGCAGAATTTGTTTGTAATCTGCTCCTGGCGATTGTCTCACCATGTGACATTTCAGAAATTCCAGCTCTTTTCCAAATAAGATGTTGTGTTTATGTTGACTCCACACCAGTGGCACCATTAAACACTTCTGAGACCCATCCAGTCTAATTTTGATGTGAAATACCATCATGATACAATGGGAAGGTGAATGGCCACATACATCTGTCACAAATTGTGTTTTAATCATTTTTATTCAGTTTGAAAAATTGAGACAGGCTGTATGAACGCTACCAATTCTGTGATTCTGGAGGGAACCTCCTCTGTCTTTTCAGCTGGCTCTTTCTTAAACAATGAGATGCATGAATAATACAAGTGGCTATGAGGTAACCTCATCCATATCCATATTATTAGGTATTTGCTGGACATTGATACTGTCTGTACTCAAATGCCTGAGGTATAACTCGGAGCAGTCATCTTACCATCTTAATTGTGTCTAATGTTTACTGAAATTTCACAAAATGATATTTCTGTTTTGAGCATATCATTATCCAGATGTTAAGCTTCACTACTGTGGTTCAAGCTCAAGAAATCTCTCACTCATTGTCGCTGCTTCTCATTCTAATTTGTGCTGACCTTCCTCTGTTACCGCCTCAAACCTAACAACTGTCCAGGTTCTCTGTTCTCTTCCAATTCATGCCTCCTGTGGTGTGAATTCCTTTTGTGTTTACTCTTGGAGTTAGAGCATTATAGACAAGACCAGCATTTATTCCCCATCCCTAATTGCCTTTCAAGGAGCTTGTAGTGAGGCTTTTTAAAATTATTTTTATATCTGCATCCACAATATTTTTAGAGTTGGAGGTCCTAGATTTTTCCCAGTGAGAGAAAGGAATGGTAACATTCTTCCAAGTCAGGATGGATGGGAACTGTTTAAAAGATATTTGAATAAGTACATGAATAGGAAAGGTTTGGAGGAATATTGGCCAGGAATAGGCAGGTGGGACTAGTTTAGTTTAGGATTATGTTCAGCATGGACTGAAAGGTCTTTTACATCCTGTATGATTCTATGACTCTATGATTCCATGGAGAGCAATTTATAGGTGATGAGGTTCCCATGCGTTAGGTGTTGTCATCCTTCTAGATTGTAGAGGTCACAAGTTTGGAAGGTGCAGGTTAAGAAGCCTCAATGAACTGTTGCAGCGCGTCTTGTGGCTGCTGCTGTACATTGGTGGTGGGGGATCTGAATGTTAAAGCTGTTGGATGGGGTGTCAAACTGGGAAGCTACTTTATCTTGTGTCATGTCAGGTTTCCTGTGTTTTGGTGGAGCTACAATCATCCAGGCAAGTGGGCAGTATGCAATTAGAGTCCTAACTTGTGCCTTGTAGATAGTGGACAGGACTTGGGACACAGCATTTATTTGACCTTGTTATATTTAAGATTTTAAAAACCCCATAAAACCATAAGATATAGGAATAGAAGTAGGTCATTCAGCCCATCGTGTCCGATTCACCTCTCAATGAGATCATGGCAAATCTGACCATCTGACTCTGCTTGATTATATTATGTATTTCTAAATGCTCATCTATTACATCCATTATAAGAGACTCGAACAATTTCCCTTTAAGACTTAAGATAACTGGCACATAATTAAATGTTTTCTTTGCCTCCCTATTTTTTGATTAAGGGTGTTAGATTGGTAGTTTTTTTAATCCTCTGGGATTTTTCCAGAATTGAAGGATTCTTGAAAGACTTTGACCAATACATCTACCATTGCTGTAGCTACTTCCTTTAAAATCCTAGACTGCAACTCAACAGGTCTAGGGGACCTTAATTAGTCTTTAGCTTCATTAGTTGACTAGTACATTTTTTTCTAATGACAGATATTGTATTGATTTCCTTACCTGACTTTAGTCCCTTGACAATTTAGTACGCCTGGACTGCTATTGATGTCTTCCCCCATGAAGACTGATGCAATGTAACCTGAGCAGTCAGGAAGCTTCTAAAAACAATTATTTAAGATAGTCTTAGTAGTCACAAGGAAGAGGTGTGTTGATTAGAAAAAGTCAGCATGGATTTCTCAGGGAGAAATCATGTCTATCTAACTTTTTTTTTAGATTAGATTACTTACAGTGTGGAAACAGGCCCTTCGGCCCAACAAGTCCACACTGCACCCGCCGAAGCGCAACCCACCCATACCCCTACATCTACCCCTTACTTAACACTATGGGCAATTTAGCATGGCCAATTCAGCTGACCTGCACATCTTTGGAGTGTGGGAGGAAACCAGAGCAAACCCACGCAGACACAGGGAGAACGTGCAAACTCCACACAGAGAGTCGCCTGAGGCGGGAATTGAACCCGGATCTCGGGCACTGTGAGGCAGCAGTGCTAACCACTGTGCCACCGTGCCGCCCACTTATGGGAGTGTTTTTGAGGAGGTCACAGAAAGGCTTGATAAGGGTAATACCATTGATGTAATAGATATTGTCTTTCAGAAGGTGTTTGATACAGTACAATTAACTTGTGAGGAAAATCATGGGTCAATGACTGTGTGACAGGAAAGAGAGAGTAATGGTGATTGGATATTTTTCAGGCTGGTGGAAGGTTTGTAGTGGAGCTTCTTAGGGGTTAGTATTGGGACTCTTGCTATATATTAATGACCTAGATCTAAGTTTGCAGATGAAATAAAATTTGAAAGACAATAGATGTACCAGTTTTAGAATATAACCTGACCAATTATAAACTCTGAAGTCCATAAGAAGATAAACCAACTTGAGAGAAGGCAAAAATATGAAGAGGTGGTACAACTCTTGACACAGTATAAATTCCATTAACATTAAATGCAGGACAGAAAGTCTGGTTAAGGGACAAGAAGTCAGAAACCACAGTCATCAGACAAACAGATCAACTGAGATCTCATATTGTCAAAATGCCTGCAGGTCATTCAGAAGTAACAGGAAGGAACTGATCTTACTCAAGCCAAAAATTATCCCAGGATATGGGGCAGCCATACCAATGCGGCAGGCACTGTACAGAGTGGTATGACAATTCCACATATAGTACAACTCCATGACCTTAATGTTGAACTCAAGCAAACTAGATTGGAACTTCAGTTCAGGCTTGTAGATCATCTCAACCTATGACTTTCACACTTTGAGTGTTGGTAATGAGATGCTGATAATCCTGATAACAGTGAGAATGGTAATAATTATGTTAATGATAACAAAGATTTTCTAAGTAGGTAACAGTATGTCACAAATATAGGTGAAGTAGAGAGAAGCTAGAGGGAAGGTATGGTATAATGATATTCAGGTAAATGATGATAATACAACTGATGAAAGGATTCTAATATCAGTAAGACAGAAGACATCAGTGTAGAATGAACATCTAAACTGTGACACGTTAGACATTGCACTAGAGAGCTGTATTTGCAACCCTGTTATGCACAGAGGTAAATAAATGATACCACTGCACATAAGAATTGGAGACATTTTTATTAGTGATAAGCATCAATCAGTTTCAGGGACAATCATGGCCTAAAAGTTTCAAGACTGTATCTCAATGAGAAGTTAGCAGAATTGGCTTAAAACGTTGACCAAACATTTAGCCAGCTCCTTAGATGGTTTGGTGTCAAATTCTGCTTGAAAATGCCCAGTTGAAGTGCCTTCTGTCATTTTACCACATCAAATATATTGCTATATAAATACACATTACTATTAGTGTTGTGGTCCAAGACAGAATTAGCAACAAGCCTGATTTTAATTATGTCTTCCTCAACTTAATAATTGGACATCAGGGCCACTTTGCTCTGCAGCTGAATTCAGCTAACTCAGCGCTGTGCAGGAATAACATCCGCTATCTATGTCTCAGAACAAATTTTGTGCATTTGCCCACTGGGTGAACCTCAGCAATTTCTTTTTTCTCAGAGTCAAAACTTTCTCACCTAGCCCAGACTAAAAGCAAAGTTTAAGTGTGAGGAACTTTTCACTTACATGAACCAGCTCAGGAGTGCCATTTTTTAAAAAACTTTGTAGTTCTCAATATTTTCTTAATCACACAACAGCAAGTCATAGTCCTGAAGGTTTATTTGGAGGCAATAGTTTTCAAATGCTGCTTCTTCATCAGGTGGTTGTGAAGCAGGATCATAAGTCACAGAATATATAGCAAAAGATAACACTGTCATGCAGCAGTTATGATATATTGAACAAACCTAGGTTAAGTCTTTCATCTTTTAGAATGGGTTTGCTAATTTCAATTCTTTAATACATAAATCCCAGAACTTATTTTAAGTCACATTCTCAAGATAACTTCAGGTTTTATAACAAAATGTGTCATCTCAGCTTGTAGTTGATTCCCATAACCATCACTGAGCATCAGTGTAGAGGGAGTGAATGCTTGTGGATGTGGTGCCTATCAAATGGGCCGCTTTGCCCTGGATGGTGTCAAGCTTCCTGAGTGTTATTGAAGCTGCACTCATCCAGGCAACTGGGGAGTATTCCAATCACATTCCCAAATTGCACCTTGTAGAGAGTAAACATGTTTTGGGGAGACAGAAGGTGAGTTACACGCTGCAGAATTCCTATCCTCTCACCTACTCTCATAGCCACAGTATTTATACAGCTACTCAAGTTGAGTTTATGTTTAATGGTAATACCCAGACTGTTGATAGTGTGGGATTTAGTAATAGCAACACCATTATCAAGGAGAAATGATTAGAATCTCTTTTGTTGGAGATGGTAATTGTCTGGCGTTTGTATGGCATAAAGGTAACTTGACACTTGTCAGCACAAAACTGGATATTGTGCAGATCTTGTTGCTTTCAGAAATGGACTGCTTCAGTATCGGAAGAATCGTGAATGGTGCTGAACATTGTGCAACCATCAGCAAACATTCCCACTTCTGGCATTATGATGGAGGGGAGGTCATTGATGAAGCAGCTGAAGATGGTTCGGCCTACAACACTACCTTGAGGAACTTCTGCAGACATGTCCTGGAATCTGAGATGACTGACTTCCAACAGCCACAACTATCTTCCATTGTGCTGGGATGACTGCAACCAGTGGAGAGTTTACCTGATTAACTCTAATTTTGACTCTTTGATGGCACACTTCATCGAATGTGTCATTGTCAAGGGCAATTGCTCTCTCCTCATCTCTAGAGTTCAGATTGAGAGTAAGACTAATGTTGCAAATATCCCAGCCTCATGCTTGTAACACATAATGTAATACACAATAGCAATGTTAAAGATTATCTTGCTTTTTGCAATGCGATTGATGTAAATAATTTGCACCTGCTTGCTAAATTCAGGTTTTTTGTATAGAACATCTGAATAGGGGTGGTAATGATACAGCTAAGAGTCAGTTATACAAGCAGTTTATCCGTTTCAGTCTACCCATCAGCAAAGGAACACCCGTGGGTCTCATTCTGCCAAAAATGATGTCAGAGAAGTTCACAAATTTCAGAAATTATCCAAAAGCTATTTTCGGGCTGTACTTAACAATCTCTATTACATCTCCCTGTAGTTCTAGTTGGTTATTGAATAAAATAAACAACTATATTTAAACAAATGTCTCAGATTATTGTAACTTTATTTACGTAATTGCTCTAAAATGTAACAAGATACTGTCACATTTGGATGTCTTAATTTTAGCAGGATCATTTTCATTGCTCACCTTTACACCTTTATTTCTTCACATAATATATACACTCTTGCAGAAATACTACTTAAGGCATGGTACCATTAATAAATATATCTAAGTGACTAAAGTAGGGTGCAAACCAAGATAAGTGAAAATGCATTCTACAGAGGGTGGTCTAATTATGGGAGTTGCTTCTTTCAGAAAATTGCTTAACTTTTTTTCCAAATCTGAACTATATAATTAGTTTCATTTGTAAAAGCCAAATCAGTATCAAATCTTCTATCGAGCATAGGGAGCCAAGAGTAATTACGCCAATTAGAATATAAATGCTGAATCAGAATTTCTTTTGTTTTTGTGCATGCGAAGGTATCAGACAATGTGCTAAAACCCAGAGTGTGAAAGCTTCCATTATCAATAGAAATGTTTGTTTTCTTTAAAATTATGCAACTTATATCTTGATTTGCTTTGGTATTTTACAGAATTTATATTTTAAAAAATCAACATTTCTGTCACTCTCAAATATATTATGATCCAAAATGTCAGATTAGGTGCTTAGTAATTTGAGACTATCCCTACCCCATGCATGAATGTAGCCATCACTATTGTCACATTTGGAAGGTCAATATTTATCAGAGATATTATCCAGAATTCTAAACTGTGGGGGATGGTTAGCTCAGTTCATATGACGTACTGTGACTGTGACTATGGTAAACCAGTCCTCCTCAATTGTCACAAACAGCCTTTTGCACAACTGCAAAAGAGAAACTATACATAGGAGATCAGACTCATGCACTTATGTTTTGCTAGGGTTCCTTTGGTATTGCAAACACTTTGTAGAAGCAAAGAAGGAAAAACTGCAAGTGTTAGAATTGGACTGTGTGGAGAGAATGGAATAATAATGTTTTCAAAGAATGACTGAGAGGGTTTAGGTTCTCCTGTTCACCACCTCAGTTGCTTCCAGCCGTACCTGCTTTGTAACAGAGATAGACTTCTTTCTTCTATCTGCTGGGGACTTTAATGCTCTGTGAGCCTTCATAGCCTTCATGATACCTACACATAGCTCAGAGAACTTTCTTCTGTTGCTGAAATTCCTTGGCTCAAGTTGCCATTTCCCACTTGCCTGCTTTGAAATTGTCTCTTGTTGGAGTCCCTTTAAACATTGAAGCTTCTATGATCAGTTGTGGCTTTTGCTCCCACCCAGCCACTCTGGTTAGTCAGGTTACCCAGAAATGGGATGTGAATTGAGGGATTCAGTTAAGAAACATTGAAAAACTGCTCCATGTAGGTTTCTACCCAACCGTCTGTTTCCCTTGCTGTGATTGGTCCAAGTGCTAAAGGCAATATTTTGCTTCTCTATTGACGTCAGTAGAATGAGGGACGAGGTCCTCCAGTCAGAATTTACGGAGTTAAGAAAGAGACAAGCGGGCAGACTTTCAAAGGTAATACTTTCTAGATTAAGCTTGGTGCCAGGCATTCATGAATATAAACATAGGGGATATAGTGTGACTGCAGAGATGGTTCAGGACGAAGGGTTTTCTATTCCTGCAATACTGAGACGTGATCTGCAGTAGGAGAAGACTATCCAAGTTGCATCTTAACAGACCCAGGACCAATACTCTTGTGGCGATTCAGGAGGGTTTAAACTGATTTTGCGATTGATTCTGCTTCTGGTCCCAGCAACTGAGTTCCAGCATTGCTGGGACAGCTGGAGCCCCTGGCCAATCATATTATCTGGCAGCTGTCAAGAGTCCTGTGGGGCTGATGACCCAATATCTGTCTATTTAAAGAACATTACGAGGCACTTTGTTTTTAACTGGCCAACGATTAGAATGAGCAATATGTTTGACTCTTCTGGAAAATTAGGGACAAGCAATAAATGCTGGCCTAGCCAGCAATGTCCTCATACCACGAATGAATCCAAGAAAAAGAATGGTAGAGGGAGAAGCAGAGTGGTGGATGAGCAACATGCATTGCCCTCCACTCTCCTCACCCCCCAACCCCACCATGAAATCCAGCCCAGAATGTTACAATAATCACACAGACTTTACTCAAAAAATGGATAGATCTGAGTACTAAATATTCCCCAATAAAAAGTGCTCAGAAAAAATAGAGAAGGAAAGAAAGAAGGAGAGATGGTTGTTATGATTAGGAAGCCGAAAGTAAGTATACAGGTGCAGCAGGCAGTGAAAAAGGCAAATGATATTTTGTCCTTCATAGTGAGAGGATTCAAGTAGAGGAGCAGAGATGCCTTGCTGCACTTCTCCAGGTCATTGGTGAGACCAGACCTGGAGAGTTGTATGTCTCCTTATCTGGTGATATTCTGGCTATTGAGGGAGTGCAATAAAGGTTTAGTAGACTGATTCCTAGGATGGCAGATTGATGGCAGGAGTGGTCGTGGATACTTAAACACAAATATCTGATGATGGGGAAACTCAGCACATTGTTACAAAAGGCGAAAGTGAGTACTGCAGATGTTGGAGATCAGAGTCAAGATGGGAGTGGTGCTGGAAAAGCACAGCAGGTCAGGCAGCATCTGAGGAGCAGAAAGATCGACGTTTCAGGCAAAAGCCCTTCATCAAGAATGGTACAAAATTGGTACAAAAGACAAGGCTAAAGCATGTGCAACCATCTTCAGCTTGAATCTTCAAGTGATCATCCTAGCCTCTTCCAGTGGCCCCCAGCATCACAGACATCAGGCTTCAAACAATCTGAATCTCTCCCTGTGATGTCAAAAAACAGCTGAGGGGTTGGATGCAGACTTCTTGACTTCATTATGGTCGTGGTTCAAATATGGACCTAAAAAAGGAAGCAGTGACAGTCATTGACATCAGGGCAGTATTCAACTAAGTCTGGCATCAAGGAGACTTAGCAAAGCTGGAGGCAATGGGAATTGGTGGAAAACATTGATATTTGGAGACTTGCCTGGCTCATGGGATTATGGATGTGATTGTTGGAAGCCAATCATTTCAGTCCCAGAACATCTCTGCAGGAGTTCCTCAGGGGAGTGTCCTAGGCCCAAATATCTTTAAGTCCTTCATCAATGATCTTCCCTCCAACACAAGTTCAGAAGTGGGGATGTCAGCTGATGAATCCAGACAGTTCAGCAACATTTGTGATTTCATACATTCAAAGATAAAGAATGTAACTCCATTTTTCAAAAAGAGAGAGAGTGAGAGAGAGAGAAAGAGAAAGCAGGAAACTACAGGTCAGTTAGCTTAACATGCGTGACATGAAAAATGCTGGAAGCTATTCCAGATAGTAAGGTTAAGACAATATGTTTTTGTGAAAGGAAAATCATGCTTAATCAATCTAGTGGAATTCTTTGAGGAAGTAACATGTGCTTTGGATTAAGGGGAACTTGGTGGGAGTACTGTACTTAGATTTCCAGAAGATGTTTAAGAATACTCCGAGGCCTGGATAGAGTGGATGTTGAGAAAATGTTTCCACTAGCAGGAGAGACTAGTACCCGAGGGCACAGCCTCAGAATGATGGGATGACCCTTGAGAACTGAGATAAGGACGAATTGCTCTATCCAGAGAGTAGTGAATCTTTGAAACTCATTGCCGCAGAGTGCTGTGGAGGCCAAGTTATTTAGTGTATTTAAGACAGAGGTAGATAGGTAATTGATGAATAAGGAGATTACAGGGAGAAGGCAGGAGAATGGGTCTAAAAGCATATCAGCCATAATTGAATGACACAGCAGACTCGATAGGACGAATGGTCTAATTCTGCTTCTCCATTTTGGAGTCCTATGGCCTTATGGGTAAAGTGCCACATCAAAGGTTATAGTGAAAAATAAAAGATCATCGTGTACGAGTAGCATATTGACATCGTATGAAAGGTTACCTGGCTAACAGGAAGCAGAGAGTGGACACAAATGGATATTTTGCAGGTTAGCAAGATTTAATGAGTGGTGTGCCACTGGGATTGATACTGGAACCACAATGTTTACGGTGGACAATTGTCCATTAACTGGACAAAAATGCAGATTGGGTTGTTTTATGAGCAAGAAGTGGACAGCATCAGCTTATATCCACTGGAGTTTGGAAGTATCCTAGACAACCTGATTGAAATACATAAAATCCTGAGGGAACTTGACAGATTGTCCATTTAAAACACAGATTAGACAAAGTAAAAAAATTAGCTCCAAAGAGTATGAGTCTTTGTAACTCACTTCACTGAATATTTTCAAAACAGAAATAAATAGGGACCACTGTATATGCTCTCAGTAGAACAGGAGCTACCTACTTAACAAGTGTAATGAATAGGACAGGCTTTTTGCTGCATGGAGCAGGTGGAGACCAGATATTCTCCTTTTAAGACAGATGCACCAAAAATGTTTAAGCAAATCGAACATCATACTATCAGTTAATGATATCAGATTTAGATACTGGAAGACACTGGAGACCTTACAGGGGTTGGGAGTGAGGCAATCAAGAACACTGAAATGATGTCACTGGACATTTAGAACCTGAATTACATTCAGTTTGTTTTAGCCAGGGGACTAAATTTATGTCATAAAAGCTTTTAGCTTTTCAAGTACTGTATCCCTCTGTGAAAAAATAACTGATTTCGTATCTTACCAAGTGACTCAGTTGATATTAGGAACATAATGTTTTAAGAATTTCAGGTACATAACTCTGTCTATTCTTCTGTTGTGTTGCTTTCAAATGTCAAAGCATTCAAAAACAATAGCAATGACCTGAGAGGCTATTGGGACAGTTACTTGAGACCTAAAAATAACTGGAAACAAATTCCCGAACAGTGAAATAATGCCACTAGTGGATTTCAATGAATTGTAAATATGTAAAAGACTATTGACAGTTCAAAATTCATGTCAAGCTATTGATAAATAAAACCTTGTCAATGCAACCAAAAGAATTCTTTAAAGTCCGTATGATACAGCACATTAAAGAAGATTCTGTTCAAGTTGGTCTTAAGCTAGCTAGGAAAATCCTTCAAACATCCATTTGGCTTTTATTTGATGAACGGGTTCATGGATTTAAAACTGAAGACAGAATGAAACCATCACCATCTGACCTCTTTGATATTACAGACAACAGCTGAAACAACCATGAGAGGAAGTAAATGAAGGATATCTTCCATAGTATAAAAGCTAAAGGCCTCAGAACTTATTTCAGAGACCCAGGAAATTTCCAAAAAGCTGGATATTGTGTGCAGGAAATCAGCACATAAATCAGTATGAGAAAGAATCCTGGAGGTTTTTCTTTGATCCCAGCAGATTACAATAATGGATCCTTTGTGAAGGAGAATGAAAAAGTCTGCAAATTTTATTATTAGTTAAGGTGGATCTGGCAGAAATATTCTAACTTGTGATATGCAGCTGAGTTGCAGTAAGATGCATGATTTGTGTACATTGTATTGCTGGGTGCAAGATAAATCATCGCTTTTGATATGATTGACTGTGAATTCTTTAGATTTCAACTGGATCATAAGGACAAATACAGATTGACTCCAATGACCTCCCGTAAAAATGGCAGCTACAGAGAGGGACCTCACAGCTGAGAAAGGCCAAACTGTGTGGCTGGTTCAAACTATGCCACATTCGGGGTTTAAATTGTTCTCAACATGTTTACAGAAGCTCTCAATCCACCCTCCTAGCTCCATCCTCCTTTCTCCAAAACCTGAGAGTAAACAAAAACTCTTGAAGATGATGGTGCTGCTATGGTAGGTAATGTTTGGGATCCTGAGCTTGTCTGCTCCAGGCTGGCAGTGTCCTTTTCTTTCTCTCTGTCTTGTCTTTCTTATTTTTCTTTTTCTTTTCTTTCTTCATCTTCATGGCTGGAGTGGTGTTGGTGGGGCAGCAGCTGCAGCACCAGTGGGATAGATAGGAACTCCTGCCAGCAGCAGAAGCAGAACTACCCAGAGCCTGGACTGTTGGTGGAGGCAGCAGGCCACCAGCTGTGGTGCTGGTGGTACCTGGAGTGGAGATTTTTGGCTGCGGTAGGCCCAAAGCAGGGACTCTTGCAGTGGTGGTGCCCAGAACGGAGGGAGCTTTACTCTGTATCTAACCCCCTATCCTTGGAAGTGTTTCATGGGGGAATAGTGTAGAGGGAGCTTTACTTTGTATCTAACCCCCTGTACTGGGAGTGTTGGATTGGGTGGGATGGGGGGGGGGTGGAAATGGTGTAGAGACAGCCTGCAGTAGGCCCAAAGCAGGGACTCTTAGCAGTGTCGACAAGGCAGTAGTGGCAGCAGCAGAGCCAGAGTATCCTGGGGAATCAGCGTTGGCATTGTCACACCCAAAGCGGGGATCGCCTTGAAGCCGAGAACACCTTACAGAGACCTTGCAGGAGGCCTGAAACTGTGCTGAAGACCTTATCTAAACAGAAGATGATCTCTAATTAAATACTTTCTTTTTATCTTTTTTGTATCCAAAACGGTTCTGGAATGTGGCAACAAAACATTTTAAGCTGTTTCTTCCTCGACATATGAGACAGTAAAATCATTCATTAAGATTTAAAAGGCCAGCTCTGTTTTCAAGGTTTTCAAGTACCAGTAGCCAAGAAAATCAGCAGACTCCAGTGAAATCAGATAACTTAGTGACAGCTCTGTTAAAATTTACATACTTTGAAGAGACAAAAAATTGGTAAGACATCGGACAATTGTAATGTTGTGTGTGAATAGTTGCAACCTTGCCACTTGTAAGAGCATATAAGAATGGTTGCTGATAATTTGAGTGTGTGTCCAGTGTTATTAAAAAAAGAAGAAAGGAATGGCCTGTTTTCTGATCGATCTTTTCAGAGAGGTTACTACATACCTCTGGAACAGGTGGGACTAGAACCCAGGCCTCCCGGCTCAGAGTAGGGGCATTACCACAAGAACCGCTATAGAATGGAATAGAATTCACTGGCAGGAAACAATAAACATGATAATTAAAAGCAGTTGAGAAGACACTACTATCTGGAGGTTAACCAGTGAGTTTTCTTTAATATTGCACATTCAATGCATTGTTATAAAGTCTTGTAAGATTTCTTTTAAAAAAGTGCCACAGGGGATAAAGATACACTTAGGAACTGTCATAAGGAAAAACAATAGCAATACAGTGGGCCATAGAAACAGTCATAGGTTGGATCCAACAGGCATGTTTTAATATTCAATATTATATGTTTCTACAGAAGGTAAGAAATGGGAACCACATATGAGATTAAGGGAAAATTTAAACTATAATAAACAAACAAAAATATTCTGAATATTCAGTTTTAAATGTATGCAATCTTTACATGGAATGAAGGCATTTGCCATTTTCAGGACCAGCAAGGTTGTTTATAAGTAATCATGACTTAGCTTTGTTATTTAATATAACATTAGTACAGTTATTGCATTTAGTGTAATTATAACAGAAATCGAAAAACTAAATCATTCCTTCAAATGTAGTTATCTTTGTGATTTTTGTAAATTACACATATTTTTATTAGTATAATAAATTCTGTGCCATGGTGCAGTATATTGACTAGAGATACAGTGGTATAGCTTTTACACAAGTCCTTTTTGATGCCATGGCAGCTGTACAGTATTAAAAACAGATAATGTAAGCAATTTGACATTTCAAATAATGAAAATAGCATGAATTTGTTTTAAACTTATAATATTTCAGATGTTATAGACATTCTTAGCATGAACTGTCAGTGTCTATGGTTTAGTTAATAACGCATCAAGTATTAATGAAATTAAATGACACGAAGAAGAAAATCTAATAGAAATGACTATGTTAATGGTTCATCTATAAAGTAGTTTCTGTTAACAAGAGAAATGAGATTGAGATGATTTTGGCATCCTGCATGTTATGCTAAATAACACTGTCCTTTCTAACAAGCAATCAGTTAATAGCTGGGTGGGATCTTTCCGTTATTTGTGGAATGATGACAGGATAAAAGTGAAAAAATAAATATGCTCACTTTGCTCAGAGCAATAATATCCTCGCAAGGTACTGAATATTAGTTATAGTTAGCAACTGTTTATAACTTTGAAAACAGTTTCTTTGTTAATCCATTTTCAGCAGAAACTTACTGTTTCTTGTTGTTCTGCACTATTTGAAAGCATGTAAAGTATTTCTCAATTTATTACTGTTTAACTCTTGGCCTAAAGATATTAACATTAGCTCATTCCACATAAATGCATTCAGTACTGATTGAAGCATGGCAGTAGCTGATGGACAAGGAATATTTAATGTTTTGCCGAGTGTAGGAATAGTCAACCATAGTCATATATTTAATTAAATGTTTCACTTTAATATTGTTTCAATTGACTATCTTATAACATAATTTGTCAATAAATAATGTGGCTGATTTCCCTATTGTTTGTGGATGGGAAAATTTCACTGTGTACGAAGCGCAGAAATGGGGTTTGAGACAAGGCATTTCAGGTTCCTGCACTTTTTATCACAGTCCAGGATTTCAGAGATTTTATGAAGTCTGGGATGTGGGTCAATTACAGGTCTATCCCCAGGAGAAGTATAAAAATGATATGTTGGAGGAATCATTTCGGACATTACCACTTCAATTTCTCCCATCTTCATCAGAAAGTATCCAGAAGTTGACATAACCAAAAACTAATGCGAACATGAAAGATTGTGTATGGGCTCCAGATTGTAAAATGTGAAGCTATTGTTCCAGAGAGGTTTATGAAGATATGTTCATCGTTTTTCTACAGCCTCCCAAATGCTGGTTCAACATTGAGGCCTTCAAGCTGCAGTTTTCCAAATTCAATCAGCAGTCCAACAGTCTGTGGCCAGTTCTGCAGCTGTGGGTGTATTTGTAACAGATACATCGTCCTGCTCTGAGACCAAAGTTGTAACTGAATCTTGTCAGAACAAAGTGGGTCCAAAAATTGCTAAATTTGGAGAAAAAAAAGTCAAAGCGACAGCACTTTTAAAAGGGAGAGGAACAGACAAAGGCAGAACCTGACCAGTCAGTGCAGGAGTGAGGGAGAGAAAGAAAGAAACCCACATTGCTAACTGACACAGCAATGAACCTGCACAGTTACTGCCTTTGCTGTTTGAATTCATGTATCGCTGGTCATCAGAGTGCATCTGGGAAAATTAACAAACAATGAAATTTTTGGAGGAACCTCGTTGGGACCAGTCGCTACACAGAAACAGACAGGAGAATAGCTTTAAGTGTGGCCTTGGGGCCTTGCTGTAAGTCTGCAGTAGTGAGTAGAGTGGGTTCTTTCTTGATTATATGTTTGATTGAGATATGACTCTTGATTAAACTTAAAAATATAAGCCATAAGTATTAAGTTGGCTTGGAGCAATGTTTTGTAGAGGAATAAGACAGTCCTATTTTCTGGGTCTGTAGATTGAAAGAAGCAAAAATCAGCTTTAGTAGAGTGATATACTCTTCTTGTCAGATGTGGGAGTTTAGGGAGAGTTTATGTGTTACTGAGGATTATATCTACGATAAATGCCGTTGGTTGCAAACCCTATCAGATCAAATGGATCAATTGGAGAGACAGTGAGGGACAATGAGGAATTTACAAGAGCAAGGGGGTGTGATGGATGGCAGTTATAGGAAGGGAGAAAAGATGCAGATACAGTCACATAGATGGATTTACTCCACTAAAGGTAAGAGAGGTAGGCAGATGGTGCAGGAGTCTTTTGTGGCTATCCCCATTTCAAACAAGCATGCTGTGTTGGAAAATATGGGGGTGATGGATTCTCAGGGAAATGTAGCACAAACAGCCAAGTTTCTGGTATCGAGACAAGCTGTAATGCAACGAGGGATATGTCGGGTTCCACGAGATCAATTGTGTTAGGGGAGATTCCTAATCCAAGGTACAGACAAATGTTTCTGTGGCCAGCAGCAAAAAATCAGAATAATGTGTTGCCACCCTGGTGCCAGGATCAATGATATCTCAGAGAGGGTGCAGAATGTTCTCAAGGGGGAGAGGGCCCAGCAGGAGGTCATTGTACACATTGGAACCAACAACATAGGAAGGGAAAAGAATGAGATTCTGAAGGGTGAATATAGAGAGTTAGGCAGGAATTTAAAAAGGAGATCCTCGAGATTAGTAATATCTGGATTACTCCTGTTACTGTGTGCTAGTGAGGGTAGGAATTGGAGGATAGAGCAGATGAACACATGGTTGAGGAACTGGTATATGGGAGACAGATTCACATTTTTGGATAATTGAAATCTCTTCTGGGGTAGAAGTGACCTGTACAAGAAGGACAGATTGCACCTAAATTGGAAGGGGACTAATATACTGGCAGGGAGATTTGCTAGAGCTGCTCAGGGGGATTTACAATAGTAAAGTGGGCGGAGGGGAGGAAGGGGTGATACCCAGGGAGATAGTGAGGAAAGAGATCAATCTGAGACTGGTACAGCTGAGAAGTGAGTCAAACAGTCAGGGCAGGCAGGGACAAAGCAGAGAACAAAGTAGGACTGATTAATTAAACTGCATTTATTTCAATTCAAGAGGCTTAACATGGAAGGCATATGAACTCAGGGCATGGTTAGGAACATGGGACTGGGATATCATAGCAATTACAGAAACGTGGCTCGGGGATGCGCAGGACTGGCAGATAAATGTTCCAGGATGGAAACGCTACAGGAAGGACAGAAAGGGAGGTAAGAGAGGAGGGGGAGTGGTGTTTTTGATTAAGGACAACATTACAGTTGTACTGAGGAAGGATATTCCCAGAAATACATCCAGAGAAGTTATTTGGGTTTAATTGAGAAATAAGAAAGGGATGATCACCTTATTTGGATTGTATTATAGGCCCCCTAATAGTCAGCAGGAAATTGAGAAACAAACTTGTAAGGAGATCTTAGCTATCAGTAAGAATAATAGGGTGGTTACGGTAGGGGATTTTAACTTTCCAAGCATAGACTGGGACTGCCACAGTGTTAAGGGTTTACATGGAGAGGAATTTAAGTGTGTTCAAGAAAATTTTCTGATTCAATATGTGGACATACCTACTAGAGAAGGTGCAAAACTTGACCTACTCTTGGGAAATAAAGCAGGGCAGCTGACTGAGGTGTCAGTGGGGGAACACTTTGGGGCCAGCGACCATAATTCTATTCGTTTTAAAATAGTGATGGAAAAGGATAGACCAGACCTATAAGTTGAAGTTCTAAATTGGAGGAAGGCCAATTTTGACCGTATTAGGCAAGAACTTTCAAAAGCTGACTGGGGGCAAATGTTTGCAGGTAAAGGGATGGCTGAAAAATGGGAAGCTTTCAAAAATAAGATAACGAGAGTCCAGCGACAGTATATTCCTGATCGGTTGAAAAGAAAGCTGGTAGGTGAAGCTAATGCAGGATGACTAAAGACATCGAGGGATTGGTTAAGAAAAAGAAGGAAGCATATGTCAGGTATAGGCAGGTTAGATTAAGTGAATCCTTAGAAGAGTATAAAGGCAGTAGGAGTATACTTAAGAGGGAAATCAAGAGGGCAAAAAGGGGACATCAGATAGCTTTGGCAAATAGAGTTAAGGGGAATCCAAAGGGTTTTCACAAATACATTAAGGGCAAAAGGGTAACTAGGGAGAGAATAGGACCCCTCAAAGATCAGCAGGTCAGGCAGCATCCAAGGAGCAGGAGAATCGACGTTTCTGGCATAAGCCCTTCAACGATTCTCCTGTTCCTTGGATGCTGCCTGACCTGCTGCGCTTTTCTAGCAACACATTTTTCAGCACTGATCTCCAGCATCTGCAGTCCTCACTTTCTCTTCCCTCAAAGATCAGCAAGGCAGCCATGGGAAAGATACTAAATGAGCATTTTGCATCAATGTTTACTGTGGAAAAGGACATGGAAGATATAGAATGTAGGGAAATAGATGGTGACATCTTGAAAAATGTCCATATTACAGAGGAGGAAGTGCTGGATGTCTTGAAATTCCAAAAAGTGGATAAATTCCCAGGACCTGATCAGGTGTACCCTAGAACTCTGTGGGAAGCTAGAGAAGTGATTGCTGGGCCCCTTGCTGAGATATTTGTACCATCGATAGTCACAGGTGAGTTGCCAGAAGACTGGAGGTTAGCTAATGTGGTGCCACTGTTTAAGAAGGGTGATAAGAACAAGCCAGGGAATGATAGACTGGTGAGCCTCACATTGGTGTTGGGCATGTTGGAGGGAATCCTGAGGCACAGAATGTACATGTATTTGGAAAAGCAAGGACTGATTAGGGATAGTCAACATGGCTTTGTGGGAAATCATGTCTCACAAACTTGACCGAGTTTTCTGAAGAGGTAATAAAGAGGATTGATGAGGGCAGAGCAGTAGATGTGATCTATATGGACTTCAGGAAGGCATTCAACAAGGTTCCCCATGGGAGACTGATTAGCAAAGTTAGATCGCATGGAATACATGGAGAACTAGCCATTTGGATACAGAACTGCCTCAAAGGTAGAAGACAGAGGTTGGTGGTGGAGGGTTGTTTTTCAGACTGGAGGCCTGTGACCAGTGGAGTGGCACAAGGAGCGGTGCTGCGTCCATTATTTTTCATCATTTATATAAATGATTTGGATGTGAACATAAGAGGTATCATTAGTAAGCTTGCAGATGACACCAAAATTGGAGGTGTAGTGGACAGCGAAAAAGGTTACCTCAGATTACAATGGGATCTTGACCAGATGGGGCAATGGGCTGAGGAGTGGCAGATGGAGTTTAATTCAGATAAATGCGAGGTGCTGCATTTTGGGAAAGGAAATCTTAGCAGGACTTATACACTTAATGGTAAGGTCCTAGGGAGTGTTGCTGAACAAAGAGACCTTGAAGTGCAGGTTCATAGCTCCTTGAAAGTGGAGTCGCAGGTAGATCGGATAGTGAAGAAGGCATTTAGTATGCTTGCCTTTATTGGTCAGAGTATTGAGTACAGGGGTTGGGAGGTCATGTTGTGGCTGTACAGGACATTGGTTAGGCCACTGTTGGAACATTGCGTGCAATTCTGGTCTCCTTCCTATTGGAAAGATGTTGTGAAACTTGAAAGGGTTCAGAAAAGATTTACAAGGTGTTTTCCCTGGAGCGTCGGAGGCTGAGGGGTGACCTCATAGAGGTTCATAAAATTGTGAGAGACATGGATAGGATAAATAGACAAAGTCTTTTCCCTGAGATCGGGGAGTCCAGAATGAGAGGGCATAAGTTTAGGGTGAGAGGGGAACGATATAAAAGAGACCTAAAAGGCAACTATTTCACGCAGAGGGTGGTATGTGTATGGAATAAGCTGCAAGAGAAAGAGGAACTGATACAATTGCAACATTTAAAAGGGATCTGGATGAGTATGTGAATAGGAAGGATTTGGAGGTTATGGGCCGGATGCTGGCAGGTGGGACTACATTTGGGTTGGAATATCTGGTCAGCATGGATGAGTTGGATTGAAGGGTCTGTTTCCGTATGTACATCTCTATGTCTCTATGACTCTACAAGGAGAAATTCACCCATCAGTTGTTGCTAAATGTTCAAAAATTGAGCAAGTATCTAATCTCAATGTGTTTGCTTTTGGCTGAGATGGAAATGTAAAAATAAATGCATTTTTGATAATTTGTAAGCATTCTTTCTAATAAATAACTTTATTAACTTTCATACTGATTCACACAAGGCCACTGTGAACTGATCAAATGTGTTCAAAACTAAATAATTTATTACTTATTTGGATTGATTGAAATTAAGAAAATGTCACAATCCTTTTAGTCCTGATGTTGTAACTCAGGCAAAATCCATGTGACACCAGTCTCGCATGCAATGACAACAGAGTAAGTGGGCTGCTATAAATTTTGCAGTGTTCCTCCCCATATTTTCAATCAGCTAAAATGTGGCAAATGCAGTAGTTCTTAAAGGGCTGCAGATCACCCTTAAAGGGGAAGTTGTGCTGAAATAAAATTCGATTTGATTGTTCACAGTGATCAAATATGGGTAACCAGCTCCTTTTGCTGTTGTAGAGTTGGAGATGCTGGTACTGGAAGTACAACAAATTAGAATGAACTTAGTAGGAATCTCCAGCGAAAGCACATGTGAAATCTGAAGAGAGAAACGTTGCCAATCAGTTAGCCATTTCCTTTCCATTTGGCTGAAAATGGCATTTAGAGCAACGTAAAAATAAATGTACTCCTATACAAATGACATGTGGGGCATATCAACCTTGGTACAAATCTCAGTCACTCGTTCTGGGTGATACCATTTGGAGTGCTGTGTAAGACTGTGTTGCCCTTTTGTACACAATCTTTCATTGTGCTTATGTCCTCCTAATCTCACTGTTATAGCAGAAATCCAGATTAATGTTATTGGGACATGGATTCAAATCTCACCATGGCAGCTGGTGGCATTTATATTTAAATTGATAAAAAGTTGGAGCACAGAAAATTAGCCTTACTATTGATGACCAGGAAACCTATCTGGTTTACTAATGTCAACTGGGGAAGGAAATCTGCCATCGTTGCCCAGTCTGGCTTTCATATAACTTCAGATCCAAAGTAATGTGGTTGACTTTTAACTATCCACTAGAAAGAAAAATGTTTCTTGAAGATGATAATGATGATGTGAATCCAGGAAAAAGAAACCAATGTTGATATATCTTCGCCGAGGTGCTGTTCGGATTAGATTACTTACAGTGTGGAAACAGGCCCTTCAGCCCAACAAGTCCACACCGTCCCGCCAAAGCACAACCCACCCATACCCCTACATCTACCCCTTACCTAACAGTATGGGCAATTTAGCATGGCCAATTCACCTCACCTGCACATCATTGGACTGTGGGAGGAAACCGGAGCAAACCCACGCAGACACAGGGAGAACGTGCAAACTCCACACCGTTAGTCGCCCGAGGCGGGAATTGAACCCGGGTCTCTGGCGCTGTGAGGCAGCAGTGCTAACCACTGTGCCACCGTGCCGTAAGTAATCTAATCTAATCTAAACAATTGTGCACAAAGTCTTGCTGTTATTGAAAGATTCACTATGTTAGCTAAATATTCAAATAAAATCACATGTACTGGTTGCGCTTCCTCATGTTTGTTCCCCAATCTACCAGCGAAAGCTAAATACAGCAAACTTACAGATAATTTGTACATAGCTAACTGAATTTGAAATCTTCTTGGTCTATGTAGTTCAGTCCCAGACTACCTCATGCCTTCACCCAATAAATGATGAGATGAGATGAGCATGAGCCACCTCCCAACACCAATTTGCAAAATTTACAATTTCAAAAGCTTGTGAAAGTTTAGAACAATATATTGGATTACCTTTCTCCTTCTATTTATTTCCATTCCTTTAATTCAAGTTTACCATATGCCTGTCAGATCCCATGAGGGATATCTTTGTTTTATTTTTTTAAAGATGACAGTTTTGTTCTGAGAGATTCTTACTACATAAAAGCCCAATTCAAGAGACATTTTTATCAAAAATGTTATCTTCATAACAGTCGTTTCCCCCCATGCTGATGTAGTGGTACTCAGACATGCAACAATACCATGGATGATGCACAGCACATGATACCCCCGAAGGTTTTTTTATATTCCAATTCCGGAATGATGGAGGAAAATTATTTCCTATGCTGTCACGAAGCTTCACACAATTTTCACTGACTCTTCAATGTCTTTTCACATTTTACAACAAAAGCAAAGTCAGCTAAAACAACATTTCCAGCAATAGTCTATCCACTAATATCCATTAAAAGCCCACTGACTCCCACAGCTATCTGGACTACAGCTCTTCTCACCCTACGTCCTGTAAGGACTCTATCCCTTTCTCTCAACTCCTTCACCTCCGCCACATTTGTTCCAATGAGGCCACTTTCCAAAGTGGTGCTCTTAATATGTGCTCCTTCTTCTCCAACCGTGGCTTCCCAACTACAGTTGTTGACAGGGCTCTCGATAGCGTGTGGTCCATCTCCTGCGCCACGACCCTCACCCCCTCCCTCCCCTCCCAGAACAAGGATAGGGTCCCTCTTGTTCTCACCTTTCACCCCACCAGCCTTCACATGCAAAGAATAATCCTCCGCCATTTTCGCCAACTCCAACACGACGCCACCACTAAACACATCTTCCCTTCCCTCCCCCTGTCTGCATTCCGCAGAGATCATTCCGTCCGGGACAAGCTAGTCCACTCCTCCATCACCCCTAACACCTCTCCTATCACATACGGCACCTTCCCAGGCAATCGCAGAAGGTGAAACACCTGCCCCTTTACCTCTTCCATGCTCACCATCCAAGGCCCCAAACACTCACTTCAGATTAAGCAGTGTTTCACTTGTACCTCTTCCAATTTGGTCCATTGCAGTCGTTGCTCCCGATGTGGTCTCCTCTATATCGGAGAGACAAAACGCTGACTGGGTGATCGCTTTGCTGAGCACCTTCGGTCTGTATGCAATCAGGTCCCGGACCTTCCCGTGGCTTGCCACTTCAACACACAACCCTGCTCCCATGCCCACATGTCTGTCCTTGGCCTGCTGCAATGTTCCAGTGAAGCTCAACGCAAACTGGAGGAACAGCATCTCATCTTCCGACTAGGCACATTTTTAGATTAGATTACATTACAGGCCCTTCGGGCCAACAAGTCCACACCGACCTGCCGAAGCACAACCCACCCATACCCCTACATTTACCTACGGGCAATTTAGCATGGCCAATTCACCTGACCTGCACATCTTTGGACTGTGGGAGGAAACCGGAGCACCCGGAGGAAACCCACACAGACACGGGGAGAACGTGCAAACTCCACACAGTTGCCTGAGGCGGGAATTGAACCCGGGTCTCAGGCGCTGTGAGGCAACAGTGCTAACCACTGTGCCACCGTGCCTGCTGGTCTCAACATTGAATTCAACAACTTCAGATGATTATCCCATCTCGATCCCGCTGTTTTCATTCTGCTCTGTAATTTTATCTCATTTATTTTATTTTTTTTCACTGTTCTGTACCCCTTATTTCTTGATTGTCTCTCTTTCTCTCGCTCCCCACTCTCTCATCAACTTTTTCCTCTCCTCTTCCCCCTTTGCTACCCTTCTCCCCTGTTTTCCAATTTGCCTCTGCTTCACCCATCCCCCCCATCCCCCACATATTTTGTCACATAGCACTGGCTTCAGCCTTGGTCATTCACAGCTCCTATTCTCCCTATAATCTCACTATGCACTGTCATTATCACCTCTTTATTGCTACCTTTGCTTCTGGAGCCATGACTCACCTTCTTTCAGCCTAATACAAATACCTCCCTATTTCTCCCCTTTTTTTAGCTTTGACAAAGGGTCAGTTAGGCTCGAAACATCAGCTCTTTTCACTCTTTACAGATGCTGCCAGACCTGCTGAGATTTTCCAGCATTTTCTGTTTTGGTTTCAGCTAAAACAAAGTCATACGTCAACTCCAAAAAAAAAGAAGCATTTTAAAAGCTTGACAACTTTTTTGTCATGAGAAAGAAGAAATTATGTTTTAGCATGGCCAAATCACTCTGGCATGTTTTCAGGAATATGTAACTTAGAACCAAGTGCTATCTGACAATGTGGTATTTATCAGTGGCATCGCAAACCTCCTTTTTGAACAGTTGCTCAGAATTGTGGATGACTTAAATCCACTCTGGGTCGTTGGTTCTGAAATGACTGACAGTCCAATGTTCAATCTGCAAACTTTGCCACATGTAGGGTCGGTGGTGTTTGAATGGTTGCGTAGATTTGGAGGTTTATGCATTACCTCCAATACCTGAACTAAACCTTTTCATATTTGGAGCAAAGCATTTCGATGTGTTTGGTGCTAAATGGGTCTTCTCCTTTTTCGCTGGTCACAAGGCAGGACTCCTATAAGTTAGTGTGTATTGCAGAATCACAAAATTATTATAGCACAGAGGAAGGCCATTTGGCCCATTATGCCTGCGCCAGCTCTTCAAACAAACATCATTACCCAGTACCAATGACTCTCTTCTTACCCATTTCCCTGAACATCATTTCTATCCAAATAATCATCCAATGCTCTCTTTAATGCCTTAATTGAACTTGCTCTATTACATTTCCAGGCAATGCAACCATGAATCCATTGCTGATTGTCAGAGAAACCCATCTGTTTCACTAATATCTTTAAAGGAAGGAAACCGCTATCCTTACCTGGTCTGGCCTACATATGACTCCAGACCCACTGCAATGTGGTTGACTCTTAATTCCCTCTGAGCAATTAGGGTTGGATAATAAATGCTGCTTAGCCAGTGAAGCCCTCATCCTGTGAATGAATAAAGAAAAAGAAATTGCTGTATGAAAATAATTTCTCTCATATCACCCTTGCTTCTTTTATACATCATTTTAACTCTATGCCCGATCACTTCTGTTCCTTTTATGAGTGGGGATAGGCTTCTCCCAATCTACTCTGTTCAGCCAATTCATGATTTTGATAACCGCTATCAAATTTCCTCTCAGCCTTCTTCTCTCCAAGGAAAACAGTGGCAACTTATTCAATCTATCTTCATAACTGATGTAACTCATTCGTGGAAACATTCTTACAAATTGTTTCTGGTCTCTCTCTAATGTATTTTTATCTTTCCTATAACGTGGCAATCACACTGTACACATTACTCCAGCCGAAGTCTAACAAGTGTCTTATGCAAGTTCAACATAACCTGCTTGCTCTTATACTCTATCTGCCTATTAATAAAGCCTAGGACAATTTATGTTTTATTAACTGCTTTCCACTTATCCTTCCAACTTCAATGGTCTGTGCACTTATACACCTCTGCTCTTGCACCCCCTTTATAATTGTACCCCCTATTTTCTGTTGTCTTTCAATGTTCTTCCTACAAAAGTGCATCACCTCACACTTTTCTGCATTGAACTTCATATGCCATCCGCCCACCCACTCCACAAACTTGTCAATGCCCTTCTGGAGTATGTCACAAGACACTAAGTTTTAGTCCAAAAAGTGCAATTCTGGAGTACCACACTGAACTCCTCACAGTTTACAATTCTTCCAAGTTTCATGTCATCTGAATAGTTGGTGAATTTGTATCTGTAGTGCACATCCAAATGTGGCATGGACAAGTGTCCAAATATGAACTGATTATTTGTCTGTGTGAATGATACAAATCAGCATTTGTTATATGTTTGTATGACAAATATGTGGTATGTATGTTCAGCTTGCAAGTGCTACCTAGTACCTATAGTTACCTAATACAGAGTTTATTTTTTATGGAGTCACAGGGTTAACATGATCCCTTGGCATCAGGAATTCTTTTTCCACAAACTGTTTATAGAACCAAAAAGGACCCCACCCTTTGAACTGAACTGGCTGTTTCCTGTAGAAACAAAGCTACTGGGGCGTCCTGTATGTGCCTTGTCAAAATAGAAAATCATGGAATTGTTACAAATTTATATTCCAAAAATGTTTTTTGATATGTTGCGTTTTTTCTTGTAATTAAAGATTGAAACTAACAGCATTTTGTGTTAACATATGTCATTGCTAAGAGCTTTGGGGACACAATGTTTCCAAAAGGTAAGAAGTTTCAAAACTTTGGCTTTATTATTGTTGGTAGTTTCCCTTTGTGAGGCCCCTCCTATATCACTAAACACTCTGACAATAAAAGTAAGGAGAGAATGGGCACATTAAATATACACAAATATGTTTCTCATTTGTTTCATGGCATAAAATACTAAACCATTTTCTTTTAAGTCCTTTTTAGAAAGGGGTCAGTGAGACTTGAGATTCTACATTTTATTTGGGCAGGAAACAGCTTTGAGGAAAGATTTTATTGTTTCACTCAATAAAAGGAAAAGCCTGATCCTGGCTGCTCAGATTAAATCTGCAAGCATTTTTAGTGCTGTTATTGTGCTCAGATGGGTACATTCCCAAGGTGAATTGATGTTTTTAATCAGACCCTGCACCAGACCCAGTTTCCTAAATTGCTGCTCCAGCAGTTACCTGTATGAATAAAGAGTACACTACATAGAAATCTAAACAGAGCAATGGATTGGAACTTTAAAACTTTGTTCAGCTTTAATGATCAAATCATTGGGTACTTTGAAAATTAAATAAACCTACCCTTAGCCTCTCCCAATGTGGTGTGTAAGTTTCATGCCAATAAACATTTTTACTTAATTAGTTTCTGGGACAGGGACATCACAGGCTAAGGGTAGGTTTATTTAATTTTCAAAGTAGGAGAAAGTGAGGACTGCAGATGCTGGAGATCAGAGCTGAAAATGTGTTGCTGGTAATTTTCAAAGTACCCAATGATTTGATCATTAAAGCTGAACAAAGTTTTAAAGTTCCAATCCATTGCTCTGTTTATATTTCTACGTAGTGTACTCTTTATTCATACAGGTAACTGCTGGAGCAGCAATTTAGGAAACTGGGTCTGGTGCAGGGTCTGATTAAAAACATCAATTCACCTTGGGAATGTACCCATCTGAGCACAATAACAGCACTAAAAATGCTTGCAGATTTAATCTGAGCAGCCAGCATTCATTGTCCAATGCTAATTACCCTGCACAAAGTGGTACCTTCTTGAACTGCAGCAGTCCTTGGGATGTAGGGAGACCCACAGTGCTGTTAGGAAGGAAGTTCCCGGATTGTGACCCAGCAAGAGTGAAGGAATAGTCATGTTGTTCCAAGTCAGATTGTGTATGATTCAGTGCGAACTTGAAGACAGTGGTGTTCCCATGCGTCTGCTACCCTTGTCCCAGTAGGTGGTAGAGGTCATGAGCTTGAAAGTTGCTATCGAAAGAACTTTAGGAAGTCACTGCATTGCATTTTGCTGTCACCATGTATCTGTTGATGAAGGGAGTAAATGTTGAAGATAGTGTCAATGAAACAAACAGCCTGGCTTGGATGGTTTTAGGCTTTTTGACTGTTGTTGAAGCTGTACTCATTCAGGCTAGTAGAGAATATCCATCACATTCCTGACTTGTGCCTTGTGGATGATGGACAGGCTTTAAGGAGACAGGAAGTGAGTTACTCACTGCATGTTTGGGTCAAAGCTGTTGGAAAATGGATGGCTTAAGATCCGAACTTCCAACTCTGGTAAATACTTTGATAGATCCAAGACTGGTTGATGCTATTGTGAAACATGGGCATAACAGTGGCTTTAGGAAACTGGAAATTGGGATGGTACAGGTTACTAGTAGATAAAGGTGGCAGTCTTAATGGATTAGTTTAACTTACTGAGTTATTTGGGTGATAGTAAAATGCTTATGAAGCTTGACTGGGAAGATGAAGGGTCAAAAAACGCAGAGGCACCAGAACTCATAAAGTTTTTCATGAATATGATTGAAGAGTTGGCCAATGTTCCAAAAGAGTGGGATTTAAAATGGTCTGTAGAATTAGCGGAGGAGTAAACATCAATCGCATTTATACACCTCGTAGAGCTGGGGCAATTACTCATACTGTCATTTCAGCTTTAAGATTGGTTCAAAAATGTGGTAAACTGACCAAGTCTGACATGTAAGCTTGAAAAACAGGTTCTTATGTCACTTGATTGAACACAGATTCAATTCAGTAATTTTAAACCACATGCTATGATTTAGTCCAATTGTTTAGAGTTGTCTTGCCAAATCCAATTTTCAGTAATTTATTGGAACACACCTACCTTGTGTTATACCACAATTCCTTTTTTTAAGTTGCAACACATTTGCACTTGAAAGATACAGTAGACAATAGTACTGACACACCCATACATATAGCCATCTTTGAAGAAGGAATCCTCTCCTTGTCAAGAATGTGAGACAATGTGAAGCTCTTTATCAAAGTACATGACCATGTGCTTTTCATTGCCTGACCATGCGTTAAACCTAGAATGAGATAAAATTGATAAACACTGGGGGGGGAATGCGGGGCGATTGGGGGGGGTGCGGGGGGGAAGGGGGAGGGGTGGTGGTACTCTTGTGGCATAGTGGGAATGTCCCTACCTTTCAAACAGAGGCCTGCATTCGATTCCCAGAGATGTGCCATAACACATCTGAACAGGTTGTTTAAAAATATCTAAATGAAGAGTAGCAGTAACATGGAGCATGGCATTAATCAGAAGGTGAGAGAAGTATGTAGCACAGGCAAAACAGTAATGGTAAGTGATTTCAATCTGCATATCAACAGGATCACGCAATTGTGCACTAAAGCTACATGGGCTGAGATTCTGGAGTATGTTTCTGGAGCAATTGAGGAGCCAACTAGAAAAGATGCTATGTTAGATCTAGTATTTCATAATGAACAATAGCAAACTAAAAAACTTGTTGAAAAAGAACCTTTTAAGGTTGAGTGACTGTATAATGATAAACTTTTACAATATGTTTGAAAGTTAGATAGTTCCTTCTAAAATAAAGGTGTTTAAATTTGAATAAGAGAACAGAACTGGCTCAAGGGTAGAAGGCAGAGGGTGGTGGAGGGTTGTTTTTCAGACTAGAGGCCTATTTACAGTGGAGTGCCACAAGGATCAGTGCTGGGTCCACTACTTTTCATCATTTATATAAATGTTTTGGATGTGAGCATAAGAGGTATAATTAGTAAGTTTGCAGATGACACCAAAATTGGAGGTGTAGTGGACAGCAAAGAGGGTTACCTCAGATTGCAACAGAATCTTGGTTGATGAGCCAATGGGCTGAGAAGTGGCAGTTGGAGTTTAATTTTGGTAAATGTGAGGTGCTGCATTTTGGGAAATCAAATCTTAATGGTAAGGTCCAAGGGAGTGTTGCTGAACAAAGAGATCTTGAAGTGCCGGTTCATAGCTCCTTGAAAGTGGAGTCGCAGGTCAATAGGATAGGGAAGAAGGCATTTAGTATGCATTCCTTTATTGGTCAGAGTACTAAGTACTGGAGTTGGGAGGTCATGTTGCAGCTGTACAGGACATTGGTCAGGCCACTGTTGGAATATTGTATGCAATTCTGGTCACCTTCCTATCAGAAAGATGTTGTGAAACTTGAATTGTTCAGAAAAGATTTACAAGGATGCTGCCAGGGTTGGAGGATTTAAATGGTAAGGAGAGTTTGAACAGGCAGGGGCTGTTTACCTGGAGTTTTGGAAGATGAGGGGTGATGTTATAGAGGTTTATAAAATGAAAAGGGACATGGACAGGATAAATAGATGAGATCTTTTCCCTGGGATGGGAGAGTCCAGAATTGGAGGGCATAGGTTTAGGGTGAGAGGGGAAAGTTATAAAAGAGACCTAAGGGGCAACTGTTTCACGCAGAGAGTGGTGCGTGTATGGAATGAGCTGCCAGAGGAAGTGGTGGAGGCTAGTACAATTGCAACATTTAAAAGGCATCTGGATGGGTATATGAATAGGAAGAGTTTGGAGGGATATGTGCCGGATGCTGGTAGGTGGGACTAGACTGGGTTGGGATATCTGGTTGGCATGGACGAGTTACACCGAAGGGTCTGTGCTGTACATCTCTATGACTCTATGACTCTCTGAGAAATTATGAAGGAATGAGGCACTAATTGGCTGTAATGGATTGGGAAAATATATTAAAAGGCATGACTGTAAAAGGCAAATGAGAACTTTAAATGAGGCTTTAAAGAACTATTGCCTGACTAAATGCAATTATACATTCGTTCACGGTGCAAAAACTTAAATATGTGGCTAACAAAGGAAGCTCAGGGTTGGCTGATAGAAAAGTCCATAAAGCTGCCATGACTAGTAGTAATTGTGAGGATTGGGAGATTTGTAGAATCAGTGAAAGAAGAACAAGAAACTGATAAGGAAATGGAGAATAGAATATGAATGCAATTGAGTGAAAACACATCAAAACGAACTACAAGAGTCTATAAGTACATGACAAATGGTTTGGCTAAAATGAATGTGAATTATCACTGGCAGAGTCAAGAGAATTTATAATGGGGTATCGAGAAACAATAGAGAAAATAAATGATTGCTTTTTGATGGTTTTCCCTGAGGAAGTTAGCAGAAATCACCCAGAAATTGGCATCCAAGTGGCTGGGAAGACTTAAGAGTTGAAGGAAATTAATGTCAGTAAGAAGATAATACTGTAAAGATTAATGGGGTTGAAATTTTATAAATCCCCAGAACATTAGATATAGTCAATGCATTGGTAAATGTCTTCCAATGTTTTGGAATTATTCCTGTGGATTAGAAAGTAGCTAAAGTCACCTCACTATTTAAGAAAGAAGGGAAAAAGAAAACAGAGAACTACAGACTCTGATGGCCATGTATCAATAGGAGGAAAAAAAACTAGAATCTGTTATATAGGATGGAATAAATAGATGCTTGGTTGATAATGAACTGATTGGGCATGGTCAGCATGGATTTGCAAGCAGAAAATCATGTTTGGGAAACCTATTAGAGCTTGCAAACAAAATGGATAAAGGATAACCATAGCAGCATTATACATAGAATTTCAGAAGCTTTGGTAAAGGTCCCCACAGGAGGCAGCTTAAAAAACTAAAGCACATGGGATAGAAGGTATGTACTGGCATGGATTAATGATTGACTAATAAGTAGAAAACAGACAGTCGGATTAAATGGGTCATTCGCAAGTTGGCAGATTGTGGGGTACTGCAATGATCAGCACTTAGGCTCCAGCTATTCATAACACATACTTGGAGGTGGGACCAAATGTAATGTTGCCACAATTATGGATTATACAAAGCTAAGTGGGATTATGTGTTGTGGGGAAGATGTAAAGTGGATTTTGATAGGCTTAGCAAATGAACAAGAAAATGGAAGATGGAATATAATGTGGAAAAATGGTAGGATAAATAGTAAGAGGTTGGAGAGTATAGATGTATAAATGAATCAAATCCTTGTCAAAAAGTCACTGAAGGATAACATATCAGTGTAACAAGCTATTAGGAAGACTAAAGGAATGTTACCCTTTATTGCAAGGCTATTTGGGAAAGGAGTGATGAATTCTTGCTTCGATTGTCAAGGAGCTTAGTCAGACCACACCTGGAATACTTGTGCAGTTTTGGTCTCGTTATATGAGGAAAGATATCATTGCCATAGAAGGAGTGCAATGAAGTTTCACCAGGCTTAGTCCTGGGATGGAGAGACTATCCTTTGAAGAGAAATTGGACAAAATAGGTCTTTATTCCCTGGAGTTTCAAAGAATGACAAGTGATCTCATTGAAGCTGACAAAATACTTAAAGGAATGGACAGGTCAGATATTTCCCCTCGCTGGGGAGTTCAGAAACAGGATATACAATTAATAATGAGGAGAATGTCACTTAGGTCTGAGATGTGGTGAGATTGTTTTGCTCAAAGGTTTGTGAACCTTTGGAATTGGCTACTACAAATTGATGTAGCAGTTTAATCTTTGAGTATGGTTAAGGTAGAGATTGATAGAATTCACATTCCCATTTGCATGCATGGTTATGAGGATAGGTGAGTAAAAGGCATTGAAGCATTTGGTCAGCCATTGCTGTATTGAATGACAGGGCAGAAGGGCCAACTCCTGTCCCTATGTTCTTCTTATGCTCCTTTGCCTCCCTTTATGGCTTCAGGGTAACATAGAGCAGTCTGAATGCAAGAGATGATTGAATGACGAGGAAGAGTACCATGTGGTGCAGACATGGAGCAGTCCTGCTGTGCATGAACATCGGAGCTTGATCTTGCCAGAGATGAGACATAACAACTTTCTCTTATCTTTGCAAGGTAAGGGGATCCAGAATACCCAGGAATGTACAGGAGATGGTGGAGTGCCCAACTTGTCAACCCTGTCCCCAGTTGAAGAAGAGATTTTGCAGCTTTCCAGCAAAATTGCAGAACAGTTTGCTGTGGAAGGGCTAGAGCTCAGCCTGTGCATGGTTGCATGTGTGTTTGGGGGTTGGGGGTGTCAGAGGTGATCACACTTGTACTGGAAATAAGGTCCAAATGTAGATCTATGGTGGAGGGAATAATGTTGGTGTCTGCTCTGAAATAGGGGTGGGTACAATCCTGTTCAATAGAATCGTAGAGTCATAGAGATGTACAGCATGGAAACAGACCCTTCAGTCCAACCCGTCCATGCCGACTAGATATCCCATCCCAATCTAGTCCCACCTGCCAGCACTCGGCCCATATCCCTCCAAACCTTTCCTATTCATATATCCATCCAAATGCCTCTTAATTGTACCAGCCTCCACCACATCCTCTGGCAGCTCATTCCATACACGTACCACCCTCTGTGTGAAAACGTTGCCCCTTAGATCTCTTTTATGTCTTTCCCCTCTTACCCTAAACCTATGCCCTCTAGTTCTGGACTCCCCAACCCCAGGGAAAAGACTTTGTCTGTTTACACTATCCATGCCCCTCATAATTTTGTAAACCTCTATAAGGTCACCCCTCAGCCTCTGACACTCCAGGGAAAACAGCCCCAGCCTGTTCAGCCTCTCCCTATAGCTCAAATCCTCCAACCCTGACAACATCCTTGTAAATCTTTTCTGAACCCTTTCAAGTTTCACAACATCTTTTCGATAGGAAAGAGACCAGAATTGCACGCAATATTCCAACACTGGCCTAACCAATGTCCTGTACAGCTGCAATATGACCTCTCAACTCCTGTACTCAATACTCTGACCAATAAAGGAAAGCATACCAAACACGTTCTTCAGTATCCTATCTACCTGCAACTCCACTTTCAAGGAGCTATGAACCTGCACTCCAAGGTCTCTTTGTTCAGCAACACTCCCTAGGACCTTACCATTAAGTGTATAAATTCTGCTAAGATTTGCTTTCCCAAAATGCAGCACCTCACATTTATCTGAATTAAACTCCATCTGCTACTTCTCAGCCCATTGGCCCATCTGGTCCATATCCTATTGTAATCTGAGGTAACCCTCTTCGTTGTCCACTACACCTCCAATTTTGGTGTCATCTGCAAACTTACTAACAGTACCTCTTATGCTCGCATCCAAATTATTTATATAAATGGCAAAAAGTAGAAGGCCCAGCACCGATCCTTGTGCCACTCCAATGTCAACACAGGCCTCTAGTCAGGAAAACAACCCTCCACCACCACTCTCTGTCTTCTACCTTTGAGCCAGTTCTGTATCCAAATGGCTAGTTCTCCCTGTATTCCATGAGACCTAACCTTGCTAATTAATCTCTCATGGGGAACCTTGTGCGATGCCTTACTGAAGTCCATGTAGATCACATCTACTGCTCTACGCTCATCAATCCTCTTGGTTACTTCTTCAAAAGACCCAATCAAGTTTGTGAGACATGATTTCCCATGCACGAAGCCATGTTGACTATCCCTAATCATTCCTTGCCTTTCCAAATACATGTACATCCTGTCCCTCAGGATTCCCTCCAACAACGTGCCCACCACTGAGATCAGGCTCACCGGTCTTTAGTTCCCTGGCTTGTCTTTACTACCCTCTTGAACAGTGGCACCACGTTTGCCAACCTCCAGTCTTCCGGCACCTCACCTGTGACTATTGATGATACAATTATCTCAGCAAGAGGCCCAGCAATCACTTCTCTAGCTTCCCACAGAGTTCTCAGGTACACCTGATAAATTCCATTGTGAGTATATGAGAAGCAGAATTCTCTTAACTGGCTGCTTATTGAGTGATTTCAGGTCAGGGTGGAAGGTGTTGGTGAAGTTGATGAATTGCTCAACCTCCTCGCGGGAGCACGAGGTGGCGCGAATGCAGTCATCAGTGTAGTGGAGAAAGAGATGGGGAGTGGTGCCAGTTTAATTACGGAAGATGGACTGTTCTATGTAGCCAACAAAGAGACAGGCATAGCTGGAGCACATATGGCTATGGCTACCCCTTTTGTCTGGAGAAAATGGGAGGAATCAAAGGAGAAATTGTTAAGGGTGAGGACCAGTTCGGCCAAACGAATGAGAGTGTCGGTGGAAGGGTACTGTTAGGGACGTCGGGAGAGGAAGAAACGGAGGGCTTGGAGGCCTTGGTCATGGTGGATGGAGGTGTAGAGGGACTGGATATCCATGGTGAAGATGAGGCATTGGGGGTCAGGGAAACGGACGTCTTGGAGGAGGTGTAGGGCGTGGGTGGTGTCTCAAACGTATGTGGGGAGTTCCTGGACTAGGGGGGAATAGGACAGTGTCGAGGTAGGTAGAAATGAGTTCAGTGGGGCAGGAGTATGCTGAGACAATGGGTCGGCCAGGGTGGTCAGGCTTGTGGATCTTGGGAAGGAGGTAGAACCGGGCAGTGCGGGGTTCCTGAACTATGAGGTTGGAAGCTGTGGGTGGGAGATCTCCTGAGGTGATGAGGTTCTGTATGGTCTGGGAGATGATGGTTTGGTGATGGGGGGTGGGATCATGGTCGACGGGGCGGTAGGAAGAGGTGTCTTCGAGTTTGCGTCTGGCTTCAGCGGTGTAGAGGTCAGTGAGCCAGACTTGATACCGACATTTTTTACAAACCTATCGACTCCCACAGCTGCCTGGATTACACCTCTTCCCACCCTACCTCCTGCAAAAATGCCATCCCGTATTCCCAATTTCTCCGCCTCCGCCGTATCTGCTCCCAGGAGGACCAGTTCCACCTCAGAACACATCAGATGGCCTCCTTCTTTAGAGACTGCAATTTTCCTTCCCACGTGGTTAAAGATGCCCTCCAACGCATCTCGTCCACATCCCGCACCTCCGCCCTCAGACCCCACCCCTCCAACCGTAACAAGGACAGAACGCCCCTGGTGCTCACCTTCCACCCTACAAACCTTCGCATCAACCAAATCATCCGCCGACATTTCTGCCACCTCCAAACAGACCCCACCACCAGGGATATATTTCCCTCCCCACCCCTTTCTGCCCTCCGCAAAGACCATTTCCTCCGTGACCACCTGGTCAGGTCCACGCACCCCCAACAACCCACCCTCCCATCCTGGCACCTTCCCCTGCCACCGCAGGAATTGTAAAACCTGCGCCCACACCTCCTCCCTCACCTCCATCCAAGGCCCTAAAGGAGCCTTCCACATCCATCAAAGTTTTACCTGCACGTCCACCAATATCATTTATTGTATCCGTTGCTCCCGATGCGGTCTCCTCTACATTGGGGAGACTGGACGCCTCCACGCAGAGTGATTTTGGGAACATCTCTGGGACACCCACACCAATCAACCACACCGCCCTGTGGCTCAACATTTCAACTCCCCCTCCCACTCTGCCAAGGACATACGCATCCTGGGCCTCCTTCACCGCTGCTCCCTCACCATCCGACACCTGGACGAAGAACGCCTCATCTTCCGCCTCGGAACACTTCAACCCCAGGGCATCAATGTGGACTTCAGCAGTTTCCTCATTTCTCCTTCCCCCACCTCACCCCAGTTGCAAACTTCCAGCTCAGCACTGTCCCCATGACTTGTCCTACCTGTCTATCTTCTTTCCCATCTATCCACTCCACCCTCCTCCTTGACCTATCACCTTCATCCCCACCCCCACTCACCTATTGTACTCTATGCTACTTTCTCCCCACCCCCACCCTCCTGTCATTTATGTCTCCATCCTTCAGGCACTCTGCCTGTATTCCTGATGAAGGGCTTTTGCCCGAAACGTCAATTTTTTTGCTCCTCGGATGCTGCCTGAACTGCTGTGCTTTTCCAGCACCACTAATCCAGAATCTGGTTTCTAGCATCTGCAGTCATTGTTTTTACCTATATTTTATGGCTTGCCTTTTATAGCCTTCTGTGGTAGAGAATTCGATGTGAACATTTGCGTGAAGAAGTTCATCCTCATCTCAGTTCTAAATGCATTCTGAGGCAATGTCAAATGCATAGAATGCTGGAGAACCTCTGTAGACCTGGCAGCATCTGTGGAGAGAGAAGCAGAGTTAACATTTCAAGTTCAGTAGAACTCTTCTACAGAACTGAAAGATATTGGAAAATATTTGAAAAATCACTTTGATCGGCTCAGAGAAGGAGCAAGAAGGAACACATACATGACGCAAACAGACAAGAGTGTGAGGTAAAAAGAGGCATTTTGGAAGGTGACTTCATTGAAACAGATATGATGGCAATGGAGAAGCTAGGAAAATAGAAAGTAATCCTTGAGGAAGCAGGGTGTGAGGAGGTCAGGACATAGTCAGGACAATGGTGGGAGTCTGTGGCTTTGTAATGGACTTTGGTGGATAGCCTATCTTCAGAAATGGATTCTGTGAAGTCAAGAAAGGGAACAGAAGAGTCAGAGATGGATGAAGCAAACATGAATGGAAATTAGAAACAAAACTGATTATCTTTTCAATTTTGACTGACAGCAGGAAGCAGTGTCAAAGACTTCATCAATCTATAAGAGGGTGGGGGCTTGAGCAGTACTGGCACAAGGTATGTTCCACATGCACCACAAAACTGAGATTGTGTTCCCTGGTGCCTCACAGCGACAAAGACCTGGGTTCAGTTCTTGCCTCAGGCACTGACTGTGTGGAGTTTGGACATTCTCCCTGTGTCTGTGTGGGTTTCCTCTGGGTGCTCCGGTTTCCTCCCACATTCCACAAATGTGCACGTTAGGTGAATTGGCCATGCAAAATACCTGTAGTGTTAGGTGAAGGGATAAATGCAGGGGAATGGGTCTGGGTGGGTTGCACTTCGGTGTGGACTTGTTGGGCCGAAGGGCCTGTTTCCACACTGTGAGTAATGCAATCTAAATTATCAGGCCCTTGGTGATTTGTCTTTAACCCACTAATTTCCCCAGCACCATTTTATTACTAGTACTGATTTCCTTCAATTCTACCCATTCACTACAACTTGGAATCCCGAAGATATCCTTTTTTAGTGAAGACAAAACCAAACTATGTGACCAATTTTTCTGCCACTTCCTTGTTCCCCATTATAATTTCCCTGGCTTCCGGCCATGAGGAATCTCGATTTGTCAGCCACATTTTGTCGCAAGTTCCAGGCAACAATGTATCAGTTTCCAGATTCCTAACTGATATGTAATTGTGCAAGGACCTTGGCTGAGATCAGAAAGGGAGCCTTTTCTCTGGGGCTGGAGGGACCTTCATGGTAGCTTTTTGGCAGGAATGAAGGGAATCAAAGGTTATGGGATAACGGCAAGAAAACGGAGTTAAGGATTATCAGATCACCCATGATCTCATCGATTGACAGAGAGACTTGATAGAGTTGATGAGTTACTCCTGCTCTTCTATCTTAGATATACAGATAAGCTATAACAAGGTTCCAACTTGTTTGGGTGAGCAATCTGTAGGTGCTGCCTGTATCACAACAATTGCTCCCATCCTTCATGTTATGTTTTTGTATCACTGTCCCTGTGGCTCTGATGACATGTCAGCCTCACCCCATTTTACTTAAGCCTTTTATATTATTATTAATGCACCTACTTTACCCCCAGAGCCCATGTCTTTGGAAATTCCATACCTTTGTTGGCTGTGCCACCCTCCCCACGTAGAGGCCAGAGTAATCGCAGGCTTTGAGGGCTACTAGCACCCTCCCATTAACTATGAAATATCACCTTACTATCTGCAGTTGGCCTCTATTACTGTCACCATTCCTTCACTGACCAAATACAATGAAACACATCCCCAGACATGAGTAGATCACTCCTTAACAACCTCCCTGACCATTCCTGGCTAAATCTCCAGGATTGGGAAAAAGTGAAGACTGCAGATGTTGGAGATCAGAGTTGGGTGTGTCGTGCTGGAAAAGCACAGCCAGTCAGGCAGCATCCAAGGAACAGGGGAATTGACATTTCGAGCATAAGCTCTTCATCAGGAATGAGGCTCGTGGGCTAAGAGAGTTGCGAGATAAATGGGAAGAGGGGGTGTAGGGCTGGGAAGGTAGCTGAGAATGTTATAGGTTGAAGAAGGTGGGGGGTGGTGAAGGTGATAAGTCAGAGAGGAGGATGGCGTGGATAGGTGGGAAGGAAGATGAACAGGTCGGACAGGTCAAGGTGGTGGTGCAGAGATGGAAGGTTGCATCTGGGATAAGATGGGGGGAGGGGATATGAGTGAACTGGTGAAGTCCACATTGATCCCATGTGGTCAGAGGGCCCCAAGGCGGAAGATGATGCATTCTTCTTCCAGGCTTCCTTCAAGCATTCCACAAGTAGGAACGTTGCGGAACGCTTCAGAGAACATCTCCAGGACATACACACGATAAAATCCCATCACCCCATGGCTGAACATTTTAACTCCTCCTCCCTCTCCCCCAAGGACATGCAGGTCCTGGACCTCTTCTGTCGCCAAACCCAAACCACCCAATGCCTGGAGCAAGAAAGCCTCATCTTTCGCCTTGGGACCCTCCAAACACACAGGATCAATGTGGATTTCACCAGTTTCCTCAGTTCACTCCCCCCACCTTATTCCTAGATCCAACCTTCCAACTCAGCAACGGCCTCTTAACCTGTCCTACCTGTCCATCTTCCTTCCCACCTATCCGCTCCACTCTCCTCTCCGATCTATCACCTTCACCCCCATCTTCATCCACCTATCATATTCTCAGCTACCTTTCCCCCAGTACCACCCCACCTCTCCCATTTATCTCGCAGCCCCCTTGGCCCATAAGCCTCCTTCCTGATGAAGAGCTTATGCTTGAAATGTCGATTCTCCTGCTCCTTGGATGCTGCCTGACTGGCTGTGCTTTTTCAGCACGGCACTTTCAACCCTAAATCTCCAGGACTGGCTTGGCAGGAGAGTCCCATCCCAACTGGTTATGGCCCACCATCCAGATTGGATGTTGGACTGCTAGCCTGACCTGCAGGACTGACCATACCCTATCTGAGGACTGCAAGAACATGGATACCTGACTGCTTGTAGGATCAGCCACCTAACTGACGATGGCTGACCTCCTGATCTGGGCAAGAGGTTGACAGTTCTGCAGTGGTCACTTTACTTGTAATCCAGAGGCTCCTGACAATTGCTCTAGGGGAGTCAGGGAACATTGAATGAATATCTACAGCAACAAGTGGAGACAATGGCAAGAATAAAAATGAGGAGTGATGATGATGAGTTGTTTCCACTTCACAGTCAGCAACATATATTCTTTTTATTGTAACTACTATTTGTACGTTAGTGTGTGAACAGAATTTATAATATTGCATTAGCCTGAGACTATCCAGTCAAAGATTGAAATTATTAGAAACATCACAAAGTTTTTACTATAATCGTGGTAAATGTTCATGTCCCAACAGTTTCTACCCCTTTTTCAGGGAGTGACAAACAAGTTTTCAGTACATGCTTGTTTTATTGCACAATCAAGTTTAAAAAATGTACAAGTTCTTCACAAAATTTCTTCCTCATCACGTGTTTTTGCTTATGTTACAGATTTTACTCACTGCACGCAAACCTCTGTCAATAAATAAACGACTGTTGAGTATTTAAAGGGGCACCATTTTCAACAAAGTCTTTGGAAACTTATAGTATATGTTTACAAATACTCATAATACAACTGTGTAAATGCTGGTACCGTATCACCATGCTAATAATGGCCCATTTAACACTTCTCACAGATAATAAAAACATTTACATTTATATACCACCTCGTTATGTTCTTGCAGCATATTGCAAAGTAGATTAGATTCCCTACAGTGTGGAAACAGGCCCTTCAGCCCAACAAGTCCACACTGACCCTTTGAAGATTAACCCACCCAGACCCATTCCACTCTGACTAATGCACAATTCCTGATGAAGGGCTTTTGCCCGAAACGTCGATTTCGAAGCTACTTGGATGCTGCCTGAAGTGCTGTGCTCTTCCAGCACCACTAATCCAGAATCTGGTTTCCAGCATCTGCAGTCATTGTTTTTACCACCTAACACTATGGGCAATTTAGCATGGCCAATTCACCTGACCCTGCACATCTTTGGACTGTGGCAGGAAACTGGAGCACCCGGAGGAAACCCACGCAGACACGGGGAGAATGTGCAAACTCCACAACGCAGTCACCCAAGGCTGGAATCGAACTTCGGACCCTGGTGCTGTGAGGCAGCAGTGCTAACCACTGAGTCACCATGCCAAGTAAGAAAAATGAGAGTAAGCAACAAAGCACAGCAAGATCCCAAAGGTTACAACCGAAGTGAATGAAATGTCCTCATTGATGAAAGCTGAACAGGTCACCCAGATGGTGCTCCTTGTCCCTGGGAAATCATAGTAGTATGATATAACACCACCTGAATTAAAAGTTTCTTCCCTGGACTGGGGCTTAAACTCATAACCTCAAGATCTAGAGGCACAGCTGTTCTCAACCAAATACTATATCCTTGGCTATATCTTGCACCATGAAATATGGCAGGAGGTAATGATTTAAACATATGTTTTGATCGTGTTCATTTAATAAATACGTGTTACATCAATGCATTTCAAATAATTACTATCACACTTCACTTCACAAGAAAAATATGTAACCCGATATGCACAGTTTAATATAACTGAGATGCAATGGTACTTTCAACGATGCTGCAGCACTGTAATGCACTTTTGGGGTAAAACAAGGAAAGCACCAAATTTACTTTTAATTATTACTGATGCGAATGAGACGCAGCAATGGTCTTTCATTTCCCATTGGTGCCTTAGCTTGCAGAACTTTGAAAATATTTTGGATGATGGAATACTTATAGTTTTGATGTACTGCCACACAAAGATCATCTTAGTTCATCTCAGTAGTTGGATCACCTCAATGCCTTAAAATGTCGTTTTCATCTTAATGATAATTGACTGCACATTATTGTAAACTAGGTCAGCAATTTTCTGATCTAACTGTACTCCATCCAACTGCTTATTATTTAAATGTATAGTTAACAGCATTTTCACTTCCACAGGAGAAATTAGAAACTGCTATAAAAGTTGCAGATGTTGCAATCTGCTGACCCAGCAGCCTGGAAATATTCGGACCTGAGAGTAAGCAGTTACTGAGCCACAGAAAGAACTCACAGATACATAGGCTGTGATTTTCTCCTTCTGGAGGAGGCAAGAGTAATGGCAAGAGTCTTGATCAGCCAAGTGTGCAAAAATCCAACTCTTGGTGTTGATTTAAGTTATGACAGTTTACTCCTCTTTCCTTAGATAGCAAGATCAAAGTTTGCATTATTAAGTGCTGACTTACATGCATTTCCATCTGCATTCCACAGGCAGAACCTTTCCTGGCAGCTTCAGGAAGCAGTCTCTGGTTGACAGTGTGGACATTTGCACAGAGATTATCGTAGGTAACTCGTGGGAATCGTAAAGAGTCAGGCTTACGTGTGACAGTTGGGGAGATGGGGGATATGTCACGGTACAGCATGCGGTTGCCTCAGTATCAGAGGTCCTGCATGAACTAACAGCTTACGTGGCAAATTCACCATATGTGCTTGAAGACAATGGCAAGTGTTTAATGGTAGATTCTAGTCATGGGGCATAACAACTGTCAGCCCAGGGTTGAATCCTTTTTCAACTAGAGTGAGGGGGTTAACCACAGTTAATCAGGAGATGGGTCCAGTGTACGTCCAGGGAACTGACCTGTTTCAATCTGGTGATTATGCTGCTTTCAGTCTTGGCAGTCAAGTAACAACAGTCCAGGCATTCTCAGTCAGCTCCTTGTAAAATCAGGTTGGAATGGGCAGAGGTCAGCTGCAGCTCACCTGCCAAGTCAGTCCAGGAGATGTTCTACAGATGATCAGGTTGTGGATCAATCAGAGGTCATTTCGAGGCTCCAGCCAGCTCAATCTGGGGACTGGCCTCATTATATTTGGTCACAGAGGGAATGCTCACAGTGACACAGGAAAATCGGAGGTGGGATTCAGGCTTGGTTGACAGGCTGTACACAGTGAGTGGGAATAAATGGTTCTACTTGCACATGGCAGGTAGTGACTGGGGGGTGTCAAATAAATTGCTTAAGGGAAGTTTGCTGACACTACAAATCTTGGTGGGATTGTGAGTTACAAGGAAAATGCAAGATGGCTTAGTCGAGTGAGTGAGCAAACACATGGTAGATGAAATAAAATGTGGTTAAATGTGGCTTCAGTGTGAAAAACAGAAGGGAAGAGTATGATTTAAATATATAGTGTTCAAAGACATTTGGGTGCCCTTACAAACCAGTCCAATGAGTGTAAACAAGGAAGTGCAGCTTACAAATGTAAGTTGGCCTTCATTGCAAGAGGATTTGAGTTCAAAAGTGAGGATGTCTTACTGCAGTTATACAGGGCTTTGGTGAGACCACACCTGGACAATTGCATGCTGTTTTGGTCTCCTTACCTAAGAGAGGATATACTTGCCATAGAGGGAGTGCAACAGAGGTTCACGAGGCTGATACTGGGGATGGCAGGACTGTCATATGAGGAGAGATTTATTTGACTGGGCATCTATTTACTTGAACCTGGGAGAAGGAGTGGGGCTCATGTAAATTTTGAACAGGTGTCACAAAGCTGGTCCTTTTTCTCTAAAAGCTATTCCTTTTCTCAAGGATAATGCCATCCTGGTGTTTTTAGAGGGGTTGTAAAATAGTCCAGGGCAGGCTCTAAAGTGACTGGTTTGGTACAGAGATGAAAGGGTTTACTGAGAGGCCTTTTTGTTTTTATGTAAACAGATGAGACTTCAGGCCAAAGCTTTTATGTTTTAGAAGTGACCTGTATAATAAAAGGGGAGTGGTCAGTCCTAAAAGCTGAAGTCTTGTTTGAGTCAGTTGCAGCAGGGACTGTGTATGAAACAGGCTGCTGAACTCTCTTTCCTTCTGCCTTTTTAACTTTGACCTGTAAGCCTTTGTTTCAATTTCACTCTATGTTTAAGGGGTTTATTGACTGGGACAGTTACGTATTTTCAGAACAGTGTAACTCAGTCCAGTTTGGATAGACTGAGTTCTGTGGGTATTCTATATTCTGTTCTTTGTGTTTCCTTCCATAATTTTGTGAATAAATTTTTGTCTGTCTTAAAACCTGGTAGTCAACCTAGCTGACTTGCTCCGGGTAATGTTCACTGTACACTTACTGAAACAAGTTACAAAGTTATGGACTGGGCTGCCTGCTTAAGAATGTTTTGAGTGGTCTGGTCTAGTCCATAATACAGGGCTAGACAGACAATTGAGGAATATAAAATCAAGGGTTACAGTCTCAGGATACTGAGTAAACCATTTGAGACTGAGATAAGGAAACATATCTTTACTGTGAGAGTGGTCATCCTAAGGAATTTGCTACCACAGATGGCAAAAGAGACCAGATCACTGAATATATTCAGATACATAAATTTTAGATATTTAAGGGCTATAGAAAGAATGTGGGAACATAGTGCTGAGGTAGGGGATCGATGATGATCATATTGAGTGATGGAGCAGGCTCAAAGAACCACTCCCCACCTCTTCCTCCGCTACATTGATGACTGCATTGGCGCCACCTCATGCTCCCGCGAGGAGGTTGAGCAATTCATCAACTTCACCAACACATTCCACCCTGACCTTAAATTTACCTGGACTATCTCTGACACCTCGCTCCCCTTCCTGGACCTCTCCATCTCCATTAATGACAACCAAGTTGACACCAACATTTTTTACAAACCCACCGACTCCCATAGCTACCTGGATTACACCTCTTCCCACCCTATCTCTTGCAAAACTGCCATCCCGTATTCCCAATTTCTCCGCCTCCGCCGTATCTGCTCCCAGGAGGACCAGTTCCACCATAGGACACACCAGATGGCCTCCTTCTTTAGAGACCGCAATTTCCCTTCCCACGTGGTTAAAGATGCCCTCCAACGCATCTCGTCCACATCCCGCACCTCCGCCCTCAGACCCCATCCCTCCAACCGTAACAAGGACAGAATGCCCCTGGTGCTCACCTTCCACCCTACAAACCTTTGCATCAACCAAATCATCCACCGACATTTCCGCCACCTCCAAAAAGACCCCACCGCCAGGGATATATTTCCCTCCCCACCCCTTTCCGCTTTCCGCAAAGACCGTTCCCTCCGTGACTACCTGGTCAGGTCCACACCCCCCTACGACCCACCCTCCCATTCTGGCACTTTCCCCTGCCACCGCAGGAACTGTAAAACCTGTGCCCACACCTCCTCCCTCACCTCTATCCAAGGCCCTAAAGGAGCCTTCCACATCCATCAAAGTTTCACCTGCACATCCACCAATACCATTTATTGTATCCGTTGCTCCCGATGTGGTCTCCTCTACATTGGGGAGACTGGGCGCCTCCTAGCAGAGCGCTTTAGGGAACATCTCCAAGACACCCGCACCAATCAACCAAACCGCCCCATGGCCCAACATTTCAACTCCCCCTCCCACTCTGCCGAGGACATGGAGGTCCTGGGCCTCCTTCACCGCCGCTCCCTCACCACCAGACGCCTGGAGGAAGAACGCCTCATCTTCCGCCTCGGAACACTTCAACCCCAGGGCATCAATGTGGACTTCAACAGCTTCCTCATTCCCCTTCCCCCACCTCATCCTAGTTTCAAACTTCCAGCTCAGTAACTGTCTCCTTGACTTGTCCGGACTTGTCCGACCTGCCTATCTTCTTTTCCACCTATCCACTCCACCCTCTCCTCCTTGACCTATCACCTTCATCTCCTCCCCCACTCACCCATTGTACTCTATGCTACTCTGTCCCCACCCCCACCCTCCTCTAGCTTATCTCTCCATGCTTCAGGCTCACTGCCTTTATTCCTGATGAAGGGCTTTTGCCCGGAATGTCGATTTCGCTGCTCGTTGGATGCTGCCTGAACTGCTGTGCTCTTCCCAGCACCACTAATCCAGTATTTGGTTTTCAGCATCTGCAGTCATTGTTTTTACATCAAAGGGCCAAATAGCCTACTCTTTCTCTTAGTTTCTATGCTTCTGTAGTTACCTGGGAACTGGTCGTTTATCACATGGGCCTTTGTGGTCTCAAAGTAAGGGTGTGTTAAGGCAAGTCATAGTCACTCCGGTCCCATAATGGGAAGGATACAGATCAATCAAGGATGTTGGAACCTTGACAGAGATGGACTCTGAAGGTGAAGCAGGCACATTTATTGTTACAGTAAAGGAACTGAAATGGGGAAAGGGCACAGAGCTCACAACATAATAGGGAAAGTGAAGAATAGGGAAAAAATATAGGGTGTAGGTGCAGCAGTGGTTTGTGATGATGCAAAGCCAAGAGGGATGGTCAGTTGTCCCCACGGAGTGAGTTGGGAACTCAGTGGGCAGCACAGGTTAGGAGTGTGAGAGGATGTGGTGGGTGTGTGCCCTTGACTGGATATCATGCACATGATGCTGAGGCCAGTGGGTTATGAGGCTTTGTAGGATATGTTTGCAGTGGCAGAGTCAGTCTGGGTAATGGCTCTGTGAATGCGCGATAGCAAGAGATGGTACCACTTACCCTTGCAAAATGCAGGTCATCATTGATGCTTTTCTGCCACTTCTTTTTGGGGTCCAACAACACTGGCCTGCCCTGCTGTCTGCTCCCAGGCTGGATGGGTGTGAATGTCAGGGCCTCTTCAAGAAGATTTTTTGTCTTTTTGTGACCCCAGCCAATGACTGCAGGCCAGGTCCTATGATGCAAGGAGCCATGATGGCATTTTCTGAGGGGAAGGTCCTGGCTTCTAGTGTCTGAAGTGGTGTCCAGTTGGCTTTTAAATCTGATGCCTTTGAACCCAGAAGGACCCGCCAGCCACGTGCTTCACCAAGTAACTCACAAAACATCTCATTTGCATAGATAATTAGCATTACATTTTATTGTCATCTGTATTCAAGTACAAAGTACAGGAGTTCAGTGAAACGTGTACAATGTCGCCACACACAGTGCCACTTTAGGTACAGATTACCTAGTTATGAATCTTAGCAGCAGAATATAGATAGATTGGAGAGATAGGCAGAGAAATGGCAGATGGAGTTCAATCTGGGCAAACGCGAGATGATGCATTTTGGAAGATCCAATGCAAGAGCAAACTATACAGAAAATGGAAAAATCCTGGGGAAATTGACTTACAGAGAGATCTGGATGTTCAGGTCCATTGTTCCCTGAAGGTGGCAACGCAGGTCAGTAAAGTGGTAAGAAGGCATGTGGCATGCTTTTCTTCATTGGATGGGGTAGAGTACAAGAGTTGGCAGTTCATGTTACAGTTGTATTGGACTTTGGTTCGGCTGCATTTGGAATACTGCAAAAGATGTGGACGCTTTGGAGAGGGTGCAGAGGAGCTTCACCAGGATGTTGCCTGGTATGGAGGATGCTAGCTATGAAGAGAGGTTGAATAGATTAGGATTATTTTCATTAGAAAGACAGAGGTTGAGGGGGACCTGATTGAGCTCTACAAAATCATGAGAGATATAGGCAGGGTAGAGAGCAAGAAGCGTTTTCCCAGAGTGGGGGACTCAATTACTAAGGGTCACAAGTTCAAAGTGAGAGGGGAAAAGTTTAAGAGAGATATGCGTAGAAAGTTCTTTTCACAGAGGGTGGTGGGGGGGCCTGGAACGTGTTGCCAGTGGAGATGGTAGAGGCGGAAACGATAGCATCATTTAAGATGTATCCAGACAGATACGTGGATGGGCAGGGAGCAGAGGGATACAGATCTTTAGAAAATAGGTGACAGGTTTAGATAGAGGATCTAGATCGGCGCAGGGTTGGAGGGCCAAAGGACTTGTTCCTGTGCTGTAATTTTCTTTGTTCTTTGTTAGTTACTTAAATAGATTACCCAACACATACTTTCTGTCAAAATTCCACCAGTAGCTTCTTTTACTGATACATCCATGTGAAATGATTAAAGTTAACAGTCCCAGTACTTTAAGAAAAAGAAGCTTGAAATGCTGCAGAAATTCAGCAGACTTAGTTTTCACCCTCCTTTCTGAAAGCTTTGTATCGTCATTAGACTATTAATCCAGAGATCCAACTAATATTCTGGGGCCCTGGGCTTGAGGCTTATCATGGCAGATGGGGGAGTTTGGATTCAGTAAAAAAAACTGGAATTAAGAGATTAATGGTGATCATAAAACTATTATCAATTGTTGAAAAACATATCTAATTCACTAACACCTTTTAGAGAAGGAAACGTCCATCCTTACCTGGTCTGGCCTACATGTGACTCCAGACCCACAGCAGTGTGGCTGACTCTTAACTACCCTCTGGTAATTGGAGATAGGCAATAGCCTGCATCCTATGAATATATGTATGTATTTTTTTCAATTCACTTGAAATGAGCTTAGTCTTCATTTCAGTTTGGAAATAAGTGTTCTGTGCTCATTTACAGTAAGTTGGTTGAGGTGAGTTGGTCATGTGTAACATCTGAATTTTCTTTCTCTGCACTTGCTCTGCAGTAGCCTAAAAATTACAGCATTACTTGACTTTACTTCGAGCCAGAAGAATCAGAAATGCTCTTTGTACTTTCATATCAGTACTACCAGGTCCCTCTTCAAGCCAACTGAAACTTGAAGGGTCTGGACTGGTGTCAGTTTTGATCAGTGCAGCAGATCAGCAGGTTTATTCCAGTCAGATCCATGAATAAATTCATAATCATCCTTTCAAATGCATTGTCTGTTTCACACCCATTACCTAAAGCTATCAAGATGTGTTTAAGATAGCTTTAGTTTTGAAACACCATGTTTGTATTATTTCTCAGGCACAGAAAAGACCGTGGTATTAAACAGAAAGTTCACCTAATTCTGATCCTGTAGATAGATCCAGTCAACCCAGAGTGAGCACTGAAAGCGTTTAGATGTTTCATTTAAATATTATAAATAAAACATGGAGGGCTAGACTCTATTTCTCACTAGGCGATGTGCTGGCTGCCAAATCTACCACATGTCCTAAAAACTCGTTAGTTATCTAGGAGCTCAAACAGGAGGTCAGTGAGGTTACCTTCAATTTTACAGGAAGGGTTGTTTGCCATAACTGAACATTTTTGTGTTTTTTCTGTAAGTTGATTTTTTATAAACCTTTGTGCCTGTTGTTCTTATGAAATAACACCTTTTTTTTTTAAAAGGAAATGGAATTGTTTCCATGCATTGTAATATTAGAATTTAAAGACATTTAGTACTAATGCAGATCTGAGGAAGAACTCAAATACTTATTCATTTCACTTCCTAGGCCTGCTGAAAGTCTTCACGTCAGATGTAACAATATTCAAGATACACTGAATTTCTGCAGCGTTTCAAGCTTCTTTTTCTTAAAGTACTGGGACTGTTAACTTTAATCATTTCACATGGATGTACTAGTAAAAGTACTGAGAGGACCCAGACATAAAGTCTCCCAGGGATACATTGTTAAGTCATGAGTCTAAACAAAGCCATATTCAGAAAGCAATTATGCAGTGACCTTTTACTGATGAAGCTGCATTAAAAGCTGCACTGAAGTAGAAAAAAAATGAGCACAGTTCATTTGATTAATCTTTCCTCATTCATAGATAGCTTTCCAACCACCTCAGTTAAGGATAACTCAACCAACAACTCTATAAGCACTGCCCACAAGTTGGCTATTCCTAAATGCAATAAAAAAAATTTTTGAAGCAAACACTGGCTACTGAGTCTTCATGAATACGTATCAATTTATGTTATTTTTCTACCATATAGTTATCATCAGAATTATATTTGACTCTGCGAACATTGTTATCAAACTTGTTTTGACAGAGAAGACAGAAGTCCAGAGATTCAGTTTTTGTGGGTGGCACGGTGGCACAGTGGTTAGCACTGCTGCCTCACAGCGCCAGAGACCCAGGTTCAATTCCCACCTTAGGCAACTGACTGTGTGGAGTTTGCACGTTCTCCCCGTGTCTGCGTGGGTTTCCTCTGGGTGCTCTGGTTTCCTCCCACAGTCCAAAGATGTGCAATTCAGGTGAATTGGCCCGTAGTGTTAGGTAAGGGGTAAATGTATGGGTGGGTTATGCGTTGGTGTGGACTTGTTGGGCCAAAGGGCCTGTTTCTACACTGTAATGTAATCTAATTTTTTTTTTGTTTCATGACTGAATTGCAATAGATTTGTACAATCGTATGTCTCATTAGTAAGCAAAGGTAATTCTTTCTCATGAATGTTGTTCACCAGCAATCAAAAATGTATTCCTAATAGAATAGCTATTTTGTCTTGCTGGTTTTGATTGGAGTACACTGTTCACAGGTAAAAAGACGTCAGACAAGTGGGAGGCTTTCAAAAGTATGATGATGAGAATTCAGAGCCATTATTTTCCTGTTGGAGTGAAAGGTAAGGGTGGTAGGATTAGGGAACAATGGATGAATACAGATATTGTGATTCTGGTCAAGAATAAAAAATAATCATATATTAGATATAGACAACTGGGTTCAAATGAATCTCTTGAACAGTATAAAAAGGTGCAGAGACATTCTTAAAATGGAAATCAGGAAGGCAAAAAGAGGATATGAGATAGCTTTGCCAAGTAAGGTTAACAATAATCCAAAGAGAATCTACAAGTACATTAAAAGTAGTAGAGCAACTAGAGAGAGAGAGTAAAACCCTTAAAGATCAAAGTGGTCATTTTTGTGTTGATCATAAGATGCGAGAGATATTAAATGAATATTTCACATTAGTTTTTATTGCTGAGAAAGAAATGGAGGCTAGAGATCACAGGGAAATAAATGTTGATGTTATGAAAACAGTTTACATTACAGGAAAGGATGTGCTGGATGTCTTAGAAAATATAAAGATGGATAAATCTCTAGGATCTGATCTAGTGTATCCCAAGGCATTGTGGGAAGTTAGAGAGGAAATTGTGAGGCCCCTTTCAGAAATATTTATATCATCTATAACTATGGGTGCGGTGCCATATGACTGGAGAGTGGTTAATGTTGTGCCTTTGTTTAAGAAGGAACGTAAGGAGAAGCCTGGGAACTATAGACCTGAGAATCCGACTTCGGTAGTGAGTAAGTTGTTGGAGGTGAATCCAAAAGATAGGATTTATATGCATTTGGAGAGTCAAGGATTGATTAGGAATAGTTAGCATGGTCTCGTGCAAGTGAAACCGTATCTCATAAATGTTGTTGAGTTTTTTGAGGAAGTAACCTAAAAGATTGGTGAGGGCAGGGCAGTAGATGTTGTTTACATTGACATTAGTAAAGCCTTTGACAATGTTTTACATGGTAGGCCAATTATTAACATTAGATCACATGGGATTCAGAATGATTTTGCCAATTAGATACAAAATTGAGTTATTGGCAACAGACAGGGAGTGTTGTTGGAGGGTTGTCTTTTGGACTAGAGTTCTGTTGCCATAGTATTCCACAGGGATTGGTGCTGGGTCCACTTTTGTTTGTCATTTATATAAATGACTTAGATGAGAATATAGGAGGCATGCTTAGTAAGTTTGCAGATGAAACCAAAATTGTTGGTATAGTGGGCAGTGAAGAAGGTTATCTAATATTACACTAAACTAATGTGATCAATTGGGTCAATGGGCTGAGGAGTGGCAAGTGGAATTTAATTTGGATAAATATGAGCTATTGTATTTTGATCAAACAAACAAGGGCAGGACTTATATATTTAAAAATAAGGCCTTAAGCAGTGTTGTAGAACAAAGAAACCTAGAGGTTCAGGTACATAATTATTTGAATTTTGCATCAGACATGGACAAGGTGGTGAAGGTGTTTAGCACACTTTCCTTCATTGCTTAGATCTTTGAGTAAAGGAGTTGGGACATCATGTTGAGGTTGTACAGGACATTGATAAGGTCTCTTCTGGTGCACTGTGTCCAGTTTTAGTCCCCTTGCTACAGGAAGGATATTATCAAGCTGGAGAGGGTTCATAAAAGATTTACCAGGATGTTGCCAGGAGTGGAAGGTTTGGGTTATAAGGAGAGGCTGGATAGGCTAGGACTTGTTTCACTGAAGCATTGGCATTTGAGGGGTGACCTTATAGAGGTTTATAAAATAATGAACGGTATGGATAACGTGAATGGAGAGTATCTTTTCCCTATGGTGGGGGACTTGAAGAGTAGGGGGCATACTTTTAAGGTGAGAGGAGAAAGATTTAAAAAGGAGATGGGGGCAACTTTTTTTACACAGAGAGTGGTTCGTGTGCAGAATGAACTTCCAGAGAAACTAATGAATGCAGGTACAATTACAACATTTAAAAGACATTTGGATACGCACATGAATAAGAAAGGTTGGAGGGATATGGGTCAAGCGCAGGCAGGTAGGACTAGTTTAATTTGGAATTATGATCGGCATGGACTCGTTGGACCAAAGAGTCTAGTTCCATGCTGTATGTCTCTATGACTCTATGGTTATTAAATATGTTTCTGTCATACAGGCCATTTTCATGCAATTATTGCAAAGATACATAATATTGGTCTTTGCACTGTACCAGTCTCACTGAAGCTGTCTTTACAGAGTACTGATGAAACAGAAACTCCTATTGTTAGTTTTGCTAAATACCATTAAAACACCAAGAGGACTGATTTGCTTTTACAATGTCAACTGAATGTGAAATGAATACCTGTAAAAATGACGAGACTACTAGATTTTTAAAAAAGCTTTATAAATAGGGCATGTACTGCAAGATCAAGATTGTTCTGATAAATATTTATAAAGCTCTGATTATAGCTCAGTTGGTGCATAATGTAAAATTCTGGGAATTGCACTGTTGGGTCAGTAAGGATCACAAGGCCTTGGAAAAGGTGCTAAAGAGATTTACTGGAATTATACCCAGACCAAGGGACTTCTGGGACATGGTGTTCAAAATTATGAGAGATTTTAATCAAGCAAATATTTTTTTCCACTGATGAATGGATCAATAAACAGTAAACAATCAGATAATTAGCAACAGACTGAGAGGAGAAAGTTTACAGAGCAAAATTCTTTGTTCTGGAATACATGGTCAAAAAGAGTGGTGAAAGGAAATTCAGCAATAACTTTCAAAAAGGTATTAGATACACACTTAAAGGATGGAGCTTTGCAGGTGCAACAGTTAAAGAGTAAGTTTTTTCCAATTCATTATAGTTTGGTATCCCAAACTATTAAGTTCATGAGTCTGGAGGGTTCAATGGGCCCTCCTTTATTTACCCTATCCCTTCAGTTAGTTGTAACAAGGCTAATTTAGAAAGAATCCCATCGCTTGTGGGTGCCTTTCTCTCAGACCAATTGAATATATGTTTAAAAGGAGTCAATTTAACCAAGTTTTCTTGAATCATGAAATTTTGAGTTTATTTGTTACTAAATGTGAAGAAATACATCAGATGTAAACACAGATTAAGAATAAGAAAAATGTTAATAGTTCAAAAAATATGTAGGTCAGTCTCTGCATCATGCATGAAAAGTAAATAGTGGAACATTGAAATCATTGTTCTGGATGGTACAAGTAGCATTGATGTTGGTCGCTGAACAGTTAATTTTGAGATTGTTGATTTTACAGGTTTATGAAAATTCCTTTGTCCTAGCTCATTTCAACAGCAGCACCTAGAATGAGAAAGACTTTCTGTTTACCTGTTTCATTTTGATTGGCTTCCAGCACTCAGAGTGAGAAAGTGTTTTTCCCTTTCATTACCTGCATTGCAGGAGTGTTTAGTTCTGTTCTTGAAGTCGTAACCTTCACAGCACATTAGTCCACACAAACATCAGATGCCCACACAGATGTCTGGCCTCTAACACAAACAGATCAGGGATGGAGTTTACTTTTAACTCTGCCCCTGCATATTCTTTGAAAGAGCCACCGTGTGGGCGGCACGGTGGCACAGTGGTTAGCACTGCTGCCTCACAGCGCCTGAGACCCGGGTTCAATTCCCGCCTCAGGCGACTGACTGTGTGGAGTTTGCACGTTCTCCCCGTGTCTGCGTGGGTTTCCTCCGGGTGCTCCGGTTTCCTCCCACAGTCCAAAGATGTGCAGGCCAGGTGAATTGGCCATGCTAAATTGCCCATAGTGTTAGGTAAGGGGTAGATGTAGGGGTATGGGTGGGTTACGCTTCGGCGGGGCGGTGTGGACTTGTTGGGCCGAAGGGCCTGTTTCCACACTGTAAGTAATCTAATCTAATATTCTTGAAAGTAGAAAATAAAAAAAGTCGCTTGCCCAGACAACTGCCCTTTTTTGTCATAATGTTCACCACCTAAGAAACTCAAGGTGGCACAGTTCAGCTTGTAGTTTATTTTTTCCCTTTGAATCTTCTTTGATACCAGAAGCTTCCAATCCAGTCACCAACTGAATTTACATCCACGGTCATTTTGACTGTATTATTCTTTTATTAAGAAACACATTTTGTTATTTAAAATATTCTCAGGTTGCCTGGGGTTATGATCTATGATTGTGTGAAGGGACTAAGGATAAAGAAAGGAAATTGCGACTTGGATGGCTCTTTCAAAAGCTGCCATATAAACAATAAACCAAAGAACCGCTTTTAGTGCTGTAAGAGTACATTGAGCCGCATTGTATCACAGAATAACATGAGGTGGGACTTCCATCCAGTTCGACAAAGATTAGATTAGATTCCTTACAGTGTGGAAACAGGCTCTTCGGCCCAACTAGTCCACACTGACCCTCCAAAGAGTAACCTACCCAGACCCATTTCCCTCTGACAAATGCGCCTAACACTACAGGCAATTTAGCATGGCCAATTCACCTGACCTACACACCTTTGGACTGTGGGAGGAAACCAGAGCACCTGGAGGAAACCCTCGCAGACACTGGGAGAATGTTCAAACTCCATACAGACAGTCGCCCGAGGTTGGAATCGAACCTGGAACCCTGATGCTGTGAGGCAGCAGTGCTAACCACCGAGCCACCGTGCCACTCCAGAATATCTGACCTCACAGAGCAGCTGGACACCACACCATCACTGAAGGCCTTTGTGAGTGTTGTGCGGTTGTGGGGGGGAAAGAAACCATGAATGCCCCAAACTCAGGAGGAAGATCCTGCTGGGACAGGTTGGCAGAGGATTAGATTAGATCCCTTACAAAGCAGGGCAAGGGCAGCATTGCGAATGGCTGCAAAGATGATTCTGGTGATGAATTATGTTCTACCTAGGCTGGCCTGTAGATATTTACAATAATTCACAATTTGTTCTGCATTAAGGGATAATCATATTTTATTCTCTTGCCAGAGACAGGCAGATTGAACAGATGAATTTACTGGGACATCAATATGTGATATGTTTCCTGAAGAAGGGCTTATGCCCGAAATGTCGATTCTCCTGTTCCTTGGATGCTGCCTGACCTGTTGCATTTTTCCAGCAACACATTTTCAGCTCTGATTTCCAGCATCTGCAGTCCTCACTTTCTCCTCCCATCAATATGTGATAGTCATGAAAAACCTAGTAGTAAAATCAGAAGAAAGCCTTTACTGAAGAGGGATATAAAGATGTGGAATGAACTACACAAAGAGTATTTGAGGCAAGTAGCGGAGATGCATTTGAGGGGAGGCTAGGTAAATGCATGTGGGAGAAAGGCATTGAAGACACTAATTGCATGAGATGAGAACTGATAGATGGAAGGTCAGTTGTGTGGACTATAAATGACCAGACTGCTATGTCTTAAAGTAAAAAGTGTAATGCCTCAATTTATCTGTGTAGAGAACTGCATCTTTTATATAGTGGCACATTGGCTCCCTTAGATGCCCAGGCCTCACCAGGTAAACTAGCAATGTAATAGATCCCAGGCTAAGACAAAGAAAACTCTCCAGGCTATGCCACTTCTGTACTAGAGGCCGTGTTTAGCATAGAGAGAGATTATGCCTAAACAAACTTGGACTAGTATCTAAAGAATCTAACTCCAAATCTATTTTCCACAAGCCTTCCTCTGATCACCCACCTGACTTAACACCTGAGTAGAAGTCTTGCGGAAACTGAGGGCCATATGCTGTACAAGTCAGCAAGGCAAAACAATAACAGTACAAATGCTTTGCAAGCAAAGGAGCTAAACAAATAGGGATGGACATCATGTTGAATTTACACCGTTTCTTCAAAAAGAGTCATGGAGGCCGCAAAACAACCCAGAAGATCCCTTATATGCTATACACAAGTCAGTACCTTGAAGTTCTCACATGGGCACAGCCATTTGAAAAGGGCATGTACTTCAATAAACCATCTGCACACTTACAAACAAAATTAGAGGAAACATCAGCTGTGACTGTCAGTTGTAATCATGGAGAGGAAATCACAACCAATCCCATTTCTGTCCTCACCCCATGTCCCTTAATCTAATAGTGTCATTGAACAGCAACCAGGAATAGGATCTTGATTACTCCTTCCCCTATCCCTCATTAGTAAGTTGTGATCAATTGCAGCATACCTCCGAACAAAGCAATATTGATATGGAAATAATGTTTGGAGTTCTCTTTAATCAATTGGCAAATGTACCTTGCTATTTGTCCCACTGAGTCATGAAGTTCAACTCTTGGTCTGAGTTAGTTTCACCTGGAATGTTAATATGGGTTCTATAATGGATTGTATCAATATTAGATTGAACAGAAGGAAAAGGGAAAATTCCGACTCTAGACTGCTATCACATGACTTCTAGGAAGTGCCTGCCTGCAGATGTTGGTTTATACAGGATCAGTCATGTTTGTGATGCCTCCTTATAGCCAAACCAGTTGACAAAGTCATTAATGCCATGCATTTTGATAAGATACCAGAGAGATTGTCAACGCCCACAGATCTGGGCCCCAGAATTAGGGAGACGGAAGAAGATATATTTTCATCAGGTTTTCCCTGAGCACAACAAGATTTTGATTCTGTAACTGGGTTTATATCCTGGAAAGTGCATCTTGTTTTTCCACTGTGTTCACCTAATTAGAAAACATGACAGAACCTGCTAGGAATACAGTCCACATGATCTGCCATCACTGTCACAGAACATATGTGACTTTGCTGTATTATAATATAATGCAGACGGTCTGACATCTAATTTGCATGTCAGTTAGACAGTATGTACAATTTTCTAAGGAAAGCACAATGTCACCTGTCAAACCTCAGCTACTGCTTATTTTCAGAGTGGTTAGCTCCTCAAATTCCAGTCAAGCTCATGCCCAGGAGCTAACATTGAGCCCATAGAGTTGTCAGTGCAGGTGTGTCTCAGACAGATTGAAAAAGCAAGAATTTTACATCGGCACCTGTACCTGGTTATCTGTACAAAGGCATATGTGAACTTTCATGGGCGATGTGGTTTAGGCATCATTCAAATATCTATTCAGAGAATGGCATTGGCTTTGAGAGTTGGTAGTGATAGCTAGCTGCACCTTTTAAAGACTCTGAGAATTTCACCATATTGGGCCATTGTGCGGTAGCATTCCACTGTGCCAAGAAATACCGGAGCAGGAGACAGTCCCACCTGTGCAGCTGCTCTGAGAACCTCTGAAAAGAGCAATTTAATCACACAGCAGGCAGAAGCCTCAGGAATTTGGTCTTGGGACCTTGTAATAAGGATTCTACAGAACAGCCAGACTATCTGTGCTGTTTGTCAGCTGATTGCTTATTGGTTTGTCCAGAAACCAGTATTCCTGAGCCCACTTAAAGGCAGGTAGCATCGTTTAAAGGGAAAATGCATTCTAGCTAAAGATCACATCAGAAAACCATTTGGATAATGCCTTGAAGAGATCCAAGTGGTGAACCCCCTTCTCTGATACAGCTTTGGAGGCATTAGTCCAGGTAAGGGATAGGAGAAGAAAGTTTCCCCACCCTCCCCACCCATCAACTCAGTGGCAGAAAACACTGTAAGCAACTCTGCATATTGCATGCAACAAAAGTATTGTACATAACATATATCCACATGCAAATGCAACATACCAATTATGTAGTTAACAAAGAAATTTTTATGAAGAAAGTATATACTCAATTTATTTTTACATTCAGGATCTACAATAAACTGATGATTAACAATTGCTACTTCATATATTCTTGTATTCCTAACAACTTTTCAAAATCCACTGGGAATGCTGATTGTAGCTTTGCCAAACCCTACATAATTAACTGTATTTCCATGTAAATTATTTTTTCCCATATTATTCAGAGCAGCATTCCATCTGCAGATAATAACAGCTCAAGCAGTTCAATTACTGTTTCATTTGTCTCATGTAAGCTCAAAGTTGTTATTCACGAAAGGAGTAGATTGTTATTATAATAATGTCACTTTGAGCTCAGACACTGACTAACTGGATAAAAGATTTCTCTCTCTCTGTCATTGATCCTGTGTAAAGCCAATTTGGGCAGTCAACCTCCAATTTCTAGAAAGCATATAGCACAAATGATTGTAATTTGACTTTTCCTAAAAAGGGATGTTCGACCAACAAAGGTTGCAATTTAATAGCTGCCCTCTGCAAAAGCTCCAATAAATGATTCTGTATTGTAAAGTGAGTGTCCATAATTCTAGTGAGTTGTTGTATTTCACTTAAACGATTAATGATCCTAACTTCAAAAAGAAGTTTAGGTCATGGTCTTTTACAACTACTGTTGCATTGGTAAACAGCAAAAGAGATTAGTAGGTTGGTATGGTAAAAAACAATTAGAGTCTTAGAGAGTTAAAGTAATTGTGGTAATGCTAGAAGAGAATTGTGGAGGCTTAGTACTCTAGTTTCTTATTAAAATTTTAAAATGCTTTCTATGTTTTATTAAAAAAACAGCATTCTAGGATATTTTCAAAGCAGTAAAGTTCGAACTATCATTCCCAGTTTGTCTGCTGCCAGTACTATGAAATCATGGCAGTAGTTGTAAAAATAAAGGAGGTTATGACCTTCTCCACACACCCACCCACACTGCAGTTTAAATCAAATACTTTTGGTGGGAAAACTAAGACCTTTAAACCTTCGCTATCAGACTCAATGAACGCTGTATTTTTCTGATTGCTAAAAACAATTTGTTTTTGAAAATTTCTAAAACACAATATGATACCAACAAGAAATTCCTAGTTTAATTAGCTATTCTCTTAGCAAGCTGATTCCACAATTTGAACAATCATTCTTTGTGAACACTGACTTCTATGATATGCACCACATAGGCAATATGCTGGAATTCCACTAAAGCACTTTACGTCAATTATTTCAGCATAGTGGATCAAAAATGTATACAAACTATGTGTATCTCTAGTATTTCTAGAAACAAGTGAACTCTCAGCAAAATAATATTGCTGAGTTCAGTAGTTGGGTTGCTGCATTCCACTGTTCACTTTTAGTAATTGCTGATTAACAAGAGGCACAGTGTTGATACTAGTGTCCTTCAGTGATCTCATTTGACATTCCATGTAACAGGAAGCTGGAGACTCCTACTTGCAATGTCCTACACAGCAAATTCTTGTGCTATCAGTGGAAGGTGCAAGCAAGGAGATGTCAGGTTGTGCCCAGAGGCATGGAGGAACCATTGTGAGTCACTCTCTGATATCTACTACCAGGTGGTTTCTCAATGGCATTGATAAATTATAAATGAGATTTCTTCCCCATTCTATCAGTATGGGATTGATGAAGTTATGAAGGGATTGATGAACCTATAAAGAGAGAGTCATTTAAAAGGATAGGAGAACCTAAATCCATATATTTAAAATTGGATGCTGATTCAAATTGAATTTCTTTTTAATTTTGTCAGCATTTTTATCACAACAGCTATTAATCACCATTAAGCCAACACAAGGAGTGAAATTTCCCCCTCCTTATTTGGGTGGGAAAATATGGTGAAAATGAAAAAGTCTGATTTTCAACAGCAAGAAAATTGTTTTAATTTTCCTATCAAGTTTTAAATAGTGACTTTGGAATCTATTATCGAGCAGCAACTATTCTATTTCCATCTCATTAAAAGCTCAACTTATCTATATCGAGAGTGTGGTGCTGGAAAAGCACAGCAGGTCAGGCAGTATCTGAGGAGCAGGAGAATTGATGTTTCGGGCAAAAGCCCTTCATCAGGAACTGGGCCGCACAAATTTCTGACATGTAGATCAGAGCAGATTGCTGCCCTGCAGCTCACTGAATGCTTGTGCTGTCCATCTTGCAACTTCTTCAGAATAAGGATTCTGGGTAATCCAAGATGGAGGATGGGAAAAAGTTCTGGCTGTAACAGCTGCTCCTTTACTGAGGTATTTTGGGTGTTGGAGGTGATTTCCTCGAATTCCAGGAGCAGCAATGACTGTTTTATATGGTGTTGCATTGTTTTGGAACTTTGGGAAAAAAGGTCAAAACAACAGCAGTTTTAAAAGGGAGAAGAACAGACAAAGGAAGCACATGGTGAGGACAGTGCAGGAGAGACAGAGAGGAAGAAACTGACACAGCAGTGAACCTACACAGTTACTGCCTTTGCTGTTTGAATTTGTGTATCGCTGGACATCGGAGTGCGTCTGGGAAAATTAACAAACAGTGAAATTCACAACTAATCTTGGAGGAACTGTTTGGGCGAAGTTCACAGCACAGAAACAAATAAGTGTATTGTTTTTAAGTGGGACCTGCAGAAAGACTGCAGTAGTGAGTAGAGTGGGTTATTTCTTAATTATATGTTTTTTGAGATGTGTCTCTTGATTAAACTTAAAATATAAACATTAACCATTCATTTAACTTGGGGCAGTGTTTTGGAGAGGAATAAGACAGTGTTATTTTCTGGGTCTGTAGATTGTGAAGGAGCAAAAATGGCCTTTAGTAGAGTGATATGTGCTTCTTGTCAGATGTGGGAGTTTAAAGAGAGTTTAAGGGCTTCTGCAGATTATATCTGCAATAAATGCTGTTGGTTGCGAATCTTATCAAATCGAATGGATCGGTTAGAGAGACAGTTGGAAGCAATGAGAAACTTCTAACAGCAACAGTATGTGATGGATGGCAGTTATAGGAAGGGGGGAAAGTCTCAGATACAGTCACATAGATGGGTTAACTCCAGGATAGGTAAGAGATGTAGGCAGCTAGTTCAGGAGCCTTCTGTGGCTATACTAATTTCAAACAAGTATGCTGTTTTAAAAAATGTAGGGAGTGATGGATTCTCAGGGAAACATAGCATGAACAGCCAAGTATCTGGTATTGAGACTGGCTCTAATGCAATGAGGGGTACATTGGATTCCAAGAGATCACTTGTGTTAGGGGACTCTCTAGTCCCAGGTACAGACAGACGTTTGTGTGGCCAGCAGAGAAAAGGCAGAATGGTGTGTTGTTTTCCTGCTGCGAGGATCAAGGATGTCTCAGAGAGGGTGCAGAGGGGAGGAAGGGCCAGCAAGAGGTCATTGTCCACATTGGAACCAACAACATAGGAAGTGAAAAGGTAGAGAAACTGAAAGGAGATTATAGAGGGTTAGGCAGGAATTTAAAAAGGACGTCCTCAAGAGTAGCAATATCTGGATTACTCCCGGTGCTACGAGCTAGTGAGGGCAGGAATAGGAGGACAGAGCAGATGAATGCATGGCTGAGGAGCTGGTGTATGGGGGAAGGATTCACATTTTTGGATCATTGGAATTTCTTTTGGGGTAGAAGTGACCTATACAAGAAGGATGGATTGCACCTAAATTGGAAAGGGACTATTATACTGGCAGGGAAATTTGCTAGAACTGCTTGGGGTGTGGGACGCAGGGAGATAGTGAGGAAAGAGATCGATCTGAGACTGGTACATTTGAGAACAGAAGCGAGTCAAACAGTCAGGCAGGCAGGGACAAGATAGGACTAATTAATTAAACTGCATTTATTTCAATGCAAGGGGCCTAACAGGGAAGGCAGATGAACTCAGGGCATGGTAAGGAACATGGGACTAGGATATCATAGCAATTGCAGAAACATGGCTCAAGGATGGGCAGGACTGTCAGCTTAATGTTTCAGGATACAAATGCTGTAGGAAGGATAGAAAGGGAGGCAAGAGAGGAGAGGGAGTGGCATTTTTGATAAGGGTTAGCATTAAAGCTATGCTGATGGAGAATATTCCCGGAAATACATCCAGGGACGTTATTTGGGTGGATCTGAGAAATAAGAAGGGGGTGATCACCTTACTGAGATTGTATTATAGACCCCCAATAGTCAGAGGGAAATTGAGAAACAAACTTGTAAGGAGATCTCAGCTATCTGTAAGAAAAATAGGGTAGTTATGGTAGGGGATTTTAACTTTCCAACCATAGACTGGGACTGCCATAGTGTTATGCGTTTAGATGGAGAGGAATTTGTTAAGTGTGTACAAGCCAATTTTTTCATTCAGTATGTGGATGTACCTACTAGAGAAGGTGCAAAACTTGACCTACTCTTGGGAAATAAGGCAGTGAAGGTGACTGTGGTGTCAGTGGGGGAGCACTTTGGGGCCAGTGACCATAATTCTATTAGATTTAAACTAGTGATGGAAAAGAATAGACCAGATCTAAAAGTTGAAGTTCTAAATTGGAGAAAGGCCAATTTTGACAGTATTAGGCAAGAACTTTCAAAAGCTGATTGGGGCAAATGTTTGCAGGTAAAGGGATGGCAGGAAAATGGGAAGCCTTCAGAAATGAGATATCAAGAATCCAGAGAAAGTATGTTCCTATTAGGGTGAAAGGAAAGGCTGGTAGGTTTAGGGAATGCTGGATGACAAAAGAAATTGAGGGTTTGGTTAAGAAAAAGAATGAAGCATATGTAAGGTATGGACAGAATAGATTGGGTGAATCCTTAGAAGAGTGTAAAGGCAGTAGGAGTATTCTTAAGAAGGAAATCAGGAGGGCAAACTGGGGACATGAAAGAGCTTTGGTAAATAGAATTAAGGAGAATCCAAAGAGTTTTTACAAATACATTAAGGACAAAAGGGTAACTAGGGAGAGAAAATAGCCCCTCAAAGATCAGCAAGGCAGCCTTTGTATGGAGCCGCACAAAATGGGGGAGGTACCAAACGGGTATTTTGCATCAGTATTTACTGTGGAAAAGTATATGGAAGATATAGAAAGTAGCAAAATAGATGGTGACACCTTGCAAAATATCCATATTACAGAAGAGAAAGTGTTGGATATCTTGAAACACATAAAGGTGGATAAATCCCCAGGGCCTGATCAGGTGTACCATAGACCTCTGTGGGAAGCTAGAGAGGTGATTGTTGGGCCTCTTGCTGAGATATTTGTATCATCGATAGTCACAGGTGAGGTGCCGGAAGACTGGAGGTTGGCTAATGTGGTACCACTGTTTAAGAAGGGTGGTAAGGACAAGCCAGGGAACTATAGACCAGTGAGCCTGACGTCAGTGGTGGGCAAGTTGTGGGAGGGAATCCTGAGGGACAGGATGTGCATGTATTTGGAAAGGCAAGGACTGATTAGGGATGGTCAACATGGCTTTGTGCGTGGGAAATCATGTCTCACAAACTTGATTGAGATTTTTGAAGAAGTAACAAAGAGGATTGATGAGGGCAGAGTGGTAGATGTGATTTATAGGGATTTCACTACGGCATTTGACAAGGTACCCCATTGGAGACTGGTTAGCAAGGTTAGATCTCATGGAATTCAGGGAGAACTAACTATGTGGATACAGAACTGGCTGAAAGGTGGAAGACAGAGGGTGGTGGTGGAGGGTTGTTTTTCAGACTGGAGTCCTGTGACCAGTGGAGTGCCACAAGGGTCATTTTTGTCATTTACATAAATGATTTGGATGCGAGCATAAGAGGCACAGTTAGTAAGTTTGCAGATGACACCAAAATTGGAGGTGTAGTGTACAGCAAAGAAGGTTACCTCAGATTACAACAGGATCTTGATCAAATGGGCCAATGGGCCGAGATGTGGCAGATAGAGTTTAATTCAGATAAATGTGAGGTGCTGTATTTTGGGAAAGCAAATCTTAGCAGGACTTATATACTTAATGGAAAGGTCCTAGACAGTGTTGCTGAACTAAGAGACCTTGGAGTGCAGGTTCATAGCTCTTTGAAAGTGGATTCGCAGGTAGTTATGATCGTGAAGAAGGTGTTTGGTATGCTCTCTTTTATTGGTCAGAGTATTGAGTACAGGAGTTGGGAGGTCATGTTGCGGCTGTACAGGACATTGGTTAGGCCACTGTTGGAATATTGTGTGCAATTCTGGTCTCCTTCCTATCGGAAAGATGTTGTGAAACTTGAAAGGGCTCAGAAAAGGTTTACAAGGATTTTGCCAGGGTTGGAGGATTTGAGCTATGGGGAGAGGCTGAACAGGCTGGGGCTGTTTTCCCTGGAGTGCAGATGCTGAGAGATGATCTTATAGAAGTTTACAAAATTATGAGGAACATGCATAGGATAAATAGACAAAGTCTTTTCCCTGGGTCCAGAACTAGAGGGCATAGGTTTAGGGTGAAAGGGGAAAGATATAAAAGGGACCTAAGGGGCAACTCTTTCATGCAGAGGGTGGTACGTGAATGGAATGAGCTGCCAGAAGAAGTGGTGAAGGCTGGTACAATTGCAATACTTAAGAGGCATTTGTATGAGTATACGAATAGGAAGGGTTTGGAGTGATATGGGCCAGGTGCTGGCAGGTGGGACTAGATTGAGTTGGGATATCTGGTTGGCATGGACGGGTTGGACCGAAGGGTCTATTTCCATGGTGTACATCTCTATGACTCTATGACTCTATGAAGTCCCTGCATACTCATGACCACAATTCTGCTCGAGTCTTCACCCACACAAGTTGGCATGAGGAATCCACTATATTATCAAGCTTGCTTTCAGACCAACTTAGACAATACCCCAATGCTTTACTTTTGAGTTCAGGGACATCTATGACTTAAACGATTCTGTTAAATCACTTTGCCAACAGGGACATCATCAGGGACATCACCATCATCTGCATAGGATGCAGCTTATGTCTCTTACCTTCCTTTCTTAGCACTCTCACTTTTTATCTAAGGAAGGACATATTGGCCTTAGAGAGAACAACGCATCGGTTGACAAGAATTATAGAAGGACATCAGGAGAGATTATATAAATTACATATGTTTTCTCTATCCTTCTAATTTAGTACTTAGAAGGTTGAAGGGTGGTCATATTGAGTCTTCAATATATTAACCAGAAAAGATGGGGTAGATGGAGATAAACTATTTCTACTGGTGGGTGATTCGAGATCTCAGGCATAGTCTAAATGTTAGGGCCAGACAGGTCAGGAAAGATGTTCGGAAGCACTTCCAAGCACAAAGGGTGGTAGAGCTTTGGAACTGTCTTCCACAACAGTAAATTAATGCCTCATCATTGGTTCATTTTAAATCTGAGATTGTTTAACAAAAATAAGCTAAGGTATGAAGGGACGTGGGCCAAAGACAGGCGTATAGAGTTAGACCACTGATCAGCCATGATTTCATAGAATGCTGGAACAAGCTTGAGGGGCAGAATGGCCTAGACCTTTTTCTACAGTCTTATGTAGCACTTATTTGGTTGAAGAATGGGGCATACTGTATGTTTTACAGAAATGTGATCACTGCTGTGATTGAATAGGGAAACACTAGCTAATTAGGAGACAACAATAAAACAGCAAAGAGCATTGAAATAATGACCAAATAAACTGTATTTCCTTTAATGTATTATTCTGTTATACTGGTCTCCCTCCTATTGTACGGATGCTGTGAAACTTGAAAGGATTCAGAAAAGATTTACAAGGGTTGGAGGATTTGAGCTATAGGGAGAGACTGAATAGACTGGGGCTGTTTTCCCTGGAGCATCGGAGGGAGGATGACCTTGTAGAGGTTTATAAAATCATGAGGAGCATGAATAGGATAAATAGACAAAGAATTAATCTGGTTTGGGGTGTCCAGAACTAGAGGGCATGGGTTTCGGGTAAGAAATTAAAATTTAAAAGGACGTAAGGGGCAACTTTTTCATGCAGAGGGTGGTGCCTGTATGGAATGATTTGCCAAAGGAAGTTGTGGAGGTTGGTACAATTACAACATTTAAAAGGCATCTGGATGAGTAGGAAGGGCTTAGAGGGAAATTGACCAAGTGCTGGAAAATGGGATTAGATTAGGTTAGGATACTTAGTCAACATGCACGAGTTGGACCAAAGAGTCTGTTTCTGTGCTGTACATCTCTCTGACCATGATTCTATTTATGTTTCAAAATGTTAAGACAGACAACAATATGATTTAAGGCTTCATAACATGACATTAATATTGTACCAAGTAAGGCAAGAATTCATCAGATTCCTGATGAAGGGCTCCTGCTTGAAACATCTATTTTCCTGTTCCTCAGATGCTGTCTGACCTGTGCTTTTTCAGAACCTCTCTAACTTTGACATGTAACAAAACAGGTAACTTCATATGGTGCACTGTTACTGATGCTTAAAGATCAACCTGTGACAGGCAGATTCTGACAAAATGCCTATTTGAATATTATCAATCTGGTGTTTAACTGTTGTTTCCAGGTGTTATTATCTGTTACCAAGCTGCTGTAGCAGGTTAGTTGTCTTAATAACACACTTGTACTCAAGTTGCTTGTGAAATATCAATCTTCTATAAAGATACCTTATAGGCAGTAATGCATGTTACTGTCAGCATAATATCCATTTTTTAATAACATAAAGAATAGGTGGTGTCCCTTTTATGGACTGGTCTCCATTGTGTTTTAAATCAGGAGAGAAAGATCCTCCAGTATCCCAATTGAAGACAAGGAATTAGTTCCCTTGTAGCAGGTAAAGCTGAAATGCACATATTGGCTTCATAACTAACAACTGCCATTCAGGAAAGTGAGTATATGTGATCATTGTAAGATAAAACTTCTTTTGTGCACTATGGGTAACAACATAATGAATTTAATATTTAAAAAGCAATATTCCCTCCAGCTGAGGAGAAACAAGATTCACATGTGAAACACTATCAATTGGGTGCGGTACTGAATGCCTACTGCTACATACAGTGAAGGCAGGCTGAAAATTTAAGGTAAATTACAGAAGAAAAAAACTCAAATTGCAGAAGAAAAATTGCTCCAACAATCTGCTTGCTGAGAATTGCATTTAAAAGTACTTTTCGCATTTCAGATGCTTCCTACTCTGTTAAGTGCTTTCATTATTACATACCCTAAAGAGCTGCAGCAAATCAACTGTTACGGGGTCTCCTCAAGCTTGAGAGCCAAATAATTTTTGAAAGAAAATCACAAACAGAAATTTTTGCTTCATTTCCTCCATTACATTTAATAACTATTATTAGAAATACAAATTCAGAACAGTCTGATGATTTTTTTACAGGCTTTATTAGCAGATCATATGTTCGAACAAACATTTAAAAATTTTATACAATATATTCATATGTCACAAGAATGAAAAATTACAAGAGCATTATTATCAGTCTTCACTTTGTAACATACCCTGAACAGTTTGACTTTACCAATGTCTCAATGCACTGCTTTCATTTGACCCCTAATTTTGTATTATTGAAAATACATAAAGTCCTACTATGTGATTTGGTCACTCACAATTATACCAGTGGAATGCAAAGGCATGGGCTTCAGTCAGTTTAAATGTCTGATATCAACAGTGGAAGGATAAGCTTAGTAAGGTTCCATTATATCCACTAAATTAGCATAATCTCAAATATCTTTAGATCCAAGCATGCATATAGGTGGAATGAATACCTGGCATTCTTAAGTTCAAAGTAAATTGGGATCTTGGACTGAATTTGATTAGCATCTGAAGTTTATTTGTGTTGGATTTCAACTTCAGACTGCAACTTCAAATATTTCAGAGGTGAAAATACAGAACTTGTATATAATTTGAATGGTATCTTCAAAGAGTAAACTACATTAGTTGTCCACATCAAAATATTAGTAGATTTTAATGTAAATATCATAATAATATTTGATATTAATTTGATATTTACAAACAAAAATCACAACTAATGTTGATGCTTCAAACTCAATACGCATCATTTATAGAACCATTAGCTTGACTGCATAATGCATAAACGACATTGGGGATATTTTTTAACATTCTTGTTAAACATTCTTGTTTTAACAGTAATGTGTATTAAAATCATGTCTAATAGCATCTGCATTGATTTTGAAGTTGTCAATTTCCTACTTCCTGAATTCAATTTTATGACTGCCACAGACATAGGCATAGAAACAACAATGTGTCAAAGCATCTGGGGTGTTTCATATCTGGATAAGAAATGGATAAGTTAACACTTCATTAACCCGGTGATGGCAAGAGTCATTGATTGTATCACGAAGCCATAGCTATTATCAATAACCTGTACATTGCTGCTATTTCAGGTTTGCTGGAACCTCTTGCCTAGTTGTCATTACAATCTTGATACAGAAGGTAAATGCAGGGGATGAATCCAGAGGACAGGATGAGAATTTTTGTTCTCAACGTAAGGCACTATTCAATCAAATAATGGCACCAGAGTCCTGGCAAAATCCTGTCACAGTCTTGTCAACAGTAAACACTTAAGTGACTTAAGTTCAACCTGATATAAAGGAAGATAGTTGTGACCATGAAAACGATCACAGGCTTAGGACCTCACCGTAGCTGTTCCTCAGGTAAACACCCTTAATCCCAATCATCCCCGGTTGCAATTTCAGTTACTTTTTCTCCAAAGTTTGGCTGTTCATTCGCAATTTCAGTGTTCCTTGCTATGTGTAACAGCTCCAATGATGAAACAATCCAGAATAGCCTCCAGAAGTCCAAAGCCCATGTACGAAATGAAAAATAGTATGTAACATTCATGAGTATCATTCTCCGGTAGATGTCAATGTCATAGATGCATTGGATAACCTTGGCTGGATAAATAATTACTTCTTTATATTAAAATCTGAAAGAACTCTGAATGCTAGAAATAAGAAACAAAATCAGAAATTGCTGGAAAATCTTAGTAGGTTTGGCAGCATCTATAGAGAGAAATCAGAGTTAATTCAGGTGGAGATGGAGTCCAGAGAGAGAGAGGAACACAGAGGCGTAGTTAAAGTCAGTGTGGGAGAATGAATAGCTGCTTATGAGGGCCATTAGTAGCTGATAATATGCTTTGTGTGGCAGCAGCCCATGTGATGACAAGGCCTGATGTGTGGATGTTGGGATAAGGACACGGCCTCAGACATTAAAATTGTTGAATTCGATATTAAGTCCAGAAAGCTTCACTTTCCTAAGTAGAAAACAAGCTGATGATTTTCCAGCTTGCACTGAGCTTCACTGGAGCACTGCAGTGAGCCCAAGACAGAGATGTTGGCTAAGGAAAGTGGCAGGCAACTGGAAAGTCAGGGTCATTTTTGCAGACAGAACATAGGTATTCTGCAAAGCAGTCAACTGTCTATGCTTCTTTTCCCCACTGTAGAGGGAGACCACATTGTGAGCAGGAGTACAGTAGACTAGATTGAGTGAAGTGCAGGTAAAGCACTTTTTCACCTGGAAGTTATGATTCTTGGATAATGAAGAGGAAAGATGTAAATGAACAGGTGTTACTCCTTCTGCAGTTACAGCGAAAGGTGTTGTGGGGCTGTAGGGATGTGGGGAGTGAAGGAGGAGTAGAGCAGGGTGTCCCACAGGGACCGGTCCCTGTGGATGGCTGACAAGGAATAGGAGGGTAAAATGTGACTGGTGGTGGTATCCTGCTGGAAGTGGCAGAAATGGCAGCTAATGATCCTCTAGATGTGGATGCTGGTGGGATGGTTGGTAAGGTCAAGAGATCCCTATCGTTGTTTGGGAAGTTAGCATTCAGGTGACTCGATGAGAGCGTTACTATGATGCAGCTTTACTTGATTCATACAACCTCTTTTTTTCTATGCTCACAAACACATAGTGCTAGGAGTAATTCACAGATTACTACCTTTCAGATCCTGTTTGCTAGTCTCATTCCAAGCTCTTTAAAATATACCCGCAGGGTCTCATCCTCCTACCTACCCTTTTTTTTGGCACTGATATGGATGTAAACTCTGACTGCTCACCCTATTCCATTCTGAGCATTCTGCAACCGCTCAGTACCATCTTTGACCCCAGCTCTAGGGCAGCAAATTACCATCCTGGAGTCACGCCTGACAGAATATAGAGAAACTAAGGTGATGGTGAAGGGTAAGTACTGAGGTAAGAATCTAAGAATTAAGATGTAGAAAATGTAGTCTTCCAATGCTAAATTTAATCCAAATGCTTTGATTTGCAATACTCAAAGTAAACTATATTTATGACAGACTTTACTAAAATCGTTCTGCACAACAAGCACTTCTGTTGAACAGAAACTGTCAAAAAAAGTATCTGGTATACACAAAATTTCCAGAAAAGCTTTAATTTTACAGATGCCGATTCTTCACTTCCTCTTCTGGAGCAGGTCCCGTATCAGGACATGGCTCCACTCCATGACACTACATAGAAAAACATTTGAGACCCTCACTTGCACTGACGAGATACAGCACTGAATGATATGAGGAACCAGATTCCCCCTGTCACCCAGTTGGAAAACCCTGGCCACCGTGCAGCCTTAAAGCAGCCAATGAATGTTAATAGGCTGGAGGTGGGGCTTCTGTAAATCACAGTCATGAAGATCTGCCTCAGCAAGCCTTGGCATTAAAAGTTGGGGCTAGGATTTGAGAGTTCATTGGAGAGAGAATAACCTGATTGGGGGAGCACACTATAACCCAGTTGCATGGCGGGATTGGCGGCAGTCAGTTATCTTCCACTTACCCCTGATGCACAATAGAGGAATGAGCCCCTCACCTCCTATCATCAGCCCACACAAACCTGCCATGTTGGCCAATTAAAGGCCTCAATTAGCCCATTGACAGACTCATCATCAGATGCCACCACCACCACTGATATAGTTGGACTGGGGCAGGAGTTAGTTGGCTGGATGGTAGAGAGGCCACCCATTAGACTGAACAATGCCTCATTGCCTTCAAACACTGCTGACAGGGGAATGAAAAAGCAGCCACAGCAACAACACATACCTGCATTTGTTGGGACAAGTGAATACTTTGCCATTTAAACCATTGCATTTCAACTCCTGATATCAGACTGCCTGAGGGCAAATACTATACTTATGTTATATTATCTTAACTTATCAATAATTATGCCCACTTCCCATATAATCAAATGCTAAATCCAACATGATGACCACCCAGTATAGGTAAGGCCACTCCAAATTTCCATTGTTGCACACACCCTAATGACTGCTGAATCCCATCAGAAAGATTGCTAGGTCCAAGTTCCAGTGGAATTGTCTCAGTACAGGGAGTGATGAGATCAATTTTGTTACCACTGCTTCAGCATCAATCAGTCACCACAGAACTGTCCTTGAATCAAACCTGTACTGTATGCAACTCATTTTCACAATTTGCTGTGTATTTTTAACTGAGTCATTGAGAAAGTCAATTATTTTATCCCCTTTGGACCTTTGTAGCAGTTACATACATCTGCAAATTCTTTCCTTTATTCTCAAAATTAGATTGCACCCCCTCATTGTACAATGAGTTAAAGAAAATCGGCAACAACAAATAGAAGGCAAATGAACTGGTTGTTCTATTTCAGTTCTAATGAAAAATGTATGAGATGAAACATTGGCCTGGGTCTTCCAAGGAGCAGCAATTGTTGTTGGATTACCATTCAACTTGAACGCTTCCTTGACAACACTGCTCCATATTTTCTTTCTGGATCTTCCAATCTCATCGTTATCAGAAATGCAGAGTGCAGCATCCCTTGAAGAACTCTGTCAAAGAGCAGCAGCCTGGGCGGAGCGACAGACGTCCCCCTTCAATGTCACTAGTCAGAGCGAGCCAGTGTGTGATGCAAGGCAATCAGTTCTTCTGTTTTCTAAGCTTTTCTGGCCAATTTTCTCGGTAACATTCCAGCTAAGTAAGTCAGAACTGCCCGATGGCTCCGGCTCATGCAGTGACTTTTGTGCAGAGTCCTACAGAGCATGGAATTACCTGTTGGAAGGTAAAACTTCTCAGGTTAATTCCCACAATGTTTAGGGCATCACCTGGTATACATGTTGCCTTCCTTTTCAGGTCTGCTAGTGATGGCCACTAAGGTCTGGCACTCTTGGTGATGGAACTACCTGGTTGGCATGCAGCTCTCCAGGGCAAGATTTCCATTCCCTGAGGGTTAGACGGCCCATGCTACCTCACTCAGACTGCCATTCACTTGTATAAGCCCTCTGGAAGTTCAGCTTCCTACAGGTGGAAGCAGTAACAGTGATACAACCTTCTTAGATGTTTTTGTTGTCTTCAGACACTTGTAATCACGTTGCACAACAAAATCGTGCAACATCACCTGACTTTACCAAACATGTATTCACTGTTATGTTGTAATATCACAAAGAGTCTTCCAAGACTTCAAACAAAAAATGAAAACAGTCATTTCACCAAATGAACATATGTCACAGAGGGTTGTGTAGGTATGATTTATAACTATTTAGATCTGAGGCCTCTGCAACTGTAGGCTAACAGAAAAGATGCCTGTCGATAATGGCATTTCTGGAATGTTCCTTCTGTTCTTTTATGGCTCTCTTCTCCAGGAAGGTGGGGGAATGGGCCTCAGATTGAAAACGCAGTAGAGGAAGTTGGGTGAAAAGGTCACTGGTTGATGATGGCCCTGGAGGTTGAAGAGAGAAATCCCGATTATATTGTTCTTTTTTACTGTTGTATGATAACTTTGTCGACCGATTACGAGAACTAGACTAGATCCTGTCTTATACACTGCAGCATCAAAGTTGCTACTTACTGCAGATCTTAGTAAGTAAAAAATAACTTTTATTCAGACCTCCATTTATATTCTTTTGCTACAATTAGCAAGGACAGCAACAATGCACCCTTACTGGTTCAGTGCAGCTAATTCAAAACTGTTAACCCTTCGTTCCAGGGCAAATCACAGTCATTAGTTTATGTTTTGTCAGTGCAGCTAAGGATCCACTTCATTAATAAAATATATAATAGGTTCTCATCATGCTAAAGTAGTCTAAACATTATTACTCATTTCTGTTATAGCAAACATTGATTATAGTAAAATACTGTATTATAATGATACAGGTATATTGTTATATTGTAACTATATGATAAATACTATAAAATGAAACTTGACTATACATGAAATAAGTGAGGCAAATTTTAATTGAAGTTCACCAAAACCTATTTCTCAACTGGAAGCTGTACAGTGTACAGTCATTTGTAAGCATTACCATTGGAGATTACAATGCTGTTCTTCATAAGAGTCAAATTTAAACTTACTATGTAAGTATAAAATGCGACTTTCATATCATTGCCATTACCAGCCTGCACCTTAGTAAACAAAGAAGAAATAAAGCTGTAACTTTCAAGCAGCTTTTCCTTCCCAAATCTTGCTATTAGGTTATCAATCGCCTCTACAGCGCTAGTTTTCACAGCACAACATATAAAAATATAAGAAATTGCCGTAAGAATAGCCCATTTTAACCCATTCAAAAGGATCCTGGCTGACCGGATTGAGAATTTAATTCCATTTCCCTGCCCAGCTGACATAACTTTAGACTTCACCAGAGATCAAAAATCTGTCTAACTCAGCCTTAAGTATATTCAATTAACCAGACTGCTTTCTGGCGATATGAACCCCAAAGATTAACAAACACTTCAGAGAAGAAATTCCTCTGCACCTCAGTCCCATGAAGACACATTAATTTGACTATACTCTTCATTATAGATTGCTCCATGAGGCAAACTTTCCTCTCAGTGTTTCTCCTGTCAAGCCCTCTCAAAATCTAAAATTACCTCTGATTCTTCTAAACTCCAAAGGATCGAAGCCCAAATTGCTCAACCTCATAAGACAATCCCTTCATTCCCGGATTGAACAAGTGAACCTTCTCTGAACTACCTCCAATGTAAGTGTGTCACTCCTTTAAATAAGTAGCTGGAGGGACAGATTTTCACTAGAACTAGGAAATTCCCCAACCAGCTTGACAGGAAGTGTCCCACGAAACCCAAATTTGTCTCAGTGGGTGGAAAGAGTAGGGTGGGGGGGAGGAGGGTGGAGGTGTGACTGAGTATACTGGAGGCAGCGACAAGAGCAGCTATATGCTAAGATGGGCTGAGTAAATCCCCATTTCAGTTCCCTGACACTTTGTTCTAGTTATTTATTCTGTATTAGCTCCTTGAGTCCCCACTCTGCACATCTCATCACCATTGTCACCCACACCCCATTCCACCTCCATTGTATAATGCCAACTATCCACCTCCCTTAACTTTTACACCGTCCATACTTATTCACACAATGTCCAGCAAGTATAGCCCTCAGAACTATATTAAGAAGAAACAAAATAATGGTTAGGGATTTGTCTATGATATTTGTAACTATATTAAATGACCACTGCTATCCATTAAAATCTATTCAAAATTTAAAACCTCATTGGTTCTATTTGTAACTTCATATCAAAGACAACTGATCTACCTTTGAGCCATCAATCAAACTTTGAACTTAGAAAGCCCTATGCTGAAATATCTACAAATAATTCTCACTGACACAGAAACCTTGTTACGTTTAAATTCAAAGTGCTAGGGTTTTAAATAACTTCATAACTTCACATGATGCCACAGATATTTTTTGCCCTTGCCAAAGCAAAACTTGTATCTATTTGAACTCAAGCACTACTCAAGTTAGGCATTTTCCTCATTTGTGAATCATGATCCATTACTTTCCCCTATCAGAAAAAAAAGGGATCTGATAGATATGGGGACAGGATTTCCATATTCAGGTCCCACCAACCATTTTTCATGATCTGTGAAGTCTCCACATCTCTGAAAAAACATCCAGGCCCAAAACTGTAAACAATTTTCCATGTGTGATCTCTCTAATGCTCTGTATAGTTGCTATATTTTGCAAATTTTGCTACTTTCATACTCCATCCCTCTACTATGATGGGATTCAAGGGGCTTGGGTCCCAGAACATTACTTGCAGCTCAGAGTAATAGTCCAGTGGTAATACCACTAGGCCATCACTTTGTCCCTGACTACTATTGAGGCCAAACACACCAGACTTTATCAATAACAGAAAAGTAGCAATTTTTGGCATCGCACAACTTTAACAAAAGACAGAGAAGAGAAAGGATTTCTAATCTGCTGCTTTGAAGTTTAAACTGTACCCCTTCAAAATAATGCCAAATACACACACACACATACGCAGACGCACGCACACGCAGTCACATATGCACATGCTGACACACACACATAGATACACACACGCAGAAACATACACACACACGCGCAGACACACACACACGCACGCATTCACAATTAACAGACACAAAACAGGCTTTTTCTCATTGACACAATGAGTGGGAAAAAAAATACAGACTAGGTAAACAAATTTCAAAGATTACAAGTCCAGATTTCAAGGGCAGGTTAAATTGGTTCACATAATCATTTTTTTCAAACTGATGTCATGCTGCTGAATGTAGGTTGTTCTTTGATTTGATAGCTGATCAGGGGGACCTAGGTCTTTTCTTGTTAGAATCCTTTCTTTAAAGCTTTCTTAGTTTTCTATTCTTTTCTCACATGCCTAACACATAAAGACAGATAGACTGAATTGAATGCTTTCAGTTTGCAGCCTCCAGATGTTTCTCCCTTTGCACTGACACTTGGAATTTTTAACTGTTGAACTTTATTTCTTTATTTTTCTACTTACTATGAAGAGCTGTAATGTCTAACATTTGACTTTGTTTCTTTATTTTTCTACTTTGTACCTAGGATTTTGTACTTAAGATGGTGTCGAGAATGGTGACATTGTACACTTTTCACAGTGCTCATGTACTTCTGTACTTGAGCACATGTCAATAAAACCTAATTCTAATTCGAACACTCTGCAGTTCAACCAATCAGTGTGCTGTCATTGAGCAAAATTCCTTTAATTCAAAAGCCTTTCGCTTCTACTCAGTCTTGAATCCTACACCTTCACCACTTGTATTGTACAGCTCAAAAATTTTCAAGTTGCAAATTTCTCTTGGTATTTCATTTTTTTTATTAGATTCCCTACAGTGTGGAAACAGGCCCTTCGGCCCATCAAGTCCACACCGACCCTCCGAAGAGCAACCCAACCAGACCCATTTTCCTCTGACTAATGCACCTAACAGTATGGACAATTTAGCATGGCCAATTCACCTAACCTGTGCATTTTTGGACTGTGGAAAGAAACCGGAGCACCCAGAGGAGACCCACGCAGACACGGGGAGAATGTGCAAACTCCACACAGACCGTTGCCTGAGGCAAGAATTGAACCTGCGTCCCTGGCACTGTGAGGCAGCAGAGCTAATCACTGAGCCACCATGCCACCCAGCTTCCAGTTCAGTTTGTGATCTCCAAAAACGTGTGTTCTTTTCCAGTCAATTTTTCTTTCACATAGCCACGCTAACTCTACTTGTTTGTATTATGAATTTACAAATATCCTGCTACTATTTTCAGAATACTGCATTTCAGCATTTATCCTTGAGAGGTGTTCAGATAACTAACCTATCGGTTCTTCATTTCTATCTCCCTCGATTCTTGAGTAGAGGTACTACTCTTGTGACTTTCCAATTCGCTGGGACATCTCCAGAGCCTACAAAATTTTGTGAGATTACAACCAACGCATCCACGGTGCAGCCACTTCTGTTAAGCCACTTGCAAAATGCAGAGGATGCAGACAATGGAAATGTGGAGCTGGTTTAAGGAACAGATATTGCGTGTCCTTGACAGGTATGTCCCTGTCAGGCAGGGAGGAAGTGATAAGGTAAGGGAACCATGGTTTACTACAGAAATTGCATCTCTTGTTACAAAGAAGAAGGAGGCTAATGTGTCGATGAGACAAGATGGTTCAGATGAGGCGATGAAGAGTTACAGCTCAGTTAAGAAGGATTTAAAGAGAGATTAAGAAGATCAAAGAGAGGACACAAGCAGTCTTTAGCAAATAGAATAAAGGAGAACCCTCAAGCTTTCTATGGGTATGTGAGGAATAAAAGGATCATTAGGGTAGGAATAGGGCCAATCAAAGACAGAAGTGGGAAGTTGAATGTATGAGATATTAGACTAGAAAGGATCGAGGTTAGTGACAAACAGGTGTTATCAATTCTAGAAGGGGTGAAAGTAGACAAGTCCCCTAGGCTGGATGGGATTTATCCGAGGATTCTCTGGGAAGCTAGGGAAGAGATAGCAGAGCCCTTGGCTTTGATGTTTGAGTTGTCATTGTCTACAGGTTTGGTACCAGAGGACTGGAGGATTGCAAATGTTGTGCCCTTGTTCAAGTGTAGAAGTGATCCAGGTAATTATAGACCAGTGAGCCTTACCTCTGTTGTAGGAAAGGTTTTGGAAAGGATTATAAGAGATAAGATTTATAATCAACTAGCAAGCAACAATTTGATTTCAGATAGTCAACATGGTTTCATCAAAGGCAGTCGTGTCTCCCAAACCTCATTGAGTTTTTAGAGAAGGTGACCAAGCATGTAGATGAGGGTTGGGCAGTTGACATGGTATACATGAACTTCAGTAAAGCCTTTGATAAGGTTCCACATGGTAGGCTGTTGGAGAAAATGCAGAGGCATGGAATTGAGGGTGATTTAGCAGTTTAGGTTAGAAACTGGCTTTCTGTAAGAAGGCAGCAAGTGGTAGTTGATGGAAAATATTCAGCCTGGAGTCCTGTTACTAGTGGTGTGTCACAAGGATCTGTTTTGGGACCACTGCTGTTTGTCATTTTTATAAATGACTTAGACGCAGGCATAGGTGGATGGATTAGTAAATTTGCAGATGACACTAAAGTCGGTAGAGTAGTAGACAGTGTGGAAGAATGTTACAGGTTGCAGGGGGACTTGGATAAACTGCAGAACTGGGCTGATAGGTGGCAAATGGAGTTCAATGCAGCTAAATGTGAGGTGATGCACTTTGGGAAGAATAAGAGGAAGGCAGAGTACTGGGTCAATGGAAAGATTCTTGGTAGTGTGGATGTGCAGAGTCCATGTACATAGATCCCTGAAAGTTGTCACCAGGTTGATAGTGCTGTTAAGAAGGCATACGGTGTATTAGGATTCTTTTGTAGAGGGACTGGGTTCAGGAGCTGCAATATCATGCTGCAACTATTATACAGTTCTTGACCCCATATTTTGGAAAGGATGTGGAAGCATTGGAAAAGGTGCAGAGGAGATTTACCAGGACCTTGCCTGGTCTGGAGGGAAGGTCTTATGAGGAAAGGCTGAGAGACTTGGGTCTGTTCTCATTGGCAAGAAGAAGGCTAAGAGGGGATTTGATAGAGACATTCAAATGATCAGAGGATTAGATAGGGTAGACAGTGAAAGTCTTTTTCCAAGGATGATAATGTCATCGTGTATGATTGGGCATAACTACAAATTGTGGGGTGATAGATTTAAGACAGATGTCAGAGGCAAGTTCTTTACGCAGAGAGTGGTAAGGGCGTGGAATGCCCTACCTGCTAATGTAGTCAACTCAGCCACATTAAGGAGATTTAAACAATCCTTCGATAGGTACATGGATGATTTTGGGGTAGTGTAGGGAGACAAGCTGAGAATAGTTCACAGGTCGGCACAACATCGAGGGCCAAAGGGCCTGTTCTGCACTGTATTGTTCTACGTTCTATGTTCTAAGACTCTTGGATGCAGAAAATCCGGTTGTAGAGAATGCAAGCAGCAGAGTTTCACTACTGCTTCAACTGGAAAAAATTCTGCATTATAAAGGGGGCAAGTGCTGAAGAGACAAATTCCTGTTATCCTTGATTTCCAACAGCTGTTTGTAAAATCCAAACTGTCAGCTTGCGAATTATTTTTCAGATCTCCTGTTGAGCAGGCAGGATTCTGATGTCATAAGGTGTGAATTAATTCTATGATTGTCAGACAGAATTGTTGGTCTCTTGTCATGGGGGTTATACAAATTTGTGATCTTCCTGCTGTTGCAGCTTTTATTTGGCACTGATGCTTTGTTCAGCCATTGAGAAAAGGTAAAGCTCTATATTGATCCTCAGAACTTAGTACTTTGATGCTTAGACATACAACTGAAATATACTTTTGGCATTCAGAGACATTAGTGACTGTTTGCAATATGATTTGGAGATGCTGGTGTTGGACTGGGGTGTATAAAGTTAAAAATCACACATTACCAGATTATAGTCCAACAGGTTTAATTGGAAGCACTAGCTTTTGGAGCGCTGCTCCTTCATAAGTGGAGTATAGGATCATAAGACACTGACTTTATGGCAAAAGTTTACAGTGTGATGTAACTGAAATTATATATTGAAAAAGACAAGGATTGTTTATTAAGTTTCTCATCTTTTAGAATGACCATGTTGGTTTCAGTTCTTTCATATGTAAAGCACAAAACATTTTTAAAAGTTACATTCTCAAGTGAACTTTAACAATTGGTGTCATGTCGGCCTAGATAATACATTAAGGTGTGAGGTGCCATGTGTGAGATTGTCAGTGCCACAATAGTCAGACTGATTCTAATCTAAAAAATGGATTTACGGAATCTTACATGGATTCATGCAATTTTTGAAATGTAATTCTGCAAATACACATTCACCACACAAACTTTTGTGTGTGTGTGTGTGTGTGTGTGTGTGTGTGTGTGGGGCGGGTGGTTATGAGTGTCTGCATGTGTGTGAGTGTGAGCATAAAGGTGTCTGTGATAGGGTGCGTGTGTGCGTGGGAGTGTAAGTGTGAGGGTATGAGAGAAAGCTTGTGTTTGAGAGAGGGTCTGCATGAGTGTATGGGTCTGTAAGAGTGTGTGCGTATCTATAGGAGTGTGTGTGTGTGTGTAGGAATGTCTGTCTGTCTGTGTATGTGTAGTGCAGTGGGGGTCACCTGTAGTGTGACATGAACCCAAGGTCCCAGTTGAGGCCAGCCCCATGGGAACCGAACTTGGCTATCAGCCTCTGCTTGGCCACTTTGCATTGTTGCCTGTCCCAAAGCCCACCTTGGAGGACGGTCACCCGAAGGTCCGAGGTCGAATGTCCTGGACCATTGAAGTGTTCTCTGACTGGGAGGGAACACTCCTGTCTGTTGATTGTTGTGCAGTGTTGATTCATCCATTGCCATAGCCTCTGCTCGGTGTTGCTAATGTACTATGCCTCAGGGCATCCTTGCCTGTAGCGTATAAGATAGACAATGTTGGCCGAATCACATGAGTACCTGCCATGTACATGGTAGGAGGTGTACGACCATAACGCGTGGGGACACCACCCACCATGTACGTGGCAGGTACTCATGTGTCTAGGCCAACATTGTCTATCTTATACACTACAAGCAAGGATGTCCTGAGGCATAGTACATTAGCGACACTGAGCAGAGGCTACGGCAATAGATGAATCAACACTGCACAACAATCAACAGATAAGAGTGTTCCCTCCCAGTCAGAGAACACTTCAACGATACAGGATATTCAATCTCGGATCTTCAGGTGTCCGTCCTCTAAGGTGGATTTCAGGACGGGCAACAACACAAAGTAGCCGAGCAGAGACTGATAGTCAAGTGCGGTACCCATGGGGATGGCCTTAACCGGGATCTTGGGTTCATTCCACACTACAGGTGACCCCATTGCATTACACATGCACAGACACAAACAGACGCACACTTACAGACACAGACACACACACACACTGACACACCTGTATATACACACACACTCCTACACAGACACACACTCCTACAGACACACACACACACACTCTTACAGACCCATACACTCACGCAGACCCTCGCTCATACACAAGCTCTCTCTCATGCGCTCACACATAAAATCCCACACTCACACACACACGCACCTTCTCACAGACCTATACCCCTTTGCACTCACACACACAATCTCACAGACACTCATAACTCCACTACCCCCACACACACCCACATGCGCATACACACACATATATAAGTTTGTGGGGTGAATTTGTACTTGCAGAATTACATTTTATTTTGCTCAAAAACTGTATGAATCCATGTAAGATTCTGTAAATCAGTTTTTTAGATTAGAATCAATCTGAACAGACAGTCTCACACAGGGCACCTCACACCTTCAATGCATTATCTGGGCCGACATGACACCAATTGTTAAAGTTCACTTGAGAATGTAACTTTAACAAAGTTCTGCGATTTACTTTTGAAAGAACTGAAACCAACATGGTCATTCTAAAAGATGAGAGATTTAATAACCAATTCAGGTCTTTTTCAATAGATAATTTCAGTTACATATTACTGTAAACTTTTGCCATAAATTCTGTGTCTTATGATCTTTTACTCCTCAATCACCCGAAGAAGGAACAGCGCTCTAAAAACTAGTGCTTCCAAATAAACCTGTTGGACTATAACCTGGTGTTGTGTGATTTTTAACTGTTTGCAATATCACATCGTTTACATCTAATCTCACTGCACAGCATAACTCCTGACAGTAATTATATCTACAATACTGCAAAGTGAATGAGGTCCATCTGAAAATAAGTGCTTTTGCAAGAAGTTTTAATACCATCACAGAGGAATAGGATTTAGTTTATTCTGGCTATCAAAAGATTGAATGCCTTATGCAGAGCAATGCTATGGCAGAAAAAACTCATTGTTTGAGTTTTAATATCATTTGAGTCATGTCCTACCGTGCCAAGAATCATGGCACAGTTGAATACAATTGAAAATGCTGGCAAAAGCCAACAACAGGATAGTAACTTGCAGCAGGGTGTCCATCCTGTTGCAAACTTTGCATCTAGAGCAGATCAGGATCCTGATTGACCAATTCCATACATCATAACTTCTCTACTTTCTTCCACTGATTTGATTCTCATTTACAGCTCCAAGCAGAGTTTACGTGGCTGATTTTCCTTTTAGTACTAGTGGAAAATCCACTCATCCTGTCATCAGTTAAATTTCTGAAGGCAATAAGGAACTTTAAAGATATGTAAATATCCATAATGGTAAACTACATAATGAAATGGCACGTTGCCAGCTGCTACTAGCATACTCTTGTGGGTGGTCCGGTCATTAAAGAAGTATTTCGCCTGCATCAGTTTTTCTTCAACTTTCTTCAGGCATCTGGCTGTTCTTAGTTTAAATTTGTTTCTCAGTCTACCATAAGCATGACTGAAACTTATCCCACTGATGACAAGGATATAATCAGTCTTCATTTTCCCACATGACCAGGTAAACTGGACAAAAGCTCAGTGCAATAAAAAAAACTGTTTCTTCAATTAGAGTAAGCAGAAAGATTGATCTGCTCAATACCTCTTAAAATGATTGAAATATGAAGGGACTTGAGTAAATTAGACAGACATTGGCTATATTTGGAATAATTGTGATCTCCATGGTGTTAATATAATAATGGACATAATTTCTTCTGGACATTGAGCTCATAAACTGAGTCAGTTGCAATAATCTGCAGTTTATTTTCCAACTGTATATGCCTACATATATTGCATCATGAGCAACAACAGCTTGCTTTATATAATCCCTTTCACATATAAAAATAACCTGAGCTGTCTCATGGAAATGCAAGGAAGAAATATGAACCAAACAAGGAAATGTTCAGAAAGAAGTCCAAATGCTCAGTGAATGTGTTTTTAATGTGGGTTTGAAATGGTGCTTGACCCAGAAGCAGTACAAATGACAAAACTCGCAATTTCTTTAAAATGTCCAGGGAATCTGAAATCTGTTAAGAGTTTGTATCAGTTACAATGTGATCAATTGTAATTTTCTTGAATGACAAAAATTACAAGCCTTTACCTGAAGTCCTGGCTTACATCTACTGAAGTTGCTGTTAAAAAGAGGCAGAACAAGTACTCACTCCTAAACTCACCATTTCCATGCCATTCTAAGTTTTCTGCTTCATGAAAAATAATGTATCAGTTTTAATGTTCTGGCATAATCTTAATACCTTGTGCTGAAGAATGCCAATTGGAGTTTTCTGAATGCTACTCAACAGATTGGTACTGTTTTCTGATCACTACAACAAATTTTCTATATGGTCCCATTGCTCCAACTCTTGGTAAGCTTTAATGAGAGATTCAGAACCCCACAAACAGATAGATTGGATGTAATTATTTGTGATTATTAAGGCAGAAGCACAATCCTACTCTAATACAACTTTTTTTTAAGGTTTAAAAAAGATACTTTTGGATAAAGGTTAGAAACATGCATTCTAAAGTCAGGAACTTACTCATGGGTACATTAACATCCCTAAGAGATGTTAAGGGACACTTATCAAATGTTTTTAATTTGATCCAAGATAAACTTGTAAATCACAGATTTCCTGGGGCTTGAGTTTGAGTTGGATTTATTGTTGTCACATACTGAGATACCATAAAAAGTGTTGTTTTGTGTGCTGTACAGGCAGATCATACCATACAAAGTGCATCAGGGTAGTAGAACAGAGTGCAGAATATGGTGTTACAGCCACAGAGAAGGTGCAGAGAGAGAGAGAAACAGAGACAGAGACAGAGATCACAATTAACATTTGAGAGGTCTGATAACACGGGTAAGAAGCTGCTTTTGAATCTTTTGAAGCTACATTCAAATATTTGTGTCTTCTGTGGAAACAGAGTGTGGAAACTGGAGTGGGAAGAGTCTGACAATGTTGGCTGATTTACAAGACAGCAGGACTTTTAGATGGAATCACTAGATGGAAGGCTAATTTGTGTGATAGTCTGGGTTGTGTTCACCAATCTTTTTAATTTCTTGCAGTCTTGAGAAGAGCAGTCACCATACCACGCTGTGATGCATCCAGATCGATGCTTTCTAAGGTGCATCTTTAAAAATTGGTAAGAGTCTTTATGGACCTGCTGAATTTCCTTAGCCTCCTAAGGAAGTAGAAGTACTTTTTTTGTTTGCTTGTCATGACGATGTAGGTGGACCAGGACAGGTTATTGGTGATCATCACTCCCAGGAACTTGACTGTCTCGACCATCTCCACCACAACATCATTGATTCAGACAGGGATGTGCCCTACGCTCTGCTTCCTGAAGTCAGTTCCTTTGTTTTGCTGACTTTGGTGGAAACATTGTTGTCTTTACACCATGCTGCTAAGCACTTAATCTCTTTCCTGTACTCTGTCTGATCGTTGTTTGAGATCTGACCGACAACAGTGGAGTCATCAGCAAACTTGTATATGAAGGTGGGGTGGAATTTGGCCACAGCCATGAGTATATAAGGAGTATCATAGTGGGCTGAGTACATGCCTTGTAGGTCACTGGTGTTGGGGATTATGGTGGAGGAGGAGTTGTCGCTTAGTCTATGGTTCAGGAAGTCAAGGATCCAGTTGCAGAAAGGGGGAGCTGAGACCTAGTTCTCATAGTTTAGAGATGAGTTTGTTTGGAATGATGGTGTTGAAATTATGGGAAACCGACCAATAACGTAGAGACGAGTACAGTCCAAATGGAAATTTAAACTCCATTTGAATAAAAAAAATTTCCTTATTGGCAGCTGTTGTCTCATCTATTCTGCAAATGTTTAGCAGATTGCAAGGGCACTGTACTTTTCAACTTTGGGCATTTTCAAATTGACAAGATCAACAGTAATCAACGAATAATCAGAACTCCAAGCTAAGGTTCTGAGGATAGAGGTTTGAATTCCACGACAGCAAATAATATAATTTGAATTCAAAAATCTGAAATTAAACCTCAGTTAAATGTGACCAAGTAACCATTGTCAATTGTCAGAAAATCACATGTGGTTCATTACTTTCCTTTAAGATAGGAAATCTGCCATCTTTACCTAGTTGGATTATATGTGACTCCAGACCAACAGCAATACATGTTTAGTAGGCCACTAAAATGGCCCAGCAAGCCAGTCAATTCAAAATCAACTAGGGAAGTGTTTCCTGCATCTGCAGCCCTTGTCCTATTAGGTGATGGAAGTCACAGGTTTAGAAGGTGCTGCTGAAGGAGCCCTGATGTGTTAGTCTAATGCATTTTGTAGATTTTACACCTAGTTGCCATTGTGCATGTTCAATGGTAACATGCAGAATTTTAATTATGGGAGATTCAGCAAAGATATACCGTTGAAAGTCAAAGAACAATGGTTAAATTGTCATTACCCAATACTTTTGGGCACACGTGTTACTTGCCATTTTGATTGGCCAAGTCTGGGTATTGTCCAGGTCTTGCTGCAGATGGTGACAGGCTGTTTTCGTATGACAGGATTCACAAATATTGCCAAACATTGAACTTCTGCAGTGATGACCTAGGGCTGAGGTGACTGATCTTCAACAACCACAACCGTCTTCTTTGTGCTAGGTATAACTCCAATCAGTTTTCATCTGACTCACACTCTCCTTCCAATTTAGGTGCAAACCGTCCTTCTTGTACAGGTCACTTCTACCCCAAAAGAGATTCAAATGGTCCAAAAATGTGAATGCTTCTCCCATACACCAGCTCCTCAGCCATGCATTCATCTGCTCTATCCTCCTATTCCTGCCCTCACTAGCTCGTAGCACTGGGAGTATCCAGATATTGCTACTCTCAAAGACCTCCTTTTTAAATTCCTGCCTAACTCTAATATACTGGCAGGGAGATTTGCTAGAGCTGCTTGGGAGGATTCAAACTAGTAAGATGGAGGGGTGGGGGGGGGGGGGACCCCAGGGAGATAGTGAGGAAAGAGATCAATCTGAGACTGGTACAGTTGAGAACAGAAGCGAGTCAAACAGTCAGGGCACGCAGAGACAAGGTCGGACTAATAAATTAAACTGCATTTATTTCATGCAAGGGGCCTAACAGGGAAGGCAGATGAACTCAGGGCATGGTTAGGAACATGGGACTGGGATATCACAGCAATTACAGAAACATGGCTCAGGGATGGGTAGGACTGGCAGCTTAATGTTCTAGGATACAAATGCTAGGAAGGATAGAAAGGGAGGCAAGAGAGGAGGGGGATTGGCATTTTTGATAAGGGATAGCATTACAGCTGTGCTGAGGGAGGATATTCCAGGAAGTACATCCAGGGATGTTATTTGAATGGAACTGAGAAATAAGAAAGTGATGATCACCTTATTGTGATTGTACTATAGACCCCCCAATAGTCAGAGGGAAATTGAGAAACAAACTTGTAAGGAGATCTCAGCTATCTGTAAGAATAATAGGGTGGTTATGGTAGGGAATTTTAACTTTCCAGACATAGACTGGGACTGCCATAGTGTTAGGGGTTTAGATGGAGAGGAGTTTGTTAAGTGTGTACAAGACAATTTTCTGATTCAGTATGAGGATGTACCTACTAGAGAAGGTGCAAAACGTGACCTACTCTTGGGAAATAAGACAGTGCAGGTGACTGAGGTGTCAGTGGGGGAGCACTTTGGGGCCAGCGACCATAATTCTATTAGATTAAAAGTAGTGATGGTAAAAGGATAGACCAGATCTAAAAGTTGAGGTTCTAAATTGGAGAAAGGCCAATTTTGATGGTATTAGACAAGAACTTTCAAAAGCTGATTGGAGGCAGGTGTTCGCAGGTAAAGGGACGGCTGGAAAATTGGAAGCCCTCAGAAATAAGATAACAAGAATCCAAAGAAAGTGTATTCCTGTTAGGGTGAAAGGGAAGGCTGGTAGGTATAGGGAATGATGGATGACTAAAGAAGTTGAGGGTCTGTTTAAGAAAAAGAAGGAAGCATATGTCAGGTATAGACAGGATAGATCGAGTGAATCCTGAGAAGAGTATAAAGGAAGTAGGAGTATACTTAAGAGGGAAATCAGGAGAGCAAAAAGGGACATGAAATAGCTTTAGCAAATTGAATTAAGGAGAATCCAAAGAGCTTTTACACATACATAAAGGACAAAAGGCTAACTGGGAGAGAATCAAGCCCCTCAAAGATCAGCAAGGTGGCCTTTGTGTGGAGCCAGAGAAAATAGGGGAGACACTAAACGAGTATTTTGTATCGGTATTTACTGTGGAAAAGGATATGGAAGATATAGACTGTAGGGAAATAGATGGTGACACCTTGCAAAATGTCCATATTACAGAGGAGGAAGTGCTGGATGTCTTGAAATGGTAAAGGTGGATAAATCCCCAGGACCTGATCAGGTGTACCGTAGAACTCTGTGGGAAGTTGGAGAAGTCATTGCTGGGCCTCTTGCTGAGATATTTGTATCATCGATAGTCACAGGTGAGGTGCCGGAAGACTGGAGTTTGGCTAACGTGGTGCCACTCTTTAAGAGGGTGGCAAGGACAAGCCAGGGAACTATAGACCGGTGATCCTGATGTCAGTGGTGGGCAAGTTGTTGGAGGGAAGCCTGAGGGACAGGATGTACGTGTATTTGGAAAGGCAAGGACGATCAGGGATCATCAACATGGCTTTGTGCATGGGAAATCATGTCTCACAAAATTGATTGAGTTTTTTGAAGAAGTAACAAAGAGGATTGATGAGGGCAGAGCAGTAAATGTGATCTATATGGACTTCAGTAAAGTGTTCGACAAGGTTCCCCATGGGAGACTGATTAGCAAGGTTAGATCTCACGGAATTCAGGGAGAACTAACTATTTGGATACAGAACTGGCTGAAAGGTAGAAGACAGAGGGTGGTGGTGGAGGGTTGTTTATCAGACTGGAGTCCTGTGACCAGTGGAGTGCCACAAGGATTGGTGCTGGGTCCTCTACTTTTTGTCATTTACATAAATGATTTGGATGCGAGCATAAGGGGCACAGTTAGTAAGTTTGCAGATGACACCAAAATTGGAGGTGTAGTGGACAGCAAAGAAGTTTACCTCAGATTACAACAGGACCTTGATCAGATGGGTCAATGGGCCGAGAAGTGGCAGATGGAGTTTAATTCAGATAAATGCGAGGTACTACATTTTGGGAAAGCAAATCTTAGCAGGACTTATACACTTAATGGTAAGGTCCTAGGGAGTGTTGCTGAACAAAGAGACCTTGGAGCGCAGGATCATAGCTCCTTGAAAGTGGAGTCGCAGGTAGATAGGATAGGGAAGAAAGCGTTTGGCATGCTTTCTTTTATTGGTCAGAGTATTGAGTACAGGAGTTGGGAGGTCATGTTGTGGCTGTACAGGACATTGGTTAGGCCACTGTTGGAATATCGCATGCAATTCTGGTCTCCTTCCTATCGGAAAGATGTTGTGAAACTTGAAAGGGTTCAGAAAAGATTTACAAGGATGTTGCCAGGGTTGGAGGATTTGAGCTATAGGGAGAGGCTGAACAGGCTGGGGCTGTTTTCCCTGGAGCGTCGGAGGCTGAGGAGTGACCTTATAGAGGTTTACAAAATTATGAGGGGCATTGATAGGATTAATAGACAAAGTCTTTTCCCTGGGGTGGGAGAGTCCAGAACTAGAGGGCATAGGTTTAGGGTAAGAGGGGAAAGATATAATAGGGACCTAAGGTGCAACGTTTTCACGCAGAGAGTGGTATGTGTATGGAATGAGCTGCCAGAGGATGTGTTGGAGGCTGGTACAATTGCAACATTTAAAAGGAATTTAGCTGAGTATATGAATTTGAAGGGTTTGGAGGGATATGGGCTGGGTGCTGGCAGGTAGGACTAGATTGGGTTGGGATATCTGGTTGGCAAGGACGAGTTGGACCGAAGGGTCTGTTTCCATACTGTACATCTCTATGACTCGATGAAAGTGACTTCAGTTTTGCTTGGCACTCCTGATGCAAAGAACAGTCACACTCACACCACCACTTGAGTTCAGCTTTTCAATGAGGTCAGGAGTCATGTCACCATGATTTGGAGATGCCAATGTTGGACTGGGGTGGACAAAGTTAGAAATCACTCAACACCAGGTTATATTCCAACAGGTTTATTTGGAAGCACACTAGCCTTCGGAGCGCCACTCACCACCTGATGAAGGAGCGACGCTCCGAAAGGTAGCGTGTTTCCAATTAAACCTGTTGGACTATAACCTGGTGTTGTGTGATTTTTAACTTTGTGACCATGATGGAAGCCAAGCTAAGCAACACTGAACAGTTAAGCAAGTACTGTTTTTTTAGCACTGTCGATAACGTCTTCCATCACTTAAATGATGATTGAGAGTCGATCAATAGGGTGTTAACTGCCCTGGTTGGATTTCTTCTGCTTTTTGTGAACAAGACATTTCTGGCTGTTTTTCCACAATGTTAGGTAGGTGTGTTGTAGCTGTACTGAAACAGCTTAGCTAGAGCTGCAGCTAGTTCTGACTACGTGTCCTCAGTGATATTTTGGAGTGTCAGCATTGTCATACATTTGCAGTATGCAGTAGGACAACTGAGTTAAGGGTTTGGATTGGAATGTGGAATTGTGATATTGTTGCCATCACAGAAACTGACAACTCAAGACACTCTGGTGTAGGATCTTTAGGCAAGACAGGAGAAGGTATAAAGTAAGATGTGGTATCACACAATTAATTAAGCAGTCAGTTACTGCAGTAAGGAGGGATGATATCACACAAACCTGCTCTTTCAGTTCCAACATAGGACTCTGATAATGCTAGATCAGAAACCGGGGATATTCCTAATCATGTTATGTGAGACAGTGTGGCAATAAAGACTGGAATAGCAGAAGAGTAAGGAATCTTTTAAATAGTTTTGAAAATCTTGCCTATTTTATCAACACTTTTTGACGCTTATGAATTGATAAACGTCTTCTCACTGTTTCAAAAGTAAGAACAGCCCAAATTCATGTCAGAAAAAATTACAGATTACAGTTAAATAACAAATGCAGACATTAAAGTTCTAACAAAAACTTTAATATCGTGTTTTGAATATTATTATTCTGTGATTGCACTAAGGATAAAATTAAAACAAACATCCTCCATAACTATCACAAGCAAACCATTCCTTGTAAATTCTTATTAAACTTCTTCCCTGGCACAGCCTGCCTGAAAGATGTAAGCATCATATCCAGTTTATGCAAGCATATTATCTTCATTTATTGTTCAGTTTACGTGAATATTAGTACAAAGTTGACTGTGCACTTCAACTAATTCATCTCACTAGTGCTTTGATGTGTATATAGCATTCCTGAGTGCTGCTGAAAGCCAGATCAACTTTCAACTTGTTCCAACATCTTATTTCACTGCAGCTTATTGTTTTCGGAATGGAACTAAATGTGTGGCTCTTTTTAAATATACAGCCCGGTGTACAATTTTAAAATACAATTTTAAATAGGAAGAAGGTAAATTCTCCAACATATGAATCCCAGTTACAAGATATATTTAAATCCTTACTACATTTGCTATTGGATTGCATGGTTTAGCACAGGTCAATGTAACCTGAACTAATGCCTCCTTTGCAAACAACAAAGTATAAATAGAATGACGAACTCATTAAAAAAAACACTATGACTCACTCGAGATGCACATTCATCAAGAAATTGCCAAAGCTTGTACACATATTCCCACTCTTACATTGGGCTGTTCTGAGTCCAGTCAGTGGGTGGGGAGGGAATTCCTCATCACTTTCAGCACACTCCCAGTGTATAAATGGCACAGTCCATTAACAGATTTCATTGCACTTCTTCAACTTTCACAGTCACCTGATGAAGGAGTGGCACTCTGAAAGCTAATGTGCTTCCAATTAAACCTGTTGGACTATAACCTGGTGTTGTGTGATTTTTATCTTTGTCCACTGGTCTTATTTGTATATGTTAGAAGAGGACAGAGAGCAAAGGAACTGCAAAGTTCCTGAGTCTGTAGATTATTGCTCTCTTGCAATTCAAGTTGAGAGGTTTTGAAAACGTCAAAAATGTAAACACTGATTTTGCAGCAGGGAACTGTGTTCAGTACTGTTCATGTCCCTGGATTTCTGACTATAAGCACTTGCATTTCTTTTTGTTAGGATGGTTATTTCAGATTATGCCCTCTCCACACAACTCCACCAGCAATGTAAATCTCTTGAGGGACAGATGTGATGGCCTTGTTTGATGTACATTTGTGTGTGCTATTAACATGGTGCAGCAGAGGATGGAAATAAAGAGGCAGGCATCATTTAATGAGGATACACTTTGCCAGTTATCAATTAACCTTCATTCAAATATGAAAACAGCAAATATCTAATTAGTACTTGTGGGGTGAAGGGAGTAAAAAGGGGCAATAGACAGAAGACGTGCTACCATTTTCAATTACCCACAGTGATCTTGGAGTATTATGAAAGTGACCAAAATCTGCAATTTTTATGGCCCAGGATCATTTAAAGAGAGAGGGAGAGGATCTATAAAACATGAAGAACTGTACAATATATTGACAATTTCCTTTTACTCTTTAGAGGATACAATGTCATCTCATCACAGCTAGACTGCATCATTGGTTGTTTCTCCAGCATCCAGGGTACAAGCAATGTCATTCATATAACAAGGGTACCACAGAACACCCATTCAACAATGCCAACTAATTCCATCCCATCAGATCCACTATTCGATTGAATGCGTTACAAGACCTTAGTCCTGTTTTCATTGATGTGACCTTACCAGCAATCTTCTCTTGAGTAAATTAGTCAGCACAAAAATGTGTGACTGTAGCCTTTATGAGTCACAAGTCACCTTGACAACAGGCAGTCTGTTTCCATGCAATCTTTTGTAATGTTATCAAAACATTTTCTTACACTTTGGGGTGAATTTTATTTTTCTTGGTTCTCTGGCAGTGGTCTTGGTGAGACATTAAAAACCCTGGAAACGTGGGTTCCCTTGAGTCTTAATGACCCATTGTATATATGCTGCCATTAACAAATTCTCCAGCCACAAGGCAGGACAGCTGGAGTATTCCACAGGACTACACAGATTGGATGGGAGTCACATATCCCTGTTTACAGTGAGGATTCAGAGATTAGAAGCCTGATGGGGAAATACAAAATTTAAGAGGGAGATTGGCAACCTGAAAGTGTAAAAGTCAGAGGCTTGAATGAAGGAGTTGCCAGGTGGGGTTCTGGAAAATTGGAAGTCTCAGGCTAAGGAACAAGATCAAAGAGCTGGGGGGTGGGGGGTGAGGGGCTTGGGGTGGAATTGGAGGCCAAAAAACATTTGAATCAATGGATTATTAGAGGCATCAATGGGCAGTGAAGGCTGGACAGAGGTTGGATGGGTCAAGGGGTTAGGAAGACAATGTCTGATTACTGACAATTCTTTCAGTTCCAGGCCATCCCTACAGTCCTTCCTCAGGTCTCAACAGGTCTCAGCCACCATGGTCAAAAGGGAAAGATGTCTCCTCCTGCATTGAGGGCACTTATGGCAGATGAGCCCCTCATCTCAAGTCATCCTGCTCCTGGAATACTTGACCTTCTCTCCCACTCATATGGTATTATCAGGAAACAATGCTGCGGACATGTTGTCCTTCTGCCCTTAGACAGTCTTGGTTCCAATTCCCTCCAATATTATCATCTTTCTCCTGTACCATCCAGTACCATGGTGAACCTAGAAGAAAGAAGGTTAGAAGCTAATAATGGATGAGCAATATCTTTTATCTGTTTAAGAGATAGGAAAGAGTCTGGAAATTTAATAATGTGTGATGCTGTACAAGATTCCAAGGTAATGGTCTGAACACAAAACTAATACCATGGGACAGAATTGTACACTGAGAGAGCTGGTCAAACTTCAGCAAACCTCAGGGTTAGGCTTTCCTCTAACTACCTGGTTTGCCCTGTGTTAATTAATATGAGGTGGTATTCCATTCATCCCCAGGAGGAAGTGCTGTTTCATGGAGTTAATTGGAAGTCAGCAACTCCCCAGGAGGTTGCTACTAGTGTACCTAGTGATGGCAATGAAATTGAACATCAATGGGTGATGGTTAGATTCTCTTCTGTTGGAGATTACTATTATCTGGCACTTGCGGTAGGTGAATGTTATTTGCCAATTAACAGCTCAAGCCTGGATAGTGTCCAAGTCTTGCTGCATTTAAACATGGACTGCTTTAGTATCTAAGGCATTGTGAATGGTGGTGAACATTGTGCAATCATCAGCGAACGTCCCCACATCTAATCTTACAATAAAGGAATATCATTGATGAAGCAGCTGAAGATGGTTGACCTTCAGACACTGCTACCCGGAGGAAGGCCTGTAGGGATGCCCTGGAGCTGAAAGAATTGTCCTCAAATAGCTACAATCATCCTCTTCTGTGCTAAGTATGACTTCAACAAATGGAAGGTATTCTTCTGATTCCAAGCTGCAGATTTGCTCAATGAAGGACGTGAGCTCTCCTAAAAATGTAAAAGCAAAGATTGTAAAAACCTCAAAGCAATGAATATCATTTCAAACTGTAAAGTATGAGTAGCTAAACTGAAACACAAGATACAAAAGTGAAATATTCAGGGACAAAGTAATTGATTGTTACCTTGCAGAAGTCAAGCATATTAGAAAACTAGAAGTAACATAATCACAAACAATGGTGCAAGATACTTCCATTGCCAAAAGCATTTAAAAGATTGGAACAGACATAAATGATGTCTGTTCCTAGATGCAGGCATGGTTCACATTTGTATTGTTTTTTTTATGGAAACAACATTCGATCCAACCAGTCCTGCCTTGTTCAAAGCATGAAAAAAAGGATAAAACACTGTACATTTAAGAAGGATGACGGTATTGTAATGTTTGTGATGTGAATCATCATAAAGAAGGACATTTCCTGAGTGTGGTTACTGCAGCTGGAAAAAGGACAGATACTGCTCATCTTGCAATCAACACTGGTAAAAATCAGGTATGTAGATGACTGTAACTTTCAAAGACATTTGTGGGGCAGTTTGTCTGCAGAGAGTTTTAAATTGCAGTCCAATAATTGAAAGGTTTGAACTATGGTAATTTGTTAAGTTTCAGTAAAACTTCTGTTTCAGGTTCTGTGTTACAATCTAGACAAGTCACAGAAGGCTTTGTTACTCGGGAGGGAATCTCGTGAGTTTAATAAAGGAATGAATCTGGAGTTGAACCCAACTGTTCATTTTGTCCATTTTGTTCAACTAATTCCTGAACATCCAAGATCTGTTGTAAGGCAGGGATGGAAAAAGAAATCCTTACATGGGGCTCCTTGAGGCCATTTTGAGTCAAATGCTCTCTTGATACACAGACTGTCACTCTCATTTCACCTCCAGAGTTCAGCTCTTTTGTTCATGTTTGGACCAAAACTATCATGACAGCAGGACCTGAATGGAGTTGATGGAACCCAAGCTGAGTGTCAGTAAGCAGGTTATTCATTTGCAAGTGCCACTTAGTATCACTGTTGAATACCTATTCAATCACTGATTGGTGATTGAGAGTAGACTGATAGAGCAGAAATTGACTAAGTTGAATTTATCCTGCTTTTTTGTGGACAGGACATATCTGACATGTATAATAATTTCCCATTTTATCAGCTCTGTGTCCAGACCATTACCTGGGAATCTTGTACAACATTACACATTATTAAACACCCATGCTCTTCTCTGTCTAAAATACCAAATGGATATTGCTCAACCATTATTAACTTCTAACCTGGTTTCCTTTAGATTCAGAGGTATATGTCAGTGTTGAACTGGCATGGCTAGGAAAGTCTTTAAGATGATTGTCAGAATCTTGTCAGAGTCCACAGTCTTTGCAGTATCCAGTGATTTTATAATATCACGTGGAGTGAATCAACTTGTCTGAAGACTGGCATCTGACATAATGGACAGCTCAGGAAGAGGCTGAAATGAACTATCCACTCAACACTTCTACTGAAGATGGATGCAAATGCTTCCAACTTATCTTCTTACACTGATGTTCTGGCCTTGCCCAGTGTTGAGGATAAGGGTATTTGTGGAATCTCCTCCTACTACTAATTATTTTATTGTCCACTATCACATATGACTAGAAATGGCAGGACTACAAGGTTAGTTTTTTAAAAAATTGATCTGTAGGACGTGGATGTTGCTGGCTGGCCAGCACTTATTGCCCGTTCCCTAATTGCCTAGAGTCAATCACATTGCTATGAGTCTGGAGTCACACGTAGGCCAGACCAGGTAAGGATGACATTTTCCTTTAACAAAGAGGATGATGAGGGCAGAGTGGTAGAATAATCTATATGGACTTCAGTAAGGCGTTTGACAAGGTTCCCCATGGGAGATTGGTTAGAAAGGTTAGATCTCATGGAATACAGGGAGAACTAGCCATGTGGATACAGGACTGGCTCAAAGATGGAAGACAGAGGGTGGTGGTGGAGGGTTATTTTCAGACTGGAGGCCTGTGACCAGTGGAGTGCCACAAGGATCAGTGCTGGGTCCAGTACTTTTTGTCATTTATATAAATGATTTGGATGTGATCATAAGAGGTATAGTTAGTAGGTTTGCAGATGACACCAAAATTGGAGGTGTGGTGGACAGCGAAGAAGGTTACCTCAGATTACAACAGGATCTGGACCAGATGGGCCAATGGGCTGAGAAGTGGCAGCCGGCCCAAATCTCTCCAAACCCTCCCTATTCATATACCCATCCAGATGCCTCTTAAATGTTGCAACTGGACATGCCTCCACTACTTCCCCTGGCAGCTCATTCCATACATGTACCATCCTCTGCGTGAAAAGGTTGCCCCTTAGGTCTCTCTATATCTTTCCCTTCTCACCCTAAACCTATGCCTTCTAGTTCTGGACTCCCCCACCCCAGGGAAAAGACTTTGTCTATTTACTCTATCCTTTCCTTTCATGATTTTATAAACCTGTATAAGATTATCCCTAAGCCTTCGACACTCCAAGGAAAATAGTCCCAGCCTATTCAGCTTCTCCCTGTAGCTCAAACCCTCCAACCCTGGCAATATCCTTGTAAATCTTTTCTGAACCCTTTCAAGTTTCACAATATCCTTCCGATAGGAAGGAGACCAGAATTGCATATGATATTCCAAAAGTGACTTAACTAATGTCCTGTACAGTCACAAAATGACCTCCTAACTCCTGTACTCAATACACTGACCAATAAGGGAAAGCATATCAAACGCTGCCTTCACTATCTTATCTGCCTGTGACTCCACTTTCAAGGAACTATGAATCTGCACTTCAAACTCTCATTATTCAGCAACATTCCTCAGGACCTTACCATTAAGTTTATAAGTTCTGCTCTGATTTACCTTTCCAAAATGCAACACCTCACACTTATCCAAATTAACCTCCATCGGCCACTCCTTGGGCCATTGTCCCATCTGATCAAGATCCTGTTGTATGCAATGGTAACATTCTTCGCTGTCTACTATACCTCCAGTTTTGGTGTCATCTGCAAACTTACTAACTATACCTTCTGTGCTCACATCTAAATCATTTATATAAATGATGAAAAGCAGTGGACCGAGCAGCAATCCTTGTGGCACATTACTAGTCACAGACTCTCAGTCTGAAAAGCAACCCTCCACCACCACCCTCTGTCTTCTACCTTCGATCCTGAGGGCACCAATTTAAATCTGAGATGATACAGAATTTCTTCTCTCAGGTGGTTGTGAATCTTTGGAAATCCTTGCCGCAGAAAGCTATGTAGGTGGAGTCTTTGTATATATTTAAGGCTGACATAGATGGATTCCTGAATCAAGAATTATGAGGAAAAGGCAGGAAAGTGGAGCTGATGAATGTCAGATCAGCCATGATCCTATTAAATGGTGAAGCAGATTTTTAGGGCTGAATGGTCTATTCCTATTGATATTTCTTATGGTCTTATGGTCTAATATTTACACTTTCCACTTTCTACCAAAATGCAATGAAATCATGATCCTTATATGTGTATCCTGGCAAACCACTGAGACAACCAAATATTACATTATTTTCTAGGTAATGTAGGCCCATGCCTACCTGAAATTTACTAGACAATCACATCAAAACTTTGTGCAGAGACCAAAATTATAAATGGCAATGGAATAAAAAACAAATAACTGCTTGAAACAAACAGCAGCAGGCCTATGAATTCAGGCCCACTATGTTACCTCATGACAGACCCAGTGAATAAAATTTAGTTCAGTGGCTTAAGATTTGAGCCTGGGAAAGGAAAATAACAGAGGGGTGAATATCATAGGATGTGTGAACCCAGAGATAAAATAACATTCTTAATAATGTACTGCTGGTAGCTGGGCCTAAATTCCAGACAACTGAAAGAATTTGAAATATCAAAAGAATTCATCCCTATGTCAAGGTCTTACCAAATATTTGGTCTGTAAACACCATGACAGCAAAATATGGAAAAATAAGTGTAAAATGTAATGAGATCAGTGCTTCACATTATCTGAGTAAACAATTGCAATAAACACTAATAGTTACTGTGTACGTACCAGGAAAACAAATAGAAAATATTTCTATACATAAAGTATTTCATCATATATAGTGTGCCTTTGAAACCTTATTTGTTTCCACCTATCATTTTCCAATTTACTCTCTTCATTTCCTGAACCTGCTCACTCAGAATTTGCTTGCAAGGTGGATAATGCGAATTAGGATATTTCCCAGCTCACCATGGATTATAGGCCTTCAAATATAGCAATCTTCATTCCATGTGCAAGATGGACCTGAGCCCTGAACCACTGAAAGGTGAGGTTATGTACTTTATTTGGAAGAATTGAGGCATAAACTACTTTTTAAATGGGAAAGTAGTATAGGATTCTCTTCAGGTTAACATGCAGGTTCAGTTGGCAGTTAGGAAGGCAAATGCAATGTTAGCATTCATTTCAAGAGGTCTAAAATAGAAGAGCAGGAATGTACTGCTGAGGCTGTATAAGGCTCTGGTCAGATCATATTTGGAATATTGTGAACAGTCCTGGGCCCTATATCTAAGGAAGGGTGTACTGGCATAAGAGTGGAGGTTTACAAGAATGATCCCAGGATGAAGGGCTTGTCGTATGACAGGCAGTTGAGAACTCAGGATCTGTACTCAATAGAGTTTAGAAGGATGAGGGAGAATCTGATTGAAATTTACAGAATACTGAGAGGCCTGAATAAAGTGGATGTGCAGAAGACGTTGCCACTAGTAGGAGAGACTAGGACCATGAACACAGCCTAAGAGTGAAGGGACAACCCTTTAGAACTGAGAGAAGACAGAGACAGATAGGTTTGTGATTAGTAAGGGGATCAGGAGTTATGGGGAGAAAGCAGGAGAATAAGGTAAGAAACATATCAGCCATGATCGAATGGGGGAGAAGACTCGATGGTCCAAATAGCCTAATTCTTCTTAAATCTTACAGTTTTATAGAATGCAGAGCACAGGCAGCCACAGATGAAGTGGACCAAGTGCTGAGGAGGGCTGTTTAGAAGGCCAGTTATGTTTTAAGATTTTAGGATCTCTAGCACTTACCTGTCACACCCTTTCACCTATTCCTTATGACCCTTCATACACCCATGCCAACTTACCCACTAACCACTCTGGACAGAGCTCAAGGGCTACTTGAAGGTGAAATTAAATAACATTCTACAACTCTAAAGAGGATTTCATTTTCCAGACAAGAGAATAAACAAAAATCACTTCATATTAGCCCATTCAAACCAATTTTTTAAATCTCAAATGTTTAATCTCTAATATAGTCAAACTTCTATTTATACATCAAGGAGAACTAATCTTTTAACAGCCACCATATACTGTCAATCAAACTGTGAATTCAGCACCTCTGATTGGCATTCATGAAGAACCCTGAGTAAATAATGAACTATCAAAATCACTAGAACAAATTAATTTTAACACTGACACCTGAAGTCTGTTTACTTCTCATTTTTAAAGGGGTGTAATTTAAGTAACTTCACATCACACTTCAAGAGCTTTCCCATCTACTCCATAAATCTGTACCTCCCCACACTGTGGGGTAAGTCTTGGCGTGACCTTATAGATGTTTATAAAACCATGAGCATATGGATAGGGTGTATAGCCAATGTCTTTTCCCCAAGGTGGGAGAGTCCAAAAGGACATAGGTTTAAGGTGAGTGAGGAAAGATATAAAAAGGATCTGAGGAGTAACTTTTAACACAGAGAGTGATGCGTGCATGGAACGAGCCACAAGAAATGGTGCAGGCAGGTGCAATTACAACATTTAAAAGGCATCTGGATGGGAATATGAATAGGAAGGGTTTGGAGGGATATGGGCCAAGTGCTGGAAAAATGGGACTAGGTCAGATTGGGATGTCTGGTCAGTGCAGATGAATTGAACCAATGGGGCTATTTCTGTGCTGTGTAACTCTATGACTCTAAATCCCTTGCAGCAGCCAAATTAGGTCTATTTGAAATTTGCACTCTGATAAAATGGTCCTGTCAGTTTTCCTTCACCTACCCAACCTTTCCCACCCAGCAAAAGTTGATTATGTTCAAAGACTTCCATACCCAGCTCCTACCCACCAGTTGGAAGTTTTTGCAGAGACTCTACAACTAGACAAAAAATCCAAGACATTGGTTCACACAACAATGGTTCCTTGCAGCTATTATTAACTTGTGTCAGTTCACTATTCGAGGAGGAAAAGCATCACAGCTTATAATTATCACTACAAATTCAAATGCATCCTACTAGTACAATAACAAGAGAATGCCAACAAAGACCAGCAACAGGCTGAGAAGTGGCAGATGGAGTTTAATTCAGATAAATGCGAGGTGCTGCATTTTGGGAAAGCAAATCTTAGCAGGACTTATACACATAATGGTAACATCCTAGGGAGTGTTGCTGAACAAAGAGACCTTAGAGTGCAGGTCCTTGAAAGTGGAATTGCAGGTAGATAGGATAGTGAAGAAGGCATTTGGTATGCATTCTTTTATTGGTCAGAGTATTGAGTACAGGAGTTGGAAGGTCATGTTGCGGCTGTAAAGGACATTCGTCAGGCCGCTGTTGGAATATTGCGTGCAATTCTGGTTTCCTTCCTATCGGAAAGGTGTTGTGAAACTTGAAAGGGTTCAGAAAAGATTTACAAGGATGTTGCCAGGGTTGGAGGATTTGAGCTACAGGGAGAGGCTGAATAGGCTGGGGTTGTTTTCCCTGGAGTGTCGAAGGCTGAGGGGTGACCTTATAGAGGTTTACAAAATTATGAGGGGCTTGGATAGGATAAATAGACAAAGTCTTTTCCCTGGGGTCGGGGAGTCCAGAACTAGATAGCATAGGTTTAGGGTGAGAGGGGAAAGATATAAAAGAGCCCTAAGGTGTAATTTTTTCATGCAGAGGGTGGTATGTGTATGGAATGAGCTGCCAGAGGATGTGGTGAAGGCTGGTACAATTGCAACATTTAAGAGGCATTTGGATGGATATATGAATAGGAAGGGTTTGGAGGGATATGGGCCGGGTGTTGGCAGGTGGGACTAGATTGGGTTGGGATATCTGGTCGGCATGGATTGGTTGGACCGAAGGGACTCTTTCCATGCTTTACATCTCTATGACTCTATGACCCTATGAACCCTACGTACCCTGCTACTCACCCACCCAAATAAGCTCAAGGGAATACCCACTCTTGCCAATGTTTGTCTGTAGACATAAAGGTGTGATTCAGTTTCAGAACAAATTAAATCCAGAATGTTTTTAATTTGTATAAGATGTTCTTAAATAAAGCATAATTAACATTTTAAATACTACACAGGCTGAATCAGTCTTCTTTAGGAGCATTGGATTACTTTTCACTAAAATGCAAAATTGTATAATACAGCATCACATCATATTGTATAAACCATTCGAGCAACTCAATGTGTTTGTCCTCATGTCAGACTATTTAGATTAGATTACTTACAGTGTGGAAACAGGCCCTTCGGCCCAACAAGTCCACACCAACCCTCCGAAGGACAACCCACCCAGACCCATTCCCCTATACTTACCCCTTCGCCTAACACTACGGGCAATTTAGCATGGCCAATTCAACTAACCTGCACATTTTTGGACTGTGGGAGGAAACCCACGCAGACACAGGGAGAATGTGCAAACTCCACACAGACAGTTGCTTGAGGCGGGAATTGAACCCGGGTCTCTGGCGCAGTGAGGCAGCAGTGCTAACCACTGTGCCATCGTGCCTTCTGAAAAAACACAATAATGTGCCATTCATAATTTATTTTACTAACATGGAAAAATGAAATCTGAATGTGATCCTGTTTGCAAAAATGTATATCCAGCTACTTTGACTTTACTATTTTTTATTCATTTTGAAGCTGCCAATGCATTATCTAATGCTTCCCAAATGTTGTTATGCCATTGTATTTTTTTAAAGAAAAAAAAAGGCGTGGCACAGTGGCACAGTGGTTAGCACTGCTGCCTCACAGCACCAGGGTCCCAGGTTTGATTCTGGCCTTGGGTGACTGTCTGTGTGGAGGTTGCACATTCTCTGCGTGGGTTTCCTCCGGGTGCTCTGGTTTCCTCCCACAGTCCAAAGATGTGCAGGTTTAGGTGAATTGGCTATGCTAAATTACCCATAGTGATAGGTGCTTTAGTCAGAGGGAAATGGGTCTGGGTGGGTTACTCTTCGGTGGGTTGGTGTGGACTTATTGGGCTGAGGGCCTGTTTCCACACTGTACGGAATCTAATCTAACTGTATGGATCAACTAAGCTTTCAAAAGCATTCATCTTGAAGGAGCTATGAAATATCTGGTTAATTTTGTTATTTTAAAGATACCAGTTTTCCACACCAGTTCTAAGTATTGCTAAAAATGTTCAGATTCATTTTGAAAATTATAGGAATGAAAAGCACCAAGCTGGAATAAGATAATAAATTTATGAAATATATAATGGCCAAACACCGCACTCAAATCAGCATGTTGTATACTCTGATTAAATATCTGAAAATGTTAATTTTTTTTAACTTTCCGATGGTAATGCTTGTTGGCATTGTTCAGAAAGCCAGCTTAACCTTTACTGAATACTGGCTGTGAAATGAACATGAAGCAGGAATATTAATGAATTGTGAAGATGTACTATGGCAGACAATATTTTATACCTATGGGACCAGCGGTACCAAGATGGATAAAAGAAGAGACAAAAAGAACTTATACTTGTATAGCACCTTCATCATCAGTGAACAATTCAGACAGCTTTAAAGTCCATGAAGTACACTTGAAATGTTATTACTGTTATAATGTAGGACAAGTAATCGCCTTTTTGTTTGCGAAGTTCTCTCAACAAAACTTGAATAAAATGCCTGATTAACTATGTTAGGTATTTGATGAGGAATATATGATGGTCAAGACACTATAAAAGCTCTCTTCTACATAAAATGCCATAGAATTCTGAACAATATCTGATAGGGTGACATGTCATCGGATAATATCTTGGATTCAAGTCTCTGCAGTGTGACTGTGAGCATATCATCGTTGTCTCAAAGGCCGGAGCATGTTATCATTGACCCAAAGTTGATACTAAGTTATGCTTGCCAAGTAGCTTACATCATTACATGATGGAAGTTTCTGTTAGCATATCGTGGCACCAAAAAAATTTCTGCATTTCTGTCCGCAATTATGAATTTTAAGGGTTCTGTGCATCAACTGTCAGTTAGAATCGATGCCCTGCATTCTTGCACACAAGAAAACAAGAAGATATTTTTGCTGCTTTGGATTCAGATTCACATACTTATCCTTCACTGCTTTCTTTGCACTAGCTGTGAGCGATTTTGTTTCCGCTCCACCTGTGGTGCTGGACTCTTTCCTGTGGTTAATGATGCATTTCCTGGCTTCCAATTTGGTAGCAAACCACTTCTGCTTAATTTCTCTGAATGAGTACATCTCTGATCCGACCATGTTAAAACAATTAGCTGTCTTTCCTTTAGAACTAAGAATAAGTCAATTTACAGATGTCCATGATTTTGCAATCCTGTATTTTTTTAAATAACATTTTGTGTCTTATAATTACAAGCATTTCTATTACAGATATTCTATGTCTACACTAAATGTTGACTCAGTATTTAAATTAGAACTCTGTATAAAAACATATGGCAATCTAAGTATCATATGAACATTTACAAAATAAAATACTTCAAATACGTGCAATTGGCTGTGATAACTGTTGTATAGGTGTAATATTTCTTTGTAGCTTTGCACCAATAAGGAAAGTCTCAGGTCCAGTTGCAGTTGCAAGAAATTTCTGTCAGGGATATGGTCCTCAATATCATTGACTTAAGGGAGACAAAGCAGCCCTGTTTTCCATTCTTGATTAATGTCCAATAATTCTGGAAAGAGTGTCCTGCAGCAGCATCGCAGTGAAGCAGTCAGGGAAGACTGTAAAAAAGTGACGTGGAACAAGAGAAAGCAGCTGACTGGGTAAGTAAGGTCATGTGAATATTTATACCATTTTTATTGCTTGTGGTTATTTAAGTTTTTATTTTTGGGTTTATAGTTTGTATGGATAATAATGCAGAGGCTCAGAAAAGAAGAACACTGCATTAATTAATATTATTTGATTTTAAGGGCATCCTAAGGGTTTAATTTAAATGGATAAGTCATGGAAGGAGAGCTCAAGGCTGTGGTGTGCTCCTCCTGCTCCACGTGGGAAGTTGGGCACAGTTCCAGGACCAGCATGTGTGAAGGAAGTGTCTCCAGCTGTATCTCCTGGAAGTCCAGGTATTAGAGTTGGGGCAGTGGTTGGTGACACTGTGTAACATTCATGAGGCTGATATTAGAGTGGATAGTACATTAATTGAGGTGATAATGCTGAATGCTAAGACACCACAGAGATGACCAACAAACAGAGGAACAGGAGAAGAGGGCTAGGCAGGTAGTGCAGGAATTCCTGTGGCCATTCGCTGCAAAATAGACCTTTGGATACAGCTGAATGCATTTGGGGGAAATGGTCTCTCAGAGGAAAGTAGCATCAGCCAATTTCATTGTATAACAATTTGCTCTGCTGCATGGAAAAGGAGGAACAAGTGTGAGAAAGTTATAGTAATGGGGCGGCACAGTGAATCAGTGTTAACACTGATGCCTCACAGCACCAGGGATACAGGTTCACTTCCAGACTCAGGCAACTGTTTGTGTGGAGTTTGCAAATTCTCCCAACATCTGTGTGGGTTTCTGCCAGCTGCTCTGGTTTCCTCCCACAGTCCAAAGATACGCAGGTTAGGCAGATTGGCCCATGCAAAATTGCCAATAGTGTCCAGATATGTGTACATTAGGTGGATTAACCTTGGGAAATGCAGGGTTAGAGGAATAGGGTAGGGAGGGTGCATATGGTTGGGATGACCTTTGGAGGGTCAGTGTGGACACATTGAGCTGAATGGCCTGCTTCGAACTGTAGGGATGCTGGGATTCTATAAGAAATTCAATCCTAAGGGGAATAGATAGATACTTTTCTGTGGCTGCAGTCAAACCTCCAGGATGGTACCTTGCCTCCTATGTGCTTGAGTCTAGAAATGTCTTGAAGAGGCTACAGGACATTCTGAAGTGGGACGTTGGTTGTGGTACATGTCGGTAGCAACAACATAAGTAAAATAAGGGTCCAAAAAGTAGAATACATGGGGCAAGGAAGCAAATTAAGAAGTCATACCTCAAAAGTAGTGTTCTTGGGATTATGAACAGTGACTGGTACTAGAAGGATATATCAGATGATATGTGGCTAGAGTGATCGTGTGAGAGAAAGGATTTCAAAAACCTGGAACACTGGGACTTGTTCTGGGGAGTTGCAATACAAGATGGGCAGGATTAAACCCCTGGCTGGACCAGAACTGATGTCCTAGGGGAGAATTTGGTTGTGCAGTTAGGTAGGGCTTAAACTAAAATGGCAGGGGGTGGGAACCTATGCAGGGAAACAGGAAAAGGGAAACAAGGGAAAATAACAAAATAAAGTATGGAAAATAAGAAAAGTGATAAGCAGAGAATTCAAGGGTATGAGTCAAACAGGGCCACAGTAATGTGAACAGGACCAAGGATCTTAAGAAGACAAACCTTAAAAGACCAGCCTTGTGTTCTAATACATGGAGCATTCGCAATAAAATGGATTTCTAAATCACACAAGTAGATATAAATGGATATGATATAGCTGATATTATGGAGACCGGACTGCAGAGTGGCCAAGGATGGGAACTGGATATCCAGGCATATTCCCGTTTTAGGAAAGACAGACAAAATGAAAAGGAGATGGGATAGCATTGCTAGTTAAATAAGAGATTAGCACAGTTGTGAGGAAGGATATTAGCTCCAGTGAAGTGGAATCTGTGTGGATAGAGCTTATAGGGGGTTATATATAGGCCCCTAAACTGTAGTGGTAATGTTGGGGAAGGCATTAAGCAGAAAATTAGAGGCACAAGCAATAAAGGTATAGCTGTAATTATGGGGAACTTTAATCTGTATACAGATCAGACAAATCAAATGAGTAACAATGACATAGAGGAAGAATTCTTGCTGTGTGCGCAATATGTTGAGAAATAAACTTGAGAACAGGCCATCCTAGACTAAATATTGTATAGTGAGAAAGGAATAATTAGTAATCTAGCTCTGCAATGTCCCTTGAGGAATAGTGACCATAAAATGCAAGCATTCTCTATTAAGATGGAGAGTGACGTAGTTAGCTCTGAGACTAGGGACTTGAATCTAGCCAAAGGAAATGCAATGGTGTGAGGCATGAGCAGGGACTGTTGGCAACATTACTTGAAGGATAATGGTGGATAGCCATTGGCAAACATTTAAAGTGTGCATGGAGGAACTGCAACAATTGTTCATTCCTGTCTGACACAAAAATGAAATAAGAAAGGTGGCCAACCATGGCTACCAAAGGAAATTAGTGATAGTATTATAACCACAAAGAGTGATACAAATTTACCTGCTCTGGTTTCTATTTCCTATGTTTCTAATCCCTGCTGGAAAGTGGACGCTAAGTAAGGATATGATAGGACCAGGCTTACTTGAACTCCATCATCAAACAGTTTGGCAACAATCAACATCCAAGCTCTCTCATACAGAATAGTCAATTAGATGAACCACTCAGCCTATGTCATTGCATGTAAGAGAGGGAGAGAGAGCATTGGTAAGTATAAGGGTATTTATATGTTAAAATAATGCAATGTTGACACACACTATTTGGCATACCTACTATGAGAATTTTCCATAGTTATGTCCCTCATATTGCATTCAAGAATTTCCCTGTCTTAGTTTCTCTTCATTCAAAATCTGATGGGAAATATATTAAAGTTTCCAAATGTTTATGAAACTTACATAATGGTCAGAATATTACTCCCCACCCCCCCACCTCACCCCATAACCATAACAATGGAAGCTAGAAAGTTACATAATAAACCATGAATTGACATTCAATCAAGTAATACAATACACACAGCTATATTGTTAGGCAGTCAGTCCGGTCACATTTGGATTAGCTGTACTTTTCTAGTATTGTAAACAATGACATTCTTTCAAAAAGGAACTTACAAAAGTGATGCTTATTTTCTGTGCAAAAACTAAAGAGCTGCAGGCTGGCTTCCACTTTTCCGTGCAATTCACTTCAGAAGAAATTAACACTTTTAAGAGTCAACACAGCAGAGTCACAGGATTCTTTTCTTTGAAGACTGTTTTGACACATTGTTGATATTCAGTGAATGCACCAAAAGGCTTGGGGATTAATATAGTCATATCCCTCGCCAACTGGCAGATTTTCAGAACAGTAGCCATCAATAATTTCATGCTAGGACCATTTGATGGGATGTGAACCATCCAGCACTGGAATGTCAGCATTCCTGGCCGCTGTGTTTTCACAGTTGTGCCCTCTGTTTAGATACCAGCCATTAATAGAAACTCCAGCACCTGCCTTGCACACCTCATTGTACTAAGTCTTACAGCTTCTCTTAAGGAAGCAAAGTTCTTTTAACCCCTTGTCATCACAAGGATTTTCCATTTTTACATGAGGAGGGATTTGAAGCAACTATTTTGATGTTGATTATTTAAGTGTTAAAAAAAATTACAACATAATTCTTACAAATTGATGTGTGTTATAATGCCCCATATTCATTGGTTTTAGAAAACAAATCTTTAATTGCACAACTTTCAAACCAAATGTTTGAGAATGCTCCATCTAAACAATAGTTGTGCGGTACATTTTCTAAAACTTTTCACTGAGTTTTATAATGAATCTTACACATATATTGCAGATATTTTGTAATGAACTGCTTTTGTAATTAATTTTAGGCTACTTCTGTGTATGAAGAAACCTAAGAGATTGCACTTCCATACCAAACAAAGTATTTATTTGTCTCAAAGCAGCCTGAGTTTTTTTTAATTTAAAATTCATAAAGCTTTTACTGTCTTCATGCAAAAGCACAGGAAGAAAAGGAAACCTTTGAAGCTTTGGAAAATTAATAATGATGGGTAATAGAGCATTGGAACCACATTGGCAGGAAACTATGCTCAGCGGTAAAAGTTTTGCTTTTTGTTTGGTAGTCCTTTTTTGATTGTTGCTGACAGTATAATAGATTGAATACAAACGAACAAATATTTTAATCATTTGATTATTTTTTGGCCTGGAAATTGTTTCAAATTATTTATAGCTCATTTATCTAAAATAGATTTTCCCTAACAGTTAGATATTTTTCTCAATGACTGCGTGTCAAACTTAACCTTATGGAAGACATATGGTTAGTTTTCAAAATGTAAGCAACTTTCATTCCAATGTGAGGTACGTTACAGAAGTTACTTTTTTCTTTTACTCCCATCAATCTTCTCTTCTAATACCTTGAAAGCCTGGTTTACGCTGAGTTATGGTACCAGAATTATTGCTTCTGCTCTTGATTTCTTACCTAACTTGATTTCTCACACATGTGTAAGCCTCAGCAATAATATTTGTCTGTGTGTTAGGGCTATCACACATGCTAAGTGAGTGCTAATGTACTACAATTTTGTCTAATGCATTATATACCTTACACTAATTTATTTTTGGATTCCAAACATGTCTGGAGGAAGTATTCTAATTTAATGCATTAGTTAATACATGGAAACACAGATTTAGAAGCTCAGATGAAAAATGGTCAAAATTGTGAATGATACTGCAAATTAGTGGTATTAGGACATAAAGGTATTACTGCAATTATGACATAAAGAAGGTTATCTAAAGATGACAAAGAGAACTTGATCAATTGGGTCAATGGACTGAAGAATGGCAAATAGAGATTAATTTGGATAAATGTGAGGTTTTACATTTTGGTAAAACAAGAAAAGACAAGACTTATACAATTTAAATAGGTCCTTCGGCAGTGTTGTAGAACAGAGAGATCTAGGGGTTCAGATTAGATTAGATTAGATTAGATTAGATTAGATTACTTACAGTGTGGAAACAGGCCCTTCGGCCCAACAAGTCCACACCGCCCCGCCGAAGCGCAACCCACCCATACCCCTTACCTAACACTACGGGCAATTTAGCATGGCCAATTCACCTAACCTGCACATCTTTGGACTGTGGGAGGAAACCGGAGCACCCGGAGGAAACCCACGCAGACACGGGGAGAATGTGCAAACTCCACACAGTCAGTCGCCTGAGGCAGGAATTGAACCCAGGTCTCTGGCGCTGTGAGGCAGCAGCGCTAACCACTGTGCCACCGTGCCTGCCCTAATTCAGGTACATAATTCTTTGAAGTTTGCATCACGTATAGATAAGGTAAAGAAGCAGGTGGTTGGAGGAATACAGCAAGCCAGGCAGCATCGGGAAGAGGAGAAGTCAATGTTTCAGAGATAACCCTTCTTCTGGAATGGAGATACGAGTGGGGGGGGGGGGGGGGGGGGTGCAACTGCAGATAAAGGGAGGGGATGGGTTTTGGGTGAGGAGAGGGACAGAATGGTGAGGTAGTGATAGGTGAACACAGGCAGTGGGTATGACTTGGTTGGTCAATTGGAGGAATTAATCTGATTGGTAGCTAGAAGGAAGGGTCAGTCGGTGGAATGGAAGATGGGGGAGGAGCTGGAAAGGGAGTCGGGGGATGTGTGGGAAGGTTATTTGTAATTGGAGAACTCAATGTTGAGTCCTCCAGGTTGTAGGCTGCCCAAGTGGAAGATAATGTGTTGTTCCTCCAATTTGCTGTCTGATTCATTCTGTCAATGGAAGAGGCCAAGAATGGACATGTCAGAGATGGAATGGGAAGGGGAATTAAAATGGCTCAGTTCTACCTGTTTCCCTAGATCCACAAGCCCAACTGCCTCAGTTGAACCATTGCATGCTCCTGCCCTACCAAACTCATTTCTTCCTACCTCGACTCTATTCTCTCGGTCTTGATCCACGCAGTTCCCACCGACATCCGGGTTACAAACGACATCATCCACGTCTTTGAAAACTTCCAGTTCCCTGGCCCCCAGCACTTTATCTTCACATTGGAAGTGCAGTCCTTAAACACATCCATTCCCCACAATGACAGCCTGCAGGCCCTCAGCTTCTTCCTCTCGAACAGAGTCATCCAGCCCTCCTCCGCCTCATTGAACTAGTCCTCACCCTCAATAATTTCTCCCATTTCCTCCAAATCCAGGGGGTGGCTATGGGCACTCGCATGGGCCTTAGCTATGCCTGCCTCTTTGTTGGCTATGTCGAACAGTCTGTCTGTAGTACATACACAGGCACTATGCTCCAATTCTTCCGCTGTTACATCGATGACTGCATCGGTGCAGCATCCAGTACCCAGGCTGAACTGGAGCAGTTCATCAACGTCACCCACAACATCCACCCCACCATCAAATTCACGTGGTCTATCTCAGACACCTCCCTCTCCTTTCTTGACCTCTCCACTTCTATCTCCAGCAACAGTCTCAGTATTGACATTTATTTTAAATCACAGAGTCCCATAACTACCTGGACTACATCTCCTCCCACCACGTATTCTGTAAAAACTACATCCCATTTTCCCACTTCCTCTATCTCTGTCACATCTGCTCTGACAATGAGATGTTCCACTCCCTAGCATCCCACTCCCAAACATTGTCCTATTTCAAATAACATTATTTTTCCCCCTCTGTCATCCAGACAGCCCTCCACTGTGCCTCTTCTATTCCCTGAGCCACTGCTCTAATCCTGCCCCCCCTCCAAATATAATAATGACAGGGTTCCCCTTGCCTTCACCTTCCACTCCACTAGTCTCCCCATTCAACCTATCATCCTCAAACACCTCCGCCAACCTCAACAAGACACCACCACCAAGAATATCTTCTCCCCATCCCTCTCTGCCTTCCGCAAGGACTATTTCTTTCATCACTCCTTGGTTTGTGCCACTGTCTCCACCAATACCCTTGATACCTTCCCCTGCAACCATATAACAAGCAAAATCTGTCGTCACACCAACCCCCTCACCTCCATCCAGTCCTTCCGGGTGAGACAGAGGTTCACCTGCCTCTCCTCCAACCTAGTTTACTGCATCTGGTGCTCCCAAAGTTCTCTTCTTTAGATCAGTCAGACCAAATGTAAACTAAGGGCATGTTTCACTGAACATCTCAGCTGAGCCCACAAGGGACAGCATGATCTCCCAGTCACCACCCATTTCAATTCCCCTTCCCATTCCCTCTCTGACATGTCCATCCTCAGCCTCCTCCATTGCCACAGTGAATCAGACAGCAAATTGAAGGAACAAGACTTCTTCCGCCTGGGCAGTCTACAGCCTGAAGGACTCAACATTACGTTCTTAAATTTCAAATAACCTTCCTTCCCATCCCCTGACTCTCTTCCTAGCTCCACCTCCTCCCTTCCATTGCACCGACTGACCCCTCATTCCAGCTACCAGTTAGATTCATTCCTCCCATCGATCCACCAACTGTGTTCATCTATCACTACCTCACCATTCTACCTCTCTTCCCCACTCAAAACCCTCATCTTTATCTGCAACTCCCCCTACCCTTACCTCCAATGTTATATCCAAAACTTTGACTTCTCCATTTCCTGATGCTGCCTTGCTTGCTGTGTTCATCTAGCCACCTGCTTGTCGACTCTGGATTCCAGCATCTGCAGTTCCTGTGCCTCACATATAGATAAGTGTGTAAAAAGGCATTTAGGCTGCTTGCCTTCAGTGCTCAGACCTTTAAGTATAGGAGTTGGGACGTTGTGTTGAGGATGTAAAGGATATTGATGAGGCGTCTTCTGAGGTATTGTGTCCAGTTCTGGTCTCCCTGTCGGAGGAAAGATATTAAGCTCGAGAGGGTTCAGCAGAGATTTACTAGGATATTGCTGGGAATGAAGAGTTTGAGTTATAAGGAAAGGCTGGATAGGTTGGGACTTTTTCACTGGATGTAGGAAGTTGAAAGTGACCTTATAGAGGTTTATAAAATAATGAGGGGCATGGATAAAGTGAATGTCTTTTCCCTAGAGTAGGGGAATTACAAGACTAGAGGGCATCTTTTTAAGGTGAGAAGAGAAAGATTTAAAAAAGAGATGAGAGGCAGCTTTTTACACAGTATGTGGAATGAGCTTTCAGAGGAAGTGATGGATGCAGATTCAGTTATAACATTTAAAAGACATTTGGATTAGTACATGAACAAGAGGTGTTTGGCAGGTTATAGGTCAAGTGTAGGCAGGTAGGGCTAGTTTAGATTGAGACTATGATTGGTATGGACTGCTTGGACTGAAAGGTCTATATCCATGCTGTATGATTCTATGGCTATATGCAAATATTCCCACACAAGCTAGCTGATGGTCCCTCAATCTGAGATGTAACTCAGTGCTTTAAGTTTCTGCCATGGGTTATCAAGTAACTGAATAGGCCAATTTGCCACTAATAGACCTTTGAGCACATGGTGAAAGACGTCCCAGAAGCTTATAGGATCAGGAATGCAGGAATTACTTCCATTTCTATTAATTTTTGCCATCCGCTCTGCCCTCATTATTAAGGTTCAGTCTCTGAGGAGTCACAAATCATGTTGAAAAGTGTGCAATTATCAGTAATTATCTGCCCTTCTGACTTTATGATAGAGGGAAGATCATTAATGAAGCAACTGAAAATGATTAGGCCTAGGACACTGCCCTCAGGAATTTCTACAGTGCTGTCCTGAAGCTGACATGATTGACCTTCAACAATTACAACTATCTTCTTTAGTGCCAGGAAAGACTTCAAAAAGCAGCCAATTTATTTCTGATTCTCATTGATTCCAGTTTTGCTGTGGCTCCTTAATCAACTCCTGCCTTGTTGTCAAGGGTACTCACTCTCATATCATCTTTTGACCATGTTTGGATCAAGGCTGTAATGAATGCAGGAACTGATTGGTGTTGATGGAGCCCAAACTGGGGTTCAGTGAGCAGGTTTATCCTGAGCAAATACTTTGATAATGATTGAGAGGTTGTTGACAGAACTCTATTGGATTGTCTTGCTTTGTGTCTACAGGACACCTGAGCAATTTTCTACATTGCTGGTTAGATGCTAGTGTACAATTGGTACTGAAACAGCTGAGCTAAGGGTATCGTTGGATCTGGAGCACATGTCTTCAGCACTATTGTTAGTTTGTTTCTCAGGCCCATACTCTATCAAGTTACTCCAGCTATTTCTTGATAATGACATGGAATGAATCGAATTGCCTGGTATCTGTAATGTTGGGAACCTGCTGAGAATCTTCCACTCAGCACCTCTGGATGAAGATGGATGTAAATGCTTCAGCTTTGCCTTATTTGTTATGCTCCCTATCAATGGAGGTGAGGGTATTTGTGGAGCTCCTCCAGTTGATTGCTTAATTGTCCACCACTATTCATGACTAGATCTGACATGACTGCAGGGCTCAGACCTGAACAGCAAGTTGTCAATTTGATGCTACAAATGCTATTTGTCACACAAGTAACCCTGTGGTGTAGCTTCACCAGTCTGACACTTCATTTTTAAATATGCCTGGTGCTGTTACTGGCATGCTGACCTCTACTCTCCATTGAACCCCAGTTGATCTTTTGGCTGGATCTTAATGATAAAGTGGGGCAATATGCGAGGCCATTAGGTTTACAGATTGCATTGTGTTCTGTTGCTTCCAATGCCCCACAGTGCCTCATGCAATCCCAGTCCTGAGTTGTTAGAACTGTTTGAAGTCATTCCCATTTAACACGGTAACAGTGCCTCTCAGCACAGTGCAAGGTTTCCTCAATATGTGGATAAGAATTCCTACCATTCCTATCATGGACACACACAGCTGTAACGATTAAATTAATGAGGTCAAGCAGGTTCATCCCTCTTGTTTGTCAGGGTTAGGGTTAGCGTTAGGATTATGGTTAGGGCTCAATCATTCATTATGATCTTGGCTGATCGTCCAACTTAGTACTCTGTGATGGCTTTCCCCTCATACCCTTTGATTCATTTAGCCCTGATTACAGAGCCAAAACAACAGAAAATGCCAGAGAAATGAATAATCAACTTTTATTGTGCTCCCTGGTCGTAATGAACATTGAATAATGCATGTCTTTATGGTTACCATGAAACAACAGTCAATTTCAAGTGTTGCATTATATTCAGTACAGAGAAGAATCAAAAAGATCCCCAATTTTAGGAAACTGTTGTAACTAGGAGAGATGTGGAGCGATGTTTCCTTTTATTGGAGAGTCCAGGACAAGAAGGCAAGAAAAATTATTTCTTCTCTCAGAGGGCTGTGAATTGGTGGAAATCTTAACTACAGAAGGCTCTCAAGGCTGAATTGATTACTGTTTTCAAAGCTAAGATAGACAGGTTTTTAACTATTAAAAGAATCAAGGTTTATGAGGAAAAGGCAAGAAGTCGAGATGTGGATTATCAGATTAGCCATGATCTAATTAAATGGTAGGGCAGATTTGATGAGCCAAATTGCCTATTTATAGGAATATAGTAACAGGAGTAGGCCATTCAGCCTCTTGAGCCTGGACTGCCATTCAATAATATTCAGGGCCTTAAGTATAGAAGTTAGGAAGTTCTGTTGCAGTTGTACAGGTTGTTGGTGAGGCTGCACTTGGCGTATTGTGCTCAGTTTTGGTCACCTTGCTATAGGAAGGATGTCTCTAAACTGGAAAGAGTGCAGAAGAAATTTACAAGGGTGTTGCCAGGACTCAATGGTCTGAGTTATAGGGAGAGGTTGGACAAGCTAGGAGTTTTTTTCTTTACAACGTAAGAGAATGAGGAGGAATCTTATAGAAGTGTATTAAGATCATGAGAGGCATGGATAAGGTGAATGCACTCAGTCTTTTTCCCAAGGATAGGGAATCAAGTACTAGAGGGCATCAGTTTAAGGTTAGAGGGGAAAGAATAAAAGGGAATCTGAGGGGCAATGTTTTTACTCAGAGGGTGGTATGCATATGCAATGAGCGGAAGGGTTGAGCCGGATATATTAACAACATTTAAAAGTCATTTGGCCAAATACATGGATAGGAAAAGTTTAGGGGGCAAGTGCAGGGAAATGGTGTTAGCATTGATGGACATTTTGGTCGGCATGGACCAGTTTGGGCCAAAGGGCCTGTCTCTGTGCTATAACACTCTATGACTCTCTATGAATCTAAGATCATAGCTGATCCGTGGCCTAATTTATTATGCCTGCCTTGGGCCCATGCCCCTTGATACCTCATTTAATAAAAAAAGGTCCATCTCAGATTTAAATTTAACAATTGAATTAACATATACGGCTATTTAAGGAAAAGTTTTCCAAACCTACCATACTTTCTAACACCTCTCCTGGATGGACTGGCCTTAATTCTTAGACTATGCCCCTAGTTCTAGAATCTTTAACCGGTGGAAATAATTTATCTACCCTGTCCTTCCCTGTTACTATCCTGAAGAGCTAGATTTGGGATCACCCCTTAAACTTTTAAGTTAAAAATCACACAACACCAGGTTATAGTCCAACAGGTTCATTTGGAAGCACTAGCTTTCAGAGAGCTGCTCCTTCATCAGGTGGTTGTGGAGAATAATTTTGTAAGACACAGAATTTATAGCAACAGTATACAGTGTAATGTAACTGAAATTATATATTGAAAAAGACCTGGATTGTTTATTACGTCTGTCATCTTTTAGAATGACCATGTTGGTTTCAGTTCTTTCATATGTAAATAACAAAACTTTCTTTAAAAGTTACATTCTCATATGAACTTTAACAATTGGTGTCATGTCAGCCAAGATAATGCATTGAAGGTGTGACTGCCCTGTGTGAGACTATCTGTGCCACAATGATCAAACTGATTCTTTTAATTTAACTTGTAATTCATTAATTTAATTTAATTTAATTTAATTAAACTTTTAAATTCTCGAGAATAAAGGCTTAATTTGTCTAATTGCTCTTCATAATCCCTGAAGCGCAGGTATCATCTCTGTAAACCTGCACTGAACTCCCACCGGGGCCAAAACATCCTTCCTAAGGTGTGGTATCCAGATCTGCTAACAGTACTCGAAGTGGGGTCTAACTCAGGTTTTGTATAACTGCAACATAATGTCTGCATCCTGATATTCCAGCCCTTTAGATATGAAGGTCAGCATTCCATTAGCCTTCTAGACTATGTTTTCAGCTGTTTGTGGCATTTTAAAGAGCTACACACCAGAACCCCTGATCCTATTGGTCTTCTGCTGTACTTAATTTTGTGTCTTTTGAAAAAAAACCTGATTTTTTTTCAATCAAAAATGGATTGCTTATGTTAGAATCCATTCGCCACAGCTTTGCCCATACATCTAATCTATCAATATCCTGTTGTAATTTTATGCTGTCATCCACTATTGCAATAACCTCACAGAGGGTGGTATACCATCACCAAGTTACCCTTTATTTACACGTGGAGAGTCCTTGACACTAATCCAGCTCCCTCAGAGCCAACTCTCAGAGTGAACAGAATCTCTGACACTCTTGCTTGTATCTGTCAGCCAGGGCTCCATAATTGGACTGACATTTCCAATCGGGGCACTCATATTCTGTGAGGTCCAGCTGGATGACCTCATTAAAATCACTGCATCTACAAAGCTACCCAAATTTATGTCATTCGCAAATTTAGGTATTGACATTTTAAGTCATTATCCAAGTCATTAATGAGTACTGTGAATAACTTAGGTCCCAACACTGATCCTGACGTGTTACCCATCACTTCCTCCCAATTTGAGCCCTTGCCCATTATTCCAACTCTCTGTTTCCTGCCACCCAATCAATTTCCTATCCATGTCAGTAATTTGTCCTCAAATCCATGTAATTTTACCTGAGCTAACAGTCTTGTGTGTGGGACTTAACCAAAAACCTTCTGGAAGTCCAGATAAACAACATCCTTTGACTAACCTATGTCCGCCACCTTTGTGACTTCTTCAAAATCTCTATGAATTCTATCAAGCATGACCTAACCTGCATGAATCTACACTTACTTTCTTTGATTAGTTTAATTTTTTAGGGATGATCAGTTACCCTATCCTCGATAATAAACTCCAACAATTTATCTACCACAGATATTAGGCTAACTGGTCTGTATTTCTCTGATTTCCCTCTGCCACCCTTCTTAAAGAACAGAGTGACATGGGCAAATTGCCAATCCAGAGGTACGACTGCTGAATCGAGGAAACTTTGAAAAAATGATGGTTAGGATATTGGATATGTGCTCTCCTGCCTCCTTTAATACCTGTGAATGGAAATCATCAGGTCCTGGGGATTTTTAATTCTTCAGTTTCATTAATTTCCCTATTATTGATGACTTCTTAAGCTAATGGTTTTTAGAATCTGTTCCTGATTCTCTGTTAATTTCTTTGGGACTTTCACCAAGCTAACTGACATGACTGCTACTTCTATGTTTCATGATCTAAAGACTGGAGAAATGTTTTTCAGTTTGGGGGAGAGAAATGTTATCGAATTATGCAAGATTTTTAAGGAAAATTTTTAAAAAGCCCAAAATATTACTTTGAATTAACTTACAGAAGTAGAAATTGGAAAGCAGATTAAGAGAAGAATATTTCTAGCACCAAGATCAGGTATATTTTGCACAAAAGCTGATAAACATGAGGAACAAAGTTTTAGATAAAATAATCATAGTGAAAATTATGATGTTCTCATGGAGTGATGCTCCAATTGATTTTAATGAATATATTTAAAGAATCTGAATGGTTTCACTCATCCATAATTATCTTGAAATCTTGTAATTGTCTTCATTTACTTGATTTGTAGTTATTTCGCAAAAGCATCGTGGACTGTTACTGTACTTTGTGTCGTAAATTGGAGAGCTCACAGAGTACAGTGGGATTCTGTATTGTATCCAGTACATGCTTAATAATGAAAAGAATTCATTGTGCACCCTGTGGTCTGCTGTCCCAGAATACTTTATACATAAGGTCATGTTTCAGTTCGTAGTGAGCTGAAATACTGTTTTGTATAAGGCACAAGAGATTAACTTTTAACAATCTTGTCCTTGCTGAAAATTGACGTGTGAGCTGGCATTGATCACTGATCAAGAATTATGAATTGAACCTGACATGGATTTGTTCATTGCTAGATGAAAAGTACTGAGGTGGAACCTACACTCGACCAACAAACGTCGTGTGCCCGAAACATCGATTCTCCTACTCCTCGGATGCTGCCTGACCTGCTGTGCTTTTCTAGCACCACACTCTCGATCCTGAACTCCAGTATCTCACTTTCTCCTATTTTGACATTGCTAGTCATGTTAAATCATGGTTAGTCTGATTGTGGTAGAAAGTGAGGACTGCAGATGCTGGAGATCAGAGCTGAAAATGTGTTGCTGGAAAAGCGCAGCAGGTCAGCAGCATCCAAGGAGCAGGAGAATCGATGTTTTGGGCATGAGCCCTTCTTCAGGAATGAGGAAAGTGTGCCAAGCAGGCTAAGATAAAAGGTAGGGAGGAGGGACTTGGGGGAGGGGCATTGGAAATGCGATAGGTGGAAGGAGGTTAAGGTGAGGGTGATAAGGTGAGGGGGATAGGCCGGATTGGGGGTGGGGGCGGAGAGGTCAGGAAGAAGATTGCAGGTTAGGAAGGTGGTGCTGAGTTCGAGGGTTGGGACTGAGACAAGGTGGGGGGAGGGGAAATGAGGAAACTGGAGAAATCTGAGTTCATCCCTTGTGGTTGGAGGGTTCCTAGGCGGAAGATGAGGCGCTCTTCCTCCAGCCATCGTGTTGCTATGGTCTGGCGATGGAGGAGTCCAAGGACCTGCATGTCCTTGGGGGAGTGGGAGGGGGAGTTGAAGTGTTGAGTCACGGGGTGGTTGGGTTGGTTGGTCCGGGTGTCCCAGAGGCGTTCTCTGAAACATTCCGCAAGTAGACAGTCTGTCTCCCCAATATAGAGGAGGCCACATCGGGTGCAGTGGATGCAGTAAATGATGTGTGTGGAGGTGCAGGTGAATTTGTGGTGGATATGGAAGGATCCCTTGGGGCCTTGGAGAGAAGTAAGGGGAGAGGTGTGGGCACAAATTTTGCATTTCTTGTGGTTGCAGGGGAAGGTGCCGGGAGTGGAGGTTGGGTTGGTGGGGGGTGTGGACCTGCCGAGGGAGTCACAGAGGGAGTGGTCTTTTCGGAACACTGATAGGAGAGGGGAGGGAAATATATCCCTGGTGGTGGGGTCCAGACCATAGCAACATGACGGCTGGAGGAAGAGCGCCTCATCTTCTGCCTAGGAACCCTCCAAACACAAGGGATGAACTCAGATTTCTCCAGTTTCCTCATTTCCCCTCCCCCCACCTTGTCTCAGTCCCAACCCTCGAACTCAGTACCACCTTCCTATCCTGCAATCTTTTTCCTGACCTCTCCGCCCTCACCCCCACTCCGGCCTATCACCCTCACCTTATCACCCTCACCTTAACCTCCTTCCACCTATCGCATTTCCAACGCCCCTCCCCCAAGTCCCTCCTCCCTACCTTTTATCTTAGTCTAGTCTGATTGTGGTCACAATTCCACGTTCCTGTACTCCCCAATAACCTCTGACTTCCTTGTTAACCAAGCATTTACCTACCTCAGCTTTAAAGGACTCTGCTTCTACAGCTCTATGGGAAGAGTTCCAAAACTCCTTCTTCTGTCTCGCTAATTGAAAGACATCTTATTTTTAAATAGAGTCTCCTCATTCTAGTTTCTCTCACAAATATCCTCATGATAGGATAAATAGACAAGGTGTTTTCCCTGAGTTGGAGGAGTTCAGAACTAGCGGGCATAGATTTAGGGTGTGGGAGAAAATATTTGAAAGGGACCTAAGGGGCATCTTTTTTATGCAAAGGGTGGTGCATGTATGGAATGAAGTGGTGGAGGCTCGTACAATTACAACATTTAAAAGGCATCCGGATGCGTATATGAATAGGAAGGGTTCAGAGGGATATGGGCCAAGTGGTGGCAAGTGGGACTAGATTTATTAGGATATCTAGTAGGCATGGACAGGTTAGATTGAAGGGTCAGTTTCTGTGCTGCATAACCCTTTTACTCTATGTGAATAGTATATATTTGATTGTAAAATCAAAGGAATGGTTATTGCTCATGGAACTCACTGTGAGATAGGCAAGTCTGAGATTTTATGAGCAACAATGTAAAAATGCCATTCTCCAAGGATGTCAAAAAAAGATGCCTGTAAAAGTGTTGTGATCTCCATGGAACTAACTTCCTCAAAGGTCAAGGGGGTCTCTTTTGTGCAGCAATTCAAACTGCCAATCATAATGAGGTATTCTCACAGTCAGCAAAACAGAAATTCAAAGGTACTGAATCCATTTACTTTGGATTTACAGTTTCAGACAACAAAATTAATGATTTAATTGGTGTAAAGCTAAAATAAAAAATAATTACAAACTAATAATGTGGAACATCTATCATTTCACAAATACAGAATTAATCTGTCGGGTGAGTAAGATTTTTTAACTATAATTAGGAAATATATTTTCCATTAAAATTTCAATTATCAGGAAATGCCAGAGAATTTGAGAAGTACTTTGCATTAGTCTTCACAGTAGAAAACATTAATATTATTCGAAGAATACTAAACGCAAGTGTGTGTGTGTGTGTGTGTGTGTGTATGTATGTGTCTGAGACAAAAAGGCAATTAAGTCCCCTCGTCCTGAGGGGTTGCAGGAGGGTTGTATCTAGAGGAGATAGCTACAGAGATAGTTATCTATTACATGTGTCTTCTATCAGATTATTTATTCCTCATCCCTTATTCCTGCATTCTTTATGAAAACGCTTGCCATTTTGGTGGATGAATGGCCAAATTAACTATGTCGTCTTAACATGATCAACTTTTTCTCTTCTAAATTTCTCACCTCAATGTATATAATACTTCTTTAATTTATTTAGTGAAGAGGTTATGATCCATGAAAGGAATATGATTGTTTTCTTGAATTTGTAAATTGCAAATTCACAGATTTTCGAAAAACTCATCATAATTTCCATATCCATATTTTTCACCTATGGACTACTTAATGAAAATGGCATTTCATTGATTACTATAGCCATAAGAACAAACACATTTGTACAGGTTATTTTAAAGAAAATACTATCCTTTTTAAAAATGTTATTATCTTATCATCTCCAAATTGCAACTAATGGAACTCAAAAATTCTTTCATTTTGTGCTGAGCTTTATTACTTACAGAGTCTAGGTAGTATTTAAGCTGGTCTGTTCCATACACTGTTGACATGCAACTGCTGTACAAAATGAACATTTAAAAGATTCTACCAGCAACACAGTCATCATTGGGCTGAAACATGTTATGACAATTACAATACTCTCTCTTTCATCCATATCTTCACTTTCTTCTTCTGAATTTTCTGTTTGATGTTTAATTTTGAATAATCTAGTTTAATGTTTAGGACAGTTCATGTCATAATAATACTTTGAATCATACCTGAAACAATGATTGACTCCACCTTAGGCATTTTGGATCTTCATATTTTATTCTCTTTGTTTCTCAAAATTGTCAGAAGCATTTCTGTCTTCATGTCCCTTAGTTAAAATTCTACTTTCATACTTTTGTCTGTGTCACACATTTTGACCCTGTCTCGCCAGCATGTTAAATTGCATCTCCATTTTCTGTCATTTGACCAGTTGCCCACTTGCACCATAAATACAAGTTAAAAAAATGCTTTCTAAGGAATCGTTTTTAATGCTTCCAAACGTTGTTCCAATGGTGTGTATTTGTCTGCAAATTTGTCTCCCATTAAAACTAGAAGTTTGTATGAACTCAACACTTTGGCAGAGTCAGAGGCAGGGTTACTGGACTCAAAACATTGACTCAGTTTTCACTCCAGAGATGCTGCCAGTACTAAGTTTCTCCAGCAATTTCTATTTTTGTTTCACATTTCCAGTATCATCTGTTCTTTGTTTTAACTTAAATACCAGCACACATCAGTGAATTTCCAAATAGAATTTCTGCAGTCTTGCATACAATCTACTGAATCCCATAATTTATTTTTCTAAGGAACTATCTTCAATCTTTCTGAATTTATCTCAATCTGACAATATCTCATAAGTAGTTAATAAATACTTTTTTTGATATACTTAACAATGGAAGTTAATAATTTGATTAAATCTTCATCCATGACAAAATCATCAGTCTTGAATTCTGAAAAGAATGTGTTTCTTTTCCTGTTTTTGAATAGTAACAAAACAGCCAAGGCCACACCTTGTTTCTTCTTCAGTAAAATAACACCATGGATCCCCATAGTTGCTTCATTCTCTCACAGGTCAAAGCGTTCACATTCAGCAAACAGAGGTGGGGTAATCATGCCCCATTATTTTAGATTGTTATTCAGCTATCTCTCTGAGTTTTTCTCTGTTTACTCTTGGTTAGAATAATGCTTGGAATTACAAACAGCTAACTTGTATATGCTACAAGTGTCAAAAACCAAAAGTTCAAGGTTGTTTCAATAGAGCCAGGCATATGCTTTTCTGATTGGACTTTTACTCCAAATCACCTATTACAACACACCAACCATTTGATTATTATTCTTCTTTATTATTTACTTTATTATTCACACATGCACACTAACAGTCATGTTTTCACCCAATTATCCCCTAATTATCATGGCTCCTGTTCCTTAGTTTCACTTGCTTTCAGGTATCTCTGCCAGTCTCTATTAAATGATAAGAACCTCCGATTAATTGCCTGACATTATAGCTTCTTTGTCTTTATCGTACATCCTAGAACTGCAACGCCAGCCCTTCAAATGACCTGAAGTTCTCTAGTTATTGCAGTGCCATTGAGAAAGTTCACCATTGATGGCATCACTATCAGTCCTTAATAAGGAACAAAGGAGGAGGTCATCCTGGAATGTAAGTGGAGTGAATTTGTCAGGGACAGTCAGAGAGCCCCTAGCCATGGGAAGGGCATAAGTTTGCGATAGCAAGCAGGAGGCCAATGGAAGATCAAGTGGGGGCAGCCCTCACTCCAGGCCTACAGGCAGGCTGCCGGCCTAAAAGACCAAGCTGTCTGGTCCAAAGATAAGTGAATTTCCTGTCAGCTATCCTGTTACTGCTAAATTACCAGTACATACAGACACACAATGGGTATGGCACCCTCTGACATCCCACCTGATTTTATACCTATTTGTATGTAAGCCTTGTCCCAAGGGGAGCATGAAGTTATTGCATTTAATTATTTTCTATTTTAAAGCAAAGGGTATAATTCTTAAAACTAACAACATAGGTTTCTCACACATAGCATGACATTTCTGTAGAAAAATGGAATTGGATTATTTTTCTGTATATTCTGTTTTCCATGCCAGTTGGCAGTTATGTACACTATTCTAGAAGTTCTCTAATAAATGGCACACAGAGCAGGCCATAGAATCAACTTATAGTCTAATTTACTAATTCTAAAACTGACTCCAAGGATAATTAGTTCTTATCCTGTTATTTAATTAAATCATGATATAAAATAAAATGATTTTTCCATCTCACAAGCTTGTACTTAATAAAACAGTTTATCATGAAGACTTTTATCAGAACATTTTCCAAAGTTAAGATACTTACTAATACAACATTTCCAACTACCAACCAACATACGTCCTGAATGTTTCTGTTTGTTATGAATGGCATACCTTTTGTAGAACAAAGATGAGAAGGTAAGACAAAATGAAAATGCAAAGAACTGCAGATGGTTTAAATCAAGAACAAGAACACAAGTTGCTGGAAAAGCTCAGCACATCTGGCAGCATCTGGGAAGAAAAATGAGAGTTAACGTTTTGGGTCTGGTGATCCTTCCTCAGGGTCACTGGCCCCGAAATGTTAACTCTGATTTTTCTTCCCAGATGCTGCCAGATGTGCTGAGCTTTTCCAGCAACTTGTGTTTTTTTTATTGTTGATGATGAGAAGGTAAGAGGTTATTCAGCCCATTATGTTTCACTGCCTGGATATTCTAAATATAAATCCAAAGCCCAATGCCTTGTAATTCTTTCTGCCTAAACTCTTTTTCAATATGGAATGGCCTCTTCTTCAACTATTTCATAGTTTAAGCAGTCTGCAGTATCTTACATAAGGAAACATTGGACAGAATATTATAGGGGTCTGACCAATGTGGCTTATGGCAAGATTCATGGCAGCAACAGATGGTAAGTCTGGTGAGGCCTATCTTGACATCAGGAGCATCTTGTTCTATCTTTTATGCTTTTTGCAAGTGGCATGAAAAGTTTCTCATAAGGCAGTGATGCGTTGTCAATTAAGGAGGGTTGTAGCTTGTTAAATGCATTGTCTGAAAACAGCTGGGGCTGTATTCCCTGGAGTGTCAGAGGCTGACAGGTGACCCTATCTAATTTTTTAACATCATGAGGGGCATGAATAGAGTAACTAGGTACGGTATTTTCCCTGGGTTGGGGGAGTCTAGAACAAGATGGTATAGGTTTATGGTGATAAGGAAAAGATACAAAAGGGACCTAAGGGACAACTTATTCAGGCTGAGGGTGGTCTGTGTATGGAATGAGCTGCCAGAGTAAGGGGTGGAGGCTGGTACAATTACAGCATTTAAAAGACATCTGGATGTATATATGAATAGGAAGCGTTTGGTGCGATGTGTGCTAAGTGCTGGCAAATGAGACTAGATTAGATTGGGATATCTGGACAGTATGGATGAGTTGGATTGAAGGGTCTGTTTTTATGTTGTACACCTCCATGACTCTACAATGATCCAACTCATCTCAGTATTCAGCTTTCTATTTTACCAAACTCTGAATGGTCTCAAGCCAAAGTGCAGCTCAGGCACAATTCTCCAGACACCAGCTGTATGTACACCTCACCCACAGATTTTGGCATCCAACCTGTGCCAACTCCTCATGACCATCATGGCACCTCTCTAATATACTCTGGTATTCAAAGGACTGAGATATCAAACTCCAAAACTATTCTTGTTTGACAAATTCCCCAACCAAACTTGTCTGGGGACCAGTTCCTAACTCTTCAGTGATTTTTCCATAAAAATTTCTCCCTGCCGCAACACTTGAGGTGCTGCAAGTTGGTTTTCGAAAGTAAGAATGTGTCAATGTATTTAAATTTGCCGATCCTGCTATTTTTGAGAGGAAGTACTAAAATCTCAGCGGTCCAAGCCCACTTCAATAGTGATGAATTGACACTGGGAAGATTTTGAATCAGAATTTATTCTAAATTGAGGCCTAAATTTTTGCCCCAGTAACAAGGCTCTCAGTCACATTGAAAGTGATAGACAAGCCTGGAAATGGAAAGTACCACCCCTCAGCAAGGCACTTTCCTTTTCTGCAGCAGAGGAAATTTGCACATGCATGCACAGTTCTTAAAGGCAGCTACCCACTGAAATCATTAGATGCCTCAGCTGAAAAAGGATTTTGGTAGGGTTAGAACATGGAGATTAAATGTGGTTAAAACAGATCTGAACTTTGAGCATTTCTTTGTAAAAACAGGGTATCCTATGGAGAAGTAAGTTTTGTGTTTATATCTGGTTCCAAGACACCTTTCAGGAGTTAAAGTGCCTTTGATGGAGGTCAGATGCCCTGATGAATTTGGGCATAAATGTGCATAGCTGAAAAATGTGTTGCTGGAAAAGCGCAGCAGGTCAGGCAGCATCCAAGGAACAGGAGAATCGACGTTTCAGGCATAAGCTCTTCTCCTGAAGAAGGGCTTATGCCTGAAACATCGATTCTCCTGCTCCTTGGATGCTGCCTGACCTGCTGTGCTTTTCCAGCAACACATTTTTCAGCTCTGATCTCCTGCATCTGCAGTCCTCACTTTCTCCATAAATGTGCATAAACTCATATTTAAAGTTCATTTGAACTGTGAACAGAACTGTCAAAATCAACCATCAAAATTATCAGAAGTACATGTCAAAGTGACCTGTTGAGAGGTCCTGGCAGATTATTTAAGAGGACCTCTTAAATGAAGCCTATAAAGGCCTTTCCCCTTTAAATTCTTGAAAAAAACACAAAAGTTGATAAGAAGTTTGCTATTTTATTCTGGCTGTTGACATAAGCCAGAGGGTTTCCTTTACTGAATTAATGCTGCAAGACTAGTTTCACAATCATTTATTATCATGTTAAAAAATCACACAACACCAGGTTATAGTCCAACAGGTTTAATTGGAAACACTAGCTTTCGGAGCGATGCTCCTTCATCAGGTGGTTGTGGAGTACACAATTGTAAGATACAGAAGTTATAGCAAAAGTTTACATTGTGATGTAACTGAAATTATACATTGAAAAATATTTTCAATGTATAATTTCAACCGGCATCTCCAAATCATTTATTATCACAATAGGGTAACTGCCATTACAAAGCTTGATTAACAGCTGTGAGTGCTTGATGTGGGACTATGAATTCCATTGTTTGCTATTATAAGGGATTTTACACTTTGCATGAAATACTTGTTGCTATAGCTGGCAGAAAGTAACTGTAATAAATAAATATTTATGATCTTTTTTCAATGCAGTTAAGTCTACAAATCTGATTTCTTCATCAGTCCTGAGGTCTGCTGATACTGGGGTTAGTTGGCAGTGTTGATATAATGTTAAAATGTGGTGGGTGAGGTAATGATTTGACACTATATTGGTATGGAGCCTGTGTGGAGTTTAGCATAGAAAATTTGAGGGCCATGGCGAATGGGTAGAGGGACATTGTTTGACATGCATCATGCATCATGGGTTGGTATGGCGGGGGCATGGGGAATGTATGGATGGTTGAGAACTAGAGTGGTGTTTCAGGTTTTATTCTTTATTGTTAAACTTTCCCTGAGCCACACTTTGTACCCAGCTTGTGGCATCCTCTTCTCTCATTCCATATTCACTTAACCTGAATTCTAATGTAATTCAGCCTTCAGACTGGAAATGCAATGTCTGGGCAGCCAGAGTTGGGTTCACAGAGCTGGGAATTCTCCTGACTCTGCACAACTGACTTGGGAATATAAAATCTGAACCTGAATGTTCTATCAGCAATCCTAGGTAAACCATTTGTTGGAGACATAACCGGTAACTCCATTTTCTGTACTGGACTTTTACAATTCTTAGGCAGGATCTAAGAAACCCATTTTCCAATTTATATTAATCCTGGCTTCTCACTGTATACAAGTCTCAGTTCCAAATGTGCTCTATACTAGGATAACCTTTTATTTAAAAAAATAATTTTACAAAGCAACTTGATGCCATTAACGTCATGAGTGGCAGATGGAGTTTAATTTAGATAAATGTGATGTGTTGTATTTTAGGTAAGGCAAATCAGGGCAGGACTTATACACTTAATGATAGGGTCTTGGGGAGAGTTGGCAAACAAAGAGACATAGACGCAGGTTCATAGTTTCTTGAAGATGGAGTCACAGGTAGACAGGGTAGTGAAGAAGCCTTTGATACGCTTGCCTTTATTGATCAGTGCATTGAGTATAGTTGTTGTAATGTCATGTTGCAGTTGTACAGGACATCAGTTAGGCCACTTTGGAAACACTTTATTCAATTCTGGTCTCCCTGCTTTTGGAAAAATGTTGGGATGGCACTGTGGCTTAGTGGTTCGCACTGCTGCCTCATAGAGCCAGAAGCACAGGTTCAATTCCACCCTTGAGGCAACTGTCTGTATGAAGTTTGCACATTCTCTCCATGTCTTCGTGATGTTCCGCCTGGTACTCCAGCTTCCTCCCACAGTTAGGTGGATTGGCCGTGTGGGTTAACCATGGGAAAGGAAGCGTAGCAGGGATGGGGTTGGTTCTGGTGGTTCTGGCACTTTGGAGGATCAGTGTGGACTCGATAGGCCAAATGGCCTGCTTCCACACTGTAGCAATTCTATGAAAAACTTGAAAGGGTGCAGAAAAGATTTAGAAGGATGTTGCTAGGGTTTGAGCTGTAGAGAGAGGCTGAATAGGCTGGAGCTGTTTTCTCTGGAGTGTTGGAGGAGCGGGGTTTATAGATGTTTATAAAATCATAAGGGTTATGGATAGGGTGAATAGTCAAGGTCTTTTCCCCATCGTGGGGGAGTCCAAACTTAGAGGTCATAAGTTTAAGCTGAGAGGGGAAAGAATTACAAGAGACCTAACGGGCAACCTTTTTACACAAAGGGTGATGCATGTATGAAATGAGCTGCCAGAGAAATTAGTGGAGGCTGGTACAATTACAATATTTAAATGCATCTTGATATATTCGTGAATAGGAAGGGGGTAGAGTGATGTGAGCCAATTGCTGACAAATGGGACTAGATTAATTTTGGATATCTGGTTGGCATGGATAAGTGGATCCAAAGGGCCTGTTTCTGTACAACCATATGACTCTATGACTTTATGACAAACATCAAATTTCAAATGAACATGCACTCTCATCACTGACCTTCAAACCCACAAACCCTTACTAGGTACTGCCTTTTGATAACATAGAGTCATAGAGTCATAGAGATGTACAGCATGGAAACACACCCTTCAGTCCAACCCATCCATGCCGACCAGATATCCCAACCCAACCTAGTCCCACCTGCCAGCACCCGGCCCATATCCCTCCAAACCCTTCCTATTCATATACCCATCCAAATGCCTCTTAAATGTTGCAATTGTACCAACCTTCACCACATCCTCTGACAGCTCATTCCATACACGTACCAACCTTTGCGTGAAAAAGTTGCCCCTTAGGTCTCTTTTATATCTTTCCCCTCTCACCCTAAGCCTATGCCCTCTAGTTCTGGAATCCCCGACCCCAGGGAAAAGACTTTGCCTATTTATCCTATCCATGCCCCTCATAATTTTGTAAACCTTTATAAGGTCATCCCACAGCCTCTGACGCTCCAGGGAAAACAGCCCCAGCTTGTTCAGCCTCTCCCTGTAGCTCAGATCCTCCAACCATGGCAACATCCTTGTAAATCTTTTCTGAGCCCTTTCAAGTTTCACAACATCTTTCCGATAGGAAGGAGACCAGAATTGCACGCAATATTCCAACAGTGGCCTGATCAATGTACTATATAGACACAACATGACCTCCCAACTCCTGTACTCAATATCCTTTTCCACAGTAAATACTGATGCAAAATATTCATTTAGTATCTCCCCCATTTCCTGTGGCTCCACACAAAGGCCGCCTCGCTGATCTTTGAGAGGCCCTATTCTCTCACTAGTTACCCTTTTGTCCTTAATATATTTGTAAAAACCCTTTGGATTCTCCTTAATTCTATTTGCCAAAGCTATCTCATGTACCCATTTTGCCCTCCTGATTTCCCTCTTAAATATACTCCTACTTTCTTTATACTCTTCTAAGGATTCACTCGATCTATCCTGTCTGTACTGACATATGCTTCCTTCTTTTTCTTAACCAAACCCTCAATTTCTTTAGTCATCCAGCATTCCCTATACCTACCAGCCTTCCCTTTCACCCTGACAGGAATATACTTTCTCTGGATTCTTGTTATCTCACTTCTGGAGGCTTCCCATTTTCCAGCCATCCCTTTACCTGCAAACATCTGCCTCCAATCAACTTTTGAAAGTTCTTGCCTAATACCGTCAAAATTGGCCTTTCTCCAATTTAGAACTTCAATTTTTAGATCTGGTCTATCCTTTTCCATCACGATTTTAAAACGAACAGAATTATAGTCGCTGGCCCCAAAGTGCTCCCCCACTGACACCTCAGTCACCTGTCCTGCCTTATTTCCCAAGAGTAGGTCAGGTTTTGCACCTTCTCTAGTAGGTACATCCACATACTGAATCAAAAAATTGTCTTGTACACACTTAAATTCCTCTCCATCTAAACCTTTAACACTATGGCAGTCCCAGTCTATGTTTGGAAAGTTAAATCCCCTACCATAACTACCCTATTATTCTTACAGATAGCTGAGATCTCCTTACAAGTTTGTTTCTCAATTTCCCTCTGACTATTAGGGGTCTATAATGCAATCTCAATAAGATGATCATCTCTTTCTTATTTCTCAGTTCCAATCAAATAACTTCCCTGGATGTATTTCCCGGAATATCCTCCCTCAGCACAGCTGTAATGCTATCCCTTATCAAAAATGCCACTCCCCCTCCTTTCTTGCCTCCCTTTCTATCCTTCCTGTAGCTTTTGTATCCTGGAACATTAAGCTGCCAGTCCTGCCCATCCCTGAGCCAGGTTTCTGTAATTACTATGATATCTCAATCCCATGTTCCTAACCATGCCCTGAGTTCATCTGCCTTCCCTGTTAGGCCCCTTGCATTGAAATAAATGCAGTTTAATTTATTCGTCCTACCTTGTCCTTGCCTGCCTTGACTGTCTGACTCACTTCTGTTCTCAGCTGTACCAGTCTCAGATTGATCTCTTTCCTCACTATCTCCCTGGGTCCCACCCACCCACCTTACTAGTTTAAATCCTCCCAAGCAGTTCTAGCAAATTTCCCTGCCAGTATATTAGTCCCCTTCCAATTTAGGTGCAATCCGTCTTTCTTGTATAGGTCACTTCTACTCCAAAAGAGATTCCAATGATCCAAAAACATGAATCCTTCTCCCATACACCAGCTCCTCAGCCATGCATTCATCTGCTCTATCCTCCTATTCCTGCCCTTACTAGCTCATAGCACTGGGAGTAATCCAGATATTACTACCCCTGAGGACCTCCTTTTTAAATTTCTGTCTAACTCTCTGTAATCTCCCTTCAGAGTCTCAACCTTTTCCCTTCCAATGTCATTGGTTCCAATGTGGACAATGACCTCCTGCTGGCCCCTCTCCCCCGTGGGAACATTCTGCACCCTCTCTGAGACATCCTTGATCCTGGCACCAGGGAAACAACACACCATTCTGCTTTTTCTCTGCTGGCCACAGAAACGTCTGTCTGTGCCTCTGACTACAGAATCCCCTAACACAATTAATCTCTTGGAAGCCGACGTACCCCTCGTTGCATTAGAGCCAGTCTCAATACTAGAAACTTGGCTGTTTGTGCTACATTCCCATGAGAATCCATCACCCCCTACATTTTCCAAAACAGCATACCTGTCTGAAATGGGTATAGCCACAAAAGACTCCTGCCCTAGGTGCTGATCTCCCTTACCCTTCCTGGAGTTAACCCATCTATGTGACTGGATCTGAGACTTTCCCCCCTTCCTATAACTGCCATCCATCACATATTGTTGCTGTTGCAAATTCCTCATCATTTCTATCTGTCTCTCCAACCGATCCACTTGATCTGATAAGATTCGCAGCATTTATGGCAGATATAATCCACAGTAACCCTTAAACTCTCTTTAAACTCCCTCATCTGACAAGTAGTACATATCACTGTAAAGGCCATTTTTGCTCCTTCACAATCTACTGACCCAGAAAATAACACTTTCTTATTCCTCCACAAACACTGCCCCAGATTAAATTAATAGCTATGGCTTATATTTTAAGTTTAATCAAGAGACTTATCTCCAAAAATATATAATCAAGAAAGAATCCACTGTACCCGCTACTGCACCCTTTCTCTTGGACAGACTTAAAACAACAATTAACTTACCTGATTCTGTGCTGTGAACTTCGCCCAACAGTTCCTCCAAGATTAGTTGTGAATTTCATGTTCGCCTTCATCCTTTTCTCCATGTTATGAAAAATCCACTTGCAGGAATACAATTTACATCATTAAAATTTGCCAATTCATAAAGAAAATTCATAAAGAAGACAATCATTAATTTAATGTAGTCAAAGCAATAACATAAAGCATATTAAAACCTGGCATTGTGAAGTTCATTGCAATGTCATGTGCACATACCATGTGCATTTTCTGTCTGTTTTCCATCCCAGTTTTAGAAAGAAAGCTCTTCCAGATACTCTTCCTATACAAAATGGCTTTATAAATAATGGCTCATTTATTCTTCTTGAAAAGTCCTGTGTTTAGATGGCCTACATTTTTGCAGACAGAGTTCTGCTTCATGTTTTAGTAACTGATCCTGACTAGCTTCAGGCAGCAAAGTGCCTGTTGATGTGTGCACACAGAGTCAGGAAGCTGACTGAACATAGTAAGTACACAATGGCTCAATCTATTGTGAAACAGTGCATGAAAAATAAGATCAGACTTGTGCTTCAAAACAGTATAAGTCAAACCATTTCAAATTATGTTTTAGATAATAGCATTAGATTAAAGATTTTCAGTCAAAATCTGATTTTTTTGTGTGTGTATTGCACATATAGTGTAGTTCTGATACGGGGGGGGCGAAAGTTTGGTGTTTACCAAAATCACATTTATTTCAAAGTCCATGTTAATTTCCACATTTGCCTGCTGACAGAATATATGCCTTGAATCATGTCACATTTATGCAAATCAAAGGACAATAATATCAATGGGTATTATATTATTTACTCCAGAATTGTATCTGGCTCGTTATCTAAGCATATTTATGAAAGCAGCAAGTTGTTGAGTTTACAGTCCTTAAATTCCCACAAACTTTGTGTAAAATGTTGGCATTGACTGAACCAGTTCAAAAAATAAATATTTTGTCATCTTTGTAACTAAGAAAGCATTTCAGAAATTTCCGGGAGAGGACTTTTTTTTACACTCTTTTAACGTGAAGGGCTGAATGTTCTCACTCTTTAGCAAAGTGTCATTTTCAGTGAGATTCAGTGTAACTGGTCTGCCATGGCCCGTGTTAACTTTTGTCTCCTAGTCGTCTGCCCTTTAACTCATTTATACAACTGGCTCTCCAGAACACAGCTCATAGGATTTTGTGCCAGGACTGGCAGAGAGTGCACACCGCTGCTAGAACTTTGCAATGTTAACATCGCTGGTGCCACACTTCAACCCTGGCCCTTAGCGTTTCAGTTGCTGCAGACCTGAAGCTGGTCTTCACAAAGTCATCAAAAAGGATGTGGCAGAGAAAGGCAACTTACTCCCTTGCTTTACCCCAAAGAGAAAAACTGCAACTGTTTCCACCCACTTTGCATGCAGTGTGAGCATTTAGTTCCATTATTACACTAATCTTTATTCATTTGTGGGAGTTGGGCATTGCTGGCTAGCCAGCATTGATAGCCCATCTCTATTTGCCCATGAGAAGGTGGCGGTGAGCTGCCTTCATGAATCGGTGCAGTCCTTTTTCTGCAGGTTGACCCACAATGCCGGTAGGGAAGGAATTCCAGGATTTTGACCCAACAACTGTGAAGGATTGGCAGTATATTTCCAAGTCAGGGTGGTGAGTGGTTTGGAGGGGAACTTGCAGGTGGTGGTGTTCCCAAGTACCTGCTGCCCTTGTCCTTCTAGGTCAAAGTTTCGTGGGTTTGGAAGGTGCTGCCTAAGGATCTTTGGTGAATTTCTGCAGTGCATCTTGTAGATAGTACACACTGCTGCTACTGAGTGGCAGTGGTGGAGGGATTGAAGGTTTGTAGATGTGGTGCCAATCAAGCGGGTCGCTTCATCCTGGATGGTGTTTGCCCCCTGATAACCATTGATTCTAGTTTTGCCAGGGCTCCTTGATGCCATACTCGGTCAAATGCGGCCTTGATGTCAAGGGCTGTCACTCGCATCTCAACTCTGAAATTCAGCTCTTTTGTCCATGTTTGAACCAAGGCTGTAATGAAATCAGGACTAATGACTTTGGATCAAAGACAGCAAGTTTTCAACTTGGTGGCTTCATGAGTAAGTTGTAGGTTCCAATGAGATGAACAATGATCTCTCCATCCTTCATGTTCCTTTCTGTGTTACTGTCCCTGCACGTCTATTGACCTTTCAGCCTTCCCACTCCTTTTCCATTGAGCCATTTTCTATTAGAGCTAAAGCTCCCCCTTTTCCTTCGAGGCCATAAACTCACTTCATGTTGAGGTTAGAGTGATTGCAATTTGTGAAAACTCCCATCCTCCAGCTTTCTGTGCCCTATTATGTACCATGGGATCCCACACTTTTATCCAAAATTGTCCCTTTTCATCATCATCATTCTCTCGGCACCCAGTCCAATGAAGCCCATCCCCAGATTTGAACTTCCTGTTTTCTCCAAGACATCATGGACTGCCCTGAGAAGTACTCTGACATTTAATACTCAAGCTCCCATGACAAATGGCCCAAATGACTTGAACAGCACCAACTGTTACTAGCCCAACCCCTGTATGGATATCTCCACAGCACCCCGACTGATATCACTGATCCCAAGATTGGTTGCACATCACCTGCAAGACTGACCGTGTCCCAGTTGTCAGACTGCAAGGACATAGACCTCTATGCTCTGACCAGATGACTGTGGCCAACTGAGGTCCAAGTGCACCAGAAAGTTCTGGAACTGGAATTCAATGCCATGAATGGCATTGGCACATCAATTGTCATGCACACGCCTTCAGATCAGCTGTGAGCATATATGCACAGTCGCACAGCTTACTGGGAATTTTGGTCATCACAAGCAAGATGTGGAGATGCATGAGATACATCTGTGTCCCCTGTGGCCAGAGTACCCTTGCAGAAGTGTGCAAAGGATAATTGTCCCTGAGCTTCAAAACAAAGTCTGAGGAGCAGAAATAGTTTGTAAGTTGTAACCAAAGCAGCTATGATGATATGATAAGACTAATAGACTGGTCATGTCCACCTGCAAGGACAAAGGATGGAAGAGGATAGTATTCTTGGAGGTGGATGAAGGCCCAGAGAAGCAAGCAGCAATCTGTGATACCATGTAACCACTCTGATTTTTATGTTGGGAATTGCTGCCATCTTGTTTCTTGGGGAAAGAAGGACGGATCTGCATAGAAATGAGGTGAGAGGATCTAACAATGTGATCAAAATGCATGAAAATAATATGGTCACTGTTCATTAGTGAGATTTAAAATTTGCCATTTAAACAATAACGGGAAAATTGAAAGCATTTCTCTCAAGATTAGGTATCAGATGTTTTCACTTTCACAGTATTTTCCTTATTTTCTTACCATTGTCCATGCCACTCAAAGCGGTGGAAAATTCCACGCAGAGATTTGGCAGCTTTCAACAAATTTTACAACCCCAAATAATCTGTAAATCCTCCACGGTTGGTCTTGCAGATCAATACAAAGTTCCAATTTTGTCTTCGGTGTGAGTGAGTGTTACCTTTGTCACCCTCAGATGTCATTGTCCTCCAATATCGTTTAAACAAAACGCTCATACACTATCTTTCCCCAGCTTCCACCTCCCCTCTAGCTCACTTAATTCATTCTACCCTTCCCCTTCCATCTGCATTTCCCTTCTTCTAACCCTTTCAAGAAATTCTCTGCGTTCTCTCTCTTACTTTCTGCCCAGGTAATATGTGTCCCAAATCTGTTTGAGGAAAGGGGAAAGCATTTCACATTAACTGATCCAGTTTTCAACTAATATCGATCCAAGTCATTTTCTGCAGGAGTCACGGTCATCGAGTGTCATGGTTCAGTTTCCCCAGCACAGGCGAACAGAGGTTAATTGTAACACAACTACCACCACTCTGACTGATATCAGATGTCCCAGTACATCCAACAAATCAAACCTTAGACCGCAACTGTCTCTGTGCCTTAATAATGTACTGGACAGTGCACTTGCATTAGGAGTCTTGCAGTGAAATATTAAACAGAAAAAGCTATTGCTTAAATACTATTCTTCCCAGAAACAAGTCTTTTATCAGATTTATTGTGGAGTCAAGGTGACAGTCATCAGTCTTACAGTTATAGCATATGACCTCCTGAAAGCCTAAACCCTAAACCTGCTGTCAGCCAGACTGGAAAGCACATGTGCTTGCCTGTCAGTATAAAATTTAATGTCACTGTTTATAGAAATTCATGTGCATATTAACTTTTGCAGAAATGTGAACAATTCTTATAAAATGGACAGTAAGAAGTAGTGATCAATATGTATGAAAATAAATAAAACAAAGAACTGCTTTAAAATCTCTGAATGGACTTGCTATTGTGTCAGAATACTATTTTGTGTTTCTTTTCAGATTTTGCTGTGCTGCTGACAGTTTGTAGATGAGGTACACTTAATACTCAGGGAATATCTCAACTGATACAAATGAAGCTGACAGTGATAATACATTTATGAATTTCAACTTGCTTTGCTGGCATTCAATATCTATAACAGACACTCTCTCCCCCAACCCATGCTATCAATAAGGCATCAGATCGATTTACTGTCTATATATGTCTCAAACAAATATTTATAGGTATTTCCACAATATACTTAAAAGACTAATAGATCTTTAGCAAGGTAATATTCAGTTCCCAGGTTTTCCAGATTATGATCATAACTTCATTTGGTTTTAAATAAATCTCTTTTTTATACTACAATTCAAACTTTGCTTTACTCAACTGAGCTCTAATCAGTTCCAGTACTAAAAGTTGTTCTGCCAAGCTCTGTACAAGGCAGTGAAAAACACAACTGTCAAAGCTAACAGATGGCCTTCTTGCATCAACTGAACGACACTGACTGCTGCAATTTATGATGTGCAATATTTTTAGGATCTTATCAACCTTCTTTGATTTCAGAAACATTAAAATATTTGTCATTCTTCTCGTCAACTAACATGCAAAATTTTTGACTTTGCACCGTGAGAAATCTCTAGCTAATTGAAAATGCAGGGAATGAAGGTTGCCTTTAATGAAATCTAGTAAAATGCTCAGACTATTAGTATAAAATCAGAAATCCCTCAAGTTCTTCCTACAAAATCTTTTATCTGTGGCCAAAATGCAATTTTACCATGTTCCTTACATTTCAGAGGTTAAAGAAACTTCACCAGGGAATTAGAACCTCTGAATTATAAGTTTCAGCAAAGTATCGTTGAGAACGATAGAAAACTGGCTAACCGGTCGAAGTCAGAGAGTGGTGGTAGATGGTAAATATTCAGCATGGAGTCCAGTTACAAGTGGAGTTCCGCAGGGATCAGTTCTGGGCCCTCTGCTGTTTGTAATTTTTATTAATGACTTAGATGAGGGAGTCGAAGGGTGGGTCAGTAAATTTGCAGATGATACAAAGATAGGTGGAGTTGTGGACAGTGAGGAGGGCTGTTGTCGGCTGCAGAGGGACTTAGATATGATGCAGAGCTGGGCTGAGGAGTGGCAGATGGAGTTCAACCCTGCCAAGTGTGAAGTTGTCCATTTTGGAAGAACAAATAAGAATGCGGAATACAGGGTTAATGGTAGGGTTCTTGGTCAGGTGGAGGAACAGAGGGATCTTGGGGTCTATGTACATAGATCTTTGAAGGTTGCCACTCAGGTGGATAGAGTTTGTAAGAAGGCCTATGGAGTATTATCGTTCATTAGCAGAGGGATTGAATTCAAGAGTCGTGAGGTGATGTTGCAGCTGTACAGGACTTTGGTTAGGCCACATTTGGAGTACTGTGTGCAGTTCTGGTCGCCTCACTTTAGGAAAGATGTGGAAGCTTTGGAGAGGGTGCAGAGAAGATTTACCAGGATGTTGCCTGGAATGGAGAGTAGGTCATACGAGGATAGGTTGAGAGTTCTCGGCCTTTTCTCGTTGGAACGGCGAAGGATGAGGGGTGACTTGATAGAGGTTTATAAGATGATCAGAGGAATAGATAGAGTAGACAGTCAGAAACTTTTTCCACGGGTACAACAGAGTGTTACAAGGGGACATAAATTTAAGGTGAAGGGTGGAAGGTATAGGGGAGATGTCAGGGGTGGGTTCTTCACCCAGAGAGTGGTGGGGGCATGGAATGCGCTGCCCGTGGGAGTGGTAGAGTCAGATTCATTGGCGACCTTTAAGCGGCATTTGGATAGGTACATGGATGGGTGCTTAATCTAGGATAGAAGTTCGGCACAACATCGTGGGCCGAAGGGCCTGTTCTGTGCTGTATTGTTCTATGTTCTATGTTCTATGTTCTAGGTCCGATATGAGAACGAGGGTAGGTCCGATCAAGGACAGTAGTGGGAGACTGTGTATTGAGTCGGAAGAGATAGGAGAGGTCTTGAACAAGTACTTCTCTTCAGTATTTACGAACGAGAGGGACCGTATTGATGAAGAGGAGAGTGTGAAACGGACTGTTAAGCTAGAAGAGATACCTGTTAGGAAGGAAGATGTGTTGGACATTTTGAACAACTTGAGGATAGACAAGTCCCCCGGGCCTGACGGGATATATCCTAGGATTATGTGAGAAGCAAGAGAGGAAATTGCAGTACCGTTGGCAATGATCTTCTCGTCTTCACTGGCAACGGGGGTGGTACCAGGGGACTGGAGAGTAGCGAATGTTGTGCCCCTGTTCAAAAAAGGGAATAGGGATAACCCCGGGAATTACAGGCCAGTTAGTCTTACTTCTGTGGTAGGCAAAGTAATGGAAAGGGTACTGAGGGATAGCATTTACGAGTATCTGGAAAGACACTGCTTGATTAGGGACAGCCAGCACGGATTTGTGAAGGGTAGGTCTTGCCTTACAAGTCTTATTGAATTCTTCGAGGAGGTGACCAAGCATGTGGATGAGGGTAGAGCAGTGGATGTAGTGTACATGGATTTTAGTAAGGCATTTGATAAGGTTCCCCGTGGTAGGCTTATGCGGAAAGTCAGGAGGCATGGGATAGAGGGAAATTTGGCCAATTGGATAGAAAACTGGCTAACCGGTCGAAGGCAGAGAGTGGTGGTAGATGGTAAATATTCAGCCTGGAGCCCAGTTACAAGTGGAGTTCCGCAGGGTTCAGTTATGGGTCCTCTGCTGTTTGTAATTTTTATTAATGACTTAGATGAGGGAGTCGAAGGGTGGGTCAGTAAATTTGCAGATGATACAAAGATAGGTGGAGTTGTGGACAGTGAGGAGGGCTGTTGTCAGCTGCAGAGGGACTTAGATATGATGCAGAGCTGGGCTGAGGAGTGGCAGATGGAGTTCAACCCTGCCAAGTGTGAGGTTGTCCATTTTGGAAGAACAAATAAGAATGCGGAATACAGGGTTAATGGTAGGGTTCTTAGTCAGGTGGAGGAACAGAGGGATCTTGGGGTCTATGTACATAGATCTTTGAAGGTTGCCACTCAGGTGGATAGAGTTTGTAAGAAGGCCTATGGAGTATTATCGTTCATTAGCAGAGGGATTGAATTCAAGAGTCGTGAAGTGATGTTGCAGCTGTACAGGACTTTGGTTAGGCCACAGTTGGAGTACTGTGTGCAGTTCTGGTCGCCTCATTTTAGGAAAGATGTGGAAGCTTTGGAGAGGGTGCAGAGAAGATTTACCAGGATGTTGCCTGGAATGGAGAGTAGGTCGTATGAGGATAGGTTAAGAGTTCTCGGCCTTTTCTCGTTGGAACGGCGAAGGATGAGGGGTGACTTAATAGAGGTTTATAAGATGATCAGAGGAATAGATAGAGTAGACAGTCAGAGACTTTTTCCCCGGGTACAACAGAATGTTACAAGGGGACATAAATTTAAGGTGAAGGGTGGAAGGTATAGGGGAGATGTCAGGGGTGGGTTCTTTACCCAGAGAGTGGTGGGGGCATGGAATGCGCTGCCCATGGGAGTGGTAGAGTCAGAATCATTGGCGACCTTTAAGCGGCATTTGGATAGGTACATGGATGGGTGCTTAATCTAGGTTAGAAGTTCGGCACAACATCGTGGGCCGAAGGGCCTCTTCTGTGCTGTATTGTTCTATGTTCTATGTTCTAATATAAAATAAAGCTATCATGTCCATTCTTTTATTTTGACACAACGTAAAAGATTTTCCATAACTAAACCAAAATGTTGCACGTTTGCAACTTCATATGAAGATGGTTTGTCAATCAGTTTCAATCACTAATGCTCAGCTATTTCTCTTCACATGAAGTCAAATTGTCTCCACCTGAAACAAACACAGAGAATACTAGAGAAATTCAGTAAGTCTGGTGGCATCTATGGTGGGAAATACAGAGTTAATGTCTAGAATCTAATATGCCTTGTTCAGTTCTGAAGAAGAGTCATACTAGACTTGAAATGTTAACTCTCTGATTTTCTCTCCACAGATGCTGCAGACCCCCTGTGTTTCTCCAATGTTCTTCATGTATGTTTCACGTTTCCAGTGTCTGCAGTTGTTTGCTTTTATTTGAGTGTCTCCATCTAAGATTTGCCTTCACTACAGTCCTCCAGCTATGAAGCTAAATGTTGTTACTGCACAATCCCTATTTATTTCAAGTTAAAAGAGAACTCCAAACACTTGTCCTCCATTGCCTGTTCATTTTTTTTTGATACTGCAGACTATTATTTCTTGGTTCTATTTAGTAAATAAATGCTTGTCCGCTATTGTACTGTATAAGTCAACGAAATTGAAGTTATCACTTTGATTTGATTTCCAGTTATTTGAACTCAGTACCTCAGTTCTAATAAGGATTCTTAGAGCTAATTTCCCATTTCTCTCCTGAAGACACAGATTCTGACTGGGGCAACTCTTTATGAGCACCAGCTGTGTTACACGACATGTTCTAAGTAATTATTCTTGATATGTGAGGTTGAACAGTGAATGCCCATAAGTTACTATGTGATTTGGGGGAAGGGGCTATAGACTTCATCCTGCCCTCACTTGTTTGATGTGAATGCGCACAAATTTTCCAGAAGTGTTACTGGATAGCAATAAAGTTGGTCTGGTATGACTTTTTCCTCTGCTCACTAAAGCTCAAAACTGCTTAAGGCAATTGTAGATCAACCAGTGCAGCCCCAGTTGAAATCAGCTGGCTCCTCAAAAACCAGGGACTGTTTGAATATTTACTAAATGCACCACTAAGGCATAGACTTTTGTTTTCATTATTACAATGTGCATGAGAAAGTATTTTTGAAAGACACACATCTTTGGATTCAGATCATTCAAATCAGTTAAACTACATTCATACTTGAACTCTTCAATCTGGTGTTGTCTTGATATGTATTTCTACAACAATGTTTATGGGAATACTTCAATCCATTCCAAATTCTGCACACCCTGGCAGTATCTCAGGCCTGGTGCAGCTCTCCAGATTGCCAAGGGCAGCCAGGACCAAGGTCAATTGTGGGCTGAGGGAATTGTCACAATTGTTATGGAAGACCACACAAAAGCAGCAACAGTGCAGATTAATTCTGAGAACCAAAACCACATATGCTCTTCCTCCATCAAAGTAATTTTTAAAGTTTAATCACTTGCAATGAGGCTATATCAGTTTTATTGCTGGCTTTGTTTGAATCTCATGATAGCAGGTAATAGAATTTGACTTTTAAGAATCTAGAATGATGACCATTTATGATTGTTACACAAACCCATCTGGGTCACTATTGTCCTTTAGAGAATGATGTCAATCATCCTGGCCTGCTCTGACCTACATGTGACTCCAGACACACAGAAAGCTCTTAACTGCCCTCTACAACAAAGTCTCAGAAAAGGAATGATACCAAGTGAACAATCTGGCATGGAGTAAGGCACTAGAAATGACAATGACAAACTTGACCTGTCGATACTGCAAAGTCCTCCTTATGACATGTGCAGAGTAGTGCCAAAATTGACAGAACAGCCTCCCCAGCCCCACCCTCCTCTCATTTATCTCTCCACCCTTCAGGCACTCTGCCTCTATTCCTGATGAAGGGCTTTTGCCCGAAACATCAATTTTCCTGCTCTTCGGATGCTGCCTGAACTGCTGTGCATTTCCAGCACCACTCTAATCCAAGAGCAGCCTCAGAGTACTCAATCAACACTGGTTTAACTACATCATTACTCACTGAGCTGGTCGAGTCCTGTAGGACTTAATTGCTCGACAAGGGGTATCGAATGAGCTGCCAGAGGAAGTGGTGGAGGCTGGTATGATTGCAACATTTAAAAGGCATCTGGACGGGAATATGAATAGGAAGGGTTTGGAGGGATATGGACTGGGTGCTGGCAGTTGGGACCAGATTGGGTTGGGATATCTGGTCAGCATGGACGAGTTGGACTGAAGGGTCTGTTTCCGTGCAGTACATCTCTATGACTCTATGACTGCAGCTGTAGTGAGGAAAAACATTATTTTGCCTTATTCACATCTATGACAGAATCAGTGGGAGTAAGTACCACAAAATCCTTGTAGAAACAGAACCTCACCTTCACATCACCTCCGTTATGTTGCATGGCACTCTCGACGTGCTGAATGGGACAAACTTCAAATGGACCGAGCAACTCAAAACTGAGCCTGTCCATGAGACATTGTGGGCCATCAGCAACAAAACAATTGTACTCTAATATAATCTGCAACCTCTTGGCTGGCATATCCCCCATGCAACTATTACCATCAAGTCAGGGGATCAACCCTGGGTTCAATGGACAGTGCAGAAGGACATAAGAGGAGCTGCACTAGGCATACCTAAAATTGAAGTGTCAGCCTATGAAGCTGTAAAACAGAACTACTTGCATGCCAGACAGCATAAACAGCAAGTGTTAGATAGAGATAAGTGATCCCACAACCAACGGATCAGATATACACTGCATCCTGCCACATATAGTCATGAATAGTGATGGACAATTAAACAGACAAATCTTCAACCCCAGATATCATTTGAATACAGAACTGGCTCGAAGATAGAAGACAGACAGTGGTGGCGGAGGGTTGCTTTTCAGACTGGAGGCCTGTGACCAGTGATGTGCCACAAGGATCGGTGCTGGGTCCACTACTTTTTGTCAGTTACATAAATGATTTGGATGTGAACATAGGATGTATAGTTAGTAAGTTTTCACCTGACACCAAAATTGGAGGTGTAGTGGATAATGAAGAAGGTTACCTCAGAGTAAAATGGGCCAATGGGCTGTGGAGTGGCAGATGGAGTTTAATTTAGATAAATGCAAGGTGCTGAATTTTGGAAAAGCAAATCTTAGCAGGACTTATACACCTAATGTCAATTGGATTTTGGAGTGCAGGTTCATTGCTCCTTGAAAGTAGAGTCGCAGTTAGATAGGATATTGAAGAAGGTGTTTGGTATGCTTTCCTTTATTAGTCAGGGTATTGAGTATAGGGCTTGAGAGGTTGTATTGCACCTGGACAGTACATTGGTTCAGCCACTTTTGGAATATTGTGTGCAATTCTGGTCTCCTTCCTATTAGAAGGATGTTGAGAAACCTGCAAGGGTTCAGAAAGGAGTTACAAGGATTTGGCAGGATTGGAGGATATGAGCTACAGGGAGAGGCTGAATATGTTGGGGCTGTTTTCCCAGGAGCATCGGAGGCTGAGGGATGACCTAGAAGATGTTTGTAAAATCATGAAGGGCATGGATAGGATAAATAGACAAGGTCTTTTCCCTGGGGTGGGGGAGTCCAATACTAGAGGGCAGAGGTTTAGCGTGAAAGGAAAAAAAATATAAAAAAGGACCTAATGGGACAATTTTTTCAGAGGGTGGTGCATGTATGGAATGAGCTGCCAGAGGAAGTGGTGGAGGCTAGCACAAATACAGCATTTAAAAGGCATCTGGATGGATAGATGAATAGGAAGGGTTTGGATGGATATGGGCCAAGTGCTGGCAGGTGGGACTAGATTAGGTTAGGATATCTGATTGGCATGGACAAGTTGGACCAAAGGGTCTGTTTCCATACTGTACACCTCTATGTAATGGATAATCCCTTTTGGCCTCCTCCAGTTGTCTACAACTTAGAATGAATGAAAATAGGAGCAGGAGTAGGCCATTCAGCCCTTCAATCCTGTTCCACCAATCAACATGATCATGGTTGATCATCCAAGTCAGTACCTTGTTTTTTCCCTATACTGTTTGATCACTTTGGCTGAAAGAATCATATCTAACTCTTTCTGAAACATTGGATATTTTAGCTTCAATTGCTTTCTGTGTCAGAGATTTCCATTGGCTCACCACTTCCTGGGTGAACAAATTTCTTCATAGAGGTGCATCACAAATGTCAAGTCTTCAACCAAACCAAATCGCGTCACATAATATCAAGAAATGGTTGGAGGCAGTGGTTAATGCAAAGTCTATGGGCCCTAACTACATTCTTACAGTCATAAAACCTTGGGGTTTACCATTGACAATAAACTGGTCAATAAATACAGGAGGAAGTCAGAGACCAGGAATGTTGCAGCAAGTAACTCATCTGACTTCCAAAGCCTGTCCACCTTCTAGGAGGCACAATGCAGGATAATGATGGAACCATGACACATCCTTAAACATTCATTCTCTCCAACCCTGATACTCAGTCGCACTACAAGATGCACTGCAGAAATTCACCAAGGGTCCTTCCAAATCCATGACCACTACTATCTGGAAGGATAAGGGTAGAAGAAATACAGGAACATCACCACCTGAAAGTCACCCTCCCAAGCCACTCACCATCCTGATTTGGAAATAATAATACGGTCCTTCACTGTTGCTGGGTCAAAATCCTGAAACACCCTCCCTGGATCTAACTACACCAAATGGAGTGCAGCAGTTCAAGAAGACAGCTCACCACCACATTCTCTAGCGAAATTAGGTTGAGCCAATAAATGCTATCCTAGCCAACCATGACTGCATCCTTTGAATGAAAATTTTTAAAAAACAGCAAATTTCTTCAGTCCCATCTACCTTAGCAATCTGGTCCTGAGTGTGTCATAGCAACTGACTTCTTTTTCAAGAAAGATCCAACATGTGAAACAAGCAAGTGTTTAAAGCACCGGTAACAGTTAACCTTTGAAATGGAGACAAGTGTAATGGCAGTGTTGGTAGGGTATTAAGGCTACAGACTTCACAACAAGGCTTCTATTGTCCGATCAACAGCAGTTGAAACTGGTCAAGATTGACCCCAATAGTAGAGAGGCACTTTAAATACTTGTATATGCTTATTGCTGTAGGTAAAATACAGTTTACTTCTCTGACCATGTCTGACACATCTTACAATCTTATACTCCACAACCACCTGATGAAGGAGCGGCGCTCCGAAAGCTAGTGCTTCCAATTAAACCTGTTGGACTATAACCTGTTGTGTGATTTTTAACTTTGCAAAAATTTGAGACAATCAGAAATAAGCAAATTACACTGAGTACTACATAAATAAGCTTACAAAGTAATTATGGCTGAAGAAGGCCATCCCATCAGTTCAATTCATTATTCCAGGGCAATCCTAAATGTCACTATTTCAGCACAGCAATAAAGCCGAACATTAACATAGACTTGACCATCAACATACAGTTTCAAATTGACAGCTTAAGGTGAGTCTTAAATTTTGACTAAGTACTATAATGGAACAGCTGTGACTGCCTCTAGTGTTATAACCCCAACTCTGGTCTTTTGGGTATCCCCTTTATTCCAGCCTTCCAATCTGTGGCTGTGCTGGCATCATTCAGGACAGCACCTTCTTTTTGAGCTCTCGATCATGGTAATGGTAGATGGTGAAGGATCTTTAGACTTGCTTGGTGCTGTGTTTTAATGACCAAGACAGCACTCATAATACCCCCGCTAGCCCCATTTTCATTCGCTGAATTATTACAGTTTATAGTGCATAAAGAGGCCCTTCGGCCCATTGTACTTGCACCGTTTGTATTATCCAATGTCAATCTCCTGCATTAGTGTGTGTGTGGGGTGTGTGTGTGAGGTGTGTGTGTGTGGGGTGTGTGTGTGGGGTGTGTGTGTGTGTGTGAGGTGTGTGTGTGTGTGGCGTGTGTGTGTGTGGGGTGTGTATGGTTTGTGTGGGTGGGGTGTATGAGTGGGGGCCCTTTATGGCATTATGGATGTACCTGCAGCACCTGGACTGCAGCGGTTCAACACAGCAGCTCACTATCACCTTCTCAAGTTAGCCATGCCCTCATCTCACACGTGAAAAGAAAATTGATAACAAAAATAATACAGCAATGATTTTCATAATGTTTTCACAGATACCTGATATCTGCATATATTTTTAAACTTTGTAATAAGTTATTCTTCATTGATGTATTGATTATATCTAGGAAAATGGGCAAAAATGAATTTTCCTTGAAGCTGATTTCAAGTGATGAAAGCAAAATGATATGCTTTTAACATAGCCTGACTTTGGTAAACACTGGTTTACACTCACCCTAGTAGCCTTGATAACCACTTTTTATGAGTGAATATATGAAAGAACAAAATGCTGACGTAAATACTGGAAATTCCATAATACAATTCTAACTGGCATCATTGAGGTTCATATTTGCACTAAAATGTGCATGAAATTGTGGGTGCTTTTATAACCTAACTAAGAAAGTGGATGAAGTGTTAAATAGATTAAGAAGTACACCATATGTACATTTTAACTTTCTATTGTTTGTACCAACTTTGCACTCGTTACACAAATTAGTCATGTGTTTTTTATTATGTTGCTGATTTTGTTGAAATGTAAGCATATTGAAAGTCTTATCAGTCAATATCTTAAAGAAATGTGTATTCCTCAGCTATGTGGCCTTTACATGACCTCACATAAGCGGTAGCAAACATCCTATACCCTCCTCCCTCCAAGTTGTTAAAACCAGGTTAGTCTGGGATGCTATTTTTGCTGTAACTATAACACAGGTCATACCCTCGCAAGAGGCTAAAATTAGACTAAAGAACAAATTTAAAGGAGTCTCTTTGCAGCCTGTTCAGCAAATACGCCTGTATTACCCTATTTAGGCAAAATGACTCACCCTGCAGCACTTGGTGCATGTTCTGAGTTCTGGGATTTAGATATGTATTTTATTCCAGTTTTAAGTATATTCACCATTTGGAAATATAAAACATATGTACGTATGGAAAGAAAATTATATTATATTTAAGAAGTAAGCTTAAATGAATACTTAAGCAGCTTTTTGAATATAAATGAACATGACTATCATTCATAAATAAATATTTTGCTAATTGCATTTGTGTTAAAAATACTGACTAATATTCTGTTTAGAATTGGCTTTTCATTATTTCAAAGAAGATGAACCACCTAAAACGTTTTCCATATTATTCTGCAAACACTTTAGTCTTATGAAATGTACAGAACTCAATGAAACAGCTGAGCATTCAGTTTATGTATGATCAAACTTTTATAATTCCCTATAACATTGCCAGTTAATAACAACATTTTCATTACAGTATATAAACTGCATATCCAAATTCCTGCATGAATATTTGTACTGAGTCTTCAAACAATATAGATCCTTTATTCACTGAGGCAAAACTACATTACTAAAATAATTAATCTTTTAAGTTTATTCAATAAAAGTGAAGTATGTTGATTTAAATATATTATATCTCTTTAATACTAAAAATATTACCTTTCTTCGTATGAGCATTTTATATCTATTTATTTTTGAATTTCTGAAATTTTTTTTAAACCATGAATTCTTAAGGTGTTGGCCTAGTTTGGTAGAGTTGCTCCCTGTATCCAACAATGTGAGGAAGCTCTATTAACATATAGTTGAAATGTTAAGTTCAGTGAAGCATCCTCAGTTAATGACTATGTCTACTGATGTAATTCACCCATTTCATAGTCAGATTCAAAAACTCCACCCAGATAATTCCGTCAATTAGCTATAAGCATCTACTGTTTAAAGCTAAAAGTCAAATATAAAATAGATTAAAAAGACAAGGATTAAAGTATAGGATAATTATGCTTTTAAAGTGTTACAGATGTTTAATCTTCTTTGGGCTCAACTTACAATCTAACAATGAAAATTGTTCAAATGTGACTAAAACTTTGAATAAAATCTACTACATATTGGGTAACTGTTTTGAAAGTGATTTGTTTAAATGCAAATCAAAAGGAAATAAAGAAAATTTTATATATCTTGCAAAATGGTTCAACTTTGAAGTGCTGTCACTATACTAGGCAGCATTCTGGAGTACACTCCACCATTGTTAGGCATGGTGGCTCTACAGTAATTTTATTTCCAGTTCCTCTGTTCTCCAAACATTTAGTATCAATTAAGTATTTATCTAGTCATTGTGCATCAATGCAGAATTGTCAAAGAAATCTTCCAATTTGTGTGTGGAAATTCTAAAATAAATTATAAATGATGGCTTAAATAATCTTTCTCTCCTTCCCAAGTGAGAACTAGAAATCAAGGGAAAACTATGGTGAACCTTCCTGTTCAAATTATTCTGCATGTAATCTTACAGGAAAGTACATTCTGCATTCTTATTACATTCTTTATGAAGACATTATTCTGATTTGCTTTTAATTATCTTAGCTCAATCTCAATTTAATAAATTCTGAAAATCAAAAGTCAATTGTGATGTTTGAGGGCAATGATCAAATTAAAAGAAAATATTCACTTTTAAAAGAAGATTGCTGAAGAAGAAAATTTAAAATGTTAGGCTGTCCAGATACATAATTCAATAACATGTTTTATTTTTGCATATCTATTACAATATTATTATTCAATAATATAAGGTAATATTAGTTAATACATTATGGTATTACTGGCACTCAGTTCGTTTGGAGAAATAACATAGCATTATGAAATTATAGAATAGTTACAGCACAAAAGGTGACCATTCAGGCTGTCATGTTCATGCCAGCTGCCTGCAAGAACAACTCAGCTGGTCTTAATCCACTGTTTGTTCCCTGCAGCGCTGCAATATGTTTTCTCTTGAGGTAAATGTCTAATTCTCTTTTGAAAGCCACATTTTGAATTTTCTTCCATTACACTCTAAAGCAATGCATTTGAGATCCTGCCAACTCACTTGATGAATATTTAACTCTTCATGTCATTTTTGGTTCTTTTTCATTTATCTTAGAATGGCATCCTATGGTTTTTGATCCTTCTGCCAATGAGAAGAGTAGAGTAGAGTAGCTTTTTATTTGTCATTTCTACCATATACAACAGATACAGAAAAAACGAGTCAGCATTCCTCCAGGACTGCGGGTGCGACATGAACAGCACAAAGTACAGAATCATACAAATCATAAACACGCAAGTTACAGTGTAATAGAGTCATAAAGTCTTAGAGATGTGCAGTACGGAAACAGACCCTTCTGTCCAACCTGCCCATGCCAACCAAATATCCCAACCCAATCTAGTACCACCTGCCAGCAGCTGGCCCATATGCCTCTCACCCCTTCCTATCCATATACCCACCCAGATGCCTTTTAAATGTTGCAATTGTACTAGGCTCCACCACTTCCTCTGGCAGCTCATTCCATACGCATACCACCCTCTGAGTGAAAAAGTTGCCTCTTAAGTCCCTTTTATATCTTTCCCCTCTCACCCTAAAGCTATGCTCTCTAGTTCTGGACTCCCCCACTCCAGGGAAAAGTCTATTTACCCTACCCATGCCCCTCATGACTTTATAAACTTCTATAAGGTCACCCCTCAGCTTCCAACGCTCCAGGGAAAACAGCCCTAGCCTATTCAACCTCTCCCTATCCTCAAACCCTGGCAACATCCTTGTAAATCATTTCTGAACCCTTTCAAGTTTCACAACATCTTTCCAATCGGAAGGAGAACAGAATTGCATGCAATATTCCAGCAGTGGCCTAACCTATACCCTAACCAATACCAATGGCCTTTATTCCTGATGAAGGGCTTTTGCCCGAAACGTTGACTTCGAAGCTCTTTGGATGCTGCCTGAACTGCTGTGCTCTTCCAGCACCACTAATCCAGAATCTGGTTTTCAGCACATGCAGTCATTGTTTTTACCTCATTGACTCTAACCAATACCCTGTACAACCACAATGTGACTTCCCAACTCCTGTACTCAATACTCTGACTAATACTCTGACCAATAAAGGAAAGCATACTAAATACATTTTTCACTTTCCTCAGCCTGCACAGAAAGTAGAAACACTGCTGGGCTTTCTTGGCTATGGAACTGGTGTTGAGGAACCAGGTGAGATTCTCCACCAGGTGTACACCAGAAATTTGGTGCTCTTCATGATCTCCACAGGGAAGCCATCAATGTCCAGCGAAGAGTGGTCGCTCCATGCTCTCCTGAAGTCAACAATCATTTCTTTTGTCTTGTCCCCGTTTGAAGACAGGTTTTTGGCTCTGCACCAGTCCGTTGGCCAATGCACCTCCTCTCTACATGATGACTCGTCATTCGTGCTGATGAGACCCACTACAGTCATATCATCAGCGAAATTGATGATGTGATTTGACCTTTGCATCGCTGCCCAGTCATGTGTCGCAGGGTGAACAGCAGTGGACTGAGCACACAACCCTGGGGGGCCCCTGTACTCAGGTTGATGGTGTTGGAGATGCTATTCCCAATCTGGATGGATTGAGGTCTCCCAGTCAGGAGGTCCAAGATCCAGTTACAAAGTGGGGTATTTAGGCTCAGCAGACTCAGATTTCCAATCAGGAGCTGAGGAATGATAGAGTTAAATGCAGAACTCTGAAAGGTGTGCCAGGATAGCCCACTGGTCGGAGGTGCAATGGGGTGGGTGAGAGCCCAATGGTACATAGGGGCAGACCGAGAGCCAGAAGGCGGGTAGCCGTCCTCCGTGCTGTCACCCCGGGCAGGTACCGGGGCGGGCTGCCCCAGAGGTGGTCGAAAGGTGCTGAGGATGGTTAGTGAAGCCAGAAGGTGGGTATGCCGTCCTGACCGCTGTCACCCTGGGCGGGTACCAGGGCGGGCTGTCCGAGAGGTGGTCGAAAGGTGTGTCAGGGCAGACCGAGAACTGGAAGGGGCATGGGGCGGACTGAGAACCGGAAGTTGGGTAGGGGCGGGCTGCCTTAGAGTGGTCGGAAGATGGGAGGGGCGGGGGCTTGCTGGGTCTGTATTGTCTGCACTTTTGTATGTAACAGTATTGTCTAATGTACAAATGTCATTGTTGATGTCTCTTTATATTTTTATGTGAAACTGGGATTTGAGGTTTGTCCTCATGTCCCTGTAAACTGTTTGAGCGGTAAGGTTTGGGGCCTGGCTTTGCTGCTCCTCTCCCTTGTAAAATTGCTGTCTCTTGTATGCGGCTGTAAATGTAATTGTTTGTTGTCAACTGTTTTTGTAATTTGTTTAATAAATATAATTAAATGCAGAACTGAAATCTGTGAATAGTAGTCTTACATAGGTGTCCTTCTTCTCCAACTGGGTGAGGGCCAGATAGAGGATGATGGAAATGGCATCATTTGTTGAGTGGTTTGGACAACACATGAACTGCAGGGTGTCCAATGAGGGGGGCCGCATGGTCTTAATATGCCTCATCATGACCTTTCGAAACACTTCGTGTTGACGAGTGTTAATGCAATGGGGCAGTAGTCATTGAGAATGGAGTGGCCTTGAAGTGCATTGGAACTATGGCGCAGCTCAGGGAGATGTTGAAGAAGTCCATGAGAACATCTGCCAGTACATCAGAGCAACCTCTGAGCACTCTGCCAGGGATGTTACCTGGTCCAGCAGCCTTCTGTGGGTTGACTCTGCATAGGGTTTTCCTCATGTCGTCTGTGGTAAGACACAACATTTGGTCATTGGGAGGGGGGTATGGACATCTCGCTGCTACATCATTTTTTGCCTGAAATCATACATAAAATTTGTTCAGCTCACTTGGGAGGATGCATCACCAGCACAGGCAGGCAATGCTGTTCTGTGGTTGGTGATGACCTGGATGCCCTTCCACATGCTTCTTGTATTGTCGCTGTCCTGAAGGTGGCTGTGTATTCTCTATGTGTGTGCACGCTTTGCCTCTTTAATGACCTGGGTCAGGTTCAGTAGAGTTTATCTCCCTCTACCTGTGCTTATCCTTTATGACTTCAAACACCCCTATCAAATCTCCTCTTAACCTTTTCCTTCTCAAAGAGCCTCAGCTTCTCCAACGCATGCACTTAGAGAAGTCATCCATGAAAGCATTCTGGCAATCTTTTTCTGCAGTCTTGCTAAAGTCTTTACTTCTATCCTGTGCCAGAATTATAACTCCATGTCTTTTGCAGAGTATATGGAACAGTTTCACTGATAATTTGGGCAACATATATCAATAAACAGGTTATTCGCCAGTCCAAAGTATTCATGTGGCTCACTATTTAGGCTTTCATATTATTGAGACTTTCATAATACCATTGAGCAGTTCTTTGCTGGTCAGTGTTTGGTTTCAGCAGATCAGTCAGTGAGACAATTGAACAAAAATCAAAACTTGTCTTCTGGTCTTTTAATAAAGATCGTGAATCACGTTGGGTGGGAAAATAATAAATACTGTCTGAGCCACTCTACTATCGTCAAGCTTGTCCAACAAATTTACAATCTCAAGTATAAATTTTCTTTGAAACCGTTATACTAGTCTCTTTTAGAACTTCAACCATTATAAGTGTAGAGACAGACAAATTGCTCATATTCAGTCCAACTCATGTTCTCTCCAACTAACCTACAAAAGTATTTTCTGAAAGTAATAGCACAGACCTCAGAAAGTGAACAATTCATTTTCTTTACAAAACTATGTGAGGATTCATATCCCCTGATTATTGTTTTGCATGTATTGCAATACTTAAAAATTAAATCTTAATACTTAATTGGAAGTTCAGTTTCAATGTCACCAATTTTTTTCTATATATATTTTATATTACTTACCAGACAACAAGAGGAAACATTGAAAACAGTCAGTATTATATTATGTGAAGGACAAGGATCAGTATCCTCTGCACCTGTGCTTTGGCAAGGCAGAGACAAGAGCCTATTGTAGAAACTGTTGAATGTGCTTCTCGTTTGTGTTATCAGTTCTCACATTTAGCTCTTGTTGGAGAAGGGACACAAAGTTCCAGGGTTAGGTCTGTCTAATAAGCATCCAGTGTCTCCTCAGAGAGATCAACCAGACATCCTTGGCGAATAATTAGATTATGAGGCACACTAAGAACTGATAGATTTACTGGAGAATATATTGTAGCATTCTTCCTAAATAATTTAAACATTTAGAATGCAACTTGAGCATGTTGACTATTTTAATAATGAGTCTGGTGCCTAATTATTCTAGGACAGGTGAACTGGAATTTAAAAGGGTTGGTCCATGATTTTAACTTGCTGTCTTGAGAGTCCTGGACAGTAAAAGCTTAATTTTCCCTTCTGGGGCTGGGAGAAGCATTATTGCTCCTGTAGCCTGTAGTGGATGCCTTACCACAGACCAAAATCAATACTGTTAGAATAGTCATCAGCCATTACTACTTCAACTACTCAGGCACTCAATTTCTTAACAGGCTGGCATTAATAAAACAAGCATTTTTCTCTTTTTGTCTTCTAATGTATCTCTTTGTTAGTGCCTCCTCCCTCTTCATTATGTCCATTATTTTCTCTGCATGCAGTCAAACATCTCTTTCTAAATCGCTCCCATTCTATATGCCCTGCATCCTTTTCTCCTCTTTATTTCCGTTTATCTCTCAGTCTCCTTTTCTCCCAATTTTCACTGGTATGGAGGCAGATGTGGGGGATCAACGCTCTAATAACCACTTCAAAAATATTTCAGAACAATTAGAAATGGTACAGTATCACTATGTATATTTAGTTTTGGCTCTACTCTTTAGAATTTTATCTGAAATTCCCTGCTGATCAAGATGAAAATATTTATATAAAGATGGGAAATAATGTTGAGCATAAATACATTTCTAATTAGTTACACCACTGTTTTAATAATGGCTTCCACACTTGAAAAATATTGATTCTAAGAAAGAATTCAGTAGGATGCTGTATATTAGAGTGCAAATACAAAGAAAGACCAGAAGATTGGCTGTTAGCAAAACCAAAGGCCATGATGATAAATGCAAAATGGTAACATGGATGTAAAACTAGATATCAGAAACTTGCAATGGTGACGAATCTAGAGGCAAGGGAAGCTTTGTGGACAGAACTAGCCTCCAGTATAATGTTATTAAACTGAAGAAAAAGGTCGCAGAAACTCTACTTGCAGTTAAGATTCCACAAAACTTTGAATTCCTTTGGCGAATTTTGGACAAATTGTACGATCAAAGCCAAACTGAACATTAGGCCTGTGTTTCTGTTTCTGAAGTTAAGGATCTCTTTTTTTCTCATAAACAGCCTTATTAATTTGTCTTGCCACTTTCAAAGGTTTCTGTAAGCCAACCCCCAGTCTAGGGTAGAAAAAGGTGAACCATTAGATGTTGTATACTTGAGTTTCCAAAAGGCACTTTAGTAGTGTTACGAAATGTTAAAATGCATGGAGTTTGAGGGTGGAAGTGAAGTCATATTGGCATGGATAGAGGACAGGAAGCAAACAGCCAGCATTACTTGAGCATTTTCAAGTTGGTAAGCTGTGATTAGTGGAGCACCTCAAGGAACATCGCTGTGCCCTCAACTCTATGAATAACTTAGACAAAGAGACAGAGACTGATGTCATAGTCATAGCCATAGTCATGGAGTGGAATATCATCACAGTCTGAGCAACGTGGGCTATGGTGAGATGATTAGCAGAGTTCGGCAAGACGTTTGCCAATCCCTATCTCAACATCATAGAATCATAGAGTACTTAAAAGGCCCTTTGGCCAATCGAGCATCTATTGGCAAAAATATGCTACCAACACGAGTCCCACTTTCCTGCATTAGGCCCATAGCCTTGAATGTTATGACTCTTCAAAAGCTCATCCAAAGACTTTTTAAATGTTGAAAAAGGTGTCCTGCACCTTATATCCTTTTCTCAAATGGCATGGTGACATTCTTGCTAGGCAGCGGCAAGTTCCCAATTGATGCTTATTATCACTTGTTAAATGCCTTGTTAATAGCTCAGCCCACCAGAGGTTGTAATCCTATCAAATTTACCACACAAACCAGCTGTCAGGAAAACTCAACATGGAACCAGAATGGTTTGTTGGTGGGTTTAACAACTCCTTGCTCCAAAGGACTTCCACTGTTGACATGGGGCACCAACATCTCAGATCCATGGGCATTGGCAAAGAACATGTGCCAAACTTTGTAAACACTCATGGCGCATCTCCAATCCGCTTACACATGCTTCTATACTTGGTGGTGCATCTCAGACTGCACCAGCAACTATCATTTCTGGACGCAAACCTAGCTCATGGACTGGTTCAGACTGCATCTCCAGGTGCTTTGTTTGTGGTCATGGTCCTTACTCACTCTGAGTGCCTCTGGGGGAGGCTTGAATTTCCTTTTTGGACATTGCCCCCTCAACCAGAGATACCAGACTCATATGACTACTATCTTGCTATGCCATTTAGAGCATACACAAAGCAGGAAGCTTGCCACAGTTGTTGGCTAGCTTCAGTGCAGTCAAAGAGGATAGCCTTTGCTTAAATCAAGAGCAGCTTCTGGTACTAGTCCAGTTGCTTGGAGTGGTCAGGGTCAAGATCCTCTCCTAATAATGATGGAATGAAGGAGATACAGGAATAACAGAAAATGAAACTTGGTGGCATCCCAGTTACGTTTGGTAGAGGTTGGAAAGTACCCTGAGGAAATGAGTAGGCAGTACAGGGGTTAGTGGCATCAACAGTGAGTTGTCGCACGGATTAGTGAGACTGGTAGTGTATGAGTCTTGGTGGCAGTTGGGTGCACTAGCAGAGATGGAGGGAGTGTGAGGTATTGGAGTGAGGATGGTGGCTTTTACACTGGTAGAGTGGAGCAAGTTCTTCCTAAAATATTAGGCATTCCTTCAGATGACTGAAACTGCTCCAACTGGAATTGCAACCTTGGACCAGGCTGACATAGCCTGATGTCTTGGTGTCCACTGCTGGTCCTGGAGGAAGATGAAGACCCATTGTTTACACCGCCTGACAAGCATGTTCTCCAAGTCTTTGGCTGCAAAACAGTTTCCTATGTCTGAGGCAAATGTCAGGAGTTGTGCAGGGCACCTCCAGACTGACTGTGCTTGTCCATATGCACAATGATCTTTAAATACAGGACCAGTACCAAACATCCCAGGTGAGTAGCGAGTTGTCTGGGAATAGCATGTGCAAGATGGGCCAGAATTCAGATATGATAGTTGCTACAAGGGCTGAAGAAACCATTTAGTGCAATGAACGCTAAGAAAGCTCATGGCCTTACAGCAAGAATCACTCTACTAAACTCAACACAACTCACATTTAGCCAAAAAAACTGAAAGATTCAAACCATAGATTCAGAGGGTTGGTTCTTAATGTTTGTCTGGTTAAAATATCAGTTGCATTGAGATATTTGGAGGGTTTTAGACAAGAGACCTAGCGAGATTGATCACTGTACATTACCCAAACTCACTTCACTAATGGCCTACACTACCTCTACGGTTTCCCATCCTGGAATTATTCCCAATATGTCATTCCTGGAACAACTCAACACTCATCAGATGTCCATCAAGAAGCCAGCATCCTTTTGCCCACACCATCTTTAAAATGCCACTGCGGACCCCAACAAGCATTGGCAGTCAGACACTACTCCTTATTAGGAACACAATAGTATAGTAGTCACAAAGTCACGCTGCATACAGCACATGCAAATTCATTCTCTCATGTTAGTCATTGTTTAACCACTGTACCAGGCAGTTTACCTGTCCGTTGCTGTATTCAATTTCAACACCCTCTCTAAGCCATTACCACTCTGACCCCAATGCTCACTGTTTACCAGCACCTTGTCATTGTCCATGATGGTCTGGTGCACCCAGTTCTCATCTACTGGAACTGGGTGTCAATCAGGCCCTATCAGGTTTGGTCATACACAATACAGCTAAGCTCTGTCATGTACAAAAACAGCTTCCTGCTCCTCAGAAGACTGGTCCTGTTCTCCCAGTTCTTCAGTATCTATCACATTCACTCATCACCTGTTCCAGGTGTACAGATGACACCATGAGAGGTTAATGTATTGCACTTTGTCCAGACTATACTGGAGGACTCCCCAGACTGGTCCAAGCAGTGGAATCACCTTTGAAAAGCTCATCTACCTGGTCTGCCAAGGACTTGCTCACACAGCATGGGCACAATTTGGTGCAGATGCTGCTCTGGCTGAGAGACTGACACATTACCGTATTAAGGAAGTGCCTGCTGCTTTCCAACCTCTTCCCATTCCAGACCCACATCAATCATCATTTTTCATTGCATTCAGTGAATCCACCTTCATACTTACAATGACATATGATGCAATGATCTTTGCTCATCTCTGGGCACCTTTGGAAGTTTAACAAGCAATAACTTCATTTTATTCATTGCCACCAACTTCTACATCAGTGAGATAACAATGCTAAAGTTATAAGCACCAATAGCATGGTGCAATTCACTTTTGACCAGCATTTAAAGACTCAGCTCATTCACGCTGCATTTGTTGCAAATGGGTGAAGAAATTATTGTAAATAAAATATAACTGGAGTTTACAAACCCTTGATTCATGTATTTGTGACTTCAGTATCTGAGTGTCCAGCACACATGGAACTTGTGCTTTCACCCATTAAACTGGCACGGACATAGTCCCAGCTGTTTTCCATTGCACTTCCCACTTACAGAACTGCAACTGATGGCAGGGAACACAGCTCAGGGTGGAAACCATCAGCACCAGACTCCATCTGGTCTTCAGTTACCCATTCCCGACTCCCCAGAGCACCCATGTCTCCTTTTATCATGCCATATTCTAACAGCCCATCTCCAGCCATTCTCCTTGAGGAGAAACACCACCTCAAACTTCACCTCCAGCTGTCGTCCTGTTCATCTGAACCTTCCTATACCTTCATGATGTCCATCCTTCTTCTCTATGTTGACTCTGTGGAAGCCATGCTAGTGGTTACTACCAATTATCCACCCTTCCTTAATTTACCATGTTATTCTACAAACCTATCCAGAGAGGGTTTTAGTCTTCCCTTCAACACCATTCTTGTCCCCACCTCTACACATGCCTCTGCTCTCCCACCCCCCCAATCCTGTCTCCCCAAGCCTTTTGGTAGTGATCACCCACTGCACATATATGATCATAAACATCGCTGGACATTCCCCAACAGTAATCAGTTCAGTATTTATCTGGAACAAATAATGAAAATGCTAAAGAAACTCACCACAACTGTCAACATCTTTAGATGGAGAAGCAGAGTTAGCACTGTGAGTCCAAGATGACTCTTCTTAATTTTTTGTGTTTGTTTCAATGATAGTTCCTTGTTTCCCTGTAATACAGATCTGTTCTCTCTAATTATCCTGTAAGTGGATCTGAGAGGTGTCATTGTAGTAATGTGGATACCAATGTCTGTAAATGCAACTGGTGCCCATGGACCATGTGCTGAGATGATGTTTGATGGTAAACAATATGGAGGCTTTTCACAGCCTGCACTGAGCTGAAGTCACCAGGTACCTGCTCTGACTCCCACGTTGAGATTTCTTGATATCAACTTTGATCAACGTGCTTGGTAAAATGATTGAATTTTATTGAAGTGAGTTGTCATAAATTTGGAGAGTTTTTATAGCATAGAAAGAGGCCCTTCAGCCCATTGGCTCCATGCCAGTCATCAAACATCCATTTATTCTAATCCCATTTTCCAGCACTTGGCCCACAGACTTGTATGCTGTTGCATTTCAAATGCTCATCTAAATCATTCTTAAAAATATTGTGAGTTCCAGTCTCTCCTGCCTTTCAGGAAGTGCGTTTAAGATACCCAACATTCCAGATGAAAAAATGTTTCCTCAAATCCCCTCTGGGCTCCTGCTCCTTATTTTCAAACTATGCACCCTCTATTGAACCCTCCATGTTGCTCAGAACTTTGTACACCTTTGTTTGAAGGAAAACAACCAAGCCTATCCAGTCTTTCCTTTTAGCTGGATTGCTCTAGCCTCGGCAATATATTGGTGAATCAATTCTGCACTTTGTCTAATGCAACCATATCCTTCCTAAAGTATAATGATTATAACTGCACACAGTTCTCCAGTTGTGACATGACTAACTTTATACACAGAACTACCAAATCTTCTTGGTCTTGTATTCGATGCCTTGACTAATAAAGGTAATTTCCCATATGCCTTCTTAATGACATAATCTGTCTTGCTTCCTTCAAGGAACTATGGGATTTGCACCAATTTTCCTCTGATCCTCTCTACTTCCTAATGTACTGCCTTTCAATGGGAATGCCCTATCCTTGTTAGTCCTTCCAAAATGCATCACACTTTCCAGGATTAATTTTTTTTTAACCACTTTTGGCCCAGCTGACCAGCCCGCTGAGATCATCATTTGAGAAGTTGACACTGAGATGGGATCAGCCATGACCATAGTTTGTGGAGTTGAACTGCCTACTTCAGTTGTTGGTTCTTCTATTCTTAACTTCTGAAATTTAAGGCTTACCATCACCATTTACCACACCAACAATTATTGTGTCATCTGTAAACTTACTGATCATACCTCCTACATTCATGTCTAGCTCATTAATGTACACTGCAAACAGCAGGGAACCAGCATTGAACTCTGCGCTACACTGCTCAACACAGGCTTCCAGTCACAAAAACATCCTTTTGAGCAGGCACTTTGCTTTCTGCCATGATGCCAATTTTGGATCCAATTTGCGAGATCGCCTTGGGTCCTATGGCTCTTAGCTTCTTAACCAATCTAACATGCAAGGCCTTGTCAAAATGTTATTAATCTCCATGTAGAATACATTAACTAGATCACTCACATCTAAACATCTAGTAAGCTCCTCAATTTGATCAAATTTGTCAAGCGTAGTCTCCCTCTTAAAAACTCACACTTATAGCATAGAAAGAGGTCCTTTGATATATGATTAGTGTTCGATCAGCCATGACCCTATTGAATGGTAGAGCAGGATTGAGGGGTCAAGTGGCCTACTCCTGTTCATATATATTATGATCTTATGTGCCCTTCTCTGAGGAACTTTCTAAAATAGTATCCCTCCATACTGCAGTAATTGACTCCTTGATCAATATTACAATATCAACTCTTTTACACCTTCTTACCTACCATCTTGCTGAAAGATTCTGTACTCCAGAATATTGAGCTGCCATTCTTGTCCCTCCCTCATTTATATCTCCATGAGACTTAACCAAGTACCTTCTGCCTTCCAGACTGATTTCGTTTTTCCTCTATACTCACCTGTGCATCCCCGCTACTGTTTCTCCACTCTGTACCCCATTCTCCTGTCAAATTAGTTTAAACTCCCGCCAAGAACTCGTGCAAATCACCTCCAAACCTACAAGGATGTTGGTCCAGGTGCAACCCACCGAATGTCTCCAGTTTCCACCTTCCCCACAAAGAGACCCAATATCCAGAAATTTAAAGCTCTTCTTCCTGCATCAACTCTACAGCGATGCATTCATCTAGTCACAACCTACTCCTATACTCAATTACACATGCCACTGGGAATAATTCAGAGATTATGACCTTTGAGGTCCCTCTTTTTAATTATTGACACACAACCTTTTTACTTACGTTGTTGGTACCGTGGAAACCACAACCTCTGATAGATTCTCATCCCCCTTCAGAGTGCTGCCATGCTGTGATGTATTTGATCCTAGCCGCAGAGAGGTAGGACAGCATCATGGAGTTATATCTGCAGCTGCAGAAACACCTGTTTATACCTCTCACTATTGAATCTCCTACCACTGTTGCATTTCCTCTCTTTCTCTTCCCTCCATGCCCACCTGGGCTCAGGGTTCATTTCCCAGAAGAACTGTCACTTCCATTGTTTTCCAATTAAAAAAAACTTCTCTTGATGAGTTGATCTCTGGAGCTTTCCTGAATACCTACCTCCATTTCTCTGACTGTTACCCATTTCTTCTCTGACTGAATGTCCTTAAGCTGTGAGTGACTACATCTAAAAAGCTGAAACATTGACTCTCCTGCTCCTCGGATGCGGCCTGACCTACTGTGCTTTTCCAGCACCACTCTTTTCAACTTTCATCTCCAGCATCTGGAGTCCCCACTTTCTCCTTACATCTAAAAACTATCTTCATGGATGCACTGCTGTACATTCAGAAAACACTCAAATACTAAAACTCAGTGCTGAAATTAGTCAAGTTAGAGGCATTTCCTATATATGTGGCCATCCTGACAGCCAGGGATACCTACGATTTTCCACCACTGCAGGTTGTGCAACACAAGGGATTGAGCTCCTCTGTCATGCCTTTAGTTAAAATACTCCCCATCTTAAATGTAAGTAGGAAATTATTTAAGTTTTTTTTTAATAAGGAAAAGCTAGAACTCTTAGCTCTGATGTATCCGTCTTGACTGATGATACGAAGCCAGAGGGAAATGCGAACTCTGAGGAAGAAAATTAGAAACTACTAAGAGACTTAGATAAGTTAAATGAGTGAACAACAAGACAACAGATTTAACGTAATGAGTGGAAATGTGAGGTCCAGCACATTTTCATAAGAAAAGAAAACAGCAAGATATGGAGCATGTAAGTGTTGATGACCAGAGAAACTTGAGTGTATGTGAATCCCCGATGTATAAACGACTTACGAATGCTTGTACTTACGAACATAATCCCATACAGGGTGTGCAATCTGACATATGAACATCTCCTGTACTTATGAACAGCTACTTTATATTGTCTTGCATTGTGTTCTGACTTGCATACAAATCAACTTGCAAATGAACTTGAGAACGGAACCTATTTGTAATTGTACTTGTTCAAAGAGCACAAGTAGTTAGCATGCAAGTACAACAAGCAATTAAGAAAGAAAATAGCATATTGGCTTGAGTTGCAAGGGGAGTGTACACGAGGAAAGACATCTTGTCACAATTATGTGGGTCTCTGGTGAAACCACATGTGAAAATTGTTCTCCATATTAAATAAAGGTTTTATTTGTACTGGAAGCAGCACAGTGAAGGTTCACTAGATTGGTCCCAGAATGAAAGGTTTGTCTTATGATGAGAGTCTGAGCTTTTTTTTTAGCAAACTTGGTGTTTATTTTCTAGAGTTAAGAAGATGCTAGGTAATCGTGTGTAAATTTTCACGGTTATGCAGAGGTTTTATAGAATTTTCTTCTGGCTGTGAATCTACAAAAAGGCAAAGTTTCAGGAAAAATGACCAAGCATTTAGGACCAAGACAAAGAGAAATGCTGCTATTCCAGACAGCTGTGAATGCTCCATCTTTGAAAAGACAAACAGACTTTTGGTCTCTTGCAGAATCAAGGGATTTTAGGCGCGGGTGGCAAAATGAGTTTAAGTCAAAGTTCAGCAATGATCATATTGAAAGGCAGAATCTCTATTTCTTCATCTGTCAGTAATGCATATGGTGAAAGTCTAAAACCCCAATATCAATCCTTGGAAAATGTAGCTTGTCAAAACTTACTGATCAGACTGCATTGCCTTTATCCCTACTGTCTTTCTCTTACCTCTTAACAAATGTTCAACCCATTAGATTAACACAAATCATATGCCTTCTGGAATTTTGTGTAAACAATACTGATAATCACTCTCCTATCTGATATTAAACCAAGGCTATCAAGTGGTAAAAGATAGCACGACATAGTTAGAAAAAGATTAGAGGAGTTCTCCTCAGTGGCCTGTCCATTATTTACTTCTCAACCAACCTAGCTAAAAAGTAGATTATCTGGTCAGTGTTACACTGTTGCTTCTGGGAGTTTTCCTATGTATAAAGTGACTGCTTCCCATCGCAACAGTGGTAACACCTTAAAACTATTCCATTCTGTAGTATAAGGGGTTAAGTCTGATTGTTTGATATGCTGTGATACAATGTCACATGATCTTGCTCTCTCTTGCAGCCTTCCGGCAAGATGTAGCTAAAATAAGATGTTTCTTAAAAAAAGTTAATTTACATCCACCAACTGCCCCAGTTAACTGTTATCCATGAGGTGAGAAAAAAAAGGCAGAAAATGACCTGCCAAATGCCACTTTTGTAAAAAGAATGTTATTTTTCCAAACTGTGTGTCACAACAAATTGTTAGTGTAGAATTTAAAAAACCTGTCAACAGATGTAAGATTCATGAAACAAAAGATATTAATGATGTGGAGTAGCAGTTTCAGTTCTTTCCGATTCTGAGTTTTGATTGGAACAAAATACTCTTCAGCCATAATGCAAAAAAAATTAAACCAATTGAAAGCTATAAAACTCAAGGTCATAGGAGAACTGAATGTAACTCACAAACATAAAGAGAGAAATATTACAAAATCTTGTGTCTGATTCTGAATCAGGGACTTGTGCATAGGCAAAGTGGGAAGGGGTGTAGTATAAAGGATTAGGTTTGACTGAGATGCTAATAAGATAGCCCGCATCATTATGGGAAATGAAGCAATGTCACAAGATTTTGTTTTCTCCTAAAGCCTGTTGACAAGATGAAGCCATAGTCAGATGTTTCTGAAAACAGACTTAACGTTCTTCTTACTTCAGCAGAGTCAGTAACTATTCTTTAGCTATATGAGACCAAGAATATTATACATGCTAGAAGGTCTAAGAGGATGGAAACTGACATAGCCCTTGAAGTAAATAAGGAAAGTAGGAAAGAACTTAAACAAGGAATTAGAAGGGCTAAAAGGGGTTATGAAAAGTCGTTAGCAAACAGGACTAAGGAGAATCACAAGTGTTTTTATACATATATAAAAAGCAAGAGGGTAGCCAGGGAAAGGGTTGGTCCACTCAAAAACAAAACAGGGAATCTATGAATGGAGCCAGAAGAGGTAGATGAGGTCATGAACAAATACTTTGTGTCAGTATTCACCAAAAGAACAAATTGGTGAATGATAGTCTCAGGGAAGGGAGTTGTGCATTTCTAAGCAAAGTTATTATTAAAATTGAAGTGATGTTGCGCATCTTAAAAGGTATTAAGGTAGATAAGTCCTCAGGTCCTGATGGGATCGATCCCAGAATATTGATGAAGGCCAGAGAATAAATTGCTGTAGTGTTGATAGATGTATTTGGCCATAGGTGAAGTCCCAGAGGATTAGAGAACAGCCAATGTGTTCCCAATGTTTAAGAAGGATAGTAGGGATAATCCAGGAAATTACAGACCTGTGAGCCTCACGTCGGTGGTAGGGAAATTATTGGAAAAGATTCTCAGGGACAAGATCTACACACATGTAGCAGCAAATGGATTTATTAACAATAGACAGCATTATTTGTGCAAGGGAGGTTGTGTCTCACTAACTTAATCGAGTTTATTTTTGAGGAGGTGACGAAGATGATTGATGAGGGAAAAGCAGTTGATGTTTTCTATGTGGACTTCAGTAAAGCCTTTGACAACATCCGTCATGGCAAACTGGTACAAAAGGTGAAGTCACATGGTATCAGGGTGAGCTGGTGAGATGGATATAGAACTAGCTACAGTCATAAATACAGTCATAGGAGACAGAGGGTAGTGGTGGACGGATGCTTTTCGGAATGGATGGTTGTGGCTAGTGGTGTTCCAAAGGGATCAGGACTGGGGCCTCTGCTGTTCATGATCTACATAAATGATTTGAAGGAAAACGTGGCTAGTCTAATTAGTAAGTTTGCGATGATACAAAGATTGGTGGAATTGCAGATTGTGAGGATTGTCAGAAGATACAACAGGATATAGATCAGTTGGAGACATGGGTAGAAAAATGATAGATGGAGTTTAATCTGGACAAATGTGAGGTGGTGCATTCTGGAAGGTCAAGTGTAGGTGGAAATTATACATTGAATGGCAGAACCTTTCGAAGTATTGATACGCAGAGGGATGCAGGTCCACAGATCACTGAAGATGGCAGCACTAGTAGATAAGATAGTTAAAAAGGCCTATGGAATGCTTGCCTTCATTGGAAGAGGCATGGAGTATAAGGATATGCAGGTTATTCTGCAGCTTTATAGTTAGGCCACACTTGGAATATTGTATACAGTTATGGTCACCACACTTCCAGAACAATGTGGATACTTTGGAGAGGGTGCTTTGCCAGGATGTTACCTGGTATGGGGAATTTTAGCTATGAAGAAAGGTTGGATAGACTGGGCTTGTTTTCACTGGAACACAGAATATTGATGGGTGACCTGATAAAATTTTATAAGATTGTCAATGGCATTGATAAAGTAGAAAGTATGAGGCTTTTTCTCAGGGTGAAGGGGTCAATTACTCGGGGATACAGGTTCAAGGTGTGGGGGCGAGGTGGGATGTTTAAAAGAGATGCGCGAGGCATGTTTTTCACACAAAGGGTGGTGAGTGCCTGGAACACACTGCCAAAGGAGGTAGTGGAATCAGACCCAATAGCAGCATTAAAGAAGCACCTAGATAGACACATGAATAGGAAGGGAATGTAGGGATACGGTTCCTGTAAATGAAGACAGCTTTAGTATGGAAGAACAAAAATGTGTTGGCACAGGCTTGGAGGGCCAAAGGGCCTATGCCTGTGCTGTATTGTTCTTTGTTCTTTCTTAAAGTACCTCAAAAAAATCAATAAAATGAACCAGATATGATTCAAAATAATCCATGCTATTTCCTTTAATCAACTGATACTTGTCCAAATACATAGTCAATCTGTTTTTGGTGATAGGTATTCCTGGAATGTAACAGTTCTGTAATTCTTGATTTCACATTCCTTCCTTTTTTTTTTGCAGTGGAGTAACACTTGCAAATTATCAATGCAGTTCTTGAATCCATCCTTCATTCCAAATATCTGCATTTTTGAACAAAATGTTTACAGAATTAGTGGCCTGAGGTAATCAGAAGCTTGCATATTCAAATTTCACTCTAAAGACATTGTCAAAAATCTAAGATGACAGTCGAATGGATGCTGATGGAGGGGAGTGATGCACGTTCTGAAGTACTGTCTTGTGAACAAAATGTTAACTAAGGGTTCCAGGTGGTAAAGGATTAAACCCATACCACAAGTTGAACAAGAGTAGGGGAGCTATTTATTTGCTGAAAATGTGTTGCTGGAAAAGCGCAGCAGGTCAGGCAGCATCCAAGGAGCAGGAGAATCGAGGTTTCGGGCATGAGCCCTTTTCCAGCAACACATTTTCAGCTCTGATCTCCAGCATCTGCAGTCCTCACTTTCTCCCAGAAGATTTGAGCTAGTTATTTGGCCAATATTTATTCCTTAATCAACATGACTGAAAAGCAGATTATCTGGTAAGTGTCATATTGTTACATGTGTGATTATTTTTTTGTGCTTGCTCTTGGCAACCATGCTTTTTAACAGTACTCCATTGGCTGTAAACATTTGGGATGACCTAAGGGCATGAAAAATTCTAGATCAATACAAGCCATTCTTTCAATGTTTTTGTTTGTTCAGAAAATTATATCCAAGCTTGATTTTCCCATTTTTTTTCTCCATCCTGTCACAGGGAAATAGATGGTGACATCTTGAAAAATATCCATATTACAGAGGAGGAAGTGTTGGATGTCTTGAAACATCATAAAAGTGGATAAATCCCCAGGACCTGATTAGGTGTATCCTAGAACTAGATTAGATTAGATTCCCTACAGTGTGGAAACAAGCCCTTCGGTCCAACAGGTCCACACTGACCCTCTGAAGAGTAACCCACCCAAACCCCTTTTCCCTCTGACTAATACACCTAATTGACAATTTAAGCATGGCCGATTCACCTAACCTGCACATCCTTGGACTGTGGGAGGAAACCAGAGCACCCCCACGCAGACATGGGGAGAATATGCAAACTCCACACAGACAGTCACCCGAGGTAAAAATTGAACCCGGGACCCTGGTGCTGTAAGGCAACAGTGCTAACCACTGAGCCACCAGGCCACCCAGCAGCAAGCTAGGGAAGCTAGGGAAGTGATTGCTGGGCCCCTTGCTGAGATATTTGTATAATCGATAGAGGTTGGCTAACGTGGTACCACTATTTAACAAAGATGGTAAGGACAAGACAGGGAGTTATAGACCAGTGAGCCTGATGTTGGTGGTGGTCAGATTGTTGGAGGGAATCCAGAGGGACGGGATGTACATGCATTTGGAAAGGCAAGGACTGATTAGGAATAGTCAACATGGCTTTGTACATGGGAAATCATGTCTCACAAACTTGACTGAGTTTTTTGAAGAAGTAACAAAGAGGATTGATGAGGGCAGAGCAGTGGATGTGATCTATACGGATTTAGTAAGGCATTTGAAAAGGTTTCTCGTGGGAGATTGGTTAGCAAAGTCAGATCTCATGGAATACAGGGAGAACTAGCCATTTGGATACAGAACTGGCTCAGAGGGTGGTAGTGGAGGGTTGTTTTTCAGACTGGAGGCCTGCGACTGGTAGAGTGCCACAAGGATCGGTGCTGGGTCCTCTACGTTTTGTCATTTATATAAATGATTTGGATTGAGCATTATAAGTATAGTTAGTAAGTTTGCAGATGACACCAAAATTGTAGTGGACAGCGAAGATGGTTACCTCCGATTACAATGGGATCTTGATCAAATGGGCCAATGGGCTGGGAAGTGGCATATGGAGTTTAATTTAGATAACCGTGAGGTGCTGCATTTTGGGAAAGCAAATCTTAGCAGGACTTATACACTTAACGGTAAGGTCCTAGAGAGTGTTGCTGAACAAAAAACCTTGGAGTACAGGTTCGTCGCTCTTTGAAAGTAGTGTCATAGGTAGATAGGATAGTGAAGAAGCATTTGGTATGCTTTCCTATATTGGTCAGAGTACAGGAGTTGGGAGGTCACGTTGCAGCTGTACAGGATGTTGGTTAGGCCACTGTTGGAATATTGCGTGTAATTCTGGTCTCTTTCTATTGGAAGGATGATGTGAAACTTGAAAGGGTTCAGAAAAGATTTACAAGGATGTTACCAGGATTGGAGGATTTGAGCTATAAAAAGAGGTTGGATAGACTGGGGCTGTTTTCCCTGGAGCATCGGAGGCTGACGGGTGACCTTATAAAGGTTTATAAAATCATGAGGGGCATGGATAGGATAAATGGACAAAGTCTATTCCCTGGAGTGGGGGAGTCCAGAACTAGAGGGCATGGATTTAAGGTGAGAAGGGAAAGAATATAAAAGGGACCTAAGGGGAAACTTTTTCACACATAGGGTAGTATGTGTATGGAATGAGCTGCCAGAGGAAATAGTGGAGACTAGTACAATTGAAATGTGTAAAAAGCAACTGAATGGGTATATGAATAGGAAGGGTTTGGCAGAATATGGGCCAGGTGCTGGCAGGTGGGACTAGTTTGGGTTGGATATCTTGTCCGTATGGATGATTTGAACCGAAGAGTCTGTTTCCGTGCTGTACATCTCCATGACTCTATGACACTGGTTAGACAAGGTAGTAAACAAACTTTGGCCTTTATTAATGATCTTCTTGAGTTAAATACATATGTTATTTGTGAAAGCAGTCTGGAGTGACTCATCCTTTAACTATTACCTCCTCCCATCTGGAAACAACCTTGGGTTGTATTTAGTGCTTCTCCCTAATGAATTTAAGGTGTGTGCACAAATCAAAGTTGTGCTAATCTAGGAAGGAAAGACGCTGGAACTCTAGCATATATATAAACACAATTAAGTAAATGTGGTTTCAGAAGTAACACAGGTATGATGTACAATTTTTTTTAAAAATCATTCATGGCATGCAGGCATCATTAGTTAGTTCCCATTGCCCATCCCTAATTGCTCTGCAACTGAGTGACTTTGCTGGGCCATTTCAGAAAACAGTTGACAGTGGGTGTGGAGTCACCTGACAATGGTGACAGATTTCCTTCCTTAAAGGGCATTAGTGAACCAGATGGGTTGTTATTCTGGATTAGTGGTGCTGGAAGAGCACAGCAGTTCAGGCAGCATCCAAGTAGCTTCGAAATCGACATTTCGGGCAAAAGCCCTTCATGATTCCTGATGAAGGGCTTTTGCCCGAAACATCGATTTCGAAGCTACTTGGATGCTGCCTGAACTGCTGTGCTCTTCCAGCACCACTAATCCAGAATCTGGTTTCTAGCATCTGCAGTCATTGTTTTTACCCAGAGGGTTGTTATGACAATTGACAATGTTTTCACAGTCACTATTTGACTATCTTTGAATTCCAGATTTTATTGAATTTAAGTTTCACCATCTATATGGTGGGCTTCAAACTCATGTCTCTATAACATGATTCTGGGCTATTAGCCCAGTACATTACACTACCACCATCACCCCCTAGACTATGTTGAAAGATATGGGTTAACCTTCAATCCAGCAGTCATTCACATAATTTAGACTGGCACTTAATACTGAGGCAAGATTAGAGAGGTGCTGGAAAAGCACAGCAGGTCAGGCAGCATCTGAGGAGCAGGAAAATCGATGTTCCAGGGAGGAGCCTTCTTCATACCTAACTTCCTGTATGTTAGCTATGATATGGAGATGCTGATTGTGGACTGGGGTATACAGCTGATGAAGGAGCAGCGCTCCGAAAGCTAGTGCTTCCAATTACTGTAAACCTATTGGACTATAACCTGGTGTTGTGTGATTTTTAACTTTGTACACTAGCTAACTGCTATCCATTTACCATTTCAATAAGTACATATCTTGAGAGACACAGTACTCTCATCTAAACTATGCTCTGCTGAATTAGATGAAGTCAATTACAAGTCAGCTGCTGAGTTAGTGAGGAACCAAATGAAAGCTCTTGTGCTGCAACAGGAAGCTGCAGAAATGCATGCCTCAGACAACACAATATTTTCTGTCCTTTTCAGTGCATTGATCCACACAGATTGATATAGTTGCATTGAGCTTCATTTCCATGATAGCGAAAGCAGAAACTAATATAAGTGCTCTTTCACAACAGGCATTTCAGCATTGTGAATGTTATAGCTAGAGGAAATGCTGAACTATTTTAAAAGAAACATGAAATATACAGACAGAAAGGTGCATTTGGCAATGAATAGGCTGGTACCTTTCAAGAGTTTCCCTTAAGTAGACTGTCACAAAATTCAACTTTATGTCTTCCTTATACTCAAGATGTTTTGAATGGTATCACTAAATGGAGATTTCAACTCATCTAAACAATAACACGAAATATTTCCAATCCATCAGTGGGTGTTACTCTCAGATCATTTTCTGATCTGACTTAATTATCTGTGGGCTTAGTGCTGAAGGTGAGATAATGAAGCATCAGGATTACCTTCATCTGGAGGGAACTTTAGGCACAATTCCTTGGATTAGCTACTACATCAAAAAAAAAGATTTTCATTTATATAACATTTAATGGACTAGAAATTGAAGAAGACTAGATTCAAAGCGGTCATTGCTTTCTCTCAAAAATGCTGCCAGATTTGCTGGGTTTCTCCAGCTTTTCTCCAGCTTATTGTTTGTTTCAGATTTATAGCAACTGCAATTCTTTGTGTTATTTTAGTGTAAACTTGTTGTTTCTTAAGCAGGAGCCCGTGCATGTTGCCAAGCACAGTGATGGACTTGCTGCAAGTTAAGGCACAAGCAACAGATATTTGGATGGCCTCAAATTGAGGGAGGGTGAAATGTGGGAGGCCATCAGGAGTATGCTGAAATAGTCAAGTCCAGAAGTTATGTAGACATGAATCAGGTGTGCTGAAGCAGGGGCAGAGTTGGGTGATGTTCCTGAAGTAGAAATGGGCAGTCCAGTGATGGCATGAATATGAGGTCAGAAGTTCATCTAAGGATCAAACAATGAACTAAGGTTATGAATAGATTATTTTCATCTCAGGTTGTTGTAGGGAGGATTGTATGGAAGCAAGGACTGCAAACAACAGATTCAGTCTTAATTATTTAATTAGAGGTATTTAATATCTCCTTATTCAGTACCGTGTGGAAGTATAGCCTTATCCAGATGTGAGACAAGCCATCTGATAATTTATCAACAGTGGAGGAGTCAAGAGGAAGTGTGAAATAGAACTGGCTGTCTTTAGTGTTTGCGTGAAAACTAACACTGTGCCTTTAGATGGGGACAGAGGGATAACATGTAGTTGAGAATCAAGAGGTAGCCAAGGGTGGATCCCTGGAGGACACCCAGGTGAATGCTAAAGTGGCAGACAGAGAAGTGAATAGTTAGGACTGAAACAAGATAACTATAGTCCCACACAGAGTGGAGAGGCATTGGAGGAGGATAATACAATCATTTGCGTCAAAGCTTGCAGAAAAGACTGAGAAAGATCTTATTTCACAATTAGTTAGAAAGTCATTGCAACTATTTCATATTCTGGTAGAGGTGAAAACATGATTGGAGGAATTTAAACATGGAGTTTTGGCAAAGATGGAGATGGATTTGGAGGTGGGAACACATTCAAGAACCAGGAAAGTAAAGTTGAGCAAGGGATTGCATTTTGCAAATGTGGTGGGTGAAGGTATTTTTTCAAGATTAGAGTGGTGTTGGAAAAGCACAGCAGGTCAGGGAGCATCCGAGGTGCAGGAAAGTCAACTTTTTGGGCAAAAGCCCTTCATCAAGATTCCTGATGAAGGGCTTTTGCCCAGAATGTAGATTCCTGTTTGCGCAGGTAGATAGGATAGTGAAGAAGGCGTTTGGTATGCTCTCCTTTATTGGTCAGAGTATTGAGTACAGGAGTTGGGAGGTCATGTTGCACCTGGACAGGACATTGGTTAGGCCACTGTTGGAATATTGCGTGCAATTCTGGTCTCCTTCCTATCGGAACGATGTTGTGAAACTTGAAAGGGTTCAGAAAAGATTTACAAGGATGTTGCCAGGGTTGGAGGATTTGAACTATAGGGAGAGGCTGAACAGGCTGGGGCTGTTTATTAGATTAGGTTAGTTTACATTAGATTAGATTTTAGATTAGATTACATTACAGATTAGATTAGATTACATTACAGTGTGGAAATAAGCCCTTCGGCCCAACAAGTCCACACCGACCCGCTGAAGCACAACCCACCCATACCCCTACATTTACCCCTTACCTAATACTACGGGCAATTTAGCATGGCCAATTCACCTGACCTGCACATCTTTGGATGGTGGGAGGAAACTGGAGCACCCAGAGGAAACCCACGCAGACACGGGGAGAACGTGCAAACTCCACACAGTCAGTCGCCTGAGGCGGGAATTGAACCCAGGTCTCAGGCGCTGTGAGGCAGCAGTGCTAACCTGGAGTGTCGGAGGCTGAGGGGTGACCTTACAGAGGTTTACAAAATTATGAGGGGCATGGATAGGATAAATAGGCAAAATCTTTTCCCTGGGGTCAGGGAGTCCAGAACTAGAGGGCAAAGGTTTAGGGTGAGAGAGGAAAGATATAAAAGAGACCTAAGGGGCAACTTTTTCACACAGAGGGTGGTACGTGTATGAAATGAGCTGCCAGAGGATGTGGTGGAGGCTAGTACAATTGTAACATTTAAGAGGCATTTGGATGGGTATATGAATAGGGAGGGTTTGGAGGGATATGGGCTGGGTGCTGGCAGGTGGGACTAGATTGGGTTGGGATATCTGGTCGGCATGGACAAGTTGGACCAAAGGGTCTGTTTCTATGCTGTACATCTTTATGACTCTGTTGAAGGGCTTTTGCCTGAAATGTGGATTTTTCTGCTCCTCTGATGCTGCCTGACCGGCTGTGCTTTTCCAGCACCACTCTAATCTTGACTCTAATCTCCAGGCTCTGCAGTTCCCACTGCACCTAGCTATCTTACATATCAGTTCCCATATCCCTTTTCCTATATCTATCCAATGTAATCTTAAAAGTTGACATTGTTTCTTCCTTGCTCACTAACCCTGTAGGTGAGTTTCTCTCTGTATAAAATGTTCTATGTGCTATCAATACCTTCTAATTATAGGTTTCTCAGGGGCTTCCTTGGTCAAATGTGGATATGATAGCCACCTTTTGGTCTAACTAGAAGAGTATCTTGTAGTAATCAAGATGTAATAATTATTAACATGTTAAAAGGATAGGTGGACTCATCACACTTCCTTATTGACTTTCTTCCAGGCCTCATGATATCATGACAGTGGGTGGTGCTAATGGCGCTTAATCATTTTAACTTTTTCAGGCCCAAATACAACTTAAAGAAATTTATTTTGTTCTCTGTTAAATCCTTTATACTTATCCCATTCTAAACTTCTCAACAATTGGAAAGTGTACTTCCCTATACCCTATTCAACCATTTCATACTTTAGTAAACTTCTATTACATTACTTTGTAATCTGCATAATTTTATTGAAAAATTATTCAATTCCTGCGGTCTTCCTTTAGTTTGTATTTCCTCATGCTCTGTAACATCTGGTGTTATGCCTTGTATCTTCACTGAAGCTTCTGACAGTTCTATTTTGTGAAACTTAGTAGTACACCAAATGTACTAAATGGGATTGCAATGTTATAAATTAGATCAGGATTGCCTTGAGCTTTTATATTCTATATCTTTTCTGATTCAATATCTAAAATTCCAAGTACTTATTTTGTAAATTTTTCAACACAAGGTGCTGCCTTTATTGTCTAGTACCTTTGTCCCAAATCCTTTGCTTGTCTCTCAGATAAGCCTGATTCCTATCAGATAATAATTACCATTGTTTCTTAAGCCAAATTTATCACCACACATTTAACTGATATTAATTTCTAGTCCATCCTCATCAATTACAGCTCCTTTTGGTCTTATTTTTAGTATTGTCAACAAACTTTAAAACCAATCCTTCTGGGTATATATTCATTAATTTACTTCAGAACAAAAATTACTTCACAAATATCTTTTCCAATAACTACTTCCAATGACTCTGCCCTTTACTCTTAGGGGAGTTAATCCTAGAGGAATTTTCACTTTTGCTGCTTGTGTGGCAATGTGTCAGATAGAATGAGCTTCACAACCAGCAGGTAATCTAGCCAACTAGAAGGTGAACATTAAATCCAATCTTTTCAATAGTTTTACTTCAATTCGCTTGGAGGCCTTGGCGGCTCGATGAAGTGTCCTGCTTCTAAAGGAGAAGCTCTGGCTGGCTGTCCCATTCTAGGGTGGCATGTGGCTCAGTGGTTAGCACTGCTGTCTCACACCACCAATATCCCAGATTCAATTCCAGCCTCAGGCGACTGTCTGGATGGACTTTGCATGGGTTTCCTATGGGTGCTCTCAGATAGTCCAAAGATGTGCAGGCCAGGTGAATTGGCCATGCTAAATTGCCCATAGTGCACCATAATGCTAGATGCATTAGTCAGAGGGAAATGGGTCTGAGTTGTTGTGGACTGGCCCCCCGAAGGGCCTGTTTCCATACTGTAGAGAATCTTATTCGCCATGGGAGGATGTTCAGTTGTCTCTTAATCCTTCCGATACTTCCCCACTGGGGCAAGCAAAGGCGGAAACAGCGTGCGAGTGAAGACAAAACAAACCGAGCATTATACAAACAGACACAGAGTACATATGGAGTTATCCATTTACTTCCATACCTCGGCGGTTTTACAATATGATTTATTTTTAATTATTTCATATCGCATTTCAGCTTGGATCCCTGCAAATCATAACCACACAATCTAAATTTAAATTTAATAAATGGAAAACAGAAAACATGCATTATATTTCAAGCAACACGCTGTAATGTAAATGGAATATTCTGGAAATACTGGTCCACAGAGAGAGGTCTTAACATTTCAGGTTGGTAACTTTCATCAGAACTGAAAAGTTACATATATACCAGGTTTTATGCATGTTCGAAATAGGGAAAGGGAGGAAGAAAGAACAAAGAGCGGAAATCTTTTGAAAAGTCAATAAAGATTGTGCTTCCACCATTGTTTCTGTTGGGGTGTAACACATCCTAAAGACATTCTGCATATTAAAAGTTATGACATTTCATTATTATGACATTTTAAATTTACACACAGAAAACAGCTTTATTAACCGGGTCATCGACAGCGTTTGGTACATGATAGGTTCTGTGTTGGAGATTTCTGCTCAGCGGGTAAGACCAGTTGTCCCCCCCCCCCCCCGGAATGAATGAAATGAAATGATTGAGCGACACTGCAGTGAGACTTTCCACGGTCGATTCTAGTGTCCGGCCAACTTGTGCATGAGGCGAGGAGCTGGGGCAATCGCGAGGGAAGTTTGTCCATATAAGGAATGGGGCCGGACCCACGGGGAGCAGCGGCTCGCGCGCTCCTCCTCGCGCTGCTGCTATTACACATTTGAGTGAGAAAAAGAAACGGCCAAGTGTGTGGCAGCCGGCAATACTGCCTCCCTCACTACCTACAGCCCGGGGAGAGATGTTGTTCACCACGCTGAGCTGAGCTGGCTGTAATCCGCTTTAACGGCGGCGGTGGTGAGGAGAGGGGCCGAGGCGAGGAGGATGTGAGTGCGGACCCGGGGCGGCTGCTGACTGACTCTCCGTGTGTGTGATCGGTGTGGAGGAAGTTGAGCTCCGCCCGGTTGTGACTCCTGGAGGGAGGGAGAAAGGAGGCCGCTGATCATCTCTCTTTCCCCCCCCCCAATTCCCCCTGGGGCAGAGAGGGAAGGACAGGGACGGGAGGCCCATGAACTGAGACAGGACAAAATGGCGACGGCGGGCACCGGGAGCCGGGCGGTGTTCACCGGGGACACCGGGACCGGGGGCCGCAGCAGCAGCAAGAGCTCGGAGCCGAGTGAAGAGCCCGCCTCGGCCCAGAAGCAGCTCGCCTTGTACAGGAAGCACCTCCGTAAAGTCAAGAGTGTCGACTTCGACGCCTCGGTGGAGAAGGAGCCGAGTCCGGAGCCGTGTGTGCCCCAGGCCGGAGCGGAGCAGCCCGCGCAATCCAGCGGAACTGCCGGGGCAGGAGGATATGGTTATGGGGGCTCGGCTGGGGCCATTCTTGTGGATATAGGCCCTCCGCTCAGGTAAGGAAGGCACCGCCAGACAACTTTACTCTTTGTTTGTTTGTAATAGTTTAACTGTAATGTGTAGAACAGGAACGCAAGGGTAAAGGAGTGTTAGAAGGTTTTATTTTGGGTGGGTGGAAGAGAATCTGGGCAGGAAAGGAGAGGTAAGTGAGGGGTTAGTGGCTGGGCTTGGTGCCACTATTCCCGCTGCTGGCAGAAAGACATTGAGGCTGAGTGTAAATAACCAGTGTCCTGTAGGTACATGCAACCGTAGCTGCACGTGATTTCCCCGTTACAATAAAGGTTTTAGTGTTTTGCTGGAGATCCGTCTACACAAGACTGCCTTCCTCTGCAAGCCTAATTTCCTGGACAGATTTTGAATGTGTTGTCGGTTGTTGCACTGTCATATGATCCTGTTTGATCTTGGAAGGACCAACCTTTCTTATTTATCTTCATTGGACGTGTATGTCCGTCCCGTTGAATAATATTTCTTTTGAAAGCTGACGACAGTGGTATACCTGAAGTAGACTTTATCGTGGTATGGGTAGTCTAGGATTTTGTAGCATTTTCATGGTATTATATTTTACGTCATTGTGAATGTTTTAAGGGGCAAGTGGATAATTTTTAAGTTCCAGTATGTTGTGTTTCGTAAATTTTGATAATGGGGCAACAGTTGTTTTTCCCCGTTCAACGAAACTTGTCCGCACTTAGCTTTCAGATTGCAAGTTTGATTTTTCGCCTGTGAATTTGAGCAAACTAATAGACTGTTCATAGCACGTGAACGAAGACACGCGTCTAGTCTTTCCTGGTATTTTCGGGTTTCACGCACTAGGCGTGAATTTGCCAGCTCCAAACACGGGAGTGCAGATTACATGACAGATTCCTCTAGCGTCTTGTGCATTTGAAATAAGATACTTTATTTTTAGGTGAAAGTTTCATGTACGAGTGGAGTAATGTTGTATTTATGTATTAAGTTTGTATGTTGTAATTAACCTACGCTGAGAAGGTGGGAATGTTAAATCAGCATTTTGTGGGGATATTAATTTTCTGAAGTGTTATTAGATCAGTGTTATAAATTTTTAAACCAGCAAATTCGAACGACTTTCATTTTATGTAGCGTCTGAACTGGAAAGAAAACGGCTCTAGCTGTTTGTGAAGCATGACTGCCTGAAAAAAATGGGCGGTTTGGGGGTGGGTTATGCACTATTTTACCAGCAGTGGGTTGAAGGAGGGTCGTAAAGAGAAGGTTGTAGAGGGAATTGAAATATAAACTGTTCGTATACGTGGGTGCTACATTAGTTGAGATCGGTTAGCTCAGTTGGTTGGATGGCTCATTTGCAATGCAGAGTTACGCTAACCGCACAGGCTCAGTTACTATTAAGTACCTTCCTTCTCGACCTCGCCCCTTTTGCCTGAGTCGTAGTAACCCTCGGGTTAAACCATCACCAGACATCTCTCTTTGAGAACAATCTTACTGCCCCTTGGGACTTTGGCGACTTTACCTTTTTTTTACATTATAAAAACAATTTCGAAGTGTTGCGACTGTTAATGTCGCCAGTTTCCGGGAAAATTCATGGCGAGAAAACATAAACATTCGTCTTTTGAGGTTAATGTGAATTTGTAGAGGTGAAGTGTCATTTTATTTCTAATAGCCACAGTTGAGTAATTTACTGAGTTTTCTAGCAGTGAAGCAGTCGCTGTCACTTGATAGATTTTAAAAAAAACTTTTAATGATGCAAGAATACACAATCTAAACACGTAATGGCCCTTGCATGTACTGTACATGGAGCGGTAAATTTGAATAGAATTTGCTTTGACTTTTTTTGTCAGTGTTGGTTTCATTAAATTTGTTATTGGCTTTTATCATTCCATTGTATGTTTTGAAAGTGTTCTACTTTTTTGGGGATTTTTTTTCCCCTCCAATGTTGTCTTTGCTGGACGGTGAGAGAGAGAGAGAAAACTGGATTTTGAGGTGACTTGAGTATAAAAATTAACCTTTATTTGATCTTTCGAAGTCTTTAAACTCTTGCAGAAATGTAAACGAACTTTGTTTTCAAAAAACAATGTTCTTGTTAGATGACTTGTATATAAGGAAATGGCATTTTAGTAACTTTTGTAGCATTTCCATATAGCGAGGCCTTCACTGGCTCCATGAATTTGGGACTATTGTTCTATAGCATGTTTAACAAATACTAATCTGACTTCAGTTGCTTTTGTTTCCCTGAGAATAGTGGTTCCCTTACAAAACGAGTTTCCAAGTTTTCTTTCCCCATTACTAGACACTGAAAATAAGTGTTTGTTTTGTTACTTTTTTTGGACTAATGTCTGGTGTCATGATTACCAGCCACTGGGGCACTGTACATTCGCGTAACCCCTACAGAGAACATTAAATGACAAGTTAATTAAACTTTTCGACTGGAGCCTGTGTTTTGCTCTTGAGTACTCAAACTACCAAATTTGGGATGAGTTAACTGACCCAAAACATTGATGTTCTGTCAGCTATTTGTCTACAAGTCAGAAATAATTTCAATTCTGCTGAGCTGCTCATCTTTTTTTATTACAATGTTGCTGCCAATTTGATTTATGATGCTTACATTATATTTGATCCTCAATGACGCCAATGATTAGTACAGTGCATAACTTGTAGCATATTAAAGCTTCGTTTTTACATTGCCATGCTACAGATTGAAGCACATGGTTCCTGGTTATGATCGGACGGCAGCAGTCGGTATTTGACCTGCAAGGCAAATAGTGCCTACTCTGAACTGACAATAGCAATTTGTCACATTTTTACAAAAAGTGAAAAGTTCTGTAGGTCGCCATACCACAGTGCCAATAAGTAAAAATTAAGAGTTCACCTCAAATCAATTTCAGTTCGGAGAACGTCGATTTTTTTTTCTGTAAAGCAAAAACGCTGGAAGCTGCCGCTAAAAAGACCTCCACACCTGCAGGCTGCCAAGACTGCCCCTCTGGCGCAAGGTCGGTACACCAAGAGACTACTCTTCCAGGCTGGAATGCAAGATCTCCACGCTGGGACTGGACGAGATCATCCCGTTTGGCCGCTGGAATCTTGGAAGACTTTCACGCCGGGATAAAAGCGCAGAACCTGTAAGACTCGCGACCGTCACTCCAAGATGAGGCCAGCACAACAGAAGAACACCGTGCTAGGCCTAAACCGCCACACCAGACTGGAAGCCGTAAGTTCGCTAGGACCAGGCCGGGGAAAGACTCCTTCCGCCGAGGAAGTTATAAAAGGTTTAAAAAAAAACGGAGAGAGTAGATTAGCTCCAGGCTTCTGGGCTGAAAGAACCCACAAGCTGCACCACCACCATCTTGCTTCAACTGGCACCAATACCTTCCACGTCACCGTTGATCAAAATACTGATGTTAATCTACAAATGGGAACTGCAGACAAATTGACTGACATACAACTTTTTATATGCTGATTGGGAATCCCCGAAGCAGGTGGTTAATGAGATTGATCCCATTCTGCAGTTGACAATCTGTTCACTGGTTCAACATTTTTAAAAAAAAGTTCCAGGTGAATTGGTGGTTCAATGAGGGAAAGGGTAAAAAGGATAGATCCTCTGCCACTGTTGAATTTTAAAAAAAAATATTTTGAAAATGTTACAGATGCCATATTCATACTTAAGGGTATACAAGACATGTCAGTGGAATCTGTCCTCAACTGGTTAAGTGCTGTTTTATTCTTGTGGATTCTGTGCTGTACCCTCCCAAAGTCTTGTTTTAGCCTCCAAATCAGAACATTGATTTCATGGTCATGAATACTCAAAGTTAAGGCCATATGCAACTAAAGCAGCACTTTTTTTTTAGATGTGAAGGTTGTGCAGTTTACCAGCCCACTGCCAGTTATATTTTCTGCCATCATTGATATTTTGGGGTTACAATTGAGCAAAAGAACTGAAGTAGATTACCCATATGTTTACAAGAGCAGGTCAGAGGCTGGAAACTTTGCAGTGAGTAACTTGCCTCCTGACTGTCTAAAACAATCCACATGACATGCAAGTCAGAAGGGTGATGGAGTAATCTTCTTTTACTTGGATGTCGCTACTTGTAGCAACCCTTAAGGACAAAAGTGTCAGTTTGATACTCATTCCACCACTGTATAGTTGCAGTAATATAATACTATATACAAAATGCATTATAGAAATTCATTTTAATGTACCTTCAATAACATCATCCAAACCTGCACCCCCAAATACCTTGGGCTACACTAACATGGGACCACTGCAAAAAGAGTTGCTATCCAAGATCTCCATAATCCTGACTTGCACTTATCATTGTTCCTTCACTGCCGCTGGATCAAAATTCTGGAATGCTTCCTGTCTGCTCTGTAGATATATAATATGGGCTGGCTGCTGGCAGGTGGGACTAGATTGGGTTGGGATATCTGGTCGGTATGGACGGGTTGGACCGAAGGGTCTGTTTCCATGCTCTACATCGCTGACTCTGCTTCAGTGGTTCAAGTAGGCAGCTCACCATCATGTTCTTGACGCATTTAGGATGGTTGCAGATACTGGCCTTGCCGATTTATACTATGAAAAAAATAGAAAATAAATTGATTTTGGGCAAGGTTTTTAAAGCACTCAAATTTGTGGAACAGGGTTTGCAGGGGCATTATCTGCATTACAACTGGATCTACAGTAAATGTTCAGATAGTCTTTGACACAATTTGATTTAGTCAAGTATAACCTATAGTTAGTACTGTATTCTGGTTCAGGGTTTTATTGTGTCAGTTGAACTGGCAAAGGTTTTGATTTTATTTGTAATTGCAAACTAATTTAATTGGTATTTGTAACCACCTCACTCAACACATAGTATAGAGCTCATATTTAATATGGTGCAATTTTAATATACTTATTTATTGTTCCTGGTTGTAGTGAAAGACTGAGCATGTTGCCACAAAAATGCCAATTGATTAACTTCAATGTAAGTAAGTGTAAAATTAGGAACTATGTAATGGAGTTTAGTATCAATGAGGCTGGGAAAGGATGTGTACAAAATCGATGGAGATTTGTTTTAGTACTGTGTAGGTCTATTCTCTCTACAAGAAACTAATTACAAACTATGGTGGGTTTGGCTATGATTTACCACAAACCTCCACATTTACTGTGTAATTTCTGTGGCATGAAATACATTGTTCGTTTTAAAAAAAGTCAAGAGTTGCTGGAGGAAATGATTCAGCAGTAACCTTGAGAGAAACTTTACCTTCATACTCAGTGCAAGATTAGAGTTTCTAGATTTATTGTCTTCTAACTGAGGTAAATGGAAAATAATTTACAAAACCTTCTTTTCCCAAAGCTAATATAGGAATTCAAGCACATAGCTTTTATTATGGTATTTAGTTCTGGAGGAAAACCAGGAGCATTCGAAAAGCTTTAAACAAAATAGTATTAAGTTTTCTTTTTCATGAAAATTTGGGTAGGGAACACAACTGTGTTTTACACTTGATTCATAAATGGGATCTAAAATATTATTTCTGTTCTCAGAGGATTTATTGAATGTTAATCTTTATAGGGTTTGTTTTACCTCTTGTGTATTGAATATTGAAAGATGTAATCCATGGTCAATTTGACAATCATCATTTTGTGTTTCATGTCCTATGCAGTCAAGGAATGAGGTGGATTTCAATAACTTAGCAAGAGAAATCCAGTGGGAAACAAGATGTTTCTGTGTCTTGTTGAAATTTGTGTGTAGTTATATTTTAACTTGTTGGCTACATGATTTTGGGGGAGAGAACATTCCAAATGTTTGGAAGTTTTTGTCCAGTTGCTATACTCCTCATCTAGTCAGACCTTTTTTTTTCCTGGGGTATCCCCTCTGCTGTAATTATTTTTATGTACAGGATTCCCAAGTTCCTTATTCATTTCTTTGTGGTTTAAGAAATAATTTCCAAAACCTTATCATTTCTGAAATGGTAATAGATTTTTCCTAAATACAATTGCATTTTATAGCTACCCCTCTCTTGCTTCCCTTGTTTACTTTATTTGCCTCTATTGCTGCATCATCTTATTCTCGTTCTTACTTGATGTAGCCTTAGTTCTGCTCTGGGCACTTCTACCACTAGTTGTCAAGCCATCATTTTCATGCACAGATCACACACAATATAGTTCAGTTGAGAAGACTACATGCCACTCTTTGTAGTATGATCAAGCTGCACTGACACGTAGGTGAAATTCTGTATTGAACCTAGGAGTAGAAAGGTGAGTGTGTTGGCAGAAGAGGGACACTTATGTATTTTAATAGTGGAGTAAAACACGAGATAAATCTGATTCGTTTTTGTTTTGCCACCTGGTCCAGCATATTACAAAAATTAAATCAGTTTTTCATACTGTTAGAACAATCTGAGCATTTTGACAGGAGTGCTGCTATTGAACGATTGCAGGATAAATAAAACATGATTTTCTTCATTGAAAGAAATACTGAACAGTTGGGTTTCAATGGGCCAATTTAGTTTTATAATATTTTGTCTTCCCTCACAGCCTTTTCTTGTAATGGCGAGTTTCAGGGCTGGGATTCCTTGTGGCTGCAGTCATCCATAGTATTTTGCAAAAAGGGACAAATTAGTAACGTCAATAAGTTTAAAAAGAATTGCTGGAAAAACTCCAGTCTAGCTGCATCCATGGAAAGAAAGCAAAGGTAACGCTTCAGATCCAATGACACCAGACCCACAACGTTAGCTCTACTTTCTCTCCACAGATGCTGCCAGACCTGCTGATTTTTCTTTATCTACAGCAGATTTTTTTTCCTTTGTTTGTTTCTGATTTCCAGCATCTGCACTCCTTGTTTTAAAACATTAATTGGTTGTTTTAAACTGCTAATCTCAATGTCTTAAAGTGTAAAACAGCACTCATTAACTGAGACTTGGTGTAATATTTAGGGTCAAATGTAATTTTGGTTTTCATATAGGGGAAATTGACAGTACATTTCCAACTGTATAAGATATTAAAGTCCAAACACTTGAATTTCTAGAGCCTTAACACTTCAGCTCTGGTTCTCCACCCCCCCCCCCCCCCCCCCCCCCCCCCAACCCCCACCAACCCCCACCCCAAGTTGCTAAAAGTGTGTAAATATAATGCCAGTAAGTGTTCAGGTTTTACTTAAAATATGGATAACTCCCCTACAGACCCAGAATCAAAGTTAGGCTCCTGAAGTCAACTTGAAAGAAGGGCAATATGAAATCCAATTTGGACCAGTGAAGCAGATATCTTTTCAAATGCTTTGGTCAGTTAAGTATAACAGAATTAAAACTGACAACATAATTAAGTGAAGAGAACGTCTTTTTGGCATGCTCCAATATTCTACCCTGCATGAAAACCAGTACTAAATATTGTGGGATACATTTATATCACTGGTTCAAGAGACCTTGAGACAAGAAGTTGGAAGAATAAATAGTAAAACTATATGCTACTTTTAATGTATCAATTGTATTTGGTAATCAGTCTTTACATTTTGTTGTTACATCAGTGATACATCTCCAGTACTTACAATATCTTGAACTGGACAAAAAACAAAATGTTCTAAAAAGTGAAAACTGGTTTCATCACTAAGACCTTCACCCAATGAAAAAATCCTGTTACGTAGTAAACACCATGTATGGTTTCATCAATCTATTACTGAACATAATTCTCCGGCACAGGCAGTTAGATTTCCTAGTTTTTCTTAGGATCACTTATGGTCTTCTCCTCCAATGAGACCATATTTCTGTTAACTCCACTCCAAGATCTAAAAGATCTGGGCAATGCCTTCTGCTAATAGTCATAAGTATGAAGTGCAAATTGCAACAAAAAGTGCTCTATTCTTGGTTGTGCCGTGAGTTTTTGATTTGGACTCAAAATAGTACATAAGTGATCTTTTTCATTGGCTGGAATTGGATTTTTATATTGCCTTTCCTTTGTTTTCCAAATTTGAGTAGAGGGGATGCTTTTTCTTCTGTGTCTGCAAATATATATTTGTATTTATGGATTTAGCAATATAAATAACAAATTTTGGCTTGTTTCAGGTTAGTACAAAGTGACCTAACATTGGTATAAGCCTAGGCAAATGAGTGCACGCTCTTAACAGATCCTACCTTTTAACTTAGATCCTTTTTCTTAAAAAAAACAATTTAACAGCATGCGTGCATTTTGCTAAGTGTTCCTAGCTCTAGTCATACCACAAGATTTGTTTCATGCAGTTTAGCTGCCCCTTTTGCTTTCTGTCTCTGTGTCTGTCTCTCTCTCGCTCTGTATGTATGAGTAGCGACAATAATAGAAATGCCTTGTTTCAAACTGGTGACTTTTTTTTTTCCCCTTAATGAAAAGGGCATCTTGCAAGTTATGCCGTGCTGGCATTCAACCGTTTGGGCCGTTATTTGCAAAAAGTAGCCTGATCTTTGCTAGGAAATTAACTGTGATTGCTGCTATTCTAAATAGCATCCCAGTAAATACAGGCAACCAGACCTTCCTTCTGGAAACTCGAGGCCCCAAAGGAATGGGAGAATCAGACCCAGTGGCACCACAAAGAGATTTGAATGTCTGTTTTAACTGTAGGATTATCATTTAGATGCTTCTGTAGTCTGTTGTCCTTTGGCCCTGTCTGAAAAAATATTTTAGACTGATCAACCTGGTTTGATTTTGCCACACATTTCTAATCTGCTCTAAGCATGATGCTTAAGCAATGAAAACTTCAACACCTACACATCTATCATCTGTACTAAAAAGCTATAAACAGTCAAATATTCCAGCTGTAACTAGCCTTCAAAGGAACTTGTACATTTCAAGAATTGATCTGGGGATAGCTACATTGGATTGCTCTTGAGCCATCTCTGGTTAATGATAACCACTCTTGAGAATGACACTCCTACTTCTAGATATGTCTCCAGTTCTGTTTTCTGCCTTGCATGTGGCTTGTGGTGCAGTTTAGCTAGCCCTTATTTTAAAACAAAGTCTGTCAGAAAATTAGTTTCTACAGGAAACATTTTCTAATTTTGATGTCTGAATGATGCACAAAATGTAAGTGTTGACAGAACCTCGTAATACTCAAGCTCACCTCAAAAGTACTTGAAGCAATTCAATAGATTTTCATCTGGTTCACTAACATCTTTTTTAGAGAAGGGAACCTGCCATCCTTGCATGACCCTATAGCAGAGTGGTTGGCTTAACTATCCTCTGGGCAATTACAGATGAGCAATAAGTCCATGCCTATCCAGAATAAAAATGAAACAAAAATGAAACTAAAATAAAAACTGGTTCGATTCCAGCTTCTGGTGTGTCTGTGGGTGTTTCCTCCAGGTGCTATGGTTTCTTCCCACAATCCAATGATGTGCAGGTTAGGTGAATTGGCCATGCCAAATTGCCCTTAGTGTTCAGAGGTGTGTAAGTCAGGTGCATTAATCAGGGGTAAATGTAGAGAATAGGGGAGGGGAATAAGTTTGGGAGGGATATTCTTCAGAGGGTCAGTGTGGACGCGTTGGGCCAAAGGGCCTGTTTCCACACTGTAGGGATTCTTTTTAAAAAAAAACTGTTGCTCCAAATTCTGCACCAGAATTTCAGTAATGGGTTATTCTAATACTTGTCTCTTTTGCTGGCCATTCCATCAAGGGCTGAAGGGCCTGTACTGTTCTAATGAAACAAGAGACTGGTTACAAGGTGACCTGATACTTTGTTGGGCTATGTTGTAGAGTCATCCAGGGAGCAGGCAAGTCTAGAACTGGTAAATGAGCAATGAGACAGGATTAATCATCAACCTTGTGGTAAAGAAGTCTCTGGGTGACTGACCATAACATAGATTCACTTCAAACTAAAGAGGAATTCTAAGATTGAAAAGAGAGCCTGAAGGTACAGCTAGCTTGTGAACTGGAAAACTGCAAGACCATTAAAATGTAGGAGCAGATGTAGATTATTCAGCCGGTCTAGTCTGCTGTGCCATACAGAGATCATGGGCAATCTGATAACCCTCAAGTCTGCTTTCCTGCCCTGTCCCCTTGGTTTTGATACCCATACTGATTTAAAAATCTGTCTATTTGTAGCTTTGAATATACTTAATGGTCACGGAATTTCCTCCACGTTTCAGCCTTAAATGTGAGACTCCTTTTTATTGCGAGATTGTGTACTCTCTGCTCTGCTCTGAAATGCACTCATGAGGGAAACAACCTTTTCTGTATTACCCTGTCAAGTCTCCTAAGAATCTTTTGTATGGGTTTCAGTAAGGTTGCATCTCATTCTTCATTCCAATAAGTACAGCCCCAATTCACTCAACCTCTCATGAGTCTCTACATTTAGCCCCTGCTCACCTCTCCCTCACCTTTTTTGATCATTTGTATTAATGAGCTTTGCACATAATTGGAAACATGGGTGATTTACTGATGGTTAATGGATGGGAAACAAAACCACGGGTGGTTTAGTGATGAGGAAAAAAATGTTGTGTAGGGACACTTCTGAATTTTAAAAAAAAATGTCTGTCCACACCAGGTATCAACCCAGTGAACCTTTTAAACTGTTGCAATGCACCATTGCTTGATTAGGTTACCCACGGTAGGCTATTGTGGAAAATGTCTAGTTTCCTCCTCTGATGCTACCTGACCTGTGCATTTCTAGCACCGCTCTAATCTAGACTCTGATCTCCAGAATTTGCAGTCCCCACTTTCGCCTATTGCAGAAAATACAAAGGCATGGGATTGAGGGAGATTTAGTGGTTTGGATCAGAAATTGGCTAACTAACAAAAAAGGGTGGTGGTCGATGGAAAATGTTTATCCTGGAGTTCAGTTACTAGTAGTGTACCACAAGGATCTGTTTTAGGGCCAGTGCTATTTCACATTTATAGATGACTTGGATGAAGGTGTAGAAGGATGGGTTAGTAAATTTGCGGCTGACACCTAAGGTAGGTGGAGTTGTGGATAGTGTGCAAGGATGTTACAGGTTACAGAGGGACATAGATAAGCTGCAGAACTGGGCTGAGAGATGGCAAATGGAGTTTAATGTGGAAAAGTGTGAAGTCCTACTTTGTGTGACTCCTACTTTGGTAGGAGTAACAGGAATACAGAGTACTAGGCTAATGGTAAATACGTGGTAATGTGGATGAGCAGAGAAATTCTGGTGTCCATGTGCATAGATCCTTGAAAGTTGCCACCCAAGTTTGGTAGGATTGTCAAGGTGTATGGTGTGTTAGCTTTTATCGGTGGAGGATTGAGTTTTAGAGCCATGAGGCCATGTTGTACAGTACAAAACTCTGGTGTAGCTGCACTTGGAGTGTTGCGTACAATTCTGGTCACCGTGTTATAAGAAGGATGTGAAAGCATTGGAAAGGGTACAGAGGAGATTTACCAGGATGTTGCCTAGTATGGAGGAAAAGCTGAGGTACTTGAGTGTGTTTTAATTAGAGAGAAGGTTGAGAGATTAGGCTTCAAAATAGTTTCACAGGTCAGCATAACATCAAGGGCCAAAGGGCATGTACTGTGTTGTAATGTTCTATACCAATGACTTTCCTTCGATAAGGATTCCAAAACTGTCCACCCGTATTTTAGCTGTGGTCTGACTAATGCCTTGTCTTGTTTCAGCAAAACCCCTATTCCCTTTTGATATGAAGACTGCCATTCCAGTTGTTTGCTCAAATACCCACTGAGTTTGAATGCTAGCTGTGATTCATGGATGAGGGCTCCCAAGTCTCTCCCAAAGTTTTTTTTTGTAATATCTTTCCATTTAAATAAAATTCAGCTCGTCTATTCTTCCTACTATAGCATGTAACTTTGCATTTTGCATAATATTCTGTGTGCCAAGTTTTCCCCACTCATTTAACCTATCTGTATCGTTCTGCAGATATTATCATACTCTCCATTTGCCTTTCAATTTATTTTTGTCATCTGCAAACTTAAACATTTTTGTTTTCCTCATCCAAGCTGCTAATATGTATTGTCAATAGTTGTGGGCCCAGCATTGATCCCTGGCACACCATTAGTTTCAGGTTGCCACCCTGAAAATGCCCCCACATCCCAACTCTGTCTTTATTTGTTGGCCAATCCTCAATCCATGCTAATACACTACCTCCAAAGCCGTGGGCTCTTATCTTAGGTTGTCTAATGTGTGGCATCTTGCTTAAAATCCAAATATATTATAATCCACTGCTTCCCCTTTATTTATGCTGCTTGTTACCTCCTCAGAATGCAAACTAAATTTGTCAATATGATTTTGTCTTCATGAAGATATGCTGACTCTGCTTGATTATCTTATGTATTTCTAAACGCTTTGCTGTTATGTCCTTTTTTATAATAGATTCACAGTAACAGATATTGAGGAACATAGGAACAGGAGTAGGCCTTTCAGCCCCTTGCATACTTCACCATTCAAGATCATGGCTTATCTGTAGTCTAATTCCATATACCTGCCTTTGGCCCAGATACCTTAAGAATTTATCCATCTCGACACTCGAAAGTAATTAAAGTCTGTGTCTATCTTCTGGAGAGAGTGAATGAGTAAGTCTAGTGTTACATTCAGGAGCCAGGCAGCCTAACCAAATCAGCCTTTCAACTTCTGTATTCATAACACAGTAAGATCTACACCCTTTTTAAAGGCCCCCCCCCCCCCCCCCCCAAAAACAATTGCTTCAATAGTTCCTAACCAGACTTTGAATAAGCAATTCCAAACACTAGTAATTTTATATCTTATTCAAAATCTTTACAAAACATTAGCAGAAAAAGAAATATAATGGGATCCCGATCAGATGAGCCAATAAGCCAAGGAGTGGCAGATAGTTAAATTTAGATAAATGTGAGGTGTTGCAGTTTAGAAAGGCAAATCAGAGCAGGACTTAATAGTAAGGTTCTGGGGAGTGCTTTTGAACAAAGAGACCTTGGAGTGCAGGTTCATAGTTCCTTGAAAGTGGAGTTGCAGATAGATAGGATAGTGAAGAAGGCATTTGGTATGCTTGCCTTTTATTGGTCAGTGCTTCAAGCATAGGAGTTAAGAAGTGATGTTGCAGCTGTACAGGACACGAGTTTGGCCACTTTGAGTATTACATGCAATTCTGGTCTCCGTTTTGGAAGGATGTTGTGAAATTTGAAAGGGTTCAGAAAACACTTATAAGGATGTTGCCAGGATTTGAGGGTTTGAGCTAAGGGAGAAAATGAGGAGGTGGGGCTATTTTCCCTTGAGTGTCAGAGGCTGAGGGATGACTTTATAGAGGTTTATAAAATCATGAGGGGCATGGATAGGGTAAATAGGCAGAATTTTTCCTCAGGGTGGGGGAGTCCAAAAATGGAGGGCATGAGTTTAACGTGCGAGGAAAGAGATATAAATGGGACCTAAAAGGCAACTTTTTCCCATGCAGAGGGTGTTGCGTGTATGAAATGAGTCTGGTAGAGAAAGTGATGGAGGATGGCACAATTACAACATTTAAAGGCACCTGGATAGGTGTATGAATAGGAAGGGAATCGAGGGATATGGGCCAAATGCTGGCAAATCGGACTAAATTTACGTAGGATACCTGGTCAGCATGGATGAAGCATCTGTTCCTTGCTGTATATCTCTGACTGTATGAAATTAGGTAATTCTAATTTCTATGCTTTAAACCTGAAATGTTCACACAAAAGATATACAGACAAACTCAGTTAAGGGATAAATAGCCAAATTACTTAAATTGTTTTAATATCCTTGTTTCACTGGCATAGATATGGACTCCTTTCTTGCTTTTCTGGATTTGGAGATGCCAGTGTTGGACTGGGGTGTACAAAGTTAAAAATCACACAACACCAGGTTATAGTCCAACAAGTTTATTTGGAAGCACTGGCTTTCGGAGAGCAGTGCTTGCTCTTCTGGAAACATCTATCAAAGTCCACAAGTCCATCTTCAGTTCACAATTCCCAGTTCACAGCTCCAAACCAAAATTAATAAAAGAATAATGAAGAATCCATGAGTGTCCTAACACTGGAAATTAATTATGGAAAATGAGGTGTTGAGTAGTTACTCTGTCTGGCTTCACTAGAGAAAACTTCCCAAAGATGTCCAAGTTAGGTGGATTGGTCATGCTAAATTACCCATAGTGTTCAGGCATGAGCAGGTTAGGTGTGTTAGCCATGGGAAATGCAAGGTTATAGTAATGGGTAGAAGGCTGTTCGGAGGATGGATGTGGACTCCTTGAGCCAAATGGTCTGTTTCCACACTGTAGGGATTTTATGGAAAATTCAAGGGGTGAATGGGAGAGAGGAACCCGAAACAGTTGCCATCACTGACAAAGTTGCTAGGAAAACTATTAAAACTAAAACCTGGCCAATCTTAAGCACCTATGTTGGACAAAAAAGAATCTGATGTGATGTACTTGAATTTTCAAAGGCATTTGATAAGATGCCACATCAAAGACTTTCATACAAAATAAAAACTGAGAGGAAACTGTAATACCTGGAGGAAACCTGTGCAGACGCTGGGAGAATGTCTGGAGTTTGCAAAGTAGACTCCAGGTGAAATTGAACCCATGTCCCTGATATTGATGCTGCAGTGCTAACCACTGAGCTACTGTGCCACCCTGAAATAGACTGGGTTTTGTTTTGCATGGGGAAATGGAATGTAAAGTAGGAAACTTTTTTTTTCAGTGGTACAGGGGCTTGTTAAGACCATATTTAGAGCACTGAGCGGAGTTTACATCTCCTTCATTGAAAGAAATAACTGCACTAGAAGCTATTGGAAGGTCGATTTGACTTTCCTCCTAGGGTGAGGCATATTTTGTGAAGATTTGAAAAGTCTAATCTTCGTATCTGTTAGTGTTTAGAAGAATGTAGGTAAACTTCTTGAAACATACAAGATCCTGAGGGCTATGGGGGGTGTTACTTGTATGATGGAGAATGGAGAGTAGAATGAGGAGACACAGTTTAAGAATGTGGTCTCTTTTTGTTTTAAGACTGAGGAAAAAATGTTTTGAGAGGGAAATTTGTATGTGTAACTTTGTCAGTAAATAGTGGAGAAGCTGGGTCTTGAATTTATTTAAGGTAGAGTTAGATTTTTAAGGGAGTCAAGGACTATGGGATCAGACTGAAAAGTAGAATTGATCAGAACCAGATCAGCAATGATCTGACTGAAAAGCAGAGCAGATTTAGAGGACCAAGTGGACTTCTACTGCTTTAAGGACTTCAAGCCTGAGATTGCTATGAGGAAGATTTAGTAATTATGGAATTCAAAGTGGCAAAGTACCTAGATGGGAGAATTGAAAATAGTTATGAAGAGGTGATAGGGTTTGGGGTAATGATATGTTTAGGGAGCCAAATATTGTAGTAATATTCTGGAAGTTCAAATTATTTAAAATGAATTTAATTGATTTTGGGAGCATTATGTAAGGAATGATCTCTGTGGACTGGATTATATACATGTGAGAGCTCTAGGCTCATTCTAGATAAATTAGCTAAAATGGGCCAAATGGGCTATCTCAGTAATTTGATTTAAAATTGATTTGTGATCATTTGAGCTGCAATTAGTATATTTAAACATTAATCATTTTGTTTACACAAAGAAGATGCAACTATTATCTGACCATCTGATTAGGCTGATACAAATGTTTGACGTGGTTTGCCATTCTGAAGTGTGCTCTGCTGTTTCCTTAAATCCTGTACAATGGTATCATTCTTGGTCTTCTATGGAAAGGTCAAATTTTACATTTTTAACAAAACAAAGAATGCTGTTTCACTATTTAAATTCAGCCAATAGAAACTGTCTGCAATTTCACAGATGGTTTCAGTCGGTGGAACAATGTCTAGTTGTCTGCACTATAATTGCAGACGTTATTTGCCTGTGACGTGAATCCTGGGTGGAGTTAGGGTGATACAGCAGGATAAAAAGGTATATGGGTCAGTTTACCACCACCCCCCCCCTTTGCCCCCAAGGAAATTTGAGTCTCTTCTTGATACTGTGCTGTGTAATTGCAACAAACTTCTAAATACAAACTTTTTTTTTCCCTGAGAGATGGTTGTCTCCCTAAACACAATGGGCTTTGCTTTGCTTTACTTTGGAATTGGAATGGACTTTTCACTCCTAACTTGTCCCCAACACCGGGGAAACTGAAACCAAACCACACCAAAACTAAGTTTCTGTGTGCATCTTATTCATTAGATGAAAGTAATTTTTTGAACTGGTTGAATAAAGAATTAAAATGTATTTGAGATTTTTGAATTAATTGAAATGTGTTTGTTTGTTTACGTAAAAACTTTTGAGCTGCTACTATGTAACCCTTGCTTATACAGAGCATCTCCTGAATCTGAAAGAATTAGATTAGATTAGATTACTTAGTGTGGAAACAGGCCCTTCAGCCCAACAAGTCTGCACCGACCCGCCGAAGCGCAACCCACCCAGACCCATTCCCCTACATTAACCCCTTCAGCTAACACTACAGGCATTTTTTTAGCATGGCCAATTCACCTAACCTGCACATTTTTTGGACTGTGGGAGGAAACCGGAGCACCTTGAGGAAACCCATGCAGACACTGGGAGAATGTGTAAACTCCACACAATCAGTCGCCTGAGATGCGAATTGAACCCAGGTCTCTGATGCTGTGAGGCAGCAGTGCTAACCACTTTGCCACCGTGCTGCCCATAAATTGTTATTCTGGTATCAAACAAATGAGTAATATGGCTTGTGATATTTTAAAAAATTATACTGTTGTGTTGCTGCAAAGTGATGTGTATGAACATGTATATAGGTGCATAGCATAAACCCAATCCTGTGAATATACCAAGCCCGATCAGACCAGATCTCTCTGTGGGTCATCTTGCATTAGTCACAGTGTGCTCCAGAAGTGATGTGTCTCTAATTATCACAAAGCTGGGCTTATCTTTCAGTAATATTAACCTGTTTAACTTACCACTCCCATTCCCTATGCAGTTTTATGCAGGCATAACAACTGCATCGGTGCAGACTCGTATCCCACACATTTTTCATAATTTATAGTATAATTGTAACAAAAGAAGGATTATAACCTTTTTGAATCCAGGAATTCTTGTGGAAAATTAGTGGGGAAGGGTGTGGGTCACTTTTGAATGCTGATAAGATGGTATTCTGAAATGTGAGCAAAGTGTATATGATTTTTTTAAAAGTCTACTCTTATAAAGTGCATGCAATTTTTGTAGCGTTTTGTAATTTCTATTTTGTTGATTATTAATAATAATAATTATTATTATTATCATCATCATCCCAAGTTGACAGTGCTGTGGTCCAAATTGTGTTTCGGCAAATGCTGTGATGGCAAATGTTTTAATCCTCAAATTTATCATTTTTAGAAAAGTCTTTTAAGCTGGAACTGCAAAATTGTGTATAGTATTTGGTTTTTCTATTTTAAGTTTTTGCTTTCTTTTAGAATAGATGCGTGGCATTCTGTTTGAGATGTTAGTTTTGATTTAATGCAGATCATACAAAATTACTGTATATGATGCTATAAACAGCCACTTCTAATTTTAATAAGAGATGTTTAAGCCATAATGTGTTACTTTGGAAATGTTGCTGTTGCTTAAGCAAAATGTTTAGTCTTATTTCTGTTTGCTGCCTTGGTTTGGTAGTTAGCCTGGAGTTCATCCATTAATTCATACGATAGATTTGTGTGAGCATTTAATTGCTGTTTGTCAAATCTTGCTGTGCACAAGTTGGCTTTCGTTAATTTTCCAAATTTGAACAATGACTCCTGTTAACTTTTTTTTGTATCGTGTAATTGTCGCTTATCTAGAAAACTCTATGTACAGTATTTGTCAACATAGCACTGTAATTGAAATCCAACTATTAATTTCTGGGAATGTATAAATATTCTTGTCTATACATTTTGTAATTAGTGCATGCATACTACTGTTACTTCAAAAAATCTAGCTACTGCATCTTGCGTTCTTGGTATGTTACACTCTCACTTCAGTTGTCATGCACAGAAATTCAGCAAAGTGTGACCTTGTAAGCATCAGGATTTACTAGAGAGCTAACAAGCTCCCCCTCAGTTTGAAAATGCAGAATTTAGACTCTTTCCTATGCCCCATCAAGGATCAATAACCTTTGCCTTCAGAATTAATCAAAACCAGAGCTAAGGCCAGTAATTTACCTTTTTTTTTAGAAAAGCTACATGATTTAGATTAATCTTTCCTTGAGTTCATACCCAAATTGTGTCTGCATTTATTCCTTTGAAATCCTTTATTAAACAACTCTGCCATTGTCAAAAAAACCTTTTTGTTGTTATCATCAGTAATCCAGGCATACACAAAACTGTTATTTGTTGAAGTGTCTCCCCATATCTTTTGCAACTTACTTATATTGGACAATTTCAGTTTGCATCTATATTTCTCTTGCTTCATATCCTATGGCACTACACTCCAGATTTCTGCATATCAATGGTCACCCTTTGCCCTAAGCATGCCCGTATCACCTAGTGAACTTTAGCCACAGATAAATAGTCTTCTGACTATACCCTCTACTTCACAGCCTAATTCCAGCAGCTGTATATGCCCTTTGGAACTTCATCTGCAATCTTACTCCCCCTCTCTCCTTTGTTTAAAAAAAGTATAAAATTTTAAAATGTTTGTCTCTTAAAAACCACCTCTTTAACCAATCTTTTGGTCATCTCTCTCTCTCTCTCTCTCTCTCTCTCTCTCTCTCTCTCTCTCTCTCTCTCTCTCTCTTTCTAGACTTTAAGTCAAAAGAAGAAAGGTTTAAAGTTTTAGAAGTTCCTTTACTGTGAAGTTGCTCTATAAATGCAGGGTTTTTTTGGTCACATGTTACATGATTACATATATTAACAGAATAACATTGTACTTTACAAAATACAATATTCTTGCACTTGCCAAGTTGGACTTCTGTCGTATTACCTTTTTTTAGTTGTTTGTAGTTTGGCTAGAAATAAAATTAAGAAATCTTGTTGCTTTCATACTTTTAAACTCCACATACACTGTAACTGCACTGGGTAGTTGTCATAATATTTATTTTTGACTGTAGTGGTGTGTGCCCATTTGATGGGTTAAGTGTATCCATTTTAAACACAGCTTATGTTTCCTAGTTAAATTGATCATTGATTGTGGCAATGTAGCCAAACTAAAGTTCCATCACCAATAATCAGTTGCTCTGCAATTGTGATTGTTAAAGAATTCCCTGCATGTTTTGAACTTGATATCTTAGTTTAAACAGGTGACCAAGCAACATTTTTATCCTAAAATATCAAATTAGTGACCATGTTCTTTGCTCAGAATGCATTTTACTCCTTTTAAAGCCAAGACAGTACCTGTAAAATTGGGGGAAAAAAAGTTCAGTGCTGTCTATTAATTTTCTGTGTGGTATTTGGATAAACCTTAGATTTCAGGTAGTTCTGTCTGGGTATAAGAGTTGAACTGTAAATGAATGTGTTTGATAGGAAACAGTCCATGTAGCATTATTGTAGGGTTTTTTTTTTGAAACACACAAGCACATTGCATATCTAGTTGAATTGATGCGTTTCTTTGCCCCACAGCTGTAGAGGAAGCACAAATGGATAGACTTGTTCTTTTTAAAAATACAGTAGCTTATTTTTTACAACTGAGCCACTGCTCACTGACTAACTTGCTTCTGAAACATTACAGAATTCATTGACTTTTAAAGAATTGTTTTATAGAACTTAATGAAACATTACAATTCAGCAAATACCAGGTGTACTGTTTCATTGGGTGATTGCTATTTAACTGCATTTTTTAAAAAAGTTTTGTGTTAGGATGATTTTGAGAGTGAGAAGCACACTTTTTTTTTGTGAAATTATCTTGTCTTTCCTGATTTTGGAGAAAGTGAGGACTGCAGATGCTGCAGATCAAAGCTGAAAATGTGTTGCTGGAAAAGTGCAGCAGGTCAGGCAGCATCCAAGGAGCAGGAGAATCGACGTTTTGGGCATGAGCCCTTCTTCAGGAAGGGCTCATGTCCGAAACGTTGATTCTCCTGCTCCTTGGATGCTGCCTGACCTGCGCTTTTCCAGCACACATTTTCAGTTTTCATGATTTTGATAAACTACTAAAGCATGAAACAGATTAGATTTCACATTTATGTACCAACAGGGCACTATGATTATTTAGGTATGGAGGAGAGGAGATGGGCACTAGATATTTGCTCACTTGAAAGGTCAGTACAACCACAATGAGGCAAATGACCATACCAATTCTGATTCTGCGAAAACATGGAAGTTTATTTTGAAAAATAAGCAATTCCCATTCTGAGATAACAGGAGCAGGTCATAAGGCCCTGTAAGCCTTCTCTACTATTCAACAGAATTACACCTAATTTGACATTCTTCACACCTACATTTTCCACATAACACTTGGATTCTTGATAAGTAGGGATCATCTATTTTAGCCTTAAATAGACGCAAACTGAGTCTGAGATATTCAAGTCTGAGAGAAGAAATTCCTCCTCATCTTGGTCTTATATCGGCACCCTTTTATTCTAAAACTAACCCATGAGGGGAAATATCCTCTTAGCATTTACCCTGTCAAGCCCCTTTAAAAATCTCATGTTTCCATGAAATCACCACCTCTAATTCTTTGAAACATTTAATGAATAGAGTCCCAACATGTTTAACCGTTGCTCATAAGACAGCCCTACATATCGGGCATCATTCTAGTGAACCTTCTCTGAATTGCCTCCAATCAAATTAGGAGAAAGTGAGGACTGCACATACTAGAGATCAAAGTTGAGAAAGTGGTGCTGGAGAAGCACAGCAGGTCAGACAGCATCCAAGAAGTAAGAGCATCGACGTTCTGGCAACAGCACTTAATCAGGAAATTCCCTGATGAAGGGCCTTTGCCCGAAATGTCTTTTTTCTTCCTGCACCTCCCATGCGGTGCTTTTCCAGTACCACACTCCTAGATAAAATAATACCCTTCCTTAAATAAGGTGACCAACACTGCTTTCAGTGTTCCTGATGTGGTCTCACCAGCACCTTGTAAGTTGCAATAAGATTTCCCTACTCTTCTACTTCAACCCCCTCGAAATAAGGGCCAGCATTCCATTGGCCTTCCTGATTGCTTGCTGCTGGATTAGAGGTGCTGGAAAAGCACAGCAGTTCAGGCAACATCCGAGGAGCAGTAAAATCGACGTTTCGGGCAAAAGTCCTTCATCAGGAATGCTGCACCAGTTTGCTAGCTTTGTGTTTCATGTACAAGTTGTAGCTTTTCTGCAATTTTATTCCATTTAAATACTATTCTGATCTTTGGTTTTGCCTTTCAAAATAAACAGCATGACGTTTTCAATGTTATCTACATCGTTTGCCACATTTTTGCCCATTTTCCCCAACCTAATATCTCTGCAGCAGCCTGTTTTTCCATCTATTCTTTTTTAAAAAATAGCCTGACTAACTCCAAATCATGTATCAAACAAATTTGCCAATAATCTCTGACGTCGGCAAGCATAAAAGGCGTATGATTCTGAACAACTTGCATTACTATTTTCTCCCTTCCCGGGTTACTGGAACTAGAGAGCATTGTCCTACAGAAATCGCTTGCTATCCATGGTTAAAAATAATCATTATTCAACTGTGGTGGATTATGATTGATAAAAGGGACAGACCGGAAAACTGAGTTCAATGTTTCGAAGTCTGTCGTGTCTGAAATTCTGGCCAATCTAAATTTCCTTCGAATGATTGCTGGGAATGTTGAATTGCACAAGCGAAGACCTGCTCGAATGCTCCATTACATTACAACAGGACTTCCCCCTGTTCAAGCAGCTGATTTATTGGTTGATCATGTACTATTTTGTGATGGCCTGACGTCGTTTTTTGATTAGTCGCGCTGATCTGATCACGATGTTGGCTGCCCCCTCCCGGAGAGATTAGCTGGTTCCTCTTGTGATCTAAAATATTTTAGAGCACGGATCAGGAGTTATTTAGGCTGTGAAGCACGAAAAACGATCATTCGGGCTCCGCTCTTCTGCTATTTCTGCCAACGAATGCACAGATGCGTTAAATCAGGCATGCGCACATGATTCGGATCTCGATTTCAGTGATTGTAGTATGAAGAAAAAATCAGTTCCATGGTTTTCGCGCCTCGGGCTTTTTAGTTTCTGTCAAATTTGTGGAGAATGGGGTGTGGGCGAGAGAAGATTCAACTCCAATCAAAGTCTGATTTTTTTTCTCTCTCTCTAAACATCTATCTCACCAAACAGAACTTAATTAGTCCGCCAACGTTGCCACATTTGAGCTCATCGGACTCGCACTCCCAAGGACCAATGCTAATTTTTGTGCATCCAACTGCTTGGGACATGGGATATTTAGGTTATTATGAATTATTTAAAAGTAACATCAACAATTTTGTTATTTGTTAACATTGACTTTACTGTTGGCCTAAATTAACCGTGAAAGTCAGGTCATCAAAGCTCAAGGTGATAACTAGTGTAATGCTTATTTTATATTTAAATGGAATGAAAAACTCGCATTTGCTGATCATAAAGAATTTAATCTCATGTCAATATCGAAGTCAGGGCTTTGCAAAATGGTGGTTGGCACCCAGTTGGGGTTGCGAGCTGAAATTTTGGCATTAGCCAAATACTAAAGTATTTATCAGTAAACTTGGGTAATGTTCTATGGACCCAGTTCAAATCCACCACAACAAATGGTGGCATTTAAATTCAGTAAATGTCTGTAATTAAGGGATGAATGGAAATCATGTCAGTTGTCAGGAAAAACCTATCCAAATCATTAATGTCCTTCAGGGAAGGAAATCTGCTTACCTGCCTTGCCTAAAATGTGACTCCAGACCCTCAGCAATGTAGTTACCTCTGAAATGGCCTAGCAGGCCACTCTTGTATCGATCATTACAAGCCTCTGAAAATAATTGAAACCAGACCAGACTCGGGCACTAGAATCGACAACAGCAAAATCAACTCTGACCCTGCAGAATCCTCCTTTAGAATATCTTGGAGGCTAGTGCCAAAATTTGAGAGGGCAATCTTTGCTCTGCTAGTCTGAATTCACCTGACATATTCAGAGTTTGATTTCATACCTCTCCAAACAACTTCCCAGAGAGCATCACCACTATTCCTGGATGTGTTCTGTCCCACCAAGAGGGTGGCGGCACAATGGTACACAGTCAGGAAGGAGTTGCCCTGGGAGTCATCAATATTGAATCCAGACCCCATGAATTTTCATGACATTGGGTTAAACATTGGACAAGGAAATCTGATTATCACTGTCCTTCTTCAGCTGATGACTGTGCTCCTCCATGGTGAACTACACTTAGGAAGCACCGAAGGCAGTAAGGGTGCAGAATGTACTCTAAGTGGGTGAATTTTAATGTCGACCAGAAAGAGTGGCTTAGCAGCAGCACTACAGATTAGGTTGGTCGGGTCCTAAAGGACATTGCTGCTAAACTGTCTGCAACAGGTGGTGAGGGAACCAAAAAGAGGAAAAACATAATTGGCCTCATCCTTACCAATTTGCCTGCCACAGATGCATCTGTCCATTACTGTATCGGTAAGATTGGCTGCCACACTGTCCTTGTGGAGACACAGTTTCGTTTTTACATTGGTAATTTGACTAGTGTTTCTTGGTGTCCTTGGTTTTGAGATTTGTTGTCATTTCTTCTCCATACCTGTTGCAACAGCAAGTAAAGAAAAGGCATTCTTGAAGAATTGGGGTCCCTTCAAGCAGGAGTTTCCTCGAAGTTGGAATCTTCTGATGATTTCCAATGTGTTGATATTTACGTTGCATTTCTTGAGGGAAGTTTCCAGGAAGTTTTTGATATGCATCCTTTGTTCTTCTCTTATTTGAATGCCTTCCTTGAGCTGGGTGTAGAAGATTTGTTTTGGTCATCAGAACTGTCACCCTGAGCATGTGATCAGCCAAAGGAGTTGGTTTCCGAGATCACGGTCTCAATGCTGTTGCTGTTAGCTGCTTCAAGGAATCTGTTGTTATGACTGTCCTTCTAGCAGAGAATCCATCTTAAACAGGGTTTATGGTATTTAACGGTCTTGAGATTGTGTCTATGTGTGTGTAAATAGTCCAAGTTTTTGAAAGAATGACTGACTGCCATAGCTTTCAACACACATCATGGTTGTCAAAGGCTCTCATCCCTAGGTATCTAAAAGTGTTTGCATATTGATGCAGCGATTCAACATCTCATCCAATGTCAGCCTTTAAATGAGAGGTAGCTCCCTAGCTAAGGGGCATGTTCCATGGTTGGGCGGATTTTGGTCTTTAATGGAGGGATGGACTGGAGCTTGATCAGGGAGTTTGGTAACTGCTGCAAACTCTTTTAAACAAGGCTTGAAGATTCTGTTGAGTGTGTAGCGGTGATGTTGTAATCTGCATGCTGAAGTTCCACAACCGTGGTCAGTTTTCTTCTTGAATTTCAATCAGTTGAGTTTGAAAAGCAGCAGACTCTTATTCTTTCACAATATACAATCTCGTGGCATACTCTCTACTCTGCCATTAACATCAAGCCAGGGGATTAATCTTCGCTCAATGGAGAATATAGGTGGGTATGCCAGGAGCAGCACCTAGCATACCTAAAAATGAGATGTCAACTAGTAAACTACAAAACAGGACTACTTTCATATCAAAAAACATAAACAGTAAATGATAGAGCTAAGCGATTCCACAGCCAACAGATCAGATCAAAGTTTTGCAGTCCTGCCTCGTCTGTTCATAAATGGGGGGCAATCAAACAACTTGCTGGCGGAGGTCGGTCCACAAATACCCCATCCTCCATATTGGGAGAACCCAGTGCATTAGTGCAAAAGATAAGGCTGAAGCATTTGCAATAATCTTCATCCAGAAGTGCTGAGTGAATGATCCATTTCAAGCTCCCCAGCATAACAGATGGTGGGCATTCTGCCAATTTGATTTACTCCATGTGACATCAACAAACAGTTGGAGGCACTGAATACTGCAATGGCTATAGGGCCTGATGTCATTCTGTCAATAATACTAAAAACTTGTGGTCCAAAATCTGACGCACTCCTAGTCTGACAATGCAGAAAATTGCCCAGGTGTGTCCTGATGTGCACAGATCAGGACACTCTAACCTGGCCAGTTACCACCCCATCTCATTAGTACAATGACGGAAGGTGTCATGAACAGTGCTATCATGCAGCACCTGCCCAAAAACCACCTTGTCGAAGCCCAGTTTGGGCATAGCCAGGGCTACACTGCTTCTGACCCTTCTACAAGCTTGGTTCAAAAATGACAAAAGAACTCCATTCCAGAGGTGAGGTAGGAGTCACAACACTTCATATCAAGGCTGCATTTGACAGTGTGTGGCATCAAGGAGCCTGAGCAAATGTGGCATCAAAAGGGAAGCAATCGGGTTGATGTACTTGGCACATAGGAAGATGGTTTTGGTTATTGGAGGTCAGTTACTTTGGCTCATCAGATATTCAAAAGGTATGTCAAAATGCAGAGACCTGGACAAAATTAAGGCTTAAGTTGACAAGTGACGTTCACACCAGACAGTAGCCATATCCACTACCCCATGACAGTCAGTAGTGATGCTAATACTGTCCCATTATCAACAATCTTGGAGGTTACCATTGACAAGAAACTGAGCTGGATTTGTGCTAATAAATGCAGTGGCTAGACAAGCAGGTCAGAGGCTAGGAAAGCTGCAGCGAGTAACTCCCCTCCTCTCTCTCCAAAGTCTGTCCACTATCTACAAGCAACATTCGCCTGGATGAGTTGATCTCCAAAACATTCAAGAAACTTGAATCCATCTGGGACAAAACAGCCTGCTTGATGGACCCCATATCCAAGCCCTCTACCATCAATGTTTAGTAGCAGTAGTGTGTATGAGATACAGTGCAGAAAGATCCTGAGGCAGTATTTTCCAAACCTACAACTACTGCTATCTAGAAATACCAGACTGGCAGATACATGGGGGGAACACCACCTGCAAGCTCTCCTTCCAAGCCACTCACCATCCTGACTTGGAAATATATCACTGTTCCTTCATGTTTCCTGGATCATAGTCCTAGAATTCATTTCTGTAATGGGTCTACTGAAAGCAGACAGAGCTCTGGTCAAGAAGGCAGCTCACGACTTTGCGGGCAACTAGTGATTAGCAATAAATGCTGACCAGCCTGCAGTGCCCACATCCCATGTGTGAATAGGAAAAGACAGCAATGACCTCTGCGATCCATCACCTGCTTGCACAGGTCTTCGTCCCTTGGCCCTGTCATCTGTTTACAAGGCATTCTGACAATTTTCAGGTCTTGAAGTGGGGTCGAAGTAGGACAGAGTTTGCATCATTCTGGATTAGTAGTGCTGGAAGAGCACAGCAGTTCAGGCAGCATCCAAGGAGCAGCGAAATCGACGTTTCGGGCAAAAGCCCTCTTAGGAATAAGAGGGCTTTTGCCCGAAACGTCGATTTCGCTGCTCCTTGGATGTTGCCTGAACTGCTGTGCCCTTCCAGCACCACTAATCCAGATTCTGGTTTCCAGCATCTGCAGTCATTGTTTTTACCAGAGTTTGCAACATACCTACCTAAACTAATCTGGATTCTCTTTGGGAGGGAAACATGTGAAGTCTTTGATTATTCTCCCAATAAATTGAAGTCCAGAGAAGGGATGCAACATCCACTAATTCAGTGGAGCTCTACTACACAGTGCACATGTTGGTATTGCTGGTGTAATTGCCACACGTCCTTGTCTTTGTTCAGTTTTAGAAAAAAGAAGTTCTTGCCATGTTCATACAAAATTAATTTTAAACTGTTTGGGAATTAAAATGGAATGCTCATGTTTTGGAGCCTATAGAACATGTTTTGCATTCTCTGCATGGCTGTTTCAATGATGCAGTATGTGGGCTGTTCTTCCCTAGTTATTTGCACCTCCGACTTGGAAAAAGTTGATTTGCTTATCGCATTTCTTCTATGGTACAACCTCTTACAAACACATTCTTTCTGTTTCCCTTGTTTCATCCTATAATTATGATAACAACAGCTGTATTTTTATAATCAGTAAATAGTGCTTTATGATTTTTAAAAGTCATGTTAAGCTTTAAAGACAACAGTATTCCCTATTTGTTTTACAGTGCTATTGGAAGACCTATTTTATGTCAGTTGTAGTTCTCTGAAAAAGGCAACTACATTAATGTGTGGGGTCCAAGAGAATCTGTAAAAGACTTCCAAGATATAACAATTACCTGTGTAGAATTTATAATATCAGGCTATTCAATTAATCTGTTTATACTTGTTTTATGCTCCACGAGCTTCCTCTAATTCTAAGTGCCTCTTTCCACATGGTGCTTTAATTGCCCCCTCTTTTGCTGTCGCTTTCTAGTCAACCCAAAGTGCTTTACAATCGAGTGTCTTCAATGTTGGTCACTGTCATGAGAAACATCGCAGTCAATTTGAATGCTCAGAGCAGTGTGTTAATGGCCAGATTGTGTTGGTTAGGGGATAAATGTTGACAGGAACATGAGGATCTTTTACTTGAGATTGTAGATACATATTGTCTGAATTGAAAGAAGCCACATCTAACAAAGTGGCACTCTTCTCCGTTCTATGTTGTTATCTGACATTTCTCGTTAAGGACCTGGTATGAAGCTCTGACCTTGTGACTGAGCCACAGCAAGCACTGTATGCACTTTGCTTCCCCTAACTGTTCCATGTGGTAGCAAGTTCTGGAGTCTTACCTGTCTGTATAAAAGAATTTCTTCTTATTTTCTTGGTTTGATCTGTTGGTAACAATCTTGACTTGCTTGGAAGCAGAGTTGAAGTAGAAAATCTATCGACCCCCTTCTATAATTTTAAAGATCGGTTTTTGAATCATCGTGCATTCTTCTGAAGAAGGTAACACTGCCTTTTTTTTGTGATAGTGATATCCTTTTATTTCTGCTAATATTTGGTAGGTTTTTACACTTTTTTTCAGTGCTTCAATGCCCTCTTTTAAAATGTGGAGGTGAGGATTGCATATCATACTCTGATCTAACCAATGGTACAATATGATTTCATTAGTATTTTGTGTTCTTCTAGAAATTAACTTGATACACCTTTTTTTGCGTTGTATTGGTAGTTTTTCATAATGTTTGTTCCAAGATTTTCTGCCTTTGGACTGCATGTTCATTTTTATTAAAGAAAGGCCATTTGTTCCTTTCAGTCCTACTGAATAACTACTTTGCACCTAAATAAGGATTGGTAATGCATAGGCTTGTGAACTTTGAATACTATACTTAAGATTGATCACATTGCAATGTTTGAGATGAAATTATGGATCCAGTAGTCTGTAAGAATGAAAGTTATTGTCGGCTAAAAGGCTACCCTTGAAGTATTTTTTCTCTTTGTTTAGGTAATGGAGTAGAGAGCTGCAAGCTCATTAGTTATGTATTATTTATCTGAACAGTTTGCAGGGCATTTCTGTTCAAATTAGACCTACTAATGCATTGCATGAAGCATGGGAACAAATTTGGAAACTCCGATCTAGTTTTCTTGTAGGTTTAGTATGGTTCTTTGGTGCTTCCACTTAACTTGAGAGTCTGAAGTCATGGATTATTCCATTATGGAAGCTCAGATCAGTTATTTTTCTACCTGCAACTTCACAAACATTTTAAGTTTACTTATTTTATTCCTTCCCCAATAACTATAACATTTTACTGTCTTTAACTAAATGAACAAATATTTGCTTAGATCTAAGTGGTTCAGTTGTTGGAAAGAAATTACGAAAATTATGGCTACATAATTTTCAAAACTTTCTCTTGAAATATACTCTATAAAATATCATGTTTAAAATTTCTGTTACCTCTACTCCAAGCTAGAAAATGTATCTTATTTTATACAGTAGTCCCCATGTACCTGCCGCAGAAGCCTGAAACAGTGGATAGTAATGTACCCATCCATTTAAATTTACCTTCCCGGCAGCTCCCTAGTTCCTGGTTCTGGAATGTTGCCTGTAATGTGTTCGGGCCACGGTAAACTGCAGGTAGCTGAAAGTGCAGAAACTGACTCCATAGATGCAGTGGTCGCCCTCTATTTGTTTTTGGTGCCCCTATAATAAGGAGAGATTGTGATTTCCACAGAACAATTAACAAAAAGCCATGCTAGTACTTGAACATGGGTTCAAACTTACAATAGTTGTTGGAATTTGTAGTTGTCTGAACTATATAAGATCTTGAAGGATCTTTTTTTAAGATTACTTAGTGTGGAAACAGGCCCTTCGGCCCAACAAGTCCACACCGACCCACCGAAGCGTAACCCACCCATTCCCGTACATTTACCCCTTTATCTAACACTATGGGCAATTTAGCATGGCCAATTCACCTGCCGTGCATATCTTTGGACTGTGGGAGGAAACCGGAGCACCCGGAGGAAACCCACGCAGACACGGGGAGAATGTGCAAACTCCACACAGTCACCCGAGTCGGAAATTGAACCCGGGTCTCTGGCGCTGTGAGGCAGCAGTGCTAACCATTGTGCCACCGTGCCGCCCACAAGCCTCTAGTGTGAATGTGGAAAGACCTTTTACTTTTGGAGAATCTCGAGCTAGTGGTGACTGTTTGTTTAAAACCAAGGATGTGCCTGTTTAAGGGATTAAAATCTTTGAGGGTCATGAGTCATTGGAGCCTTTTCCCTCAAGCTGTGGAAGAGGGTCTTTGTTTTTAAGGCAGAAATAGATTTATGATAAGGGAGTAAAAGATAATTGGGGTAGACAGGAACATGGAGCAAACTGATATGCCATGACCTTATTGTATGATGGAGCAGGCTTAACATGCCAAGTTCCCAGTTTCTGCGCTTAATTCATAGAGTAGTTTTTTTATTTGTCACTTCTACCATATCTAACTTTTTACAGTAAAAAAGAGACAGTGTTCCTCCAGGACCAAGGTGCGACAAACTACACGACCATACAAAGGGCAGCATAAAGTGTACAGAAGTGCAAAACACTCAAATTAGTGTAACTAAAGAATGTGTCTTTTAATAGACATTTGTTCTAGCAGCAATTCGAAGTCGTGCAAAGAATTTCAAATGGGAAAGAGTGTGATCATAATGTTAAGGAGCCTGATGGCTTGGGGGTGAAAACTGCTGCACAGGCTGAACAAACCTATATCCAGAACCTCAACCTGAGCTACAAATCTTCTCAAAACTCGCCAGAGACCGAATGCTCAGGCACCTTCTGCCAGGTGGCAGGAGGGGGAAGAGTTTGATTGAGGGGTGTCTGGGGTCTTCCACAATACTCTTGGCCTTTCTGAATCAGTGTGTGGTGTAAATGTCTATAATGGAAGGGAGAAAAACCCCAAGCAGCGATGTAACAGCTCAGGATACCCTCAATGAACTCCCTGTAGAATGTGGTGATGATGGGGGATGGAAGGTGGGGCTTTCCTCAGTTTCTGTAGAAAGTAGAGATGCTACTGGACTTTCTTCGCTATGGAGCTTGTGTTTGTATCATATTTGTAATCCTTGCATCTGATGACTATGGCAACTATCATTAATTGTTTCAAAACCCATCAGTGTCTCTTTAGATATGAAAAATGTGCCGTCGAATATAAAAGTTGGCAAGTTATGTTACTGTTCCAGTATAAAACTTCAGGCCACATTTGGAATATTTCATGTGGTTCTGTTTGCAATACTACCAGAAGGATGTGGGTACTTTTGGAGAGGGTGGAGAAAAGGTTTACCAGGGTGTTGCTTGGCCTGAAGGGTGTCCGTTATGAAAAGTTGGATAAACCTGGATTGTTTTCACTGGAAAGACCGAGGCTGAGGGGTAATCTGATAAAGGTCTACAAAATTGAGGCATAGATAGGGTGGATAGTCAGAGGCTGTTTTCTAGGGTGGCACGGTCAACTACAGGAATCACAAGTTCAAAGTGAGAGGGGAAAAGTTTCGGGAAGAAGTGCAGGGAAAATCTTTCACAGGGCGGTAGGTGCCTGGATCATACTGCCAGCGCAGATGGTGGAAGGAGGCATCTCAGCAACATTTTAAGTTGTATTTGCACACGAATGGGAGGCAAACAGAGGGGCAGAAGACACGCATGGGCAATAAGTGGCAGGTGTAAATGAGGATTCAGAATTGATGCAGGCTTGGTGGGCTGAAGGGTCTGTTCTTGCATTGTATTGTATTGTCCTGTCACCTGGTCTGCGTATGTGACTTGAGATGCAAAACTTTTGTGGTTGACTCTTACCTGCTCTGAAAAGGCTTTGCAAGCCACTTAATTCAAAGGTAGCTGGGGGTGGATAACAAATATTTGCCTTACCAGTGATTACCATAACCCACAAAAGACTAAAGGAAATACAAAGCTACAGAATACTTCAATGGTTAAATAGGAAATAGAGCCACTTGTAGAATAAAAGCATCAGATTTTCTGTTCTAGCCACTATCTAATATTTGTTTTTGAATGGTCTCTCTGAAAATGCTTTAGCATGCAAGCATTGAACTGAGTATGGCAATTTGACTAATTTGCAGATTAATTGATTTTTTTTTAAGCACTACTTGTTGATATAAAAAGTCTGATTCGAGGGAAGGTAATAAATCCAAACCCTTATGTAGTTGGCATTTCACAGCTTATGCACACCAACATCGTTTAGCCTTTAACAGATTAATCTACCGAGACAAGTTTAAAAGTAAGTTTAGGGTAAGAAAGGAAACGGTAAATTAAAGGTTCAGAATTTTCTTGCAAGTTTTGATTCATCTTTTTAAAATATATGGTGTTTCAGTCTAACAAAAACTGATGCAGTAGAGTACTACATTCATCTCTGGCTGGGTCTGAATCAAGCATAAAATAGTTGGGGGAAATGTGGATATTTGACTAAATACATTTTTAAGCCAAATAAACTAAATTTGGATACTTTCAACCAAATGTGAAACCACATACAAAACTGCACATGAATAGGCCAGTCAAGTAGACTTTGAGTGTGCACCTGGGACTACTGGTACCAATTGTAAAGAGGAGACTTAATTTCCTGTACTAAAATGCCTAAAACATAGTTGTTAGAGAATGTACTCTGCAATGGTGAAGCTCTCACTTGCCAGGAACTGTTTCAGTTCAGTTTTTCTAAATTCTGTGCAACTGCTGATTGGCTTAATTTACTTTATTAACACTGTTTCAGTGCCCAATATGTTTAGTTGAAGGTCTTTTGGGCAAGCTCTGGACAAAGAATTAACAATCTTATTTGAGTTCTGTAGATATTTTATGCTGATATGAGATTTCAGCGACTTTAAAGAGCAGAAAGTATACTTTCAGAACAATAACCTGAACAGGCCAAATAATCAGTTTAGTGCAACTGAGTACACCTTTCAGGATTTCTTTTGTACTTGCCCTCATTTGCAACAGAAATGTATAAGCTGTGTATTTATGATTGGTTGACCATAAACAATTTTGGAATTAGGGTGAAGAAGCAATTTAAAAAGTGACAAAATTTGACATGTGAGTTTACTTTGGACCAGATGCATATCAAGTTAACAACTCTCCTGCAATCTTCTTTTATGTTCTAGTATTCTGCATTCACAACTGGAATTTTCGTGTATTCAGACACACTACAAAGAAACATTTCTACAATGTTTTGTGTGCTTTATATTTTTTGCCTGTAACCCATATCAAGGTATATGCTGTCGTGGGGTTCATCAAGTTAATTGATAAAACAGCTAAGTCTGGTTGCTAAAGAGTCGTTTGCTAGTATTTTATATACATTAGCTGCAAGTTAAAATATTTCTGCCGAGAGCAGGCTACTGACTAGACAATTTCAATTGAAACAACCTAGTTTATTTCTTGTGTGTTTACTGTTTTAAACTTGTTGCACAGCCTTGTGGCTTTTTTATATCTTTTCTGGCCTTTTTTTTTAAATAATGGGGAAAGCCCAAACAGTTGTAACAAAGTTGGTATGAATGGTACTGACAAATCTCTATCATAGAATCATTGAATTTTACAGTACACAAGGAGGCCATTTGACCCCAATGTGTCAGTACCAGTTCCTGAAAGAGCTACCCATTTAGCCCCGATCTCCAGCTCCAACTCTGTAGCCCTCTAAATTAATCACTTTCAATATATATCCTGCTCTCTTCTGGAACCTTGTATGAAATCAGCCTCTGCCACTTTTTCCCAGGTGGCGCATTCCAAATCCTGTCAACTCGGTAAAGAGGTTTCTCCTCCTCTCTCTCCTGGCTCTTTTGCTGCCGGTATTGAAATTGTGACCCCCTAGTTAGGACATACCAACTAGTAGAAACAGGATATTCTTCTTGACCCTATAAATTGTTCATAATTTTCAACGCTTCAGTAAGCTCTCGTCTTAATCTTCTGTTCCAAAGAAAGTAAGCTCAATTTCTCTAAACATTCCTTTATTTAAATTTCCTTTGCCCTGGTATCATTCTAGTAAATCTTCATTGCACTCTGTCCAGGTCTTTAACATCCATTTTTAAATAAGGTGCCCAGAACTGAACACAATACTCTGAATTTGGTCTGCACTTCTATATTTAGAGGTGCCACATCACCCCTCTTTTTTTTTTAATATACTGTAGGTCTATATTTATAAACCCAAGTTCCTATAAGTCACCTTTAACTGTTTCAACTTGCCTGGCCACCTTCAGAAAATTATGCACATGAGTCCAGAGGACTGTCTGCTCCTGGACTCATCCCAAAGTTGTACCAGTGACCCTATATAGTATTGTGTTTCTGCTGCCAAAACTAATTTTCTCATGTTTCTCTGCATTGAAATTCATCTGCACTGTCTGCCAATTTAGCCAACTTGTCAATGTCCCCTGAAGTCATTCAGCGCCATTCTCACAATTCACTTTTCTGTTTACCAAGTTGAGATATTGTTCTCAATACCCATTTATGAATCAGAAAAAGCAGGATTCCACCACCGATTGCTGGGGAGTGCCACTTTCAGCACATCCTCTATTTCTAATCCTTTTTAGCCAACCTCCGATCCATGCTGCCAAGCATCTATCCATTCCAAACATTTCTAATTTGCTAACCAACTTGCCATGTGTCACTCTATTGAATTTTTTCTCAAAGTCCAAATATACAACACCCACAGCATTTCCTCATCCAATGCTTTTGTCACCTTGTCAAAGAGCTTAGTCAAATTTGTCAGACGTGATCTGCCCTTGATAAAGCTATATTGATATTTAGTTATCTTATCCTGTATGATGGCCTCCATCAGTTTTCCCACTGTTGCCAAGAAGTTGACAGACCTGTAGCTTGCTTGGTTATCCTTTTATCCTATTCTTAAACGACTGTCACATTTACAATCCTCCAGGTCTAACCCTGTATTCAGAGGTGCCTGGAAAATTTGTCAACAGCTCACTTTACTACTTTTAAGGAAGGTAATGAGTAAACTTTATAACAAATAAATCTCTAATGAGTAAGATTCCCAAAAAGTCCAAAATATGCTGTTTGATCAGTAACTTCAGCTAATCTCTTGATGAAAATTGGATTTTGCTATTAAAAATGCTTCACTGGTATTTGATTCCTTTTTATTGTTAGTTTGACACCTCTTGTGTTTGGTTTGAGCTGAATTCTGTAAATCAAACTGACAACTTTTACAGATATAACATTGCTTAGTGTAATTTTTTTCCTGTATAACTTTTGAAGTAAAATAAATATTCCATTGGACAGTGGTACCACCTTGGAGTGTTTTTAGTTTTGGGCATTTTAATCATAGCAGTAAGCTGCTTACTATCAAGGCTTTGTAATGGCTCCTCGGTAAGACGTTTTAATTCATTAATCGTAAAATTGACTATTATCCTCCAAGTTTGTCGTGGAGGAACAACAATTTTGAAATCCAAAGTTTAAATTTCACTTGCATGCTATATTACTGAAGGGAGGAATTTTGCTATCCTCCTCCCCTTATTTTCAAATAAACACGAAAGATTAGTTACCTCCTAATTTTGACAATTCAAACTCACGATATGCTGTGATGGCTCATAGTTATGTCTCCAATCCTAAATCTTAACTGTATTTTAAAGACTATATGCCAAAAATTGCATTTGAGTCTAATTCTAGGAATTTTAAATGTTTCAAAGGAGGCAAATGGGAATGAACATAAAATTGGCAGAAGTGTTTATTTGTTGTTTGCATTAAAAGGTGAGTTTTTGAAATGATATCAAGGATTTAAATGCTGTTTGACAACTAAGATTTGGTTGAACTGATCAAGTAACGTGATTGACTTGTGAAACTTGTTAAAAAAGGATTAAGTACAGAGATGAATTGATTCTTGACCATTCTTGCAGCATTCCTTTGAGGAAATATACATCTCTCTTTTGATCCAGGTCCTTAACGTTTTATTGGAGTTGTAACTTAAGTCTTCAATTTCTGAACATTTCATGAATGTTTGCATATAAAGTTATGCAATCATTCTATCCACACATGATAATGAGGTCTCTTCTTGCTATTGGGATAGTTTATAAAGCAGGACCACTTGCAGTAACCAATCAGTGATGGGAGTGTAAACCACTGTCAGATGTGTGAATGCATTCCAGCATGAATTCTCTTAACTGCACTGTTCCAATATGCTTGTCTATGTAAACTACAAGAACGTGTTTTTCTTCAGATTGTGTTTGCAGATTTTTTTTGCTGGTTCTTTTGCAATTTCAGTTTTGGAATTTCAGTTCTGCAATCCTGTCCATTGGTGACCAGGGATTGCAAGTAACGTATCAAAAGTTGAAAATTAGATTATTTTCTTCCATTTTAGCTGACTTTCTGAAAATCCTATCCCCAAGTGCAAACCCCCATGTGAATATCATAATATTAGCTTCTTGGCATCTTGCCAAAGTGTGAATTTAAATCAACAATTCACTGGTGCCCATTCGCTTAGAGGAGGTGGTTTGCAGTGAATTGTTTGTTAATAAGCACAAAAGTTTCACTCAAATCAATCAATATAGAATAGCTGGATTCTTGAGTTTGCTGGGTTTTTAAAACTGTTTATAGTATTCTGAAATTAGCTGCGGTTTCTGAAAGTTTGTACGTGGAAATCCACTAGTTGCTAGTGACCTTAAACTTTTCACAGGATGTATTATTTAGATTTTCCAGACTGCTTTAAACAGAAAATCTTTGAAATGATAAGAATAACAACAATTAATTTCACTATTAAAAAAACTTGTCAAATTATTCAATGGTTGAATGTTTTTGCTATACTAATTTAATTACTGCTAAGTACACTCTGGCACTGTAAAGCTAATTTTGTTGAAGTGTCAAATTTCTCCATTGTAAACTTTATTTTTAACTTCTGACTTAATCAAAAGATAATCATTATTTTCCAATACTTGTCCATTTTTAGGATAAAATAGCACGTGTGTTGCATCTGTTGGCTCTGTTGCCCCAACATATGGTTAGGTCAGTTAGCTGGATTGCTGGTTTGTGATACAGAGTAATGGGTCTGGGTTCAATTCCCATGCTGGCTGAGGCAAACATGAAGGATTCTCCTTCTCAACTTAGCCTGTTGCCTGAGGCATCGTGACCTTGTCATTAAACTACCAACGGTTAGTTGTGTCTCTAAAGAGAGCAGCCCTATGGTCTGGTAAGTTGCAACTTTTGCAACTATTGCAACTTTACCTTGCCTGCTAGTTCTTGTATGAGATACACTCTCCTCTTGACTTTTTTGGTTTTATTTTTCTAGAGGTTTTCCTGGTAAGTTAATGTAAGATTAAGAATGATTGATTGATTGGTTCTAATATATTTTTGTCAGGGTTGGGGTCCGAACTTGTCTGCCTGGTCAGCAAGTTGTTTCAGGTGGAACATTGAAGTGTCTTAGTCTTTCAGCAGCATACTACACTCGGTTGTAGGTGCGGGATAAGCCTTCAAAGGGTCTTTCTGGAAATTGGCTTCAATATTTGAGATCACAGGTAGGACCTGCTTGGAGTAGTTGTAGCCTTTGCAAAAACTTTTGGGATGTGGCCATTTTAGCAGGATCTTCAGTTAGTGTAAATAGGGCAAGGGGGTAATGCTGGGTCACCCAGTGGATTTCTAGCTGGATAATGGCTCTTGCAAAGTACCTTTTTTGATTTAGTTCTTGTGCCAACGATATTACAAACAGCTCTGGTAGCTACTTGCTGATGTTTTACAGGAGCCTGGTTGCTGTTAGTGTGCTGTCCATTTCTTTGTAAGTAAGGAATTGTGTTCTGTATATATGCAACAAGCTTTAGAGAATAGATCAGGGCACAGATTAGACCATGTTCATGAAAGTTATCTGTAAACTTGCAAGGGCATGAGAAAAATCTTTTCTTTTGTTTAAACCTATGCCTTGATGATTTAAGCATATTCATGGGTTTCTTTTATCACTAATTTTACACGTTTAAAAATGACATATTACTATAAAAATAGGCTTTGGGAACAACTATTAGTTGAAAATGACAAAGCCGTACAAACTTTGAGACTGAGCTCCTGCCTGTTTCCTTTCACCACCCTCTCCCAAAAGGAAAACAAATTGAGCATTTAAAGTTGTGATCCATATTTGGGCAAATTTATAGTATACCGCACCCACAGTTGCACAGCTTTACAGACTTACAGGAAGTGACCAGGATGAAAGAAAATTCTTGTGCTGAAGGCTTTAAGATTACTTTGGCTTTTCTACGGTGCAAATTCTGATATTGCGATCAACAATCAATTGTTGTTCATTGGTTATATTTCTCATACTTCTTGCTTTTCACTTAGCTGAGTAAATATGCTGTATTAGGACATTATTTAATTGTTCAACTGCCAAAGATGATGCATGAAGTAAACTGATAACTTGTAAAAGAAAGTATTTTTTCTGTTCTGCATCTAGCACATGATATGTGTGGGCTAGTTTGCTGGGTTCTGATTAACCTGTCTATGATATCGCCTGTATTACCACAAAGTCTGTGGACCTTTTGCTACTTCATGTCCACAGCTAAAAGTTCTTTTCTTTAATTTAATAGGTTAGATTGAACAAATGTTGTAATTGTAGTAGTTAAGTTTCTGTCTCTCTTCTCTTCCTTTCTCTATCCCCCCCCCACCCACCAAAATCCCTAGCAATTCTCTGGAGTCTAGGTATTCTTTGCAAACAGACCGACAATATGCATTTTGTTTCCAAGAAGTACACAATTGCAAGATTGGGGTGAAATTAGATCTCACTTCAATAGTTTTCCCAACAGTGGTGTTTAAGTGTCAAAGATTCAACAGTTTCGACTACTTTGTCGAGTTGTTGTGACTGAATCAACTGTCACTAGTTTTTTCTAACATTTGCTTTTGAACCTCCTTTCATATGAACTAGAAGGTGCAATGTAGCAACAGTTTTGTCCAGGCCAATGCCAGCCTAACAGCATAAACTTAATTTCTTCTATGCAATATTCCTTGGCCATACAGCACAAATTACTACATTGGTACTGCCTGGGTTATCACTTTCCCTTTTTTTAAAAAAAAAGGGGATGAAAACACTATTATTAGCTTGAGTATTCATTATATTCTACGGCCAAGTAGGACCCCGCATTAATTTATGTAATGCCTTGTTTGTGCTGAAATGGAGCAAATGTCTTCTTGGAAGTGGCACCATGTCTGAATCAACATTTATTGAAAGCATTTGGCTGGCTTTGCTTGTGTATTAGTGAATGCACCTAAAAGAAGCCCATTGGATATCTTCAAAAATGGAATAGGAGTTTACTAATGTAGGTTGAGCCTATTTCTGAACTTTGATTCCACCTCCATGAGGAACTTAGGTTGCTGCATTTCAGAAAGCAGTAATTAATACCTTTTTTCAATTTTGCAGTGTGATCTGTAGACTGATATGGCTATGATTAGTGTGGGGCATTTGGAAAGTTCACGTGACGTGACTTATATTGACAAACCTCATTCATTAAACTGTTGTTAATATTTCAACAGTTGTAGGGTTGGTGCTGTCTTACTGACTGCAGTGTCACTTTAATATAGACCATAGAACAGTTACAGTGCAGAACAGGCCCTTCGGCGCTCGATGTTGCGCCGACTGAGTGTAATCTAAGCCCACCCCCCTACACTATCTCATCATCATCCATCTGTTTATCCAAGGATTGTTTAAATGCCCCCAATGTGGCTAGGGCTACTTAATGGTTGTCACATGGTTGCCTTTTGATTTTAATTCCGCTTGGATGTGCCTTAGTCATTTTAAATGTTAATTTTCATTTTTTCTCTCTCTCTCTCTCTCTCTCTCTCTCTCTCTCTCTCTCTCTCTCTCTCTCTCTCTCTCTCTCTCTCTCTCTCAAGTATTCTAGATATTATTACTTGTGAATGAAACCTGTCCCAATTATGATTTTTTAAAAAATAATCAATCTGCATGTAATTTTCAGGTTTAAAGATTTTTTTTCTGGTCACCATGCCTCTCTCTAGGCAAATATATCACAGGCTAATCTGTACTCGTTATGTAGTTTGAGCACCAGCCTGCATGAGAGCAGCTCCAACGCTACTCAGAAGCTCGGCACCAACTAGGGCAAAGCCCATTTTATTGAATCTGACACTGTATCCACTCTTTCCACCACCCAAGCTCAGTAGCAGTGTCTACTATCTACAAGACGGACTGTAGAAATTTGTCAAAGGTTGTTTGCATCTTCCAAAGTCATGGCCCATCTAGAAGGATGAGGGCAGCAGATGCATGTGAACACCACCACCTGCAAGTTTCCCTCCAAGTCACTTTCACTATCCTGACTTGGGAATATATTGCCATTCTTTTGCTGTCCCTGGATACAAATCCTCTGGAATGTTCTCCCTAATGATATTGAAGGTCCACCTGCAGCACATTGATTCAAGAAGGCAGCTCACCACCACCTTCTTGAGGGCAACAAGGGCTGGCAATAAAAATGCTGGTCAACCAGTGACCTCCACGTCCCACAAGAAAATTCTTCTAAAAGATCAGACACCGCTAGTTAGCTTACCAGGTTGCGTGATTTATTTTAAAATGTGGCTTTCAAAGCTCTTTGGAATATTACTACTCAAAATGAGTTCAGTTGATACCCTGAATGGTCTTTTTGTATGAAGCCATCTAACTTATCTAATGTCCAATTCTCTAATTTTTTTTTTGTGTAAATACCATTATATTTTATAACCTTTCGCTTTGGTTAGAAGCAGTTGTTCATATATAATTTGCAACTTCTCACCAGTTGCACTCATTTCCAAATAAAGTTAGGGCTGGAATTTGGCTTGCATCATTCTGAAAATGTGTTCTAGCATTGCAGTTCAACCTCTTGAGTTGATAATTATTGGCTCAATGAATCTTCAGACTTCTCAATATTTTCCCTAATTGAATTGGCTCCAACTCCTCCTTTTCCATCTCCGAGGTGCTGTTATCAGCATGCACTTCCAGTAAATTTGTAATGCAAAAGGGTTTGCACCTGAGGGGAAGAATCAGGCTAATTGCACATAGCAGAAATTTCCCGTGGCAGTAAAACTTGGAAATGCTTTCTTAAATACCTTTTTTTCTGAAGATGGCATCAGTACATTTGTTTACCTTTTTCAGTGCTGCAACTGTTATGATAAATGGAGCTTATGTCACTTTTACTAAGAACATTCCGATGCATTTGCATTTACAAGAAGTGTTCAGATTAATCAACCCTCAAGTTTCTTAATTTAACTGTATTTACTTTTATTCATTGTCACTGGGTTAAAATCCTAGAATCTCCAACAAAAGACAAGTTCACTGCTACCTTCGCTGGTAATTGGGAATGGAAAAGAAATTTGTCTTATCAAAACAATCCTGTGACCAAATACTTTTTAGAAAATAGTGGTGTGGAATCATGCGAAGTAGGTAATATCCTATACAAGAAATGCAATTTTGGAAGTCAAATGTGCTCCCTATAATTTTAGACTAATTAGGTAGGGAGCTGTAGAGAGCGTGTCACATTTTTTGAGGAATTCTGCAACCAGTTGATATTGGTATTTGTAGGTGTATATTGCAAACTGTTCAGTCTTTTGGCTTTGTCAAGGACAAATTGTCATAAATCCATATAGCATCTGCAAATTTCTAAGGAATACACACCCGGTTTTTCTTACAAATCATTATAGAAGATACTTCTAAGAGTATAGTGAAAGCTATCAATCTATCAAATATCAAACAACAGTGTGACTATATTTAATAGCTTTATAAACCAATCCTCATTCTTGAGATATTGGCATACTGCTGAGAGAACTTTGTCCTTGTTTTGGAAGCTAATTTTAAATTTCAGAATTAATAGGTAAGTTTTGTTCCAGTGACGTTAGAGAACGTAGCACAGCAAAAGAATGGGCCCTTCAGTCCATGATGTGCTGAACATGATGCCAACTTAAACTAATGCCCTCTGCCTTTGGTCCAAATCCCTCCATTCCTTGTGTATTCATGTGAAGTGCAATGCTCCAGTTAAATGAAGATGACTAGTCATGTTAAGCATATCAATGAAATCTTCTACAATTTTGACACAACTGATATGTGGGTTACCAAAACTGAGAAAATTAGAATTAGATTTCATTGTCAAGTATACACAAGTACTGGGATACAGGAGGCTCTTAAGAGCCCATGTTGTTTATGGGCAAGATATTGGCATGGATAGAGGATTGGCTGACTGGCAGAAGGCAGAACATGGAAATAAAGGGGCCTTACTCAGAAAGGCAAATGGTAACTTCTGGAGTTTCGCCACACTCCGTTTTTAAGTATTATTCATTTAATGATCTGGATAAGGAACTGAGGGCATTGTCACTGTTTGCAGAAGACACAAAGATATGTGGAGGGACAGCATGGAAAAATGGGGAAGTTGTAGAAGGGATTGGGAAAAGAAGTGGCAGATGAATACACTGTGGGCAAATCTGAGTTTATGCACTTTGGTAGAAAATACTGTCTCTATTCTTCATAAATGGTAAGGGCTTCAGAAATCTGAAGCTCAAAGGGATTTGGAAGTACTAGTTTAAGATTCTCTATAGGTTAAAATGCAAGTTCAATTGGCAGTTAAGAAGGCAAATGCAATGTTAGCATTAATTTCAAGAGGGCTAGAGTTATGAGAGCAGTGTACTGCTGAGGCTGCATAAGGCTATGGTCAGATTGCATTTGGGATATTGTGGTCAGTTTTTGAGCCCTGTATCTAAGGATGTATACATGCTGGTATTGGAGAGGGTCTGGGGAGGTTTACAAGAATGATCCTGGTGATGAAGAGCTTGTATAAGGAGTGGTTCAGGATTGTGGGTCTCGACTAGATATAATTTAGAAGGATAAGAGGATATCTGATTGATTCTGACAAATATAGGAAGGTCTGGATAGAGTGGATGTGGAGAAAATCTTTCAACTAGTAGGAACGACTAGAATCTGAGGACACCGTCTTAGTGAAGGGACAATTGTTTAGACAACTGTTGAGATGTGGAATTTCTTCAGCCAGAGGGTAATTATTCTGTGGAACTTATTTGCTGCCGTGGGCTATGGAAGCCAAGTCATTGAGTATATTTTGGACAAATAGGCTCTTGATTAGTAGAGATTGAGGGTGGTGCATTTATAGAACAAGCTGCCAGAGGAAATGGTAGAGGTGAGTAAAATTACATTTTTAATTGACTTTTCTCACTTCACCTTTGTGAGGTGATCAACTTCAGGGTGTCTGAGGTAAGATTTCTTCCTGGCGGTGGCAATGGAGGGAGATGACTGACGCAGCATGGAGGAAAAGGTGAGAGAGCAAGCCCAGCGCAGAGGAGACTGGTCAGTCTGGGGTGACGGTGAGTGCATGGAGACAGCGAGCCTAAATGGGGGAGAATGAGCCCAGCGTGGCATTGATAGAGGCCCCCCAGCTTTTATGGTGATGGCGAGAGCAGGCAGCCCAAGGTGTCTCAGCATCTGTGGTGGCAGCAAGCTCAGTGTGGAGAAAATCAAACCCTTCTGGGGAGTGCAAGCCCAGGATGGCTAAGTTCTTAAGGACTGTAATGTTGAACATTTTTATTTTTTATTTTTCTACTTTGTAGCTAAGATGGTGCTCATAATGGCAGTCATGATTTGGAGATGCTGGTGTTGGACTGTACAAAGTTTAAAAATCTCTCAACACCAGATTATTGTCCGGTAGGTTTATTTGGAAGCCCTAGCTTTCAGAGCGCTGCTCCTTCAGGTGGTTGTGGAGTATAAGATCGTAGGACACAGAATTTATTGTAAAAGTTTAAAGTGTGATGTAACTGAAACTATATATTGAAAAAGACCTTTTTAGAATGAACCTGTTGGTTTTAGTTCTTTCATATATAAATCACAAACTTTTTTAAAAGTTACATTCTCAGGCTAACTTTAACAATTGGTGTCATGTCAGCCCAGATAATGCATTGAAGGTGTGAGGTGTCCTGTGTGAGACTGGTCTGTGCCATGATGTTCAGACTGATTCTAATCTAAAAAAGGGATTTACAGAATCTTACTTGGATTCATGCACTTTTTGAGCAAAGTAAAATGTAATTCTGCAAGTACAAATTCATCCCACAAATGTGTGTGGGGGAGGGGGTGTGGTTATGAGTGTCTGTGAAGTGTGTGTGTGTGTGTGTGTGTGTGTGTGTGTGTGACCGTATGAGTGAGTGCCTACAGGTGACCCAACTGCGCTTTACGCAGACGAACACTTTCAGGCAGACACTCATACCCCTCCACTACATGCATGCGTGCCCATCTGCATGCACGCACATAAGTTTGTGGGGTCAATTTGTACTTGCAGAATTACATTTTACTTTGCTCAAAAACTGCACGAATCCATGTAAGATTCTGTCAATCCATTTTTAAAAATTAGAATCAGTCTGAACGTTCTCACACAGGGCACCTCACACCTTCAGTGCGTTATCTGGGCTGACCTGACACCAATTATTAAAGCTCACTTGAGAATGTAACTTTAAAAAAGTTTTGCGATTTATATATGAAAGAACTGAAACCAACATGTTCATTCTAAAAGGTGAGAGACTTAACAAACAATCCAGGTTTGTTTCAACATATAATGTTAGTTGCTTCACACTAAAACGTTTGTTTATAAATTGTCTTAGGATCTTAAACTCCACAATCACCTGATGAAGGGGCAGCGCTCTGAAAGCTACTGCTTCCAGATAGACCTGTTGCTTCATAATGGTGACATTGTATACTTTTCACTGTACTTCTGTATCCATGTATTGGAATACACCTGACACTATAAAATCTTAATTGTACCACTTCTCCTTCTTTAATACAAAATGGTAGAAGATTACTAATTGTTGAATGCTAATAAGTATTGGAATAAGGCACATGGTTATAGATCGTGAAGGTACAGTGGTGATGCTGGTAGAGGGATGAAAGACTATTGATAATTGAGATTGGATTTGCATAATGCTTCAGAGGTTGTGGCTAACAATGTGTGCCAAAATAACTAATGATTTACTGTACAAATTCTGTTGTTCTTACCTTTTAATCTGTTTTATGTAGAGCATCTTTGAATGATTTAAGTAACCTGAATTTGCTGTAAAGGTAATAGCATTTTTATATGGTCCAGTATTCACATTTGTATAGTATAGTCAGAGTATCACCATCAATAATATGTAATCAATATGGACATGGTGTCCAGAGATTTTCCTCCTTTATGTGATTTATGTGCAGTTCAGATGTTCATGTTTAAACATCCTTATGTCACTTTCCTTCTGAATGGGGGAACACTGTCCACTGTCCAGGTATGGTTCCATGGAAATCCAGCCCAGCACTTGCTGTTATCTGTAAGCTTTAATCTGTCCTTTGTGATTCACTGCATAGTGAGCAAGAGCCGAAGTGTCTTTTCCCCTATTGAGCCTGGATCACTAGCCAATTGAAGTAATTTAACTCTTGTCCTGGCTGAGGCCAATAATGTTTCATGCTCTTCATGCAGAATCTTTGTTACTGTAACACAAGGTGGGGATTGAGCCTGAGAACTCCTTGGGAGATACAGATATGGAATCCATGCTATTGAAATTATTCTACACTGTATTTCAGCTATTAGCCAATTGAGCCATAATTGTGCACTCATCAGAACTCAGCAATTTTTTTTGAAGCATTCTGTACTGTTGCATTTCTCCTGCCTTACTGATATTCTGTGGGAGTAACAGTGCAACACCCATCCTAAGAATGCATCATTTGCCATTGAACTCCACTCTTGTTAGTCTTTAAACAGGCACATCTATCAATTTTGGCAACAGAAGCAAATAATGAAATACCATAATAGTCCACCCAGAATAGGAAATATATTCCATATACAAGATTATTCTTCTCACCTTCTCTGTTTGTAGGCATATCATTGTTACAGCTTGGTGAACAATTACCAAAGTGCAAATGATTTATTATTGATGTGGCAAGGAGTCTGTGCTTATATTATTAATACATAGTAATATACTTGATCCAGTTAAGGATTTATGAAATAGCACTCTAGAATTTCATTGTTTGGCAAGAAACAAAGATGGGAAAATCTTGTTATTGATGCATTTTGTAAATATTTGGTTAACAGTTAACAGCTAACCTTTTTTCATTATAGCAGTGTTGCACTACTTAAAAAAAAACTTTTTTATGCCTCTTAGCCTCAATTTCTTTTTACCTTATGCTATGTAATTGGATAATAAAGTTTACTTCTGGTCCACCAAAAGCATGACGTTCCACCGAAGCAATTGTGTTCATTCTGAATAAAGAACAGCTCCTGTCCCCAGTTTTGTTTATCCTATGTTTGCCCTTGCATGATGCTTTTGGATTGTAAAATAACTGAACTTTCAATAACTGATCTTTTGGTCAGTGCACTCATTCAATTAGGTATTAATCTTGCATCTCCCCATCCGTAACAGGACAAAGAGCCCATGTAGGCATTTATAATTTTACAGTAGTACTGCGAAGAGTTTGATCAAATCCTTTTTATTATTTATGTATCAGTTGCTTTCATGTTACCTCTCCATATTTGTATTTAACTGGTTTATTTTGCATTTAAAAGTTATTGACTGACTTTGACTGCAGCTGAAGCATTGCTTTCAGACATTTGTTTTTTCAGACATTCTGATAATCCTGTCTTATGGCAATTTTAGACTCCAGAACCACTCATTTGAAATGCATTAATGTCATAGAAGCATGTGTGATACTTTTATAAACCCACCTCACCTTTTGGATTTGCTCCTTATTGAAACTGAAAGTTGGCTCATGGGATGGGAGATGAACCATGTCTAGGTGAAGGAAAATGAACTAACACATATGCCATGATAGTAGTATTATTTTTAAAAACAGTGAATAATCTTTGTTTGATATTTCCTTTTCGTATCTTTTTTTCCAGTCGTGACCTTGAAAATAAGGAGACACTCAGGGGCTTACCAAAAATGGATGACCGTCCAGAGGAGCGTATGATCAGGGAAAAGCTGAAGGTGACGTGCATGCCAGCTTGGAAACATGAATGGCTAGAAAGAAGGAACAGGCGAGGACCTGTAGTAAGTACAACTAGGAATCCTCTTAAAAATATGTTCTGGGCTGAAGTCTGAGCTTATGACATATACAAATGCATGTCCACTTTTATAAAAATTCTTGCATACTTATAAGCGCAAAAGTGCAAGTGATAAAGTTGAGAGTACCTTGAGACTTGGCTTGAGGCGAGAATTAATTCTGACAGACATGCTTACACTCAACTGTAATGTGGGAGTGTCTGGTATTCACTTCTGAGGGATAGACTTATTCAGCAGAAATAGTTGAAGATGCTGAAGCTTGCCAGTGTTACAGTAGGGATATAAAATGTCTTTTGATCTGGGATAGCAGGAGGTGGCAACTGAATTTGGCAGAACTCGGTCAAGTATGAACTCTGGCTCATGTTATTTAGGAGAAAACCTGTGTCTAGCAGCACTGGTTTGAGATTTTAGAAGAATTGCAAACATTAAAAGTAGTGTTTTCTGAGTGGTTCTTGAATGCATAACTATGTCATTGCTCTTTCACACAAAAATTGAGATTTATACTTTAGGTGCAGTTCATAAGTTTTTTTTTCAAACCATGATTAGCCAACTATGGGAAGGCTAATTTAATAGTATTAGTGTATCCTGAGGACGTTAGTACTTGCACATACTTAGATCGCACAGTCTAAATTCAAATCTGACCAATCTAGTCAAAATAATCAAAACAAAGCTTGGATTTGGGGAAAGGCTAAATTAGCTCATGCATTATTCGTATCATTACTCGTTTTGATTTCACATTGTTTAAACCTTTATTTTGGACATAAATTTCATTTAATGAAAGCTAAAGTAATAGGGAACAAAGTTTTCGGAAAATGATCAAAGTTAAAAATCACGCAATACCAGGTTATAGTCCAACAGGTTATTTGGAAGCACTAGCTTTCAGAGTGTGCTCCTTCATCAGGTGGTTGAAGGAGAATTGCTCCGAAAGCTAGTACTTCCAAATAAACCTGTTGGACTATAACCTAGTGTTGTGATTTTTAACTTTGTACATCCCAGTTCAACACTGGCACCTCCAAATCATGGAAAATTCAGTCACTATGCTTCTATAACAACTTACTGCATTTCAAGTGATACTCCACTTGAAAAAAACATAATCACAGTGCCATCTGCAGACATAACAAGTTCTGAGTTTCATTGAAGTAGGGACACTGAAATTAAAATGCAGAAGGTATTGATTATCTAATGCCCCTTGTGTATGTAAATACTTTAGGGCCTGGATTAGCAGGTATGCTCAATGATGAAAGTTAGTGTCTAGTGAATACTTGTTTTTTTTAACAGGAACAAAGTCTTTGTTCTGTGTTAACGATTCAGAGGTACTGATTTGCATTTTAATAGCATGGGGGTGGGTGGGTGGGGGGACGGGGGTGCTGTACTATGCTGTAATTTTCTATGTTCTATGATTGAGAGAAGGGCAGGACTGGCAGCTCAATGTTCCAGGGTATAAACGTTTAATGTATAAAAAAATGAGGGAGTTGGTTTTTTGCCTTTTTTGTTCTAATCAACTTCTTCAGAAATGTTATTACACACCACCTGGAGCAGATGGGACGTGAATCGGGGCTCCTGGTGTGGGAATTGTTTGACTGATGAAGGAGCATGCCACAACTGCACTAAGCGCATATCTTGGAGGGCTCATCCAGCAAAGCCATATGGGTAGAACTTGGGAATAGGAAAGGTATAGTCGCTATGATGAGGTTGTACTATAGTCCTCTCTGTGTAAATTACCACAAGTTACTTGAGGTTTTCAGTATCACACGTCCCAATAGCCAATGGCAAATAGAGAAACAAATATCGAAGTAGTTCATGATGTAAAAACAATAGGGTTGTTGTAGTGTATGATTTTAACTTCCCCCATTATTGAGCTGGGGCCCCCTTAGTTCTAGGGGCTTAGATGGGACAGAATTTGTTAGGTGCATTCAGGACTTTATTAAAAATAGTTTGCAGTTAGTCTGATTTAGAGAAAGGGTCATATCAGGAATGAGCCTGGCCGAGTGTTTGAGGTTTCAGTGAGGGTGCATTTTGGGAAGAGTGATCTTAGTTCCTTTTAGTTTTAAAATAGTTATGGGTAAGGATAAGATAGTTGTTGTGTGAAAGTATGAAATTGGGGAAAGTCTAATTATAACCGAATTAGGCAAGAACTGGAGAAAATAGATTGGGGACAGCTATTTGATGGAAATCTACATGTGGGAATCTTTTAAAGGCCAGTTGATCAAAGGTCACAAACCGCATGTTCCTGTGAGGATGAAAGATAGGGATTCAGAAACCTTGGATGGTGACCAATTGTTGAAAGATTTTTTCAAAAAGGGAAAGGAAGCATATGTAAGGTTTAGGAAATTGAAATCAGGCAAGACCCTTGAGGAATATATAGGAAGCGGAGAATAATTTAAACAAGGAGTTAGGAGGGCTATAAGGCAGTGTCCTTGGCACGTAGGTGATGGTGTATGCCATGTGACTACTCACATTTTATTTTGTAAATGTCTTCACCTACTTCATCAATGATCTTCCCTTCATCATAAGATCATATCTGGAGATGTTCACCAATGATCACCATTTGCGACTACTCAGATACTGAAGCAGTACATGTTCAAATGAACAAGATCTGGACAGTATCCAGGGTTGGGCTGAGAAGTGTAAAGTGACATTCACAGTACACAATTACTAGACAATGACCATTTCCAATAAGAGATTACCTAACCACTGGCCCTTGACATTCAATGCGTTGCCATCACTGAATCACCCACTATCAACATCCTGGGGGTTACCATTGACCAGCATTTCAATTGCACTCACCACATAAATACAGTGGCTACGAGAGCAGGTCAGAGGCTAGGTTTACTGTGATAATACTCCCCACTTGCCTCTGACTGTAGCTTCGACAATACTGAAGAAGCTTGACACCATCCAAGACGAAGAGTCCACTTGATTGGCACCACGGCTGCTGTTCTGTACCACTTACAAGATGCACTGCAGCAATTCATCAAAGATCCTTAGACAACACCTTCCAAACCCACACTATTTCCATCTTGAAGGACAAGGTCAGCAGACTATAGGAACACCATCACTTGATAAAGTTCCCCATGGTAGGCTGATGGAGAACGTGAAGTCGCATGGGATCCAAGGTGTACGAGCTATATGGATAGAGAACTGGCTGGGCAGCAGGTAACACTAGTAGTGGAAAGGATTTCTCAAAATGGAGAACCACGACCAGTGGTGTTCTTCAGGGATCCATGGTGGAACCACTGTTTGTGATATGTAAATGATCTGGAGGAAGATCTAGGTGGGTCTGATTAGCAAGTTTGCAGATGGCGCTAAGATTTGTGGAGTAGCAGATAGTGAAGGGGACTGTTAGCTAATGCAGCAGGTATAGAAAGTTTGGAGAGTTGGGCAGAGCAATAGCAGATGGAATTCAATCAGGGCAAATGGGAGGTGATGCATTTTGAAAGATCCAATTCAAGAGCAAACTATATATGCTAAATGGAAAAGTGGTGGGGAAAATTGATCTAGATTAGATTAGATTACTTAGTGTGGAAACAGGCCCTTCGGCCCAACAAGTCCACACTGACCTTCCGAAGCGCAACCCACCCAGACCCATTCCCCTACATTTTACCCCTTCACCTAACACTATGGGCAATTTAGTGTGGCCAATTCACCTAACTTGCACACTTTTGGATTGTGGGAGGAGAGATGTGGGTGTTCAGGTCCTTTGTACCCTAAAGGTGGCAATGCAGGTCAATAGAGTGGTCAAAAAGGCATATGACATATTTTCCTTCAGGAGAAGGGGTATTGAGTACAAGAGTTGGCAGGTCATGTTACAATTGGATCAGACTTTTGGTTTTGCCACATTCTGAATACTGCGTACAGTTCTGGTCACCACATGACCAAAAGGATGTGGATACTTTGGAAAGGGTGCAGAGGTGGTTCACCAGAATCATGTCTGGTATGGAAGGTGCTAGCTATGAAGAGAAGTTGAGTAGATTAGAATTGTTTTCATTAGAGAGATGGACTTTGGGGGTGACCTGATTTGAGGCCTACAGAATCATGAGAGGTATAGATAGGGTGGATAACGAGAAGCTTTTTCCCCAGAGTGGGGGACTCCATTTCTAGGGGCCTCAAGTTTAAGGGAGATATATGTGGAACATTCTTTATGCAGAGGGTGGTGGGTGCCCGGAATGTGTTGCCAGCGGAGATGGTAGAGATGGGCACAATAGTGTCATTTAAGATGTATCTAGACAGATACATGAATGGGCAGAGAGCAGAGGGATACAGATCCTTAGAAAATAGATGACAGGTTTAGATAGAGGATCTGGATCAGTACAGACTTGGAGGGCCGAAGGTTCCTGTGCTGTAGCTTTCCTTGTAAAGTCCCTTGCAGTCTACACACTATTGTGACTTGATGCAGTCCCATCATTATTGTTGTCTCAAAATCCTGGAGTTCCCTCCCCGTAACATTGGGGGCTACCTACTGCACGTGGCATGCAGTGGCTCACCAGTGCTTTCTCAAGGGCAACTAGGGGCATGCAATAAAATGCTGACCAGCCAGTGACACGCACTTCCCATGAAAGAATTTTTCAAAAAAAGCTCATGACTTTGCCTACTAAAAGCTGCCAGAAGTTTCAACTAGTATTTGAAAGGTTTAACTTTTAAAGACCTCTCGATTGCAGTAAATTTGCAATGCATTAATGATGGTCCTTTTCTACCTACTTTGTAGGTTGTGAAACCAATTCCAGTGAAAGCAGATGGACTGGAGTTAGGCACTCAAGCATCTGATTGTCAGGCAGATGTGATTGTCTCATCGCAAATACAGCGAGGAAGGCGCAGTCCTTCCCCTGGTAGTTCGTCTTCTGCCACGTCATCGTCATCTTCCTCAAAAACAGCTGCAAAGTCTGAATCACCTGGTGTAAGAAGGAAAAGGGCATCACCAGTACCTGTAAGTGCAAGAAGTAAGATTTTCTATCTTCTCCAATTACTGTGGGAAAAATCTGAGTTCATAAATTAAGTGTACAGGGTCTAGCAATAGTTGGAATGAGCTGAACTTTTAAATGTTGGTCAATTAATTAATCATAAATCAATATATTTTGAAGTTAACCCAAGAACGTTTAATATTAATTAGCATGTTTGGTATAAATATGATTTGGAGATGTTGGTGTTGGACTGGGGTGTACAAAGTTTAAAAAATCTCAACACCAGGTTATAGTCCAACAGGTTTAATTGGAAGCACACTAGCTTTCGGAGCGATGCTCCTTCACCTTCTCTATCACCTGATGAAGGAGCGTCGCTCTGAAAGCTAGTGTGCTTCCAATTAAACCTGTTGGACTATAACTTAGTGTTGTGTGATTTTTAACTTGGTATAAATAGGTTAGCATGCCATGTTCCAGGAAAGATGTGTCATAGAGAGTGGTAGTCATACAGCATAGAAACAGTCCCTTAGCCCACAATGTCTGTACTGAACAACAGACACCAGGTTACACTAATCTCACTTACTTGAAATTGGTTCATAGCCTACTGTGTTCTTGCATCAATGAAATGAAGAACAAATCCAGGTCAATGAAATGAAGAACAAATCTATAGAAATTAAACTTAATTGAAACGAACAGGATTCCATCTTTCAATTAATCAGCCATGTTGGAAAATAGCAGCCCTACCATATTAATGGAAATTTTAATTAATGGAAATTTTCAAAACTGTTCAATGCATATAATGATGATGTGATTGTAGTACCAACAGTTAACACCTTTTGAAACTGAAATTGCAGCTCCAAGTGCAGTATATAGCAGTATAGCATATATAGTGTTGAAACAGACCATTCAGTCCTACTGGTTCACTGGTATTTGGGCTGTACAAAAAAAAGTCTTCTGTCCTAATTCATTTAATTCTTTAATGAAAAGAAATGTCCAGCTCAGCAAGCAAACCCATATCCAGAACCTCAACCTGAGCTACAAATCTTCGCAAAGCTCACTAATGTATACTTCTGTTCCTTTCTGCATTGTACCTGTTAGATTTGTGCATTTAAGAAAGGCTAGTTGCTTTCATGTGAAATCATTTGAGGAAGCAGCAAATTCCATCCAATAATTTTCTCTTGAAGAATTGTATTTTATCCACAACTATCTTGTATTTATGACCCTGAGGTTTTGGACTCCTCTTCATTCGCCCTCCCCTTTCTCTTTGAACAAGTTGTAATTATGTCTTAACAATCTTTTCTGGTTATTGTAACCTTTTTAGATCTGATACAGTATGCAATTATGTGGTATGTTTATCTAACTAGCCCTCAATTTAACACTAACAAAGTACTGATATGATTCTGGTGAATCCAGTGTTTTAAGTTTGTTTGTCCTTTACATGTACAAAGTTTCAGCCTAAATGTGTTGTTCTGTTTCTCTTTCGATGATTTCTCATTTTCTTGAAAAACTATTGATTTCAACTAGAATTTCAGTCCTGAGGAGTCCGAGAACCACACTCTACCTCCGTGTAGTTATAATTAGAGTCAGGGTGGGAAATTTAAATTTAAACTGTTCTATCAAGTATGAAACTTTTTATTGTTCTTAACACCTAGCCCATGGACAAAATTTGAGGACGCAGGCAAGGTCTGGCATTCTGACCAACATTTAACCATCATCCAACACCACTTCTTAAAGAAAAAAGTAGTCACTTTCTTAAATATCTTTTGAATCTTGCTGTTTACAAATTGGCAGCTAATTTGCCAATTTTAATAATTTCCCTTCAGAAGCAATTAATTGGATATGAAGTACTTTGAAGTGTCTGTAGGATGTAGAAGTGCTATTTAAATAAGTGAATTTATTTTATTGGAAAGCGATGTGTTTAGAATCATTTCAACCAGTTGTATAAACTTCAACCTTACTGCTGTTGTTTTTCACACCAACTCAAGGGTTGGTTGGATTTGAACCTTCGTTTCTAATTAAATTTGAGTAGGTTTCATATTGTTAATTAGTTGTTAGTTACCACACGCACTTAAAATGTATTTCACATTTTCGGAGCAGCACATGAAAAAGGATAGAATTGGAGTAGTAAGAATTGGAGGTCATCTGATTTTGGAACAGTCAAGGAGCTCTTATATAAAATTCATTTGTTAAATATGACGCAGGCCTTATTCTGTTCGACTGCTAAACCCTGCTTCGTGTATAACTAATTTGTCACGTGTGTTTAGGTTGCAAGTAATTGCGATCTGGGTTTATAAATAGGGAAGAATTTGCATTTCTCCTTCCTTTCTAATATCATAAATAATGTAGCTAGGTTGATTTATTTGTTTAAGATGATTGATGAAATACCCTAACTTTGTAGTTTCAGAGTGGACGTGTGACTCCTCCAAGGAGAGCTCCCTCACCAGATGGGTTCTCTCCTTACAGCCCTGAGGAAACTAACCGAAGAGTCAACAAAGTAATGCGAGCACGACTGTACTTGCTGCAGCAAATAGGTCCAAACTCCTTCCTCATTGGGGGAGATGTTCCTGATAACAAGTACAGAGTGTTCATTGGCCCTCAGGTCAGTTAGATAGCTATGTGTCATGTTCTGTGTTAAAACCATTTTTCTTTGAAGAAAGAAATCTGCAAGGCAATACACTGGATTCTCTCTTGTATTCTATAATAAATACATATTGTAGTTTAGATGCCTTGACAAAGATGTTTTCTAATAAGACTTTGACAAATGAATGGATAATAATCAAGTTACAATGATGACATTAAGAATATATAAACCTGTTCAGAAATGCAATACATTTTCTTGTCAATTACCATTCATAACCTGTTAATCAAAGGGAAAAATGTTGCAACGATTCTGAGGTTGACATTTCTTTCTATTTTTGTCCCCATAATTTGGGCAACTCCTTGAATCATTTTTATAGTAGTTACATAATTTGTTTTGTATGCCACTTAAATTTTTAAGAGAATAGGTTATGGAATAAATAGCATTTTCTTTTCCTCACTTCTTTCCCTTTGACAGTTTTCAAGCAAAATGTAGTCTCCTGTTTTGAGGTTGGTTGAATAGGAGCACTTTTACTCGAGCCAAGTTTGTTTAGCCATCAAGTTTGGTTCCTTTTAAGTTGTGACAATTTTAGTTGTTCATTAAGTAGATAATGTAACACTTGCAGTGTACTTTGGTGGACAAGTATATATCAGGCACTAGTCCATAGGAAGGATGTTGTTCCCTTAATTTGCATGTTCGGCAACAACATTAAGGGATATGGTCAAATATTGAGTGCCTGTACACTCAAAATTGACTTGGTATCAGTAACAATCAATTTGTCATTTTGTATTCATGGGTGTTGTCATCTTGCTGCTTTTTGCATTGGTAAACATTTTGGGGGATGAAAGGAACTAATGTGGGAAGGGAAGGAGTTACATAAGGTGCGAATGCAAGTTCCTGGCACCTCTGTATGATTTTGAGAACCAATGGTCTACCTACTGTCACAGCTTTCCTGATGGCCATTTACTGGTGTGAATCTTTCCCTGGCACTTGCCACCTTATCTTCTAACAACCAAGTTACTGAAGTTTGCTTTTCAAATCAGGTTCCCTTGTCCATTTTAGCTAAATTGAAGAGATGCTCTGAAAATTCACAGTTACCAAGGTTGTTGTCAATTTGAATAAGGTGTGATTGACATCTGTGGTGGATTCCACTACTTTCAAACACATTGAAATTATGTTTACTGAGTAAAATGTGTTTTACTCTTAGGTGTCTTTGGTCTACTGTCTATTAAGATTATGTTTGTATCTTTTATAGACCTGCAGTTGTGGGCGCGGAACATTCTGCATTCATGTTCTGTTTGTTATGCTGCGAGTCTTCCAATTAGAGCCTTCTGATTCATTGCTGTGGCGAAAGACATTAAAAAACTTTGAGGTGAGCAGAACAAAAAAAAAACTTATTCCTCACCTTTTTTGAGGATTTGTGAATTTGAAATCTTGAAGATGTGCTTAAAGGGGGAGGCAAAGGAAAATGCAATTATATAGCACCTTCCAAAGCACTTCATTCAGCAAAGTACTTTGCAAGGACTTGAAGTGTAAGAAACACATTTGCTAACTTCACAAGGTGCTTAAAGAACAATAAATGATTGGATAATTTGTTTTTAATTTGGTAATGACAGTTGAATAAATGTTATGGTGCAAGAAAGTAGTTCCCTGGGATTATTTACATTCCCCTGATAGATGAGGCTTTGGTTAAACATATCAACTGACAGATAGCAATATATATATTTGCTATTCACAAAGATGACCAGAAATAGAAATGGGAATAATCTATTCAGCCTCTTCTGCCTGCTCTGCTGTTCAGCATGATTGTGACTAATTTTCTGCCTTAGCTCTGTCTATCCTGGCTTTAAATATGCTTAATTGTGAAGCACTAAAAACTCTCTGGTGCAGAGAATTCCAAAGAGTCAGGAGAAAAGTAGAAGTATCTGATATGTTTAAGAAAATATTATTTCCAAAGAGTTAAGCATCTCCAACCTAGTTTGTTTAGTGTGAAGACATGGAAGGAAGTGAGAAAATGTCAAAATGTTTGAGTTTTGTTTTTGGTTCTGAAAGGAATGTGAAACGCTAAATAAATACCAGAGAAAAATGTGGAACAACAGAAAATTGATAAATATTAATAAAAGTAAATTATTCAGTTTTGATGAGAATTGAACTTAATTAATTTCCAGATACTGATACTTCATATTCTAGAATGCTAAGGGAGATTAGTGATTGGAAGAGTAGGGGCGAAGTGACCTAGATTTTGCAAAATTCAATTCTCTTGCTCTTGCTCTTGCTCTTGTTCTCTTCCTCCTATATCCCACACTCCCAATCATACGGTCACGTGGGGACGTTTGCAGATTACTGCATAATGTTCAGTGCCATTTGTGGTTCCTCAGATACTGAAGCAGTTTGTGTCGAAAAACAGAGGCCCAGAGACATTTGGGCTTTGGGCTAGCAAGTGGCAAGTAACATTCATGTCATTTAAGTTATCATTGCCAATCAGTTAGTGCAACTATCACCCCTTGACCATATCGGCATAACAGTCACTGAATTCACCCACTATCAGCATCCCTGGGGGTTAACGTTGGTCAAAAGCTGAACTGGACCAGTCACACACACACTGTGGCGACAACAGCAGATTAAAGACAAAAAAAAACTGCCGATGCTGGAAGCGAGGAATTCTGCACCGGTGCCCCCTTCCTGTCTTCCCAGTTCCCGTGCACAAGTCAGAAGTGTGGTGAAATACTTCTCACTTGCTTGAAAGGGTGCAGCTCCAGCAACACTCAAGCCTGATACCGCTCAGGGCAAAGCCTACTTGATTAGCATCCCAAACACCATCTTCAGCATTGACCTCTTCCACCATTCACACAATGGTATACCCTGCATACCATTTACAAGATGAGCACTGCATTAACTCTAAGGCTTCATCAGCAGTAACTTCCAAATTTTCCACTTCCATAATCTAGAAAGTGAAGGCAGCACCTCCACAGATAAGCCATAACCTACATAGGCCACCCTGACTTGTAATACATCACGGTTCCTTCACCGCTGGGTCAAAATCCTGGACGACTCCTCTTATCGGTATTTTGGGAATCTTTTTTCCCTTGCAGGATATACCTCGACAAATTTCCATATTATTGGGTGTTGCCAGTGTTTGTAATGTTCTGAAACTCTGCAACTCAAATGCTACTGTCCACTAAGCTGGTGCCTGCTAAAAGATAGTTGCACCACAGACAGCAATTAAGTAATTTAAAGTGTAAAGTTTTGGACCTGAAGAAAAATAGATTTGAGTTGTGTGTGAGATAGGTATGCTCTATGAGTCTTAGACAAATACATCATGAATCTACCATCAAAGATATATATGTTGGATGTGTAATTTGAATAGAGGCTTCTATGATTGAAGATGGTAACAGGATCTGTACATGGAGGAGGAGTGAGCATTGACAAATAGACAGATTTGAGGGTCATTTTTAATTAACAGCCTTTGCTCATGACAGTGGTAGCTTTTTCAGAAGCTTTGTATTTATAAAACAGAATTATCAGAGCAAGGATGTCAAATGCTTGCAAGTTGTGTTAAGTAACTCGCCACTTGTCTCCCTAAGTGTGTCCACCATCTACAAGGCACAAGTCAGGAGTCTGATGGAAAATTCACCATTTGCCTGTAAGAGTCCAGCTCCAACTATAGTCAAAGCACGACATTGTTAAGGACAAGGCAACCTGCTTGACATTGACATCCCATCTGTCACCTTCAATATTCACTCCTTTTGTCATTGACACTCAGTGGCAGCAGTGTAAATCATCTACAAAATGCAGTGCATTGATTCACTAAGGCTCCTTTGACAACACCTTCCAAACCTATGACCTCTATTGCCTAGAAGAACAAGAGCAGCAGACATGGGGAATAGCACCATCTGCAAGTTCCCCTTGAAACTTGCCTGGCTCTGAACTATATTACTACGCTTCACAGTTGGGTCAAATTCCTGGAATTCCCTTCCTAACAGCAGCGACTGAACTTCCTCCCCACAGACTGCTGCAGTTCAATAAGGCTCAGTGGTCAGCACTGCTGCCTCACAACACCAGGGCCCAGGTTCAATTCCAGCCTCAGGTGACAATCTGTGTGGAGTTTGCACATTATACCTGTGCCTGCAGGTGTTCTGGTCTCCTCCCACAGTCCAAAGATGTGTAAGTTAGATGGATTGGCCATGCTTAGTTGGCCATAATGTCCAGGGCTGTGTAGGTTTGGTGGATTAGCTGTGAGAAATGCAGGGTTAGAAGAATGGTGTGAGATTGGAGGGAGTGTTGGGGGTGGGGGGGGAGGGAGTCTTTGGACAGTCAGTGTGGTGTGGACCTGTTGGGTCGAATGGCCTGTTTCCTCACACTAGGGATTCTATCTATCTAAGGCAGTTTACCACCACCTCTATGGCAGTTTAGATATTTATCAGTGCTGGCTTAGCCAACAATGTTAAACATCCCATGAACAAATACTTTTTAAAAATACAACAGTGATAGATTTTTGTATAAAATATTGGTTGTGTGCTTTTTGAATTTAGAAATTAACGTATTCTTTTTTTTTCAAAAGGTGGAGAGCCTTTTTCAGAAATATCACAGCAGACGCAGTTCACGTATCAAAGCTCCTTCACGCAACACCATCCAAAAATTTGTCTCTCGTATGTCTAACTCTCACACTTCTGCTTCATCCAGTACTTCTACATCCAGTGCAGAACATAGGTAAGTTTTCAGGATGATTAAACTTCTGAATTGGCAAAATGGCAAACAGATCCAGTGAGCTAGGAGCAATTTGGAAAGAAAGAATTTGTATCTAAAGCTGCTTTGAGAATTTCAGGATATAGTAAACTGTTTTAATTACTGAACAACTAACTTTTTAATGTGTAACTGCTTTTGTGGCCTAGGAAATATGGCAACCATTTTGCACCCTAATATAGTACATTATGATAATGACCGAATCATATCTTTGTTCTACAATGATAATTGAGGGATAAATGTTTAATAGGGCACAAGGAGAGATCCCCTTAAATAAAATATTGCCAAGGATCCTTTGCGACTTTAAAGAACAGACATGACTTGGCTTAGTGTTCCAACTCAAAGGTAGCACCTTTTGGTGACTTTTAAATCCAAACACAAAGTTGATAACCACTGATAACTGGTAAGTAGTTCACTTGTACAGCCTTCAACTAGTCAATTAGACCAATACGCAAGTTCAAAAATTAAAGGACAATCCTATCCAATGCAAAAGGAGTCCTTTAGTTGTCTTTGGGGTGTAACGTTTCAACCTGAAACTAGTGTTAATTAGCCGATTTCTTGGATGCTGTTAGTCCTAATGAACATTGATATGGAGGTGCCGGTGTTGCATTTGTTGATCTCTTCCTGAGATAGTGGTAGGTTTTGATGGGTGCCTGGATTGCTTTTTCTAACTGGATACTACTCAGTAGAGCAGGGACCAAGTGTGCAAATAACCAGCAAAAAGAGTCAAGGAGAGAGGAAAAAAATCAAGAAACAAAATTAACTGCTTTTAAATGCACATAATATTTGGAAGAAAGTAAACCAACATTGGCACAAACAGATGTTAATGGATGTGATCTTCCAGCTGTTACAGTGACAAGATCAAAGTTTGGAACTAAATATTTAGTGTTGTGTGAATTCAAAGTAAGGTAGGAAGGAAAGATTGGTGCGATTGCTTTCAGTAGGAGATGAAATAAGTATTAGAACAAGAGATGATCTTGTATCAAATTAAGCAAAATCCCTGTGGGTGGACGGAAGAAGTAAGGGTGCTAAACACTGGTGGGAGTAGTCTATAGGCTCTGCTAACATAATGTAATTTCAATGAACTCCTGTCTGATGTGATCCTCAACACCAACTCCACCTTCCTACTTTTTCTCCCCATATATCTTGATTCCCTTCCTAATTTTAAAAATCTATCTTTGCCATAACAATACTTCCCAACCCACTCTCTATAGTTCTGTACAGTAAAATAATTCCACGTATGCACTACCTTCAAGAAATGTCTCCTTGTTTGACCTGAATGGGTGACTTCTTACTCAAGATTCTGGTTTCTGATCCTAGACTCCTCCACAAAGAATAGGTACAGAGAAGTTAATTTTCTATCAAGCCCTCTAAGAATCTTGTATGTGTCAATGATGTCTCCTGTTCTGCACTCCAATGAGTATAAACCCAACTTACTTGACCTCTCATGCTAACAAGCCAGTGAACTTTCTGTGCTCTGTCTTCTATACCATCATATCTCCATTTGATATCGGAGAGCAAAACTGTTCAAAGTATTCTAGGTGTGACCTAACTAGTGCCTAGGGGAGCCTGTGGACTACTCCCACCAGTGTGTTGCACCCTTACTACTTATCTCCTCCCAAAGGATTCTACATAATTTGATCCAAGATAGTTTCTTGTCATCAAACCTACTGTACAGTTTTACTAAAATCTCTTTATCTAGATATTCATTCCCTTTGAAATGAAGGCCCTTTTGCAGTACCTGTTGAACTTAGATGCTAGTTTTTTAAAAATTTGTGCATGAGGACTCCCAAATTCTACTGTGCTGAAGTGTTCTGCATTCTCTATTTAAACTATGTTAAGTTCTTCAACTATTCCAGCCAAAGTGCATGAATTCGCATTTTCCCCTATTACATTCTATCTGCCAAGTTTTTCCCACTCATTAATCCGTCAGTGTCCCTCTGTAGACTCACCACACCCCATCTGTCATCCACAAAACTGGTAGCAGGGCATTAATTTTGCCCATTTGTTTACTATATAATGTAAGTGTGGTCTCCTTCCTTATAGCAGTGGCACTCCATTCCCTTTATCCTATCTGTTTTCAATTTAACCAATTCTCTCTTCTTTTCAATATCCTACTCTCAACGCCATGGTCTCAAGTCACTTTATGTGTAGTAAACGAATACTGTCTGGATATCTAAACATACTGCATTTGGATAAGAACATGGATGATGATGGGATAGTGTAGGGGAACGAGCTGAGAATAGTTCATAGGTTGGCACAACATCGAGGGCCGATGGGCCTGTTCTGTGCTGTATTGTTCTATGTTTTGTTTACTGGTTTCCTGCTATTAGCACCTCAGCATGTTCGAATAAATTTGCTGGGCATAACTTCCTATTCATGAAGACCTGATTCAGCTTGGTTTTTTTTTATTATGCATTTCTAAATGCTCTATTATTACATCCCTTATAATAGCCTGTTAACATCTGTCGTTGAGAAAATGTTAAGCCATCTGGCTAACTTTTATTTGACTCCCTCCCTTTTTGAGTAAGGGTAAGGGTGTAACATTGACAGTTTTCTAATCCTCTAGGATTTTGCATAATATAAGAATTCTTGGAAGATCAGTGTGTTCAGTATCTCCATAGCTTCCTCCTTTCATATTGTCAGTTACATCCCAACAGATCCAGGGGATGTATCAGCCTTTAACTCCATTGCTTTCTCCAGTGATTAGTTCTGTTTATTTGCCTGACCCATTAGCTGCTTGACTTAGTGTTTTTGGAATGCTGTTATTGTCTTTGACTGTAAAGACTAATTGCAAAGTATTTATTCAACTGCTTTGCCCTTTATAGGTCCTCATTAGCATTTCCCAACCTCATTCCCTTATAACTGTAATTTCCTTTAGACATCCCTCTTCCTTTGTATACATTTAAGAAGGTCCTGCTCTTTTTTTTAAAATTGCTTGCTAGTTTACTGTCAGTTTATTTTCTTCTAGGAGAAAGTGAGGACTGCAGATGCTGGAGACCAGAGCTGAAAAAGGTGTTGCTGGAAAAGCGCAGCAGGTCAGGCAGCATCCAAGGAGCAGGAGAATCGACATTTCGGGCATAAGCCCTTCTTCCTGAAGGGCTTATGCCCGAAACGTCGATTCTCCTGCTCCTTGGATGCTGCCTGACCTGCTGCGCTTTTCCAGCAACACCTTTTTCAGTTTATTTTCTCCCTCTATTTTCATGGTTATCTTTTTGGCTGCTTTTAATAAATATTTTTATTGAAAAACGATCTTAGGTTTTTTACAAAATTACAAAACCAGTACAAAATAGTGAGACCACTGTACAATATAATAGCATTTTTTTATTGGCTTTTAAAACTTTCTTAGTTTCTTTTCTTTCAATTTGATGCAATCCTTCACTTACTTGGTTAATAATGATTCTTTTATTTCATTCCTAGCTTTCTCCTTCCTCAATGTATGTCTTGTTGAGTTATCAGTTATTTTCTTAAATATTTGCCATTGTTCCTCAACTATCTTTGACACTGAAGTTCTTTTCCCAGTCTGCTCTACTAATTTTGCCTTCATTCCTTTGTAATTACCATCATTTAAGTTTAGCAGAGTTGTTTTGACCCCAGTTTTCGACTGTCAAACTGAGTGCTAAATCCTACCATGTTATAGTCACTCTTTTCTTAGGGAAATTTTACTAAGGCCATCTGTTAAACCAGCTTCATTACATACTATCAGATTCAAACTGACTTGATCCCTGGTTGAATCTATAACATATTGTTCTAGGAAATGGCCCTGAATTCTTTTTGACTACTTCTGCTAATTTGATTTTCCAAATCAAAGTGAAGATTAAAATTGCCCTTGATTTATGTGCTGTATTTTTACATTCTTCATTATGTCTTGTTTTATTCTTGTATCCTCCAGAGCAACTGTTGTTATGGGGCCAATGGACTACTTACACCATTGTTGTCTTTCCCCTTGATATTCTCTTACTCTGATCACTTTTGGTCCCCTTATTTAAGGAAAAAGCTTTTGTGGCACAGTGGTAGTGTTCCTGTCTCTAGGTCAGCAGGTCCACAATCCCTGCTCCAATGGTGTGCCATACCATGTCTGATCAGGTTGATAAACAAATGTAAAGATTCACTAGATTGATCTTGTTTCTGGAGGGATTTTTGCAGAAGTTCAAAAGGTTGGGCCTGTACTCATAAAGTTTAGAAGAATGAGAGGTGATCTGATTCAAACGTGAAAGTTTCTTCGTGAACTTAATAGGGTAGATGTGAAGAAATTGTTTTCCCCTTGTGGGAAAGTTTGGAGCCAGAGGGCATAACTCAGAATAAGGGAGGAAACAATGAAGATTAATTTACGAAATATAATTCCTGGATGATTATAACCCCTCCCCTCTTGAATTTCTTTCTCCTCAATTTAGATTAGAGATGCTTGAGGAATCCAGCATTTATTTTAAGTTTATGAAATATTTTTCCTTCCATAAGATGGATGTAAACAAATATTAAATAATGAAGTTTTTTTAAACTGATGGTTAGAGTGTGGAGTGTGCTACTGCATGATATAGTGAAGCAAATAGCACAGATGTATTTAAAGGATAGATAGGCACATGAGGGAGAAAGGATGAAGGATAGTGTACTCGTAGAGTAAGTATTGGCAGAGACTTGTTGGACTGGCCATGGCTTGTTCTGAACTCTAAATTTTAGGTAATCTGATCATAAGTATGACTTTTGGATGAACTATCTCTCTCCAAACAGATGTTCGTTTAATCTGTAAACCAGAGCTTTGTTAATTTCGTTCCTCCGTATTTGGAGGATCACTAATTATTAGCCTCTGCCAAGCCCAAGTTGAATGGATATTCAAACTCATGAGCTGCAAATGGCAGTGTTTGAAGACCAACTCCTTTCTGTGCTCATTTACATGTTTTTATGGACTTGGGCATGTAGAGGTGGGTTTTCTTAATTTTATTGCATTAATGTATTAATGTCTGCAGATTGTGAACTATCCATATTAATAAAAGTGTTGATTTTTGTAACTGCTCCTTGAGATTGTGTTGTGTACTTAAATGACTTACTTTGAAAAAGATGTAGACATTTCCGAACCACATGAAGCTTAACACAAGATTGTTTTGCTCTTTTAGCTTAAAAGATGAAGAAGAACAAATGTGTCCTATTTGTCTACTGGATATGCTTGATGAGGAAAGCTTGACTGTGTGTGAAGAAGGCTGTAGGAATAAACTTCACCATCACTGCATGTCAATCTGTAAGTTTTCAGGGATTTTCACTTTTTTATGTTCTGCTGATTTTTTTTTCGTCATTAAAGCTTCCAGGTTCTCATTGTCCATGACTGAACTATTTTGCTGCACTAGTAAATCATGGACTTGTTACTATAAACAGGTTATTTTTGAAGCTGGGGCTATTTATTCTGGGAAACCAGGTGGATTAGTTGAAACTTTTTATTTCACTCCTTTGTGTCCAATCATTATTTCTATTTATAAAAGTCCATAATTTTAATATTTTGTCACTTAAACTTTTGTTACCTTTCATTACCCTTAATCAATTTGGTTTTGGTTTTGGTTGCTTGTTTTTAGTCAACAACTTTTGGCCCTTTGACTTTTGATACATGCCTGACATTGATAACTGATCTGGAAGACCCTTGCACATTTTATTTGAAGTGAGAATGGTGCAAAACTCTTCTTCGCCTATTTAATTTTGTGCAGAGTCTATGCTTATCAACAGCATTGATCACTTCCCAGAGACCAGCTTTATCAATTTATGTACCTAGAAGAAAACCTAGCAGAGATTTAAGGGCCTGAATTGTTTTCATAATGGCATTCTTCATTCTTTATGGGATATGGGTGTCATTTGAAAAAGCCAACATGTGTTGCCCAGCCTTAATTGCCTTTGAGTTGTTGGCTTGCTATGCATCCCAGAGAGAAGTTGAGTCAGTCGCATTACTGTGGATCTGGAGTATGTTTAAGCCACATCAGGTAAGGATGATAGATTCCTTTTCCTAAAGGATATTAGTGAACAAAGTGGGTTTTGAGTGAGTACTCAAATTACTGGATGTGTGCTTGACGACACACTTCACCCTCAGCAGCCAAAAATCTAAACAAATCAATCGGACACCTGAGCTCACCCATCTCCAGACTCCTAGCAGAAGCAGTGATGCAAAGACTAGAGCAAACAGCCCTCCCACAAATCCGACCCAAACTTTAGATCAGATACATGGACGACACTTCTGTAATAATTAACAGACCAGATTATCAACATCATGCTCACAGGGACCAAATCTACAAGAGACAAGGAAATTAACAACCAAGTCCCATTCCTAGATGTGATTGTAGAAAAACACAGAATGGGAAATGCACAACAAAAGTACAGAAAACTACACACAGATCAGATCCTGAATTATAATAGCAGCCACCCAAGCACACGAGAAGTTGCATTAGGACCCTTCTCAAAAAGGCTACAATACACAGCAGCACTCCCAATCTGCAAAGTGAGGAAGAACAACACCTTTACAAAGTGTTTGCCAAGAACAGATAACTTCATCCACAGATGACTGGCAGACAGACAATGCGACAAGGACATGCTATGATCCAACACACTAACCACTTTACCTTTTTTATATATTTAAAAAAAAAAATGCCTTGGAACTGAGAGTCAGGCCTGTCTGACCACTCTGATTCATAACAGCACATAAACTGACAGCCAAATTCAGACAACTTGCCAGAACAAAATACCTTATACCCATCATATGCAGGCCAAACCTGGTGTACAAGATTCCATGTGGGGGCAACATGAAGCACTGTCTATAGGACAAACAGGCAGACAACTACCGATCTGCATTAATGAACGCCCAACTCACCACTAAACGCCATGACCAGCTGTCCCTAGTAGCTATGCACCGGGCGACAAGTGCCACAAATTTGAGACAACACAACAATAAAAGGACAAACCAAACACAGGACAGCCAGAGAATTTCTAGAAGTATGGCGCACTCGTACAGAATCATTGACCTCAACCACAAGTACCGACTATTGTAATGATCAATCTGGACTGGCAACTGGAAGCAGCAGGAATGAGACCAAATACATTTCAATCAACACAGTACAGCACGGAGTATGTCACCTAGAAAGGGAACAAAACATGTGCAAACCAACTTCCCAACTTGGCAAACATACCCACAACAACTACAATGTCTTAAAACTTAAAGACATAGTTGTCCAGAATCCGAAAACAACAAAATGAGATTGTTACCTATTGGAACATTTTTTAAAGAAAGCTTGATGTTTCAGTTATCTTCAGCAATGTTCTAAATAAGTCAAAAGACTATTATCTAAGAGCAGAATTAGGTGTTCAGCCTATTTGAGCCTGATCCACCGTAGAGTCATACAGCACGGAAACAGGCCCTTCAGCCCAACTTGTCCATGCCGACCAAACTGAGTTCCATTTGACTGCATTTGGCCCTCAACCCTTTCTACCCATGTATCTGTCCAACTGTCTTTTAAATACTGTAATTGCACCAGCCTCTACAACTTCCTCTGACAGTTCGGACTATATATGAACCACCAGGCTAACATGTTTCTCAAGCCCAATCGCTCCTCATCCTGTAACCTTTGATCCCCTTACTAATCAAGAACATAGATTCTGTCTAAAATACACTCATACGCTCTGACTTGGCTTCTACTTCTGGATGAAAAAATGCTTCCTCATCTCAGTTGTAAAGGTTCATCCCTTCATCCTCCGTCTGCGCCCTTGGGTCCTAGTTTTTCCTACTGATGGAGACATGATCTCCACATCCACTCTTTTCTCCAACCTCTGTGTTCTGTTAGTTTCAATCGGATCACCCCTCATCCTTCTAAATGCTATCAAGTACAGACCCAGAGACCTCAACTGCTCCTCCATGTTAGAAGCCCTTCGTTCCTAGAATCATTCTTGTAGACCAACTCTGGACCCCCTCAACTCATTCTTCTGAGATATGGGACCCAGAACACACTCAGTATTCCCAGTCTGGTCTGACCAGAGTCTTATGCAGCCTCAGCAGTACATCTCTGGTCTTGTATTCTAGCTCTCTTGAAATGAATGCTAACATTGCTTTTCTAACTGCCAACTGACCCAGCATGTTAATTGTAACATAGTGCTGAACCAGGGCTTCCAAGTTCCTCATAATTCAGATTTCTGAAACCTTTCCCCATTTAGAAAATAAACATGTAGACGATTCTTCCTAACAAAATACAGAACCTCACATTTTCCCACATTGTATTCCATCTGTCACTTCTTTACTCACTCTCCTCACTGTCCAAGTCATTCTGCAGCTGCACCACTTCCTCAAAACTACCTGTCCTTGCACCTATATTTGTGTCATCTGTAAACTTAGCAACAATGCCTTCAGTTCCTGCATCCAGATTGTTAATATATAACATGAATAGTTGTGGTTACACCCCTGCAAAAATCCGCTATCATCAGCTGCTGACCTGAAAAAGACCTTGTTATACCCACAGGCTGCCTTCTGCCAATCAGCCAATTCTCTGTCGTACCTTATCCTTAACACCATAGGCTCTATAGCCACCTCTGCAGCATTTTGTCAAAGTCCCTTGGAAATCCAAATTAATCATGTGCACTGGCTCTCCTTTGTCTAACTTGCTGATATCTCCTCAAACAATTCTAATTGGTTTGTCAAGTATGACCTCCCCTTGATGAAGCCATGCTGACTCAGACCTATATTTTGCTATACACTTCAAAAGTACTTCACAATCTCATCTTTAATAATGGTCTCTCAAATCTTACCGACAACTGAGGTCAGGCTAATTGATGTACAGTTTCCTGTCTTCTGCCTTCCTCCCCTCTTAACAGAATAGCTAATTTAACACCCCTTTATCAGCTGGAGCTCTCCCGAAGTCCAGCAATTTCTGAAAGATCAAAATGTTTCTACAGCTTCCTTAGCTATCTCCTTCAAAACTTTGTGTTGTAGTCCACCTGGTCCAGATGATTATCCACTTTCAGATTTCTCCCCCAGCACCTTTTCCTTAGCTGTGGCCACTACACTCACCTCTGCCCCTGATTTTTGAAGCTCTGGAAGGCTGCTCGTGTCTTCCAATGTGAAGACCGATGCAAATAATCCATTCAGTTCCTCTGCTTTTTTTTTTGTTCCCCATTATTACTTCCTTAGCCTCATTTTCCAGTAGTCCAATATCCACTCTTGGCTTTTTCTAAAATAGCTCTTGCAATCTTCTTTTATATTACTGTCATCTCTCCTGCTTATTACTTTTTGCTTTCTTAAGCTTTTTTTCCTCCACAGATGCTGTCAGAGCACTTTGATTTCATTTCAGAATTCCAGATTCACTGAGTTTTGTTTTTGTTTTATGTTCAGCAGTGTATTCAGTTATATTGGATTTTATTCTAGGGGCTGAAGAATGTAGAAGGAACCGTGAGACCCTGATCTGTCCTCTTTGTAGAGCCAAATGGAAGTCCCGAGAACTGCACAGGTAAGAAAACTGCTTTATGTAATAAAGGTTTAAACTACTATGGTTATGAAATGTTGCATTTTTCACTTTAAATCTTCGAATGGATATTGTAAATTTACAGTTGATATCTGGATTATTCCTGGTGCTACAAGCTAGTGAAGGTAGGAATAGGAGGATAGAACACATGAACGCATGGCTGAGGAGCTGGTGTATGGGAGAAGGATTCACATTTTTGGATCATTGGAATCTCTTTTGGGGTAAAAGTAACCTGTACAAGAAGGACAGATTGCACCTAAGCTGGAAAAGAACTAATATACTGGCAGGGAGATTTGCTGGAACTGCTCAGGAGGATTGAAACTAGTAAAGTGGGGAGTGGGATCCAGGTAGATGGTGAGGAAAGAGATCGACCTGAGACTACTTCACTTGAGAAGAGAAGCAAGTCAAACAGTCAGGGTAGGTAGGGACAAAGCCGAGAACAAGGTAGGACTGATTAATTAAACTGCATTCATTTCTATGCAAGGGGCCTAACCAGAAGGCAGATGAACTCAGGACATGGTTAGGAACATGAGATTGGGATATCATGGCAATTACAGAAACATGGCTCAGGGATGGACAGGACTGGCAGCTTAATGTTCCAGAATACAAATGCCACAGGAAGGATAGAAAGGGAGGCAAGAAAGGAGGGGGAGTGATGTTTTTGATAAGGGATAGCATTACAGCTGTACTGAGAGAGGATATTTCTGGAAATACATCCAGAGAAGTTATTTGGTGGAACTGAGAAAAAAGAAGGGGATGATCACCTTATTGGGATTGTATTATAGACCCCTAATAGTCAGAAGGAAATTGAGAAACACATTTGTACGGAAATCTCTTATCTGTAAGAATAATAAGGGGGTTATGGTAGGGGATTTTAACTTTCCAAACATAGACTGGGACTGCTATAGTGTTAAGGGTTTACGTGGAGAGGAATTCAAGTGTATATAAGAAAATTTTCTGATTCAGTAGTGGATGTACCTACCAGAGAAGGTGCAAAACTTGACCTACTCTTGGGAAATAGTGGGCGGCACGGTGGCACAGTGGTTAGCACTGCTGCCTCACAGCGCCAGAGACCCAGGTTCAATTCCCGCCTCAGGCGACTGACTGTGTGGAGTTTGCACGTCCTCCCCGTGTCTGCGTGGGTTTCCTCCGGGTGCTCCCGTTTCCTCCCACAGTCCAAAGATGTGCAGGTCAGGTAAATTGGCCATGCTAAAATTGCCGTAGTGCTAGGTAGGGGGTAAATGTAGGGGTATGGGTGGGTTGCGCTTCGGCGGGGCGGTGTGGACTTGTTGGGCCGAAGGGCCTGTTTCCACACTGTAAGTAATCTAATCTAATCTGATAAATAACGCAGGGCAGGTTACTGTGTCAGTGGGGGAGCACTTTGGGGCCAGTGACCATAATTCTATTTGTTTTAAAATCGTAATGGAAAAGGATAGACCAGATCTAAAAGTTGAAGTTCTAAATTGGAGGAAGCCAATTTTGACGGAATTAGGCAAGAACTTTCAAAAGCTGATTGGGGGCAAATGTTTGCAGGTAAAGGACAGCTGGAAAATGGGAAGCCTTCAGAAATGAGATAATGAAAGTCCAGAGGAAGTATGGTCCTCGTAAGGTGAAAAGAAAGGCTGGTAGGTATAGGGAATGCTGGATGACTAAAGAAAAGAATGAAGCATATGTCTGGTATAGATAGGATAGATCGAGTGAATCCTTAGAATACAAAGGTAGTAGGAGTATACTTGAGAGGAATCAGGAGGGCAAAAAGGGGACATGAGGTGGCTTTGGCAAATAGAGTTAAGGAGAATCCAAAGGGTTTTTACAAATACATTAATGGACAAAAGGGTACATAGGGAGAGAATAGGGCCCCTCAAAGATCAGCAAGGCAGCCTTTGTGTGGAGCCGCAGAAAAGGGGGGAGATACTAAACGAGTATTTTGCATTGGTATTTACTGTGGAAAAGGACATGGAAGATATAGAATGTATGGAAATAGTTGGTAGCATCTTGAAAAATGTCCATATTACAGAGGAGGAAGTGCTGGATGTCTTGAAACGCATAAAAGTGGGTAAGTCCCTAAGACCTGATCAGGTGTACCCTCTAACCCTGTGGGAAGTGATTGCTGGGCCTCCTGCTGAGATATTTGTATCATCAATAGACAGAGGTGAAGTGCCGGAAGACTGGAGGTTGGCTAATGTGGTGCCACTGTTTAAGCCAGAGAACTATAGACCAGTGAGCCTGACATCGGTGGTGGGTAAGTTGTTGGAGATAATCCTGAGGGACAGGATGTACATGTATTTGGAATGGCGAGGACTGATTAGGGTTAGTCAACCTGGCTTTGTACGTGGGAAATCATGATTGAGTTTCTTGAAGAAGTAACAAAGAGGATTGATGAGGGCAGAGCGGTAGATGTGATCTATATGGACTTCAGTAAGGTGTTCGACAAGGTTCCCCATGGGAGACTGGTTAGCAAGGTAAGATTAGATTACAGTGTGGAAACAGGCCCTTAGGCCCAACCAGTCCAGACTGACTCTCTGAAGAGTAACCCACCCAGACCCATTTCTCTGACTAATGCACCTAACAGTATGGGCAATTTAGCATGGCTAATTCACCTGACCTGCACAGCTTTGGACTGTGGGATGAAACCGGAGGAAACCTACGCAGACACAGGGAGAATGTCTGTGTGGAGTCTGCACAGTTGCCCAAGGCTGGAATTGAAGCTGGGACCCTGGTGCTGTGAGGCAGCAGTGCTAACCACTGAGCCACCGTGCCGCCCAAGATCTCCCAATACAAGGAGAACTAGCCATTTCAGTACAGAACTGGCTCAAAGGCAGAAGACCGAGGGTAGTGCGTGGAGAGTTGTTTTTCAGACTGGAGGCCTGTGACCAGTGGAGTGCCACAAGGATCGATGCTGGGTCCACTACTTTTTGTCACTTATGTTCACATCCAAATCATTTACATAAGAGGTATAGTTAGTAGGTTTGCAGATGACACCAAAATTGGAAGTGTAGTGGACAGCAAAGAAGGCTACCTTAGATTACAACGGGATCTTGATCAGATGGGCCAATGGACTGAAGTGGCAGATAGAGTTTAATTTAGATAAGCGTGCTGCATTTTGGTAAAGCAAATCTTAGTGGGATTTGTACTCTTAATGGTAAGGTCTTAGGGAGTGCTGCTGAACAAAGAGACCTTGGAGTGCAGATTCATAGCTCCTTGAAAGTGGAGTTGCAGGTAAATAGGATAGTGAAGAAGGTATGCTTTCCTTTACTGGTCAGAGTATTGAGTACAGGAGTTGGGAGGTCATGTTGCAGCTGTACAGAACATTGGTTAGGCCACTGTTTGAATATTGTGTGCATTTCTGATCTTCCTATCGGAAAGATGTTGTGAAACTTGAAAGGGTTCAGAAAAGATTTACAAGGATGTTGCCATTGGAGGATTTGAGCTACAGGGAGAGGCTGAACAGGCTGGGGCTGTTTTCTCTGGAACAGTTGGAGGCTGAGGTAATAGAGGTTTACAAAATCATGGATAGGATAAATAGACCTATTCTTTTCCCTGGAGTTGGGGGAAGTCCAAAACTAGAGGGCGTAGGTTTAGGGTGAGAGGGGAAAGATTATAAAAGGGACCTAAGGGGCAAACTTATTTTTCATGCAGAGGGTGGTACATGTGTGGAATGAGCTGCCAGAGGAAGTGGTGTGGGCTCGTGCAATTGCAACATTTAAAAGGCATCTGATAGGTAAATGAATAGGAAGGGGTATGGGCCGGGTGCTGGCAAGTGGGACTAGATTGGGTTGGGATATCTGGTTGGCATCGACGAGTTGGACCGGGAGGGTCTATTTCCATGCTGTGCATCTCTATGACTCTAATAGGTTATATTCAGTGAAAATCTGTTCATGGTGTTGTTGAGGTCTAAGAATGCTCCAGATTCCCATACAACATTGCATGAAAGTCCTTCCTGTTCTGTTCTAGATATTTACTGCTAAAAACATTTGCTGCATCTTTCAACTGTTGCCAAAAATTTAGAACATTAGCCTTGTCAGGGTACAGAAAAGGATTCTTATTAACTTGATGCCAGTCACCACTTTACTATTTTATTTAAGGCTAAAGGTGATATATCTATGTTTGTCAGAATTTTTACATGGCTGTTGGTATCTTGAAGATGCATATTAATTGTCTAAAATCTGAAATCATGGTGTTTAACTAATCCATCAAGTATGACCAGTTATTACAAATGAGTTTCATAATTCTTAATCAACTAATTAAACAAATGCACAGCACTACAAAAACATTTCTTCCTCCCAGTGGTTTAACTGTAGCTGTCCCACATTTTGAATTAAATCGTTTTTGCAATCTTGGGATTTTAACTAAATATTAGTACTGTAACAGGGCTTTTGAAGATTTGATTTCCTTTGATTTCATGAACTGCAAAATTGGAGCTTGTGCACTTAGAAACTATTTCCTCAACTAAGGATTTCAATAAAATCTTAATTCATTCCGTGCTTTCTTCATTGTATTTCATAATGCCATTTTATACGTTTTCCTTTTAAAAGCCATGAATCTCAAAGTTCAGTGCATAATCAGACTCAGTCACTGGAAATAGATCCACAAAGACGGCAGCAGGATAGCAACTTCAATCTGCGTCATTATGGAGTTCAACAAATTCCACAAGGTTATAAAGAGTTGGCAGAACCCTGGATTCAGGTAAGGGCTTTTGAAACTTGAAATTGTTTTGCACAAGGGCAGTTATTGCTTGTGTTGGAAACCTCAAATGAAAATTAATCCTATGTACTACTGTGAATTTTTAAAACTTCATCTTTTGGTACCTTATCACTGAAATTATTCAACAAAGTGGTGAACTGCTTATCAATAATACGTTTGCCATGTACAGTTTTCAGTTGACATTACTTTTCAACAGATGAATTATTTTCTTTATTCAAATGTGTCTTGTTTAAAAATGGAAGCAATTTCAAACTGCATGCTTGATCTATTGCTGTAATTCTGTTTTTTTTTTATTTAGGTATTTGGAATGGAACTGGTCAGTTGTCTCTTTTCTCGGAACTGGAATGTACGAGAGATGGCATTAAGGCGACTTTCACATGATGTTAGTGGAGCCCTGTTGTTGGCAAATGGTGAGATTCGTACTGGAAGTTCCTGCAGTAGTGGAAGTGACACTGGATCTAGTAGTCTTCCAGGAGCCAATGGATCATCTCCAACTGATCTCCCAGGAGACGTGGTGGTGGAGTCATGTTGCAGTGTACTCTCTATGGTTTGTGCTGATCCAGTCTACAAAGTATACGTTGCTGCTTTGGTAAGATGCAAATAATTTCATACCTAAAATGCAATAGAATGTTGGTTATACAAAATGTTCAATCTTTAAGTTGTTGAACCTGGGCAACAATTTAATGGAACATAGAGCAGCATAGTACAGGCCCTTCAGTTCTCAGTGTTGTACCAACCTTTTATCCTATTGTAAGATCAAACTAAACTACATACCCTTTATTTTACTATCACCCAAGTGCCTATTCAGAAATTGCTTAAATGTTGCTAATGTATCTGACTCTACTACAACTGCTGGCAGTGCAAACCACACCCACCACCCTGCGTAAAGAACCTACCTCTTACATCTCCCCAAACCTTCCTCCAATCACCTTTTAAAGTTAGGCCTCCTCATGATAGCCATTTCCACCCTGCGAACACGTCTCTGGCTATCCACTCTATCTATGCCTCTCATTTACCTTCTACATCGCTATCAAGTAACCTCTCATCCTCCTTTGCTCCAGTGAGGCTCCCTCAACCTCTCTTCATAAGAAATGCCCTCCAGTCCAGCCAGCATCCTGGTAAACCTCCTCTGTGCACTCCCTAATGCTTCCACATCCTTCCCTCTAATGAGGCAACAGAACTGAACACAGTATTCCAAGTATGGTCTAACCAGGGCTTTATAGATCTGCTGTATAACATCGGTGCTCTGAAACTGAATTCCCCCCGCTAATGAAAGGCAACACACCATATACAGCCTTAACAACCCTTTCAACTTGGGTGGCAACTTTGAGGGATCTGTGGATGTGGATCCCAAGATCCCTCTGTTTCTCCACACTGTCAAGAATCCTGCCTTTAACCCTGTAATTTGCATTCAAATTTGACCCTCCAAAATGAATCACTTCACACTTTTTTCCAGGTTGAACTCCTCTTGCCACTTCTCAGCCCAGCTCTGTATCCTGTCAATGTCCCATTGCAACCAACAATAGCCCTCTACACTATCATAACTCCAATCTTTGTGTCATCGGCAAACTTACTAACCCACCCTTCCATTTCCTTGGCCAAGTCATTTATAAAAATCACAAAGAGAGGTCCCAAAACAGATCCCTGAGGAGCACCACCAGTCACCTGAGCTCCAGGCTGAATACTTTCATAGAATCCCTATAATTTAGATACAGGTCATTTAGCCCAACGAGTCTGCATCGACCCTCCAGAGTAACCCACCCAGAACCATTTCCCTGCTCTATTATTAGACAATAGACAATAGATGCAGGAGTAGGCCATTCTGCCCTTCGAGCCTGCACCGCCATTCAATATGATCATGGCTGATCATTCCTAATCAGTATCCTGTTCCAGCCTTATCTCCATACCCCTTGACTCCACTATCTTTAAGAGCTCTATCCAATTCTTTCTTAAATGAATCCAGAGACTGGGCCTCCACTGCCCTCTGGGCAGTAAATTCTACATTTACCCCTAATGAATGCACCTTGCTTACATATCCCTAAACAATGTGGGCAATTTAGCACAGCCAATTCACCAAACCTGCACATATTTGGATTGTGGGAGGAAACCAAGCACTTGAAGGAAACCCACACGGATGCTGGGAGAATGTGCAAACTCCACACAGGCAGTTGCCCGAGGCTGGAATCGAACCCAGATCCCTGGCACGGTGAGGCAGCAGTGCTAACTACTGAGCCACCCTGCCTGTATTTGCTGCCACCCTGTGTTTTCTATGGGACAGCCAATTTCTGTATCCAGGCAGCCAAATCTCCCTGTATTCCATGCCTCCTTACTTTCTGAATGTGCCTATCATGGGGAGCCTTATCAAATGCCTTGCCAAACTCCATATACATATCCACTGCTCTGCCTTCTTCAATGTGTTTTGTCGTCATCTCAAAGAATTCAATGAAGCTTGAGGCATGACCTGACCGTCTCAAAGCCACGCTGACTATCTCTAATCAAGCCGTGTTTTTCCAAGTGATCATAAATCCAGTCTCTCAGGATCCTCTCCAATAATCTGTCCACTAACGACATAAGACTGACTGGTCTCTAATTCCCAGGTTATCCCTATTTCAAATCAAACAAATCTGCAGTTTGATTGCACAGTGTGCTCAATTGGGCTAGATTATTCAAATTAACTGAAAAATCTAAATGGATGCAGATGAAGTGTACTGCAATTAAAATTACTCCCCCCTTGATGTTTGGTGACCAATTTGAAGTTATATGCTTATTGTAATTTCATTAATTTTCTGACTGGTAGGAAGGGGGGCATTATGTCACCCATTTTTGGTATTTTGAATTTAATTTTTGTGTAGTTTGTTTATTTAGCAAAGCAATAATTAATGATGAGAATTGTTTAACGTAAACAGGCAGAAATTTAACTTGTTCCTGTGACATTTGTTTTTAGTCTCCGTTTACTCAAGGCATTTTTGCTTTAATGTTAATTAGGTTAATGTCTGTTTTAGAATAACGTTTTTCAAATGCAGAGTGTGTTTTAGTTTCTGGATTGTTCCCCTTTTGTCAGCCTTTTTTTAACATGCTCCATTTCTTTATTTGATTTTTATTTTCCTGTTACAAAACCATTGTGTATATCAAAATCTTATGTTTTATGGTTCATTTCATTACTTTGTTTTCACTTATGCCCTTACTATATTGAATTTAACCTTTCACAATTGTTCACTTTTTAATTGTGGTGCATTTCCATTTATCAAGTATTCGGATTTGCTAAAAATAGAAAAACTTTAGTTATGTAGTAAGCCTACAAGACAGAAGCACAAGTAGGCAATTCAGCCCTTCCAATCTGCTCTGCCATTGTGCGATCATGACTGATCAGAAATCCTCAACTCCATTTTCCTGTCTTTTTCCCATGTCTCTCGATTCCCTTACTGATTTAAAAACTTCTCTAGCTCAACTTGAATATACTTTAATGACTCAGCCCTGATGGCAGTATGTGATAAAGAATTCTAGAAGTTCATTCTCCTCCAAGAGAAGAAATTCCTTATCTCTGCCTTAAATGGGTGACACCTTTATTTCTGAAATAATGTCCTCTGGTCCTAGACTGCCCAACAAAGGGAAGCAATTTTTCTGCATTCAAACTGCAAAGACCCTGAAGAATCTTGGATGTTTCACTAAGATCACCCCTTAGTCGTCTAAACTCCAAGGAATGCATGCCTAACCTACTCTACCTCTCCTCGTAAGACAGTCCCTCCATTCTCAATATCAACCATGTGAACCTTCTCTGGACTGTTGCATAGAAATGTAGAAGATAGCCACAGGAGTCGACCACTTGATTCCTGGAACCTGTTCAAAATGATCATAGCTAATCATCAAGCTCATACCCTAATCCTGCCATCTCCCACATCCCTTAATTCCTTTAGGTTCAAGCTATATTTACCTCCTTGAAAACACATACTATACTGTTTTGGTGTCAGCTACTTCCTGAGGGAGTGAATTCCACAGGGTCACCACTCACTGGATGAAAAAAATTCTCCTCTTTATAGGTTCTAAAAGGTGTAACCCTTATCCTTGAACTATGACCCCTGGTTCTGGACTCTCCAGAATCAGGAATATCCATCCTGCATGTAATTCGTCTAGCCTTGTTAGAATTTTAAAGGTTTCTGTCAGATTCCCCCCATTCTTAACCCCAGTTAAGAATGCAATCCTAACCAACTGGATTGCTCCTCATAGGTCATTCCTGCCATCCCAGGAATCAATTTAGTAAACCTTCGAGGCATTCCTTCTCTACTAAGAACGTCCTTCTTTGATATGGAGACCAAAATGCACACAATATTCCAGGCATAGACTTATAAATGTCATGTGTAAGTGCACTAAGGTATTTCTGTTCCTGTACTCCAATCCTGTCAACATGAGGACCAACGTGTAGTTTGCCGCCTTTATCGCCTGCTGCACCTGTGTATTTGCTTTCAGTAACTTTTGAACAAGAATACCCATGTCTTGAACATTCCTCTCCCTCAGTTTACATCCATTCAAATAATAATCTGCCTTCCTGTTTTTGAAAAAGTGGATAACCTCACACATCTCTAAGTTTATATTAAATCTGCCTTGCATTTGCCTACTCTCCCCCTGCCTGTCTAAATCACATCGCTAATGTCTGCATTGTCCTCACAGCTCACCCTTCCACCCAACTTTGTCTCTTGCAAATTTTGAGGTGATGCATTTATTCCCCTCATCTAAATCTATAACATAACATTATGGACCAGTGCCCCCATCCACCTTCAAAACATGTCAAGAAGATAGGCGAGCGAGAGTACTGCAAATGCTGGACTTTAGAGTCGAGAGTGTGCTGCTGGAAAAGCACAGCAGGTCAGGCAGCATCTGAGGAGCAGGAAAGTTGATGTTTTGGGCAAAGGCCCTTCATCAGGAATGAGGCTGGGAGCTTCAGGAGTGGCGAGATAAATGGGAAGGGGTTTGAGGCTGGGGGCGAAGGTAGCTGAGTACAATAGGTGGGGGGTAAAGGTGGTAGGTTGGAAAGTAAGATGGACAGATGGGACAAGTCATGAGGATGGTGCTGAGCTGGAAGGTTGGAACTGGGGTAAGGTGGGGGGGAAGGAAAATGAGGAAACTGATGTAATCCACATTGATGCCATGGGGTTGGAGGGTCCTGAGGCGGAAGATGAGGCATTCTTCAGCCAGGGGAGTTGGGTGGTAAGGGAGTTGCGATAGAGGAGGCCCAGGTCCTGCATGTGCTCAGCAGGGTGGGAGGGGTACACTCTGATAATATCTGGAAGGAATCTTTTGCTAACAGTAGAACCTCTTTCATGTCAGTCGAGTAAAATGTAAAGTTGCCTTGGGTCTGCACTGTCATTAGAGAGACAACTGGTAGTGGTTTAATATGAGGATCTTATGCCTCCGACAAGGGGAAGCATTGACAGAACTTAGTAGCTGTAGCATTATCTTTCAGATGCTGTAATAGATTAAATCCAGACCCTATCTACCTACTTCATAGATCCACGTGAGCAAAGCTGACATTCTCTTGACTGTAGTAACAATCATTAAGATACCAACAACGTGCACTGTCTCAGCCCCATGCTTAAGGATTGGCTGGCCTTGAGGGGGCCCAGAGGAGGTTTAGTAGATCATTCCAGGGATAAAGGGCTTGATATGAGGTAAAGTTGCGGAATCTGGGTTTCTACTCAGTGGCGTTTAGAAGGACGAGCAGGGGGATCGCATTGAAATTTAGGAACCTGGATAGAATGGACATGAAAAAGATCTTTCCTCTAGTAGGAAAGATTAGAGGCCAAGCCTCAGAGTAAAATGATAATCCTTAAGAACTGAGATGAGGAATTTCTTGATCCAATGGGTGGTAAATCTGTGGAACATATTCCAGAGAAGGCTGTGGAGGTCAAGTCATTGAGTGTATCTAAGATGGAGTTTTTTTATTAGTAAGTGGGTCAAGTGTTATGGAGAGAATGGGGTTGAGAAACATATCAGCCATGATCTAATGTCAAACCAGACTCTGTGGTCTGAATGGCCTAATTTTGCTCCTGAACGTTATGGTCTTCTGGTCATTATAGAAGAGTCACACTTTAGTAACTCTTCTTGTTTGAAAAGTTGATCAAAGTTAGCTTTAACAGGAAGTTTCTGATGTCTCAGTCTTTAAATTGATTCAGGATGGCACTGGAGCATTAGGGCTGCATGTGAGAACTCTGAGGCAGCAGCAGACACAGCACCTTGTGGTGACTGAAGGCAGCGGTAGCAGCGGCAACAGGGAGACCCTCCCTCCTGGCATTTGGAGATCGCAACGGCAGCAAAACTCCTTCAGCGATCAGAGGCAGTGGTGGGGATTTTTCAAGACAGTGGTGCTGTCAAGGTAACATTTCAGAGGAGGGTGGCTGCACCAGGACTCTTGCCAAGATGGCAACTCTGGTCAGGTGTTGGAGCCAGGGGCTTCTGGTTACAATAGAGCCAGAGTGGGAACCCCTGGCATTTGAGGTGGTGACAGTGTGAAACAGAGCTGTGACAGTGAGCATCACAGATGGTGGCAGCAGTGGAGCTGGAGACTCCTGGCCACAGTGTAAATGTGGGTCTAGCACGGGACATGGCATTAGTGGTGGTGTTGATGAGGTGGGCCCAGCAGCGAAGCGATGGTGCCTACAGAGTGGCAACTGCAATGGTGATGGGGACGGCAAGGCAGTAGAGATGGGGTGGTGGCACTTTCAGTTATATCTTTTATCCTTTATTCAAAATACCACTGGATTGTGGCAACATCCATTACTATCAATTTTGTTTGGAGAATCCTCTCCATCTCCAACAAGCTTGTTAAACAGTTTCCCTTTTGTAAATCTATGCTGGTTATGTCTAATCAGATTATTATTCTTCAAATATCCATTTATCACATCCTTCATAAAATGTAACATTTTCCCTAACATTGATGTAAGGCTAGAAGTTCTATAATTCACGCTTTTCTGTCTCGCCCCTTAATGGGTGACATTTTGTAGCTTCAGTTTGCAGGAATCATTTCAGAATTGGTAGAATTTGGGAAGGTCATTACCAATGCATCTATGTCTATATTGCTGCCATCTACGACATCTTGGAATGTTGAATATCTAGCCCAAGGAACTTATCAACTTTCTGTCCATTAATTTCTCCAGTCCAACTTCTTGTGAACCTTACCACTTCCTTGAATGCCTCATTCTCCCTAGTCGTTTGGGCCCCTAATTCTGAGTGATTTCTTATATCTTCGTCAGTAATCATTTGGCTTCTCTGCCTCTTCCTCATGTGTAAGTTCTCCTGATTGTAATGAGCCCCTGTTAATTTTGGTCAAAAGATTTTGTTTTCTTTTTATGTGCCTTTAGAAGCTGTAACAGTCCATGATTTTTTGGATTTGCATTTGTATTACTGAACATTTTGCCTTTCGTTATGTATCACAGGCAAATTCATGAACATGAGACACTGACTGTCATCATTTTGTAAAGTCCACTATTAATTAACTGCTTGAATGTTGTATTTGCTGTTATAATGCTATGCTTCAGTGGATGATGACACCAGAAAGCAATTGTCATGTATTTTTTTTAAAAAGTTTCAGTCATTTGTTGATTCTCAAAATGAGTTAGTGTGGAATTGTTATTTTTCAGGAAAATTTAGATTTTCAATTCCAGTGCATTCTGGGGAATGGAAATCTGATAATACTTTGATCAGTGTACAAATTTTACCTGTGGTTTATTCTAGTTAACGTATATGACACTGCAGGTCACAGTGCCTTCTGTGTCGTGGATTTGGAGGTTAGAAACCTTCACGTGGACAGTGTCTGTGTTGGCACATTGGAAACTTTTTTTAAAAACATTTTAACTATTGATACAGTTGTCTGGTGCAAGGTTTCTTTGGTGCCAGACTTTTAGTTTCACATGAACTACAGGACAACGTTGTAACACTCAATTTAAGAATCTACTACTAAACGTGAGCAGTTTGTTTTTTACATTGATACTAGTTCATTTGTAATTTCAACAAGTCTTCATTTCAGTTGCTGCCCCTAAGCGGCTTGGCACATTTGTTGCCACAGTTCAATGTGCAACAGGCAAGCATTCTTTGCGTTTAAAGGATGGTGCACTTGGATCACATGATTAAAAACTATTTTTCTGTTGAGAATCTGAAGAACTGGCAAACCTATTTTTGGTATAAGGATAGATCGTCGGAACAGTGGAAGTATTGTTTGGATTTCCAAGGCATTAACTACGGTTCCATATGATAGGTGGTTATTATCATGAGATAGATAATTGGACCAGCTTCAGATAATATGCCTGCAAAAATAGGTCAGAGGTTGAATTTTAAGTTTATTTTGAAGAAAAGTAATCAGATTCAATGTTAATTTTGTTTCTCTGCCCAGACATTGCTTGAGAAACTCAATTTATTTGAAATTGGATACAATGGAGTAAGCAGTTTCACCCCTTGATTATCCAAGACCCTTCAACCACTATGTGGCACAAATCCAAAAGTATTCCTAGCTTATGTGGATAAATACAGTCCCAACAGCAGTTGAGAAGCCAATGCCATCAGAACAAAGAAGACAGCATAATTGTCTGACTCAGCAGTTGCTCTTCTGCTCGTGAGGCATAAGACTTTTCTTCCTTGGCTATGTCTAATGTTCATAGTTATATGACCTCCAATGGATGGAAAAAGTTAAACTCTTCTTACCTTTTTGAAGACCCGACGTCACAGCAATGATATTGCTCTGTAAAATTTTTAGGATATCTGTTCATCAGATTTGCAATAGGATGTGAAGGTATCTTGGAGTGTTGTAGCAGAGTGTTTACATGTTAACGTCTCTATAGTCTTTCGGCTCCTGTGCCATTTTTCTGATGAAACCTTTGTCACAGCTTCAAGGACCTTCAATGGTTGAGCCAAATTGCTTTTGCCCTTCATCTTTTGCAATTCCTTTCATTTTAGTACTTCCTACAGGTTGCTTCATGGCACTCTTCTCTGGATCACTGCTTGGGACCATCACATTCCTGTGCCGTGTCACAAGTGTCTTCTTGAACCATGATGAAACTGCCACCTGACTCCAGTAGCCTTGTGTTCCCTCTGGAAGAAAAGAACGGTTATTAGAGTCTCTCTAAAATGTTTAATTTACAACACATGGTGGAAAAACTTGGGTTAAATGACTGTTAAGGTGCAGAAGACAATGTGATTTGTTGGATATAATCTGCTTTGTTATTCCTCTTGCTTCCTTGACTTTGAGTGCTGTTCACACCTGTTCATTTTAGAATGGCAACAACACTAGATAGTTTTTCTTCAATACCTGATCATTTATGCCCATTATCAACTTAACAAGTACTGTCTACTCATGTTGGTCTGAGGGTATTTTCTCTAGCAAGATGGTCAGTTCTGAAGACATTTAGGTGATATCCTGGGAAATGGCATGTGAGGCCAAAGATCGATCACTATTTGAGCTATGTCTTCAGCAAATTGTAATCTATGTGCCATGAGGTGGATTACAATTAGTTGTAGCATCTCTTCAACCAGATTTGTAAAAATCCCATTTTAATGGCCTGTTGTCCAAATGTAATTAAGTAAATTTCTGACTATTTACCGCATATGTTTTATACAATTCTTTACTGAAAGCTTTTGAATATGAGGCAGAGATATAGTCCAAGAGGTGGTCACATCATAGCAAATGGGTGACCACCAGGCAGCCCAAGAGAAACAGGTAGTGTAGGAGTACCCAGAGTTTCTGGGTATTTGTGAAGGTGATAAATCCTTGAAATAGAGCAAGGGTCAAGCCAATACCACCACAGCTGTACAGGAGGGTAGGAAGAAGACTAAAAGGTCAGTACTGATAGGGAATTCTTTAGGGGAGCAGACAAGTGTTTCTTTTGGTTCTTGATATGGCTCCAAGATGGTATGTTGCCTTCCTGGTGCAAGGGTCAGGGATGTCACAGAATAGTTTTGAGGTCTCTTTTTACAAACGGGTGAACAGCCAGGGGTCACAGTTGGAATTATTACTACCAATTCTGCAAACAGAGTTTAGGGGGTTAGATGAAAGATTGGTAAGCACGACTAGCCTGGGTGAAGATGGTACCTGTTCAAGTCAGACAGGTTGCATGTGGAACAGAACTAGGATTGAATTCCTTGAAGATGGTTTTTGCTGGTGCTGATGAGGGTTTAAACTAATTCAGCAGGAGTGTTGAAACAGAATATTACACAGTACTATCATTGTGAAATGTTGGGACAGGTGGAAAGTATTGGCATATCTAATAAGTTTATAGGTCGGGTCAGAGAAAGGGAGAAAGTAATTATGTCTAAATTGAGATTAACCTGCATTTATATGAATGTACTGAGTATAGGAATAAGATTGGGAAATGCACATGTTGCCTCATGAGCTTATTTTGTGGCAATAACAGCCCTGGCTTAAAGGTTAACAGATCTGGGTGTTGATTACTCCTGATTAAAAAGTGTTGAGAAAAGATAGCAAAGATATAAATGTAAAGTGTTTTGGTTAAGGAGGGTATTGCAGTGCTGGGGAAAGGGGATGCTTCATGGTAAAGGACAGAATCGATTTGGCTTTGTCACAAAGCTAGTCCCTTTTTTCCCTAAAAACTTTACTCAAGAATACTCTGCTCTTGATTTTTTTTCAGAGGGGTAATAAACCAGGCTGGGCTCTGATTAGTCTGGTTTGGTACAGAGATTAAAAAGTATTAAGAAGCCTTTTTGTTTCTATGTAAACAAAAGTGGTCATCATTTAGAGGTGACCTGTATATAGGAGGAGGAATGGTCAGCTTTGTAGCTGAGCTGAGCAGTTTAGTTCAGTCCAGAACTGAGAGTTCAACAGTGAGCTGTGTAGAAACTCTCTTTCTTCTGCCCTTCTAACTTCACCCTGTAAGCATCTGAACCTTTTTTGTGCTATGTTTTAAAGGGGTTTGCTTATTGGGGCTGTTGTGTATATTCGGGACAGCATACTTAAGTCTAGTTTGGATAGACTGAGTTCTGTAGGGGTTCTTTATTCTATTCTTCGTGCTTAATTGTGTAATTTTGTAAATAATTTTTTTTCTGGTTTTTATACCTGATATCCTCATTAACTTAATCTGGGTAATTTTCACTGTACACTTAAACAAATTGCAAAGTTATGGTCTGGGCTGTCTGCTTAAGAATGTTTTGAGTGAATGGCTTAGTCTGTAACAGCTTCCTAAGTTTTTAAAAAAAGAGCTGATTAGGAGCCAAATAGGGGATTTATTCTTGCAAGAGACATGACCTGAGGTCTGCAACTGTCTTTATTTCTGAGGCAGATGTTGCCCAGGCCGTCATGACTGAGGAGGTAACTGGTTTAATTGATGTGAATGAAGTAGTCAATAATCTGCTACTACTTAAATTTTGAATAGGTATCCTGAGCTGATTAGGTGTGTATAAGTATATTAAAGGATATGAGAGGTGAATTGCAGAGGCACTGGCAATAATCTTTCAACCTTCCTTTTCATCTGGTGGTGGTGACAGTGTCTTGGAGAATTACAAATATCACAACCTCTTTTTCGGAAGAGTGTAAAGTTCGGTCTAGCAATTGGTCAATTTAACTTCAGCAATGGTCAGATGTCTGAAAATGTTTATTTGAGACGGAGTTAAAAATCATATGGGAAAATATGGATTAACATTATGGATGTGAATTTAAGGAAAATCTGTGTCTAATGTTATGGACCAGGCCAGAGTCCCCCCTCAATATTTTAAGAAGGTAGACTAGACCCTAACATCGTATTTTAAAGGCAGATGTGAAGTGAGTGTTCCAGGTATGATGCAACTGGTCAAACCACTCTGCTTTAAGCAAAACCAGAATTTATTTAAACACTGCAGTTAAAACACCAACAAAAGCAGAATTTAAAATAACTTTAACTATTGGAAAACCTAACCGGCCTGATACAGCAACTTTAACTGATTTAACTGTTCCAATATAACTCATAAACACAACCCTTAGCAAAAAGGTAAATGGAAACACAGATTCTTAGACAGGAAGGAACAGCATCCAGAGAGAAATTTCAGAAGAAAGTCAGATGAGCTTGTGACTGCTACTGCAAAAAGAAACAAACTAGAAAAAATCTGAACTGGGAGAACTGGCCACACCCCTTGCATTATTAAAGTAGATGCCTCAGCACCTCTGCCATTATGACCTCTTTACCAAAGAACCAAGGATAAAATAACTTTAAGTGACAACATCGTTCACACTAAGTTAGACTGCTTTTTTGAAGAGGTAAGAGGATTGATGAAGGGAAGGCTGATGTGTTATGCATGGACTTCAAAAAGTTGCTCAATATGATTTGAGGTAAGTTTTTTTTTATAAGTCGTGGAATAAAAAGGGCAGTAATAACTTGGATAGAAAATTGGCTGAGGGATAAAAATCAGAATCAATAGGTATTTTTAAGGCTGGAAAAAAGTTTGAAGTGGTATTGGGGTCCTTGCTTTTCCAGGTACATGTATATCTTCACAGTTGCTGCCAGACCTGCTTTAGTTTCTCCAGCGTTTCCTGTTTTTACACAACCTTGAAAGTGTCCTGTAATCATAACCCTCAAGGGTTGCCTGTGCACTTCAAAGATGGTACCCTGACTATTCAGTAAAAAGTGCACTGTGAACAGATCTGCTGTTGCCTGCTCTAATCTCCTTCTGGACTCCAGAACCTGATTTCAGGGGAGATCACTGGTCATTTTACATAAACACATGCTTCTGAGAACTGTACATGCGTGGACTCTTGCACATCCCTGTTTCCACGTGTATAACCGGAAATGCTAGTATTGGTGGTGGGACAAGATTACAGACTTCATGGCTTTTTTTAACCATAGAAATGCTGTCTATTGAGATGAAAATCTAGTCGGAGTCTAGTTGTAGTACCAATTTACCATCCCATTGAGATCGGTTTAATTTTACAATAATATCTGTAGTTTTACCATTTGTGCTCGTCTGATCAAAATTACTGTAAATTTGAGCCAATCTGCAAACAACTTTCATTTCATGAAACAAACAGTAGGAAAGCAGGATGGGTATTTGCAGTTCTGTTATAAAAATTTGCAGTTCTGATTAAAATTTGAATCTGTGCCAATGTTGTGACAGTGCTTTTCAATCGATAATGTGCCAATCAATTTGGAGAAATTATTTGCCTATTTACATTCCATTCTGTAGGCATTTAAGCAATACCGAAACTAAATACTAGCTTCGCTGCCTAATTCAGACACTCAATGGATGTATCTGAAATGATTGTTTTTTAGTTTTGCATCAGCCTGACTTCTGTTTCTCAATTTTAAATGGTTTGGCCTTCTTTTGGTCTATCACCGTAGAACCAAAGATGGAATATGTATTTCCTTTACTGTAACATTACCCATTCTACTTCATTAAATTGTGTGTTGCATGTAATTGATATGGTTGGTGTTGGACTACATAACTATCCATTTGATTTTAAGCACTTGTGCCATCTGTTGCTGTTGGTAAATGCAAGGAAATTGGGGCATCAGTGCTAAAGTTCTAACTGCCGTGTTTTGCTGATAGGTAAACCTGGTTATTCAGTGTTTTACATCTTTGTAAGATAAGCTTATTGTATCAATGCTGATTCCTTGATAGACAAAAGTAGTACTTCAATGTTCAAAGGTCTGTTTCTAATACAGCTGTCTTAAACTGAGGGGAAAAAAGGGTGTAATGGTGACATAAATTTGAAATATTGTAGTTTTGGATTTTTTAAAAATTATATTAATGAGGTAAACATGAATCTCGTGCCAAAAATAATTGATTAATCAGTTTTTTGCATCAACATAGATTTTAATTTAATTTACATTGATAAATATTCACTTACCATTTTGCAAATGTATATACAGAATTTTTAGGAAACAGAATTGAACAGTAAAATATTTTTCAAAACAAATGGGTTAGGCCAGTATTTATCACTTTTCTTTTGGATATTTCTTTAAGGTTATTCAGTAACATAATAACAAACCTTAACCAACTATTTTTGAAAAATATCCCCACTGAACAGGTTGTTGCTGTTTATTTATACTTAGATACATTTTTCATGTTAATACATTTTATTTCCCATTTCTTATTAGAAAACCTTACGAGCCATGTTGGTGTACACACCTTGTCATGCAGTAGCAGAAAGGTCACGACTTCAACGACTTCTCAGGCCAGTAGTTGAAACTATATTGGTCAAATGTGCAGATGCTAACAGGTAACTGAATTTTGAACAAAAATGGCAGTTTTAAAATTCAGACATATTTGAAATACAGTGCATATACAGTAAATATTTGATATTTATATTTAATTCTGAATTGCAGATTAAATATCCTCTTAAGAGATCATTAAGCAGTTGAACTTGTTAATGGAAGCCCATGAACTAAAAACTGATTACAATGTTTTAATTACTAGTGGCTACTGATAAGGTCAGGTGAAGTAAATACATCTGTTTGGAGAATTTGGCTGCATTTGACAATAAGCATACATTATCTTTGGAGTGATTTATAATGAACTGGTTCATTGCATTTATGCTAGACGAGAGATCCTGTTAAATGGGGCAAATTGAGCATGGCTTTATTGGATTTGAATAAATTTTTCTCTGGCCTCATTTTAATTTTTGGGTGAGTCCTTTTCTCATTATGTCTAATTACCTTAGGCGATGTAGTTACATAATATTGCCATCTGTATTTGTGTTGAAACACTCTAGTAGAATATCATTCTTCAGCATTCTCCATTTTGTCTCCATTAAACAGTGGCTCAGTGGTTAGCACTGCTGCGCCTCAGCGCCAGGGACCCAGGTTCAATTCCAGCCTCTGGCAACTGTGTGGACGTTTTCCCCATGTCGTCTTGGGTTTCCTCTGGGTGCTCTGGTGCCCCCCCCCCCCCCCCCCCCCCCCACAATCCAAAGATGTACAAATTAGTTGGATTAGCAGTGGAAAATGCAGGGTTACAGGGATAGGTTTGGGTCTGTATGAGATGCTCTTTGGAGAGTTGGTGTGGACTCAATGGGCTGAATGGTCTGTTTCCACACTCTGGAGATTCTATCATCTTAAATATATAGTAACAACACATAGGGAAAGCATTGATTTCCTAGGTGCTATCTTTAGTTTTAACCTTTCAGATAGTATTGGTAATTTTCTAAAATGAAAATTTTCCTAATTTTTCCCTCAGATTTTATTTCTTAGTTCTGTTCTGTGTTTGAAATAATCAAAATTTACCTTTAAGTGCAACAATGTTGAAGGCACCTGTACCTTTCCTAATTATTGTTTCGAGTCTGGTGTGATTCCTTTTCAAAATGCTCCAACAAAGTCATATCAAACTCTATCTTAACTTTTTGGTTCTGTGTCCAAGGATGCAACCAGATCTGTTGAGTTTCTCCACACCCTGTCTCTTTATTTCAGATCTTTAGCATCCACAGATTTTGCTTATATTGATAGACCTTTATTTGAAAGTTTTGAAATTTGTCTACTGTGGTAGTCAGGATGGTATGTTTCAGGAGACAGTTACATCCCTTAAATTAATTTATCTTAAATTTGGTCTCTGGTAGGGACAGGCGGGTGTGACTACCAAGGGAAGGGGTCGGAAGGTAGTGCTGAAGGAGCCTCAGGCCAAGAGTTTGTCAATAGTGTTTAGATTCTTGTCTCCTATGTTGATGAGAGTGGGAGCTTTAGGGCGAATGTGCCAACTGATCTTAGTATTGTGGTACAGGGAGTTATTCGAGGAGAGTGGGCCGAAGAAAAATGCAGTTGTAATCAGGGATAGTACAGGCAGGGCAATAAACACACTTCTCTGTGGCCAGGGTCGGGAGTCCCAAAGGCTGTATTGCCTGCCTGGTGTCAGGGTTCAGGATATCTCCTCCTGTTTGGCTGCAGAGGAACTTGGGAGTGGCAGGGAAAAGATCCAGTTTTCATGGTTCACAATACAGGTAGAAAGAGGAAAGAAGTTCTGGTGACAGAATATAAGTAACTAAGGATTAAATTGAAAAGGAGAACAAGCACATCATAACCTAAGAAATAGGAGCAGGAGTAGGCCATCTGACCCCTCGAGCCTACTCCACCATTCAATCATGGCTGAATGTTTTTCATGGACTCAGCTCCACTTGCCCATCTGCTCACCATAACCCTTGATTCCTTTACTGTTCAAAGTTCAGTCTATCTTTGCCTTAAAACCATTCAGTGAGATAGCTTCATTTGTTTTTCTGGGCAGGGGATTGCACAGATTGACAACCCTTTGGGAGAAGTTGCTCCTCACTCAGTCCTAAATCTGCTACCCCTTATTTTGAGGCTATGTCCCCTAGTTCTGGTTTCACTTCAAGTGGAAATGACCACCTTGCTCCCTTGCTTCTTTCTTATCTATTCTCTTCATAATTTTATATATTTCTGTAAGATCCCCACGCGTTCTTCTAAATTCAGTAAGTATGATCCCAGTTTACTCAATCTCTTCTCATAAACCAACCATCTCAACTCCAGAATCAAGCTAATGAACCTACTGTGCATCCACTCCAGTGCCAGTCCATCCTTTCTCAAGTAAGGATACCAAAACTGTACACAGTACTACCAGGTGTGGCCTCCAGCACCCTATACATCTGTAGCCTAACCTCCCTGTTTTTGAAACTCTGTCCATTTGGCAAGGAAAGACTATATTCCATTTCCTGCATTAATTACCTGCAAACCAACTTTGTGATTCATGCACAAGGACACCCAGGTGTCTCTGCACAGCAGAATTCTGCAACTTTTTACCATTTTATGTAATCCATTTTGCTGTTATTCCTACCAAAATAGATGATCTTGCATTTACCAACATTGTACTTCCTTGCCCACTCACTTAGAGTCAGAGATGTACAGCATGGAAACAGACCTTTTGGTCCAGCTCGTCCATGCTGACCAGATATTCTAGACTAATCTAGTCTTATTTGCTAGCACTTGGTTTATAGCCCTCTAAACCCTTCCTATTCATATACCCATGTCTTTTAGATGTTGTAATTGTACCAGCCTCCACCACATCCTCTGGAAGCTCTTTCCATACATACACCACCCTCTGTGTGAAAAGGTTGCCCTTTAGGGCCCTTTAAAATTTTATTCCCTTAAGTCCTCTAGTTCTGGTCTCACCCACGATAGGGAAAAATACTTTATCTATTTACCCTATCCACGCCCCTCATGACCTTATAAATCTCTATAAGGTCGCCCCTCAGCCTCTGACACTCCAGGGAAAACAGCTCCAGTCTATTCAGCTGTTCACTCCAACCTATCTATATCCAGCTTCAGACTTTCAGAGAGTAATTATTTAGATAACTGTCTGAGCCACAAGTATATAGGAATGGGGTCAACTAAATTAGAGGTAAACGTGGCTAGATCGGTGTGGGAGAAAAAGGTTCAAATTCATGGGACACTGGCATTAGTACTGGGAAAGAGGGAGCTGTTCAATTGGATGGGTTCCACCTGAATCACTCTGGGACCAGAGAGCTGACTAGGGTTGTGGCTAGGGATTTAAATGACATAGTGTAAGTAGGTTCAGTTGCACAGAAAATTATGAAAAAAGTTAATGCAGGAGGGGGTGTGGTGAACAGAACTCAGCAGAAGTTAAAGTTTCCAGAACAAGTGATCGAACAGAGTATGGAAAACGTCATGAATCCAACTTTGCACCTCGTAGATAAGGGGACAACTATGGTTGGGGGGGGGGGGGGGGGTGGGGGAGGGAAATGTGGTGGGAGGTGGTAATCAAAACAATGGCATGTAGAACATGGTAAATGAACTTGTAGCACAGAATAATGGGTATGATATGGGTACCACAGAGATGTAGCTGCAAGGGGATCAGGTGTGAGAACGAAATATCCAAGGATGCATATTCTATTGAAAGGACAGGCAAATGGGCAGAGGGTTGTTAATTAGAAATGGAACTAAATCTGTAGCACAGTGGTAGAGTTGAAAGGTGTAGAATCTGTGTGAGTAGAGTTGAGGAATTGCAAAAGAAAAAGACTCTGAAAGGTATGTACGTGTCTCCTAGCAGTAGTTAGTATATGGGGAAGAAAATTAATTAGGAGATAAAAAAACGTATGTAAGCAAGGCATTATTACAGTAATCATGGGGGAATCGATATGGACTCTGCTAATCGATTTGGTAGTGGATCTCCAGAATTTGTAGAATGCCAAGACTTTTTTCTTTTTTGGAGCAGCTTGTGGTAGAGCCCACTAGGAATGGGAAAGTCTAGATTTGGTGAGGTGTAATGAGGCAGACTCTGTTACAGAGCTTAAGGTGAAGCTGGAATCAGATTTAACTATTGCAATTGAGTAAAGGTAACTAAAAAGATAAGGAAATAGCAGGAGAACTTAATAAGTACTTTGCATCAGTCTTCACAGTGGAAGACATGAGTAATATCCCAACAATTAAAGGGAGTCAGGGGGCTGAGTTGAGTATGGTTGCCATTACAAAAGAGATAGTGCTAGAAAAGCTAAAAGGCCTTAAAATTGATAAGTCTCCTGGCCCTGATGGGCTACATCCTAGAGTTCTGAGGGAGGTGGCTGAGGAAATAGCGGAGGCGTTGGTTGAGATCTTTCAAAAGTCACTGGAGTCGGGGAAAGTCCCGGATGATTGGAAGATCACTGTTGTAACCCCCTTGTTCAAGAAAGGATCAAGACAAAAGATGGAAAATTATGGGCCAATTAGCCTAACCTCAGTTGTTGGTAAAATTCTAGAATCCATCATTTAAGGATGAGGTTTCTAAATTCTTGGAAGAGCAGGGTCGGATTAGAGCAAGTCAACATGGATTTAGTAAGGGGAGGTTGTGCCTGACAAACTTGTTGGAGTTCTTCAAGAGGTGACAAGTAGGTTAGACCAGGGAAACCCAGTGGATGTGGTTTACCTAGACTTCCAAAAGGCCTTCGATAAGGTGCAACACGGGAGGCTGCTGAACAAGGTGAGGGCTCATGGTGTTCGAGGTGAGCTACTGGTATAGATTGGGGATTGGCTGTCTAACAGAAGGCAGAGAGTTGGGATAAAAGGTTCTTTTTCAGAATGGCAGCCGGTGACAAGCGGTGTCCCGCAGGGTTCAGTGTTGGGGCCGCAGCTGTTCACATTATATATAAATGATCTGGATGAAGGGACTGGGGGCATTCTAGCGAAGTTTGCCAATGATACAAAGTTAGGTGGACAGGCAGGTAGTACTGAGGAAGTGGAGAGGCTGCAGAAGGATCTAGACAGTTTGGAAGAACGGTCCCGGAAATGGCTGATGGAATTCAATGTGAGCAAATGTGAGGTCTTACACTTTGGAAAAAAGAATACAAGCATGGACTACTTTCTAAACAGTGAGAAAATTCGTAAAGCCAAAGTACAGAGGGATCTGGGAGTGCTAGTTGAGGATTCTCTAAAGATAAACATGCAGGTTGAGTCCGTGATTAAGAAAGCGAATGCAATGTTGTCAATTATCTCAAGAGGGTTGGAATATAAAAGCACCGTTGTGCTACTGAGACTTTATAAAGCTCTGGTTAGGCCCCATTTGGTGTACTGTGTCCAGTTTTGGTTCCCACACCTCAGGAAGGACATACTGGCACTGGAGCATGTCCAGCGAAGATTCACACGGATGATCCCTGGAATGGTAGGTCTAACATATGAGGAGTGGCTGAGGATCCTGGGATTGTATTCATTGGAGTTTAGAAGGGGAGATCTAATAGAAACTTACAAGATAATACATGGCTTGGAGAGGATGGACGCTAGGAAATTGTTTCTGTTAGGCGAGGAGACTAGGACCTGTGGACACAGCCTTAGAATTAGAGGGGGGTAAATTCAGAACAGAAATGCGGAGACGCTTCAGCCAGAGAGTGGTGGGCCTGTGGAATTCATTGCCGCAGAGTCCAGTGGAGGCTGGGATGTCTTCAAGGCAGAGATTGATAAATTTTTGATGTCACAAGGAATTGAGGGCTACGGGGAGAATGTGGGTAAGTGGAGTTGACACGCCCATCAGCCATGATTGAATGGCGGAGTGGACTCGATGGGCCGAATGGCCTGCCTTCCGCTCCTATGTCTTATGGAGGAGCTGGTCAAAGTTGGTTGGAAGGGGAGTCTAGCAGGGAAGATGAAACCTCCTAGGCTGAGGGTGAGGCAACCTTGGCTAACAAGGGATGTCAGGGACAGCATAAAAGCAAAAGCAAAAGAAAAAGCATACAATATGGTGAAGATTAGGAAACCTTTTAAAAACCTGCAGAGGTTAACTAAAAAGGCAATAATGGGGTAGAAGATGAAATGAGGGTAAGCTAGTAAGTAATATAAAAGATGATCACAAAAGGTTTTTCAGTATCTAAAAGGTAAGGGAGAGGCCAGAGTTGACATTGGAGCACTAGAAAATGGGCTGGAGAAGAAGTAATGGGGAACAAAGAAATAGAAGAGGATCTGAGTAGATACATTGCATCAGTTTTCACAGTGGAAGGCATGAACACAATACCGGAACTTCAAAAGAGTTGGGGCAGAGAGATGAGACCAGTGGCCGTGATGATGAAGGAGAGGGTGCTGGGTGAGCTGAAAATTCTGAAGGCAGATAAATCACCTAGACCAAATGGACTAAACCCAAAGTGGAGATTAGATTAGATTCCCTACAGAGTGGAAACAGGCCTTTTGGCCCAACAAGGTCACACTGACCTCCATAGAGTATCCCACCCAGACCCATTCCCTATATTTACCCCTACCTAATGCACCTAACACGCCCGTTCTGAAGGAGATCACTGAGCTGATTGTAGAAGCATTAGTAGTGATTTTTCAAGAACCATTGGAAAAAGGGTGCATCTCAAGGGACAGGAAAATGGCTAATGTAACATCCTTGTTTAAGAAGATGGAGGGAAAATGCAGGAAACTATAGGCCGGTTATTCTGGCCTCTGTCCCTGGTAAGATTTTCAAGTCCATTATTAAGGATGAGATTGCAGAGTATTCAAAAGCGCATGGTAATCTAGGGCTGAGTCAGTGTGGCTTTGTGAAAGGGAGGTCTTGCCTGACAAATCTGGTTGAAATATTTAAGGAGGGAAGACGTAAGTTAGACAAAGGGGAGCAAGTGGACAGTAATCTATTTGGATTTCCAGAAAGCCTTTGATAGGCAAGTTGTGAAATAAGTTTGGAGTCTGTGATGTTAGGGGCAAAGAAATGGCATGTTCAGAGGATTAGCTGACTGGAAGAAGGCAGATAGTGGGAATAAAGGAGTATTTTTCAGGGTGCTCTGCAGGTGTCAGTGTTGGGACCACAACTTTTCACCTTATAAGTTTTAACAATCTGGACAAAGGAACAGTTGGTGTTGCGGAAGTGGGGAGACTGCAGAAGGATCGGGCCAAGCTAGGAGAGTAGGCAAAAAGTGGAATATGGAATACAGTGTGGGAAAGAGTGAGGTTATGCACTTTGATAGTTTGTGACTCTATTCTTCCTATCTTCTAAATTAGGAAGGTCTTTGGAAATCTGAAGTACAGGACTATCTTAAGGTTAATATGCAAGTTCAGTTGGCAGTTAGAAAGGCATAGGCAATGTTAGCATTAATTTCAAAAGGACTAAAATACAACAGCAGAGAAATACTGCTGAGGGTATTTAAGTTGGACCACACTTGGAGTACAGGGGAACCTTGATTATCTGAACGAGATGGATGTGCATTATTTTGTTTAGATAATCGATCATTTGGTTAATCGATTTAAATGCCTTTCCTCTGGGTGTCGGGGTTGTTAAAGTCTGCTCCCTGTTCGGGAGACTGCTGCAGCACACAGCGTGTGAGACACCACCCCAGCTTGGGGGCTGAATTTATATCCTTTATATACCCTCTGCAACATTACAGATGATCAAACCTCTCTGAAGGCTTATCTTCTGTTTTAAAGTTCCTATTTGGTTGGCATGGTTGTACTTGCTTTTTTTTTCAAGCAAGCTTCTGCATCTTTTTAGTTAATGTCTGTGTGTGCAAAACTAACAACTGACTGGTCCTTTAAAATGTATTCTTTAAATGTGTGCATTCAAACAGCCTTGTAGAATGTCTTCCTCTCGGACAACTTCAAAGCCTTCTTGTTTTGGAGCTTTTTTCATCTATGCCATTCAAAGTGACTTTTAATCTGCCCTGACTAATTTGGAGACAACTCAAATACACTGCTGTACCTACAGACCTTTTTCCTGTAAATAACCTGCTTTTCTTTCCTCTCTCCTAAACTTATGGATGTTTCTCTTTCTACAATAAGTTTTTTTTTTTCTCCTCTCTCTTTTACATCATGGGGCAGTCCATTGCTTGGCAAGAGCTCACTTTTTTTCTTTTTGTTTTCTAAAGCACTGAACTATTCCAAGATGCTTTTAATGTAAACTACATAAGTATTAAATAATTGATAATGTTAGGAGGAAAAACAATATTATACATACAACTTCATTTATCTTTTTATGCATTTGATTTTTCAGTCGTACAAGCCAACTTTCTGTTTCGACACTGTTGGAATTGTGCAAAGGCCAGTCAGGAGAGCTTGCTGTGAGCAGAGAAATTCTTAAATCAGGCAAGATACAGTTGGTATTAATATTTACTTGTGTATTTTATGCTGCACCTTTTATGTAAGCATCTTGTTAAGAAAATTCATTTCTCTCAAGCTGCCTGTTTTACCTGTTCTCATTCATTGATGTCCTTTGGGAAAGAAAACTGCCATCTGAGGTCTGTATTTTCCAGGTAACTCCTTTCTCCTATTATAGTGACATTCCCACATATCAAATATTTGAGAAAATTATAACCAACGCACCACTAATTCTAAATAGACTAGGTGTGGAAATCTCACTGTTATGAGAAAGGAATTGCTTGGAAACTGCAGACCTCCAATTCCAGTAGTCTCTCGATCACTAATGGTAAACTGTCATCAGGAACTGAATGAGCATTGGAATTGTCAGGAAAAGGGTCATCTCTGAATCTGGCGAAATCCTGGGAAAATTAAACCAACCTGGTGGTCAGGGAAGTGTTAGGATATTGTCCAAATGAACCTCCACTCTGACAAGATTCACATCAGAAATTTTTCTGAAAACTAAAAGGCTGTAGTTTTGAATGTGTCGTTATGTCCTGGCTTAATAATTTGTTGGAAGGTAGAAGACAGGAGGAATAATGGTAATGTACCCTGATTGACATGGCGGTAATAATTAGTTTTCACCAGAAGTCTGCTTATATTGAAAGTGATGATAGGTTAGGAGTCATAATGATTTGTGTAGGCAGCACTGAGAATTTTTAAAAGAACGTAAGTTGAATGATTCGGCAAGACTAGCAAGTGGAGTTCAGGATTGGCAACTCTGCAGGCATCCACTTGGATCCAATGAGATTAATTGGATTTTTTTCCTAATAGCAAATAATTAACAAGTATGGTATTAAAATGCAATTTTGAAAACCATGTATGCACAGATGAAAAAAGCAATCCAAATGGCAAATTGCATTTTGCTTTTGTTTTTAGAATGCAAAGTCATGCTTCTGACATACTGGTGGCACGATGGCTCAGTGGTTAGCACTGCTGCCTCACAGCGCCAGGAACTCTGGATTGATTCCAGCCTCGGGCGACTGTCTGTGTGGAGTTTGCACATTCTCCCTGTGTCTGCGTGGGTTTCCTCCGGGTGCTCCAGCTTCCTCCCACAGTCCAAAGATGTGAAGGCTAGGTGAATTGGTAATGCTAAATAGCCCATAGAGCTAGATGCATTAGTCAGGGGAATGGGTCTGGGTGGGTTACTCTTCGGAGGGTCGGTGTGGACAGGTTGGGCCGAAGGGCCTGTTTCCACGCTTTTTTTAAAAAAGTATAAGCCTTGGTGGGGTAAAGTAAAATATTAATTGCAATAGACCGTGGCTTCAAGAGTTATGAGAATAGTAACCTTGTTTTTAATTGTGAGTGTTGACTTAATTGAGGTGTTTAAACTCCGAGGCATTTGAAAGGATTAGATGGTTTGTTTTCTGGTATGGAAAATCTAGAGCAAGGGACGCAATCTTAAAATTAGAGTTGAACCACTTAGGAGTTAAGTTGAGCACTTACTCGCATTATGGGTAGTAGAAATCTGGAGCTCGCTTTGCCCACAGAAGATAATAGGGTTCATTTGAAAGTTTTGAGATTACAATCATTAGATGATTATTAGATATAGTATCAAGTAAATGGGAGTGAAGTATAGATCATCTATGATTAAACTTGAATGTTGGAACAAATTCAGATGGTCTGGATTAGTGGTACTGGAAAAGCATAGCAGTTCAGGCAGCATCTGAGGAGCAGTAAAATCGACGTTTTGGGTAAAAGCCCTACATTTCCTGATGAAGAGCTTTTGCCCGAAACGTCGATTTTACTGCTCCTCGGATGCTGCCTGAACTGCTGTGCTTTTCCAGCACCACTAATTCAGAGTCTGGTTTCCAGCATCTGCAGTCATTGTTTTTATCAAGTTCAGATGGTCGAGTTATCTACTATTGCTAATTAGCAAATGTAATGGAGAGACGTGAGTGAGAACTGACATTTTTCATGCTATTGTAGTCAATGCTGCTGTGTGGTGATTTTTTTTCTCCATTCATAATTATTAATTGTACTGATTTGTAATATCCTTAACTTCTACATCTAGCAAGCATAGGTTAATATTCTGTAGAGGTCTTGGTATAAAATTCAATCCTAAATATTACACTTGTTTCTTCCTCCCTGCAGCATCCATTGGAGTTGGAGGTGTTGACTATGTCTTAAGCTGTATACTGGGCACCTCAACAGAATCTACTAATTGGCAGGCTTTGCTTGGTCGTCTGTGTCTCATCGATAGACTTTTACTGGAATTTCCAGCCGAATTCTACCCTCACATTGTTTCTAATAGTGAGGATCCAGTTCAAACAGAACTTGTGCTAGAAAGGTAAAGGTATTTCCTCCTCATTGCTACCAAGTTGTGTAGGCAATGTATCATTATATATGTATCATTTTGATAATTTTAGGATATTTAAGTTTTAAAATTAGAAGAATATTTGTCACATACTCACAAGTAGTGAAAAGTTTACAAAGTCACTGCTTATGATACCATCTTAGGTACAAAATCTTAGGAATAAATTGGAAGAATAAGAAAGTATAAAGTTCAGAATGGTAGTCCCCCTAAGCAGAGAAGTCTGAACAGATGAGTCTGCGCTGGCCACCACTGAGCCAGGCCTGACCGCCACTTGGTATCGGGCCCCTCCGCCAACTTCACCATCGGGCTGGGCCTTCTCACCTCAGGCATTGCCATTACTTCCCGAGGATGGGAATTAAGAAGGAAGAACAAAAAATCTTAAAAATAAGTAAGTGAAATGGATGGAGCAGACGAGATCTGGCTCAGGAGCCCTATTTGACTGCCGCCTTGGATCTTAAAAGTTTTCCACAGCTGCCCCTGGATTCTACTCAACTAAGCAATGTATCATTATTTTGTTTGTTTTATAAATGTGTATAAGTTTTGAGTTCATCACCTAGGGAGATAATTTTCAGTAGTGTTGCACATGAATTTTGCTGATTTTAAGTGTAACTGCTAACATTGTTAATTCTGAGGAATTATAACTAGCTACCCTGTAAGAAAACATTAGGCATTCCTGTGAGCCAAATATTAGTCCTCAATACTAGTTTTTGGTTGAAAGGGAAGAGTCATATTAGGTATATTAACACTTCTTATTTAATTGGGGGCTTGAGCAAGAAACTGTGATCTAGTCCTTTTTAACAAGTTTTTGACAGCTGAGAACTTACTCTCCAAAATAGCCTTTAGTACAGTGATATGCTCCTCTTATCAGATGTGGGAGTTTCAGGAGAAATTAAGGATTACTGAGGATTATATCTGCAATAAATGTCGTTGGTTGCAAATCCTGTCAGATCGAATGGATTGATTGGAGCGACAGTTAGAGGCAGTGAGGAATTTACAAAAACAAGGGGTGTGATAAATGTGGGAGGTGATGGACTTTTAGGGGAATGTAGCATTCTAGTATCAAGATTGGCTCTCTTGTAATGAGGGGTACATCAGGTTCCATGTGATCGATTGTGTTAGGGGACTCTAGTCAGGGGCACAGACAGATATTTCTGTGGCCAGCAGCAGAAAATCAGAATGTTGTGTTGTCTCCCTGGTGCCAGGATTAAGGAAGTCTCGGGAGAAAGTGAGGACTGCAAATGCTGGAAATCAGAGTTGAGTGTGCAGTGCTGGAAACGCACGGCAGCCGAGGAACAGGTGAATCAATGTTTTGGGCATAAGCCCTTCATCAGGAATGAGGCTTGTGTGTCGGTGCTGAGAGATAAATGGGGGAGGCGGGGTTGGGGGAGGTAGCTGGGAAAGTGATAGGTGGATGAAGGTGAGGAAGGAGGTGATAGGTCAGAGGAGGCAGTGATGGACGGGTCCAAAGAGCAGTGCTGATTGGAGGCTTGGGACTGAGGTAGTATTGGAGGAGGGGAAATTAGGACGCTGTTGAAATCCACATTTATCCCATGTGGTTACAGGCCCCAAGGTGGAATGACGTGTTCCTCCTCCCAGGCGTCGGGTGATAATGGTTTGGTGGTGGAGGAGGCCCAGGACCTGCATGTCCTTGACTGAGTGGGAGGGGGATTTGAAGTGTTCAGCCATGGGGCAATGGGGTTGGCGGATGTGGGTGTCCCACAGATGTTCTCTGAAACCACCCACAAGAAGGTGTCCTGTCTCCCAGATGTGGAGGAGACCACATAGAGTGCAACGGATGGCGTGGATGACATTAGTAGAGGTACAGGTGAATTTCTGACTGTTGTGGAAAGATCCCTTTTGGGCCTTGGACAGAGGTAAGGGGAGTGGTGTGGGCGCAGGTTTTGCACTGCTGTCATCCTAAAAGAAATGCCTTCCAAGTGGATTTTCCTCTGAAAGTTTTTAGAACAGCACTCTCTTTCTAATGCAGAGGAGGTTTTCTTACCCATTTTCAAAGTTTGAACATTACATATTTAAAATATGACTTAGAAGCTTCTTTCCACGTTTAGCTCTCATGTGGATTGTAAAAACTACTTTTCTTATGATATTCTGTTTTTTTTTTCTAGATACAAGAAGCTACTGTCACTTTTGAATTTTGCACTGCAGTCTATTGACAACTCCCATTCAATGGTTGGGAAAATGTCCCGGAGAGTCTTCCTTAGCGCTGCCCGCATGGTTGCAAGAGTTCCTCATGTTTTTGTGAAACTTATACACATGCTGAGTGTAACCAGCTCAACCCATTACATGCGTATGCGTCGGCGTTTGATTGCTATAGCAGAGGAAATGGACATTCTTGATGCCATTCAATCAGCGATAGAGGATGAACAAACTGTGGGTGAAAGACATAATTTCATAGAGCCTTCAGCTCCGCAGAATTCACCATATACTACAGAAAACAATTCCCCAGTGAACACTGTGAAGTTATCTGGAAGAGCACGAAAAAGTACGTTAAGTCCTGATCATGATACTAAATCTTCTATAGGAGCAGATGAGAAGGGAGAGGCAGTGCAAGATATTTCCTCCACAAGACTTGCGACTGCAGTACCCTGTGAACAACCAAAGACAGCCATTCAAGCACGTCCCAGGCCACTGAGTCAGTGTGTCAGTTCATGTTCATCAATGACATCATTAAATCATTCCCAGCTTTCCTTCCCATTTTTGCCTTCCCTGTCATCACCTTCATCCTCACCGCCCTCCTCATCATCAAATCCTTTAGCTGGACAAACTGCTAATGATGGTTCCAAACTTCGACCTCAGGGTTTTGTTCCTAGCAAATTTGCAATGGCTTCTCCAAAAGCACAAAGAAAGTTTTCTCTTCAGATTCAAAACAACTGTTCTAAAGATGTCACTGGAGGTAAAGAGACTGAAAAGCTGTCTCCCGTTTTCACTCAGGCAGTGCCTCCTGCATCCAGTCAGATCCACAGACCAAAACCATCGCGGCCATGCCTGAATGAAATTGGAAAGTTTACAGGTGACTTGAGCAGAAGCTGTATGATGCTTGAACTAAAAGATCTTGAGCTTAGTGACCATTGTGGTAGCAATCCAGTTATTCCAAGTGATGAAACTGTATTCACTCCTGTGGAGGATACTTGTCGCCTCGATACTTCAGCAGAACTGAATTCTAGTATGGAAGATCTGCTTGAAGCGTCAATGCCTACATGTGAGAGTACAGTTACATTTAAATCTGAAGTTGCTGTGCTCTCTCCGGAGAGGACAGAGACTGACTGTACCTACAATGATGATGTTAATCAGAATCAGAAGTGCAAAGAGAAAATGGAAGCAGAGGAGGAGGAAGCATTAGCTGTTGTCTTAGCTATGTCAGCATCCCAGGATGCACTACCTGCTATTCCTCAGCTGCAGGTTCAGAATGGAGAGGATGTCATTCTCATTCAGTTGGATGTAAGTGTTTTTCATTCCTCCAAAAATATATTTCTAATTCCCATCCTTGTCTGAAGAACTACGTGTATTTCAGTATACTCGTGCATGGCAGTCTTTGCAAAATGAAAAGATGGATGGCACATGCTGTTAAAATCCATTTGGAAAGTTTCTATTCTTAACGTAATGAGAGGCCAGTTACATGACTTTTTTTTTATAAAATTTCTTCTACCCCCACCCCCAAGAGTATTTGAGAGAAACCTACTTGTACAGAATTATTGCTTACAGCACAGAAAGTGTCCATTTTGCACATTTTGTCCATGTCAGCTCTCAGCAAGAGCAACTTGCAACAGGGGAGATGGTGTAGTGATAAGTTATCGAGAAGTTCAGGGCAGTGTACTGAAATGATAAGTTCAAATTCCACCATGACAACAGATGGAAATTACATTTAATTCACCATCTAGAAATTTTGTTTGTTTACTTGCGTGGTATATTTACTATTTCTATGATCTGTATATACCATTCTAAAGAACATTTTGAGAAAAAAAATCAATATTTTGCCAAATTTCCCCAAAGAAACTAAGCAATGAGCCCACATAAACTGCATCTTTTGAGATGCAAAAGTAAAGCTCCTCTGAAGTGGGATGCTATTCTTAGCTAATTGGAGAATATGGCCTGTTTGTTGTTTTCTTCCACAAATGCTTAAAAAAATGTTAATGCTCATATAAGGGACAAATGATGTTTTATAAACGAGGTAAATAAGAACATGCAAAATAAAAATAGCACTGGAAAGCCTCAGCAGATCATCAGTGGAGGACAGAATTTGTGCTTTGAAGTTGTTGAAAGCATTGTTGAGTCCTGAAGGTTGTAAAACAGAAAATGGGATGCTGCTCCCCCAGCTTGCACTGGGCACTGCTGGTGCACTACAGCACACCTAGGACAGAAATGTTAGCAAGCGAGCCCGATGCAGCAGGCAACTGGAAAGTTAGGATTATTCTTGTACACATACGTTCCACAGAGTGATTGTCCAATCAGTATTTAGTCTTCCCAATGTAGGAGAGATGTGCATGTAGTAGACTAGATTCAAAGAATCACAAGTAAATAGCTGCTTCACCTTGATGGATTTGGATCTCAGACAATGAGGATGAAGGAGGTGCAACATTATATGCCTTTGGAGAATGAAGGGGAAAGTTGGAAATTCATTAAAATAAATTAAACATTTAAGTATACAAGTGATTATAATGCATTGTTAAATATAGGTCTCCTGAATATACTGAATGAAAATGATCAGTCTGTTGCACACTCTGTTTTGTATTAAAGTTAGACCAAAAAACATGGGAGCAGAAGTAGGCCATGCAGCGTGCTCCACCATTTTATCAGATCATGGCTGGTCTAATAATCCTCAACTCCACATTCTTGCCTTTTATCCCCAGAATGCTTGATTCCTTTAACGATTAAGAATATGCCTCTTAGTCTTGAATATACTTATTCTAATCTCCACAACCCTGTGTGGTAAATAATTCCACAGATTCACTCCGAAAATAGGAATTCCTCCTTATCTCTGTCCTGAAGCTCTTTCTTAATATTATGCCCTCTGGACCTAGATTCTCCGACAAGGGAGAGCAAGTTTTCTGTGTCTCCCCTGTCAAGTCCCTGAAGAATTTTGCTTCAATAAAGTCACCTCTTATTCTTCTGAGCTCCAATAAGTACAGGTACAACCTAGTGAATCTTCCCTGGACTACCTTCAATGTTAGTACAGGTAGACAACCCTTTGTCCGAAATCCGAAGGTTTACGCGTGAAATTTTTTTCCTCATTAACCCAACTCCACACCCACTCGATGTATGTCACTCAGATGTGATGTGAGGGGGCTATACTCTTTGGTTGTATACACAAATCTAATTTCTTTAAAGCATTTATCATTTATTCTCCTTGAAAGCATAGAAGTATATAAAATTGAGAGACCTGGACAAGGTGGGAATCTCAAATACCAGGGCGCATAGGTTTAAGGTGAGAGGAGGAAAGCTTTTTTTTAACACATGGTATTTGGTGTTTGGAATGCATTGCCAGGGAGGTGGTAGAAGCAGATACAATAGCAATATTTAAAATGCATTTAGACAGACATGACCAGTCAATTACTAGGGAAAAAAGGGATTCCGATCACGTGCAGTCAGAAGACATGAAAAATCTCACCCCACTGTTAAAACCCACCGTATTGGTATTCTTCTCTCTCGTACAATAACCTTTCCTCTTGCAATTTTGTTGTTCTGAGGGCAGGTGACTGAGCTGTCACTTGAGGAGCACTTTGGGGCCAGTGACCATAATTCTGTTTGTTTTAAAATAGTGACGGAAAAGGATAGACCAGATCTAAAAGTTGAAGTTCTAAATTGGAGAAAGGGCAATTTTGACAGTATTGGGCAAGAACTTTCAAAAGCTGATTGGAGGCAGATGTTTGCAGGTAAAGGGATGGCTGGAAAATGGGAAGCCTTCAGAAATGAGATATCAAGAATCCAGAGAAAGTATATCCCTGTCAGGGTGAAAGGGAAGGCTGATAACTATAGGGAATGCTGGATGACTAAAGAAATTGAGGCTTTGGTTAAAAAAAATAAGGAATCATATGTCAGGTACAGACAGGATAGATCGAGTGAATCCTTAGAGTATAAAGAAAGTAGGAGTATACTTAAGGAAATCAGGAGGGCAAAACAGGGACATGAGATAGCTTTGGCAAATAGAATTAAGGAGAATCCAAAGGGTTTTTACAAATATATTAAGGACAAAAGGGTGAGTAGGGAGAGAATAGGGCCCCTCAAAGATCAGCAAGGTGGCCTTTGTGTGGAGCCACAGAAAATGGGGGAGATACTAAATGAATATTTTGCATCAGTATTTACTGTGGAAAAGGATATGGAAGATATAGACTGTAGGGAAATAGATGGTGACGTCTTGCAAAATGTCCAGATTACAGAGGAGGAAGTGCTGGATGTCTTGAAACGGTTAAAGGCGGATAAATCCCCAGGACCTGATCAGGTGTACCCGAGAACTCTGCGGGAAGCTAGAGAAGTGATTGCTGTGCCTCTTGCTGAGATATTTGTATCATCAATAGTCACAGGTGAGGAGTGGGAAGACTGGAAGTTAGCAAACGTGGTGCCACTGTTTAAGAAGGGTGGTAAGGACAAACCAGGGAACTATAGACCAGTGAGCCTGACCTCAGTGGTGGGCAAGTTGTTGGAAGGAATCGTGAGGGACAGGATGTACATGTATTTGGAAAGGCAAGGAGTGATTAGGGAGAGTCAACATGGCTTTGTGCGAGGGAAAACATGTCTCTCAAACTTGATTGAGTTTTTTGAAGAAGTAACAAAGAAGATTGATGAGGGCAGAGCAGTAGATGTGATCTATATGGACTTCAGGAAGGCGTTCGACAAGGTTCCCCATGGGAGACTGATTAGCAAGGTTAGATCTCATGGAATACAGGGAGAACTAGCCATTTGGATACAGAACTGGCTCCAAGGTAGAAGACAGAGGGTGGTGGTGGTAGAGGGTTGTTTTTCAGATGGGAGGCCTGTGACCAGTGGATTGCCACAAGGATCGGTACTGGGACCTCTACCTTTTGTCATTTACATAAATGATTTGGATGCGAGCATAAGCGGAACAGTTAGTAAGTTTGCAGATGACACCAAATTTGGAGATGTAGTGGATAGCGAACAGGGTTACCTCAGATTACAACAGGATCTGGACCAGATGGTCCAATGGGCTGAGAAGTTGCAGGTAGAGTTTAATTCAGATAAATGCGAGGTGCTGCATTTTGGGAAAGCAAATCTTAGCAGGACTTATACACTTAATGGTCAGGTCCTAGGGAGTGTTGTTGAACAAAGAGACCTTGGAGTGCAGGTTCATACTCCTTGAAAGTGGAGTTGCAGGTAGATAGGACAGTGAAGAAGGCGTTTGGTATGCTTTCCTTTATTGGTCAGAGTATTGAGTATAGGAGTTGGGAGGTCATGTTGCGGCTGTACAGGACATTAGTTAGACCACTGTTGGAATATTGCATGCAATTCTGGTCTCCTTCCTATCGGAAAGATGTTGTGAAACTTGAAAGGGTTCAGAAAAGATTTACGAGGATGTTGCCAGGGTTGGAGGATCTGAGCTACAGGGAGAGGCTGAACAGGCTGCGGTTGCTTTCCCTGGAGCATCGGAGGCTGAGGGGTGACCTTATAGAGGTTTACAAAATTATGAGGGGCATGGATAGGATAAATAGGCAAAGTCTTTTCCCTGGGGTCAGGGAGTCCAGAACTAGAGGGCATAGGTTTAGGGTGAGGGGGGTAGGATATAAAAGAGACCTAAGGGGCAATTGTTTCACGCAGAGGGTGATAAGTGTATGGAATGAGCTGTCAGAGGATGTGGTGGAGGCTGGTACAATTGCAACATTTAAGAAGCATTTGGATGGGTATATGAATAGGAAGGGTTTGGAGGGATATGGGCCGTGTGCTGGCAGGTGGGACTAGATTGGGTTGGGATATCTGATCAGCATGGACTGGTTGGACCGAAGGGTCTGTTTCCATGCTGTACATCTCTATGACTTCTCCTCTTGGGTTTTTCAACTGTCCTTTAGTCCCATCATTCATGGCTACAGGAGTAGCTGTCGTAGTCTCATGATTCATAATTTTCTGTTTAAATACTTCTGCCTGTCTCCTTCAAAAACATTCAGTTAAATGTTTTTGAAGTTTCTAGAATGCAAAGTAAAACCTGTTACAGGTTAGTATTGGAGCACTTGCACTTTTTCCTTGTGCTCAAACAACCATGTACTGCTCTCCATATTTATTTTGCCCTCAGTAAAGCTTTTGAAATTTGTTTTTGTTCTTCAAAATAATTTGAAGAAAAACTAGATGGAATGTAGTTAAAAAATGAAGCGAATAATACAGCCCTACTTGATTCATGGTGGGAAACTGGATGCAACATGTTTGATGCTCATAGAGTCTAGCTGCGAGTAGAAATATCATGCCCAAGCCCAAATGTTTGGAAAATGTTGAGATTTGCATGTAAACAACTGAAAGAGAGTATTAATATATGCAAAAGATTATTCATTATTTGAATTTAATTTGTTGTATGTTTATTCATTTTAACTAAACTATTACTTTTGGGCATTTAAAGTATCAATATTGTAGTAAGGCAAAACTGGCTTTTTCATAACTTAATGCTTCCCTCTTTTAAAAAACCTGCAGCTAAATTGTGCAAACAAAATGAAATATATACTTGCCTCTAAACTGTTAACTCTATCTTGTGTTATATATTTAACATTGAAAATACTTATCTACGGTAGTAAGAAGTAGTATTATACATACTTTTTATCTGACCTGCATACTCTGAAATAGATCTCTTTTTGGAGGACTCTATGGTGCAGTAGTAGTTACCTTTTGGGCCAGAAGATCCAAGTTCGAGTCTCACCTGCTCCACTGATGTGTTCGAACAACATGTTTGAACAATTGATTGAAAATATAGAAACTAAATCTGTATGTAGATTTCTGGCAAATCTTAAACTGTCATGTTACTTGACTTTACCATTGAATTGGAGGAAAAAGTGAGGACTGCAGATGCTGGAGATCAGAGCTGAAAATGTGTTGCTGGAAAAGCGCAGCAGGTCAGGCAGCATCCAAGGAACAGGAGAATTGACGTTTCGGGCTGATGCTGCCTGACCTGCGCTTTTCCAGCAACACATTTTCAGCTCTGATCTCCAGCATCTGCAGTCCTCACTTTCTCCTCGAAGATTTTAACTCTCTGCGAATCTTCTTACAAGGATGCTAATTCCTGAAGAAGGGCTGATGCCCGAAACGTCGATTCTCCTGTTCCTTGGATGCTGCCTGACCTGCGCTTTTCCAGCAACACATTTTTACAATTGAATGTTCTGTTATCAAAAATGTGACTAAAAATTGTTCAAAACTTCTTTTCTAATGGAAAATGTTGAGTAATGATTCCTTCCATGATGATCAAAATGATTGTAGACATTACAAAAGTTTCTGAAATTTGTAAAATCTGATTTGGAAATGGCATAAACTATACACTAAAGTGGCATATGTTTATAATGGTTTCACTTGCAGACACCGGAAACTCTACCTGGACATACCAAAGCAAAACTTGCTTACAGAGAGAGTGTAGAATGGTTCAAAGGTCAACAAATAGGCCTTGGGGCGTTTTCTTCATGTTATCAGGCACAAGATGTGGGAACAGGAACATTAATGGCCGTGAAACAGGTAACTTCCAGATGTTCTGGCTGTGCCTACATTTTTCTGGAAGGAGAACTTTACCTTAAAACAAGCTATGCTCAAAATGAGGTAGGCAGAAGTGAGGACTGCAGATGCAGGAAACCAGAGTTTAAATCAGAACTGCTGAAGGGCTTTTGCCTGAAACATCGATTTTCCTGCTCCTCAGATACTGCCTGACCTGTGCTTTTCCAGCACCACTCAGATCTAAACTATCTTCAAAATGAGCTAATTTTTAACTATTTTAAATGAAACATTTTATTCTTACCATTTGCAATGTTAGGAACTTCAGTAATTTTCATTATTTTTAATAGCATTTTAATTTCCATTTAATCAACTTGAATCACAATTCACTATTGTCCATATGTATCTCAAGATATTCTAATGCTAATCTTTTTGTGAAATGATAGATTCGCTGTAGCATTGACTTGTTATGAGGAAAACATGGTATTTTATAATAAAAGCATATACGACAGGGCTCTTTTTTTTTAAACACACTCATCACCTCTCCTGAGTTTAGAAACAAGTTTCAAGTTATTCCATTAGTGAACACGAAGCTGTCACTTTCCAAAAGTCGCTGACACCTCTCGGAAATTCTGCTTCATTACCTCCAATCTTGTAATTCCTCAATCCAAATATCTATCTACTGCTTCCTGTTCAAGATCCAGTAACATAGTTGGTCTAACAGATCTAGCATTTCAGCCTAATGAAGCTGATTTTGTCCAACATTGATTTTTTTTTTCCCCTCTTCCTGCCTGCATTTCAGAGTCTCCAAGTTCACAGCTTTCAAACATTTATTGGCCCTAATCATTGTCTTTCGTATATGGATGGCCAGCCAGTCCATCCAACACTAGGCAGACATGATGGCCCTCTACTTTTACCTTGAACAGAGGTCCAATCAGTCACTATCCACTAGCTACCTCCTCAAGGCAGGCTGAACTGAAATTTGATAGATGTTTTCGATATCATGGTCAGTAGTTAAGTAGAAACTGTTTCTGCTCAAATTGATTGAGAACTTGTGGGAAAAAAAACTTTTTTTCTCAGTGAGTAGTTAGGGTATGGATTGCACTGTATGGAAATGTGATGGAATCAGGTTCAGTAAAAGCATTGCCAAACTTTTGCCTTTTCACTGTAACCTTGACATTTAACACATTATCTTGGAAACAGACATCCAGTTAGGAAAATTAGTCTCCCAAACCATAACAATTCAGAGATTCTGACTCTTCTGTGATTCTGCAAACATGTTCTCAAACTAAGGATCTCTTTGACCCCATCACTTTCTCCAAATCAATGCTACCATTAGGGCTGCTGTTGATCTTGGCCTTAGTGATTTCTGCCTTTTTGTGGCATAGGTAGAACATTTTTTCTTCCCATCCTACTCTGGTCCTTTTTCTTGGTTCTGTTTCTGGTACACTGATGACTATATAAGTGCTGTTACTACCTCCTCACCCCACACTAGAAAGTGTAGTTGTTCTGATTCCAATTTCTTCCCCACCTCTCTGACTGTTCCCTTCTCCTCCTCCACTTCTCTATCTCAGTAGATTCCCATTTCTGTAGGTAAGCTGTCATTCAGCATCCATGATAACATCAGAGATTCCCACAGCTAACTGATGTGCAGTTGCAATTCCTTTCACTCTGTTTACTGAGCACTCTGTTCCATTCTCCCAGTTTCTGTTTCTGTCACATCTGACTGCGCCATCTTCCGCACCAGTGCTTCTGAAATGTTCTCCTTCCATTTAATCTGGGATTTGCTTCTGCCATGTTTGACAGGGCTTTTCATTTCCTTCATCTTCCATCATTTCCAGCATGATGCTACCAGCAAACACATCTTTCACACACTCCCTCCAGACTCCTCTCACCTTCAGGAAATGTTCTGGAAATACTGTACTCAGTACCATCCTTACTTGTTCTGGTCTTCCTATGATACCTTACAGTGAGAATGCAGAAACTGCAAGACCTGTTCTGTTAATCTCATACTTTCCCATGTCTCCAAACATTACTTCCAGGTAAATCTACAATTTACTGTACTGTCAATTAGTATGAAACTTGTGATGCAGTATTTGCATCTGTACTTGGGGAGACAGAATATTCTGCAAAACAGTCCCACAATCAGTCTGCAAGCATGACTTTGTGCAGTTGCCTATCTTCTTAATTTTCCACTTTACTCCACATTTTATTTTCTGTTCTCTGCCCCCTTTGTTTCAGGAAAGCTCGCTGCCAGCTCCAGTAGCAGCATCTTTTTTTTAATTCCCCTTGGTACTTTCAAATCTTCTGCATGTGAAATTTCACATAATCACTGTCCTCATTTGTTCAGAGAGCAGCAGCTGGTCATGATTCTCCTTTTCCCTTTTTGCAGCTCCATGAAAAAAGTCTTTGTTCTCCCACTACCAAAATTATTTATTTGCCTTGTAATAATGTTCCTTTTATCCCTTTTTAAAATGTCTCCTTCCTTTCTTTATCACAGAAGTTTCACTTTGTTTCCTACCTGTGTACACCTATCAAACATGTTACACAAACTTATTTCAATTTTGATCAAAAAGCATCTACTTAATATTTTAACTGTTTATCCCTTTTTAGATGCTGTCTGACCTGCTTAGTGTTTCTAACAGTTTGATTAATCTTGGCATTTCCAGTATTTTGCTTTCTTATTCCGTTTGTTCTACTTGTGACTTACCAAGCTACTATTTTGAAGATTGCCTCAATGTTATTTGTGTTCCTTTTGGAACAATATTCATATCTATTAGGTAGAATTGTTTTGCTGGATCTTTCTGATGAGTACATGACCATAACTTTTTTATTTGTTTTGAACAGACTGAAATATCTTGATACTCTTTACCACCAATTTGTGTAGTTTTTTTTTTGGTTTCTGTATGTAGAGGTTTTGTGAGTGAGTAAGTAGTGACAAAACTTTCCTTTTGCTCTTGAAGGAATTTCAGTATCTACACTTAAATTCCCTTCTCTCCAAACTCTCTTTCTCTTTGACATTGCATTCATTGAAGCAACTTTCTTCAGTGCTATTAGTTTAGTGCTCATTGGTGCTGATATTTGTGGTTGTACGACCAACCTCTCCAAATAAAGAATGCATTTCACAATAGGTCTTCCTTAATACAATGTAGAGAAAATATCTGAGATTTTTAAGACTTCTTTTAGATTTTGCATGTTTCGTTGGGTGCCAATACAGTAACTCAGATGTTGAGAGTGTGGTGCTAGAAGAGCAAAGCAGGTCAGGCAGCCTGCGAGGAGCAGGAGAATTGACATTTCTGGCAAAAACCTGCTTCATCAGGAAAGGGCTTTTGCCTGAAATGTCAATTCTTCTGCTCCTTGGATGCTACCTGACCTGCTGTGCTTTTACAGCAGCACATCTTCTTGACTCTGATCTCCTGCATCTGCAGTCCTCACTTTCTCCCAGTAACTCAGATGTGTCTGGTTGATCGAGTGTGTGCTTACATTCATATACTGCTTTTTATGTCAGCCATTGAAGCATTTTAAGTTGTCGTCATTGTTGTAATGTAGGACTAAACAATTTAATTTTGTCACTTCAGGATTGGAAATTTATTTTTCTAACTTTGCAAACAGGTGACCTATGTCAGGAACACATCTACTGAGCAAGAAGAAGTGGTACAAACCTTACGTGAGGAAATCCGGATGATGAGCCACCTTAACCATCCAAATATAATTCGGATGTTAGGTGCCACCTGTGAGAAGAGTAACTACAATCTATTTGTTGAATGGATGGCGGGTAAGAACAACCGTTTTTTTAAGTCATATTATCTGTAGTTTTATTTTCCTAGCTGGCAAGATTCTAACTGCTACCTTTGGAACATTGCTATTGTGCTTCCATTTGGAAAGAATCAAAGCATAAACAGCAAAAAGTCCGGCTTTCTATGTCTGAATTGTTTGCAATTGTTTGTAATGTTGAATTTGTATTTTTTTTAGATCATCTAATTGTTCCATAAATCCAGAATGCATTGTAAAACAGATCATGGTGTGTTGATCTGTGTTATCGGATTCCTGTTTTAAGTTTTCAAAGGCAACTAAAATTGGTTTAAAGGCATAAGGCTTTTAAAAAAAAATCTGACCTGGGGTTGTCATTTTGTTGCTCATCTAATGACTCCTGCTGGAGTAATGTACTTGACAAACAACCAACAATGACATGCAGAATTTTTGTATGTAGTGAGCTCCTGTGATTGGAATGTAGTGTCTGAAAAGCTGTTGGAAACGCATTCAATTTACAAAATAGGTAGTATTCAGAAAAGGAAAATGTAATATTGTGCTAAGGGCACTGTAGGGGAGGTGGACTGATTGGATGACTTTCACAGAGGTGGACTGAATGGCCTCCCATCATTCTCTGTTTCTATAATTTTGAGTCCATTGTTTTACTATGGTTCATGAATAAGTTACAAATATTTTTATATAACTTGGAATGTCTAGGTCTTTTAACGGCAGGAAATTCTGTAACTCGTGGAATTTTCTGGATATTTTCACCTAGCTAGACTTAATGAAATACTTCAATTTTGCGATTAAACAAACTGGGAGATGTTTCAAAATCTTCTGTAACGTTTTATTTTTAGGTGGATCTGTTTCCCATTTGTTGAACAAGTATGGCGCTTTCAAAGAACAAGTTATTATTAATTACAATGAGCAGCTGCTGCGTGGCCTAGCTTATCTCCATGAGAACCAAATTATCCACCGGGATATCAAAGGTAATAATGCCTTGGCCATAGCTAAATACAATAGGCTAAAAGACCAATAGATGACTTGAGTGAAGGTCCTGCTGTGAGCAACCATGCTTTGTGGTACTGTCACAGTAGAGTAGGGCCATGATCTTTCTATTAACCTTTTGAAATAGAAGCCTTTTAAAAGAGAACAAAACAATATCCAACAATATGCTTGCACTTTAAGAATACATGTCTCCCTGCAGTTGCCAAGGAATTGGGTCTGTTTGGAATGTGTATGTTGCATTCAAAGAAAATGTTCGGCGTTGTAACTAGGGAAACATATTTGCTCACTTTCCTCGTTACTATACTAACTTCCAGTATTTGGTTTTCTAGGTGCCAATTTGCTAATAGACAGTACAGGACAACGACTGAGAATAGCAGATTTTGGAGCTGCAGCCAGGTTGGCATCTAAAGGGACAGGGGCAGGTGAATTTCAAGGGCAGCTGTTGGGCACTATTGCATTCATGGCACCTGAAGTAAGTTTACGTGTTGTAAACTTTTAATTGTACGTTATATTCATTGTAGTACTTTTTGCTGTTTATCCCCAGTCATTCACATTAGTAATCTATTGAAACTGGATATTAGAATTTGACCTTGCATACAGGAATGGTTTAAATATAACAGTAACCTGTATCGATTTGGACAAAGCGCAAGGCTTGCATCCAGCAACTTTTCTTGCACAAGTGGTAAATGCTTTCTCCCAAAATCATCCATTTTTACAGATTCCAAGATGACATTGCGGGAACCTTTGCATATTTTAAGTTTTGGAAAATTGTGGAATGTGTCCTTATTTGAAGGTCAAATTGTTTTCGATTTAGCAGATGGACATATCCTCCATATTTCATATATCTTTCTTTTCACCCTTGATCTATCCTGAATGTGCTTCTGCCATGTACCACTTGCTCCCTGGGCAGATTGTAATTTCTGAAAGAAAATGCCTGCAAATAATTTCTAATAGTTTGCAAAACCACCAAATACAAAAATAATTGAATTGGAATGGGAATTCCCGGTGTAAACCCATTCTGCAATATCCCATATCATACATTGTAAGTGATTTAGAATTTGTTTCAAGCATATAATTTGAGTTGAAGATTAGCAACTCATTCTTCCTTCATCAAGAATGCAGTGTTATGAATTCTTTGTGATACAAGTTTTTCATGTTCAGCTTTCCTAATCCTTTTCTTTAGATGCTTATAGAAGTCAGTCCTGATACAGCTAATCAAATTGCACATTGATTCTAATTATTTTTTTCCAGGTGCTACGAGGCCAACAATATGGCCGAAGCTGTGATGTGTGGAGTGTTGGTTGCGTTATTATAGAGATGGCCTGTGCCAAACCTCCTTGGAATGCAGAGAAGCATTCTAATCACCTTGCCCTAATATTTAAGGTTGGTAAATTTATGGAAAGTTTTCTAGGCATTTGGCATGGTGGTACAGTGGCTATCATTGCTGCCTACAGCACCAGGGACCTAGGTTTGATTCCAGCTTCTGGGGACTGTGTGGAGTTGCATGTTCTCTGGTTTCCTCCCACAGTCCAAAGATGTGTAGGTTAGGTTGATTGGCCAGGCAAAATTAGCCCATAGTGTCCAGGGATGTGATGACTAGATGGGTTAACCATTCTAAATGTGAGGTTACGGCTTTAGGGTGGGATGCTCTTCAAAAGGTTGGTACAGACTTGTTGGGCCGAACACCCTCTGTCTGCACTGTAGGGATTTTATGCATTAGAGACTGTACATATGTTGCAATAGTATGTTTTAAGTATGAAAATTGTTAATACATCAAACTATTGTTACATACCCACAATATGTGCTTCTCTCTGACAATTTAAACTGTGTAAAACATTGTTGACAAGCTTTAAAAAATGCTGAAATTGAGAATTATGCCTTTTAAGATTCTTAAATTTGTACAAATTCCTGCACTTGCTGGCAATTATAGTTCAGTACTGATTTTGGTACATTAATATTAATACATTTGCAAAAGATGTTAAGGAAACTGACGATCCGTCAATTTCAAATTATTTTGAGTAATGCTACTGGCAACAATTTCTAAATATTGTATCTGTCCTCAAAATTCAATAGATTGCCAGTGCAACAAGTGCCCCGACAATTCCAAACCATTTAACCCCTGCATTGCGTGACGTGGCTCTCCGCTGTCTGGAACTTCAGCCCCAGGACAGACCCCCATCAAGAGAGCTTCTGAAACATCCAGTCTTCCGAACGTGGTAATGGATACAATTACAATAAAAGCTGTGCAAGACAAAACTACTGAAACAAAGAAAATGCCCAGGTGTTGTCATGCAGTGCACTGTAGAGCTGTATAAATGGGAGAACTGGCCTTGGATTTAAAATAAAAACAGCAAAGGCCAAAAGGAGCCTGTGTCTCAGTAAACGATTGTCAACATGTAGGCAAAATAGTACGAAAATGTCTTGTTCTTGCATGTAAAGGTTGTGCCTTCTTGATTTGTCACTAGTGCCCTGAAATACACTTGGGTCTTCCAGTTACAAAGTATGGGGCAGTTTGAAAGGACGTTCTTCTGTCAGTGCACTTTTTCAGCAAATACTAGTGGCAGAGGGGCTCCTTTTGAGTTTTTGCAGTTTTTAAACTGCCACTGGTTCCAGTCTAACGTAAAGTGTAAGAATATATTGAAAGCACCAGATTCTTCCCTCTTTTTTTTTTCCCCCCTCATATTTCATATTTAAGAAATGATTCTGAAAAAGTGTTCTCTGGATTTAATACAGAGATGTTTTGGGGGTTCATGTTCCACTTTGGATACAGTTGGCAAAATGTGTGAAAATTGCGCTAGTTTTCCAAAGTTTCCACTCTGTTTATTTGCATAAGCAGCACAATTGGGCCACGTTCTTCAGAAAAAAATGCATTTCAAAAAAAATCCTTGTGATATTCTGATGGAGTTTTATTAATACAGCTGAAAATGGGTTTATCAAAAAAATTCACAATCTTTTGAGTAAATTGGTTTTCAATCACTGAAAATGACTTTTAACAACTATACAAAGCCAGTTTACATTTGGTGTACTTAGGTGAGCTTTTTAGTAAATTAAATATTTCTAAGGTTTAAAACTTTATGAAGATACCCATTAGTGCCCTTGCACCAAAAGAGAGCTTCATTTTAAGGGCAAAAGTGAGCATAAAATGCAGAAACTTGCTGCAGTAATTAATTGAGCCAACATGGATGGTTAATTTTGCAGACCAGGCTGACTTCCAGCATTGTTTTATAAATTACCTCAAAAGGTTATGGAAACTCTATTTTCATTTAAGATTCCTCGATCTTTTGTGCTGGTTTAGTTGACTTTTTTTTCTTGACTAATTGCACTGGGAAAACCAATGACGCGGAAGCTGTACTCTTTAACATGTTCAATGGTCCACTCAAGTACTTGATTATAAGGATTTTACTGTGGAAAACAGTGAAGTTAGAATATCATCCAAGTTGATTGGACAACTTACTACAAAGATGCCTGCTGTATTTTTGTCCACTTTCAATGAACGGGTCATTTTACTAGCTATTGTAATTGAAAGGAATTTTGTGTATCCACTTAATGGCTTAAATTGTTTTAATATTCAGGGAAGGGTAAATTGCGAAACCTATTTTCAAAATGTATTTGTAAAACTTTTGTTATAATTCAGTTGTTCTGAGTTACAAAGTTAATGAATACTTTTTTATAGTTTGAAGATATGTACTATTTCTTATAAAATGCTGAACAGATTACCTTTACATTTCCAGTATGACACCATTACTGTGCCTGTTACAAGACTTGTAGGGTAGTGCCTGTTATTTAAATCTGTCCCTCAGTTCTGGTTTACTAATGTTGAGCAGCAACCATGCCAGAAAGCACCTGCTGTGGTTTCATTTGTGCTACTGTCTTTTGAAGCCTTCTATTCAATTTTAAAACATAAACATTTTTATTCAGTTGAATTTTACTTTTGTTTGCTGCTGTAAAATTCTGGAATCTTTGTGAGAAAGTCTTATTGTCTTTACCTTTTAACAAAACAAATAGAACAGCAAAAATGTTATATTCAAAGCTTCGTTTGCAGTTATCCTTCAGCAAAAGGTTTAACTCATTTACCATATTTCTTAGAACACTGTTTCATTTTTTGAACAGTAACCTACAGTCACCAATTTGGATAGATGTGACTTAATAAATATTCTGAGAAACATTTACTTGAAATACAAGCATGTTTCAAAATTACATGCAAGACTGATAGATTTATTAGTGTTCACATCACCTCTGCCTCTTTAAATTGAGAGGGGAATTTAAGTTTAAATTAGACATTACTTTAATGACTATTCCTGAAATGTGAACTTTAGGTTAAACTCTCTTCCTGATTTATGGTATTAGAATGTAATATTTTCATGTTGAGACAAGTTTTTTTTTAAAGGACATGCATGTTGCTATATGTGATATACGACATTGGATTGAAGCAAATGAGCAAAAAAAGTTTGCACCAACTAATATATATTTTTTAAGTGACAAGACAAATCGACTGACCTATTCATATGCCAAGTCTAGATTTCAGATTCATACTTGTTAATACTGAAGGAAAACAATATTTGCTTTGACTTTATTTGGTTAAATCTTAGTACTTTGTGTTTTGTGAATTGGTTAACTGTAAAAGCTTACATCCTTTTAGACATTTTAGTTTGGGAATTTTAACTCTTCCAGCAATAAATCTGCTTGTCTTTACAGGTTTTTAATATTTGTTATTTTCATTCTAACTGTGGCAAGTCTAGTAAATTAAAATGTCAAATTAATATACATGAAAATGGGGTTTCTGTCCCCATGTTCAGTTTTTTTTTGAAAAACTGTTATAATGTGAACCCTCAAATTGGGTGTTAATTTTTTTAAAGAATGTTTTAATATTGTATCACATTCCTCATTGGTTAAAAGGTGCTGTTATTGCTTGAAGAGTTAAAGATGTACAGAGATGTTTGTAGCATACTTCATAGCAGTGACTCGTTAATTTATTGACAACCTGGAATCGCATTTTGTGGTCCTTTTCATGTCAATAAGTTTTTTTTTTGAACAAGTGTTTTTCCTTGAGCTTTAAATGATGCACTCTTGCCATTTATACTGGAAATGTTTTTGTCAAATTTTCACTTTCTGACAAAAGCATTAAACTGATGAACCTTGGCTAATCAGTATTACTTTGTAGATCTCAGCATCTGCTTGTTTAATAAGCTGATGCTTTTTATTATCAAGTTGCATTTTAATTGGGGTTGTTTGCATTGCCCTCAGCTTGCTGATAATTGTGATGTATTTTGTGTAACTTTTTATTTTATGCATATGTGATGTAATATTCTTTGGATCAGAGCTGGACTGAAAATGTAATGTAATTATTTGTGCTGTTCTTATTATGTTATTTGGTACTTCTTAAATTGTAAATAACGTCTACTGCTGTTTTATTCCAGTTTCTACTACCTCAGGTGTCCTATAGTTTTCTTCTACCAAAGTACACTTTCACAATGAAACTATATTTGCTATGTGACTGTAATTTCTAAAACTTCCAGGGCTTAAGGGCTAACTTCTATTAGCACCTTACTGTGCAAGCAATTTTTTTTAAGAAAAAGAAAATCTCTGGGGTTAAAAGATTGGTTAATTGTATCCTTTGTAATTTTAAATATATCAAATATTTTAATTATTGAAATTTTTACCCCATTTTGAAACATTTTATAGGATAATTTGGACCTATTTCGGTGTTTTTGTCTTTCTAGTAAATAAAAAAGGTTTTTTGGAACAATTTATGATTGTCGTTTTTCCTTTCACACAGTGATCTTGTATGTTCAGTATATGAAAACTAACATCCAGAATAAATGGCATAAACAATGAAACTTCTACATTGTTATGTTAGTCCTAATAGTTGATGTATAAATTAAATTGATTTTGGTGCTTGAAAGTTTGATGTCATTAACTGCAGATATGGGGACATTCTTAAACTGCATTTGTTCCAAAAATGCATTAAAACAGATCATCTGAAGGTAATTACTTCTCAGAAGTTATACTTCACTCATTGTCTTTTCTTTAAAAACTAATCACACTGACTCTTGGCAGATACACTGAAGTGCATCAGAGTTGAAATCTGAGCAAAAACAAAGTGTTTTTTTCTGAAAATAAGCACATCAATAAATCTAATCCTAAATCATCTTGATATCGCTAATTGTACTAGCTATTGTTTTATACAGTATGCCTCTCTTTCTTAGATGTTACTATAGGTTGTCATCCATTAATAATGTTGTACATATAATTGTTTTTCAGAGTCATACAGCATGAAAACAGACCCTTTTAACCAATGAGTCCATACTGACAGTCATCCCTAACTAAACTAGCCCCACTTGCCCATGTTTGGCCCACCTCCCTCCAAATGTTTCCTATTCATGCACTAATCCAAATGTCTTTTAAATGTTGTAACTGTACTTGCATCCACCGCTTCCACTGGATGTTTATTTCACACATGGTCCACTCTGTGTATATTTTTTTTTAAAAAGTCCCTCTTCTTTTTAAAATTCTTTCCTCTCTCGCCTTTAAAACAATGCCCTCTAGTGTTGAAATTCCCTACCCAAGGGAAAAGACACCTACCAATCATCTATACCCCTTATGATTTTATAAACTTCTGTAAGATCACTGCTCAAATTAATTCACTCCGGTGAAAAAAGTCCTGGACTATCCAGCCTCTGCTTATAACTCAACTTCTCCAACCCCAGCAATGTCCTGGTAAGTCTCTTCTGAACACTTTCCATCTTAATATCATTCCTAAAACGGTGACCAGAACTGAAAACCGTATTCCAGAAGAGGCCTCAAAGTCCTGTACAACCTCAAACATGATGTCTATACTCAAAGGTCTGGGCAATGAAGGCAAGCATGCTTACACGCCGCCTTAACTATCCTGTCTATATGTGAATTATTAACCTAAACCCCTAGGTGTCTCTGTTCAACAGCACTACCAAGACCCTATTTTAATTGTATAAGTCCTATCATTGTTTCACCAAACACAGTACCTCACAATTATCCAAATTAAACTCAATCCGGAGGCCATTGATCAAGATCTTTGTAATTTTCAGTAACCTTCGCTGTCAACTATACCACCAATTTTGGTGTCAGCCGTGAAGTTACTAACCATGTTTGGTTAGTAATATCAATATTTATAAACATCAATATTTATTTCCCTACACTATTTAGATTCCATTTCTTTCTGTACAGTAAAAACTGGTGTAAAATATTTATTGTATATCTCCTATGTTCTCATCTAAATAATTTATATAATTGACAGACAAAAGTGGACCCAGCACCAATCCCTGCAGTAACAGGCCTCCATTCTGAAAAACAACCTTTGACTTAACAGCAGTGATGGTCAATCTTGTGATCTAACTTTACTAATTAGTCTACTATTCGGAACTTTGTCAAAGACTTTACTAAAGTACAAGTAAATGAAGACTATCACTCTGTTCTCATCAATAATCTTTATTTTCTCGAAAAAAATTAATCAAGTTTGAGACACCTTTTTCCCATGCACAAAACCATGCTGACTATCCTTAATCATCTCCTTGTCTCTCCAAATGCATGTAAATCCTATCTTTCAAATATCACTTCCAACAGCTTGCTCACCACCAAAGTCAGACTCTCAAGTCTATAATTCCCAGGCTGCTTCTTACATTCCTTTTTAAACAAAGACACATTAGCTACTCTCAATCATTCAGCACCTTGCTTGTCGTTATAGATGATATGAATATTTCTGCAGGGGGCCCCACATTTCTTCCCTAACTTCTCTCTACTTCCTGGGAAATGCTAGATGCAGCCCTGGGGATTTATCTATCTTTTATATTTTCTAAGACATCCAGTATTTCCTCTTTTGTAATGTGAACTTTTCAAAACATCAATATTTATTTCCCTACATTATCTAGATTCCATTTCTTTCTGTACAGTAAAAACTGGTGCAAAATATTTATTGTATATCTTCCCTATATCATGAGGTTCAACACATGGTGACCTCTTCGATCTTTAAGGGGCCCTACTTCCTGTATAGTTGCACGCTTGCTCTTAATGTATTTGTAAAATCTCTTTGGATTATCCTTAAAAAACAGCGTGCAGTTTTTTGTATTTTTGAGTATAAAAAAATCAAAAACGAATCAAAGTAAAAATCTTACACTGCAGAGATGTAATAACTAAGAAATCTAGAAGTAAGCCTACAGTCTCGAGCAGATGAAAGATCCATGCTACTCTCCATCCACGTTTGACTCTGATCTCCAGCATCTGCAGTCCTCACTTTTTCCTAATTGCTTATTATAACCACCTTGAAGTTCTCCTCCTCCTTCTACAAGGATCTCAGTGAGTCTCGTACTGCACACCTCCAGTTGACTTCTTTGCTCTCGAGCTCTTCAGCCACGTCTGAAGCAGACCTGCTACCACAGCTACATCTCCTTCCTCAGCACCTGCCTACTGAACTGACTCCAAACTACATTCAGATCATTACAATTTGGACCTGGCCAGGACAACCACTATGTACAGAAAATCCAGAGTGTCTAGAAACAGTTCTCCCTTTGGATCCTCCACTTCACACTCAGCCATACGCTGCCACCTACTCTCCCTGCAGTCAGCCCTGCCGCAGCTCAGGATCTCACTGTCCCACACCTGCAAAGAACCTCTGCTATCCTTGATCCTGAGAAGGATGCATACACTAATCAAATGCTTTTTCTCCAGCATTTTGGACATCAAGGAAGATAAGTACACCAAACTTACATGTACTTACCTCCAAGCCCAGGATTTCAGGAATAAAAGAATGACTAGGGTAGGAATAGGTCCAGTCAAGGATAGTAGTGGGAAGTTGCGTGTGGAGGCTGAAGAGATTGGGGAGACACTGAATGAATACTTTTCGTCAGTATTCACTCAGGAACAAGACATTGTTGCCGATGTGAATACTGAGTCACAATTAATTAGAATGGACGGCTTTGAGGTATGTAGGGAAGAGGTGTTGGAAATTCTGGAAAGGGTGAAAATAGAGAAGTCCCTGGGCCTGATGGCATTTATCCTAGGATTCTCTGGGAAGCAAGGGAGGAGATTGCAGAGCCATTGGCCTTGATTTTTATGTCCTCGTTGTCTACAGAAATAGTGCCAGAAGACTGGAGGATAACAAATGTGGTTCAAGAAGGGAAGTAGGGATAACCCTAGTAACTATAGGCTGGTGAGTCTCACTTCTGTTGTGGGCAAAGTCTTAGAGAGAATTGTTAGGGATAGGATTTATGAACATCTGGATAGGAATAATGTGATCAAGGATAGTCAGCATGGTTTTGTGAAGGGCAGGTTGTGCCTCACACACCTTATTGAATTCTTTGAGAAGGTGACTAATGAGGTGGATGAGGGTAAAGCAGTAGGTGTGGTGTATATGGATTTTAGTAAGGCGTTTGATAAGGTTCCCCATGGTAGGCTACTACAAAAAATACAGAGGTATGGCATTGAGGGTGAGTTGGAGGTTTGTATTAGGAATTGGCTGGCTGGAAGAAGACAGAGGGTAGTAGTTGATGGTAAAGGTTCATCTTGGAGCGCAGTTACTAGCGGTGTTCCGCAAGGATCTGTTTTGGGACCATTGCTGTTTGTCATTTTTATAAATGACCTGGAGGAGGGGCTAGAAGGTTGGGTGAGCAAGTTTGCGGATGATACGAAAGTCGGTGGAGTTGTTGACAGTGAGGAAGGATGTGTCAGGTTACAGCGGGATATAGATAAGCTACAGAGCTGGGCAGAAAGGTGGCAAATGGAGTTCAATGTGGGTAAGTATGAGGTGATTCACTTTGGTATGAGTAACAAAAAGATGGGGTACAGGGCTACTGGTCGGACACTTGGTAGTGTGGATGAGCAGAGGGATCTTGGTGTCCATGTACACAGATCTCTGAAAGTTGCCACCCAGGTAAATAGTGCGGTGAAGAAGGCATATGGCATACTGGCTTTTATTGGTAGAGGAATTGAGTTCCGGAGTCCTGAGGTCATGTTGCAGTTGTATAAGACTCTGGTGCGGCCGCATCTGGAGTATTGTGTGCAGTTTTGGTTGCCATACTATAGGAAGGATGTGGAGGCACTGGAACGGGTGTAGAGGAGGTTTACCAGGATGTTGCCTGGTATGGTAGGAAGATCGTATGAGGAAAGGCTGAGGCACTTGGGGCTGTTTTCATTGGAGAAAAGAAGGTTTAGGGGTGACTTGATAGAGGTGCATAAGATGATTAGGGGTTTAGATAGGGTTGACCATGAGAACCTTTTTCCACGTATGGAGTCAGCTATTACGAGGGGGCATAACTTTAAATTAAGGGGTGGTAGGTATAGGACAGATGTTAGGGGTAGATTCTTTACTAGCAAGTCGTAAGTTCATGGAATGCCGTGCCAGTAGCAGTGGTGGACTCTCCCTCTTTATGGGCATTTAAACGGGCATTTGATAGGCATATGGAGGATAGTGGGCTAGTGTAGGTTAGGTGGGCTTGGATCGGCGCAACATCGAGGGCCAAAGGGCCTGTACTGCGCTGTATTGTTCTATGTTCCTCTATCATTTCGGAACCTTCTCCCGGCTTCTGCTAGCGCTTGATTGCCATTAGCCACGTGGCTGTTCCAGCCACCACCACTACAGCAAACAATGCTGTCACTTCTGCCCCTGCCACCACAGACCACAGCCACCACTGACGATACTGCCTCCACGATCGCTGTCAAGACAACCACCTCCACAACCACTGCTGAAACCACCGCATGCGCTACCCAGCACATCATTTCCACTCTCACTGACTAACACTCAGCCATTGCCAAAGACATCATGAACATCACATGGAATGTCACTTCCACTCCTACAGATGTCACTGAATGCACCGCCTCTGCCCCGACCCCCACTGTGGGCGTCACTTCCATTGGTGATATCACCCACAATACCATAATCACACTCACTCCAGAGACTGTTTCTGCCCCCACTCCCAACTCCAGCCCCACAAGCTCCCCGCCCTGCCGTATTTTTACCATCCCCTACCCCCAGACCTCCCCCTCTCTGAGGATGAACAATCAGTCCTCAGTAAAGGCCTCACCTTCATCCCACTACGCGTCCGGATCAATGAATTCAACATGTGTTGCAACATTGCACTTTTCTTCCGCTGCCTTAGTGCTTGCTTTTTTCCATCAGGACTTCCATCCATCCTCCAAGGAACCTTTCTCCTGCCTCCAACATACTCCATTCACTTGGACACCCTGTGATGGACTGTTACCTGCCCTTAATCCCTTCACGGTGACATTGGCTGCCTCAACCTGTCCACCCCTCTCACCCAGTCCAATGTCTCACTGTCACAATGCACAGTTCTCCACAACCTTCACTCCAACCCCAACCTCACCATCAAACCAGCAGACAGGGTGCTGGGGAGGGTTGGTGTGCAGTGGTAGTTTGGCGCACAGACCTCTAAATCGCTGAAGCCAGGTGCCAACTCATGGACACCTCCTCCTACTGCCCCCTTGACCACGTCCTCCCCTCCCATCACCAAACTACCATTTCCTAGACCATCTACAACAACATCACCTTGGGGGATCTCCAACAAACAGCCTCCAACTGCATAGTCTGGGAACCCTGCACCACCCTGTTCTACCTCTTACCAAAATCCACAACCCTGACTGCCCCATTCGAGCCATCGTCTCTGCCTGTTCCTGTCCTCCCATTCCTGATTAAGAGCTTATTCTTGAAGCGTCGACTCTCCTGCTCCTCCGATGCAGCCTGACTGACCGTGCTTTTCCAGCTTTTTGACTCTGATCTCTAGCCTCTGTAGTCCTCACTTTCTCCTCATTTATTGGTCAGCGTATTGGTCAGGAGTTGGGAGGTCATGCTGCAGGACATTGGTCAGCCCACTTTTTGGATATTGTGTGCAATTCTGGTCTCCCTCCTATAGGAAGGAAGTTGTGAAACTTGAAAGAGTTTGGAAAAGACTTAAAAGATGTTGCCAGCGTTGGAGGGCTTGAGCTATAGGGAGAGGTTGAATATGCTGGGGCTATTTTCCCTGGAGTGTCAGAGGCTGAGGGGTGACCTTCTTATAGAGGTTTGTAAAATCATGAGGGGCAAGGATAGGGCTAACACACCATATCTTTTCCCTGGATTTACGGAGTCCAGAACTAGAGGGCATAGGTTTAGATGAGAGGGGAGAGATTTAAAAGGAACCTAAGGGGCAACGTTTTCATGCAGAGTATGGTGTGTGCATGGAATGAACTTTACGAAAGGATGGTTACATGAATAGGGGCGGTTTGGAGGGAGATGGGTCAAGTGCTGGCAAATGGGACTAGATTAATTTGGGATATCTAGTCAGAATGGATGAGTTAGACAGAAGGATCTCTTTCTGTGCTGTACATCTCTACACCTCTATCTAGAAGACCATCCAGGTTTGAGGCACAGCTGGACTTCAACAATTTGCCCACGTTCATTTCTAAAATTATCGGTGGGGGGAGCATTTTGCAAACAGTGATCATAACTCTGTTAGAATTAAGATTGTAATGGAAAAGGACATGGATTGATCTTGAGATCAAAGTTCAAAAGGTTGGGAGGGGATGGTGAAGGCTAATTTAATAAGATCAGGTATGATTTGGCCAGCGTGAAGTGGGAACAGATATTTTCATGGAAACCTGTGACAGTAGTAGAACACATTCAAGAAGGAAATTGTGCCAATGTGTACCAACAAAGATGAGAGGGACCAACAAATGCAACAAACTCTGGATATCAAGGGATCTACAAGATTAGATTAAGAGGAAGAGATATGCTTATGGAAGATATTGGGGTTTCAAAATGGTAGAAGCCCTAGAGGAATACAGAATGTGTAAGAGGAAATTTGGACATCAACAATGGGGGTATAAAAGAATGAAGACAGATAAAACAAAGGAAAATTCAAAGTTATTTTACAAATTCATTGAGGATAAAGGATAATTATGGAGAACATAGGCTCCATTAAGGACCACTGTGGCAATTAGTGTGTGGAGTCAGAGGACGTAAATAGGGTTTGAAGTGAATACTTTGAGTTAGTGTTCACTAGTGAGACGATTGGTGGGACATAATCGAATTAGCGAAGGTTCTGAATGGTCTGGCAGACATAAAATTAGATAAATCTCCAGGGCTAGGTGAAATGCATCCTTGGCTGTTGAGTGAGTCAAGGGAGGAAATAGCAGGACCATGGCATTAATGTGCAATTTTTCTCTGGCCACAAGAGGTACCTGAGGACTAGAGGACAGCTAATGTGGTCCCAATATTCTGGAAGAGATCAACCAGCAAACGACAGGCCAGTGACTCAGACCTCAGTGGTGGGGAAACTATTGCAAGCATGGTGGCTCAGTGGTTAGCACTGCTGCCTCACAGCGCAGGGGACCCAGGTTCAATTCCTGCCTCAGGTAATTGTCTGTGTGGAGTTTGCATATTCTCCCCGTGTCTGCGTGGGTTTCCTCCGGGTGCTCCGGTTTCCTCCCACAGTCCAAAGATATGCAGGTTAAATGAATTGGCCATGCTAAATTGCCTGTAGTGTTAGGTGCATTCGTCAGGGGTAAATGTAGGGAAATGGGTCTGGGTGGGTTGCTGTTCGGAGGGTCGGTGTGGACTTGTTGGGCTGAAGGGGCCTGTTTCCACAGTGTAGGGAATCTAACCTAATCTAATCAATTCTGAGGGACAGAATTAATCTGCACCTGGAGACGCAAGGATTAATCAAGAACAGTCAATATGGTTTTGTAAAGGGGAGGTCACAACTGACTGACTTAATTGATCACATCTTTGAAAAATTTAGGCAGGTAGATAAAGACAGTGCTTTCGATGTAGTCTACTTAGATTTCAGCAAGGCTTTTGATATGGTCACAGGTGGAAAGCTGATATTGAAGGTAAGAGTGTGGAATCGAAGGAAATTTGGCAAATTACATCCAAGTTGAATAGTTGAGAGATGTTTTGGAACTGGACACCTGTGTGTGGTACGTTATGAAGATGTGGGTATACTGTACCTTTTAAGAGTTAAAAGCTGGTAGAGTTATCTGACAGCACCAAGTGTTCTCAATAAGGTAACAATGTAACACTTGGTCAAAAGCTGAATTAGCTGGTTGCCTGGAAATAAGGCCAATCAGTTTAAATTATACCCTGAAAAATACCAAATTTCCAATTAATTTTGAATTGAGTATATTGGTAATCTTCAAAGTCCATGGCACAATCCAATGCTGGGAGTATGAGATCGGGGAAAATTGAACAGTTGGGAGGAGAATTGCCAAGTCACCAGCATGTAAAAAGGTCTGCCTGAAAAATAGCTCTCTTAAACGCTACCTTTATTGATCAGTAACCTGTGAAGCTGACTCCCCAAAAAGAGGGAAAGAGGACAGGAATTGGGGGAAAACTGAAAGCTGCCTGATTTTGAGAGAAGTGTTGTTTTGTAAATTTTAATTAGGAATTTTATTGGACCAGTATTATAGATGGGAAGGTAAAAGATAAGTTAGAGGAAGGAATTGTAAATAGTTGTTAGTTAATTATTCTCTGTTATACTTTAAGAAATAAAGTTGTTAATTTTTAAGTAGTTCTTGGCCTATCGATGTTTCACATTGCTGCATGGGATAAATCTTTTTTGTGTTGCTGGTTCTAAATTAAGCAGGAGAGTTTACCCCGTGTCTTAACAGGCATGTATGAATGATCTGTAAGTTCACAGATGACATAAAAATTGGTGGTATGGGAAATACTGAGGAGGATAATGTGAGATAAAAGGAGGATGTAAATGGGCTGATCAGTGGCAAATGGAATTCAGTTCAGATAGGTACAAGGTGATGTACTTGGGCATGACAAACGAGGCAAAAGAATATATGAAGAATGGTAGCAACCTGGGTTAAACAGACCTTAGTGTGCATGTCCACTGGTGTCTCAAGGTTGTGGGATAGGTAGATGAACGGTTAAGAAGGCATATGGAGTACTTGCCTTTGTTAGTCAAGGCATAGCGTTAAAGAGCAAGGAGGTCATGCTGGAACTATAATAAAAGGTTGCTTATGTTACAGTTTACATGTTGTGTAATTTTCTAGAATCCACAATATAGGGAGGAATGTGATTGCACTGGAGAGAGTACAGAGGAGATCTACCAGGATTTTGCTAGGCTGGAGAGTTTTAGTTACGAAAAGAAATTTATGAAGGGAAAGCTCAACAGGTCTGGCAGTATCTGTGCAGCAAAATCAGGTCTGGTGACCCTGAAAGGATTTTGTTTCTGATTTACAGCATCTGCAGTTCTTTTGGTTTTTACTTGAATCAACTGGTGGCGTTTTCCTTGGAATATAGGATTAATGGGGTGGGAGGGGTGCGCAACATGATGGATATGTATAAAATTGAGGGACAAAGGGTAGACAGGAAGAAACTTTTCCCCTTGCTGGAGGGATCGATGATGGGGTGGGGCGAGGGAGCTCGATTTATGGTAAGGGACAGGAGATTTAGGGGAGATGTGAGGGTAAAAAATATGTTTTTCACCATAAAGTGGTGGGAATCGGAAACTTTTTGTGAGGGTGATAGCTTCATAACATTTACGAAGTATTTAAATGTCCACTTGTGATGCAAAGGTATAGAATGCTATGCACCAAATGCTGCAAAGTGGAATTAGAATAGTTAGGTGCTTGTATTTGAGCAGCACAGACGTGATAGGCCAGAGAGCCTTTTTCTGTGCTGTAGATTTCAGAGAACGGAGGGGGAGGGGATTGGAAGAGAGAGTCAAGGCCTGGGAGAAGCAAAGACCGTGAGGGCTGTGCAATGAGAGCAAAGAGACAGTGAGGGAACAAGAGCTGCGTGTGGTTTGAGGGTGGGAGGGAGGTCTCAGGAGACAGACACTGATAGAGGAATGGCTTGGGAGAGGTGAGAGACAGATAACAAGGACAGAGGGGGAGGAGAGAGACACAGACAGCACGGAGTGAAATAGGGAGAGAGAGCAGAGACAGAGTGAAGGAGAAAGGGAGCGAGCGAGTGGGACTTGTCCCCGTCCCGGGGCCGGCAGCGGGCCCTCGGTATCGGCCCGCGGCGATGTTGCAGAAACTGGTGTCTCGCTGGAATCGCTATAAGTACCGCCTGGTGCCTTGGATCGCCCTGAACCTGTGGAAAAACCAGAGGTAACACCGAGTGATCAACCTATCAATCCATAATTGAGTAGAATATTAAATACTGCCTGATTAAAACTAACATCTACACATCGCCATTGTAATAAGGCAACGAGACACTCAAATCCAGGAAATAGACAAACTACCCAATAAATACAGCTAGTCTAAAACACAAATAGCAAGATATGAAGTGCATTAAATATAACACCGTATGGTAACATTAAATATTGAAAAATGCACCAAATAATTAGATAAATATTAAACTAAATTATAATAAATATTTGTACAGTGTAAAAATGGCATTATGTTCAGATCCTGTGGACTGACTCCACATGAAGTGAATCTCAATCACTGGTCAAACCTACAGCTTAACCGTGTAGCATTTGGTTTCCACACTTGAAACTCAAAGACTTTGTGTCATTTTTACACCTACATTTTTAAAAATTATGTAACTGAAGAAGAAACAGCCAGTTTTTTGCCAACTGTCATATTTTGAAAATCCCAATTTAATGTTTTTTGAAATTAATTCACAGGCTGAGAGCATCACTGACTGGGCCAGCATTAATTGCCCATCTCTAATTGCTCAGAGGGTATTTAAAAGCTAATTATATTGTGGTCACATGTAGACCATGTAGTCACATGTAGACCAAACCAGTTAAGGATGGCAGTTTCCTTCACTAAGGGCATTCGGGAATCAAATGGGTTTTTCCAACAAAAAACAGTGGTTTTGTGGTCATCATTAAACTCATTCTTAATTCCAGATTTTTATTGAATTCAAATTCCTACATCTCTCTATGACTCTATCTGCCATGCCAGGATTTGAACCTGGATCCCTGGAATACTACCTGGATCAGCAGTCCAGCAATAAAATCATGAGGCCATTGTCTCCCCTCACTGTGGTTATGAGCATTTTAATTTTTACACTTGAAGAGTTGGACAGACTTTGTAGCTACGTATCTGTTAATGCTGGTATTCCAATGAAACAAAATAAATCCACATGGCATTTAGCACAGTTAAGTGAGAGACTATGGCCTTTTAAAATGTTGATTGTCTTTGTTTGTAGAGGTGAGATAACGTGCTTTCAATGAATAACGATGAACAGAATAGAATTATCAGATGATTGACACACAACTTGGTGGAGTTTTGGATAATGAGAAAGATTGTCAGAGGATACGTACAGCAGGATGTCAATCAGTTGGAAAGTTGGGCAGAGAAATGGCAGATGGAGTTTAATCCAGACAAGTGTGAGGTGATGTGTTTTGGGAGGTCAAATGCAAGAGGAAAGTACATGATAAAGGAAGGACCATTCGGAACATTAATATACAGAGGATCTTGGGATGCAAATCCATATATGCATGCAAGTGGCTTAGACAAATAGAAAAGTAGGCATATGGCATGTTCACCTTCGGTCAGGGCATTGAGTCTAAAAGATGGCAAGTCATGTTGCAGCTGTATAAAGCTTTAGGCCACTTTTAGAATATTGTGCACAGTTCTGGCCACCACACTATAAAACCGTAAGGTATAGAAACAGAATTAAGCCCATTGAGTCTGCTCCACCATTCAATTACGGCTGATTTGTTTCTCAACTCCATTTTCTTAGCTTCTCCCCATAACCCTTGATCCCCTTAACAATCAAAAACCTATCTATCTCTGTTTTAAATATATACAATGACTTGGTCTCTACAGCTCTTGATTACAATGAGTTCCACAGGTTAATCAACCTCTGAAGAAATTAGAGGTAAAAACAATGACTGCAGATGCTGGAAACCAGATTCTGGATTAGTGGTGCTGGAAGAGCACAGCAGTTCAGGCAGCATCCAAGTAGCTTCAAAATCTGAAGAAATTCCTCCTCATCTCAGTTCTAAAGAACTTTGTCCTGAGGTTGTATCCTCTGGTCCTAGTCCCTAATACTAGTGAAAACATCATCTACATGTGGACTGTATCCAGGCCTCGCAGTATTCTGTATGTTTCATCCAGGTCCCCCTCATCTTTCTAAGCTCCATTAAGTACAGTCCCAGAGTCTTATCCTCCTCCTATGTCACCAACCCTTCATTCCTAGGGTCATTCTTGAAAGCCTCCCCTGGACCATCTCCAAGGCCAGCAACATCCTTCCTTAGGTACAGGACTCAAAACTGTTCACAATACAGCCTCAGCAGTACAACCTCACTCTTGTATTCTAGCCCTCTTGAAATTAATGCAAACGTTACATTTGCCTTCCTAACTGCCAACTGAACCTGCATGTTAACCTTAAGAGAATCCTGAACAACTGCGTTCCTTTATGCTCCAGATTTCTGAAGCCTTTCCCTACTTAGAAAATTGTCTACATCTCTATTCTTCCTCCCAGAGTGATAACTTCACACTTTCATTTCTTGTATTCCGTCTGCCACTCCTTTGCCCACCCTCCTAGCCAGCCCAAGTCCTTCTACAGTCTCCCCACTTCCTCAACACTATCTGTCCCTTCACCTATCTTTGTATCATCTGCAAACATCACAACGATGCTTCAGTTCCTTCATCCAGATTGAAAATATTTAACGTGAATGGTACTGGTCCCAACACTGACCCCGGAGGAACTCCACTAGTCACCTGAAAAACGCCACTTTATCCCCACTTCTGCTAGTCAGCCAATCCTCTATTCATGCCAATATCATGCTCCTAATTTTCTATATTGGAATTTAGTAGCTTTTGTGTGGAACTTTGTCAAAGACCTTATGGAAATCTAAATAGATCATGTCCACTTGCTCCCCTTTGTCGAATTTGCTCATTACATCCTCAAAAAATTCCAACAGATTTGTTAGGCGTGACCTCCTCTTGTTGAAGCCATGCTGACTCTGCCCTATTTTACTGTGCATTTCCAAGTACCGTGCACTCTCGTTCTTATTAATGAACTCTAGAATCTTACCAACAACTGAGGTCAGGCTAACCAGCCTATTGTTTCCTGTCATCTGCCCCTCTCTCTTCTTAAACAGGAGTTTTATGTTAGCAATTTTCCAGTTCTCTGGGACCCTCCCTAACTCAATGATTCCTGACAGATCACCATCAGTGCATCTACATTCTCCTCAGCTATCTCCTTCAGAACTCTGGGGTGTGGTCCATCTGGTCCAGATGATTTATCCAACTTCAAACCTTTCAGCTTCCCTAGTACCTTCTCCTCACTGATGGCCACTACATTCACTTCTGCCCCCCTGTCTGTCTTGAAGTTCTGGTAAGCTGCCAGTATCTTTCACTGTGAAAACTGATGGAAAATACTAATTCAGATCCTTCACCGTTTCTTTGTTCCCCATTATTACTTCTCCAGCCTCATTTTCCAGTGGGCCAAATGTGTACTCCTAGCTCTTTCTTACCTTTTACACATCTAAAATAAACTCTTGGAATCTTCTTTTATATTACTAGCTAGCTTACTCTCATATTTCATCTTCTCCCCAACTTATTGCTTTTTTAGTTAGCCTGCTGTTTTTAAAGGCTTTGCAATCCTCTGTCTTCCCACTAATCTTCATTGTACTGCATGCTTTTCTTTTGCTTTTCTGCTGTCCCTGACTTCCCTTGTCAGCCATGGTTGCCTCATGCTCCCTGACTATGTGTCCTCTTCCTTGGGATGAATTTCGGCTGTGTCTCCTGAAATGTGCCCAGAAGCCCCTGCCATTGCTGCTCCACCATCTTCCCTGCTCAGCTCCCCTCCCAATCAACTCTGGCCAGCTCCTCCCTCATGTCTTTGTAGACACCTTTACTCATTTGTAATGCCGTGAGATCTGGTCCAGTCTTCTCCTTCTCAAACTGCAGGATGAATTCTCCCTAATCAGGTCTACCTCGTTACACATCACCAAACCCAGAAATACCTGTTCCTTAGTGGGCTCTACCACCAGCTGCTCCAATAAAAGCATCTCATGGGCACCTACAAGTCCCTTTGTTTGAGATCCTCTACGAACCTGATTTTCCCAATCCACCTGCCAATTGAAGTCCCCCATGATTATTGTACTGCCTTTCTTACGTGCCTTTTCTATCCACTGATTTATTTTCTTCCCCACGTCCTGACACCTGCTGAGAGACCTGTACACAGCCCACATCTGGATTTTTTTTCCCTTTGCAGTTCCTCGACTCTACCCACACAGATTCTACACTTCTACTCTATATCACTCCTTGCTACTGATTTAATTTCTTTCTTTTTTACTAACAAAGCAACCATGTTTCCTGTGCCCATCTGGCTGTCCTTTCAGTAGGATGTGTTTCCTTGGATATTTAGGCCCAGCTCTGACCTCCTCTCAGCCATGCCTCCGTGACATCCACAACATTGTACCTGCTAATTTCAAATGGTGCTACAAGCTCATTTACTTGGTTTAATTTACTGTGTGCATTTATAGAGTCATAGAGATGTACAGCATGGAAACAGACTCTTCGGTCCAACCCGTCCATGCCGACCTGATAACCCAAACTAATCTAGTCCCACCTGCCAGCACCCGACCCCTATCCCTCCAAACTCTTCCTATTCATATACCCATCCAGATGCCTTTTAAATTTGCAATTGTACCAGCCTCCACCACTTCCTCTGGCAGCTTATTCTATACACGTACCACCCTCTGCATGAAAAAGTTGCCCCTTAGGTCCCTTATATATCTTTCCCCTCTCACCATAGACCTATGCCCTCTAGCTCTGGACTCCCCACCCCAGGGAAAAGACTTTGTCTATTTATCCTATCCATGCCCCTCATAATTTTGTAAGCCTCTATAAGGTGACCCCTCAGCCTCCGATGCTCCAGGGAAAACAGCCCCAGCCTGTTCAACCTCTCCCCATAGCTGAAATCCTCCAACCCTGGCAAAATCCTTGTAAATCTTTTCTGAGCCCTTTCAAGTTTCACAACATCTTTCCAATAGGAAGGAGACCAGAATTGCATGCAATGTTCCAACTATGGCCTAACCAATGTCCTGTACAGCTGCAACATGACCTCCCAACTCCTGTACTCAATACTCTGACCAATTAAAGAAAGCATACCAAACGCCTTCTTCACTATCCTATCTTCCCGCGACTTCACTTTCAAGGAGCTATGAACCTGCAAACAAGGTCTCTTTGTTCAGCAACACTCCCTAGGACCTTTCACAAAATGCAGCACCTCGCATTTATCTGAATTAAACTCCATTTGCCACTTCTCAGCCCATTGGCCCATCTGATCAAGATCCTGTTGTAATCTGAGGTAACCTTCTTCGCTGTCCACTACACCTCCAATTTTGGTGTCATCTGCAAACTTACTAACTGTAAGTCTTATGCTTGCCTCCAAATCATTTATGTGAATGACAAAAAGTAGAGGGCCCAGCACCGATCCTTGTGGCACTCCACTGGTCACAGGCCTCCAGTCTGAAAAACAACCCTCCACCACCACCCTCTGTCTTCTACCTTTGAGCCAGTTCTGTATCCAAATGGCTAGTTCTCCCTGTATTCCGTGATATCTAACCTTGCTAACCAGTTTCCCATGGGGAACCTTGTTGAACACCTTACTGAAGTCCATATAGATCACATCTACCGATTTGTCCTCATCAATCGTCTTTGTTACTTCTTCAAAAAACTCAATCAAGTTTGTGAGCAACATCCTCCGTCCTGCATTGACTGACCCTTTCTCATAGATGTCCCCTTATTTGCTGTGCCTGAATTTAGATTCCGTACTCTTGAGGCTTTGGGCAGGGACTAAAAGAGGTTTAGCTGGATGTCGCCTGGATTGGAGCGTATTATCTATAAGAAGAAGTTGGACAAACTTTGAGTGTCAGAGGCTGAAGGGCGACTTTGTAGAAAGATATGAAATTATGAGAGGCACAGTGAATAGTCAGATTCTTTTTTTCCCAGAGTGGAATATTAAATACTGGGGACCATAGGTTTAAGTTGAGAGAGGGACCTTTTAAAGGAGAAATGCAAGGTTCGATAGTATCTGGAATGACCTTGGGTGGAAGTATATACGATAGCAACATTTAAGAGGCATTTTGACCCACTCCCAGATAGGCAGGAAATAGAGGGATACAGACCATGTGCAGACAGATGGGATTCATTTAGAATGGCATCGTGGTAGGCACAGACACATTATTCTGCTCTGTATTCTACAGTATCTGTTTTTGCTTACACAATGTTAAATCTGTGTCCGCTCCTTATTGATCTTTCTACTACTGACATTCATTTTGCTTTATTCACTCTGCCAGAAATCATTCATGGTTATCAATACCTCAATCAAATCTCCTATTAATCAGTGTCACCTCTGCTGAGTTGGGAGCCCCTCAGATTTGGGGATTAAATCCCATTCCACGTCTTTAGCTGAATAGGAAACATTGATTTCGCTGCTCGTTGGAACTGCTGTGCTCTTCCAGCACCACTAATCCAGTATTTGGTTTTCAGCATCTGCAGTCATTGTTTTTACCTAACAAAACCTGATAGTCCAGTGCAGTAATAGTCCACTAACAATCAATTTAAGGTGATCAGTCAAGCTAATCGTGTGGCTCATTTACACTTGTTTGAAATGGCACCTATTTGAATGTAGGGCCTGTTTTCTGCAAATAAAAGGAAGATATTCAAATTCTGTGCCTTTGTAAAATCACATTTCAAAGTATGTGACTAATCTTTTTTTTATTGATTATTGCAGGACAGTACGATTGGTTGCAGAAGATTCTTTGGATAAAGTTATTTCTGATCAAGTGGTTGAGGCGTCATTACTGAAGCTATTTCATGCTTTGTTCTTGAGTGATTTGAGCAATCAAGCAGAATTTCTTAATCTGCTGCCAGGAAATATCCAATCAAAATACAATGAAATGTTTACTCATTTTCAATCAACTAAACAAATTGAGAAAAAATCGAAAGGAAGCGAAATGGATTTGAACCCTAATGAGACAATATTTAAAACATTTGGATTCATTATCAATCGAGCAACTAGTTCACTTTTCTTTGCGGGAAGAGGGGTGTTTGTTACCACAGGCAGAGTGCCAAAAGGAGCTGTTGTTTGCATGTACCCTGGTACAGAAGTCATTTTTCTTTTTACAACTTTAATATCCTGCAATTCTTTGTTAGCATTTTATACATGTTTTGTTAAGACATTGTTTGTGTCAGTGTGACTGCTTTCTTTATTTTGTAAATTAATACCAGGCCACTTTACATTCTGTTTGCTGAAACCATTTGTACTGGTTGCTCTGAGTGTGCTTTTCTCTTCTGGCATCTCTATCTTCCTTTGCCTCTATGTCTGGCTATCCACCTGGTCCTGCCTTGTTGCCTGCTCACTTGAGCCTTCCCTGTGTCTCTCCTTTCTGGTTGACCTGCCCCAACATTTCCATCTCTTCCCTTCCATGCTCTTCCTCCTTTCACTCAATGTCCCAGGGTCGGGAGGCTTTCATTCAGAACAAAACCAATGATTAGTTAGGGAGGGGCACAGATGAACTTCCGCACTATGCTCAAAGTAACGATCACAAGCGAGGCTGCCAGGGTTTAGTGATGCTCGGTTAAGAGGATTGTTGTGCCTGCCACACACACACCGTGTTTAACTTATGTCTAGCAAAGAAACTACGAGTCGATTCTTAATAATAGTAAACAATTTTATTTATTTAACATAATTAATGCTAGAACTACAAAATACACCAGAAACTTGCAATTTACACTTTAAATCTAATCAACTATCTTATGCTTTAACTTAACTCTGGATGATCATATCCCACCACACTCGATCTTGGCCTAGATCCACGTGGTGATGACCATCTGGTCATCTTCTCTCCATAGCCCCAGGGGTGTCATCTCTTCTCGGTGGTTGGTCTCGAGTTACCGCTCCTGAGGATGATGTTGCAACAATTCTTAGAGTTAGTAGATGCTCCAGCCCTTTTGGGAGGGCCTTTAGTGTCTTCCAGTGGATCGATCAGGGATTGGTCATCCTGATTGACAGATCCCAACTAGGCATTGACCTGTCGATGTCAGGGTTATCCTTGGGCATCTATTCGTAGGGGTGTTAGGTGCACTCAGATCAGGTAGCCCTCTCCAAAAAAGGGGCTTGAGGCACTCCTGTATCTGACAAACAACTCAAAGTTCCAATTGTCCTGGGGATAGCAATCGGGTTGATTCAATTCAATTCAAATTCGAGTGCATATTGTCTGCAGCTGCGGGGTTAATTACATTCTGTCTGTAGCTGCAGCCTGTCTGGATTCTGGAACATGTTTATTAGCACAGTCACCTTGGCCAAGGCTTGTCTCAGTTTCCCAGCATGCTCATTTATTGTCAATGTTTTTGTAAATCCATCATTTTGAGTGGCCCATCCGGCCACAGGGTAATGGGGACGGGGTGGGAGTTGGAGGAGATGTGATTCCAGTGCTGCCATTTGTTAATGGAAGATTGATTGGGAAGGTAAAGCAGCAGTGCCTAAACAGTGTCAAAAGGAAAAACAAGATGTCACTGTTATTGGATTGGCTATAATATCCTGCACTACTTTGGGAACACAGGGCAGCATTGGTGAAGACTCACAGTGAAGACTGGGTGGCTTTTGAGGGGAATTGAAAATTGACATTTTCTTATGGAACCATGGCACGCTGCCTCACGGTGCCAGAAACCCAAGTTCGATTCCACCCTCAGGTGACTCTCATGTTCTCTCCTTGTCTGTGTGGGTTTCCTCTGGGTGCTCTGGTTTCCTCCCGTAATCCAAAGATGTGCAGGTTAGGTGGATTGGCCACGCTAAATTATCCATTGTGTTCAGGGGTGTGCAGGTTAGGTGCGTTAGCCATGGGAAAAGGCAGGAATAGAGTTACAGGGATAGTGTGTCTGGGTAGGGTACTCTTTGGAGGGTTAGTGTTAACTCGTTAGGCCGAATGGCCTGCTACCACTTTGTAGGGAGTCTATGGTTTCTATGGTCTTCAGATACATGGGTGGGATGTGTGATCAGAGTTGACATTTCTGCAGAAGAAATGTAATTCCAAGTTTAGTATCTGATTGAGAGTCTAAGGAATTGGTGACTTTTAGATGCTGGGTGGTTTCAAATATCTCTACAAAGTAGTTCTGCACTGCTACCCAGTGGAGTTTTAGTGGAGCTGCATGCTGCTGGCTTGAAGACCAAAAATACAAATGAATGTGCTTAGTTTGAAGCAATTGCTAATATTAAGATTAAATTCTTTGATATTTAAAGTGGAAAGAGATAATGTAGGTAAATGTTGACAGTTTAAACATGGGATTCCTATTGACAAAGCTAGAAGGAGGTTTCACTTTAATTTGAAATTAACCATTGCAAGTCACTCTGTATTTTCTGTGGGTGAACATGCATATATTATATGTTAATATTTTTGTACTGTAGTTTACTCATTTGTACAGGGAAAATTTTGCCTATTCCTAATGCTTTTGCTATTAACAGGTCTTATAATGAATACAGTAGAAATATTACAAATAGAATTCATGTCTAATTGACTTTAGATTATAACTTATTAGTTATGAATTATGGGTATGACCTTATGTCAGTAAAATGGACCATCCTACTGTTGGTGTTTACTATGAAATTGGTTGATGCAACACAAGTGTGGTAAAATTCTGCTTTCTGTTGTCTGCGATTCTCAACAGCTGTTTCTTTCAGGGTTTTAACTCTGTTTATACATTTTGAGTTAGTTGTCTGAATGTTTACACTTTGCATAAAAGTAATGAATTCCCAGTGACTTTAGGGACAGTAAAGTCATTTTGGATGTGGTTTGTTGTTATAAATTACATAGACTTCTGAAGCCATCACTCATATCCTTGTTTCATTTGATCTTGATTACACCAATCTGCTGCTGCTGTCCTGCTACCTGACACCATCTGAAAGACTGAACTTGTCCACAAATGCCGCCTGTATTCTAATACAGACTAAATGCTGTTAACCCATTGGCCCTATGCTTGGTGATCTGTATTAGCATACTGATGACACATTAGTTTGATAATTATCAAACATATTTACAAATCCTCAGCCATCCTCAACTGTACAACTATTTGCAGTTCTGGGGGTTCAACCAGTTTTGACGTCTTGCACATTCGGAGTCTTCATCACGCTACCAAAGGTGCCTTCTCCTTACAAAAAAGCAGCTCCTTGACAATCAGTCCCTGCTGAGTTGCACTCATACTGGAAAGGAGCTTGTTCTAATGAAGGGCTTGTATCAAATTGGAGCAGTATTGTATATTATTGTATAAGAAGTAGTTGTTTCCCCTAAGTTAACAACATTTGGCTAGAAAATTAGTTCAATTCAATCAATAAAATAAAGCAGATTGCTTGGATTGCAAGTCTTACGATGTAGAACAGTACAGCATAGGAATGGTATTTGTAAGTGTAGCTCATCGAACAAAGCCATTGACTAAATTTGAAAACCTTATAGTGTCATTCCCCATTGAATAAATTGGCTAAACTTCCCTTCTCCTCAACAGGTACGTGTGTGTATTTGTGCATCTGTAAAATCTAATGATATTAATTGTATTTAACTAATGGTCTTTTTATGAGCTAACAGGTACTATCTATCAGCAATATGAACCTATCTTTTTCCAGTCAATGGGCAACCCATTTATTTTTCGATGTATTGATGGTGTGTTGATTGATGGGAACGATAAAGGAATATCTAAAGTTATTTATAAGTGAGTTTTATTCACCTTTTAAATCGATTTGTGAGGTCAGATATTGCACTTATAATTTTGTGGAATTTGTCTTTGTGAGAAGTTATAACTGAATTCAATGACTTGCCCTTTCTTGCTCTGTATCTTCCGCTAGTGTACATCTCTCCCGATATCTGAACTTCTCCAGTTTCGATCTCCTCTATCTTCATTATTCCACCAAACCTTTGGACACCTGTCCTAATGTCGTCTTATGCAACATGAAATCAAATATTATTTGAACCCTTCTTGAAGGGGGGTGTCTTTTTTAAAATCAAGTTAAATGGACTATATTTTTGTTGTACTGTCAGCCCAATGAAGAACTGTCGGTATTAGTTGTATAATTTGCTTATTGTTGGAAGATTCCAAGCTTTTAAAGAATTTCTCATTAATATATAATTAATCTTTTAGTATCTAGTTCTAGATCAGAACTTCAGTATTGTGGGAATGACTGCACTGATTCATTGGAGCTTTACCGTTATGTTAGGCATGCATATTCATGTTGCTAGTAACCAAAGAATTAAGAGAAAATTTAAAATAATTAATGAACTCTTCATCCTTTGAGCATTGCCCATTATTTCTATTAAAGGTTTGCTGATTGGTTTGAGAACCTAAGTGAGTTATATCACACTCTTGAAATGGGTGTTTATCATGTGAATGTCCAGAGATACATTTAAGCATTCATTTTTAAAAAGTGCGAGTTTTATTGCTCTTAACATCGGTTGAATCTGGTATTGTACCACACCTGGAGTGTCTAACAATTTGTTCATATCAATTGTTCCTCTCCTGATTGAAGTACATGATGTTTGTAGCCTTGTTGTCTCCCTTCTCCCTAGTTGTCTTTAGATACTGCCTATGGGCAAGATTAGGCGCAGGTTACTTGATCTTGAATCTCTTCTTGATGAAACTTGGTGCTTTGTACAAAAAACATAAGACAAATTCACTGTGACTTATCTGCCCGTTTCCTTCCTTGGTTTCACTCTGCTCCTGCCCATAATGATATACCTGCAACTGGGAATTCTGGGTGTGGATAATTGGAGGTTCACGCTCAACTCAGATGTTTTGTGGTACAGTGTGTTAAAACTGAGACATTGCAGTATGAGACCACAAAATTATTGTTTAATGGAACATTGCAAACCTTACTAGGAACTTTTTTTTTAAATGTAGAAGGTTTATCCTCTGCACAGTTTATCAAAATAAGTATGTTTGTATGCATTGTTTTGTTTAAATTTCTCTGACCACTTTCAGATCATGCTGTGGGCGGGACAGGCTTGGCCCTTATAAAACAAATGATGTCTCTTGGCTGACAGAAATCCCAGTTAATCCGTTAGCTGTGGGTCAATATGTCAACAACTGTTCTAATGGTATGTTGTTTTCATTTTAGGGTCTTTGTAAAACTTGTTGTTGTGCATGGCATTGGTATAATTAATGAAGCTGCAATTCACCAGCAAGAAAACTGAGACACTTGAAGGCAGTATTAACAATTAAGAAGTTATGGGAGTGCCATCTGAGTTCAGAAGAGATTGTCTTGCTTTCATTATTAATATAGTCAACTAAAAATAGATCCAAAAGTGTATCTTGATTAGTACGCTAGACACTTGTGCTCAGCATCAAAGGCCTGCCAAAAGTGAACTGTGCCTACAGGCAGTTTATGACTCCACACATCTTATCTTAAAAATGTGTTGCTGGAAAAGCGCAACAGGTCAGGCAGCATCAAAGGAGCAGGAGAATTGACGTTTCGGGCATAACGTCGATTCTCCTGCTCCTTTGATGCTGCCTGACCTGCTGTGCTTTTCCAGCAACACATTTTTAAGCTCTGCTCTCCAGCATCTGCAGTCCCCACTTTCTCCACACATCTTATGCATCAGTAATTGTAACATTAAAATAAACAACACTGTCACTGTATTTAGACTTGCTATGTGCCCTTATGATCTCACATGATCTCTTTGACTTCAGCAGACAACAAACTAGGTGTTTGGTTTGGACAATGAAGTACAATACCAATCCAAATATTTGTCAATACATAAACAAATAAACAGCCTATTTTGATGATACACAGAACGTAGCTAGTTATTCTTTTTTCTGGTACTGTAAGCCCAGAAGAAAGATAAAAGCAAATGTAAAATCTTACCTTGTTGACCTTCATGTTGTCCAGGCTCAGTAGCTTTCGCTCACTTATCCCTCACTCAGCCTTCAGGTTAAAATAGTAACTGAGGCTGCAATTACATCAATAGCATCCTGTCTGTATATTTGAAGCTGACAGGGTCAGCTTGATGGTTCAATTTACTAGAAGGTAATAATAACACCAAACACCGATTCATTCCAGTTGAAGTGGATTGGACACCATCTTCATTGGACACTTTGCCTCTGAAACAGAAGAACTGAGTTCAAGTCCTATCTGTCCTGGATGTGTGTTATATGTCCAAACAGATTGATAAAGGATAATTCCCCTGGCAGTTGCACACAGGCATACTTGCTGCCTGTAACTTAAACTTGCAATAAGCTTAATTGGAGCAGAAGGTAGTGGATAAGTCCCCTGCTCTATTGTAACTGGAAACTGGTTCAATCACTAATGTTTCTACACAAACATTCATCTATCCGGCATGGGATAACCCTTATTTGAACTTAAGTACAAATGAACATTAACAAGAAAGGACCAAATGTGATGGATGTTAAATTTTGAATTTTGTTACAATTACAAGTAATTAGTGATGACCATTTGAGAAGTGGGGGCACTGATTACCTTTCAGTTGATGAGTGAGAGACCTTATCAATGGTGGCAAATGTACAAGTTGCAGATATAATTGGTGGCATTGAGATGTGAAAGAAATTGACAAATGCAGAGAAATAAATTTTTTGCATTTGTATAATGTTTGTCACTGTGTTAAGGCATCCACGTCTTTTTAAAACTAATAAAGTTTTTAGTTTGAAAATACAACAGTTAATTTATAAGTAGGTAGGTAATTATGTTGTTGAGGGATACATATTGCCTAGGACACTGATGAGAACATCTTTACTGTTAGGAAAATAGATGATGAATGCAGGAGGTTATTGATGTTAAAGGAACACTGCCCTTAGCAAACTCAGTTAAAGATTTATTACAGAGAAGAAACATTTGAAGGGAAGCGAATTATATTGGAGAGCCATACAACAGAATTTTCTTTAAAAGTGAACTGTGTCAGACTCAATCAGAAATTTTGGCAATGGTCAACAAAATAACAGACAATCATCATTACACTCAGGAACAGAATCTTAGGACAAGACTAGTGAAACGACCAGAAAATATCTTTGCTAAAGTTTGTAGAATTAAGCTAGAATTTGAAAGTTGGTGGCATGCTTCAAGTATAGTAATAAACAATTAAAGAATTAAGGGAGAAAACTCTGCAAATTTTGTTCATATGTTTAAGTAAAGACTAATCTGATATGTTTTTTTGTTTCAGAGAAAGCAGCCAATGTGTGCTATCAGGAGTTTGATGTTCCTGCAACATTTCCTATAGAGCTCCGTCAGTACATTCCTAATGTTAATTATGGTCAAAGTGTGGAAAGGTTGGTCCCAATTGATATTTGAGCTAAGATTTATTATTTTATCATTAAACATCAGCATCACAGAGTCATAGAGTCCAACAGAATGGAGACAGGCCCTTTGGCCCAACTGGTCCATGCCGACCAAAATGTCCATGCACGCTCACCCCATTTCCCTGCAGTTGGCCCATATCCTTCTAATTCTTTCCTATCCATGTATTTGTCCAAATGCCTTTTAAATGTTAATGTACCTACCTCAACCACTTCTGCTCACAGCTCATTCCATATGGAATGTAAAAAAGCTGCCCTCAAGTTCCCTTTTATTCTTTCCCCTCTAAACTGATGTCATCTAGTCCACAATTCCCCACCCTGGCAAAAAGACTGAATGCATTCACCCTATCCATGCCTCTCATGATCTTATGCACTTCTACAAGATCCCCCTCAGTCTCCTATTCTCTAAAGAGAAAAGTCCTAGCTTGTCCAACCTCTCCGTATAACTCAGATTGTTGAGTCCAGGCAACATCCATGTAAATTCCTTCTGCGCTTTTTCCAGTTTAATAACATTTTTCCTATAGCAAGGGGACCAAAACTGAACACAATATTCCAAGTGCGGCCTCACCAGCATCTTGTCTAACTGCAACATAACTTCCCAACTTCCCAACTAATGAAGGTCAGTATTCCAAAAGCCTCTTTCACTGCCCTGTCTACCTGTGACTCTGCTTTCAAGAGAACCATGCACCTGAACTCCAGTGCCCCTCTATTCCACTACACTCTTTAAGGTCTGACCATTCACTATGAACTCCTACCTTGATTTGACTTTCCAAAATGCAACATCTCACACTTATTTATATTAAACTCCATTTGCCATTTCTTGGCCCACTTCCCCAGCTGATCAAGGTCCTGCTGCAATTTTTGATAACATTCCTCACTGTCCACATTTTCCCAATTTTAGTGTCATTTGCAAACTTACTAATCATGCGTTGTACATTCTCGTCCAAATAATTGATATTAATCAAAATGTATTGAATAAAATGCTTTATGCATGTCTGTCTAAAGCCTTGTTCAGCTGAGAGATTTAACTAGTCATCATATATACAATGTGTAGAAGTAATACTACAGACTTAATCTGTTCATATTTGTCATTGTTTGATATTTATATTTATACAAAGTGTTTAATGTATATCATTCAATTCTGTAATTAATAAAACTGCCAAAGGGTGTCTCAGAATGTGATGGAGCACAAAATACAACTGCACAACAACTTGCATTTTTATAGCATCCCTAAGTTACTGTATAGAAAAAGAGGGAAGTATGTTCTCTGATGGAAGAGTCTGAAATGAGGTGGATAACCTTAAAATTAGAGTGAACGTGTGTTGGGTTATGGGGTAATTTCATAAAATGCATTTTCTCACAATATATATTAGAAATCTAGAAATATGCTTTGCTCCATAAACCGCTGTGCTTAAATTAATTGAAAATCTGAGAACAGATTAATGGATTTTTGTTTGACAAAGTTATCAAGAGTTACAGGTGAAGGTAGTTAAGATCCAGGCCAGTTGTGATCTAATTTTATGGCAAAACAGACTTGTGGGATGAAAGTTGTTCCACTGTTCCTATGGTAAACCGATACCGAGATGTAATTAAACCAAAGATGACCAAAGAAATAGGAAAAGGTAGGACCAGTATGAAATTTTTAAAAATCATATTAGGAATGAAGTAAATACAATGGAGATGCAAGGCCAGGGGTGTTAGTTGCTTAAGGAACTCCAGCTCAGAGTTGATCAGCTGGAATCTGAGCTCTGAAAACTCCGACACATCAGGAAGGGAGAGAGTTACATAGACACTGTGTTTCAGGAGGTAGTCACATCCCTTAGATTAACTACCTCCAATTCCATCAGTGATCAGGGATGGGAGGCTGTGACTACCTGTGAGGCAGGTAGAGGGATCCAGGAGAGAGTACTGAAGGAGCCTCAGCCCTTGAGCTTGTCTAACAGGTTTGAGATTCTTGCTCCCTGTGTGGATAAGAACGGGGATGGAGGGAAGATAAACAAACTGACCATAAGACAGAAGTACAGGGAGCCATTCGAGAAGGGAGAGAAGAGAGAAATGTATTTGTCATTAGGGATAGTGTGGTCAAGGGAATAGACACTCTTCTCTCCAGCCAGGTTGAGAGTTTGAGAAGGTTGGAATTCAGATTAGTTATGGAGTTGATTATTGTCAGAAAATGAAAGGAAAAGACAGCATGTATGAATGTCATATTGTACCAAGGAACCACAAAAATGGAGGGGAATTCAATAATAGAACAAACTTAAAAGCTTTCTGTCTTAATACATAAAGCTCTTGGAATAAGGTAGATAAATTGACAGTGCAGTCAAGGTAAATGAATATGATCTCAAAGCCATTATGGAAATGTGGTTACAAGTAGACCAAAACTGAGAACTTAACATTCAGGCATATTAGATCTTTTGGAGAAACAAGAGGAGTGGGTAAGATGGCGGGGTAGCACTGTTAGTAAGAGATTAAATGATGACAGTTGTGAGAGATGATCCAGACTCGGATGATGTAAACTCCATTTGGATGGTGGTAAAAAATCAGCAAAGGGAAAGAACTCATTGGTAGGAGTAGGGTACAAACCACCCAACAGTAGCCACTCTGTGGGAAAAGCTATAAATAAACAACTGATAGGAACATGTAAAAAGCATAGAGGAAAAATTATAGGTGACTTTAATCTTCATGTTGATTTGAATTAATCAAATTGGAAAAGGTTGCTCCGGCAATGAATTCAGTGATGCATTATGGATAGTTTTCTAGAGCATTAGGTCATGGACGTAAAACTTGGACAGGCTAGGAGAGTGGCCAAAGAAGTGGAATATGAATTACAATGTGGAAAAGAGTGAGGTTATGCACATGGAGAAAGAATAAAGGCATGGACTATTTTCTAAATGGGGAAAGGATTTGGAAATCTGAAGTATAAAGTGTTTTGGTAGTCCTAGTTCAGGATTCTCTTCAGGTTAACAAAACCGATTTAGTTGATGGTTAGGAAGGAAAATGCAATGTTAGCATTCATTTCGAGGGACAAGAATACAAGAGCAGAGACGTATTGCTGGGGCTGTATAAGGCTCTGGTCAGACCGCATCTGGAATTCTGTGAACTGTTTTGGGCCCCGTATCTAAGGAAGGATGTGCTGGTGTTGGAGGGGTCCAGAGGAGGTTTACAAGAATGATTCTGGGGATGATGGGCTTGTTACATAAAGTGCCACACAACACCAGCTTATAGTGCAACAGGTTTATTTGAAATCACAAACTTTCCGAGTGTGCTACTTTATTGTCAAGTGATGAAGGAGAAGCATTCCGAAAGCTTGTGGTTTCAAGTAAGTCTGTTGGATCATAACCTGAGTTTGTCCACCCCAGTTCAAAGCCAGCACCTGCACATCATATAAGGAGGGGTTGAGGACTCAGGTCTGTACTCTTTGGTGTTTAAAAGAATGAGAAGTGATCTCATTGAAACATATAAGATTCTTAAGGAGTTTGACAGGGTAAATGCTGAGAGGATGTTTCCTCTCATGGGACAGTCTAGGACCAGAGGGCATAGTCTCAGAATAAAGAGGTGATAATTTAAGAAGGAGATGGGGAGGAATTTCTTCTCTCAGATGGCTGAGCTTTTGGAACTCCTTGCCACAGAGAGCTGCGGGGGAAGAGTCCTTGTGTATATTCAAGGCTGAAATAGAATCTTGATCAGCGGGGGAATCAAGGGTTATGAGGAAAGGGCAGGAAAGTGGATACAAGGAATGTCGGATCAGCGATAATCCCGTTGAATAGTGGAGCAGGTGCGGGGGCTGGACAGTCTGCTCCTGTTCCTATTTCTTGTGGTTTAAGGAGTGAAGCAGAGATGTAAGGAAGGAAACCAGTGCATATCCATGGTGGCTGAAAACTCCCCCCACAGGAAGCAGCAGTGGATAAGCTCTCAAATAGTATAGGCTTGGGTGCAGCCCTTCAGGTAATTGCTACAGTAGAGTGAGGTAAGGCAATGAAGGAAATTGTAAACAAGGCCAAGATTTTGAATTCAACTCATTGGAAAGATAGATAAGAGGTGGTACAGATATAAAGCATTGGATATGGAGGTTGGAAATTTGAATGTTCGTTTTGAATGAAGCTCAAAGGAGAAGTATAAATAACCAGGTAATCTTGGAAGAAAGTGGTCTTTATAAAGCATCTTGTGTAGTTTTGAAGCAGTTAATAGTTCAGTAAACCTAAGTAATGTGCCTGCTCATTTAACATTCACATCCAAAGTTCAATGCTGGGTGCATGTATAGATGCAGTTATAGTTTTTGGTAGAAACCACTTCTTTTGGAAGAAGTTGTAGTTTTAAGAATTTAGATTGGTGCTGCAGAATCAAAGCTAGTTCTTGTTGCAGACAGAAGGAAAATTGTCAGTACATGTTGTCTCTGAGGGGCATGAATTAAAATAGTTATAAGCAATTAGAACAATAAGATTATAGATGTGAAGGAAAATATTGGTAAAAAGGCAGAAAGGTGAGGAATTTGTCCCTTGTTTATTTAATTCTGTTAGTTAATAGTGGTGTTAGCACTATGTACAGGGATGATCTAAATGCAGGAAACCAAATATGGAAAGAGTTTGGGTAAAGATGAGCAATGATAAGGGCAAGATGTCACTTGTTGGAGTGGCGTACAGGTCCCCTAACAGGAACCATGTGGTGGAATAGATGTAAAGTATTGTCACAAAAGCACCACAGTAATCATGGGGGATTTTGATCTACATATAGACTAGAAGAAGAAGCACGCCATTCAGCCAATTGAGTCTGTTCCACTAGTTAGTGAGATCATGGCTGATTTGATCATCTTCAAACCCACTTTCCTGCCTTGAATCCATAATGTTTGATTCTTTTACTGATTAAAAATCTGTCTATCCCAGTCTTTAATATACTTGATGATCCAACCTTGGCAGCCCTCCAATAAAGAACTCCATAAATACACTCTACCCTGAGACAAGAAATTCTTCCTCATCACTGTCTTAAATGGGTGACCGCTTCTTCTGAGATTATGCTTTCTGGTTTTATACTCTCCCACCAGAGAAAAGAACCTGTCCACATCTACCTTGTCAAGTCCACTAAAAATCTTATATGTTTGATATGAATGATATGCCTCTCATTCTTCTAATGAGTACAATGTAACCTACTCGACTTCTCGTAAGATAGCCACTCTGTACCTAGAATCAGCGTAGTGAACCATATCTGGACTGCCTCTAATGCCAGCATATCTTCCTTCTGCTAAGGGGCCCAAAGCAGTTCAGTGTTTCTAGCTGTGATCAGACTAATGCCTTGTATCATTTTAGCAAATCCTCTGTACTATTCTGTTCTATTTCCTTTGAAATAAAGGCCAACATTCCATTTATCTTCCCTGTTACCTTCTGAATTTGGGTGAAACTTTTTATGAATTACGCACGAGGACTCAAATATTTTCTGTTCTATAGCTTTTTGCAGTTTTTCTCCAATTACATAATATTCATATCTTCAGATTTTCAAACACTATCTTCCATCTACCAAGACTTTGCCTACTCACTGAAACTGCCTAAATTCCTCTGCAGACCTTTTGTGTCACCCTCACCATTTGCCTTTCCAATATTTTTGTTTAATTTGCAAACTTGACCATAGCACATTCAATTTCCTCCTCCAAGTCATTAATATATATTGTAAATAAAATTGAGGCAGCCCTGGTATTGATCTCTGTGGTACTTCATAGTTACAGGTCACCGTCTTGAAAATACCCCTTATCTCAACTCTCTGTCTTCTATTAGTTAGCCAATGCTCTATCTGTGCTGATATCTACCTCCAGCACCTTGGGCTTATCTTGTTAAGGAGTCTAATGTGTGATGCCTTATCAAATACTTTGAAAATCCAAATATATTACATCTACTGCTTCCCCTTTATCTATCCTGCTTGTTATCACCTCAAAACATTTTGTAGTAAATTTGTCAAGTATGATTTTCCTTTCATGAAACCATATTGATTTTGTTTGATTATATATTTCTAAATGCTTTGCTATTACATATTCAAAATTGACTGCAACATTTTCCCAATGACAGATGTAAATGTAACTGGCCTTTAGTTACGTTTCTTATCTCATTTCCTTTTTAAATAAAGATGTTACCACAGCAGATTTCCAATCCTCTGGCAAGTCATGTATGCAAAGTCACCTTGGTGAAGAATTGTTTTCAGGATGGTTTCTTAGCACAGCATGTTCTGGATCTAACCAGAGAACAGGCTATAGTGAGACTGGACAATTAGTACAGAAAAATAAGGACCTAATCACCCCTCACCATTCTGGCTTAGAAATTTTTTTATTCACGGGATGTGAGTGGTGCTAACTGGGCCGTCACTTATTGCTTATCCCAAATTGCCTTCAAGAAGGTGGTGGTGAACTACCTTCATGAACTGCTTCAGTCCACTTGGAGTATGTATACCCACAGTACTAGTTCCAGGAGTTTGACCTTGTGAGTCAGAATGGTGAGTCGCTTGAAGGAGAACTTGAGGTGGAGGATGTATCTGCTGCCCCTGCCCTTCTAGATCGAAATAGTCTTGGTTTTGAAAGGTGCTGTCTGAATATCTTTGGTGAGTTTCTCCAATGTATCTTATAGATAGTACACACTGCTGCTACTGAGCGTCAGTGGTGGAGAGAGTGGATGCTTGAGGGTGTGGTACCAATCCAGTGGGCTGCTTTGTCCTGGATGGTGTCAAGCTTCTTGTGTTGTTGGAGCTGCAGCCATCCAGGCAAGTGGGGAATATTCCATCACGCTCCTCACTTGTACTTTGTGGAAGTCAAAAGACAAGCTACATGCTGTAAGATTCCTAGCATCTGATCTGCTTTTGTAGCCACAGCAATTATATTCCTAGTGATTTCAATTACAAATCAATAGTAACGCCCAGGCTGTTGACAGTGGGCAATTGAGCAATAGTAATAGAAAATGGCATAGGGTAGGCCATTCGGTCCTTCGAATCTGCTCCATCATCCAGTTCAATCATGATTAATCCTCTGTCTCAATGTCATATTCTCACATTCTCTCCACACCCTGGATGACTTTAAAATAAAATGTATCCATCTCTTCATTGAATGTATTCAGTGACTTGGCCTCCACAGCCTAGGTGGTTTAAAAATCCACAGGTTCACTCCTCTTTGTGTCCTCCTGTCATTTCTGGACACACCAACCAGTGAAATCAGCTCCCCGGCATCAAGTCTGTCCAATCCTGTTAAAATTTTGTATGTTTCAATCAGATCCCCCTCAGCTGTCTAAGTTCTAATGAATATAGACCCAGTCCAACCAAGTTCTCCTTGCTGGACAGATTGATTATCCCCAGTATCAAGCCCAGTGAACCGCCACTGCAATCTTTCTAGAGCAAGAATATCCACTCTTGGGTAGGAAGACCATCAGTACTCTCGGCTTAGCCTTGCCAAGACCCTGTAGAACTGCACGGTACATCCCCACTTCTGAACTTCAATCACCTTGCAATGAAGACCAATTTGCTTTCTGCACCAGCCAGCCTACTTTCATTGACTGGTGTACAGGACATCCAGATCCCCATATATACATCCATGCTTCCCAATATATCTCCATTTAAATAATACTCTTCCTACCTGTTTTTGACACCGAACGTGTATATCTTCACATTTAGCCACATTGTACCACATCTGCCATGTATTTGCCCACTCACTCAACTGCCCCATTTTTGTGTTTTCAGCAAATGTGAAAATATTGCATTTAGTTTCCTCATTCAGGTCATTTACATATATGCTGTGAATAGCTGGGACCCAAACACTGGTCCTTGAGGGACCCCACTAGTCACAGCTAGCCACTCAGAAGATCCTTGCCATGTTTTCCTGTCAACCAATTTTGGATTGATTTGGCTGGCTTTGTCCACTACCCTTAATATTTCCCAAATGTTCTGTTATCACATTTTGTTAATAGTAGACTCTGGCAGTTTTCCCATTACTGATGTTATTCTAACTGATCTGTAATGTTTTTAATCCCCTCCTTTTTGAAATAGTTGGGTTACCTTTGCCATCCTCCAATCCATAAGAACTGCCTCAGACTTTATGGAATTTTGGAAGATGCCATCAATGTATCCAATATTTCCAGGGCCACTTCCTTTATTACTCACTCTGGGATGAAGATGATTAGGCCTTGATAGGTTGTGAGACTTTAACCCTGTTAATTTCCCCAGCACAATTTTCTGACTAATACTGATGTCCTTCAATTCCACCCTCTCACTAGACCCTTTGGTTCCCTAATATTTCCTGGGAGGTTACTTGTGTCATCCTTGTGAAGACAGAACCAAAGTATGGTTCAATTGTTTGCCCATTTCTTTATCCCCCATTATAATTTTCTGGATTTCATTTTTTTTCTCTTTACATAGTTATAGAAGCTTTTAAGGTTCAGTTTCTGTATTCTCTTCACTCTATCCCCCCTCCTCCCAATCAAACCTGTTTTTCACTCTTTTATTGAATTTGCATTATCATTGAATATTAAGTGATAGTTTCTGTTGGAGATGGGCAGTGCCTGGCACTTAGTGGCACCCTTCCTTCAGTGTTACTGGATCGAAATCCTAGAACTCCCACTGTAACAGCATTGTGGTTATACCTACAGTAAATGGACTGCAGTTGTTCAAGAAGGCAACTCTTAACCACCACCTTCTCAAAGACAGCTCGATATGGGCAATAAATGCTGACCTAGCCCGTGATAGCTAAATTCCATGAATGAATAATAAAGAAAACAGATGGATCGAAACCTCCAATATATTTAGATCGTCATGCAGTAGGGTAAAGTGGTTAGAAAAAAGTCAGTGCAAAACTAATGGAAGAGAGGTTAATATGAATCCATTTAAAACATGTTTGATTGAGAGGGTACTACAGAATTATGAGGGAATACTTGACAATGTTACATTATTCAGATTTACGAAGAATTTCAGAGAGTAAGGAGTGAAATATTATTTCTGTTTATCCTACAATGATAGTGAAAAAATATTGTTTAAGAAAATGATATTACTGTTTAAAGGTGAGTTGGTTAAACACTTGAATACAAAGCTTAAATGTTACTGTGAAAATCCAGGAAAACTCAAAACTACCAACTTGAAAGCTAACACAAGGAATAAGGATTGAAATAGCTTCCTGCTGTACTTCCATGAAGATTTATGATACTCACAAATTTTGTAATCTGTTTCATCTGTTTTTGTCCTTAAAATTTCTTATAATTTGATTTGTTTTGCAGGCCTTTGCGGTGCGTGGTTCTTGTGGCACTCCGAGACATAGAAAAGGGAGAAGAGTTATTCTCTAATTACTACACAATAGTACATTGAAAAACTAGGACTTGAATTACACCCAGAGCTTCATCCTAAGCAATATGGAGTTTCACATTTTAAATATGGAGTCAATGGAGAATTTGATTTTGTTTTGATGAGGAGGGAGTGATGCCAATGATTGCTAGTGTCCTCATCTGCCTGCTAAGGCAGGAGGTCCGACTTGGTCTGAAGTTGTCGAGGATAGCTATTAATAAGAGTCTTTGTCTTAAACAAGACATAGTAATTGCACAGTAGCAATCTGGTGCAAAGACCTTTGGGCAACTCAGCATAACAGGTCTGTCCCTTTTGAAATCCAATGATGTTCTGCTTTTCTGTATCACATAATCAGGAAATGATCAGATTGTGTAAAAATTAATGCAGACATCAGATTAACCTTTCAAAACAATTGTTGCATAAGTTTGAGGGTTTTTTTTGTGAAATCTTATCTGATTTAGACAGATGAACAGGCACCAGTGCACAGTCAGCTTCCATATGAGAGAGAGAGCTGTGATGCTGTTTGAACAATGTAAAAGTTAATTAAATAAATATGCTTCTTTCTTGGCCTGTTGCAAATATTCATTGGAGCAAAAGGACTGGGTGAACTGGGATAAATTGAACTGGCTAAGCTTCAGTAGACTTGATTTTCATCTTAATTGCAGTCCATTGGTGCTGCTTCTGAAAAAATGCAAGTGAACCTTTTTGCCAAGTTTGCAATTTATTTATTCATCATGTGCACTGCTGCTGGAGTTGTGCAGCAATCCAGATATTGAACCCAAAACAAATTAAATTATAATGAGCTGTAACTTCTTTAAATCAGTTTATTACTAGTTTTAAATTCATTCATGGGACGTGGGTATTGCTGGCTAAGACAGCATTTATTGCCCATCTCTACTTGAGAACTAAGTCAACCACATTACTTGTGACTCTGGAGTCACATGGTGGCCAGACCAGGTAAGGATGGCAGCTTCATTTGCTAAATGACATTAGTGAACAAGATGGGTTTTTCCAACAATTCCTGGTCATTACTAAGTGATTGATCCAGATTTTTATTGCATTCAAATTCCATAACCCATCAAGACAGCACCCCAGAATATTACCAGAGTCAGCCGATTAATATAAAGCAAATGACTGTGAAGAAAGCAGAGTTTTGAGTTTTACCTTCATCAGGCACAACCTGGTGTTTATAACTTAGGGGGGGTGGCCAGGGGAGGATGCGGCAGTAAAGAGAGGAGAGGTGAGCCGGGGAACACAAAGCAATAGCGATGAAAGAGTTGGGTAAACGAGGAGATAATGGATAACAAGCCAGGACAGAAGAAAAGCTGAATGAGGTTATAGGAGCTAAAAATGAGAATGTGGGTTAGCGGTGCGAAATGCAAGCCATACATTGTGATGATGAGCTAATGCGTATATTGGAATAGGTTACTGTGCTAAAAGCAACTCATGTCATAACAGGACCTGGTGTGAGGTGGGTAAAAAAAAACATGAAAGGATCAAATCAGGCTCTATAGATATTGAACTTGATGTTGAGACCTAGAGGCTGCAGGGATCTCAGGTGGAAAATGAAATGACCTTTGACATTGTGCCAAGCTTTACTGGAGCACTGCAGCAAGCCTGAGATAGTTGGCCAGGTAACACAGTCATGGCAGGCAACTGGAAACTGGAAATATATGATCAACTTTGCAGACAGACCATAAATGTTCTGCAAATCTGTCACCCAGCCTATGTTTCACCTCCCCAATGCAGAGGTGAGCAGATTGTGAACAGTGAATACAGATAATGTGAAGAACAGGTAAATTGCAACCTAATCTGGAAGGTATGCCTGGGACCTTGGATAACGAGGAGGGAGGAAGTATACAGTCTTGTGATTACGTGGGAAAGGGTGTTGTGGGAGTGAGAGGAGATGTTAGGAATAGGAGTGTAAAAGTGTCCATTCTTCCTGCTAGGCCAAATTCATCCTCACTTGGAACAGCTACTCATTTAACTCCTCCCTCCTCACCGTCCAAGCTCACTGCTCACAATGTGGTGTCCTCCACACTGAAGAGAAGAAATGCAAGCTGGGTGATCATTGTGGAAATGTCTGCCATTCAACACACAACCATGTTCCCACACCAACATTTCAGTCTCAGGCTTGGTGTGGTGTTCCAGCAGGCCTCAAAAGTGAATATTTCAAGGTAATTCTTGGTTATGTGCAAGAAGTTGCTTAAAGAGTAGAAAACAATTGTTATTTATAAGTGAGTTAGATTAGATTGTGTCTAGGCTAGGAACTTAAGAACACAAGACAAAGGAACTGGAGGCCCCATTATTCAACGAGATCATGGCTGATCAGCCCCAAGCCTCAAATCCTCTTTTGTGCCAGATCAGCATAACCATCAACACCCTGACATTTACAGCACAGGAATTGATCCTTCAAGCCTACGCTAACACATTTTGCCTTTTCATATTAAACTGTTTCATTTACACAATCTGTATCGCTCCCTTCCCTTCCTATTCATGTATTCATCCAGGTATTTCTTGAATGCTGCTTGTGTTTGCTTCCACAGCCTCTTCTGGCAGCATGTTCCAGGCACTCACCACCCTTTGTGTGAAAAACTTGCCCGTTGCACCTTGAATTGGTGTCCCCTAGTAATTGGTCACTCCACACTGGAAAAAGGCTTCATACTTTCTGCTCCATCCATACCATTCACGATCTTATAAACTTCTTTCAGGGTCACCCCTCAACCTCCTGCTTTCCAGTGAGAACAAACCCAGTCTATTCAACCTTTTTTAATAGCTAAAACCTCCTTTACCAGGCAGCAATCTGGTAAACCTTTTCTGTACCCTCTCCAAAGCATCCTCATTCTTCTGATAGTGTGGGGGCTAGAAACGTCCACAATATTCAGTGTGGCCTAACTAAGGTCTATAAAGCTGCAGCATAACCTGTCTATAACTGAATGCTCCCATGATGATTCTGCTCCTTGAACAAGGTTATGCAGTCCTTGGCTGTTCCCCCACTACCTTTTGTCTCCTTTGACTAAGCCAGTTCTGTATCCATCCTGCCCAATGCTATGTGACTTCACCTTTTGTACAGTCTGCCACTGAGGAGCTTACCAAAGGCTTTACTGAAGTCTGTGTAGAGAATATTAACCACTTTTCCCTCAATCACCTTGATCACCTCTTCAAAAAACACGATCAAGTTGGTGAGGCACAACCTCCCTCACACAAAACCATGCTGTTTACTGCTGAATTAGACTATTTGCTTCTAAATGCTTATACATCTTGTCCCTAAGAATCTTTTCCAATAATTCCCCTACTATTGATGTGAGGTTCACAGGTCTGTAATTTCCTGGATTATCCCTGTTACTTTGGTCAAAGTAGATATCAGCAATTTATTCTCTCGCCTCTCTCAATAGTCTGGGATACGTTCCACCAAGGACCTGGGGACTTCTCCAACTTAATACTTTTTAAGAGACACAACTCTTCCTTTCTAATAGCAATATTTCAACAATCTGCATACCTCCTTTAAATACTGTAATCCAGAATTCACAATGGAGGTATAAGACAATTACTACCCTGAGAGAAGATATTCCTTTTTTAAATGAGGTTCCCCTTATTCTGTAACATCCCTTAGTTCAAGTTAGCTTTACAGGTGCACAATCCTTTATCCAAAATACTCAGGACAAGCTGGTTGTCAGAATTTTTTGAATTTCAGAATAAGTGACAGTTGGATGGTGAAATTTTTAAAAATCATACCAGAGGAGCATGACTCACTGAGTAAAATGGACCCTGAAACAGAATTGAGGCCTGCTGGTGCTGGGTCATGCCCCCACACCGCATCCGAGTGACATGCATAGAGTGATTGTGGAGTTGGGTTAACTGCACGCAAAGCAGCCTTGTTAATGAGGAAATAAACTTCACAAAAAAGCCCTTCAGATTTTGGAGCTTTTTGGATTTCGGATGAATGGTTGTCTACCTTTACTAGCAGAAACATCTTATCACCTAACTTTGGCAAGCCCCCTCAGAATCTCGTATGTTTCAACAGGATCACCCCTCATTCTTCTCCACTCTCAATTTAGCCATTCTTGACAAGTCATCTCTTTCATCCTAGAAAGGAACCTAGTGAATCATTTTGAACACACTCCAATGCTGTTATATCCTTTTTTACATATGAGGATCAAAACTTTACAGAATCCCAATGCAGCCTCACTAACACCTAAACAGCTATAATAAGACACTCATCTTTTTACCTAATAGCAAAAAAGCCCAGATTCAATTCTTCTTAATTATTTGCTGCACTTGCATAATATGTTTTTGTGTTTCATACACAAGAACACCCAGATCCCTAAATGCTGCACTTGTTTAGAATCTTTCCCCATTTCATAGTCTATCGTTGATACATTAATTTTCATCTGCCAAGTTTTTGCCCACTATCAACCTATCTATATCCCTTGCAGATCCTTTAGTTTCTCATTGCAATGTGCCCGCTCACTTATTTTGATATTAGCAGCAAATTTGGATATATTAGAGTCTGCTCCCTCAGAGTCATTAACATAGATAATAAATAATTGAGGCCCTAGGTTTGACCCTGGAGACTGCTCTCCACTAGTTGCCTCTTCCCAACCTGAAAAAGATCCATTAATTACAATAACAAATCCTCAATCCATGCTAATTACCCCAATACAGTAGAACACCAGGGTGTCTTATTAATGAGGTTTGGATCACCAGACTTTACACATTGAGCAACTTTACAAGGTAGGGGAAGTCTGCAGCCAGTCCAGAAACTAAAGAATCAAGTGAGATAAAATATTCCAAATGTTAGAATAATACAATTGCTTAATGTCATCTGCTAAGGTAATGAACAGAAAAGGTAAAAAGAGCAACACGTGAATGGAGTAAGTGTGGAGTGAAGAATTATCACTATAGGAGTCATACCAGGCTCAAAACATTAACTTTTCTTCTCTCTTCACAAATGCTGCCAGACTTGCTGAGTTTCTCCAGCACAGCTTGTTTCAGATGTCCACCGTCTACAGTATTTTGCCTTTAACTGCATCCAACCAATGCAGAATAGCAATCAGAGTGCATATTGTGCTCAAACAGTAGAATACACATCAAAGGAAGTGATGATCAAACTGGGTGGTTCATATTAAGCGCTGTTCGTGGTTCTGCTCACTGTAACGTTAGGGAGATATTCAAACACTGAAGGCAGTGTAAGGAAGAAGGCTGCTCATACCTTCAAAGATCCAAGTTATGAGCAAAGAAAGAAGAAACTTGACCCCCCCTCAGCATTGAAAGATGGTGATCCTTGGAGGCGTATGCAATTGCAAAGTATGAAAAATGATATTTAAGACAAGGCAAATTTAGACTTTATATTAAGATCTTTACATTGGATTCTGTGTGGATGGCAGCTTAGTTTATTGCAGGCAAAGAGCTCATCTTTTAAGAATCAAGTAGACATTGCCAACTATTTTGCTATTAAACCAATTAAAAAGGTGCCCAAACTACTGCCTGCAAAGACATCACAAACTCATCTTTCTTGAATCAGTATATTTTGCCATTACTATTTTCAGTTATAGGCCACTGTTTCCCACTTGAAATCACATTTATTGCAAACAACTCCTACATTGATACAAATTAAAGCTTAAGAAAATTTGCGGTGTGAGCAAATGCTAAAATTGCCTGCAGTTCAAATAAGGATTAAAATTAACTAGAAACTTTCATCTTTAAAATCAAGCTTGTATTGTTCGGAGTGCAAGGTGAAAATCCTGGACAACACTTTTTTTCAGCTCCTACATGATACTGGATTATTAATGGAAGACATGTGAGGTGTATCCATCCTTTTTACAGCACTAAGTACCGCATTTGGGTAAATTTACATGTCCCAGAGTTTTTTTTGAAAAGTATAAGGAGGTGAAGTTCACAAAGTCACAGGGAGTAAAGATGAGAGCGGGTAATGTGCGTAAAGAGCTTGTTGTTAAATGAGTAGCTTGCAAAGATTCTTGAGTGGGTTTGTGGGTCAGATCAGGAAGGCAGTCATTACATCAATGTGAAAGATTAGGGGATCAATTATATACAGTCAGAGCTGCACAGCATGGAAACAGACCCTTCGGTGCAACCCGTCCATGCCGACCAGATATCCCAACCCAATCTAGTCCCACCTGCCAGTACCCGGCCCATATCCCTCCAAACCCTTCCTATTCATATACCCATCCATATGCCTCTTAAATGTTGCAATTGTACCAGACTCCACCACAGCCTCTGGCAGCTCATTCCATGCATCTACCACCCTCTTTGTGAAAACTTAGCCTCGTTGGTCTCTTTTATATCTTTCCCCTCTCACCCTAAACCTATGCCCTCCAGTTCTGGATTCCCCGACCCCAGGGAAAAGACTTTGCCTATTTATCTATCCATGCCCGATTGTGTAAACCTCCATAAGGTCACCTCTCAACCCCCAACAGTCCAGGGAAAACAGCCCCAGCCTGTTCAGCCTCTCCCTATAGCTCAAATCCTCCAACCCTGGCAACTTCCTTGTAAATCTTTTCTGAACCCTTTCAAGTTTCACATCATCTTTCTGATAGGAAAGAGACCAGAATTGCACGCAATATTCCAACAGTGGCATAACCAATGTCCTGTACAGCCACAACATGACCTCCCAACTCCTGTACTCAATACTCTGATCAATAAAGGAAAGCATACCAAACGCCTTCTTCACTATCCTATCTACCTGCGACTCCACTTTCAAGGAGCTATGAACCTGCACTCCAAGGTCTCTCTGTTCAGCCACACTCCCTAGGACCTTACCATTGTATAAGTCCTGCTAAGATTTGCTTTCCCAACATGCAGCGCCTCACATTTATCTGAATTAAACTCCATCTGCTACTTCTCAACCCATTGCCTCATCTGGTCCAGATCCTGTTATAATCTGAGGTAACCCTCTTCGTTGTCCACTAATCTCCAATTTTGGTGTCAACTGCAAACTTACTAATTGTACCTTTTATGCTCACATCCAAATCATTTATGTAAATGACAAAAAGTAGAGGACCAAGCACCGATCCTTGTGGCACTCCACTGGTCACAGGCCTCCAGTCTGAAAAACCCTCCACCACCACCCTCTGTCTTCTACCTTTGAGCCAGTTCTACCTCCATGGTTAACTAGGAGTTGCACCTTTTTCTTTCTTAATATCCAGACACATTAAGTCAAAACCTCTGATCTCCCTGACTCTAAGTTAATTGGGAGGCTTCTTTGGAATCAGGGGAATTACGAATCAGAACTTCAAACTTTCCAGGCAAACTTCCAAGGTTTCCTCACATTGTATCTTTCAGGGTATGTCCTGTCTCCAATTATCCACAGACTGAAAGATGTGGATCAATATTTCTGAAAGACATAATATAATGGGTGGGTTCTCCTTTAAACTGTTTAAATGGCTACAGAACATCAAAGTTAGGTAGGACATTAATTTCAAATACCAGCGAGTCACAGGACTAAGCTCCTTGGCCACAAAAATATATTTCTGGTGCAAAACCATTGAAAATTGCAAATACTGCCTTGCAATAGCCATTCAATCGATCCATCAATTAATGCATTATATTGATTTTAAAAAAGAGGTTGAGTAGTTTATAGATAAAGCTTTTAAAAATATCACAACTTCAGACACAAGCCTTCAAATATATTAGGAAATATGGTTCTGGTTATAAAGGTGCTAAGACCATGTTACCCTAAGACTGTGAAATAACACTCAGCATTTCAATGGAGCTCTCTGTATTAGTGAGAGCCCACCATCTTGTAACAGCGGCAATGAACTGTAATACTTAATTGTGCATATTCTCTGGTGATCAAGCAGATTTTTCTACTACACTTCTGATCAAAAACATCAGATTTTGCTTGGGTTTCTTAAAGTAATTTAGAACATTACATCATATTCCTGTGGGTAAGTTTTAAAACACTGTATTCCTCATATCAACTTTGAAGTTACACTTGATTAAAATAAAGATGAGACTTCCAGACCTTTTATTTCTGGAATGGTGTACACCACATATCAAGATACAACACAAGTACAAAATAATGCTGAACAAAAACCTTCAATGTTTATATACAAATATTAAAATCAAATGCAACATTAGAATATTCCCCTTGAATACCTTCAAAAGTAAATGCTGTCTTGATTGTCACTAATTAGCCCATATTTTTTCACTGGCAGTTCTACTAACTCTGAAACAATATAGAAGAGGAGCTGTAGCACCATTTCTTCAAAACAGCATTGCTGGTGTTTTTATTTTACCAAAACATTTTCATCAGTATAGATCACCAATACCATGTTGTTCACAATTTTTTCACATAGTACAACCGCACTTTTGTGTTAATGTATCAATTTTTCAGATGTCTGTTACAATTGCAATAGTTAGAATGTCAATTAGTCACTATTTGTCATTCAATAAGTTTAATTTAGACTACAGACTTCAGTTAAAAATAAATATTATGAAGCTTGAAATATTTGCAGTAGTTATCTATCCTCAGCCAATAAGAAAAATTGCACAATTTTAAATGACCTAATTGTATGCACTTTGCTATCTTTAAGCCGTATTCAGCTTTCAATTAAATGGAATTTATATCAGGAAATTAAATATTTAGACTAGTGAGAAAAAGCTTCACCTTCATTGTGAAGTATTGCTATATTCTTTACAGTACCTGTTACACTTCCAAACAAATTAGTATATGAACTGACTTCTCAACATGGAAATGGAACACACAATCTTTGGCCAGCATTTTAAACAGACCCAACAATAAACAGCAAGATCTGCTAAACCCCAGTGGTTTAAAATGATGAGATCCTCATTTAGAAAGAATAAACCAAACAATGTTTCATGGCACTAAATATTGGGGACTATGTCTATTATATGATGAAATTGTACATAATTATATTCAAATTATGGTCCTCTTTAGTATGAACACAAGAAATTTACAAAATTCTAAAATAGCATTTCCCAACAAGTATTTGGTTTTAATTTTGGTAAGTTGCCAGTATCATATACATCGCAATGATCTTGGTTTAGCATATGTTGATGAACCTTTTGCTTAACATGTCAAAACACAATTCTGAAAAAAAGTAAGAATTAAGTTGATAGCAAATAATCAATAATAGACCTGACTAAATGGTTGAAAAGTAGTTTAAATTTTAGTCTATTTGGCAAAAACACCAAACAATGCTTTTAAACAAATTGCATTATTCAGTCAGAAGAGTTAATCAATACAATTGGCAAGACAATACATATCCAATAAGGATTTGTGGCTCTTTATTTTTTTTAAAAAATCACAAGCAAATCAGTTCTAGGAAATTTTAAATTAAACCCTGTAATAAAATCACACACTTCTGTTTACCAAGGGAACTTACAAAGTCTGAATGCATAGTTAAATTCTGTATTTATAATGCACTAGGAATGGTTTTCAAAATTTCAGAAAGTGCAACTGATGTGAGTGATCAGTCATAAACCTGTGTGAACATTACTACAGACTAGCCTTTGCAAATCCACAGTCACACAAATATATAAATGAAGGGATATGTATAGCATTTCCACAAATACATGACTAGTTCAGTTAACATTAAGAAAAAAACTCACAAAAGACAAATGCATAGATCAGCACATAAACACAGCTACAAGAAGCTGATGACTTGGATTACAATTTCACGCAATACTGGCAAGAGCCAAGGCTACCCGTTACTTCTGTGTCTTGTACCTTTATGCCATTCTGTATCATCTCAGAACCTAAAGCTTTGTCTATCATACAAGATTCCTGCATTAAAAAACTGAAAGACCATTAGATTATGGCTGTACAGTTAAACACATCTACATAGAAAAATCAACCAATCTCTCAAACCATAGTATCTATTTTTCAGCATTTAGAATGCTAACTCGGCCAACCTTCAAAATAATTAGATACAAATTCATTTTTTTAAAAAGAGATTGCGAAGAGTATGGGTGGGATAAAGAGGATAGATACTCTTTTCAGACAGAATATAAATATTTACAATATGTGAAAGCAGTTCATCATGTTGTGTATCCAAATTACTTGGCCTCCTTCACATCTTCATTCCCTTGCACAATCAGTAAAACTTTTCTCAAATACGATACAGTAAAACCCTGGAATTTTAACATTACTAAAGAAATCTAAAGGCAACTATCTGACAGGGATTAATATCTTGATATAGCCATAACTGCATTTTTCAATAGTGTCAAATCCAGAGACCCACAGAACAAATTTAATTTTGGACAATAATGGCCTACAATGCAAAATTAGAAACTTGAGGAAGAGGAGGTGTGCAGATAATAGAAAAAGTTACACTATGAAATATGACTGTGTGTACTGTAAATATGCAAAAATACTTATATATTTAAGGATGCTAAGCTTTTCCTACTTCTAAATAAGAAACTTCCCAAGACGCCTTAATCAGCAGCTGCCAATTTCCAGCAATTTTACACACAAATGCACCTACTTCAGGATTTGTAAAAATGGATACTAAGTATCTCTAATCAGTACTAATTACTATAATCCAACATTGAACAGTTGCTTCTTGCTTCAGTCTAACAAATGTTTTATTTCAAAACCTTTATCTTCACAGTCACATTTACAACAGACTAAAAAAATTGGAATGCACTGGGGAGGAGATAACTTCAATCTGGCTCATCAAGGTTTTGCTGTATTATATAGATATGGACACATTATTTTGTACAAAACACAATGAACTGCTGCAGAAATTTGGCTAGACTGTCAAATTAGAATTGTGTTTAAAAGTGGCAAGTCCCAAGCGGTGTGAAAACAGTTTCAGCTGCCCCAGGAAATCTCATAAGATATACAATGCACTGCGCAGTTTGAGATACACTATAATACAATCTTTTAAGTCTTTAAAAAAAATAAACATCCATATACAATTATCACAAAATTCAATATTTAATCTAATCAATAAAAGCTTGAAGAGTTTTTAAGCACACAGAAATCTGGCAGTAGTTGCAACCCGTTTACAGATGGCAGCCATGCCCAACTCTTGCGAGACAATTGCATGTCTGTAGGCTTCCTCCCACTTGTACATCATCCAGCAATCTTCGTCCAAAGGATGCACTCACGGCACTGTAAACTGAAGTGCTCTGCTTTAAGTCAATGGATGAGAGAAGGCTCTATTCATGCAGGTCTTTGCACTGATAGGCGCAGTTCACTTCTAAAATGCTACATTAGCCAGGGACAAGGCTAGGTACCTGTAAACATTAATATTCCTCTGTACCCACTACTGTCACAGTAGTGTGGACTCATGGAAGCCATTTCTGTTGTTTCAGATTCCCAATGTTGGTTTCAGGAGGTGAAATGCTTCCTTTGTCTACTGGCTACAAAGGAGATGCAATGGCTTGAGACTTCAAGACTGCATCATAAAGTTCAATTTTAAGTCCCCAATTCTGCTATGTGAACATAATCTCTGAAATTTCTATGTTATTAGGGACTGAAAATAAATGGCTATTTAACTCTTGAGAAATCAAGATTAGGTTCAATAAGTAAAAAGACATCACTGATGTCATAGTAAAAAAATTCAAACTTCCAGTGAATGACTGAACAAACTTGATGGCTCACCCACCAAGCTCACTGTTACTGCATACCACCATTCCAGAAGAAGTTTCAATGCAGAAGTCACTCTGATTGTAGAGCTGTGTGCTGGTGTAGTGCATGGGGATTGATGAAGCCATTTGCTTCACTACCAGACAAGCTGCTAAAATCTGCAACGGAAACAGACATTTTGGCACTAGTGATGTGATGCGTACGATTCTCGAAATCCACACCCAGGTTATTTACAGAAACGTCATTGATAAAAGATTCTTGAACAGCAATCCCCATTTTCAATCTCTTTGCAGGTCTTTCAGATTCGTCGTTGCACATGCTTATCTGGTTTAAATCAGAATGGTAGAATCCAGTCTCAAATAAATTTAGACAGTCTGTGTCACCATTTGTAGGCAAACCAAGTGACTCTTCTATTAAAACAGGCACATGGGTAGTTGGTCCCTTTGAGTGTAAACTGTCCAATGGAGGAAAATTATAGGAATCCAAACAGTTTACTTCTGCCACACCGCATGCTGTATCAACACTGGTCAGTGCTAAAAGAGAAGTAAAATATTAATTTCCTTTAAATTCATAAATATGATCTAAAATAGCTTAATAGTTTAATAATTTTAATCTGTAAAAATAGAAACAAAGAATACAAGAGCTACTCGAATCTAATGTACAGATATGCATGGACCTGTTCCCGACAGACAGAACATATACCATTATGCCTCTTTCAATTTAAGAAAACAGCTGACAATTACTTTCCGGTTCATTTCCTAGGGAAATACTTTGAAAAATGATCTATGAGGATTTAAATCTAAACAAAGCTCAACAGTTAAGCGACAGTCATCATTTAATTGGTGCATTCAACATGGTAATGCTTCTACCAATCCACTTGCCATTCAATCAGCATTCTCTTCTCACGCAGTATAAAAATGTTACTTTCCCTTTATACTGGTAATTTTTTGCAAACTATCCTGAGAAGCACAAGGCAGAAAAGCATTGACAAAACGTGTTTTGCAAACAGTACCATTTACAGAACAGTCATAACATTAAACACCTTAACTGGAGTATGATGTCTCGTTCTGTTTTAGGAAGGGTGTGATAACATTCGTGAGAGTCAGAAAACAAGGATGAGGATCTGCTTCTTGGCCTAAGTAACTTAAATTACTAAGACAGATTTGAGAAGTTGAGGCTGTTTTCTTTGTAAAGGAGTGAAAGTTGATTTGATAGATATATTCAAAATCATTAGGATTTGAACAGAACAGAAGAGAAAAAAATTGTTCCCATTGGCGTTCATGGGAGACTGGTTAGCAAGGTTAGATCTCATGGAATACAGGGAGAACCTTGTATTTGGATACAGAACTGGCTCAAAGGTGGAAGACAGAGGGTGGTGGTGGAGGGTTGTTGTTCAGACTGGAGGTCTGTGACCAGTGGAGTGCCACAAGGATCGGTGCTGAGTCCACTACTTTTCATCATTTACATAAATGATCTAGATGTGAGCATAAAAGGTACAGGCAGTAAGTTTGCAGATGTCACCAAAATTGAAGATGTAGTGGACAGCAAAGAAGGTTACCTCAGATTACAACAGGATCTTGATCAGATGAGCCAGTGGGCTGAGAAGTGGCAGATGGAGTTTAATTTAGATAAATGCGAGGTGCTGCATTTTGGGAAAGCAAATCTTACCAGGACTTATACACTTAATGGTAAGGTCCTAGGGAGTGTTGCTGAACAAAGAGACCTTGGAGTGCAGGTCCATACTCCTTGAAAGTGGAGTCGCAGGTAGATAGGATAGTGAAGGCGGCATTTGGTATGCTTTCCTTTATTGGTCAGAGTATTGAGTACAGGAGTTGGGAGGTCATGTTGCGGCTGTACAGGACATTGGTTAGGCCACTTTTGGAATATTGCATTCAATTCCAGTCTCCCTCATATCGGAAGGATATTGTGAAACTTCAAAGGGTTCGGAAAAGATTTACAAGGATGTTGCCAGAATTGGAGGATTTGAGCTAGAGGGAGAGGTTGAATAGGCTAGGGCTGTTTTGCCTGGAGAGTTGGAGGCCGAGGGGTGACCTTATAGAGGATTATAAAATCTTGAGGGGCATGGATAGGAGAAATAGACAAAGTCTCTTCCCTGGGGTCGAGGAGTCCAGAACTAGAGGGCATAGGTTTAGGGTGAGAGGGGAAGATATAAAAGAGACCTAAGTGGCAACTTTTTCACGCAGAGGGTGGTACATGCGTGGAATGAGCTGCCAGAGGAAGTGGTGGAGGCCAGTACAAATACAACATTTAAAAGGTATCTGGATGGATATTTGAATAGGAAGGGTTTAGAGGAATATGGGCCAGGTACTGGCAGGTGAGACTAGATTGGGTTGGGATATCTGGTTGGCATGAACATATTGGACCGAAGGGTCTGTTTCCGTGCTGTACCTCTCTATGACTCTATGGTCAAAGGATCGAAACAGGAGAACATAAATTTAAGGTAACTGGCAGAAGACAAAACACAGACAGAAGGAGCAATCTTTTCATGCAGCAAGTGGTTAGGACCTAGAATGCATTAGGTTCAAGAAAGGTTTCTAACATAATTATTATTTGAAAAGATAGAATGCACAGGGTTAAGGGACGGAAAAGTATTACTGAGACAAAGACATTTTGTCAAAGTTTTGCACTCATCAGGACAATTCACAAGAAATTCAAAGAGAAAACCAATGTTTACATTGCATGAAAGAAGAGTACCATTAAAACACACTGTCCTCTAATGCAGAACTTATGTTGGCTTTTTCTTTCACTTTTCACTTAATTCACAAAACTAAAAGAAAAAGTTTCAACAATAATCTGTTTTTTTATGAATACTCAAATTCAATACAACTAAACAAATATTTGTCAGAAAACGTGGGATATGCACAAAATACATGGCTCTTCCAATATGCTGAATGACCTTCAAGGTCTATCCCTCAGGAATAGAAGCCTGATGTACTAATCTCCTCTCAATCTCACCCTTGGAAGCAAGAAGCACAATGTGTAATGCAAACTTTCCATGCCCAGATCCATATACATATGCCACAAGTCATAGAAATGTACAGCATAGAAACAGACCCTTTGGTCCAACCCGTCCACGCCCACTAGATATCCCAACCCAATCGAGTTCCACCTGCCAGCATGCGGTCCATATCCCTTCAAACCCTTCCTATTCATATACTCATCCAAATGCCTCTTAAATGTTGCAATTGTACCAGCCTCCACTACATCCTCTGACAGCTCATTCCACACACTTACCAACCTCTGTGTGAAAAAGTTGCCCCTTAGGTCTCTTTTATATCTTTCTCCACCCCACCCTAAACCTCCTCCCTCTCGTTCTGGACTCCCCCACCCCAGGGAAAAGATTGTGTTTATTTATTCTATCCATGCCCCTCATAATTTTATAAACCCCTATAAGGTCACCCCTTAGCCTCTGACACTCCAGAGAAAACACCCCTATCTTATTCAACCTCTCCCTATAGCTCAAACCCTCCAAACCTGGCAACATCCTTGTAAATCTTTCTTGAACCCTTTCAACTTTCACAACATCCTTCTGATAGGAGGGAGACCAGAACTGCACACAATATTCCAAAAGTGGCCTAACCAATGTCCTGTACAGCCACAACATGACCTCCCAACTCCTGTACTGAACACTCTGACCAATAAAGGAAAGCATACCAAATGCCTTCTTCACTGTCCTATCTACCTGCGACTCCACTTTCCAAGAGCTATGAACCTGCACTCCAAGATCTCTTTGTTCAGCAACACTCCCCAGAACCTAACCATGAAGTGCATAAGTCCTGCTAAGATTTGCTTTTTTTTGGGAGCAAATTTTTGTATATATTCTAGCCTTCTTGTTATAGCCTAACATTTCATAGTTTTTAATATTTTTTACATCTGACAGCTTTATTTTACTGTCTTTTATAAATGTTACTCTCCCTAATCTAGCATAACACTGTGGAACACAAATGTCACTCATACATGTGTATATTTTTAACATATGTTCTGGACATAAATTCAAATGTTCTTCTGCCAATTCAGTTTAGAAACATAGTACTTAGGCCACACAGGCCTGCTCTGCCATTCAATATAATGACTGATCACCCAACTCAGTACCCTGTTCCTGCTTTCTCCCTTTTAGTCTGAAAATGTGTATTTATATCTTTCTTGAAAGTATTCAATATTTTGGCCTCAACAGTTCCCTTTGGCAGAGAAGTCCACAGGCTCACAACTTTCCGAGTGAAGAAATTTCTTGTCATCTCTGTTCTAAAAGGCTTACTCCTCATCCTTAGAATGTGACCCTTTGTTCTGGACTCCCCAACCTTCATGCATCCTGAAGAAGGGCTTATGCCTGAAACATCGATTCTCCTGCTCCTTCGATGCTGCCTGGCCTGCTGTGTTTTTCCAGCATCACATTTTTCAACTTCATGCATCCACCCTATCACACCCTGTTAGAATGTTACAGATTGCTATGAAATGGCTCTTCGTTCTTCTAAACTCCTAACATACTCCTAACTGATATACAATTGCACTCTGGTTCACAGGATGGCAAGGCTAGTGTACAATCTGGTAAACCTGCTTTGCACTCCCCCAATAGCCATAACATTGTTGCTCAGATAAGACGACCAAAACTGCACACAATATTCCAGATGTGGTCTTACCAATGCCCGTACAGTTGTAACAAGACATCCCTGCTCCTGTACTCAACATTGTTTTGCTGTGAAGGCCAATATATAAGGCGAGTTTTTTTTCACTGCCTGTGGCATCTTCACGCTTACTTTCAGCAAGGACACCCAGGTCTTGTCACACCTCCCCATCTTAGTCTGTCACCACTTAATAATCTGTCTGATTACATTTGCTACCAAACTGGATAATCTCATATTTATCCATATTGTACTGCATCTGCATATGACGGATTCTAGTATCTTCCCAATTCCAATACTGAGCTAATTCCATCATTCCATAATTCACTATTTTCTCTCTGCCTCCCTTCTTAAATAGTGGGATTAGGTTAGCTACCCTTCAATCCATTGGAACTGTTCCAGAGTCTACAGAACTTTGGAAGGTGACCACTAGCACATCTACCACACCTGAAGCCAATCCCTTAAGTACTCAGGGATAAAGGTTTTCAGCTCCTTGGGATATATCAGCTTTTACTCCTGCTGGTTTCCCCAATACCATTTTTCCACAAATACAACTTTTTCTTTCAAATCCTTCTCCCTATTAGACGGAGTTCCCCATATTTCTGGAATGATATTTATATTTTCCTTTGTGAAGACAGAACTTAAGTGTGAACTTAATTAGTCTGCATCTCTTCATTCTTGATTATGAATTACCATGTTTCAGACTGTATGGACTTCATACCATCATAATTTCCTTTATTTAAATTGAGGAGCCTAGTCTAAGAAACATCATTCTCCATCTGTGAAGAATTCAATACAATTGTGGTCACTCTTCCTTAATGGCCCAACTAGATTGTCAATTATTCCTTCCTCATTACACAATACCCAGTCAAGAATGGCCTTTTCTCTGGTTTGTTTCTCAACACATTGATACATAAAACCATAATCTATACACTCCATGAATTCCTCTTCTATTGCTACGGATTTGATTTGCCTAATTACATGCAGATTGAAGTCACCCATAATAGCTGGATCTTTCTGATTTTTATCTCTAATCTCCTTTTTAATGCCTTTGCAAATATTACTACATTTTGGGTCTATATACAGACCCTATATTTTTTCTGCCCCTATGTTTCTAAGCTGAGTCCCTTCTAGATTCTACTTCAGAGCCGATATCCCCTATCACAGTCACTTCTTTTTAAATCAACAGTGCTACACCATCTCCTTTTCCTTTTTGTCAGTCTTCCTAAAACCTGAAACCCCTCAAAATTCAGTCCTATTCTTGGTCACCCTGGAGCCATATCTCTCTAACCTTCACTATATCATACCCACTTAGAGATCGGAGAGATCTGGGAGAGTTTACAGTGACCAAGTTAATTCAAAGGATTCTTGCCAGTGTTTTGCATTTCAATTATTGATCTTTTCACATTTTAGGCTTTGCTAAAACACTTTTCACAAACACTAGTGATATCCTATTGTACTATCTGCAGAACAGGATTTAATTCAAAAAGCTGAACTACTATTTTAATGCTATCACTTAAAACTGCAGCATTGTCACATCATTTCAAAATTCCAATGTATTAAATGTTGTGTAACTGCTAAAAAAAGGTTTTCTGGATTTATGGGAACAGGCTTTTTTCAGACTAAAATGCACTGGACAACTTTAAAAACAACGGTCATACAAACTGTAGCAAGTGTAAAGTGCTCAGAAAACCAACAATTCTACAAAGAAATAAAACCATGGGGATGAAAGTGGTTCATCAATAAAAAAGTCAAACCTTTTTACACGAAAATTTTAGTACATATTATAGTGCAAAGTGACATAGACAGTGTTGTGCAAGGGGTCAAAGAACTCTCCAACAACTTTCAAAAATCTGTGTTGACATGCAAATATTTCTGCGGCACATCAAATGGTTACGTGAGGTGGAGGGGAGAAGGAAAGGTGGTGGGACGACAAAGGATAGGCAACAAGGGCAGCAAAGCAGCAGGTTTCATTGCACATTTCCCTCTCTCAATTTATAGCTTGTCAGATAAAAGTCTGCCTTCCTGCTTTTGCGACCAAACTGGATAATCTCACATTTTTCTACATTATACTGCTATGTATTTGCCCACTTAGCTAGTTCAAATGAAGAATCTCTGCATCCACCTCACAGCACATTGCCCATCCAGTTTTGGGTCATCTACAAATCTGGAGATATTACAATTAGTTCCTTCATCTAAATCATTATATATACATTGTGAATAACTGGGGTCTGGTACAGATTCCTGCGGCACCCCCAGTCAATACTTGCTATTCAAAAAAAAAAGACCTGTTTACTCCTACTGTTTCCAGTGTGCCAACCAGTTTTCTACACATCTCAACACACTACCTCCAATCCACGTGTTTTCATTTTCCACTCTGATTTCTAATGTAGGACTCTTGTCAAAAGCTTTCTGTAAGTCAAATAAACAATATTCACTAGTTTCCCCTCATCAAATTCTACTAGTTACATCCCTCAAAAGAACTCCAGTAGATAATGTCAAGCACGATTTCCCTTTTGTAAATTTATGCAGGCTCTGTCTGATCCTGCCACTGTTTTCCAAATACACAGTAACTAAATCTGTGAAATGATCTCTCGCATTTGCCCCATTACTGATGGCAGGCTGACTGATCTATAATTCCCTGCTTACTCACTACACCCCTTATTAAACAGAGCTACCCTCCAAGTTATAGGAACTGTTCCAGAGTCTATAGATTCATTGAAAATGACCATCAGTGAATCCACTATTTCTATGCCCACTGGGATATGGATTATCTGGCTCTGGGGATTTTTTCAGCCTTCAATTCCATCAATTTCCCCAAAACCATTTCTTTATCAATACTGATTTTCTTCACTTACTCCTACTCAAGTCTGCATTCCCCAACATTTCTGGTACGTTATTTATATTGTCCTTTGTGAACACAGAACCAAAGTATGTATTTAGTTGCTCAGGCATTTCTTTGCTCCCCACTGTAAACGTGGAGAAGTATAAAATTACTCACTTTGGTGGGAAATAGAAAACATTTCTTCAACATTGAGAAGTGACAAGTGTTGCACTTCAAAGGGATTTTCATGTTCACGTCACTGGAAGCTAACATGCAGGTTCAGCAAGTAATTGAGAAACCAAGTGGTATGTAGGCCTTTGTTAAAAGAGAATTTTAGTATAGGAATAAAAATGCTTTATTGTAATTATATAAAGCTTTGGTGAAACCACACAAAGTAATGCGTGCAGTTTTGGCTCCGTGGCTAGCACTGCTGCCTCAGTGCCAGGGACCCAGGTTTGATTCCCGCCTCAGACGTCTGCCTGTGTAGAGTGTGCACATTCTCCCGTGCCTGCGTAGGTTTCCTCTGGGTGCTACGGTTTATTCTCACCTGTGCAGGTCAGGTGAACTGGTCATGCTAAATTACCCATTGTGTTAGGTGCATTAGTCAGGGGTAAATATAGGGTAGGGGAATGGGTCTGGGTTGGTTACTCTTCGGCAGGTCATTGTGGACTTGTTGGGCCAAATGGTCTGTTTCCATACTGTAGGGAATCTAATCTTTCCAATCCTGAGGGCAGGAGGGACTGTATGATTTTCAATGCCCCTATCTTTCCAGCTAAAATGTTTAAAAAGGTTATTTTGTCCTACAGCATAAATCCACTTACTTTGTGAGATTAAGGGATTGACCTGGATTGAGATCTCAATTTAATAAATTCTGAACCGAAACATCAATATTCTTTCATTATCATCAGATTGTTACCATGTATATCCAGAAAGACAAAATCTTGATCATTAGGTATACTAGGTCTTCTCCCATTTACCATAATAAAATCTCACAGTTACACTTTTAAGTATTTTGAATCCTCAGCCTTGAATTTTTATGAAAGCACTAAATGTGAACAGCTCTTACCAGCAAACTCATGTCCAGAACTCATTAGATTGTGATCAGAAATGGTTTCAGGTCTGTTGACTGAAGAACAGATGGATGGAGAATGCACTGATCGACTTAACATTCCCATTTCAGCCTCATCTACCAGACGATCCATGTAATCCCTGAAAAGAGATATCTTATTGTTAAACAGGGTGTTATAGTTTAAAGTGCATTGAAATACAGACTTGATAATTCCTGAATATAAGGACACAATAGACTCACTTAACTGACAGATGGTATTTAGAACTACATTGCAAAGTGAAGTACCAAAAGGAATATTTATTCTTTTAGTTTGCCCCCTCATTTTATAAAGTCCATCCTTTTGAAGGTCTGTATAAGAATATTTTATTGATTTAAGAGACATCAAGACAATATTTGACAGAGTCCAGAGCATCAGGGAGCTCTAGCAAAATTGAAGTCACCAGAACTGGGGGCGGTAGGGAGATAAAATTCTCCCACTTGGTAGTGTCATACCTAATACATACAAAACTAGTTGCACTTGTGAGAAGCCAGTCCTTTTAGCACCAGATCATCACTGCTGGACTTTCTCAGGAGTAGTGTCCAAACATGTGACGTCCACTTAAAATGAACAACAGACGCATGAGAACACACTTGCAAAAAAAAACCAAAACCTGCAGATGCTGAAAATCTAAAACAAAACGAGAACGCTGCAGAAACTCAACAAGTCTGGCAGTATCCGCAGAGGGAGAATCAGAATTAACTTTTCAAGTCCAGTATAATTCTTCTTCAAAACTGCCACCTGCATTAACCTCTCCAAGTCATTCACTATCCTGAATTGGAAGGGCAATGTCTTCCCCACATGGTCACTTGGTCAAAACTTTGGAACACCTTCCCTCGCAGCATAATTGTGGCTCACCACCCAACTCAGAACAATAAATATTGATCATGCGTTGATCATTTATGGAATGTATTGCCTGGAAATGCAGTGCAGGCTGATTCAATTGAGACAGTAAAGAGGTCATTGTTACAGGGCATAACAGCACGGAAACAGACCCTTCAGTCCAACTTGCCTATACAGAACATAGATCTTAAATTAATTAATTGTGTCCCACTTGCGAGCATTTGGCCCATATCCCACTAAACCCTGCCTATGTATGTACCCATCCAGATATCCCTCAACCATGTAACCATTCAAATATAAATTTTAGTACTGAATGTCAATTGGCTATTCAACATAGATGGATATTCACAGCACAGGTTGAAGGTTCAAAATAGATGTTTAACCACAAACTTTCAACTTGTGTCACTTGATGTTGCTAGGGTGACGCAACCATGACTGGTCTTACCTTTCTGAAATTCTGCTATATGAAGACATTTAAAGTTTGGGATATTTTATTACATTCAAGCAATCTATGCAAATTGTTGTTTCCTCTACTAAGGATTGGGAGGCCAAGATCACTTTACCCATTACACTCTAGCTGACATTTACCAGTACAAGAGAGATTTCAGATAGCTCACATACCCCGTCTCAATAGTGCTACACTGCACTGAACTGCATTTTTAGCCAATGTTATCATGGAAGCGCACCTTTTTGGAATCAAAGTTTACAAACAAAGATACTTGATGATTATCTTGAGAAAAAAAGAATGTGCAAAGGTATGGGGAGAAAGCTGGAGACTGGTTCAAGGTAATGATGCTCTTTTGATAAGTAGTTGCTGACACAATGGGCCAGATGGCTTCCTTCTGCAACATAGCAATTCTGTGATGCCAGTGAAGTTCAGATTCCAAGATGAAGGTATTGTCTTAGGAAGAAATACTGAACAGACTGAAGTTTAGGGAAATGAGATGTGATCTTACTGAACTATAAGGATTCACTTAACAGCTAAAGAATTAAGTGGATGTTTTGGGATCCATCACCGTAATGAAAAAAAATATGATGCAAATTGACACTGTTCTCAATTTTCCAGGACTACGGGAATCTATTGTACTGTGTGTGCGTGCATGCTTGCAAACAGGTGGTGGGGGAAAGAGAGAAGTGGTGCCCAGACCTCAGGGACACAGTTGACAAACTACAGGTTCTCCCATTTAAGATAGAGATGGGGAGAAGTTTCTCTTTCAGAAGATCATTTTCTGTGGAATCCTCTTCAAAGAGTGCGGTGCTGGAAAAGCACAGCCACTCAGGCAGCATCCGAGGAGCAGGAGAATCGTCGTTTTGAGCACGGGTTTAGATTAGATTAGATTACTTAGATTAGATTACTTACAGTGTGGAAACAGGCCCTTCGGCCCAACAAGTCCACACCGCCCCGCCGAAGCGTAACCCACCCATACACCTACATCTACCCCTTACCTAACACTACGGGCAATTTAGCATGGCCAATTCACCTAACCTGCACATCTTTGGACTGTGGGAGGAAACCGGAGCACCCGGAGGAAACCCACGCAGACACGGGGAGAACGTGCAAACTCCACACAGTCAGTCGCCTGAGGCGGGAATTGAACCCGGGTCTCAAGCGCTGTGAGGCAGCAGTGCTAACCACTGTGCCACTTTGTAAAGCTTTTCTCAATATCTATTGGCCCAAAACTGAATTTAAGGCCAAAACTTGATCAGAGTAGACCACTTCTCATTACAAGATCATGTGGAGTCGGGGCTGTTCATCTGAATGTGTTCAGGATCTTGCTTGGGAGATTTTTAACTGACAAGGTGCTCACACAGGAAAGCAGAGTTAAAGCAGTGGTCAGAATGCCATTGTTTTTTTTAAAAACAGAATGGCAGAGCAGGCTTGAGGGGTAGAATAGGCTACACCTACTTCAAATTCGTGTCATGTGCTCTACAGTTCCCCATTACAGTGCATCAGCCAATTTGACCTTTTCTGGCAGATTGCCCATAGTTTTAATCTCCAGATTTAAAGAAAAATATACTCACATTGGAGGCATACAGCAAAGATTCATGAGACTGATAACCAAGATAAAATGATAGTTCTAAAATGAGGGACTAAGTAAATTGCAGATGTCTTCACGCAATCTCTTGGAGAACTCAAGATTTTGAAGGGACTTTACAAAATTGCACAAAGGTTGCTTCGCCCTGGCCAGGGAAGCCACAAAACAGGGGTGTGGCACAATCTCAAGAAAAGAAAACAATTTATCATTTGGGGAGAAAATAAAGAGATATTTGTTCAAGTGGGTGCAAATCTTTAGAACTATCTAACCAATAAAGTTGAGGACACTATCATTGAGTAAAATTAAGACAGAGATATGACAACGGGTGTTAGAGTTGGACAGGAAAGGTACATCAATTCTGGTAACATTCAGTAGTGACAGAACAAGCTTGAGTCGCCAGATAATCTACTCCTGTTCTTTTTCTTATGTTTGGACACAGTAAAGTTGTGAATTAACTTGGCTAAAGTACTTAGGAGTAACCAACGTACTAATATTATTTGGAGTCATTCAACACCATTCAGCTCCATCTTAAACCATCTGCCCAGTAGCACAAACAACTGTTGTCTACTCACGTAACTCCAGGATGAAGATTGTACCTCTTCTTCCCAAACCTGGTTTGCTGTGCAAAGTAATCATATCTTTCTGATTTCTTCCACATATAGTAAAAAGCCACACACTCGCCCACCGTTCGACTCTTGACCTAAGAACAGAAACAAATACCTTGAATAGAGATGGAAACCGAAGATACGTTCAGAACAAGGCTCTTTTTCCAAGACTAGCTTCATGCTTCAACAAATGAAATGCAAATAAATCTCAGTTAAAAGATGTTAAATTTAAAAGTTGTCACGTTTCATTCACCACCCAAAATATTCTTGAATAGGTGGGCAACAAGGACAGTTTATATCGATTTCCTTCATGCGTGTAATTCAGTGCGTCAGCCATGGCAGAATTCTTGTTTTCAGTCATGAGATCATGGGTTTATGTCTCACTCTATCACAAAGCTGACACTTACAGTATACCATGAGTGAAGGAGTACTGGACTGTTAGAGATGCCATCTTGCAGATGTAATATTAAACCAAGTCCAACCTGCTATCCCAGATGGATGCAGAGAATCGAATCATACTATTATGAAGTAGAGTAGGCTATTCCTGCCCAGGCCAATATTTAGCCATTAAACACAACTGCAAGAAAACACATCTGCTCATTACCACATTGCTATTAATACAAAATTTCTGCATTCAAACCTTGACTTGCTAGATCTGAAATGGCTGTGTCTAAATACAGGAACAGTTACTTCAGAAATCAGCAAGCTGCTTAGAGTTAAGAATTTCCTTTGTTTACTACTTATTTTAACATTTGGAGGGGAAAGTCTGAAAAAGAACTACTTTTCTTACATGTTTGTTCACACAATCAAGAAAAAAAATTAGTCTGTGTGGCATCATTTTTAGTGGGTGGAAAAGCTGGTTTTATGGTGTGCCTGGTTGATTGCTATGGATTTACCTCATGGAATACAGAGAGAACTCGCCACTTGGATACAGAACTGACTCAAAGGTAGAAGACACAGGGTGGTGGTGGTGGACGGTTATCTTTCAGACTGGAGGCCTGTGACCAGTGGACTGCGACAAGGATCAGTGCTGGGTCCTCTACTTTTTGTCATTAATTTAAATGATTTGGATGTGAGCATAAGAGGCATAGTTAATAAGTTTGCAGATGACACCAAAATTGGAGGTGCAGTGGACAGCGAAGAAGGTTACCTCAGATTACAACAGGACCTTGAGCAGATGGGTGAATGGGCTGAGAAGTGGCAGATAGAGTTTAATTCGATAAATGTGAGGTGCTGTATTTTGGCAAAGCAAATCTTAGCAGGGCTTATACAGTTAATGGTAAGGTCCTGAACAAAGAGATCTTGGAGTGCAGGTTCATAGCTCCTTGAAGTGCAGGTAGATAGGATAGTGAAGGCGGCATTTGGTATGCTTTCCTTTATTGGTCAGAGTATTGAGTACAGGAGTTGGGAGGTCATGTTGCGGCTGTACAGGACATTGGTTAGGCCACTGTTGGAATATTGCGTGCAATTCTGGTCTCCTTCCTATCAGAAAGATGTTGTGAAACTTGAAAGGGCTCAGAAAAGATTTACAAGGATGTTGCCAGAGTTGGAGGATTCGAGCTATAGGGAGAGGTTAAATAGGCTAGGGCTATTTTCCCTGGAGCGTCACAGGCTGAGGGGTAACCTTATAGAGGTTTATAAAATCATGAGGGGCATGGACAGGTTAAATAGACATGATCTTTTTCCTGGGGTGGGAAAATCCAGAACTGGAGGGCATAGGTTTAGGATGAGAAGGGAAAGATATAAAAGGAACCTAAGGGGCAAGCTTTTCACTCAGAGGGCGGTGGGTATGGAATGTGCTGCAAGAGGAAGTAGTAGAGGCTGGTACAATTGCAACATTTAAAAGGCATCTGGATAGGTATATGAATAGGAAGGGTTTGGAGGGAAATGGGCCAGGTGCTGACAGGTGGGACGAGATTGGGATGGGTTATCTGGTCAGCATGGACGAGTTGGACCAAAGGGTCTGTTTCTGTGCTGTACATCTCTATGACTATGACTCTCATGAAAAGAGACTTTGCCTTTTGGATTTCTCCACATTTCTTCATTGGCAAAACATAGGAGTCCAACTTACAGGCCCTGAGATTGGGTTTCAGATCATTTTTCTAACAGTTTGGGGATATCCAATGATGAGAATACCTCTGCTCAGCTTGCTGTAGAACACCACTTTTGTCACAGGCAACATTTTCTGTGTGAATAACACAGTCAACCAAATGAATCTGAGCTGAAGTAAACATGAATTAGACACCAGGTATGCAACACAAGAACTTGGGCATTAGGGATTGTGTCCTTCTCCTTCCCCTTCATACTGCACATAGATCTTAAGCAGCAACGGTGAAACAATTCTGGTTATATCATGGGACACTGCAAGATTGCCCATTTCTCAATCAGACAAGTCACAAGGGGTCATCATTTGAAACAAACTCCCTGCTCTTTCCAAAGCCTGTGGGGAAGTCTGCTAAATGTTCAGCTGAGTTTCACCCAAGAATGGGAGACTTCATCATCCAATAGGCTATTGTAGCAGAGGATATTGCCAAGATAGTAGAACCTTGGAAGTGACTGGAGGTGTATCGATTGTCACTTATAAAATGTTATCTTGGCATTTTAAGCCAGCAGAATGTTGGTAAAATTGACTTTTTTTCAGACACAATTGTATGGCTGATGTATATGGAGGCTTGGACAAAGAAATCAACAAGCAACCGGATGTCTTTCAGCATGTGCGATATAAAAGCAGAGTCATCAGCAAACAAGAGTTCACTTCACAGCTGTCTATGGATTATTTTCCCCTCCACAAGCCAAGGGCCTTTGCAGATTGAAGAGTTTGCTGACTGTCCTGAACAGAGTGCAAGGAATATCACGTCTCACAAACTAGATTGAATCTAGTAAGGAAGTAACCAAAAAGATGGATGAGGGCAGAGCGGTAAACATTATATACACAGACTTTAGTAAAGCCTTTAACAATAAAGTTAGATCACATGGGATGGTGACGGAGGTTGTTTTTCGGACTGGAGGCTTGTGACCAGTGGTGTTTTACAGGGATCAGTACTGGGTCCACTTTTGTTCGTCATTCATATGAACGACTTGGATGAGGATACAGGAGGCGTGGTTAGTAAGTTTGCAGATGACACCAAAATTGGTGGAATAGTGGACAGAGAAGAATTGGGTCAATGGACTGAAGAGTGACAAATGGAGTTTAATGTGGATAAATGCGAGACTTATTTTGATAAAACAAACAAGGACAAGACTTATACAGTTAATGGTGGCCCTGGGTAATGTTGAAGAACATACAGGCTCCCCCACAATATTATGAATACCCCAATCAAATCTTTCAGACTCCTCTCCTCCATACCCTGAGGAAGTCTTGCAGAGATCTCCTGCAGCAAAGAAAACTGACTTATAATTAACACAACCATTTTCCTTTGTGTCAGGTACAATTCCAATCAGAAAGATTTTCCAAATTCCCACTGATTACAGCTTTCATAAGGCATCTTGATGTCATACTCAGTCAAATACTACCTTGTTCACTAAGGTCAGTTCACCCTCACTTCCCTTCTTCAGTTCAACTTTTTTATCCATGTTTGGACCAAGAATGTAATGAAGCCGGGGCTGAGTGGGTCTAGTAGAAGTCAAACTGAGCCTTGATGAGCAAGTTATTGTTGAATTATGTATTACTTGGTCATGCTATTGGTGACCCTTTCACTACTTGCTGATAAGTCAGAATGGACTTATGAGCAATAACTGGGTAGATTGATTGGTCTTACTTCTTGTGAACAGGATATACTTAGACAATTTTCTACACTGCCAGGTCAATGCCAGTATTGTAACTGGCAGATCTAATTAAATAATCCTAAACACAATTTAAGCTCTAATGTACCCACAAATCTATCTTACCTTATTTGCCTGTATTTGGTGAAAATCTTTACCGTAGAGTCGAAGTGCAAGTTCAAAGTTTCTGCACTCTTCTTCTGTCCAAGCAGACTGTTCATCTACGGATTATGTAAACTGGAATTAGGATCACGGAATACAACATGCCACAAGTGCTACATTTTTAAGTTCCAAGCAGATTATTGGGCTGGATTTTGTGTTCAACTTCTACAATTCAACAATTTAGCATTTATAGCTGGTTTTCAAGAGAGCTGTGCGCAAAGTTACAGCAACCTTTGTGGCATTTATATTCCCGTGTGGATCATAGCTTAATATAGTGCCGTGGCAAGAATTTTTCCAAGGGTCCAGCAACAGGGATATAAACTCAGAATAAGCAGCCAATTGCATCGAAGTATTTTCACTGACAACAAAGCCAGGAAAATAATACAATTAATTAAATAGTTTAACTTCAAAGTTTCACGCACTGAAGATTACTTGATTATGAAACTAAAATATTAATTTTTAAAATGTGCCCATTTGTTAAAAAAATTACAATAGCTTCGCTTTTCAAGAAGTTTAGGCACAATTAAAGAATTATCAGTTACTATAAACCAAGTCAGATCTCATTCAACAAGGTGGACCTTGACAATTTTTTAAAATTGGAATTTTTATACAGCAAAGAGGAATTTTTACTAATTCCAATTGTTTAGGAATTGAACTCAGAATGTGAAAATGCATCCTACAGAAGAACACAGAATTAGTGACAACTGCTTATGGATTTCATATATAGGTATGAACTCCCAAAACTGCTGTTACTTTTGGGCCCTTACCTCGTGTTGCCTTTATATTTGAGTGGTAACTTCCAAGTGCCTCCTTAACAACATAGTTACATTTTAGAAGTTCATACAGTGCCTGGAAAGAGTTAAAATAAAAGTATTAAATCCACATACAGAACAACTTACTATTAACCTAGAGCAACATTGGCAGAAGTTTCTGGGTGTAATTGAGGACACAGTACACAGGTTCAACCCAAAGAAAAGAAAGACTATCTGGGGAGGGCTTAAGACAGCCATGGCTGACAAAGGAAGTCAGGAAATGTATCAAAGAAAAAGAGAGAGCCTATAAAGTGGCCAAGAGCGCTGGGAAATCAGAAGATTGTGGAGACTACACAAACAGAGGATAACAAAGAGAGAAATAAGTAAATAGAGGATCAAATACGCAGGTAAGCTAGCCAGTAATATTAGAAATGACAGTACAAGTTTCTTTCAATACGTAAGAAACAAAGGAGAGGCAAAAGTAGAAATTGGGCTGCTCCAAATTGATGCTGGAAGGCTAGTGCTGGGAGATAAGGAAACAGCTGAAGAACTTAACAAACACTTTGTGTCAGTCTTCACATTGGAAGACATGAGTAACATCCCAACAATTAAGGAGAGTCAGGGGGCAGAGTTGAGTATGGTAGCCATTACAAAAGAGAAACTGCTAGAAATGCTTACAGCTCTAAAAATAGATAGATCTCCTGACCCCAATGGGGCTATACCCTAGAGATCTGAGAGGGGTGGCTGAGGAAATAGCAAAGGTGCTGACTGTGATCTATCAAAAATTACTGGAGTCAGGGAAAGTCCCAGATGATTAGAAAATCGCTGTTGTAACCCTCTTGTTCAAGAAAGGATTAAGACAAAAGATGGAAAATTATAGGCCGATTAGGCTAACCTCGGCTGCAGGTAGAATTCACCATTAAGGACGAGATTTCTAAATTCTTGGAAGTGCAGGGTCGGATTAGAACAAGTCGGCATGGATTTAGTAAGGGGAGGTCGTGCCTGACAAACCTGATAGAATTCTTTGAAGAGGTAACAAGTAGGTTAGACCAGGGAAACCCAGCGGATGTCATCTATCTGGACTTTCAAAAGGCCTTCGATAAGATGCCTCACAAGAAGCTGCTCAGGAAGGTGCTCGAGGTGAGCTGCTGGAATGGGTTTGGGATTGGCTGTCTTACGGAAGGCAGAGAGTTGGGATAAAAGGTTCTTTTTTGGAATGGTATCTGGTGACAAATGGGGTCTCACAGTGTTCAGTGTTGGGCCGCAGCGGTTCACTTTATATAGTAATGACCTGGATTAAGGGACAGGGGCATTCTGGCGAAGTCTGTAGATGATACAAAGTTAGGCGGACAGGCAGGTAGTACTGAGGTGGTGGGGAAGCTGCAGAAAAATTTAGAGTTTCGAAGAGTGATCCAGGAAATGGTTGATGAAATTCATCGTGAGCAAGTGTGATGTCTTGCACTTTGGTAAAATGAATACAGGCATGAATTATTTTTTAAATGGAGAGAGAATTCATAAAGTCCAAGTACAAAAGGATCTGGGAGTGCTAGTGCAGGATTCTCTAAAGGTCGATTTGAGGGTTGATTTGCAGGTTGAGTCAGTGATTAAGAAAGCAAATGTTATGTTGTCATTTATCTCAAGAGGGTTGGAATATAAAAGCAGCGATGTGCTACTGAGACTTGATAAAACCATAAGACATAGGAGTGGAAGTAAGGGCATTCGGCCCATCGAGTCCACTCCGCCATTCAATCAAGGCTGATGGGCATTTCAACTCCACTTACCCGCATTCTCCCCGTAGCCCTTAATTCCTTGAGACGACAAGAATCTATCAATCTCTGCCTTGAGGACATTTAGCGTCCCAGCCTCCACTGTACTCTGCGGCAATGAATTCCACAGGCCCACCACTCTCTGGCTGAAGAAATGTCTCCGCATTTCTGTTCTGTATTGACCCCCTCTAATTCTAAGGCTGTGTCCACGGGTCCTAGTCTCCTCACCTAACGGAAACAATTTCCTAGCGTCCACCCTTTCCAAGCCATGTATTATCTTGTACATCTCTATTAAGTCTCCCCTTAATCTTCTAAGCTCCAATGAATACAATTCCAGGATCCTCAGCCGTTCCTCATATGTTAGACCAACCATTCCAGAGATCATCCGTGTGAATCCCCGCTGGACATGCTCCAGTGCCAGTATGTCCTTCCTGAGGTGTGGGGACCAAAACTGGACACAGTACTCCAAATGGGGCCTAACCAGAGCTTTATAAAGTCTCAGTAGCACAACGGTGCTTTTATATTCCAACCCTCTTGAGATAAATGACAACACTGCATTCGCTTTCTTAATCACTGACTCAACCTGCATGTTTACCTTGAGAGAATCCTCGACTAGCACTCCCAGATCCCTTTGTACTTTGGCTTTACGAATTTTCTCACCGTTTAGAAAGTAGTCCATGCTTTTATTCTTTTTACCAAAGTGCAAAACCTCGCATTTGTTCATGTTGAATTCCATCAGCCATTTCCTGGACCACTCTCCCAAACTGTCTAGATCCTTCTGCAGCCTCCCCACTTCCTCAGTACTACCTGCCTGTCCACCTAACTTCGTATCATCTGCAAACTTCGCTAGAATGCCCCCAGTCCCTTCATCCAGATCATTAATATATAATGCGAACAGCTGTGGCCCCAACACCGAACCCTGCGGGACACCGCTTGTCACCGTCTGCCATTCCGAAAAAGAACCTTTTATCCCAACTCTCTGCCTTCTGTCAGACAGCCAATCCTCAATCCATCCCAGTAGCTCACCTCGAACACCATGGGCCCTCACCTTGCTCAGCAGCCTCCCGTGTGGCACCTTATCAAAGGCCTTTTGGAAGTCTAGATAGACCACATCCAGGGGGTTTCCCTAGTCTAACCTACTTGTCACCTCTTCAAAGAATTACAACTGGTTTGTCAGGCATCACCTCCCCTTACTAAATCCATGTTGAGTTGTTCTAATCAGACTCTGCTCTTCTAAGAATTTAGAAACCTCATCCTTAATGATGGATTCTAGAATTTTACCAACAACCGAGGTTAGGCTAATTGGCCTATAATTTTCCATCTTTTGTCTTGATCCTTTCTTGAACAAGGGGGTTACAACAGCGATCTTCCAATCATCTGGGACTTTCCCTGACTCCAGTGACTCTTGAAAGATCTCAACCAACGCCTCCGCTATTTCCTCAGCCACCTCTCTCAGAACTCTAGGATGTATCCCATCGGGGCCAGGAGATTTATCAATTTTAAGACCTTTTAGCTTTTCTAGCACTATCTCTTTTGTAATGACAACCATACTCAACTCAGCCCCCGACTCCCTTTAATTGTTGGGATATTACTCATGTCTTCCACTGTGAAAACTGACGCAAAGTACTTGTTAAGTTCTCCTGCTATTTCCTGATCTCCCATCACTAGGCTTCCAGCATCAGTTTGAAGTGGCCCAATGTCTACTTCTACCTGTCATTTGTTTCTTATGTATTGAAAGAAACTTTTACTATCATTTCTAATATTACTGGCTAGCCTACCTTCATATTTGATCCTCTCCTGTCTTATTACTCTCTTTGTTATCCTCCCCAATCTTCTAATTTCCCACTGCTCTTGGCCACTTTATAGGATCTCTCTTTTTCTTTAATACATTTCCTGACTTCCTTTGTCAGCCATGGCTGTCTAATCCCTCCCCGGATAATCTTTCTTTGCTTGGGGATGAACCTCTGTACAGTGTCCTCAATTATATCCACAAACTCCTGCCATTTCTGCTCTACTGTCTTCCCCGCTAGCCTCTGCTTCCAGTCTATTTTTGTCAGTTCCTCTCTCATGCCCTCATAATTACCTTTATTCAACTGTAACACCATTACATCCGATTTTGCCTTCTCTCTTTCAAACTCCAGACTGAACTCTACCATATTATGATCACTGCTTCCTAAGGGTTCCCTTACTTTAAGATCTTTTATAAAGTCTGGTTCATTGCAAAGCACTACGTCCAGAATAGCCTGCTCCCTTGTGGGCTCCATGACAAGCTGTTCTAAAAAGCCATCCTGTAAGCTCTATAAAGCTTTATAAAGCTCGAGTTAGGCCCCATTTAGAATACTGTCCAATTTTGGGCCCCACACCTCAGGAAGGATATACTGGCACTGCAGCACGTCCAGCAGAGATTCACACAGATGATCCCTGGAACAGTAGGCCTAACATATGATGATCGGCTGAGGATCCTGGGATTTTATTCATTAGAGTTTAGAAGGTTGAGGGGAGATCAAACAGCAACTCTCAAGATAATGCATAGCTTAGAAAGGGTGGACGTTGGGAAGTTGTTTCCATTCCAACTGGGAGATGAGGACCTGTGAGCATAGCCTTAAAATTAGTGGGGGGTCAATTTAGAACAGAAATGAGGAGACATTTCTTCAGCCAGACAGTGGCAGGCCTGTGGAATTCATTGCCAAGGAGCGCAGTGGAGGCTGGGACATTGGGTGTCTTCAAGGCAGAGATTGATAAATTCTTGATCTCGCAAGGAATTAAGGCCTATGGGGAAAGTGCTGGTAAGTGGAATTGAAACAACCATCAGCCATGATTAAATAGCGGAGTGGACTCGATAGGCCAAATGGCCTTGCTTCCACTCCTATGTCTTATGGTCTAACTTAACAACGGAAGGTGATTACCTCTTAGAAATGCACCAGAAGCAAAAGATTACCATTTTAGAAACAACTACTTTTCTTCTAATATTGAACAATTCTAAAATAAAACCGACTTGGGATATTCCTCAAAGCAGTTGCGTTTATTGGCTGATGTTGAAAACTTCCTCAGATGGTTAATATTCTCTGGTTCACTGTTTACATGTAAATAACACTCACTATTTTGTTTTATAATATTCTCTATTTTTCACAAATCTCCTCCAATAATATCAGTGATGACTGCCTATTCATTGAATACTAATTTTTTAACAAAAATAGTTTGTGTCACATATTTTGGACTGCATTGAATTGTGAATAAATTAATAAACAGAAAGTGTTTTAAGGGTTACCAACAAAATTCCTCACTACAAACAATACCAAATGGAAAAATACGCTCTGTTACCTTGTGTGAAGCTCAAGATAATTTGCACCAGGGTCTACCGATACAATTCAAAAACAAAGTTTCTGACCTTCTTGACTCAGGTACCATAGAAAGGTTTTTATTATATGGATCCCGTTGCTGAGAGCAGCTTTTATTTGCCAGGCTTCCAGAAGTTGGGGAAGCCCAGATGACAAGCTAATAATAGAAACATGCAACCTTCATAAAAGGCTTTAAATGACAAGTTGCCTCCTAAAAATGGAATGATAGTTCTCATTACAAATCCCTCTTCCATACCAACCCCACAAAAATTAGCTATGAGCAGCATTGGCTTTTGGTTAGATTTTAGTATTTTAACAAATCCAAAAAGCTGCATGTATTGATTTTAAAACCTAAGGATCCCTTGATTTTAAGAAAACAACCTTCTCAATTCATCCCCCCACCTCCAAAAGGTCTATGTACAAAAAAATTACAGTTTAAGCAAAAAATTCAGTCATGAGGTCAGCATTGTTGATTGGGCTGGCATTTACTGGCCATCTCTTGTTGCCCAAGTGCCAAGGGTGAACTGAATTTTTTTGACCGCTGCAGTCAATTTAGAGTACGTAGATCCACAAAACAGTTAGAGACAAAGTTCCAGGACTTTGATGCTGACCCAGAAGCACTGAAAGAATGGCATATAATGGCATATATCACTGTGCAGTGTTGGAGAGACTGAGAGGGCACAAGGTTGCAGATTGTACTGGGAATACAATTCTGCACACACTACTTCACGGATGCCTTGTGTTGAGGAGTTGCTAGATTTGTTTGAAGCCTATCCCATTTCACAGTGATAATGCAATACAACACTATTAAGGGTAACCTCAATGTGAAGATAGGACTTAGTCGCCACAAAAATTGTTCAGTGGTCACTCTTACTGATACAATCAATGCAAAGAGGCACCTGCAACAGACAGTATGGTGAGGATGAGGTCAAATATCTTTGTCACTCACTGGTAAGGAGGAATGTGCAGGACTGACAGAGCTACATTTGTCATTGTTGTTTCTGATACCTTCATCCTTGCCCAGCTGGTCTCTTTCTTTTTTTAAAAGCTTCCTAATGGTCGATACTATTGAATTTCTTGCTGGACCAATTCACAAGACAAGACAGTTAAGAGTCAACCAACTTGCTATGGGTCTGGAAACCCAGGTCCCCGGAATATTACCAGGGTCGCTGGATTACTAGATTTGCCACAATACTACAGTGCCATCACCTCTCCTTGAAATAATATAGGGAGACTGATTTCTCTATTCCTGCATCCCAATAAATGTCTTTTATTGAGTTTTCTTATCAAAATGCAATAGTTGATACACTTCCCTACATTAAATTTATAATTGCACATTTACTGAGTTATCTTTGTTCTCACTGAAACGAGCTTTCCTCCAGCTGGGCATTTTAGTGTTGAACTGTTAATTGCCCTTTAACGAAAGGTTAGAAAAGATTCAGCTATCTTCTTCCTCATTGGGCTGGAAACATAATCAAGAATTATCTCTTCTGTACATTTCATAAATTTCTCCTGCTCTGTGAGATTCACTGTTATTTTCTGAATCTATATTATTAAGATAATAATGCATCTCATTATTACACTTTGTAGATTTTTTATCTTCTGACACTCCTCTATCATTTTCCATTATTTGGTGGACAACACTATATAACCTAAAGTGTAATAGATCCCCTTTTTTTAATTCTACTATATTTTCCTCTTTACTGTTGAGGACATGCTGCCTTCTTTGTGTTATAACAGTATCTCTGATCATTACTTTTGACAACCATCCAACAGTTCCTATTCCTTTCTCTTTTCTATCTTGCCTTATAGTCAGAAACAAAAGTGGCAAGCCTCCAAATTGAGACAAAATCTATAATGGAAAATAAACTACCACAGTTTCTCATGGACTTTATTCAGGTCAGTCATATATCAGATCTGTAATCAAGTATATATTCACCTGTTCATTGTCCCTTACATGTGTCCCTTCAGGTATACCACCAATGCCCTTCTCATCTGCAGATCTCTTAGCTGCTTCATGCAAGAACTCCTTTACCGTACTTTCAGGAAGCAAATAGGGAGTCCAAAGTAATTGGTCCTCATTTTCATAGACTAGAAATAAAATAAAGAAACAAACTTACTAATAAGCTTTCGTGTAATGAGTATTTTCAATCCATGAAATTAAAAATACAAAAGACATTGAACACAAGTGTGAACCTGTCAGTAAGAGCTTGAATGCAAGTATTTCTCCAGTACCTAGCTTCTATAAATTTACCTTACAGTATTTTATCTGGTTTATTTTAGAATTTTGATTTTTTATGGTCAGTCATGAGAAAGACAGACACTCAATTCACTTTCTGGTCAGAGATCACCTGAACATCTACAGAAACTCTGTTCTGGATCCACTGCTTTTTGTCATTTACGTAAATAATTTGAATGTGAATATAGGAGGTATGGTTGGTAAGTTGATAGGTGGTGTAGTAGACAGTGAAGGAAGTTATCTCAGAATACAACCAGTCCATGATCAAATGGGCCAACAGGCCGAGAAGTGGCAGATAGTATCGAATTTAATAAGTGTGAGGTGTTGCATTTTGCTAAGAAAAAAGGACTTGCACCGTTAATGGTACAGCCTCGGGAGTGTTGCCAAACATGATATGGAGGTGCAGGTGTGTAGTTCCCTGAAAGCAGAGTTGCAAGCAGACAGGGTGAAGGTGGCAATGTTTGGTATGCTTGCCTTCATTGGTCAGTGCGTTGAGTATTGTAGCTGGAATGTCATGTTCCAGCTGTACATGACATTGGTGAGTATGGTTGTCATTACAAAAGAGATAGTGCTAGTGCTAGAAAAGCTAAAAGGTCCACAGTCCAAAAATGTGCAGGTCAGGTGAACTGGCCATGCTAAATTGCCCGGAATGTTAGGTAAGGGGTAGATGTAGATGTAGGGGTATGGGTGGGTTACGCTTCGGCGGGGCGGTGTGGACTTGTTGGGCCGAAGGGCCTGTTTCCACACTGTAAGTAATCTAATCTAATCTAATCTAATCTAATTCTCGTCACCTTCGATAAGAAGGATGTTGCGAAACTGGAAAGGGTACAGAAAAGATTCACAAGGATTTTGCAGGGACTGGAGGGTTTGAGTTACAGGGAGAATAGGCTGGGACTTCTCTTCCCTGGAATGTCAGAGGCTTAGGGGTGACCTGAGAGAGGTTTATAAAATCATGTGGGGCATGGATAGAGTGAATAGCTAAGGTTTTCTTTCTTAGGGTGGGGGACTCCAAAACTAGATAACGTAGGTTTATGGTGAGAGGGGAAATATTTAAAAAGGACCTGAGGGGTAACATTTTCACACAGAGGGTAATGGGCATATAGAACTAGCTTTAAGTAGTATTGGTGGAGGCAGGTACAATTTAAAAGGCATCTGGATGGATACATCTTGGTTGTGGATATGTTTGCTGAGCTGAGAAGTTGCAGATGTTTCGTCCCCTGTCTAGGTGACATCTTCAGTGCTTTGGAGCCTCCTGTGAAGCGCTGCTGTACTCTCTCTTCTGGAATTTATTTAGTTTTGTTCCTGCTGCTTCCAGTTGCTCGCTGTAGTGGCTGACACATTGCAAAGAGGTTGATCGTGTTTGTTGATTGATTGTGTGTGTGAGTTCCATGCTTCTAGAAATTCTCTGGCTGCCCTCTGTTTGGCTTTTCCTATGACTGTTGTGTTGTCCCAGTCAAATTTGTGGTCCTTGCCATGTGTGTGTGGGGCTACTAGGGACAGGTGGTTGTGGTGTTTAGGCACTAGTTAGTGTTCGTAGATGCGATTGCTAGTTGTCTGCGAGCTTATTCTATTTAGTGTTTTGTTCAATCCTTGCATGGAATCTTGTAAATTAAGTTTGTCTTGCACATGATGGGGATATGGACTTTTGTTCCAGCAAGTTGTTGTCTAACTGTGGCTGTGATGAATCCCAGGGGTCAGAGAAGTCTGGCTCAGTTCTGAGACATTTTTTATGTAAGGTAGCGTGGCTAGTGAGTTAGGTTGTGGTATGTCCTTGCCGTGTTCTTTGTCTGTTAGGCATCTGCAGATGAAGTTGTGGGGACATCCGTTCTTGGCAAATACTCTGTCAAGGTGTTCATTCATAAGTTGAGTGCTGCAACGCATTGTAGCCCTTTTGAACAGGGGCCTAATGCAGCTTCACTTGTGTGTTGAGGTGACTGCTGTTGTAGTTCAGGACCTGGTCGTAATGTGTGTGGGGCTTTCCTGTACACTTTGGTGGTACATTCACCACTCTGTGTTCTTTCAACCATCATAAATGATGGTTATCATGGACAAGACTGAGTATATTCAGAAAACAGAGTAACTACTTGCAGATACTGACACTTACCTACAGAGAGACTGTGACCCCACTCCACAGCTAACCCAATAGAATAAACAGCACATGGGTAAAAACAATGACTGCAGATGCTGGAAACGAGAGTCTAGATTCGAGTGGTGCTGGAAAAGCACAGCAGTTCAGGCAGCACCCGAGGAGCAGTAAAATCGATGTTTCGGGCAAAAGCCCTTCATCAGGAATACAAGCAGAGAGCCTGAAGGGGGGAAGAGAGAAGTGAGAGGAGGGTGGGGGTGGGGAGAAAGTAGCATAGAGTACAATAGGTGAGTGGGGGAGGGGTTGAAAGTGATAGTTTGGGGGGGGGGGGGGGGGGGGGGGAAAGGGGGGAGTTGATAGGTGGAAAAGAAGATAGGCAGGTAGGACAAGTCATGGGGACAGTGTTGAGCTGGAAGTTTGAAACTGGGGTGAGGTGGGGGAAAAGGGAAATGAGGAAACCGTTGAAGTCCACATTGATGCCCTGGGGTTGAAATGTTCCGAGGCAAAAGATGAAGCGTTCTTCCTCCAGGCGTCTGGTGGTGAGGAAACGGCAGTGAAGGAGGCCCAGGACCTCGGCAGAGTGGGAGGAGGGAGTTGAAATGTTGGGCCACAGTGCGGTGTGGTTGATTGGTGCGGGTGTCTTGGAGATGTTCCCTAAAGCGCTCTGCTAGGAGACGTCCAGTCTCCCCAATGTAGAGGAGACCACATCAAGAGCAACGGATACAATAAATGATATTGGTGGATGTGCAGGTAAAACTTTGATGGATGTGGAAGGCTCTTTTAGGGCCTTGGATGGAGGTGAGGGAGAAGGTGTGGGCGCAAGTTTTGCAATTCCTGCGGTGGCAGGGGAAGGTGCCAGGATGGGAGGGCGGTTTGTAGGGCGACATGGACCTGACCTGGTAGTCACAGAGGGAACGGTCTTCCGCACCACCCACGTTCGAGACACCACCCATGCCTTCCACCTCCTCCAAGACTTCCGTTTTCCCGGCCCCCAACACCTCATCTTCACCATGGATACCCAATCCCTCTCCACCTCCATCCGCCATGACCAGGGCCTCCAAGCCCTCTGTTTCTTCCTCTCCCGACATCCCCAACAGTACCCTTCCACCGACACACTCATTCATCTGGCCGAACTGGTCCTCACCCTGAACAATTTCTCCTTTGAATCCTCCAGATCAAAGAGGTAGCCATGGGCACCCTTTTGGGCCCCAACTATGCCTGTCTCTTTGTTGGCTACGTAGAACAGTCCAACAGTGGGCACCACTCCCCACCTCTTTCTCCACTACACTGATGATTGCATTGCCGCCACCTCGTGCTCCCACGAGGTGGTTGAGCAATTCATCAACTTCACCAACACATTCCACCCTGACCTTAAATTTACCTGGACCATCTCTGACACCTCCCTCCCCTTCCTGGACCTCTCCATCTCCATTAATGACGACCGACTTGACACTGACATTTTTTTTTTTACAAACCCACCAACTCCCACAGCTACCTGGATTACACCTCTTCCCACCCTACCTCCTGCAAAAATGCCATCCCGTATTCCCAATTCCTCTGCCTCCGCCGTATCTGCTCCCAGGAGGACCAGTTCCACCATAGAACACACCAGATGGCCTCCTTCTTTAGAGACTGCAATTTCCCTTCCCATGTGGTTAAAAATGCCCTCCAATGCATCTCGTCCACATCCCGCACCTCTGCCCTCAGACCCCACCCCTCCAACCGTAACAAGGACAGAACGCCCCAGGTGCTCACCTTCCAACTGACCAACCTTCATAGAAACCAAATCATTCACCGACATTTCCACCACCTCCAAAAAGACCCCCACCACCAGGGATATATTTCCCTCCCCACCCCTTTCCACCTTCTGCAAAATACCATTCCCTCCGTGACTACCTGGTCAGGTCAACACCCCCCTACAACCCACCCTCCCATCCTGGCACCTTCCCCTGCCACCACAGGAATTGCAAAACCTGCGCCCACACCTCCTCCCTCACCTCCACCCAAGGCTCGAAAGGAACCTTCCACATCCAAAGTTTTACCTGCACAACCACCAATATCAATTATTGCATCTGTTACATTGGGGACACTGGACGCCTCTTAGCAGAGCACTTTAGGGAACATCTCCGGGACACCCGCACCAATCAACCACAACACCCTGTGGCCCATCATTTCAACTCCCCCGCCCACTCTGCCGAGGACATGCAGGTCCTGGGCTTCCTTCACCGCCACTTCCTCACTACCAGATGTCTGGAGGAAGAACGCCTCCTCTTCCGCCTCTGATCATTTCAACCTCAGGGCATCAATGTGGACTTCAACAGTTTCCTCATTTCCCCTTCCCCCACCTCTCCCTCGTTCCAAACTTCCAGCTCAGCATTGTCCCCATGACTTGTCCTACCTGCCTATCTTCTTTTCCACCTATCCACTCCACCCTCCCCCCGCCCCCACTCATCTATTGTACTCTATGCTACTTTCTCCCCACCCCCACCCTCCTCTCACTTATCTCTCCCCCCACTTCAGGCTCTCTGCCTGTATTCCTGATGAAGGGCTTTTGCCCGAAAGGTTGATTTTACTGTTCCTCGGATGCTGCCTGAACTGCTGTGCTCTTCCAGCACTACTCTAATTTAGAAATAAACAGCACACTATGGAACCTCCAAAAAAATGGACTAATAACCAGGATTCACCTACAAAGGAATGAAAGCAGAAAGCAACAACACCCCAAGATTATACTGATTACCCCCAAGTACACAAACCAGACATCACGTAGACCCACTGTGGCACTCCCTGGAACTCCAGTGCATAAACTTGAACAGAAACAAAAACTAAAACATCCAATCAGTTGATCGAAAAACTCCATGGACATAGACAAGGATGAAACAACAATTTCATCTGTTATAGCAGCACTGTTCACTTCAATTGACAAAACTCTAGCCAGAGAGACAACAGCCAACCTCCTGGACAGGCAGAACAGACAACACTACAGGAAACCTATCAATTAGGACTGCATATTCTAAATCCGAGACCTGTGTTTGACGACACACTTTACATTCAACAGTAATATACCTACGGGCTCACCCATCTCTGGGTTGACAGCAGAAGCAGTGATGCAAAACTGAAACAAATAGCACCCCCAAAAATCCAACCCAAACTCTGGTGGATGACACTTCGGTTCTCTTTAAGAGAACAGAAGTTGAGAACACACACCAGATTATCAACACCATGCTCACACGTTCAGATTTACAAGAGAGGAGGAAACCAACAATTAACTCCCATTCCCAGACATGATGGTTGAAAGAACACAGAGTGGTGAATGCACCACTAAAGTGCAGAGGAAGGCCACACACACCGACCAGGTCCTGAACTACAATCGCAACTACCCAAACATACACACTAAAGCTGCAGCATTAGGACCCTGTTCAAAAAGGACTACAACACACCAACACTCCTCAACTTACGAAAGGAAAGGTAGAACATCTCTGCAGAGTATTCGCCAAACAGAAGGTAGCCAGAGAATTTCTAGAAGCACAGCACTCACTCACTCACATACACCATCAACAAGCACACAGACCTAGACCAGCTACTATAACAAATAACCAGAACCAGCAACGAGAAGCAGCAGAAACTACATTCCAGAAGGCACAGCAGTGCTTCACAGAAGTCTCCAAAGCACTGTAGATGTCACCTACACCGGGGACGAAATGCCTGCAAATCAACTTGCCAGCTCGGCGAATATACCCACAACTACAACTGGTGGCTGAGCTACAGATCTTTATGCAAACCTTGGATTGACCTAAGAATAGAAAGGTTTTAGGTCAGAGTGGGATGTCTAGGGTCAGTGTGAACAAGTTGGTCCAAAGGGTCTGTTTCCGTGCTGTATGATTCTACAACAGAGGTTTCAGAATTTCGCAAGCCCGGAGAAATAAATTTATGATTTTTGATGATACTTCATGGAGATATTTTTAACTAGGAATTAACAAGGATTCTTCCTCATGAAACAGAAACAGTACTAAAATCTTTCATTCTCAGTCAGAAGGGTAACAGAGTGATTCAGCAGATAACACTGCTGCTGCACAGCGCCAGGGACCTGAGTTCAATTCCAGCCTTGGGCAACTGTTAGTCTGGAGGTTGTACATGTCTGTGTGGGATTCCTCCAGGTGCTCCAGTTTCCTTTCTCAGTCCAAAAATATTAGGTGGATTGGCCATGCTAAATTGCCTATCGCTTTCAGGGATATGCGGGCTATGTGGGACAGCAAAGATGGGTGAGTCTGCGTGGGATGCTCTTCAGAGGGTCCGTGTAGACTTGATGGGCCAAATAGCCTGCCTCTACACTGTAGGAATTATATTTTGTTCTAAGTTCACATGATATCAAATTATTACTTCAAGAATATTGTTGGCATTATGGAATTACTGCCAGAAACTGGAAGATTATCTTCAATATATAACAACTTTGATAACATCTTTCATACAGCAAAATGGATGAAGGCATATTATAGGACAATCAACAAAAATAAACATCAAGCTAAATGAGACATTAGGTGAAGTGACCACAAACTTGGCCACATGACTTAAGAGGGCAGCTCAAAGGGGTTCAGGGGGTAATTGCAGAATGTATCGACTAGAACAGCTGGAAAGCATGAAGAAGGGTCACTGTATCGGAAACATTAACTCTGCTTTCTCTTCACAGATGCTGGTATACTGAATGAGTTTTCCAAACAATTTCTGCTTTTGTTTCTGATTTCAAGCATCCACAGTTCTTCCGTTTTTGTTTTTGTTTTGCAGCTGCAAAGCATGTCTCCCAGGAATGGGAAGGCAGTGAGGAACAGAGAAAGGGCCAGAATTGAAAGAATGTAGAGTTGAGAGGAGAATTTTGGATCTGGAGAAGATTGAAAATATCATGAAAATAAAGCCATGGACATAACATGAACGTAAGGATGAGAATATTCAAAGAGAGGCCAATACTGAAGTAGATCAATGAACAAAATCAGTAATCGACAAATGGGACCTGGCACTAGTTAGAACATCTAGATTTCCCAAAGTTGATACTGACTTAATGCACTCACTTCATCCCATACCACTAATAAAAAGCCGTGAGATTGAGAAACAATGGTGACTGAAATAAAAAAAAACACATATGGAGCACTCAAGTATTTATATGTAGCACTGATTTCAAGATAGAGTTAATTCATAAACACGTGCCTTACCTCGATCACCATCTTCATATCTACACAGGCTAGACGGAATTTCAGCTTGATACTCCGAACCCACCATTATTTCCTAAATAAAGGCAAATGAATATTACCTGATGAAGGCAGCCATCTAAAATTCTACAAAGTAATATTATGATTAGGCAGAATCTGATTTAATACAATCTAAAGTTACAACAACCTTCTTAGATATTAAATCATTTTAATTCAATGAAAAGATATCTACAGGTGGTGGTTCACCTTCTGAAAACTGGATAAGATCTATCTCACTTATAACTGTGATTCTCTTTCAATTTATCGCTCCCGTCAAGTTACACTGCAACAGATTTTGGATTTGCAGTGGTTTAGACATAAATGGTAAAAGCCAACACTGCAGTCCAAACATAAAAATCAGAATTAGAAGTCACTCACTCTCTGTCTCATGGATGCACACACATATACAAGTCTATGGGCTGAATTTGTATTTGCAGAATTATATTTGCAAATACTTCTATTTTGCTCAAAAAGCACACAATCTGCAGGCAGTCAATTCATGTAATATTTTGTATATTCCACTTTGAAAACAGAACCAGTCTGACTCAAAATTGGGATACAGACAGACTCTGACCTCACACCTTTAATGCAGTGACTGAGCGGAGATGTCCCTTTTGTTATAAAACTTTAAGTTATCTCAAGAAGGTGACTTAAAACAAGGTCTTGGACTAATGAACCGAAACCTGCATTCTAAAAGGTAAAAGATTTAACACTCTAGGTTTGTTCAATATACCACTGTATGACAGGATAATCTTTCGCTATAAATTGTATCTTGTGATCTTATATCCACAGCCACCTGATGAAGGAGCAGCACTCCGAAAGCTAGTGCTTCCAATTAAACCTGACTGACTATAACCTGGTTTTGAGAGATTTTTAACTTTGTACACCCCAGTCCAAAACCGGCACCCCCACATCATAAAAATCACACATGACTTCAGAATTGCATTCTACTGAAACTCATTTTCAATGCCATCCACAGGAAATAAAATCACTTTATATTGACACAAGAGTTGAAATCAGGAAGCAAATCTATATGACATGCGGAAATTGACATCGAAAAGAATCACAGGTGAAGTTCAAAGTCAAGATATTAAAATAAACAGCATAAATAGCTGTCTTTATTAACAAAGATACAGAATTCATTATTAAAATGAACATCTATTGCACTCAAATAATAGTTTCATCATTTATCTAAGCTATGGATCGCAAACAAAAATTCTCACAATTATGGGAAGCTCAGTAACAATACATAATCTTCTTTTGTTTTATCCCACAAGGAATGTACTTGGTTGTCTCAAAGCAAATACTTTTACTCTACACCAAGTTCAAACTAAGACAACTAATTTCGCTGGAAGTCAAGTACTTCAAAGCACCTGCAGATCAAAAAGGTGCTATACCATTCAAGTTGCTTCCAATGCTAGTAAGTTAAACTTTTCTGGAATCTGATTTTAGATGATGATCACCGGTCAGAGTCAGATCTCAACTAAAACAGAATAGAAGTGGTATTCGACAATGGAATGCCATCAACCAGACTAATGAGGAAAGCAACACAACCATCATTTCACTCTATATTACAATCTAGTGACTCCTGTTGGATGCACAGATGCCAGGTGAAGCCATATCAGTTAGGTACTTTGACTGAGGAAGAATCAGAAAGACATGCATCAAGAAATGCATGAATGAATTTTATTACAAATCAATAGCAAAGGCCCATCAGCTGCTGTGAATCCTATCCGAATACAAGTTAGCATATTTAGGAAGGAAGCAGGGAGTTGCAAAATAGAAATGTGGGTCCCTATCTCTGAGCAATCAGGACACATATGACTGCTCTTGGCATTCATAAATGGCATTTTTGTAAACACAAAATTTGTAAGATTCAAGACTTAAGCAATCTTTGGGAGTATATATAGAATTATTCATATGCCATTAACTTACACCGAATTGTTTTGCCTAAAATAATGTTAAATTACTTTTTGGACTCCAAAGCTTCGAACTTTCTTTTATAGCAGATCATCAGAAAAACTTTGTGTTGTGCACCAACAGAACAAACTATTTTTCACTTGCTGCTTACTTTATTAAAAAAATATTAAGACGACTAAGGATAAATAACAATCTTGTACTCATCATGTGTACAGTGACCCCGAATTCTTTTAAACTGAAATAAAATCCATTGCATCGTCCTTACAAATGAGTTAAGAACTAACCTTCAGGAATATTTACACAAGGAGTTCAATTTAGATTAATTCATCCAATGCATTCATGTAAATAACACAAATTTATTTCAATTCTAATAGCTAAAGAATGAAACACAAGCGTAATAAACTTTATTATACTATATCTGACAAAGTTATTACTCATTCTGCTGTACAACTGCTGAAAGAGGTCTTGCTTATTTTAACTGATAGTACACTGTTAGAGGTCAGATTGAATAATGTTGAGTTTACAGTACCTTTTTTAAGTCTTCAGGTGGTACACAATCATCTTGTCCTTCTTCATCTTCAGATTCTTTATCACCATCAAACGTGGTGCTTGCTTGATGTGAGAAATTTAAAGATAGTTGTCAGAAAACAGCCAACGAAAACATATATTTTCATTATGCTCAAGATGGAAGGAAATGTTTTTCTTGACCAAGATTCAAATCAACCACAAGTGCTAAATACAATACCCAGAATGCATATGAATCATGGATTTTTTTTGTTGATCCATGGTGAGATCATTGCTGAAAAGGCCAGCAGATATTGCCCACAACTAACTGCCTAAGTGGCGAGTTGCCTTCTTGAATTGTTAATAGTGTGACAGACTTAGGTACAAACACACTGACGTTTCAGGTGTCTGAGCTTGTGACAGTGAAGGCACAGTAAATCAATACCAATATCTAGTTCTTTAGGCATCAGGGACAAATAACATTCACATCACACAAATGCCAAGGAAAGAACAACACCCAACAAGGGAGAATTTAACAATCTCACTTTTGACATTCAAAGGCATTACCATTGCTGAATCCCCCATTATCAATATCCTGGGATTACCACTGAACAGTAAATTAACTTGACTAGTTATATAATTAAATAATGTGGCTATAGGCGCAGGTCAGGGGCTATGAATCCTGCTGTAGTTCATCTTCTGTTGCAGTCTTGATGCAAATATAGCAAAAGAACCTTCAGAGATTAGTTTAGAATGACTGCCCATAAGTCTGTTCACCATCTATAAAGCACAATTCAGCAGGGTGATGTGATGCACCCCTCTTGCCTGGATGAGTGCAGGTTTAACAATATTCAAGCTGGACATGACCTGGTACAAAATCCACTTAACTGGCAGCATTTTCATGAACATTTGCTCCCTTCATTATGAAAACACAGTGGCAGCAGTGTTGACCATCTACAAAATTAACTACAGAAATTCATGAAGGCTCCTCTGATTGCATCCTCCAAATTTGGCAACAATATCATCTAGAAGGTGGCCACCACCTGCAAGCTTTCCTCTAAGCCACTGACCAGCCTGGCTTTGAATTATATTGCTATTCTTTCAATGATGCTGGGTCAAATTCCTGGACTCACCTGATCACTCACTCCCCAATCATCACAGTATTCTCAGCCTCTGACCTGCTCGTGTAGCTGCTATAATAACAGTTAGACCAGTTCAGTTTCTGATCAATGGGAATCCCCAGAATTTTGAGAGTGGGAGTTTCAGTGTGGATAAGGCCATTGAACGTCAATAAGAAATGGTTACGATTTCTTTTGCTGGAAATGGACATTGCCTGGCACTTAAGTGGGGGTGTGAATTTTAGTTAAATTTACTAGCCCAAGCCCAAATATTGTTTAGATTTTGCTGCATATGGGCACTAACTAGTTCAGTATCTGACAAGTTGTAGTGCTACCAGACAACCTGCAGTCACCAGGGAACACCTCCATGCCCGCTCACGAGCTCCCGTCCCCAACTAAGTGGAGAGTTTTTCCTAATTCCAAATTAACTTAAGTTCCACTAAAGCTTCTTGAGATTACACTCGGTTAAGTGCTGCCTTGATTCCAAAGACAGTCACTTTAACCTAATCTCTGAAGGTTATTTTGCTATATTTGCATCAAGACTGCAATGAGCCCAGGAGCTAAGTGAGCCTAACTGAACTTAAACCATACTTTGATGAGCAGGTTATTGTTGAATAAGTGCCATTTGATAGCACCTTCAATGTCATCTTCCTTACTTGGCTGATGATTGAAAGCAGACTGATAAAATGTAACTGGTTGGATTGGATTTATCTGTTTTCTATGGACATGACATACATGGGCAACTTGCTATATTATTAGATAGATTGCAATAATACATGATTCTTGGAACAGCTTGGCTTGGACTCTGGCTTGTTTGGAAAAACAAGTCTTCACCACACAGTGACATGATCAGGAGCCACAGACTATACTGTATCCAGGACCTTCAGCTATCTCTTATCATCTCTGATCAAATCAAATTAGCCACAGATTAGTATCTGTGAGGATGGGACATTATGAAGAAACCAAGATGGAGCATCAACTTGACACCTGTGGCTAGAAACCTCCTTCATTGCTCATACTTCCATTTCCTCAAATCCTTAACTATTCACCAAAGCTAGCAGCTTTTGTCCACTTTATTTCTTCCCTTGTCAACCTAAAACAGTACTACACAAAACAGTTAACATCAGGTACTGTCTCAGGTAAAGGAGAGATTAGGTGATCCACCAAACCCAAAGCAATTCAGTTTTTAACTATCACTTTTATATTTCCATTTTAACTTCCAAGAACATTTATAATAGAAATTCTGTATAATTAACATTTCAATTATACGTTTGCAACAGTAGCAGCAGCACAACTGTTCATAGGATGCAATTACAGCTTGACCATTCTGGATAATTATAAAATGTTGTTTATGTTGATGGTTATAATGTTATTGGTTCAATGGCCGAGGGGTATTAATTGTTGAACCATTAATTCAAAGACTGAGGTAATGTTCTCGGGACCTGGATTCCGATCCTACTTCAGCAGATGGAATTTGAATTCAATCAAGAACTGGAAATAAGAGTCAGGATGACCATGAATCCATTGTCGATCGTTGAAAAAAACTAACACCTTTTAGGGAAAGAAAACGGCTGTCCTTACTTAGTCTGGCCTATTAAGGATGGGCAGTAAATGCTGTCCTCACCAGCAATGCCTGAATAAAAAAGGTTGAAGCTAACAGGAACTGTTTGAGAAATATTCAAAATGTTCAATTATGAGATCTTAAGTAAGATATGTCAATGAAGATGTGTCCTGCATAATTTTGAAATCTGGAAGAATGGGCACCTTTGTAGGCTTTACATTTTTAACTCAAAGGAATCCAATATGAGTAACTTTAAGTAACACATGACCATGCCTTAGTCAAAAAGATCTTAAAAAGCCTTAAAAAAAAATCATTAAAAATACAGGCTCAAAGCTCTTCTTAATGACCGATCTTACCTGTAGGAATTACATGTAAACTATGTGCAATTCGCCCTCACGGTAAATGGATTAGATGTCAAAATGTCTTGGAAGCCCTTCAGTGACATCACTCTCATTCTCAAAATACTATAAATTATCCTATTTTATTTTGTCAGGCTATTAGAGTGGTTCAAACATTGTGCTTCAATTGTATAGTGTAATATTTTACAGTAACCCATTTTGAATCATTATCACAGAACCATACTTTTGGATACCGATTTGTGTCACTGAAAAATACATCATTGCAGAAAGGAAGAATGTGCAGTTTTCAGTCATTCCTGCTTTTGAGCAGAGTAGGGCTATAACCATAATCTGAAGCAACAAGTGTCCCTCGCAAAAGCATCTAAATGCTGCAAGCTACCTATTCAAACACAGTTAAAATTAATGTGTAATTAGGGAATAGTGTTGTCCAACCATTTGTACAGTACCAATATCTCTCTACACCAAGTAAAGCACAATTTGCTACAAAAGTGACAAAAGGAGCAGTCGTGCTCGATGACAATGACTATGAAGAGAAGTCAGAAAACTCAGCAGGCCTGCTTTGTCTTCACAGTCTAAGTTATTTTTTCCGCTGTGAACAAGGCCAGTTTCAGATTAATTTGAGCTCTACTTTATTATGATGTCTAAATTACCAACATTACTTTTTTAAACCAAATAAAAGCCTCCCTTCCTAGCATCAGTGACACAATCAGATAATTTCACTAATTGATCTTTGGTAAATCAACATTTCCTCGCAGCTAACAAGTATGCTCATACAAAACAAAAATCTAAATACAGCAATATCATAATTAATAATTGTAACACTTGGGATAGATCTCACCAACTGTTGAACAATTAATTAGTTTCCAGGTTCAACAGGAGCTAACAAATACAGAAATAGTATCAAACTTGCTAAGTTACAAAGGCAGGACCCATTATTTTTGTTCCTGCATACATCTGAACGCAACCAATTACAAAAACAGCAATATTTCAATGCTAAACATCGCTTTCACTACAACAGGGAGCAAACTGCTTAGCTTTCTTGCTTTTTAGCATCCATCTTGTATCACTGGTATATGCTAAGACTTACAAACAAGATGACATGCTTGCCTGAACAAAAGCCTGAAGTGAGAACACGACATGTCAACAATTATGAAGACACTTTCAAGTAGCCCTTCAACAGCTATGCATGCAAGATAGCTGACCTCTGCCAGTGTTATGTAACAGACAATACGAGATACTTCCACGTGATATAAACTGTCCAGTTTCATGAACTACCTTCATTGAAGAAACAAAATTCTTCTGCCATCCCTGCAATGAAACCTGAGCTGTTTTTCCACTTCACACGATTGTAGATTTAATAGCATAAGGAGTGACTACTACTGTTGATATTTACAAATCCACTTAACTTAAAAGAAAGCATGTAGTTTATCAAGATTAAGTCTGCATACTAAATTATTTAGGGTTCATTAGCTTGTTAAAACTTATTTTTTCACAGGATATTGGCATCACTAGCTAGGCCACCTATACAGTTTATTGTATAGCTGTCTACCACTGAACAGCCCGAGGTGGTGGTGATGAGGCACACTGTTGAACTGCTGAGAGTGTCTGTCAAAATTAAGGCCATCAGAAGGACAATTTTCCATTCAGAAATTGTCATCTCCAGGAACACTTAATTAAACAAATTTAACATCTCTGGACTCAGTAACATTCATTTACAAAGGAGAAATTAAAGCAAATAGGCTTCAGAAGACACAGGAAAATGGATCCCAATTAAATTCTATAAAAGATTGGTTTGTAAAATCTGTAATAGATCAAGTTGACCCAGTGTTTAAGATATTTCAGAACAGAAATACCTCATGACCACAAATCACTGTAAATCAGATGACCAGTTTCCACTGGAGGGTGGCTAATAAACAATGTATTCCATTATATAAACTATTAAAGAAAATCTAGTTGGTCCAGATGTGATTCTGAAGGTGATAACCTTGCAGTGAACAAGTAAATTCATCATAGATTATAAGATCAAATTATTAAGTACAGCAATTGCTTAATGTCCAAGCTATTTTTTTTCCCTTGAACAGTGTTTTGGAAGAAGATTCCTGCTTAAAGCTGCAAGAAAATGCAAATTTTACCAGATCTTGGCTCTTGCACCTTGTTATATTTAAGTGCCCTAACCTGACACGAATGCAATCATTATTAGGTTGATGTTTTCGATGCCGGGGTCGGGGGGAGAGGGGGTGGGAAGAAGGGTGAAACATGAATCAGAAGTGTACGCAGTTTTTAAATCTTCACCTCAAGACTCAAGGAGACACCTGGCTATACCTCCAGAACACAAGTAGTTGGTCTCCAGATGACCAGAGAAGATCTTAAATGGAGAACTGAAAGAACTTTGCATCCAGCTAATTCAAAAGTAAGCCCGTCATACCAAGAATACATAAAGCTTTGCTGATATCCCAGCCACTTATAAAACTATAATTCATAAGAATTATTTGGCAAACAAGCAAAACAAAAGTTGTAATACTGACAGAGGGGGTTCTACTAAGTTTGTGGTGAGAAGTGTTTGTCAATTGGAGCTGAGCTTCCTGCTCTGCATAACATGTCACCTATACCACCTGATAGTCCTCAAATACATTAGTTTCCAGAAAGCTGTTGCAATCCTCTTTGAAGAGCAAAAGAAAATTTATGGCTCTTCACCCAAAAACACACATGCACAAACATATGAATCTAAGGGATGAAATCTCCTTTATAACCCAGTGATCAAAATGCATGTGTCTTTGGTCTTTGCTTTAAGGCAATCATTACAAGTTATTTTAGACCAATTAATGACTGCTTTATAGCAGCACACAGAAACATCAGATATGACATGATATAAAATAAAAAATTAATTCAGATGTCTCTATAGCCTGTTAGAAACCCCAAATTTCAAAAGAAATTGTGTTTTATTGGGGGTCCTGCTGCAACTTGAGGGGCAACCCTGCTTAGTTAATCATCAAAAATGGAAGTGCTGCAACACAAAATAAAAAGTATATTTTCAGGTCAGAACTGATGCGGAGAGAAAGTATTTAGTTCAGAAGCATTTTTTTCCTTATGTGAAAACTCAGAAGCTTCCGCCATATAAACTGGCATACACGAGCAAAACATCAGCCAATCAAAACAACCCTTGAAGAATTGGACTAATGTCCAAAGTTTAATTTGCCAGGATGGATTCAAAACTCTTATAAGCAAACCAGGTTTCGTTCGCATCAGAGGTTTTAACAAGGACAACAGCATAAAAATGGCAATATTCTCACCCACTCTGGAAGACAGAGATTCTGGAGTGTGGGGAGAAGAACAAACTGAAGACACCACGTGAGGATTTTTTGTCTCCTTTGATCCCAAGTGGGGTAAACTGGTTAAGGTGATGGCGAAAGACTAGAAAGAAATAGCACCCATCATGGATGAAGTCTCACTTCCAAGTACTGTCTGGTTGATCCTCAAATAAAGGAGCATTTGATTAAAAGTCGGCATGAGCTAGCTCAGTCTTTGGCACTGTGAGATAAAGTTCCACCTGTTAAGGTTATTTTTGAGGAACCACATAATTTAATCACTCAGCCAAGTAATTTATCAAGAAAAAATGCCTGCCAGTAATGGAGCATTTGTCAATATCAACTTCTCACTATATAGAAGTCTATATAAAAGCAGAAATGATGCAGTTATGGACTGATGGCTGACCAAGTGCTTGCAAATCCCAGACTATCTTGTTGACTGAGACCTCCTCTCAACAAAAACGGTTGGATGGGGTGGGTTTAACAGTAAAAGGTGACATCCTGGCACCAAGCTTACTTGACACCAGACTGACCGACTCCTCAGACAAGCCATCACCAAAGTAAGCTGAGCCACAGCAGGAGGGGTGACCTGAGAAGGACCATTCTTTTTGGGACCTGTGGAGCAGGTTTCTGGTGGGGGCCAACTTACCTGGCGCCCAGACCTCACTCCTGCAGTGACTCTTTTCTTGGAGGATTGATGAAGACTCTCCCGTCTGGTGCGGGAGGAGACGTCCAATCATAAATTGCACAATGCCAGGTTGTGCTTCAACTATAACTGCAAGAACCTGAAGTGGCCAGCTGCCACCACGAAGATGCCATTACATTTTGTGCAATGTTTTAAACCAGCAGACAACTTGCTTGAAGATCAATGATCTTTCAAAGCTGGAAAACAAGAGAACACAGAGCTCAACCATGTGAGAAAGTAGCGGCTAGATTTATGCCGCTGGGGGAAATGTTACGATACATCAGACGAAGGGCAGAGTCTTTCAATGACTGAGGAAATAAAGTGGAATTGTAGCCCAACTAAAAAAGGCATTTCATCAGCTATGCTCATTGCTGGAAAAGGGAGATTACTGGAAATAAATTACTTCTTTGGCCTATTTATAAAAAGTGTTTGATCAAATAAACTACCATCTGGGTTATCAGATTTGAGTTTAAAAAATGCATCCTAAAAATAATAAAGTGCTGAAAAATAGACATTTTGTCTGAACGGTGTGTCTTGCACTGAAGACATTCTGCAAGAATTCAAATTCAAGGAGCAAACCATCATTTATAGCACCATTTATAGCACATGAGAGGAGAGTGCTGATGAGATAGCAAATGCATCGACTGGAAGAGGTGTTGCCATGAAAATTGCACCCATAAATGGGAATAAATATTTTACATATACCCAGACTTCGTTAATTTAAACCAGGCAGGGTGACTGAGTGGTCAGGGCATTGCCTAGAAAAGTAACCAGTGAATATTTGTCTTCTAGTTTGCGGAGTTGAAACAGGCAAACCAACATTAACAAGTTCTTATGTCTGCAACATGTATTAATACATGCAGCTTTCATTACACATAAGTGCGCGACACTGCAAGCCCAAATGACAATCGGACATTGTGCAAGGAATTATGGCGACACTATTCAGGATTATCTGGCAAATTTTGTCCAATTGCTGAATCACATCAAAATGCTGATGGATCCAACCAGCCCATGCTCAAACTGTGCCTATTTCAAATCAATTTTTGACTAATTTCTCAGGGCAATATGCTGACTGGTTTTAATTATCCATGGCAACAACACTTACCAGTTAAAATTTATATGCCAAATCGTCTTGAAAAGTGCCCATATTATAGAGGGGTGATGCTGGAGGTCTTAAAAGCATAAAATGCATATTACAAACAAATTGAAGAACAGCTTCTTCTCTACTGTTATTAGACTTTTGAATGGACCTCTTTAATGTTAATCTCTCTCTGCACCTTCTTCTCAGCTATAACATTGTATCCTGCACTCTGTTTGGTTACCCTAATGGACTTCTATTGTACGATCTGCCTGTAAAGCAGCAAGACAACACTTGTCACTCTACTTCAGTGTATGTAATAGCAATGAACCAAATCACAAAATTTCCAAAACCGAATCAGTGTATCCCAGAACTTTGTGGGATGCTAGGGAGGAGACTCCTGATACTTTCTTTTCCACCGACAGCCACAGATGAGGTACCAGAAGATTGGAGAATGGCTAATATGGTGTCATTACTTAAGAAAAGGCTGGGGACTATAGATAAGTGAACCTGATGTCAGTGATGAATAAGGTGAGGGGATTCTGAGGAACAGGATTTATATACATTTGGAAAGGCAAGCATTGATTAGGCATAGTCAACATGGCTTTGTGCATGGGAGATCATTTCTAAATAACTTGAATGAGAGTTTTTGAAGAGGTGACTAAGAAGATTGATGAAGAAGTGTGGTAGGTTTTGCTCACGTGGACTTCTGTGAGACATTCAACAAGATTCCATATGGTAGACTGGTTAGCAAGGTTAGATCACAAAGAATCCAGAGAAAGCTAGCCATTTGGAGACAAATTGGCTTAAAGGTGGAGACAGAGAGGACTAATAGTGGGTTGTTGTTCAGACTGGAGACCAGTAACCAGTGGTATGTCGCAAGGTTCAGTGCTGGGTCCATTGCTCAGTTTAGAGTATCTGGTCAACGCGGACAACTTGGACCAAAGGGGTCTGTTTCCCTTTGCTGTATAACTCTCTGACTATGGCACAATTAGCACTCCCATCTCATGCAGCCTAAATGTTGACTTTTGCCTTGAACTTGTATTCTTGCAAAATGTCCTCTTCGGTACAACACAAAATGTGCCTTTTCTCAAAATTATCAAATGATTATGTAATATGAGCTTTGGCAGTTATTGAAGATAAAATTCTCATTTATCTCAAGTCTGTGCTTGATTTCTTTGCCCCACAAGTTATCACTGACAAATTTAACACTGAGTAATCAAAATGTAGTCAAATACTCAAATCAATCCAGAAAAGTTTAGATCCCCAATTACAATGATGTATTATGGTCTTGGAAGTTGTTTGCCAGTTCGTGAAGACCGGCAAAAAAGTACTTCAGTTTTTGATCCAACAGAAATTTTTCTGAATTGCATTTGCAGAAACTGAGTAATTTCAAAGTAAGTCTGCCAAATATTTCATCACAGAGAAACAAGTAACTCAGTCAAAGCCCATGATGTCAAGGGACCATACACACTGTTCTTGGTATTTATGCCTGCATCCAAAATATATTGGAAGCTCCCACCTTTCAATCAATGCTGTAATTTTTACAAACCAAAACTGGTTTGGTTTACAATACTAGGCCACGAACTGACAACTTCTAGGTTGCAACAAACCAACAAGACCTTGCCTCTAATTCCATTTCGATATTAGATTCCCCAGCAACAGATACAATGGTTGCACTGAAATCATGTCCTACATGTCTTTGATGATGCAACTGCACAACGCAAAGGCACTTATTCATTTACTAACTGGCAACAAATTCGATGTTTTGAAATACTGTCAGGATAGCAGTTTCATGAAGTATCATGTTGGACAGAATAACAAATAATCTATTCCATCATAGAATCTGTCTCTCTCTGGAACACAGGAACCAGAGTTGGTTATTCAGCCCTCAAGTCTGTTCTGCTATTCAATGAGATCGTGGCTGAAGCGTGATCCAATTCCATGTATTTGGCTTTGGCCCATAACCCTTAATATTTTCACTTAACAAAAGTTTAACTATATAAGATTTAAAACGAACAACTGCCATTTGTGGAAAATGGACAAAATAACTGAAAAATGTACTGGTAATAATGTCAAGATCAGAAACATTTGAATCAAAGAACTCAAAATTCTTTTACAGTCACAAAAGACAAATCCTCAACTTCCAACCAAGTTCCTTTGGAAACAGCACATAACATGTAGAGTTGGTTACCTACACAATTCAAAATCATGTATCCAAAAATGTATACGAATCTGATGTGAAAACATAGGTACACTTGCAAGCATTGGACAGGTGTGTGAACTTAAGGGAATTTCTATTTGCCAGGATTTGGTGTTGGAGAGACTGTTAGGTCTGAAGGTTGATAAGTCTCCGGGACCTGATGGCCTGCATCCCAGGGTACTGAAGGAGGTGGCTCGGGAAATCGTGGATGCGCTGGTGATTATTTTCCAGAGTTCAATAGAATCGGGGTTGATTCCTGAGGATTGGAGGGCGGCTAATGTTGTGCCACTTTTTAAGAAGGGTGGGCGGGAGAAAGCAGGAAATTATAGACCAGTTAGTCTGACCTCAGTGGTGGGAAAGATGCTGGAGTCTATTATAAAGGATGAAATTACGGCACATCTGGATAATAGTAACAGGATAGGACAGAGTCAGCATGGATTTATGAAGGGGAAATCATGCTTGACTAATCTTCTTGAATTTTTTGAGGATGTAACTCGGAAGATGGACGAGGGAGATCCAGTGGATGTAGTGTACCTGGACTTTCAGAAAGCTTTTGATAAAGTCCCACACAAGAGGTTAGTGAGTAAAATTAGGGCGCACGGGATTGGGGGCAAAGTACTAGATTGGATAGAGAATTGGTTGGCTAATAGGAAACAAAGGGTAGTGATTAACGGCTCCATTTCGAAATGGCAGGCAGTGACCAGTGGGGTACCGCAGGGATCCGTGCTGGGACCGCAGCTTTTTACAATATATGTAAATGATATAGAAGATGGTATCAGCAATAACATTAGCAAATTTGCTGATGACACAAAGCTAGGTGGTAGGGTAAAATGTGATGAGGATGTTAGGGGATTACAGGGTGACCTGGACAAGTTAGGTGAGTGGGCAGATGCATGGCAGATGCAGTTTAATGTGGATAAATGTCTGGTTATCCACTTTGGTGGCAAGAACAGGAAGGCAGATTACTACCTCAATGGTATCAAATTAGGTAAAGGGGCTGTTCAGAGAGATCTGGGTGTTCTTGTCCACCAGTCAATGAAGGCAAGCATGCAGGTACAGCAGGTCGTGAAGAAGGCTAATAGCATGCTGGCCTTCATAACAAGAGGGATTGAGTATAGAAGCAAAGAGGTGCTTCTGCAGCTGTACAGGGCCCTGGTGAGACCACACCTGGAGTACTGTGTACAGTTCTGGTCTCCAAATTTGAGGAAAGACATTCTGGCTATTGAGGGAGTGCAGCGTAGGTTCACGAGGTCAATTCCTGGAATGGCAGGATTGCCTTACACGGAAAGACTGAAGCGACTGGGCTTGTATACCCTTGAGTTTAGAAGACTGAGAGGGGATCTGATTGAAACGTATAGGCTTATGAAAGGATTGGACACTCTGGCAGGAGGGAACATATTTCCGTTGATGGGGGAGTGCCGAACCAGAGGACACAACTTAAAAATACGGGGTAGACCATTTAGGACAGAGATGAGGAGAAACTACTTCACCCAGAGAGTGGTGGCTGTGTGGAATGCTCTGCCCCAGAGGGCAGTGGAGGCCCAGTCTCTGGATTCTTTTAAGAAAGAATTGGATAGAGCTCTTAAAGATAGTGGAGTCAAGGGGTACGGAGATAAGGCTGGAACAGGATACTAATTAGGAATGATCAGCCATGATCATATTGAATGGCGGTGCAGGCTCGAAGGGCAGAATGGCCTACTCCTGCATCTATTGTCTATTGTCTATTGTCTATTGTCTACTCTAAGCTTCCTGAAAATCAAAAATTGTTTTGCTAGAATCAAAGGTTTCGCCTCAGCAGTTTCATTATCTGATCCTTGTGGAAAATGACAAAAATATATCCACTAGTCAAGTTAAGCCAGCGCCTAGTCAATAGGTTGAGCGACTGGTCAGTCATTTTTGCATCTGCTTGCACAATGGCATTTAACAGTGACATAATTTCGTACTCAAGCAAAATTCATACCAAATTTCCTTACTCTATCTTAAAGACACAGAGGAACCTCGATTATACGAACGACACGGACGGGGAGAATTTTGTTCGGATAATCGAATGCCGGATGACACCGTTTAGCCAAGCACCGAAACCCTGAGCTCTTGTTATGATAATCGAGATTCCTCTGTGCCTATTAATTAAGAGGTAAATATTAAATACGAGGCTTGATAAAATGGAAGTACAAGTTCGTTTCTTAGCTTGCCCACTTTGTGACAATCTCATTTTGCAATTTAGCTGCTCCTTTTCTATTCCTAGCAACACATCTCAAAACGTACTTGATGAGATGTTTTTTTAAAAACCACAACTTCTGAAAGTTCCACTCTAGCCACAAGGCATTTTCTTTTTTAAAATCAAGCTTTCATTTTTAATCCATAGACTTACATCTCAAGTGTCGGGGAAATAAATCTGTTGTTTCATGAGAAGTAACAGATGGGGTCAAGTCATCAGCAGAAGATTGTGTTTCTTCATCGTCACCTGAAAGTAGGTCCTTTGCTATTTCCTCCTATCCGGTTCAGATAAAAAGGAATTCTATTTACTAGTCAATCATATTACACACTTTGAGTAAAATGTTTCAAGGAAATTTTCATGCATCAATATAAAAAGATGGTTGTTACTAAACTTGCCTTATCAAGAGTCATGTCAGGTAACTCATCAGCGAGCTCACTTGGCGAACTCTCAGGATTTTCAGTTTCAATCACCGGAGGTTCACACCCATAAAGTGCCAGCAAATCATCAAGTGGCATGTTGCTCTCCTGTTGAGCACAAAGAGTTGCACTCCATAAAATTTTAACCTGATGGTGTTTTCAACAGATTTAATATACATGTAATTTGCTTAAGCAACTCACAGACCTCCAAGCTCTATTACTGATAAAGACAAAAATAGCAACAGGGTGTGAATTCTATTAACTAAAAAAAGTTTCTCTCAAAGTCTCATACAATTCTGATTTGGCCACAGTTTACAATTCCTTATTCTTTGTCAGAGAAATAAATACAGACTTAACAATTTCTCACATTCAAGAAATAAAAATCAAATCACTTTCAATGAATCTCAATCCAACTAAGTAGAACTTACTGTACAAAATCCGACTGCCAGAGTAAGAAACTCGATCGAGGAAGAATGAGAAAACCTATATTTTTATAGTTCTCATGGACAAAGGTGCATGTTAGTATGTTATCACTGTAGACAAAACGTAAACATAAAGGAAATGTGCAAACCAAATAAATCAGGCAACAGAATAGTGAACATCTGAAGGAAGAGTCGAAGGAAGTCTAAGGTCAAGACTAAGGAATGATGGGGGAGAAGGGAGCAGGAGCAGGAAAAGGAGTGGAAAAGGCAACGGGGGTGTGGAGAAGTGGAGCAAACGCTAGGGGGAAATTGGCCCACCAAAAATGAAAAAGTCATCATAGCATGTAACAGGAGTAATGCAGTTACCATAGAGGACTAAGTTTCATGTGAACTGGGCAAACCAAGTTTACGAGGATATATTGGTGGAGAGTATCTTGAAATGCATTCAGTATTTAAAAAAGAATACCAAGGAGCCAACTAAAGGAAGGATCATTTTAGATCTTGGATTGTTCAAGAGACAAGGTAAATTAGTAGCCTCACAGTAAAGGATCATTTGGGGAAGAGTGATCATAACAAGAGAGTATTTCATAATATTGAAAGTGACACAGCGAAGGCTGAAACTATGATCTTAAAGTTTAAAAAGTCAATTAGAGAAGGGCAGATGTATATTGGACTATTTATATTGTATGTTGATGTATATTGGAATATTTGGTGAAAATATCAGCAGAGACAAACATTAAAAGAGACAATTTATAATGCTCAACAAATACGTGCCCTTGAATAATAAAAGCTCCACTGGTAAAGTGGCACACCTTACTACGTGGGAGTCAAATCATATTCTTGCATTACCATTAGTCAACAATATGGCCAAAAGCAGTGACAAGTTGACAATTTAAAGGATTTTTGCATTGGCAAAACGCCTCGCATTTTGGAACTTAAAGACAAGGAACTACAGAAGCTAATGCAACTAATTAAAAAAAAACACCCAGACAGCTTACATTTAAGGTTTCAAGAGAAAGTGGATACATTGAATAAGGTGTTAGACTTGGAGGTAGGTGAGCACTTCGGGGGCAGTGACCACAACTCGGTGACTTTTACTCTAGTGATGGAGAGGGATAAGTGTGCACTGCACGGCAACAGTTATAGCTGGGGGCAGGGAAATTATGATGCGGTGAGGCATGACTTAGGATGCATGGATTGGAAAAATAGACTTCAAGGAAAGAACACAAATGATATGTGGAGATTGTTCAAGGAGCAGCTAATGGGTGTCCTTGATAAGTATGTACTAGTCAGGCAGGGAGTAAAGGGTCTTGTGAGGGAGCCGTGGTTTAATAAGGAATTGGAATCCCTTGTGAAAGGGAAGAGGGCGGCCTATGTAAAGATGAGGCGTGAAGGTTCAGTTGGGGCGATTGAGAGTTATAAGGTAGCCAGGAAGGATCGAAAGAGAGAGCTAAGAGCAGCGAGAAGGGGACATGAAAAGTCCTTAGTTGGTAGGATTAGGGAAAACCCAAATGCTTTCTATAGGTATGTCAGGAATAAAAGGATGACTAGGGTAGGTATCGGTCCAGTCAAGGATAGTAGTGGGAAGTTGTACGTGGAGGCGGAGGAGATTGGTGAGACACTAAATCAATACTTTTCGTCAGTATTCACTCAGGAACAGGACACTGTTGCTGATGTGAATATTGAGTCACAAGTGATTAGAATGGATGGCCTTGAGGTACGTAGGGAAGAGGTCTGGGGAATACTGGAAAGGATGAAAATAGATAAGTCCCCTGGGCCTGATGGCATTTACCCTAGGATCCTCTGGGAAGCTAGGGAGGAAATAGCGGAGCCATTGGCCTTGATTTTTATGTCGTCGTTGTCTACGGGAATAGTGCCAGAAGACTGGAGGATAGCGAATGTGGTCCCCTTGTTCAAGAAGGGGAGCAGGGATAGCCCGAGTAACTATAGGCCAGTGAGTCTCACTTCTGTTGTGGGCAAAGTCTTAGAGAGAATTGTAAGAGATAGGATTTATGCACATCTGGATAAGAATAATGTGATCAAGGATAGTCAGCATGGTTTTGTGAAGGGCAGGTCGTGCCTCACAAACCTTATTGAATTCTTTGAGAAGGTGACCAAGGAAGTGGACGAGGGTAAAGCAGAAGATGTGGTGTATATGGATTTTAGCAAGGCGTTCGATAAGGTACCCCATGGCAGGCTAATGCAAAAACTACGGAGGTATGGCATTGAGGGTGCATTAGAGGTTTGGATTAGGAATTGGCTGGCTGGAAGGAGACAGAGGGTAGTAATTGATGGTATAGGTTCATCTTGGAGCGCAGTTACTAGCGGTGTTCCGCAAGGATCTGTTTTGGGACCATTGCTGTTTGTCATTTTTATAAATGACCTGGAGGAGGGGCTTGAAGGCTGGGTGAGCAAGTTTGCGGATGACACGAAAGTCGGTGGAGTTGTCGACAGCGAAGAAGGATGTGGCAGGTTACAGCGGGATATAGATAAGTTGCAGAGCTGGGCAGAAAGGTGGTAAATGGAGTTCAATGTAGCTAAGTGTGAAGTCATTCACTTTGGTAGGAGTAACAAGAAGATGGATTACTGGGCTAATGGTCGGATACTTGGTAGTGTGGATGAGCAGAGGGATCTTGGTGTCCATGTACACAGATCTTTGAAAGTTGCCACCCAGGTAAATAGTGCTGTGAAGAAGGCATATGGTGTACTGGGCTTTATTGGTAGAGGAATTGAGTTCCGGAGTCCTGAGGTCATGTTGCAGTTGTAGAAGACTCTGGTGCGGCCTCATCTGGAGTATTGTGTGCAGTTTTGGTCGCCATACTATAGGAAGGATGTGGAGGCATTGGAACGAGTGCAGAGGAGGTTTACCAGGATGTTGCCTGGCATGGTAGGAAGATCGTATGAGGAAAGGCTGAGGCACTTGGGCTTCTCTCAATGGAGAAAAGAAGGTTTAGGGGAGATTTGATAGAGGTGTACAAGATGATTAGGGGTTTAGATAGGGTTGACAGTGAGAACCTTTTTCCGCGAATGAAGTCAGCTGTTACTAGGGGACACGGCTTTAAATTAAGGGGTGGTAGGTATAGGACAGATGTTAGGGGTAGATTTTTTACTCAGCGGGTTGAGAGTTCATGGAATGCCCTGCCAGTAGCAGTGGTGGACTCTCCCTCTTTATGGTCATTTAAGCGGGCATTGGACAAGCATATGGAGGTTATTGGGCTAGTGTAGGTTAGGTGGGCTTCGGTCGGCGCAACATCGAGTGCCGAAGGGCCTGTACTGCGCTGTATTTTTCTATGTTCTATGTTCTAAGTTTCTCAAATGCTCACAGATTCTGAAACATTCCCAATGGATATGACAATAACTGAATAACACATCAACAGTTGCTAGACAAAGAGAACAAAAACAAAGAACCTACAAGACAAGACAATTTCTTGAAACTTAGAAGAGAAATTTCTAGCATCCATTATTAAGAATGTAGCAACAGGGCACTTGATAAATGTGACGATATATGCCTTTAAGCAGGAGTTGTTCTGTCTTGTTTCTCTTGAATAGGGGTGTTGTAAACTTGGTGCATAGGTTGCTGCTCCATGGAGAACAGAGTAAATAGTTTTGGATTTTTAAAAAATTAGACAAAAGAAGCATGAGTGGATGCAGTCAGGCTCACGCAGACAGAGGACTTGAGTTTTTGCTTTCAGTTGGGGTTTGAGTGAAGCTGCTAGATACAGGTCTCTGTTGCTGCAAACGCTTAAATTCTCTGCGTTGCTTTATTCATTGTTGGCGTTCCTTCACCTGGATTGGAGGAGATGGCAAATGAGGAGATTGGTTTTGCTGAATTTGTCTTTGCCGAATTTGTCTTTGCCAAGTCTGTGTTTATGGGGTGCTGTTATATTCGAACAGTTGATGAGTAGTTAAATGTTATTTTGCTCAGGATTTCGATAGGGTTAGTTACATCAATTTTATTTGTATTTTAAATGGGGTGTAAGAATAAAATGTATTTTGCTTGAAGCTTGGCAGTATGACCAAGCAAATCACATCCGTAATGCAGTTCTGTATACTTGCCATTAAGAAAGATAAAAGAGTCTAAGCTGCCTGATCTGGTCCATAACATAAACCACAATATGAATTGACAGTCAACAGAGTCATAAAGCAGGGCTGTGTTCTGCAAATTTCAGATTATTCAATAATCTTAATGGACGGAAGGTGAGATAACATTTGCAAGAGGTTATGAAACAAGGTTCAGGTTTATAAGGTCGTAAGTAATAATATTAATTGGATTGGTTAATGGTGAAAAGCATAACCTATAAACTAGGAATTATTTAGGTTGGCTTGGTGTTACAATATCTGGATCAGCTGCTTAAAATCTATATCCATGATTTAGAGATGAAATGAATATGATATATCTAGGTTGGTATTGAGGTGGCTGAAACAGTTAAGCTGTGAAGAAGCTGCAAAGAGGCTGCAAATTGATATAGACTAGTTAAGTAATTAGGCAAGAAACTGACAAATGAACATTAATGTGGATTAAGTGCAGAATTCTCAACTCAATTGTAAGGTTTAAAATTCTGTTTTTCCAAAGTGAAAGAAAAGGAAACATTGCTATTCAGAGGATCTGTGTACCTTTATACATAAATCAGAAAATAACATACAAGTCCAGCAAGCAATTCAGAAAGAACGTGGTACATTAGCATTTGTCAAAAAGGGACTGGAGTGCAAGGGGAAAACAAGTCTTACAGCAATTAATGAATAGAAGTATAGGGCTGTCATGAGGTTATAGTTACAGTGATGTGCAAAATTTTCATCTTTACCAGAGGAAGAATTCAAATGCTTTAGCAATGATGGTTCATAATATTGATGCCTGGATCGACAGGTTGTCCCATAAAGAAATATTAAACAAAATGGCCTATATTCTCTGGAGTTTGGAAGGAAAGTGATTAAATTGAACAGTCCTCATTCTAAGAGGTCTGACAAGATAGTTGTCAAGATGTGGAGGTGCCACTGTTGGACTGGGGTGGACAAACTCAAAAGTCACTTTAAACTGCAAGCAAGGTAGATGACATAACACGGTTTCCCTCAGTTGAACCACTAAAAACTACAATACCCTTGTTTTCAAGAAAACCAAGGGGCAGTCATTTTTCAACATATCTTCTTGACTCATTGACTCGAGTATTCATAGCCTCTGAACGTATTCATGACCCAGACATTTTTTTCCCACTAGGGAGTAAATCAAAGGATGGTCTTAGATACGAGTTTCAGCAGTGAACAGATAAAAAAAGCTAATTGATATCACAGTTCAAGCAAAGGCTTCAGTGATGGGGTGGTTGTGGAGAAAGAAGCTAAGCAAAGACTCCATATTAATAGACATTGCCTGAAGGAGTTTTAAAACCTTTAGTTTCAAATATGTATAACATTATTTACATGATATCATTCAAACTGAGCAACTCCAGCTACAATTTCAATGAAAGACACTGAAGACCACAATATTGCAGGTTTCTACGATGCCATGCTGATTGAGCTTTTTTCTTTCTCCCCACTCAAAGCAGCATGTGGTCACTAACTTGATACATCTTCATGGTGGCACAACTGATAAATGAAAATCATAGGCAAACGCAACCGTAAAGCTAAAACATACTTGTTCATCAAGTGTTGGCACATTCATTGACTCCAATAGTATAGGAACTTCAAGCATATATTTTACAAGTTACAAGTTACTTGTAACTTTTAAAAAAAAATCAATTTTGATACCACAACCTCAATTTTTGCTGAGAAACCAGTCAGAGATTTGAGCTTTAAAGGATTGCCATTCTTGAACGAGTACCATTCTGCACTATGCAGCAACAGGGAGAGCAATTTTGCTTTCCCCCCACCTTTATGTTCATAATTCTCAGTTTTTGGCTTCATTAAAGGTACAACCTGAAGACTTGCTCCAAACTGATTTGCCAAACATTAACTAGCTGATCAACAAATTTTGCATACATTTGGCAGAGGGCAATTGGATCTCTAATTTCACCTCTCCTTGAGGAGCACTTATGCTCAATCCTGCAGAGTGAAGGCTCATACACTCTGGAAAGATATCACAATGTGAAGCTAAGCATAAAAGGAATTCTGTTCAAAAAAACATTCTGATCTTTGTTTAGAAAGAAACTGACTGAGAAAGCTGAACAAGGAGGAGTCAGCTCATGTCTCCTAATGAAGCTCTTACAGCAATTTCTCTTTTACTTGAAGAGTACCAAATTTAATTGCCTTGTATGAAGGCAACAGTAAAGAATAAAGACATTTTTTTAAAATAACCTCATTTGATGCTACCCAAGAGTATCAACAACTGTTTTGCGCACACTATTGACCCCTAATCACAGAGCATTCTCACAATCTTACAAATCCTTATTTTAAATCTGAAAGACTACTGCTCAACTTCATAACATTAAACAGGACTACTTCGACAACAGCAGTAACTGTTGAAGAAATCCAGGAGGTCTAGCAGTGTCTGTGGAAAGAGATGCAGAGTTAACTAACTATTGTGGCAAAGGGTCACTGGACTCAAAACATTAACTCCACTTCTCTCAAAGATGTTGGTAGACCAGAGTTTCTTCAACGACTTCTGTAGTTATTTCAGATTTCCAACTTTTGCAGTTTGGAGATAGTGAAAAGTGCAGATGTTGGAGAGTCAGAGTGCATAAAGATGGACATCTTCAACTTGTTTTATTTTACTGGTTCAGCAGTTTGACTTTAACTTTAATTACCATTAAGGAAAAAAAACTTTAGATACCCTCTCCAAATCTTCAATTTCAGATGTGAAATTCTTCCCTCCCTCTAACATTTCCTCTTCTTCAAGTGTTCGCTCATCATCATACTCATGCACTAGCATTTCTGCTGTAGGGTCGAAATCATGATCCTCAGAAGACAATGAGCCAACTATAAAAGTAAAAACAAATCAAATGAGCATCTTAAATCTTGGATATATGTTCAGCTTTGTGTTCTAGGTAAATAAATCACATCAAAAATAGATATCATGCTAACATATTGGTAACCAATTTGATTTGCATTAGATGGCTCGAAAGATCAGTTATTTAATTTAAAAGCACAGGGAGTTATAATTCTTTTGGTATTAAACATGATGTGTGAAAATGTACCACACAAACTTCTATACAAATACATTTACAATAAAAATGACAGTTCAAAAGGTGGAAGCAAGTGGGTAAGAGGGCAAGATAGGAGAAATAAATTATATTCAAATGCAAGAATTAAACCAAAATTAAGACAATTAAGAGCAAATAAGAGATGTAACACTATAAACTAGCACTAGAAACAAACAAAAGTAAGGAATGAAAAGTTGCAAAAGAAAGATCATGAGCAATTGAGTTGACGTCAAGGATTCCCATCACTCTGTGTGCATAATGAGCCGAATGGCCCCCTTCTGCACTAAATCATATGATTATGACACCATTCAACTTAAGTAGACTGCAAAATTCATACTGTCTTCAGGTCAGGCAATAAGGATCCAAGCTGCTGCAGAGTCAATACCTTGCCCCCTTTTTGCCAGCTTAATGCATTGCTCATGAACTAAATCTGTTGAAATTGTCTTGCAATCCCAACAATAATGCATGGCTGAGTCTAATATTAACTTTGAGTACTATCCATATCACAATACAGAAGCCATACAAAATGGAACACCAGAAAGTTTGAGAGGGTATGCACGCTAACCATAAAGTTTGACACGGGATCTTAGTTTGCCATTAGTCACAGAGATTTGAGAAATGTAAGCTCAATCTTGAAATTATTTTCCTGAAAGTTTTAGGTGATAACTTAAGCAATTTTCCTACAGATGCCAAATGGTGCTCACTAAAAATGTTTCAATTCCTGAAGTTAAAATGCACTTCCATAATCATGCATATTCACAGTTGGTAGTTGTGGATTCTCCAGCAACAAGCAAGAAAATTGCAAAGACTTGGACAACGTTGGTCCTGTATTTCCTCTGATTGCCACTAGACTCTCCCATATCTTGATGCAGTGAGTCTTCAGTGGATGTCATTGTTTAGGCATAGCTGAATAAAATTATATAACCTACTCCATAAGAATTTGCGGTTTTAGATCAATGTGTATAATCTAGTAAATTTTGTATTATTTTATACAGGCCCTCTGACTTTTTGCCTTCCTGTGAGAGAGGGGATGGTGGGTGCATGAAGGTAGGTTTAGTGATTTGTGACGTGATTTTTCTGTTGGATTCGGAAACAGTTCAGTCATTCTGCATATGCATGCTTTTTGCAGTAAGATACATGATCAAAACTTAGGGTAGCATGGTGGCTATGGTTAGCACTGCTGCCTCACAGCATCAGGGATCTGGCTAGGATTCCACTCTTGGGTGACTGTGCAAACCCAATCCATCTTCCCAGTGTCTGTGGGTTTCCTCTGGGTGCTCTGGCTTCCTCCCACAACACAACAATGTGCAAGTTAAGTGGGTAGACCATGCTAAATTTCCCATTGTATCTAGAGGTGTACAGGTTGAATGTATTAGCCATGGGGAATTGCAGGATTACAGGGTTAGAGTAGGGGGTTGGTCTGGATAGATTGCTGAGGGTCGATGTGAACTAGATGGGCCGAATGGCTTGCTTCCACACTGCTGGCATTCTATGATGATTCAATAGAAAGAATAAGTTCAGAATAACTTCGCCCCATCAAAAGAACTCTTGAACACTTCTTCATTGCTGACAACTGAAAGCATCAAAGTCAGACAAAGAACAAAGTAAAAGGGAAGACCAAAAGAGGTATCTCAGTTTGGTGTTTTTTTCAGTTTTAACAAGGCAGTCTTTCTCTGAAACACACACGCAGTGCTGTAGATTCAGGTTTAACATTAAAACACAAGTTCAAAAGTTTACAAAAATGATGATAAAACAGAACAATGTAATAAAATTTAAAGACTTTGAAACACTTGGTAAGATACTATCCAAGTAATCCCCGAAAAACCCTTTGCAATATTCATACTTGAGAAAATTCCCTTTTCTTTCACAACTACAGAACTTAATCCTGAAGCTTCAATTCTGCATCTTGAGAAACTTTGTGAAATCTTCATACAACTGAGCTTTGACTTTCTCAACTTCTAATAATCTCTTCTAACTGAATAGTTCCGGTCTGGAATTGTTAAATTAAGCTCCTTTCAATGAAGCAACCCATTTCTTAACAGTTGTAAATAACATCTCTTTCTCAGGAACAAAGTTGTATAACCAAGCTTTCAGCCAAGATGTCTGCAAACTGCTCCGTACGAAACTAAAAAGCAGTTTTTCTACCCCTCGCCCAAGCAAGTAGCATTTCCCTTCATAATTCCTCAAAATTCCACAATTTTCTATCTGAAAGCAGAATGCATTGTACTATTTACATTGCTCACCTGTAAATTCTCCCAATGTAAACAAATTCCTATTACCCTCCCAACACACAACATACACAATTTTAAAAAAAAACATGGCTACAGAAATACCTACAAGATAATAATTAAACATGAACTAGTTTAGGTACACAAAAATCTATGTGCCACTAGTTCAAAACTCAAAAATCCAAAAAAATATTAAAATATATATAAGCCACATTTTATTTCCCCACAGTGAAAATTTGTCTAAGAAGCATTTTAATTATTTATCAAATATTATCCTAACACTACTTCTGTCAAACTAATAGTTGTAACATGTTGTCATTCAACAATGACTTGCACAACAACCTTATTTTACATTAGGTCATGAGCACAACATCAATCTCCTTGACAAAGCTCTTGATAAAGCTTCCACAATAGCATTTACTTTTCCAGAAACATGACCAATTTTTAAAACAGACAATTGGAGAATTAAACACCATTGGAATACTTGACTTTTTGCCACAATTTTTGTCTCAGCAGGTAAAAAGTAAAAGTTTCTTCCACCTTGGTGGTCCATGCACAAGAGAAATAGAATGACTGGAAACGTCGCTTATCACCTAGCAGCGAAAAGATCTCACAACTATTCTAAAATATTTCTTTACAGTCGAATTAACAATAACTTAGGCATATTCTACAAACAGGTAAAGCTTTCTGCCTTCTTTGTGTTGGGGAGGTTGGAGCAAATTTGTTGAATACAATTCAAGTACCTTGCACCAGAGATCAGTAAGACCATCAAATTAAAGTTTGCATTTGTTTATGTAAAATATTATTTAGGAATTGTGTTTCATTTTGTAGGAATACACTGTTCAAATTATGTGTCTTTCCTCCTCCTGTATATTTTGGCACTGAGAGGAGGTTATATGCCTGCTCTCTGCTACTACATTCTGATTCTCAACAATCCATTCTGGTGTAATGCCGTTCCCCTCAAACCTTTATATGCTTGTCATTAGTACTATTGGTGATATTGCACTCACTTAATAAAAATGCTAATCAAATTTAACATTGCTTCCACCTGATAACGTTTTGGTTTTAAACATGCAGCTTTTAGATTTTCCTGGCTATTTAGACGAAGCAGTTGTTTGACAAGTCATTTCAGCTGTTTCTTGCACAGGAGTCCTTAAACTCGCCCTCTGAAATCGGCGACTCAGCAGTTAGCACTGCCTCACAGGGCCAGGGATATGGGTTTGATTTCAGCCTCAAGGACTGTCTGTCTGTATGGAGTTTGCACATTCTTCCCATGTCTGCGTGGGTTTCCTCCGGGTGCTCCTGTTCCCTCCAACAATACAAAGATGTGCAGGTTAGATGGATTGGCCATGCTAAATTGCCCATATTGCTCAGGGGTGTAGGCTAGGTGTATTAGTCTGGGGAAATGGAGGGGAATGGGTCGAGGTGGGATACTTTCCAGAGGGTCAAGTGTAGACTTGTTAGACAAAATAGCCTGTTTCCACAGTATAGGCATTCTATGATCAACAATCATCATCTGTTATGGCCTTCACCTCAATAATTTTCTGCAAGATATAACATCTAACTTTTTAAGCATCTCTGTGCTTGCAAGATTGTCAGAGAATCAAATTTTAAATTTTCAGTATCTGAACTGCTTCTCAATTTGGAAAACCAGATGGTTTTCAGAAGAGCTTCCAAATTTCCAAAGGCACTTTGAAACATTTTTAACATAATCAAACCATGGTATAGAACCATCACAAGACTCAATGGCTCCTTTTCCTTTAGAATATCCTTATTTAAAATACTTACTTCAGAACATACATGCTAACATTTTTTTGTAAAGTAACCGACAGACTGATCAATTCCAATCTCATCACCAACGTTCCCCCAACAGCTGGTCAGTGGGTCCGTGCACACCAAATCAGTATGTTCCCAGCACTGACTTCTGGCTTCAGAATCTGCTCCTGTGCATGAACCACAGAGGTTGACTCAGAAAAATAATTACAGGGACTATAACTTGTCATCTTGCAGTGGAACAAGTCAGTTTGAAGAGCATCTCAATTAGGCTCTGCCAAACCTGCACATTTGTTAGCATAGCTTTTAAGTTTTCAAAGACTTGTTAACACTTGTGTCGATTCAAACTTTCTGACTTTCTTTAACAAATCTGAAGGTACAATGACAGTGAACTTTGGAACAAACCTACCATAGAATTAATCATACCATCATAATGCAAAATTTCACATTTTGTCCTAGGCACAGGAAGATCCAAAATAGCCCTCAGGTTTCTCTAGATGCTATTTGCTGTTGTTCCACATGACCTATAAAAAGACACCTTTGCCTCGCCAAATTCACCTTTACCATACTTGGAATCAAATCGGTTGTTCTCGAAAATCAAAGTTTGGTCAGGTGGTGTAAATGCTCTTTGCAGATGTGGCCAAAATCAACTCAACTGTCATAAGCATAGCCAAATAACCTTAAAACTCAATGACTTTACTGGTTAACTGTTGAATGCTGTTGCTGCATTTCTCCTAACAAATGGCATGTCTTTGCATTGATCAACTCCTACCACTGTTACAAAAAGTTAATATGTCTTTGGCTCGATCAATCAGCGTAACTTGCTAATATCCTTTTAGCAAGACCATACTTTATAACAAATGGTACTCGTCCAACTCATTCAATGCAATCCTCCTGCCTTGGCATAACATACAAGTCTGTCTTCGTCATCATGTTGTTTTCATTATAACAACAGAGAATCTTTGTGATCCATTCAGTTTCAGCACCATCATGATAGCTACTACGACTCAGTTCAACAACGTTGTTGCCCATCGTCAACTTAGTCTTTTTCTTCACTTGAGCTAATTCGATCAGATTGAATCTGTAAGGGTTTTATTTTAACGGTAACTGACCCCCAAATTAAAATGATCAGTCAAAAGTTCTCTCTGGCACATTCCCACAAACTGGCTTATAATTAGGTAATAATCTTCGTAAGTCACCTCGAAAATCTTTTGGAAGATACAACATTTAATCGTTTAAGCACCTACATGTTTACAAATTGGATCACTGGAGGATCAACTTCTGAATTTTCAATTTCTTATTCATTCTCCAGTTGTTCTTATATTTCTTTCTCATGCCCTATTTCTTTCACTATTGTACGTACATTTTTCTCCTGAGTATTGCCCATCACACTATCTTTTCAACAGATTAAACCATACACTCGCCAATTCTCTCTCCTGTGTAGAATATTCATCACATGAAAAACATCATTTAATTTCTTTTTGATTTGACAAGGTTCAGTGAACCTTAATTTTAATGGCTTCACAGAGACAGGTAACTAAACTAATACAGTGGAAACTCGATTACACAAACAAAATGGGCAGACACTATTTCGTTCGGATAATCGATTATTCGGAAAATTGATTAAATGCCTTTCCTCTGGGGCTCGGAGTTTTAAAGTCTGCTCCTCATTCAGGAGACAAGCAGCAGCACACAGTGCATGAGGCCCTGCCCCCACCAACTCCGCCGCAACCCCCACCTCCCCCCCCCCCGCCCCGGACCAGCACTGCCCCACAACCCTCTCCCCCTCAAACGGGAATCCGGTCTAACCCCGCCCACCCCCCCAAAAACCCAGTCCAACCCCACCCCCCAACTCAGTCCAGCTCCCTTTGTGGGGCAAGTCTCCAAATAGCGCACTCACACAACTTTTTACTGCAAATTTTTGACAGGTTCCATGTTTGTCCTGCATAGGACAATATGAGAGTCATTATTCCTGGGAAACTGGGGGCGGGGGGGGGGGGGGGGGGGGGGGGGGGGGGGGGTGGGTGCGAAGAGAAAGAGAAGAGAAGAGATTAGGGTACACCTCTCTGCAGAACTCCAGGGAAAGGTGTGGGGAGAGAGAGGGGGCAGGCAGTCAGTCTTTTGGAGATGGTGCCTGTTTAATCACTGTAACAAAAGACACGATCACTGTTGAAAACAAGTCTTTGATGTAATGTTTCTATCGGGACCTCGAGATCTCCTTTGGATAAACTGATATTCAGATAATTGGTATTCGGATAATCAAGGTTCCCCTGTACACAGCTGTTCAGAGGATCCACGCTTATCAATCGACTTCTGGCTTCAGATTTGCTGTCATGCACGAATTACAGAGGTTCACTCAGAGAAAAATAATTACAAGCAATGAAACTTGTCATCTTGCAGTGAAACAAGCCAGTTTGAATAGCTTCTTAGTGAGGCTCTGCCAAAACCTCACATTTGTTAACATAGCTGGACCCAGAGCTTCTAGTTACCTGTCACTTCAACACCACCTTGTTCCCTGGCCAACACCTCTGTCTCAGGCTTGCTGCAGTGCTCCAGCAAAACTCTGCATAAGCTGGAAGAACAGCACCTCATCTTCCACTTGGAAATTCTACAGCCTTCTGGACTCAAAATCGAGTTCAACAATTTTAGGGCTTCAGGCACCTTCGCTTCGGTCCTTACCCCAAACACCAGTCCTTATTCCCACGCGGTTTATTACACACATTGAATAACTACTAACGGATACATTGGTGGCTAACATTCTCCCAGGCTAATCATTATCTACTCTTTTGTCTGTCCAACTCTTTTCTCTTCCACCCTTCCCTCTACCCTATGTTCTGCAAAAAAAAAAAAACTTTTTCTTAGCAACCACCAGTTCTGAGGAAAGGTCACTGGACCCTGTTATGGACCAGTCCAGGCACCACCAAACTATTTTAAAGTAGCCTCGACCTAAGTCCTTTCTTATTTTAAAGGCAAATATTGAGTGCCTGTTCTAGATATAATGCAACTGGCAAACTACTTGACATTAAGCAAAGCACAATTTATTTGAACACTGTAGCTAAAGTTCAACTAAAGAAAGAAGAATTTAGAATAACTTCAACTATTGAAAAACTTAACAGAATAATAGATATGGTAACTATTACGAAATAACTGTTCCAATATAGTAATATACCATAAACACACCCTTAGTCAAAATTGCAAATTCAGACATAGATTCTCATATGAAATTCTCCAATCCAGGAAGAAAAATGACACAGGAAATTCAGAGGGAGTAGCAGCCAGGAGAAATTCACTGAAGCTTCCAACTCTGTAAAGGTCCCAATAGTTTCTGATACTACTGAAAAACCAAAACCCAGAAATCCTAATCTAAGAGATGGCCGCACCCATTCAGGTTGTTTAAAAAAAACCAAGGCCTCCCATGCAGTTTACTCAAATGGTCTTAACTCGTCAGCTCGTCACCTCTTGTTCAATCTCTATCTCAAAAGAAACCAGGACAAAATAACCTCTATAGCTACAGCATTATCATTACCCAAAATGTCAACTCTTCACAGATGCTGCCAGACTTGCTGAGCCTTTCCAACAATATCTGTTTTTGTAAGACTAATCGTGTCTTCCATAAACAAAACTGAACTTCAGCTATTTTTATGTACACACCACTGTGTTGATCACCTTTCAAATTTTGTTTAACGAACTCATATTCCCCGAAAAAGCTTCTCTCAAACTTGAAACATGGGTTGGAATCACTATGAGCTTCAGTTTATAATTTTTCTAATCAATTTAAGTGCTCCTCTTACCTTATGTCCATATCTTATTTTAAAAGTACTAAATCGTATGTTCCTGATAGCAAATAGTACCAAAGCAATTTGTTTAGCCCAAACATGAGGACATTCTTGGCAACAAACTTTAATTATGGTCTTCAAATTTTGATGCAATCTTTTTCAACCACCTTGCAATTGCACATGATGAGCAGAAGATGCAAATTGTTTTATTCCTAAGTATTCATTTGTTTTGTGACAATATTTGTGACATAAAATTTGAGTCCTGATCTGACTGTATTTCTTTGGATAATCTCTATCTTATTTTCAAAAACTAACCTTTTTACATTTACATTTTTTCCAACTGTTTCAGGAAATCTTGGGAAGAAGTCCATAATCATTAAAAGATACTGGTTCCCATTCCAGATTTTAGGAGGCCAACACAATCTGTTGTGACTCTGCTAAATGGTTCTTCAAAAATTGGTATTAGAATTAAAAATGCAGGTTTAATTAGGAGTTGGGTTTTCTGACTAACTGGTGTGTGTCATGACTGACATCTAGTCTTTCATGGGGTAAAAACAATGACTGCAGATGCTGGAAAGCAAATACTGGATTAGTGGTGCTGGAAGAGCACAGCAGTTCAGGCAGCATCCAACGAGCAGCGAAATCGACGTTTCGGGCAAAAGCCCTTCATCAGGAATAATGTTGATGAAGGGCTTTTGCCCGAAACGTCGATTTCGCTGCTCGTTGGATGCTGCCTGAACTGCTGTGCTCTTCCAGCACCACTAATCCAGTATCTAGTCTTTCATGTCAACACTAGGTCTATACTTCATCCTCATCAATAAAAATGTTTAATATAATAGCTGGTATTTCCCTAATACTTAAGTAACCTGCCATTTTGAATCGTCTAAGCAATAGTAAAATTTAGTTATGATAATCAGATAGAACTACCACTGATGGACTACAGTTGGTTCCTCAACGACAGATATTTGAAGTGTCCTCCATTTTCTCATTAGTACTCTGCATTTTTAAAAACACCACCACTCAGGTTTCTGATTCAATTTCTGAGCAAGCACTGGATGCAACATTTTCAAATGTCAAATCCACTTGTATTTCAAGGTAAGAAAACAGTTAAACATTGGATTCTTGGTCTTTTCAACTTCATTTTTTTTGTTAAATTCCAAAACTTGTTTCTCTTCATACCATTTCCAAGCCACCTTCCTGCTTGAACAAGTCTTTTTTTTTAAATCACCTCAATGGTCCCAAGGTAGAGCTCCAGCAAGGTCAGAAAATAATCCACAATGTTCCTCTTATAACAATTTGGTTTCTTTTACCTCAATTGGTTGCTCCACCACACCTAATAAAACTAATATTCTTGACCTGCCAGATCATTTTCTTCCTCAGGAATTTGTTTTGTTACTCCTACTTCAACCTCTCAATTTACAAAGTCATTCTGTAATCCAACTCTGTAAGAATAAAGTAGGTTTTTAATCTCCAAGAATGCTTTCAATTGTTTTCTTTATCCCTTCATTAACCCCTCTGGAAGACAAAGAGTATCATCAGACATTAAGTAATCTAAAGCAATGTTCCCACAACATACACTTGTCCCTCACAAATTCTGCAAGTGTCTGATTAGGTTTCTTTCTTTTGTAGTCCTAAATTTTATTTGATAAGCTTCAGGCATTAATTCTTCAGCATTGATTATTGTCTTGGACAGTTTGCACTCTTCAGATTTTTTTTGACCAGCTGAAGCACAGAGTCACAGCTGTACTCTTCTAAACTTTTGAAGGTCCAAACCACTTTCGGCCATTTCACCTGTCCAGCTATATTCCCCAATGAACTAAAAATACCTTTCAACTCCATCTTTAATAAACTGAGGCATTAATGATGGATCATTAAGTTAAATCAAATCCTTCTTCGGCAACTCATGTTCTCCAAGGTCCCAAACTCAATTCCATCTTTCTTTCCATTTTCTCTGTTTTTCTTTTTCCTCTGATATGCCATTTCTGTTTTCTTCTTTCCACCATTTCCAATCCAAGTTTTCTTAACTTTGCATCCCTTTGTCAGTCTTAGTTTCTCTCTCTCTCTCTCCTCTAATCAAGTGTTTTAATTTCTACCATTATCTTGGGTAATCCCAGCTGTGACAACTCAATTTCAGATTTTCGTTCTTCCAATTCCAAATGTTGGATAACCAGACAAATGCTTGAGGCATCTCATTCTCATGAGATCCTGATTTTACTTCTAACTTCAGCTTATCTGCTACCTTTCTCAGTTTAGCTTTAATCAAAGACTTCAAATTATCCACTGTTTAATCTTCCACTTCAGAAAGCTCTTGGCAATATTCATAACCATCTTCAAACTCCATACAACAATCCGCAGAAGACAATGGATTTTATGTCCAGAACCACAGCTGTTACTTCTAAAAAGACACTGAACTTCCTTAATCCAGTGATTTCAAAAATCCCACCATGCACCCCCACTGGAGAAGTCAGGTCCTCGGCTGAAACCTGGCTTCATCAATCATATTTTGGTTTGATTGATTTTAAAGAGGTTGCCTTTCATTGAAACAAGCATGCAATGCTACATTTTCAGATTTAACTATAAAACAGAAATTGCCTAAGTAAAAGAAACAAAGACAAAACAGAACTAATCAACTTTTTACACATAATCACAAATTTAACGATTTTGAAACTACAATCCCATTAATCCCAAAAACATTGCTTTCCAGTACTCTAACAGAGAGAAGTTCCTCTGCTTTCAGAATATTCAGGTTTAAATTAACCGTGGTTTCAATTCTCAATCTTGAGGATCTGATAAATGCTTCCTGAAGACTGCCATGCAACTTAGCTTTTTAGTTTCAAACAACCCCTTCAGAGCTTCAACCAAACAGTTTCGGTCTGTCACATTTTTAACTAAACACCTTATGCTGAGATAATGCTTTTTTTTTTAAAATAGACCTAACCTATCTCCCTTTCTCAGGAGTATCAGTCTGCCACAAGCAGTTTTGACAAACTGCCCAAAACTGAAAGGGGATTTTATTTTCCCCAAATAAATAAGCCCCTCATAGCAATTATTAAAACAGCACACTTCAAACCACAAATCATAACAAGAAAATGGAGGAAATACTAAATGGATATTTTGCAACAAAATTTACTGTGGAAAAGGATATGGAAGATATAGACTGTAGGGAAATAGATGGTGACATCTTGCAAAATGTCCAGTTTACAGAGGAGGAAGTGATGGATGTCTTGAAATGGTTAGAAGTGGATAAATCCCCAGAACTCTGTGGGAAGCTAAAGAGTGATTGCCGGGCCTCTTGCTGAGATATTTGTATCATCAATAGTCACAGGTGAGATGCCGGAAGACTGGAGATTGGCAAACGTGGTGCCACTGTTTAAGAAGGGCGGTAAAGACAAGCCAGGGAACTATAGACTGGTGAGCCTGACCTCAGTAGTGGGCAAGTTGTTGGAGGAATCCTGAGGGACAGGATGTACATGTATTTGGAAAGGCAAGGACTGATTCAGGACAGTCAACATGGCTTTGTGCATAGGAAATCATGTCTCACAAACTTGATTGAGTTTTTTGAAGAATTAACAAAGAAGATTGATGAGGGCAGAGCAGTAGATGTGATCTATATGGACTTCAGTAAGGTGTTCGACAAGGTTCCCCATGGGAGACTGGTTAGCAAGATTACATCTCATGGAATACACGGAGAACTAGCTATTTAGATACAGAACTAGCTCAAAGGTAAAAGACCTTTTAATATCCTCAGAACACTAATCCTCTCAAAGAATGAGCAAAGCAAACGCAAGTCTAATGCTGCACATTATAGGAGGGATGTGATAGTGCTGGACAGGGTGGTGGTGGAGGGTTGTTTTTCAGACTGGAGGCCTGTGACCAGTGGAGTGCCACAAGGATCAGTGCTGGGCCCTCTACTTTTTGTCATTTACATAAATTATTTGGACGCGAGCATAAGAGGTACAGTTAGTAAGTTTGCAGATGACACCAAAATTGGAGATGTAGTGGACAGCGAAGAGGGTTACCTCAGATTACAACAGGATCTGAGGATTACAACAGGATTTGAGAAGTGGCAGATGGAATTTAATTCAGATAAATGCAAGGTGCTGCATTTTGGGAAAGCAAATCTTAGCATGACTTATACACTTAATGGTAAGGTGCTAGGGAGTGTTGCTGAACAAAGAGACCTTGGAGTGCAGGTTCATAGCTCCTTGAAAGTGGAGTCGCAGGTAGATAGGATAGTGAAGAAGTCGTTTGGTATGCTTTCCTTTATTGGTCAGAGTATTCAGTACAGGAGTTGGGAGGTCATGTTGCACCTAGACAGGACATTGGTTAGGCCACTGTTGGAATATTGCGTGCAATCCTGGTCTCCTTCCTATCGGAAAGATGTTGTGAAACTTGAAAGGGTTCAGAAAAGATTTACGAGGATGTTGCCAGGGTTGGAGGATCTGAGCTACAGGGAGAGGCTGAATAGGCTGGGGCTGTTTTCTGTGGAGCGTCGGAGGCTGAGGGGTGACCTTATAGAGGTTTACAAAATTATGAGGGGCATGGATAGGATTAATTGACAAACTCTTTTCCCTGGGGTCAGGGAGTCCAGAACGAGAGGGCATAGGTTTAGGGTGAGAGGGGAAAGATATAAACGAGACCTAAGGGGCAACTTTTTCACGCAGAGGGTGGTACATGTATGGAATGAGCTGCCAGAGGATGCGGTGGAGGCTGGTACAATTTAAAGAGGCATTTGGATGGGTATATGAATAGGAAGGGTTTGGAGGGATATGGGCTAGGCGCTGGCAGGTGGGACTAGAATGAGTTGGGATATCTGGTCGGCATGGACGGGTTGGACCAAAGGGTCTGTTTCCATGCTGTACATCTCTATGACTCTTTGACTCTAATTTCACTTCAAACATATGCATAACTATCATTCCAGTTCGAAAAAAGGTGGTTTTCACTGATGACTAGTTGAACTATGAATAATAAATTTGGAATAATATCCTCAGAACACTAATCCTCTCAAAGAATGAGCAAAGCAAACAAAAGTCTAATGCTGCACGTTATAGGAGGGATGTGATAGTGCTGGACAGGGTGCAGAGGAGATTTATCAGGATATCACATGGGCTGCAGAGTTTCAGTTATGAAAAGAAATTGGATAGACTGGGATTGTTCTGCTTTGAGCAGAGGAGATTCAGGGTGGGCATGCGCAAGATACAGAAACTTAAAAGGGCAGACAGAAATATTTTTTTTTCCCTTGATGAGGGTCAGTGACCATAGCTTTAAGGTATGGGCCATAAGGTTTAAAGGAGACGTGTTTGGGACCTTGACAACAAGGATGATGGTGATCAATGGACAAGTCTTACACCTTCTGCTTTGCATGGGAATTGTGTGCGTTTTGGGTGTTGGTGGGGAGGGGTCTCAACCATAGTCAGGACCACAGTTGAAGGGGACAATCAGAATAGATGCAACGGAGATGGCAAATCTGGAAGAATGGAATGGATCCTCGTAGGAAGCTGGGTGTAAGGAGATGTATTGAGTTAACTGCGGCAGTTGGTGAATTTGTAATGGATTCGGTGGACAGCCTATCCCTAGAAGTAGAAGATCAAGAGGTCAAGGAAAAGATGGTAGAGCCAAAGGCAGACCAAGTGAAGGTGAGAGAAGGATGGAAATTGGAAGCAAAACTGATTTAAGTTTTCCAAGTCCAGACGAGGGCAGAAAGCAGCATCAGTGACATCACTGATGTACTAGACAAAGAGCCAAGTGATTCCCCCAAACAAGCAGTTCTAAAACAAGGAAAGTTCTACATAGTCCACAATGAGACAGACATAACTGGGACCAAAGAAAGAGAGATGAGAAAAAGGAATCGTTTTTCAAAGTGAAAATAAGTTTATCCAGGCAAAGGAGGGTGGTAGTGGATAGAGACTGTTCGACCAAGATGGCCTTCAGACCATCCTGATGGGGAAAGAAAAATTATAATGGGTGCAGACAGCTTACAAAAATCAGAGGTGCAGAGATTTATTCAATGTACTACAACATTAAAATCTTTAGTATGTGAAATATCTCACTTGCTACTGTTATCCCAACTGTGCATGTGCTAGCGACTGAACCATTTCTGAAGTGAGAAAGAGTAGGAGAGACAATAGCACCATTAGGGATAACCACGAAAGTATTACAGGTATAAGATTCATTTCTTTAAAAAAAAACTTATATCTACACAACTTCCATGAATACTGACAAATGAAACACTTGCACAGAATTAGAGAACATTAAATCAAATAAACCTACAGAAACCCATTCGACAGGCAGATATAATCAGAGTGCTGCCCAAAGTTAAAGATGCATTTGACTCAAATTAAATAAAATAGAAGGTACAGGTTTTAAAACAGAATATGCAAATAAGCAGAATATGTTCATGAAATATCTATTATCAAAAATTGTTTAATGGAGCCTGAATCCAACATTCTAAATTTATTGTTTGCTCATGCAAGTACTGCATTTCCTTTTATGTACACACAGACTCCTTATTCGTGCAGGGTTAAAGAATATAAGTAAACAAAAGAAATACATTCCTGAATGGTAGATGGTCATTAAAGTTAATTCACGATATACCTGATTGATGGACAGTAACAATATCACCGATCTTTCATTAATAAATGGACTGGACCCCTGCTGACCAATCTTTAGTACTTCAACAGATGTAAATGCTACATTACCTTAATGGCACTTTAGCGATACACGAAAGAGGGCTGCTTCACCACTAAACTGATAAGCTGCACTTTTGATTTAGTAGGATATTGCAATAAAACTAAATTTGGGAAAACTGTAGTGCCTGCATCATACACACACTTTGTTGTAGATTACCTAAAAACACATGTTCAATTTATTCAAGAAACATACCCATCAGACGATAATTTAAACTGGAAAACCACAGCTCAAATATGGTTTCTATTCTTTCATGGAATGTGGGAAGCACTTGCACAATAAGCATTTGTCACCCACAGCATTGAGTGATTTGGGAGGCCATTTCAGACGGCAGTTAAGTGTCAACCGTACTGCTGTTTAGAATCACAGGTAGGCCAGCCTGGGTAAGGATGGCAGATATCTTTCCCTAAAATAAACTAAATGTATTTTCACAACAATCAATGACAGTTGTCACAGTCATTATTAGTGACACTAACTGAATTGAAACTCTACGAGATGCCATTGTGGGAGCTAAATCCATGTCCCCAGAGCATTAGTTTGGCGTCTGGATGGAGTTCAGTGACATAGCCAATACACCACTATATCTTTCCACAAACACACAAACAAACCAATTCAAATTTTAACTACATAGCTATATTTGAACTGATTTGTACCAGTGGCTACAATTATGGAAAAAATCCCGTCAATCTCAGGTGTGTCCGTCAATCTCAGGCTCATTACTGCAAAGTCAAAGTAATGTCAAAATAAAATCTTATCATAAACCTAAGAGCATCACTCGCCTCAACTTCTTGCGAATTTAATTAGAATCTCCGCTTTGTTCCTCCCTCACACATTGAACAATATGTTAAATGTTTCACATTTGCAAGAGGCAATCAGTATACATTTTGATTGAATGCCAGAGCCAAAAAAATTAATAAAAAGCTTAAGAGTTTCTTTGCCTGAAAGAGAGGTTGCTAATGTTATACTACATTGCAAATATTTAAATATTAGTATTTTATTCAAATTCTTATCTAACCTTTTTGTTATAAATATCCTAATTTTAAGAGCAGCATCGACATCAAGAGAATGAATAGACTATCTTTGCATTTATGATTAAAGTGGATGGCCAAAGATGAAAGCCAGAACTTTACATCCTTCACAATACTGTCAAACAATTTTCACAAAATCCAAACAATGCAATTAATTTGGTTTGAAGAAATCTCATCTCTGTTCCCATCATTGCAAAATAAGAGATTTGACTGAATTAGCTCAACACATAATTGTTCATAAATACATCTAACTGTTCATTTATCATTTCAGTTGTAACTTATTTGTTGTAACATATGACCTAACCCGCATTTCACTCTTACTTTTTAGGATGGAGCCAATAATAATTTACAAAAGAAAAGTTGTTTCAAACCATTGAAACAATGTAAAAGGGTGATACCCAAACACCTTGAAAACTGATTTCTCACTACGAGCAGGAATGGAAGTGAAGGAGATTAGCACATACCTGGACTTGAACTTCCATAGGAAGCCTGAAACAAATTTTTAAAAATATGTATTAATTAAAAATCTTCATTTTTCTTGAATAAAGGTGTGTTAAGCACTGAACATGGTTCAAGGGTTTCGCTTTGACTCCAATTGGCAATCTGGCCTAAATTGTACAGATTTGTACTAATGGATTTTTTAGCTCAAACTTAATCTCAAAATAATTTATATCTTGCCAAAAGTAGAATCTTCCATAAACTAAAAGTATTTTCAGAATAATCAGACAACCATGATCTCGTTGAATGGTGAAGCAGATTCGATGGGCTGAAAAGTATATTTCTATGACATCTTATGGTCTTTTCAAAATGTACTGAAAATATAAATCAAATATTTATCTAATGCAGCACAAAAACATGTAAGACAAGGTTTATCACAAAAACAAACTTTTTTTTAAATCAATGTCTAGCCCACCACTTGCAAACCTCCATATAGTGATAAAAGAGAACACTATATAGAATTATCTTTTTAACTTCACTGGCAGTCAGGTTTGAAAAAAAGCTTCTCAAACATACATATCCATGTCATTGTTGGATTTTAAAAAAAGCTATAGGCCTTTCCACTGCCCATAAACTGGTGCAATTAATTACCATGCAGTGTTTGTACTAATTTGATATGGGACATTATCAGTTTTGGGTCTAATGCGAAATCTCACTTCACTGCATTTTCTCCTAATAAAGTTTTCTGCAATTTATCAATTCTAAGTAGTTGTCCCATACTTTGTTCCATCTTCCTCCTACCTTTTCATGTCTGCTCCCACTTGGAACTTTTTTTTAGAAAAAATGAGTTACTGTAAAAGATCATGGAATAGTGCTTGCAATTTCTTAGACATTAGTACTGGTCCGCCATTAGCTGAACTGCAATGGAAATACAATCACAATGGAGCAGAAATTTCAAATTTGGATAGGAGTCAAGGTATTTATTTTTTCTATTCATCCTGCCTCTCTACGTATTCAAAATTGGTCTCTTTTCCTCTTCACTCCAAACTGGCAGATTTTAATGAAAATATCTCTCTGGTCAGCCTAGTGTTAAAATATTTCCTCTTCTCATCAGCTTTTCTTTATGAGCCCTCATCACTTTTCTCCACCATGTTCTTTAACCCCCAGCGCTGTTTTCTGCCAAAACAGTTTAGCTCTGGTTCTATATTATTATATCTCTACCCTAGAGTCTATCCAGTTCTGATGAAAGATCATCTTCCTCCACAGGTTCTGTCTGACCTATTTAAAAGCATTTTTAACGATTTCAGATTTCCAACTTTTGCTTTAGTCTCTCAGTGTTTTTATTGAGTGAATGCTTTTTCTTTCCCATTAATGCCAAGTTTGACTAGCACCTTGTTTTGATGTTAAACTAATCTTTCATCCAGCGTGGTGCCATGAGCTTACTGCAAGGACTGATCTCTCTAGGACACCCTGGTCCACTCCCCTCCAATCCTAACACATTCCTATGCAATCGGAGGTGTAATATAGGCCCATTAATCTCCAATCTCCTTTATTTCGAGACCCCAGAAATACCTCCCAGGTAAAGCAGTAATTGATCTGCACTTCATTCAATCTCATCTACTATATTCACTGTTCAGTGTGGTCTCTATGGGGTGGGGGAAAACTGAACATAAGAGTGGGTGATCACGTTCCAGAACACTTACGTTCTGTACAAAAATATTAAACAGAGCTTCCAGTGCCTGCCACTTCAAGACACTGCATTCCCACTCCAACATGTGTGTCTCAGGCTTGCTGCAATGTTTCAGCAAGCCTCAGCATAAGCTCAAAGAACAGCATCTCATGTTCTCTTGGGGACTCTCCTGCATCGCGTTCAATAACATTACAGCCTGATTATGTCCTTCCATTCTTTTGAAACCCACCTCTGGACCTGTCATGAAATGCATTGCTTACAGCACAGCCTACATATTCTCTCCTACTTTGAGCTCTCATTACCAATTCAGATTCTCTTCTGTACTGACCTGCTATCTCTAATCCCCTTGTTTACCTCCCCCTTTCATTTGTCACTCTCTCAACTCTATTTTCACCTCTCCCTCATACCCCTCAACAGCAGAAATACCACTTTTCATTAGCTGCTATTAGTTCTGAAAAAGTCACCCAATACAAAATTTGAACACTACCTTTTTCCATCAGATGCAGTCATACCTATGGAGTTTCACCTGCAATTTACTTCTGTTTCTGGTAGAAGCTTGCCTTGCTGTCTGACATTTAATTTTCATTTTATCCTTAGATGGAATGCGGACAGTACTGGCAAGGATGATTTGTGGTAAATTCCTAATTGTCCGTGAACTTAATGGAGTGCTTGGCCACTACATAAGACAGTTATAAATCAACCATATTTTCTTTTAAAACTCTCGTGGATCCTGGATGTTTCTGATTGGCCAGCATTTCTTGCCTGTCCCTAGTTGCCCTTGAGAAGATTGTGGTGAGATGTATTCTTGAACCCCTGCAATAGCCTTAGGGAGGGAATTCCAGGGTGTTGACTCAGTGACAATGAAGGAATGACAACGTATTTCTAAGTCAAGATGGTGAGTTGCTTGCAGAGAAACTTGCAGGTGATGGTGCTGTTCCCATGTATCTGTTGCTCTTGTCTTTCTAGATAGAATGGTCATGCATTTAGAAGATGCTGCATAACGATTTTGCACAAAGATGCAGATCATACATACGGCTGCTGCTGAGCATGTAAGAGAAGCAATGCATGCGGATGTGGTGCTCATCAAGTAGGAGGCTTTGACCTGGATTGTGTTAAGCTACTTGAGCTGGAGTCTTGACAGAGGTACGCTCCTCAAGACTAGTAGGGATTATTCCATGACATTCCTGACTTATGCCTTGTTGATGTTGGACAGGTTTTGGGAAGTCAGGAGGTGAGTTACTCACTGCTGTATTTCTAATACCTTGAATAAAAGCTTTCAACCATCATGTTCCACGCAAAATAGAAGAGACAAAGATCAATTTAGATCACATTCTATTGCACATGTAGTATCACAAAACAATGCGTTGGCAACTGCAAATTTAATATCTTCAGCTGCCAAAATCCTTTCACTGTAATTCCTTCCTTGGATCTCTACACTTTTCCTCCTCAATTCCCTCCATGAACACACTTTCAAATGCACCGCAGCGAGAAAGCTTTTTGTTAACTAACCTCATATTTTCATATCTGGCCCAGTATCAAAATTTGTGTAACACTCCTGCAAAGGGTCTTGAATCTTGTTTTGCCTCAAGTATCTGTTTTTTTCCCCCCTCTCCTCCTCCTCCTCCTTAATTGGTCTATACTGTCTCCACATTTCTCTCCCAGCTGCTTCCAAACATCTTTATCCACGTTCATAGATGTATTGTCATCTCATTTCATAGTTTTCTCTCACTGCATCCTAAGGCTTCTACTCTCTGTCTGAACAGTTATATTGCTCTCTCTCTCACATCCTTTCCCGGAAGTTTTCTATTTACTCTTTCTTGGAAAAAGCCCTCCTCTCCCAGTCCCGCACATACAGGTCGTTCTGCTGTAACACAACAGTTGTGTTCCTCATGCTATAGAAAATCGGACTACAGATACCTACTATAGAAAATCACGCTGTAGATTTGTATTAGAAAACCACTATACTCAATCAGTAGAAAAGCTTGCATTATCCAAACAACAATTCATCAAATCGCGTTACCGCCAATTTGCATTGATGAAACATAGCAGAATGACCTGTATGTTTACTGTTACCACGTTTGTTATTCTGCCTCCTCTCCTGAACATTCTCTCTCCCAGCTGCTTTTTCCCCCAGTTGTAATATTTTTCTACAGTTACTTTGGATCAAATTACCACCTCTACTCCCTAGCTGCTTTCTCACTCCGCCTTTTACTCTCTGCCTGTTGACTCTTAAACTTCTTCGATCTTACCAGCCCACCTCAAACCCAGTCCGTCTCTTTGGCTCCTTTCCCTCACCTAAGAAGCACTTGGGGGGCTTATCTCACTTACCCACAAAACCAATTCCCTGCCACGAATCCCTCAGTAGATCAGAACCAATCTATGTTCAGATGCAACATCCAGCCTTGGGCAAGTAACATTTGTGCCATACAAGTGCCAGGTAATGACCATCTCCAACAAGAATCTCCAACCATCATCCCTTGATGTTCAATGGCATTACTGTTGCTGAACTCCTCACTGAGATTTACGAAGAACCAAAAACAGAATCAGCCATATAAATACAGTGGATACAACAGATCAGAGGCTGTAAATCTTGCAGCCCTCGATTTCTCAATGTCTATTCACTACCTTCAAGACACAATTCAAAAGTATGAATTAGTACTCTCCACTTGCCTAAGTGGGTACAGCTCCAACAACACTCAAAAAGTTCAACATTATCTCAGAGGGTTGACAGCTGTTGGAACTCATTGTCACAGAGAGCTGAGGGGGCAGAATCCTTGTGCATATTAAAGGCTGAATAGATAGATTTTTAAATTAGTATGGGAATCAAGGGTTACAAGCAAAGGCAGGGAAGTGGACATGATGAACACCAGAACAGTCATGAACCTGTTGAATGGTGGAGCAGGCGGAGGGGATGAACAGCCTACTGCTGGCCCTATTTCTTATGGTCCTACCATCCAGGACAAAGCATCCCACTTGATCGGCACTACATCTACCAGTTCTTTCATTTATTTACTTCACCAATGACACAGTAGCAGGAGTGTGCAACATTTACAAGATTCAGTGTAGTAACAACCAAGACTCCTTAGATCGTACATTTCAAATCCAAGACCTCTACTACAGAGAAGGACAAGAGCACAAGGGAACTTCACTACTCTGCACCCTATTACCCTTCCAAGCCATATACAATAAATAAATTGGATCTGGATCACTACCATACTTTCATTTGTTGCTGCGTCAATAACCTGGAACTCCTTCCCTAATGGCCCTGTGGGTCCGTCACAAGATCAGTTAGAGATTGACAAAGATGGCCTCAAGTGATATCCACACCTCAACAAACAAATACTAATGTAGGGTATGCAGGTCATTTTGATCTTAGAGTAGGATAAAACGTCAGCACAACATTGAGGGCCGAAGGACCTGTATTGTGCTGTACTGTTCTAAATCCCAGTCCAAGGATCTATAGCTCACCCACAAGCTGTCTCTTGGCAGATTCACTCAAAAGTATGTCAGGCTCCCCCCCCAACTGCCCAATCTGTCAAACTGCTTGTCCAGCATCTCATACTAGATGAGATGAAATTTCCTCCAATTAAATTCCAGGAAGAGCAAAGCAAAGCAAATCTATCCCCCTCCCTGGCCACCATTCAGGTTGAAACTGAATATTTGCAAGTTGTGTCCCACTCAACCATGAAAACAGCTTCAATTACATGTTCACTCCATCACTAAAACAAATTACTTTTACCTCACCCAACGCAGACTGTGACCAGCTCAGCTGCTGCAACGCTCATCCATGCCTTTGCTACCTCTGAATCTAGTGACACACTCTTGATTCAAATTCCAGTTTACATCCTAAATAAACTGGAAGTCCTTGAAAAGTCTACTTATAGTACACACATCAAGTCCCATTTACTCATGTGATCATCTGACAATTTGATTTTAAAATTCCTTTTCTCAAATCCCATTAAAATGCTCTAACTTTATTTCATACTAATTTAAGTTAGTAGCCTTTTCAGGTTTTTTTGAGTAATTGAATAAGTTGACTTGTGCGTGGCCCATATAGGAACTTTTCGGTTGCTGCAGAACTTGGGAGGAAATATTGCTCCGTGGCCTCTCAATTCTCCACCTCTAAAATAAGAACAAAAATAGTTGGAGAAATTCAGGTCAGGCAGCATCTGTGGAGAGAAACCCAGTCAGCTTTTTGGAATGACGACCTTCCATCTGCATTATTTAGCTTTTAACCCCATCTCTGAAAGCTTCTCCTGTCCTGGAACTCTCAAAGTCTGGCTACCCATCCCCAATTTAGCCTAATTTCAATTGCTACAGCACTGGCAGTTGTGCTTTTGCTAACTCGGACGTCCTTCAAGATACTGTTCAACAGTTACATCTTCCTGACCCAATATCTCACACTGTGGCTCACAATCAAATTTTGTTGGTAAACAATGCTACGAAGCACTTGAAGATGCTTTGCCACATTAAAAACTCAAAATAAACGCAAATGTCAAAATATTGTTTCTTCTACCACTTGCTTCCTACACACCTCCCTCCCCATTCTCATCCTCTCTCCCTCTGCATCTTTCCTCTCTACCATTCTCTACCTTTCTTCCTTCACTGCTCATTTTCTCATACTCTCCAACTTTCTACCTGCTCCAATGTCCAATATGGTCATTTTCTCTCAATCCCCTTTTCTCCTTAGCAGATTCCTCTTTCCCACTGTCTACCCAATCTCAAGCCCTTCTTCTCAATTTACCTCACCTAAATATTTTTCCCATGACTCATGCCCCCAACCTGCAATGCTTTTCCTCCTTTTTCCTGCCCAATTCCTTACCTTTTCCCCCTCACCATTCCCTGATATCCTCCTTCTCCCTATTCCTTTCCTGCATTCGCCCAATTCTTCTCTCACACATTCTCATTTCTCCCACACCCTTCCTCTTCCTCTACCTACACAATTCCTTTCCTTCATCTTTCTGCCTGCTCAATAGCTCTCTCGGACCCCACCTGTTTCCTCTGCTTCCCATGCCCAATTCTAGAGCAGATTGGTAGTTCGCAAATTTAACCTTATTTTTTAAGAATTGAAGAATAGAAAGCTGTGCACAATGGGCCAGTTATCAGTCAAGCACTAGAATTTCTTAAGAAAGTCTTAATTCACAGTGCACAGATAAACAAGATCATAGTCAACATGGTTTTATAAATAGCAATAGGTATTTGATAAATTTTTGAGAATGCAATTAGCAGGGAAGATGAACGAAGACCAGTAGATGCTACATACTTGACTTGCCAATAGGTATTCAATAATGTGTGACACAAAATGTTCATACCCAAAAGAAGGGTAATAAGTAATATATTAGCATGCAGAGAGAGACAGCAGTGATCAGCAGGGAAAATACAAGTTGACAGGCTGTGAATAGTGGAGTGGCACAAGAATCAAGGCTGGATCTTCAGCTATTTAACATCTAAAACTCATGATATAAGCCAGGTATAATCATAGAATCCCTACACTGTAGAAACAGGCCATTTGACCCAACTGTTCCACACCAACTCTCCGAACAGTATCCCACCCAGACTCTATTGCTTTACATTTCTCTTGACTAATGCATCTAGCCTCCACATCCCTGAACACCCGGGGCAACTTAGCATGGCCAATTTACCTAACCTAGATATCTTTGAACTATGGGAGGAAACCAGAGCACCCTGAAAAAACCCATGCAGACACAAATCGAATGTGTAAGCAGCAGCCCTGTTTCTGCCCAGTTACAAACCAAGGACATTTTGTCTATTTGGCGAAAATAATAACCACAAGACAACAGAAACATATTTATTGACCACATATATCTTTCCTTCAAACATGGAGACCAAAATTGAGCCACTGCTCCAAGTGACCTCAGCAAAAAGCCATACAATTATAGGAAGATGTTCTTAACAGAACAAAGAAAATTACAGCACTGGGACAGGCCCTTTGGTCCTCCAATTCTGTACCAATCCAGTTTCTCAATCTAAACCTGCCATCTAAGTTTCTATACCCCTCTGCTCCCTGCCCATTCGTGTATCTGTACAGATACATCTTAAGTGATGCTATCATGCCAGCCTCTACCGGCAATATGTTCCAGACACCCAGCGCCCCTTGTGTAAAGAACTTTCCACACATACCTTTCTTAAATTTTTCCCCTCTCACCTTGAACTCATGATCCCTAGTAATGAGTCCCTCACTTTGGGAAAAAGCTTCTTGCTATCCACCCTATCCACGTCAATTTTCCCTAGGGCTTTTCCATTTATTGTGAAGTTCGCTCTTGAATTGGATCTTCCAAAATGCATCACCTTGCATTTGCCCAGATTGAACTCCATCTGCCATTTCTCAGCCCAACTCTTGGAATCTCGAATTCCAATTGCCTTGCAATAAAGATAGCTGTGTCATTTGTCTTCTAAAGGTGCCTGCTCAGTCTACATGTTGATCTCCTGTTTATGTTGTGCAAGCTCACCCACGTCTTTTTGAACATCAACATGTAGAAGTATTACATCTTTGAAAAAATGTTTTACTTCTGTATTTTTTTACAAAGTGAAGAACCTCTCATTTTCCCCATACTCCGTCTATCACTTTGCCCACTTTCTAATTTCATGCAGTCTGTGTTGTCTTTGCAGTTTACGCTCTCACCTAACTTTGTATTGTCTGTCACAGCACCAAGGACCTGGGTTGAATTCCAGCCATGGGTGACAGAATGTGTTGAGTCTGTGTGTTTTCCCCATTTCTGCATGGGTTTCCACCAGGTACTCCAATTTCATCCCACAGTCCAAAGACATGCAGGTTAGGTGGACTGGCCATGTTTATTGAGGTGTGAGGGTCTGGGTGGAATGTTTCTCAGAAGGTTGATGCAGACTAGATAGTGCGGAAAGAGGCCAGTTGCCCAGTCGTTATTCTATGATACTCGGAATGGTACCAGCAAAGTTCAGGGATGGGGTGGGAGTTGTCCTACCATGAGAGGCTGAGTTACTGAAGAACCATAGAAGGATAAAGGTGAGCTGAATTCAAGAGAAGAAACCTCTTCACTCGAAAGGATTGCGAATTTTGGAACACTATTCGGGGGAGAGTGGATGTTGCATCACTTTTTAAGTCAGAGATGTTTGTTCCCTGGAACTGGTGTGCTGTGGGAGACGGGCGAGAAATTGGGAGTTTGATCCAATCGAGAATCAATCATAAATTTTAAGTAACAACATGAAGTGCTAACGATGATCAGCCATGATCATACCGAAGGTGGAGCAGGCGAGAGACTGTACTGTTTACTCTTGATCCGATATCTCAAGTTCCTCTCTCCCCGCTGGTTTGGTCGGTACTTCTGCCCACTTTGTTTCTTTGCCCTTCTTCGTGACGAACCTACAGCGCCCGTATTCGCTCCTCTCTTTTTAAACCGCTCGCCTGCCTCTCCTCCTCCTCCGTCTGCCCTTTACCTAGCTTTGCTCCTTCGGTTTTTTTTTTCGCAGGACGTTTTGCGCCCAGCTCCCGAAACCCATCCAGCCTTGTCGGGACAGATTCCCCTTGAGCCTTGGCCGAGACTAAAAGTTACCGGGTCCGCCGCCGCCGCCAGCGGAGCTTCCTCCTGATGGAGGCCGGCAGTGAAACAGCACCGGGCGCTCCGTCTCTCGCTGCGAAGGGAGACTGCGATTGACCGAGGGGCGGTGGGTGGAGGTGGAGGAGGAGGAGGAGGAGGAGGTGGAGGGACCGGCCGGGGCCTAGCGGCGACCAGCATCGGCATCGACAACAACAAGCAGCCCCAACCCACCCGCGAAAATAACCCCAAATCACCCCCCACCCCTCCCCTCTCCCCACACCCCGTCCCGGGGCACACACGCGGGGAGAAGGGGTTTCGGGGAAGCCGGCGGCGGTGCCCGCTGCTCTCCCTCCATCTCTTATTTACCCGCAAACCGGAGTGAGCGCTCGCCGCTTCTCGGAGCCGCGGCCGTCTCCGGTTGCGGGGGGGTAACGTTGGGTCGAGGTTATCGGTTTCTCTCCCCCCACTCCCCGAGCCTTGCCCGCCTCCGGCCGGGCGGGGGGGGGAGGGAGGGAGGGAGGTCGGGGTCGCTATGGGCTCCGCTCCGCTCCGGCGTCTCCTTACCTCCGCCATGTTTGTTCGCCCTCCCGGAGAGCGAGCTGGCCAGCTCCGAGACCCGGATGCAGGCAGAGCCAGGGCTTTCCCATTGGCGGAGCCCGCAGCAGCGGAGCAAACCAAAAGTGTCAGTCCAACTCCAGCGCTGCCCTTGTCCCAGCCACAAAACATCAACCAGCAACCTCTCCCTCCCACCTCCGCAAAACCCACCCCCCCCCAAAAAAAACAAACAGAACACCCGAACAAAACCCCGAAATTTTGTTTCTGAAAAGTTGAACTTAAGTGCTCCCTCCCCTTTTCCCTCAAACCAACCTGGAGATGCTGAGATGACCCGCCCTGCGCTGAGCGGATTGGCCGCGCTTGGTTGCGGTGCCGGACCAATAATAATAATTGAACGTTGTCTCAGTCCAGGTACATGAGATGACTACCTCTCGGGGTGACTCCGAGTCATCCCCGGGACAGGTTTTCGCTGACTCACGATCTACCTTTCGGGTTTCGGCTGATTAAAGCGACGGGAATGCAGCTTTTTTTTTTTGGTTTTGTTTCTCCTTTCTAGCAGTGCAAAACCTGTTTTCTTTCCAAGGCAAAACATGAGTGCGTCCATCATGCCTGAGCTGGAGATAGAGGGAAAATCACGCGTTGTGTGAACCCTCATGTAAAACCATCTGTGTGTGTTTTTAATGGGCCTTCGCACAGGATACTTAGAATAAAGGTGTTGCTTCTTCTTCCAAAAATTAACATTGACTTTCCGTTTTCACTCCAACTTCATTCCCCCAGTTCTGTTCAGCCATCAGTTTGCACGATACAACGGTCTACAAAGCAAGGTGGAGTAGGATAACTTCAACAATACACTCCTCCCCAATGAAATCAATGCATTCGCTGCTCGTTTCGAACAGAAGGTCAATGAAACAATGTCAGCTGCTCTGACAGCCTCCGGTGCACCTGTACCCACAGTCACCGCCGCAGATGGCAGATCAGCCTTCCTAAGAGTGAACCCATGGAAAGCGACTGGCCCAGATGGAATCCCTGACCCTGCCCTCAGATCCTGCACACACGAGCTGGCAGAAGTATTTGTAGATATTTTTAACCTCTCCTTACTCCAATCTGAGGTTCCCATCTACTTCCATCATTGCAAAACCGCCATCGTCTTGGTGCCAAAGAAAAATTAGGCAGCATGCCTTAATGAGCTGAAAAATGTTTTGCTGGAAAAGTGCAGCAGGTCAGGCAGCATCCAAGGAGAGGAGGATTCCTGAAGAAGGGCTTACGCCCGAAACGTCGATTCTCCTGCTCCTTGGATGCTGCCTGACCTGCTGCGCTTTTCCAGCAACACATTTTTCAGTTCTGATCTCCAGCATCTGCAGTCCTCACTGCCTTAATGACTACTGCACAGTTGCTCTGACATCCATTATATATGAAGTGCTTTGAGAGAGGTTAGTAATGGCATGCATCAACTCCAGCATCCCAGATTGCCTGGGTTCACCTGGAGTTCACTTCGCCTCACAACAGGTCTTTGGCAGATGCTATTTTCCTGGTCCTACATTCATCTCTGGAATATCTGAATAACAAGACACCTACATCAGATTCCTAGTTACTGACTTTAGCTCTGCCTTCAACACCGTAATTCCAAGCAAACTCTTCTGCAAACTCCCAAGACCCACATCTCTGCACCCCCCCCCCCCCCCCCGCAACTGGATGCTTGACTTCCTGACCCAGACACCACAATCAGTTAAAGATAGGTGACAACACCTCGTCCATGATCATCTTCAACACTAGTGCCCCACAAGGCTGCGTACTCAGTCTCTTACTATACTCCAATACATTAACAACAGTGTGGCCAAACTCAGCTCTAATTTAATTTACATAGTGGGTCAGATCTCAAACAATGCTAAGAAATAGTATAGGAAAGAGATAGAGAGCATGGTGTAAAGACGACAATCTCTCCCTCCATGTCAGCAAAATGAAACAGTTGGCCATTAACTTCAGGAAGTAGTGTGGAGGGCATACTGCCATCTGTATCAATGATGCTGAGGTGGAAATGGTCAAGTCTTTCAAGTCCTCGGGTGTAAATATCACCAACAATTTGTCTCAGTCCATAAGTGTCAATGCCACGCTCAAGAAGGCACACCAAAACCTCTATTACTTCAGAATGTTATGGAAATTCAACATGTCCACAATAGCTCTGACCAATTTTTATTGATGCATCACAGAAAACATCCTATCCAGATACATCCCAGTTTGGTATAGCACAGCTGCTCTATCCAAGACCGGAAGAAAATATAGTGTTGTGAATGCAACCCAGTCCAACCATCAAACCAGTCTTCTATCCATCGACTCTGTCTATATTTGCCACTAACTTGGGAAAGCAACCAACTTAATCAAAGTTAAAAATCACACAACACCAGGTTTTAGTCCAACAGGTTTAATTGGAAGCACACTAGCTTTCGGAGCAAATCATAACTTAAACAAAGACCCTTTCCGTCCCAGTTATATTCACTTTGACCATTTTCCATTGGGCAGAGTATAAAAAAGTTTGAAAACATATCAACAGTTTCAAGAACAGCTTCTTCCACCCATTATCAGACTTTTGAATCAACCTCTCATGTATTAAAGTTGATGTTTCTCCGAACCTTCTCTATAGCTGTAATACTGTATACTCCATTCTGTTCTATTACCCTAATGTTTTTATGTCAGGTATTATTTGCTTGGGGAGCGTGCAAAACAATACATTTCACTATGTCTCAGTACCTGACAATAATAAATCAAATCAAATCAAAGTCACCACTTGCAAATTATTTCTCGCTGAGATTGAGTATTATAATGTTGTTCCTCACAGAGCTTCCTTGTTGTTTTAATGATTATCCCCATCACACATGCTTAAAAGGAGCCAGACATTGCTTTGACAACTGTATAAGATACTCCATATTTGCAAGTCAAGTTTGTCGACACTGACCATGAATTTAGTGTCCTCCTGGACCTTAGAACTATAAATAATACAAATTCTGGAAGTTTGATTTTATTTTGTAAACATACAATAACAGCAATGAGCTGATATTCATACACATATAAGTGTGAGATAATGATTTCCTCAGATTCATAAAGGGGATAGAGAGTACAAAAGCAACACTGGTTGAAGTTCAAATGAAATATTGAATCCCTTTATGAGAATCATTGCATTCAAGAAAATGTGAAGGCATGAGACAGGGTACCGAAAATACTTGCAAGAATTGTTTCAATGGTTAGCCATATTAGACTCTGAATTGGGAATTTCACCTTTTCTTCCATTACCAAGCTGAATGCATCTATTCTAATTCTTTACTTAAAGTGTTCTCTCAGTTTATTGGAGACAAGCCCTTCTTTCAAATCACAATCTGGTACTGCAAAAACATTCCTCACAATAATACCTTCTAGCCTTTGAAGCACAATGTTCTTTAACGGCAGAAAAAAAGTTAGTTTCACAAAAAACGTTCTTTTAAAAAGAGGCCATAAAGCTATTGAAGACAGTTTGAGAAGATATTAACACAGAGAAAAAAGCAAAGTTTCAACCTGTTCTCCAAGCCTATCCATTGCAGAGACTCAAGTCCAGAGAAATTATCCTTCTATCTCATGCCTGTAAATTTTGACTTAACTGATATTTCACAGTTCCTTTTCAATGAACAGTAGAGACAATTTTTTGTTTCCATTCTGGGTCAGTTAGCATGAACCTTCCACAATCCTGAGGGCATAAACTTTCTCATTCTTATAACTTGAAGGTATCTATATAAGCATTACTGGCTCAGAAACTCCACAGAATGCAACCCCTTCTATTGAAGAGATTGGTTTAACTGAAGTGAACTGGGAAAAAAAACTTGGTTTCTTCTTGGAGAAATTATTCTTTCTTCTGATTTAACTCCAGATTCCTCTAAACCTAACTGAAAACATTGATTCATCTGCTCTGAAGTCAAAACAAAAGTAATGACTTTGTTCTATTTAATCTGCCTGTCATAAACACATCATTATACATGTATTATCCAGTAACATCACAGAGGTCTATGCTGTTGGCAGAAATTACATGCTGTCTTTGAACTAATGTATTTACATCACTGTCCGAATGACTTCCTGTCCTTTTGATAACACCTTCCCAGAAATTATCAAAATCCCCCGCCTCAGCTTGAGTGTCAAATTTCCAAAAATTATATAAAATGTATCTGTAATATTCAATGTCCATCTTACCACTCTACAAAGAAAATAAATTCTTAAGAGGCATTTTTAATTCCTATCAAGAAGTTCTTATTGACACTATTTCTGTTACATTAACTGTTACATTAAACACACAAGAATTTCCATAACATCCATATTCTAAACAAGTCCATTTTCAACACAACATTCTCATGTCCTTCAATATGCTTTTGACAAAATGTTGACAATAACATTGTCCTTTAAAACCAAATGAATGAGTTTTAAATTTCATAGCTGGAATATTAAACTCCAATGAAACACTTTTAATGAAATTGCTCAAAGCTTTCCAAAAACCTTAAGGCTTGTGACCCATTCAAATTATGATACCTTGACAATTATTAAATATGCAAATTTCAAGTTGTTGAGGAACCAACACAGTGCTGAGGGCAGAACTGTCTCAGTCCCTGACTAACAGGAACCATGTGAGAAAGTTGGGAAAATAGTGTGAGATGGCCAGCAAAGAGCTTTTTGGAATCAAGACCAAAAATCCCATTTGCCGACATATTGTTGGGCAGTGAAACAAAAATCTCACTCGTGATCAAAGAGAGGCCTAGTGTATGCATTAGCATACTTTGACATCTCATTATTAGTTAATCTCATCTCATTTATGTGCAGTTTAGCATTCTCCTACTCAATAGTGAAATTCAGAATATTTACCTGGAAAGGTTAGTTCATTGTTTGCTCCTGCTGATTTCTATTAGGGCATACTCCATGGGCAGCAAGTGCTTGCCAATCCCCATCCACAGACCTGGGCATCCAAAATGTACCAGTCTCACCCCATCACCATGACACATCTCTAATCCATCTATTGTACTGCCTTGCGCTTTTGATCACTGGCACACTTCATTGCTATGCTGCTCCCAGGACACTTTGCATGCAAAAACAGGCAACTCTCTCATTGATTCAATCAAGCAGCATCTCAGGGATCCTCGTTCACTCTCTTAAAGCTCATTCACTTCGCACCTACTTCAATGCCCACAGCATTTGTGTCTAGACCTGATATGCAATGTCTTTTTGAGACTTTTTGAGTTCAATCCTCACTTTACATCTATCTTGATTTGTCTTTTAATACAGACATAAAGCTGGCAGCTTGATTATTGATCAAATCCTTGGTTGCCAGCAGTGATTTTTTAAGGTTGTGGACATGTTGCTGAACATCACAGTGCTACATTAATCTCAACTCTCACCATGTGCCAGCAGCTTATGTGGCAAATGCACTGCATGTGCATCAATAGCCATGTCTCAACTTCAAAGGGGAATAGACCTTATTTGAGTCAAGATGTGTGTGTGTGTATGTGTGTGTGTGTGTGTGTGTGTAGTGTGGGGAGAAGGTGGTGGGGCAGGGAAGTGGTGTCTGTCATCAGTCAGACGGTGCAGGTAAGTTAACGTCAAGGGCTTAGGGACCGTCAATCTGTTATTTGAGTTGGTCAGGAAATCCGTACCACTTCAGTCTGGGAAGTCCACAGTCAGCCCTGTGGTTACAGTGTAAAAAATCTGGGAGTCATGGAAAGTCATTGTAGTGACCACTCCCAGAGTTGGTGGTGCAAGTATTTTACTCTTTGAGGGAGGGTCTTCACTTTTAAACAATGTAAAGGGCAACAGCATCACATAGGCAAATAGTACAGGTCAAAGACTGCATTCTATCTGAATTATAAGCATTAATCTACTGAGTGGCTGGCCCAAAGCACTTAAGGCCACATCATGCAGTATCAGGAGTCAATCTCACCAATGGCTGTGATGCACAAGAAATGTTTTGCAGTGTGGAAACATTTACCCTATTTGGTAAAGTCAAAGCAGCTTGCATGTTCCCAACTCATGCACATGGTGCAGCAGATGCTCACTTTGCATCTTGAATTGGAACCAGTCTGGAGCATGCTGGATGGCTCAGCTCCATATCTTCAATTCTGTTACAACTGGATAGACATTCTGTCACACACCCACTGGTGAAAAGTGAATACTTATTAACAAATGTGATACAATCATTCACACCATGAATGAATCCTCAGACGTATTGTTCTTTCTTTCCTTCAGCTATATCTTGTAGCACTCTTTGGGTCTTCATTTGGGGTAGAGGGAGCCTGTTTCACCATATAACCAGTTAGCCTGAGGGATTTAGTTGGATGGTGTCACCCACAAACTTGACAATAGTACGTTCACTTTGCTCATCCTTCAACATATATTGTAAATAATTCTGACCCCAGTACTAATCCCTATAGCACTCCACTTTTTCCATCAATGCTAATTTACTATCTCCAATGCCACTGGCTCTTTTCTTATTAAGTACTCTAATATATGGTATCTCAACAAATGCTATCTGGAATCTAAGTATATTACATCTGTTTATCTATCCTGCTGTTCCCTCCTCAAAGAATTCTATTAAATTTATCAGGCATGATTTCCCTCTCATGAAGCCATGCTGACTCTGATTGATCATATGGTGTGGTTCTTAATTCTAAATTTGGCATGTCCACAATGACGCTTACCAATTTTTATGTAGAAAGCATAGAATGCATCCTATCCAGATGCATTACAGCTTGGTATTGCAATTGCTCTAACTAAGACCACAAGAAATTACAAAGAGTTGTGAATGCAGCCCAGTCCACCATGCAAACCAGCCATCCAGCCATTGATTCTGCCTATACGTCCTGCTGCCCTGGAACAGCAGCCAACATAATCAAAGACCCCATTCCACCCCGATTATACTCTCTTCTGACCTCTTCCATTGGGCAGAAGATGCAAAAGTTTGAAAACACACAACAACAGATTCAAGAACAGCTTCTTTCCTGCTGTTATCAAACTTCTGAATGGACTCATGGTCTGATGTATTTATGTAAGGTATGATAGCATACAAAACTATACTTTTCACTGTATCTTGGTACACGTGACAATAATGAATCAAATCACAAATCAAATAAATGCTCTGTTGTTACATCCTTTCGACCAGACTGTAACATTTTCCCAATAACAGATGTTAAGCTAACTAGCTTATAGTTATCTGTTTCTTGTCTCCTTCCCTTTTAAAATTTTCCAGTCCTCTGGCATCTTTTAATATCTAAGGATTCTTGGAAGATTATCTCTGTATCTAGTTCTTTCACTGTCCAAGAACGTATCTCATCAGGTCCAGGGGACTAACCTGTCTTTAGCAACATTAGTTTCCCTAGTTTTCCAAAGTGATAGGTACTGTATTTATTTTCTCTCCACCTTTTGTGTCTTGATTATTCAGTAATGTTGGAATGCTATTTGTATCTTCTACCGTGAAGACTGATGCATGGTATTTGTTCAAGTCGTTTGCTATTCCTCTATTCTCTGTTATTATTTCTACAGCTTCATCTTCAAAGGGGCCTGTATCTCTTTGGCTTATCTTGTTTTATACTTAAAGAAGCTCACATGGTTTCTCTTGATATTATTTGCAAGTTTACTGTAAAAGTTTATTTTCACCCTTTTTTTATTCATTTTTTAGATGTTGGCATTGCTGGCTGACCAGTGTTTATTGCCCATCTCTAACTACCCATGAGAAACTGGTGGTGAGCTGCCTTCTTGAACTGCTGCAGTCCAACCTGTTGACCCAAAAGCCATTAGGAAAGGAATTCCAGGATTTTGACCCAAAGATAGACAAGGAAGGACAACAAGTTTACGAGTCAGGATGGTGAATGGCTTGGAGGGGCACTTGAAGGTGCTGATGTTCCGTTGTCCTTCCAAATGGAAGTGGTTGTGGATTTGGAAGGATATTTGGTGGATTTCTACAGTGCATCTTGTAGATAGTACATACTGCTGCAACTGAGCATCAGTGATGAAAGGAGCAGATGCTTGTGGATGTGGTGCCAATCAAGCAGGTTGCTTTGTCCGGAATGGTGTCAAGCCTCTTGAGTGTTGTTGGAGCTGTACCATCCAGGCAAATGGGGAGTATTCCATCACACTCCTGACTTTTTCCTTGTACTTGAAGGACAGGTTTTGGGGAGTCAGGAGGTGAGTTACTTGTCGCAGTATTGCTAGCTTCTGAGCTGCTCTTTTAGCTACTGTGTTTATGTAAGAATCTAATTGAGTTTCTGGTCATTGGTAACCCCCAAGAGGTTGATAGTAGGGGATTCAGTGATGGAAACATCATAAAATGTCAAGGGGCAATGGTTAGATTGTCTCTTATTGGTGATAGTCACAGCCTAACATTTGTATGGCATGAATGTATTCTTGCCACTTGTCATTCCAAGCCTGGTTATTGTCCAGATCTTGATGGATTTGAACATGGACTGCTTCAGTGTCTTAGGAGTGGAAAATAGTGCTGAACGTCATGCAATGATTAGCGAACATCCCCACTTCTGACCTTATTTTGGACAGAAGATCATTGAGGAAGCAGCAGAATAAGATTGGACCTAGGACACCATCCTGAGGAACTCCTGCTGAGGTGTCCTGGAGCTGAGATGGCTGCCCTCCAACGACCATAACCAACTTCCTATGTGCCAGTTATAACTCCAACCAGCAGTGAGTTTGCCCTCAATACCCATTAATTCCAGTTTTGCTTGGGTGCCTTGATGCTAGACTTGGTCAAACTCAAGCTTGATGTCAAGGGTGTGGGGGGTTGGGGGTCACTCTCACCTCACCTTGTCCATGTTTCAGCCAAGATTGCAATGAGGTCAGCAGTTGAGTGGCCTTGCTGGAACCCAAACTGGAGGTCAATGAGCAGGTTATTGCTGAATACTATTGTTGACACCTTCCAACACTTTACTGTTAATTGAAAGTAGACTGATGGGGTGATAACTGATTGGATTAAATTTGTCCTGCTTTTTACATAATTTTTCACATTGTCAGATAGATGCCAGTGTTGTAAACCGTACTGGAAGAGCTTGACCAGGAGACCAGCAAGTTCTAAAGTACAAGTCTTCTGTACTATTTCTGGAATATTGTCAGGGCCCATAGCCTTTACAGTATCCAGTGTCTCCAACCATTTCTTGATAATTCAATTAACTGAAAACTGGTATCTGTGATGCTGGGGATCACTGGAGGAGTCGGGGATGGATCATCCACTCAGCATTTTTGACTGAAGATAGCTGCAAAAGCTTGAGCTTATCTTTTGCACTGATGTGCTGGGTACTCTCATTATTGAGGATGGGGATAATTGTGGAAATTGCTCCTCCACTGTCCACCACCATTCAATACTGGATATGCCAGGGCTACAGAGTTTAGATCTGATTCATTTGTTGTGGGATTGCTTAGATCTGTTATTACTTGCTGCTTATGCTGTTTGGCAAATGCATCGTGGCTTCACTGGACTGACATATCATTTTCAGTTATGCCCTTTGCTATTCCTGGCATACACTCCCGCACTCTTCATTGCACCGGGTTGGTTCCTTGGCTTGATGGTAATGGTTGAATAGGGGATATGCCGAGCTATGAGTTTACAGATTATGCTGGATTACAATTTGCTGCTGTTGAATACTCACAACAGCTCATGGATGACCAGTCTTGAGTTGCTAAATCTGTCCCATTTAGCAAGGTAATAGTGCCACACAACAGGATGGAGATTATTCTCAATGTGAAGTTGAGATTTTGTCTCCACAAGGACTGTGTGGTTGTCACACTTAGTGATACTGTCATGGACAGATGGGTCTATATGTTTTTCCCTCTTGTTGGCTCCTTCACCACCTGCTGCAGACCCTGCCTTGCAGGTATGTTGTTTAGGGACCGACAAGCTCGATCAGTAGTATTGCTGCCAAGCCAATCTTGTTGGTGGACATTGAAATCCCCCATCCAGAGTAAATTTTGCACCTTTGCGCCATCCTCAGTACTTCCTTCAAGTGTTGTTTAACATAGAGGAATACCAGCTGAGGGAGAACGATACATGTCAATCAGCAGGATGTTTCCTTACCCATGTTTAACCTGAAGGCACGAGACTTCATGGAATAGGAGTCAATGCTGAAGACTCCCAGGATTATGCCCTCCCGATTGTACACCACTGTGCCGCTATCACTGCTGAGTCTGTCCTGACAGTGGGACAGAATCCAGGGATGGTGATAGTAGTGTTTGGAACATTGTCTGTAAGGTATGATTCAATGAGAATGCTTATGTCAGACTGTTGCTTGTCTAGCCTGTGAGATGGCTCTCCCAATTTTGGCACTAGCCACCAGATAATAGTGAGAAGGAGTTTGCAGGATTGACAGGGCTGTTTCTACCATTGTCTTTTCCACTGCCTAGGTTGATGCCAGGTGATCCGTCCGGTTTCACTTCTTTGAGATTTTGTTGTAATTGATACAACTGAATGGCTTGCTAGGCCATTTCAGAGGGCAATTGAGAGAAACAACATTGCTGTGGGTCTGGAGTCACTTGTAGGCCAGGCCAAGTGAGAATGGCTGATTTCATTCCCTGAAGGACATTAGTGAGCCAAATGGTGTTTTCTGACAATCAACACTGGTCCTCAGTAAATTCTTAATTCCTGATTTTTTAAAAATTGAAATGAAATTCCAGCATGTGCTGTGGCAGAATTCAAGCCCCAATGCCGTTAACATTAGCTGAGTTTCAGAATTAATGTTCTAGCAATAGTCTAAGCCATCTTTAATTTGTGGTAACTTTTGTTGGTTTTTAAAACATTCCCTATCCACTGCTTCACCACTAATGTTTGCCACACTGTATGTTTTGTTTCTTTCAATTTGCTGCCATCATGAGCTTCCCTGGATAACTATGGCAGTCTCATCTCAATTCTAGAATCCTTCTTTCTCACAGGGATATATCTTTGATGTAACCTATTAACTCATTTCTTGAATGTTTGCCATTGTTCTGTTTTTGCTGTTGAGTTCCTTTCCCAGTCCACTCCACCTAGCTCTTCGCCAATCCTTTGTAATTTCTTTATTTAAGTTTTACACAGTTGTTTCTAACCTACATTTCTCCCCCTCAAAAATGAATGCCAAATTCTGCTGTGTTATGAATATGGTTTTCAAGGGGATCTTTTCCTCTGAGATTATTTGCAGGGCCCTGACAATGCTGAATGAGTCCTTCCCAGTATTTGGAGTGACCGTATGAGACAACAAGGCCTTGCAAAGAAAAACTTTCTGTGAAACTCACCAAAACTGATACATCAACAATTTTCAGTCAGATTCATCCTTTGATGTCTCTTTCTTTATGGTAGGGTGTTTCTGTTTACAAGTATTCAATTGCCTGGAAAAATAACTGACTAACTATTCAAACCTCATTTAGGCTTCTTTTTGTAAAACAGAACTCACACCCATGTTGCTGACATCAACAGTGGGTTTAAATAACTTCTCATCAATCAGTGCTGCTAAATCAAGTGCGGTTGTCAGCATAGTTTTCAAGTTGGCAAAGACACTCTAACATTATTTTGTCCATTCGCATTTCTTGCTATTCTTAAATAAATCTGTCAAATGAGTAATTATAGTGCTGAAGTTTGAAATTAACTTTCAATATAATCCATTCATGCCAATTTTGTGTTTTCTGGGTGTTAGGCATGACATGATACAAAATAGCTCTTGTTTTCTCTTCTCAAGGTAATATTTGACCTTGTCCCACAATGTGGCCCAAATAAAGTACTTTTGCTTTGGCAAATTCATTTTTAACCAGATGTATGGTTAGACTGATTCTTTGTACATGTTCAAAATGTCTGTTCCAGTGGTGTAAATGTCCTTGTCAGTTTTGACCAAATGCAACCAATACATCGATGTAAACAATGTGGTTACATAATCCTTCAAAAGATTTCTTGTTTAATCATTGGAAAGTTGCTTGTGCACCTTTCGTTCCATTTGGCATGACTTTACATTGACAAGGTTTGTTCAGTAATACAAAAACTAATATTTATTGGCTCTAAGTTAGGTGGAACTTACCAATATTCTTTTAGCATGTCAATTCAGATGATGAGTTGTGCTTGACTATTTCTTTTATTGCAGGCCTTGAGTCGTGACACAGAATAAGAGTTCATCCTTTGCAATAATCAACAGAAAAACAGAATCACTACAGGGCAGCAAGAGGCCATTTTGCCCTTCAGGTCTGCACTGACCCTCCAATGAACATCCCATCCAGATCTGGCTCCTACCAACCTATCTCTGTAACGCTGTGGCTAACCAATTTAATGTGGATATCCCTGGACACTACAAGGCAATTTAGCATGGCCAAACTACCTGACTTGTGCGCCTATGGACTGTGAGAGGAAACCCACGCAGACATGGGGAGAATGTATAAATTCCACACGGATAGTCACCCAAAGCTGGAATCAAATCTAGATCCCTAGTGCTGCGAAGCAGCAGTGCTAACCATTGAGCCACCATGCAGTCCCATGCACCCTCACGTTTGTGACCCAACCAGTTTTGGAATCATCATGATAGGTGTGCTCCAGCTACTATGACTTCATTCAATAATATCATTGTCCATCATGAACTTAATCTCCTTCCTTATCTATAAATGCAATAATACAAATTAGGGACCCTTATCAGTCATTCAGACCCTTGAGACTTCTTGAACATGCAATAAAATCAGATTGATCTGATGATAATCTCAAATCCATTCCTATCTACCCTGATAACTTCTTACACTCTTGCTTAAGAAGAATCTGTCTAATTCTGCCTGAATAAAATATTCAAGGCCTCTGTTTCCACCAGCTTTACAGGAAGATAGCAAAATTTCACATTTTTCCACTCACACTCTATTCGCCATATCTTTACCACTCACTTAACCTATCTTTATTTTATTTCAACTTGCTTTTGCCTTCTTCATAGCTTACTTTCCAACTATTTTCAGCAAATTTGGCAACCGTATCTTAGACCACCTGATCTAAGTCATTCTTATATACAACATATTTTAAACAGTTGACGTCTCAGCACCCATCCTGTAGCATATCACTTGTTATATCTCACCAATTGAAAAAATGCTTATGCCTACATTCTACTTCCTGTTACTCAGCCAATCTTCTCCTGATGCCAACAAGCTCACCCGACACCATAAGCTTTTATTTTCCAGAATAATCATTGATGTGGCACCTTATCAAATGCCCTCTGGAAATCAGAGAAAAATACATCCAATAATGCACTTTTATCCATTACACATGTTATCTCTTCAAAACCTGGAACAGATGAGTTGAATATAATTTCCATTTCATAAAATCATGCTGGCTCTATCTGATTACCTCATTGAATGTACCCAACTGGCCTGCATTATCCTCTTTAATAAGAGCTTCAAGCATTTTCTCTATGACAAATATTAAGTTACCTAGACTGTTTTCTGTCTTTTTGAATAAAAAAGTTATATTTGTTATTTTCCAGTCTATTGGATCTCCCCAAATAAAGGGAGTTTTGGAAAATCAAGACATTAACTATTTCATTGGCCACTTCTTTAAAGACTCTAAGGTGAAGTGCATCAAGACCTAGGTGCTTGTCAGGCTTCACCTACAACATGTATTCAGTACCACGACCATGGTGATTGTGAATTTCCTGAGTTCATCCCTCCTTTCCATGTCTTCAACTATTTCTCCTTGTGGAATGTTACTTGCATCCTCTAGAGGGAAGCCTGTTACACAATGCTTGCTTAATTCATCAATCATTTCCTAATTTTCAATAAGGAAGTCTTTAGTATCACTTTCAATAAAACCAACATTTAAGTTATTAACCTTTTTAGAAACTTTTACTATCTGTTTTTATATTTCTGGCGAGCTCTCTCTCTCTCATACTCTAATTTTATTACTGTATTACTTTTCTGGCCATTCCATGTTATTTTATATATTCTGTTCTGGAGAAGGAGAGCAGCCAGAAGTTCTGGTACACATTGGTAGCAATGACATAGTTAGGGAAAGAGATGAGGATCTGAAAAGAGAATATAGGGAGTTAAGTTTGAAGCTAGAAGGCAGGATGAGCAGAGTAGTAACCTCAGGATTGCTACCAGTGCCACGTGCTACTGAATCTAGGAATTGAATTGTGAGTGCAGATGAACATGTGGCTGCAGGGATGGTGTAGGAGTGGGGGCTTCAGATATGTGGATCATTGGGGTATCTTCTGGAGAAGGTGGGACTGGTACAAGAAGGAGAGGTTGCACCTGAACTGGATGGTCACCAGTATTCTGGGCAGGAGGTTTGCTAGAGCTCTTTGGAAGGGTTTAAACAACATTGACAGGGGGCTGGGAACCTGACCTGTGGATCAGATGATGGAATACATAGTGAAGAACCAGATACAGCATATAGAGTCTGTGAGGAGGGCAAAGGTGCAGGCAGTGGGATGGGTTGAAGTAAGTCGATTTTAACACAAGAAGTATCAGGGATAAGGGTGACAAACTTAGAGCGTGGATCAGTACTTGGAACTATGATGTTGTAGCCACTACGGAGACTTGGATATCATAGGAGCAGGAATGGTTGTTGGATGTTCCAGGGTTTAGATGTTTCAAAATGATTGGGGGAGGTAAAAGAGGTGGAGGAGTGGCAATGCTAATCAGAGATAGTATGACAGTTACTGAAAGGGAGATTGTCGAGAAGGGTTTGTCTACAGAGTCAGTATGGGTGGAAGTCAGAAACAGGAAAGGAGCAGTCACTTCATTGGGAGTTTTCTACAGGCCTCCCCCCCCAGTAGCAACAGAGAAAGGGAGGAGTAGCTTGGGAAGCAGATTTTGGAAAGGTGCAGAAGTAATAGGGTTGTTGTCAAGGGTGACTTCAACTTCCTTAATATTGATTGGAACCTACTTAGTTCAAATAGTTTGCATTGGGCAGTTTTTGTCAGCTGTGTCCAGGAAGGGTTCCTGCTGTAATATGTAGATTGGCTGACGAGAGGGGAGGCTGTATTGGATTTGGTGTTTGGCAATGAACCAAACCATGTGTGAGATCTCTTAGTGGGAGAGCATTTCGGTAATAGTGATCACAACTCACCTGACTTTTACTATACTCATGGAGAGAGATAGGAGGGAAATTATTTAATGGGGGGGGTGAAATTATAATGCTATTAGGCAGGAACTGGGGCGCTTGAACAGGGAACAGATATTCTCAGGGAAATGCACAACAGAAATGTGGAGGTTGTACAGGAAGCACTTGCTAATCGTGATTTGACCCACTGAGGCAAGGAAGGGATGGTCGGTTGAAAGAACCTTGGGTGATAAGGGATGTACAACATATAGTCAAGAGGAAGAAGGAAGCTTACCTCAGGTTGAGGAGGCAAGGATCAGACATGGCTTTAGAGGGTTACAAGGTAGCCAGGAAGGAACTGAAGAATGGACTTAGGAGAGCTAGAAGGGGGTGTGAGAAAGCTTTAGCAGGTAGGATTAAGGAAAATCTTAAGGTTTCTACACTTTTGTGAGGAACAAGAGGATGGCCAGAGTGAGAGTTGGGCCGATCAGGGAGGGAGCTTTCACCTGGAGTTGGAGAAAGTAGGGGAAGTCCTTAATGAGTACTTTGCTTCTGATTTCACTTGTGTCAGGGACCTTGATGTTTTTGAGGACAGAGTGAAACAGACTGGTTAGCCACAGCAGGTTGACGTTAGGAAGGAGGGTGTGCTGAAAATTTTGAAAACCATAAGGATAGATAAATCTCCTGGGCCAGACTGGATATACCCTAGGTTACTCGATAAAATGAGGGAAGAGATTGCTGCACCTTTAGCAATGTTCTTTGCATCATCACAGCCCACGAGCATAGTGCCAGATGATTGGATGGTGGCAAATGTAATTCCCTTGTTCAAGAAAGGGAATGGGGATAATCCTGGGAACTGCAGACCAGACAGTCTTACATCAGTGGTGGGCAAATTGTTGGAGAGGATTCTGAGAGATAGGATTTATGATTACTTGGAAAACCATAGTGTGATTAGAGATGATTAGCATGGCTTTGTGAGGGGCAGGTCATACATCACAAACCTTATTGAAATGTTTGAGGATGTTACAAAACACAGTTATGAAGGTGTAGAAGTGTACTGTAACTTTAAGACAATTAAAAGCTAGCAGAACTACCTGACAGCACCAAGTGTTCTGAACAAAATACAATGTAAGTTTTTGGTCCAGCAGACGAAGCAGATGGTTGCCTGGAGACTAAAACAAATTCAAATTAGGTCAAACAGTTTAAATTACACCCCAAAGAAATACCAAACTCCAATCAACTTTGAATTTAGTATATTGACAATCTTAAAGGCCAATGACACAATCCGATGGCTTGGGGATATAAGACCGGGAAAACCTGAACAGTTAAGGAGAACTGCCAAGCCACCAAGACATGCAGACTGCTCAGAAAATTAACTCTCTTAAAGGTACCTTTATCTATCAACAACCTGTGAAATGGAAATCCTTACGAGGTAGAAAAGAAGACAGAGGAAGATCCGAAGAGAAGATTCGATAACTGGCTGGTTTTGAAATTTGAATTTTTGGTAAATCTTAATCAGGGGTTTTTATTGGATTAGTATTGTAGAAGGGAGAGGTGAAAAATAGTTTAGAGAAAGGAGTTTAAATAGCTGTTTGTTAATTATTCTCTGTTATACTTTAAGAAATAAAGTTGTTAATTTTTACTTTAAATAGTGACCTTTGGGATAGTTGTTGGCCTCTCGGATTTTCACAGATTACCGCATGGTGTAAATCTTTTCTGTGTTACAGGTTTAAATTAGCAGGGGTGTTTACCTCATGTCGTAACAATTTGAGGGCTTGTCATTGGGATTTGAACTGGTTTAGATAGATTTGAATAAATCTGGGGGCATGAAAAATCCCAGCAAATTTAAACACTTTCAGGTTCGTGTCCTAGTTCTCTAGATCTTTAAATAAAACGTAGGTGAGGCAATTTGTTTCCTTTCGGTGACTGTTGATTAAATTAAAAGTGAGAGAAATGGCTCTTCAAATTGCTAAAGAGGTTCTGGGATTTGAAGTTGATTCTCAAGTTTGCCAAGAAAGTTTAGAAGGAAAAACTAAGGCAATACTTTTCGAATTAGCAAAGATATTGTGGGCGGAACGGTGGCACAGTGGTTAGCACTGCTGCCTCACAGTGCCAGAGATCCGGGTTCAATTCCTGCCTCAGGCGACTGACTGTGTGGAGTTTGCACATTCTCCCCGTGTCTGCGTGGGTTTCCTCCGGGTGCTCCGGTTTCCTCCCACAGTCCAAAGATGTGCGGATCAGGTGAATTGGCCATGCTAAATTGCCCGTAGTGTTAGGTAAGGGGTAGATGTAGGGGTATGGGTGGGTTGTGCTTCGGCGGGGCGGTGTGGACTTGTTGGGCCGAAGGGCCTGTTTCCACACTGTAAGTAATCTAATCTAATCATATTAGATTTGGGTTTAAGCAAAGACAAGTAAAGCTGAAATTGTAAGGGAATTGCTAAAATACTTAGGTGTGTCAGAGAATCGGACAAGTGCAATAGAGGTAGAAAAATGCAAATTACAATTGAGGAAAATGGAGTTAGAAGATAAACAAAGAGGGAGAGAGAAAGAAAAAGAGAGAGAAGAGAGGGAGAAAGAAAGAAAGAGAGGAAAAAGAGAGAGAGAGAAAGTTTTTCGCTGAGCAACGAGAGAGAGGAGAAAGGGAGAGATAAAAAGAGAGAGAATTTGAACTTAATAAGTTGTGACTTAGTCAGCAAAGTCAAATTAACAGGATGGAGATTAAAAGACAAGGTAGTGATATGTACAAATATGTCAAAACTCTGCCACATTTTGATGAGAAAGATGTTAAAGTCTTCTTTATTTCATTTGAAAAATTAGCGAGGTAGATGGAGTGGTCTGACGATTTATGGCTAATGTTAATTCAGGCTAAACTGGTAGGCAGAGCTAGTGAGGTATTTGCCGTGCTGTCAGATGAGGTGTCAAGAGGTCACGAGGAGGTTAAACAGGCTATTTTAAGTGCTTATGAATTGTTACCAAAAGCATATAGACATGGGTTCAGAAACATAAATAAGGAACCAGGTCAGACTTTATGCTGAGTTTGAAAGAATTAAACACAGTCATTTTGATAGATGGGTGCATGCTTTGAAAATAGATAGGACCTTTCAGGCTCTACTAGAGATTGTTCTGCTGGAGGAGTTTAAAAACTCACTTCCAGAGATGGTAAGGATTCATGTGGAGGAACAGAAAGTTCAGGAAGTGAGGAAGGGCAGCAGAATTAGCAGATAAATACATGTTGGTGCATAAGACAAACTTCCGGCCAGAATTTCAATCTGTGAGGGATAGAAGTTGGGAGAAACAGAGGCGCTACACTACAAAACCAAGAGTAGAAACCAATGGTAAGAATTTACCACATGTTAAAGAAGCCCAAGAGTGTGAAAAGGAGGTGAAAGGCCTCAGGTGTTTTCACTGTAATGGAGTGGGACACAGAACATTCCAGTGCTGGTGGGTTCAGAAGGGCACTGGGAACAGATGTTTTCACTGCCAGAAGGTGGGAGATGTAAAGTCACAGTGCTGGTCGTTAAAGAAATGTACTGTTGGAAAAAATGTGGTATAAGAAACTAAGCCAAGGGTAGTAAAGGAGACCCCAAGAAGAGCCGAGGAGCTGCAGGAGAGTGCACAGTCTAGGCAGGGGCTGGGTATGGAGTTAGCACCTGATCTCTACAAAGAATTCGCCTCTGTGGGTAAAGTTTACTCAGAAAGAACAGGGGGAGAAGGACAAGAAGTTATAATTCTGAGATACAGGATCTAATCAGTTGCTGACAGTAAGGGATGAGCAAATATGTACTCTTTGTGATCTGTTACTCAAGAGTGTGGTAAGTTGTGGGATAGATGGACAGGCATTTAGCATTCCTCAATGTAAGATTAGGTTGGAGTGCCAATTCAAGACTGGGGAAGTTAGTGTGGGAGTGATTGACAGTGTCACTTTCAGGAATTCAGTTTGTTCTTGGGAATGATTTGGCAGGATCCAAAGTGGGATTGACACCCCTTACTGTGGAGAAGCCCAAGGAAGACCAAGAAACTGAGGAGTTAAAACAGAAATATCCTGGTATTTTCCCAGACTGCGTGGCAACCAGATCCTACTATCATAAGTCACAGCACAAAACAAAAAGTAAAGAGAAAGATGAAGGAGTTGAGGTTCATTTAACGGATACTCTATTTGACATAATGGTTCAGGAAAAACCTGAGCAGACAGAGGGTCAGACAGATGTGTTTAGCCCTGAAAGGCTAAGGGACTTGCAACAGCAAGACAAGATGATAAAAGGCATAGATGTGGATGGGTAATTTGAAAATGAGGCAGAGAATATTCTGGAGGGTGTTTATCAGAAAGATAGAATCCTAAGGTGGAAGTGGAGACCACGACAGGTTAGTGCAGTCGAGAAATGGACCAAAGTGCACCAGACTGTGTTACTGGTAGCATACAGACAGGAAGTGTTATGGGTAGCACATGAGCTACCTGTAGGAGGTCATCTACAGGTGCAAAAGACTCAGGCTAAGGTACAAAAACATTTCTGTTGGCCTGGAATACACAAGGATGTGGTTAACATTTGCAGAATGTGTCATACATGCCAAATGGCAGGTAAGCCACAGGTAGTAATAAAATCAGCACCTTTGCTACCAATTCCCGCATTTGAAGAATCTTTCACGTGGGTTATAATTGATTGTGCAGGTCCCCTCCCGAGAACTAAAAGTGGGAACCAGGACTTGTTAACTGTAATGGATGTGTCTACCAGATTTCCGGAGGTAATTACGTTATGGAGTACCATGGCAAAGAATGTGGGAGAGGAATTAATTGCTTTCTACACTCGATGTGGGCTACCCAGAAAGATTTAGTCGGACCAAGGGTCAAATTTTACTGCTAGGCTGTTTAAGGACGTTATGGATAGCTTAAGTATACAACACTTTAAATCCAGTATGTATCATCTTGAATCTCAGTGAGCTTTATAAATGTAGCATCATACTTGGAATACCAAGTTGAGAGCATATTGTCAGGATTACCTGATTGATTGGGATAAAGGTATCCCATTCATATTGTTTGTTATCAGAGATGCCCCAAATGAATCTACTCAGTTCACTCCCTTTGAGTTAATATTCAGGCATGAAGTAGGAGGCCCTTTGAAATTAATTAAAGAAAAATTGACAGGACCAAAGTTGGAAATCTCACACTGAGCTTATGTATCAGAGATGAGGGAGAGACTAACTTGAGTAGATTAGTTAGCTAAACAGCACCTAAAGAGGGCACAGTGCAGAATGAAGCAGGTGGCAGATAAAAGCTCTGAGACTTGGGTGTTTTTCCAAGGGATGACGTGTTAGTACTGTCACCAGTGACAGGAGATCCCTTCCAAGCCAGGTTTAGTGGTCCCTATCAAATTGAGAAAAAGTTGAATCAGGTGAACCATCTAGTAAAAATGTCAGATAAAAAAAAAGGTATCGGGTATGTCATGTGAATATGTTGAAACCGCATTACACTAGAGAGAAAGAACTGGAGAAACAGGTGTTAGTTACTGCCCCGCAGAGTGAGGAATCAAATCCAGATGATGGGGATTTTGATGTTCCTCAAAATAGATTAAAAAATGAAGAAGTTCTTGAGGAGTGGGATAGGTTAGTAAGCTATCTGACATAGGAGCATAGAATGCAGTTGAAAGATTTGTTACTGCAGTATAAGGACATATGTAAGAATCAGATGGGGAGGACTAATGCTATTGTATATAAAGTTGACTTAGGGAATACTGTTCAGATAAAATGACACCCCTATTGGCTTAATCTTTTCAAAGCCAGACAGGTCCAGATGGAGGTGGACGCCATCCTTAATAAGGACATCATCAAACCAAGCCAGAGTGAGTGGAGTTTGCCAATCGTCTTAGTTCCCAAACCAGATGGGATTCAATGATTCTGCATGGATTATAATAATGTCAATGCCGTTACAAAATTGGACACATATCCAATTCCTAGATTGGAGGACTGTATTAAGAAAGTCGGACAAGCCAGTTACATCACCAAGTTGGACTTAATGCGTGGTTACTGACAGGTACCTTTATTAGAGACAGCGAAAAAAATGTCTGTGTTTGTAACTCGAAATGAGCTATATCAGTTTAAAGCGATGCCCTTTGGAATGAAGAACACACCTACCATGTTCCAAAGACTCATGAATCGAGTTGCGGCTGGGTTAACAAACTGTGCAATCTGTTTGGACGATGTAGTGACCTTTAGTAAGACCTGGAAAAATCACATGGTACAGTTGGCAGAGCTCTTTGAATG